>NC_138182.1:159562977-160872160 GCF_964194105.1 Spermophilus citellus | reverse complement strand
CCACAGAAAGGCCAATACCTAGGACATCTTGTGTCTACAGGTAGCTTGCTCCTACCTGCTTGTACTTGAGATTTCCCCGGGATACCTCTTCACCAAGTTTTGTTGTTACTATTGTCCATGGCTTTGGCATATCGTTGCTCTAATTTTATGTGAGAATTCAGAGAGATGAAGAAACTTAGCTGCTATTCCCATAACCTTCCCAGAATTCCCAAGTCTGTACATTTTTTAGCTTTATTAATAGGATAACAGTTTTAAATTTTCAATCTTGCTGTCATTTATTCTAAAAAATAAGGCATCACTGAAAATATTCAGAGACCCAGAAAAGCATGCAGAAAACAATGAAAGTTGATAATTCTATCACCCAAAATACATAAAAATACCAAGAATTAAATGTATATTCTAGCCTTTATGATATGCACAAATAAAACACATAATATTTACATATGTATACAGTATATAATTTTGCATATGAATCCAATGGATAAACAGTCTTATTTCTGACTTTTTGTAGTTAACATAATATGATGAGCTTTTTCCCCTATTCTCAACTATTGGAAACTTTAAATTTTATGCAAAAAGGGGATCCATATATCCAAAAGCTTTAGAAACTCTAAAATAAAAAGTATTAGGGGACTTGTTTATCTAATCAGAGAATTTAGATATTTTCCTTAGAGCATAAGTAAAAATAAATTCTGAAAAAAAAGTGTATTTTAAGTAAAAAATTAAAACAATACAAATAAAAGAAGAACCTTTAGGCAAAAAAGCAAACAGTCACATGACATGTAAGAAACTTTCTCAACATTTGAATGTGATATTGCCATAGAATTCAGCAATGACTAAAGATTTGAGTCCTCTGTTGTCCCGACTGACAGAGCTCACCTTTTTTGGTTAGTTACTAAATCTGGACCCTAGAAAGATAGAACCAACTTTTCCAGGTGTTAAACACTAGATTCCCCATTTAATTCAAACCTGAGAAGGCAGAAATAGCCTTAAAGTAGAACTTACATGGCAGTAAAAAGAGTGATTCTGTTTAACCTCTTGGTTGATCAGTGGACAAAGAATTTCAGGAATTCAAATTCATAGAAAATCTGCAACTTCTGGAAAATTAAAACAAGAAAACATACTTGTAAAATGGGTTAACTCAGGAAGTGATCATGAACATTGCCAAGAGTATTAATACTTTCTTAATTCCATCTCAGCTTCCTGAAGTGTTTCTAAGGCTCTTTGCATGAAACGATAAGAAACTAAAAAGTTAACATGGTTAGGACTATCGCCAGTGGACGATCATAGGAAACCTATGAAATTTATTGATATTTATGAATAATATTCAGAAATACATCCCAAGTCAGTAGTGAACCAGCTGTATAAAATGTCAAGGCTGCCTGGAAGTTTGTGCCTAGAACCCTATGGTAAATGAGACACCTGGAGAGGTGCTCTCTCCCCTGTTAGGGCCAGCTCCACACTAGTGCAACCCTGAGGATAAGGGCCTGCTTAAATGCTGTGGCTGTGCCTTACGTATTCATCGCCTCACCCTACTAGTGCCCATCCAGATCTTTTGATGCCCATTTGTGCCCTCAGACCTTTTCCCATGCAAATTTACATCCCAGAGTCCCCTGTAGAACCAGAAGGGAAAGCTGGTTAGGTGTTAGCCTGAGGGGAATTTTCACTCATGGAGAAAGAGAAACAATATGGGCTGTAGTCCCCAGTAAGCATTTTTTTTTCCTATATTCATCCCCTCTCCCAAGAGGGGATGTTTTTAAAGAGTTTTTAATAGGAATTTGAATTGGGGGAGAAGGGGCAGGAAGAGAGAGATTAATCGGCTTAAGGTATGTTATTTGCATTGATTTATTTATAAGACCAAAAACGGAGCCTTACAGGTCAGAAAGCAGGGGACATTTTGCATCCAGTTGCATCAAAAGGTAACTCCCACTTTTTCAACCTTGCTCTACCCAGTTTGGGAAATGGAATTTATAAAGATGATCCTGGCTCTCCATTTTCCCTCGATGATCTGGAGGAATGAAACTGACTCTCAGAAAATAGTTTTGCATGATTTATTTCCTGTTTTTTTTTCCACAAAACATTTGTGGGAGAATAGTGCTTGCTTATGGAGCACTTTATTTTCCTCCTTTTCCCATTAGCTTGGACTCTTTCATGTTGCTGGCATTCCCCCCGCATCTGTTGGAAGGCATGCTGACACAGTTCACAAGAGCTGGCTGGCAGCTTTCAGGTCTGGATGGAAGAGCACATCCCTCCCCTCTCAAAAATGCCTCAGTAGGAAGCACTTGAGGGATGAGGAGAGGAATTTACTGAGCAGAAAACACAGAACAAAAGTCCAGGTTGTTTCTGTCTGAGCCTGAATGGATTTACTATTGTCAGGGAATCAATTTCTGTCGCTTGCATCCTCTATCTTGTTGTGGGCCCTTTTATCATCACCCATCTCAGCATTTCTTTGTGTTACATTAGAGAAGAGAAAACAGTTATTTTCTCTGCTTCTCCATTTCTTTTTTTAAGGAATGATTATCTTCTTATTCTTCCCACTCATAAGCTTTCTCTTCATTATTCTCAGCAGGTGTGACATAAAACCTGCCTGGGTATGTCCCGGGGAACTCGTTCTTTTGCAGGAGAGCCTGTACTATTCAGCTTCTGCAGCAAGAGTTGGGCATATTTCTTGCTGAAAATAGTAGCCCAGTTTACCTAAAGGGCCATCATCTGCATCATTTTCCCAGTTAAAAATCATAATCCCCTTTATGTCTATATTATGTTAAAGAATTCTACATTATTTGCATGAGGCTTCCCACCACCTGGCCCCATTCCTTTCTCCCCTCTATAGCCTGCATTTGCTAGCTCTTTCCCATCACTAGCTATTCCTATTTCCCCAAAACAGGCACTTTCCTCCTCAGAGCCTTTACCTATGTTATATTCTCCTCTTCTCATAATTCTACCTGGAGTGTTTTAAATCCCAAGCCACCTTTCCCCTGATACCACAGCTCATTGAAATAATGATCATTCTCATGGACCTGGTCAGGATGAGCCCTCTCCTCAAACAGCAAGATTCTCTAACTCTCTGTACACAGACTTCTGATTTTTGACCCACAGCCTTTTCCAAATTTATCTTAAAAGACCTCCATTTATGTCTTTGAAAGAACAGGATCAGAAAAAGAGCCCCATTGTTCTTTGGGACTGGCCACAATGAAACACAATCCAGTGCTAGATATCTTCAAAATTGGAATTTATCATAAAAGATTTGTTCATATGTCTCACATTGTAGGTGGAATATGATAATACACACAGAACCCAACAGTTCATGCTCACCTCAGTCAGTTGCAGAGGGCAGATGAAGACTATTTTAAATTTAAACAAGTATTTATTGAGTGCCCACCATCTAGTCCCTATATTTAGCAGTGGAGATACAAGGTAGAACTTACCCTAGAAGACTGATAAATGAGTTAAGCAATCTAAATCTATTTTCCTCTCTTGTATAAGTTATTGCAGTGATTCTCAAACCTGACTGTGCAGCAGAAATCACCTAGGGAACATGCTTTCATGTGTTTGTTTATGCATTCATTTTGAATTTCATTTATTTTGTGGGAATAAATAATACATTCACTGTGTACAAATTCAAAATATTGAAAAAGGCAAACAGTGACAAGGATCCCTTGCACCACCATCCCAGATAACCTGTCCCTCCCTGGAGACCTTGCTAATTCCTTTGATATTATGGGGGAACACTTAAAAATATCATTTAGCCTTATCACAAGGTTAATGAATGAGAATCTCTCTGATTCCCAGGGAATGCCCTGGAAGCAGCAGGTTACAAAGCTCCCTAGTTGATTCTGATGAATTGGCTTATGAAATGGCCTTTTGGAAAGAAGGTTAGTGGCTGGCCAGGGGAAGGAGGGAATATTTTGAAGATAACAGTGAGAATTTTGAGTGTAGGTAAGAAAGATTCATTGATTTTGGATGGAGAATAGTGGACTGCAAAGGATTCAGAGCTTTGTGGAATATAAAAATAGCAAAATTAATAAGCAGAACAGAGTAGCCAAAGGAGCTGTATTCTCTAGTCTGAGCTTCTGTAGTCCATGTAAGCCAATTTGCACTCCCACATGGACATATCACTGTTATGAGATAGCCATTTGACTTGGAGCGAGAAGCCTCTTTCTGTATTTGGGGTAACATGTCCCAGCACAGGAGCTATTGGATTTCTTGAGCCCACAGAAGTGACAATTATACTGTATACACTGATTGCTAATTTCTATCCTCATCCTGGATGGAAACAACCTCAGAGGATTTTATTCTCTCTTCTAGAAGCTAGTAGTGAAAATATAATGATAGTAGGGATTCTACAGAGCCAACTTTAAGTATGGCCTTTTATATGCTTTAGGGGGTTGGTAGGAGTATCATATAGCATACAAACATAAACATGACTAGAACATACTTACGATGTTATTCATGAAGAAAAATTTTACTTAATACCAATTAGGCCCCCTGAGAAGTAGGCAAGACCATTGGAAGTTCATCTGTGGGGATGATGGTATCCAGGTAGAATCAGATTAATGAGTTATACTAATAGGCTCCAAGCCTTCTAGAGCAGGATGAATGATTAATTCAGTAAAGTACATCCTTCTCTGACAGCTAGGAAGATTCTAGAATCTGTCGATTCTGCTTGAAATAGGCTTTCTGTCACTCTGCTGTTTCCTTTATAAGATACAGGCATTAGGAAGTTGAGGAGGGAGAAAAAGGAAATTCTCAAGGTTCTGAGGGTCTAGCATGGAAAGGGGCTGGCCATGCCATCTCCTGATCCTCACCACAGGGCGGTCATACTGCCAGTTCAGGACTCAGAGTTTACTGATTGGTCCTTTGTGTGTCTCAGCCATCTCTATTCACCTCAAGTGCAAGGTGCCTGGGGATTTCTGAGATGGTTAAACTCCCTATATCTCTGTTCCTTCATTTACAAAATTATGCTTATATTATAAAGTTTCCCAAAGAAATTCTAAGTAACTTTTAAAGGTTATTATTAATAGTTTACCACTCTGCATATCACATCAGATTTCTCTCTAGTTAGCTGGTGTTCCTTCAAACATTGGGTAGATGTGGAGGATGTTTATCTGTCCAACTGTCTATCATTTCAACAAACATTTGTTGTTCATCCCCTGTTGGACTTGATGAATCAAGAATGTTTTCCAAAATGTTCTGAGTCTCATTAAGAGATTCTCAAATACTCATCTTATAAGGGTTCAAGGCATTAATTTGCAGCATCATGGACCCAGAATAAACCTCAGAGATAGCAGCCAGTCAGGACCTTTGTTTTATAGGAGAGAAGCCTGACCCCAGACACAGCAGTCAGATTTACCCAGGTCATACACTGAGTGTGTCATCAGCCATACAGACCATCTTTCTGAATTTCTGAACAGGCCCCCTAAAAAAAAAAACAGAGCTACCATACCAAAATGCCACAGGATGGTAACTTAAACAATAGAAATCTATTTCTCAAGTTCTGGAGGCCAGTACTCCAAAGTCAAGGTGTTGGCAGGTCTGACTTTTTGCAAGGCTTCTCTCTTCAGCTAACAGACAACTGTCTACTTGCTGTGTCCTCACATGGCCTTTGCTTGGTTTGCCTTCATCCCTGGTATCTCATTATATTTCCAAATTTCTTGTTCTTATAAGGACACAAGCCAGGTTAGTTTAGGGCTCACCTGAACTACCTCACTTTAACAAGAACCCCTTCAAAGGCCCTACCTGCCATTCTGTAGTACTGGGGCTAGGGCTTCAGCATATGTTTGGGGGCACAATGTAGCCCACAATGGCTATGTCAAGATGCTTCTTCACTCTGATTTAGATAATTCCCAACCATCTTTCCCATTACAACTTAAATATTATTTCCATGAGAAGCCCTCCCTTCACCAGCAAGATCAGCCCATAATTTAGTTACATTTATAACACCCTCCAATTCTGCTTATCATGATTTTTTTAATTTTTTAAAATTAAAAAAAATTTTAAATTGATGGACCTTTTATTTTATTTATTTCTATGTGGTTCTGAGAATCAAACTCAATGCTTCATACATGCCAGGCAAGTACGCTACCGCTGAGCCCCAGCCCCAGCCCCTTATCATGATTTTTAACAAAAGGAAATAATGATGTAAGTAGCCACTTTACTTATGTCTTCCTTCATAAAATTTCATTCTCCATAGGCCAGGGAGCTGGATAATCTTGCTCACTGCCATCCTCAATGTCTAGCTAGTTGGTATAAGTTAACAATCCAGTAAATGATTTACTGAATAAACAAATAAATGGATACTGCTTCAAGTAAGTAATAAAAATCCCAGAACTCTCTTTGGCATTATTATTTCAAACTATTCCTATTCTCTTCCCTACTATAAAATTTTCTTGGAATTTAAAGACCAGTTCAAACAACCTGTCTCATTTTTTTTTTTTTTACTTAAAGCAGAATTAATCGTTTCACAGCAATCTTGTAGCATAACGTTCATGAGGCTGATTTAATTCCTAATTGTGACATATCAAGAATAGGTTGCCACTCTGGAGAGCAGTATGGAGATTTCTGAAAAAAAAATCTAGGAATGGACCCACCATTTGGCCCAGTTATTCCATTCCTCACTATATACCCAAAGGACTCAAAATCAGCATACTATACTGATGTGGCCACATCAATGTTTATAACTCAATTCACCCAATAGTTAAGCTATGGAACCAAACTAAGTGCCCTTCAACAGATGAATAAATAAAATATGGTATATTTACACACACGGAGTGTTATTCAACCATAAAGAAGAATGACTTTGTGACATTTACTAATAAATGTCTAGAGCTGGAGACTATCATGCTAAGTGAAATAAGCCAGTCCAAAAAGTGAAAGTTAGAATATTTTCTCTAATATGTGGAATTTAATCCAAAATAAAAGGGGGGATAAAATAAATGAATAGAAGAAAGATCAGTGGAGTAGACAAAAGGGAATGAACGGAAGGAGGAGGGATGGGATAGGGAAAGACAGTGGAATGAATGTGACTTAATATTCTTATGAATATACCACAGTGAATCTCACTGTCATGTATATCCACAAGACACTAATTAAAAAAAAACTATAAGTAAATAGCAGGAAGATCACTAGAGTAGAGAGAAAGGAACAGGGAAGGGGGGGAAGAAAGCACTGGGGGCTGAATTTGAACAAATTATATTCCATACTTTTATAATTATGTCAAAATGAATCCTATTGTCATGTATAACTAAAATGAACCAATAATAAAAAAAGGATAGGTTGCTGCCATTTTTATCCCCACAGTTACCTTGCCAGAACTAAGATAAGAACTGAGCTTCATTTAACTCCAAATCCCTGGCACACAGCATAATTCTTGGCACAGGGTGGGCCCAGAGTGCATACTTTTTAGTAGGCAGGATAGGACCACAGAAGTTCAACTCAGAAGAGGCAGGTGTAAGAATTGTGTGTGATTCTTAGATTCTAGACACTCTGGTGGGTCTTTGCTGCCCTGTCCACCCCAGAAGCTTCAATGAGACTGGGCAAGCTGCTTTTCCCTGCATTTCCCAGAAGTTGTTTGCAGACCTGGCTCTAGAGGGAACGACTGAACACACGGAGTCTCTGAAACCATTTTCCTAAAAAAAGGATAAAAAACAGCTAAAGGATGAAGAGGAGGAGGAAGATAAGAAGGGGAAGGATGAATCCAGTCTGTGAATCTCCTAGAATCTAATTTAAATTGGGACACGAATTAGCATTAGTTCTTACAGAGAACAAATATCCAAGCACAAATAACCAAGTCAGCCTAAAGGAGCAGGTAAGGGGTAGGGCCCTATTTAGTCTAGATTCCCTGTAGTCACATTTGTTCCATCTCTTCTGTGACAAGAGAATAATACATGTGCTCCATGTTTTATGACAGTATAGTGAGGTGAAGATGTCATGAACAAGAGAGACTCTGGGGGGTTAGACAGCTGCTCCAGTTGTGAGGGTTCTTGCTTAGGAATGAAGATAAGAAATTTAGTGTCTCTTAGAAGAAGGTATCAAGGTTTGACCAGCAGTGATAATCCCAAGTTTGGAGCTTGGAACACCCTGGAGATTTCTGAGGTTTGCAGAAAACACTGGTATTTATCAAAGCTGAGGACCTGTCTCTCCAATTCTTCATCTCCAGACTTGCAGATACCTCTGCCCATTTTTCATCTGTCAATGAAAATCATCATGTCCTATATCATTGCTTTATCTCAACACAGAAAGACATGGGAACCAACAGCACGAGCATGGTTAAAAGCTTCTCTGCTGATTAGCAGCAGTGTGATCTGGAGAAAGCATGTGAGTTTCAATCTATTTCAAGTTGAAAAAAATAGTAGCAGATGCCCCATAGGATTGTTGGGAAACTTAAACTAGATTCTGCCTGCTTTGGAACTAGCACAGGGCCTGAGCACAATCAGTGTCCAATAAACAGGAGACATATTTTATACTGTAACCTCAACTCTGATCTGCTTTCTCGCCTTCCAGATTTGTTCTCTTGGTCCATTCTGTATTCTTCATTCCTCCTCCTCAGATCTTCCTTCTCAAGCCAGAATGAATCCAATTTAGCCCCCAGAATTGCATCTCTTATTGAATTTCTCGTCCGAGGCTTGTGCAATCTGTGCAAGTAGGCAGAGTCTCCCACTATTCATAACTAAATGAGGAAGAGGAAAACCAGTTTCTTTTCTGATTACTGGTTCTCTATAAGTCCAAGGGCTTCATTACAAGGATTCCAAAGTTTAGGCAAATGTCTCCATTTTTTTTTCCTTCACCATCCTCACTGAAGCAATACCCCACCTACTATTCTTTTTCAAAGCATGCCTAGAAAATGCCCCGTCAGGATATAAGGGCTCTTGGCTCACATTTCTCAAAGCATTTCAACTTGAGATTCATTGTTTTTTTTCTCAAGTAAGCAGCAGAGTTACTAGCTGTAGGATATGTAAAGGGCACAGAAAGTTACTGAAGCAATGAATCGAGAAGAGCAAATGTCATAGGCAAAAAAAAAAAAAAAAAACTGTAAATAAAGTCACAGACTTAAAAGTACGTCAGCCAAATCAGCTGTGGAATAAAAATGTCTTTGGAAAATTGTTAAGATGTGCATTCAGGGTAGCTGTTGCCGGCAATGGGCAGTGCTGCTTTTGGGTCTGTTCCATCTCTGGCAGATGGTAGTGCTCAATAAAAACAAGTTGAATGAATAAATTATAAAAATAATAAATGTTTGTTGTATTGATAAAGTTGAAGTGGTAGCATTGAAGTAGTTTTAAACTTATACTCTCTTCTCAATCTCTTGCTTTCAGATTGTATTATATGATAACATCCTTCTTAAAATTATTATATCAAATGTCTTCTCTATTGCTGGTTATAATAACTATTTAGATGGTTGACTATAACCACAATAATACATTGGTGTTTTGCTATAACCAAAAGATCTGACAAGAACAATTTTTTTAAGAAGAAAAATTTATTTGTCATTCACAGTTTCAGAGGTCTCCGTCTTTAGATAGCTAACTCCATTGCTCTGAGCTCGAGGTGAGGCAGAGCATCATGAAGGAGGGGTGTGGCAGAGGAAAGCAGCTGGGAACATGGAAACTAGGAAGAGAGAGAGAGAGAGAGAGAGAGAGAGAGAGAGAGAGAAAGATCGAGCTCCCAAATATTAAAATATAAACCCAAAAGTCACACCTTTGATGATGCACCTCCTCCAGCCACACCTCCTCCAGCCACACCTACCTGCCTATAGTTACCACCCAGTTAATCCCCAATAGGGGATTAATGCACTAATTAGGTTAATATAATCCAATTATTAAATAACCCCAATAAAATACTAAATAACCCAAATTTATTAATATTAAATAACCCAATTTTATTTAACCTCTAGACTTTCTTGCATTGTCTCACACATGAGCTTTTGGAGGACACTTCATACCTAAATGTAGATATGTTATGGCCTAGATTTACATATACTTTATGCTGGATTGAACCCATAATGCCTCACCTACCTACAAAATCATAAACGTGTTAGGACACATTCTGGGCTCCTGTTTCTCCATTGATCTCCATTCCTATATTTCCGTGATATGTGTTCAGAAAAGTAGCACTATGATAACTTTGTAAAATCACCCTTTGTCACCAAAGTTCACAAGGGAGTTTCTGGCATGCTGGAAATGTTCTGTGTCTTGATTATATGGTAGTCACACCACTTCATTCCTATGTAAGCATTTATTAGGTTGTGCACTGAAGATATATATACCTGACTGTATGCATGTTATACCTCCATAAAAAGTTTAGAACAAAACAAAACTTTGCATTATAGACACTTGATATTAGATAACAGGGCACCAAAAAGTCAGATATCAACCAAAATAAAGTCCAGAATTAGCTTTCAAATTTGCCTTCCAAATGGGAGCATTGATTACAACCCAAAGATGTTTACTTCCAATGGCTATCACATGTTGCAGTCATTAGCCAAAATGGATGTATTGATTGCCCCTTGTAGAATTAATTCCAGGGATATTACTAAGCCTTATAAGGTAACTCCTTTCTGCTCAATAGAATTACAGTACCTGACAACAGTCTTGGGAAAAACTACATCAGGGACAGGTAACTTTAGAAACATATTTATTCACATTTCCACCCAGAGAACATTACTTCCAACATTGGTTCATTCCAAACTCAAAGAAATATAGTTTTTTAATAACAAGAATCTGTACTTCTACTAATGTCGACCAATTTTGAAAAATAATCCATCTGGGAACACTGTATTAGCTGTGAAAATGACATTTCAATATTTAGATTGCAGTTGGCTTAAGAGGAAGATTCCCTCTATGGCCACATGTAGGCTGTGCATTTTTCTAACAGTTCAGCCTTTCAGAACTTCTGAAATCCATTTAGTCTGGAAATTACTAGGGTCTAATTCAATCAAAAAATAAGCCTGGGTTGCTAAAGGGTACAAAAGCCATCATAGGGGGAAAATCAATTTTGGAAGGCCTAACATGGCTCTTAGCATTGCAGTCTGAAAACTCACTATTCATGATAGGCAGCAGCTACTGTCAGAGGGCTTGTCCCAGACATCCCTCATGGACAGCCATGCCTACCTGGTTGACTATTCTCAAAGGTCTTTGATTTCAGCATGTTTGAACTTAGATTTCATTAGTTCCTTGTTTGCACACAATAGTCTGTCCAGTTTCCAGTGAGGCTTTAATTTATTTCTTAATATGGTATAGTGAGAACAGCTTTGGTTCAAAACCCATCTCTGACAGTTAGCACTGTGAGTCCTTGACCTGGAACTTAGTCTTCATATTCCTCATTTGTGAAAAGGGCTGAAAACTTGCATCTTTTTCAGAATTTTTGTGACCAGCAATGATAAAGCAGTCTGTTGCCTGGAAAAAAATTGAGTAATTTTCATCTATTGATTCTATGACCAAGGAAATCATAATTGATTGTGGGGACCTCTTAGTGTTGTTAATTCAACATGCAGTGAGTATAAATCATTCAGCAGGACAGGCCACATTCAACAAAGGCTGTGGAGTACTAGGTACAAGGCACTGTAGAAGTCATGAAAACAATTCAGATTCTTTCCCATAAGGAGCCTACAGTAGAGAGGATGAGACAGAATTAGTGACAACAACATCTCACACAATGCCTGTCACATAAAGAAATCCCAACTACCTACTGAATTATTTCCTCTATTGGTTTTCTATTCTGTTTAATTTATTTTTGCTTTAATTTTTATTAGTTCCTTATTTCTTGCTTTGGATTTCATTTGTTTTTTGTTTTCTTGTTTCTTAAGATGAAACATCAGGTTAATGATTTGAGATCTTTCTTCTTCTTAAAATATAGGTACCAACAGCAATATATTTCGCTCTAAGCACTACTTAGGTTGCATCCCATAATTTTAGTATGTTGTGGTTTTATTTTCATTCATCTCAGAATATTTTTTAATTTGATTTTTTTCTTTGATTCATTGCTTATTTAGGAGTGTGTTGTTTAATGTTACATATTTGTGATTTCCCCATATTTCATCATGTTATTAACATTTAGTTTAATTCCTTTGTGGTTGCAACACAAAAGTCCTTTGATCTTAATTATCTTAAATGTAATGGTCCTGTTTTATGACCTACCATATGATTGATTTAGGCAATGTAACATGAACACTAGAAAAGAACTTGTTTTCTATTGTTGTTAAGTAGAGTATTTCACAAGTATCTGCTCAGTCTAGTTGTTTGATAGTGTTATTCATGTCTTCTATTTTCTTGTTCCTTGACATTAGTTGTTGTTCTATACATTATTGAAAATGAGTCCTTGAAGTTTCCAACTATTATTGTTGAATTGTCCCGTTTCTCCCTTCTATTCGCCCATTTCTTCTTCATGGAGCTCTATGTTTAGGTACATATAGATTTACGATGGTTTATCCTCTTCAAGCATTGGTCCTCTCATCATTATAAAATGTTCTTTTTGTCTCTAATAACTAGATAACACAATTGGTCTATGGTATTCTAACTATGTGATATTGTGACTTTGATCATAATTTCTGTTTAATTCTAGAGATTGTTGAGAAAGCATGGAGAACTTATCTTTGAAGACTCTACCCAAGTTTTTAAGTTCTTGTCTTAGTCATGTTTTGTTTTCCAGCTGTATCTTTTGAGGCATCTTGTTAGATAAGGAAAATTAAAAGTTACCAAGAGCTCAGCTTTGTAAAGACCAAAATGTCATTCCTTACTTGCAAAGAAAAGATCCTTAAAGTCTGGCAAGAAAATATTTGCCAAATCTCACCTACATTTTTTCTTATTATTTTTCCCTCTAGAAGATGTATGTGCATTTCTGTACATCTTGATGGTTTCATTACTGCCTCTTCAACTGTGCAGAGTGGTTTTAACTAGTCCTTTAATCCAATAGGCTGCTTACTTTCTCTTACATTGTAGTAATCAGATTTCCTAACAAGGCTTGATCCTACCCTGTTTTCTTCAGCTGCCTTCTCACAAACCATCTTTCATTTCAGCATCAATTAAATGCTGTTTCCGTGTGTTTTGTTATTTTGTTATTCTTATTTACTAGTGCATAAGTGGACTATGAGATTTTGGACACCCTCATTCAACATCCTTTGAATTATTTTTTTCAAGAATCATTTTTCCCAGAAGACTATATTTACATCTGTCTGATGACAAATATCTCCAGCAGAGATGACCTGAAAAGGTCCTGTCTTTGTAACAACCCATTGTGTGAAACATTCAAACACTGTGCTTGCAATTATTGAGCAGTTTCAACATATAATTGCATGGTTATTTTGTCCTGAAAATGCCATGGGAGGATAGCAATCAAATAAAATAGTAGAAATGGGGATGCAGGATATGAGTTGGGAGAAAAAGTAAAAGAAGTACTCAAAGAACTGTATAAGAAACATACAAATCAAATATTTTTTTTCTTGAAAAACGTAGTGAAAATGAAAATGCTGAAGACAAATCTAAGGAAAAAGCAACAACACACCACCCACAGTTCATACATAGAGATCATCTATATAATTATGTAAAATGACATAAATACACATACATAAAGACCATTTATATCTTTATCTGTATCAATAGATAAGAGATCATCTACCTACAGTTTATAGTTAATCTCTAATATTTAAACAGTGTCTTCTGTCCCCAAATAGATATCTCACTAAATAAGGTGTTTTATAATAAATTTTCCCTCATAATGAGGACAAAGTTCTACTGACATTTTGAAAGTTCCTGTCTCCAAGATCTTTAAACCAATGGCAAATACCTTGGTTTTTGAAGGTCTCAGGCAATGGATGGCCTAGTAAAAGTCACTTCCATTGTAAATGTAGATATTTCTACTAAATAAAGCATCAGAAAAAGATATTTTCTCAAGGATACTTAAAGATAGATTTGAATCATGTGTTCATAATCATATCACGCCAGCAATGTCAGAATGTGACTACAAAAGGTTACCCTTTACTTCTCCCAAATTACAGCTCTTAAAGTTTATGGATGATTCCATTCACATTTGATATTATCTGTATGTCTCAAACATACATATCTGGGTGTTTTTTGGCTAGACCTTTACTGGAGGATCTTGTAGATGTTGATAGGCATTCCACTATTTTGGTAGTTATTATATAGTGGAGTCTGGTAGCAGCCCTATAAAATTTGGAGCTTTCCTGAAGAGATCAGAAGAATTTTAGACCGATTTCCATGGGTTGAACATTCAACTACTTTTTTAATTTAACTTTATTTTGAGATAATTATATATTTACATACAATTCCAAGAAATAATACAGAGACCATTAATGTTTCCTTTGTCTACTTTCTCCCAATGATAAGATCTTGCCAAACCTGTATATTGATATTGGCACTGTGAAGAAAAGGTTACATATCTATCACTGAAAATATCCTTCACATTGCCCTTTTATGGCCACACTAACCCTCCTCCAACTTTCTGTGATCTCTTCTATTTTTTTGCTTACACCAAATCTTATTTATTTATTCATTCCCTCATTTATTTAACAAATATCTCTTGAATCTCTCATATGTAAAATGCTAAATATACAGTTAATATAAAAATCAGATATGATTGAGCTTTACAATTTAGTATGTGAGGCAGATACTATCCAGGGAAGCACTCAAATAGATGTAAAACTTCAAATATGACAAAGGGACCACAATCAGACCTTAAGAGTGGTATAAGCCATAGTAACAGTGAGGTTTAATGAGGTGGGTACCAAGTCAGGAGGAAGCAAAGATTGAGCTGTGTGTTTGCCACGTTAACAACGTGGCAAAATAACTGAGGAATCCATTTATATGGAAGACAGTTTTATTTTGCCTTATGATTTAAGTCCATGCTCAGTTGAATACTGCTTTTGGGTCTGCGGCAAGGCAGTACATCATCGCAGGGAGCAGGGGGTGGAGCGAAGCTGTTCACATCATGGCAGTCAGGAAACAAAAAGAGAAAGACAAGAAGGGGCTGGGGTCCTGATCTTTCTTTCAAGGAATGCCTCCAATATCCTAACTTCCTTCCACTAGGGCCCATCTCCTAAATGTCCCATCAACTCCTAACGGCACCCTGGACAAGACACCAAGCCTTTAACACATGGGCCTTTGAGGGACATTCCAAATCCAAACCATAGGAAGCTGATATTTGAGGAGCAATATGCAGTAACTAGGTACAAAGTAACTAGGTACAAACTAGGTACTAGAGTAACTAGGTACAAAGGTTGCAGAGTGTGCAGATGCAATGTCCCACAGGGAAGAGGGTGCTAGAGAGCTACTGCAGCAGCCTCTACAGAGGTTTTCCGTCTTCAGTTACTTCTGTCACTGTCCTCTTGACTCTCAATTTTGTGAAATTGAATTTTTAAATTTCCAATGAACTTGACTCATCAATCTTTTACATTTCATTTGTTATTTTTCCTACTAAAATATCATGGAGAAATTCTCCCAGAAGCTTTAATTCACATTTGTTTTTACAAACCATGTAGAATGGATTATTTTCTGTAATATAATAATCAAGTTTCTTTCTCTGTATATATTTACATTTGACTCAATACCAAATAGTCTGGTATCTAGAAGTAGATTTTGATTAAGTTTGTTTTTTTCTTTCAAGATAATTTTGGCTATTTTTGATATTTTGGATTTTCATATGAATTGTAGAATAAACTCAGTATTCATGTTAACCAAAATGCTGCTGGGATATTGATTACGGTTGCATTGAATCAATAAGTGAATTTTATAAAAACTGATGTCTTTATAATTAAGTCTTCTAATTCATGAACAAAGACTATTTTTTATTTAGTTATCCTTTAAATTCTAAATCATATTTTGAGGATTTTTGTAGAGTTCATATACATCTATTGTGATTATTCTTAAATATTTGCTATCTTGGATGTTAATCCAAATAGAAAATGTTTGTATCATATATTATGTTTAAACTACTCTTAGTAAATAAGAATACAATTGATGATTTTGTCTGTACTTATATTTAGCAACTTATTAACTTATTTACTAATTTTGTTTATGCATCTGTATATTTTTTTAAATTCTTTTTTTTTTAAAGAGAGAGAGAGAGGAGAGAGAGAGAGAGAGAGAGAGAATTTTTTTTTAATATTTATTTTTTAGTTCTTGGCGGACACAACATCTTTGTTGGTATGTGGTGCTGAGGATCGAACCCGGGCCGCACGCATGCAGGCGAGCGCGCTACCGCTTGAGCCACATCCCCAGCCCTATTTTTTTAAATTCTTATAGCTTCTCTATACTGTCTTACTGCACTGAATAGTCTGAATTTCAATTTTGAATAGAAGTTATGGTATTAAACATGTTGGCCATTAAGGGAAAGCTTTAAGCCATTCCAAATTAAGTCTGATTTCTGCAGGTTTTGTAGCTGCCTTGTATCTAATTTAAAATGTTTCTTTAAATTTCTAGTTGACTAAGAATTTCAAAATCATATTTTTTTTTACTTTTGCTAAGTTCCAAAAATATGTCTAGAGATGATCACATACATCATTTATTATTATTTATTCTCTTTATATAGCCAGTTGCATTGATTTTCAAATGTTAAATTGAACTTGCACTTGTATGACGGTATCACCATTGACCATGATGTCCTAGCCTGTTTTATATATTGCTGGACTAAATTTACCAATGTTTTATTTAAGACTTTTGCCTCAATGTGAGATTAGCCTATAAAATCTCCTTTTCCTTAATATTCTTTTCTTTTTGGCTATCAAGTTGCATCTTTAATGAATTAAAGCTGTTTTCTCTTTTTATGATCTCTGATTTTGTCAAAATACGGCATTAGTTTTCCTTTAAGCTTTTGGTAGAAATCATGAGTGAAGCCATTGGTCTTTGGGATTTTCTTTGAGAGAAGGCTTTAAGATATGGATCAATATCTTCAATAGCTATAGGAATATTAGATTTTCCATTTCCTTTTGGTTCTGACTTTTTATCAAGTTTTTCAAGAAATTTTCCAATTCATCTAAGTTCTCAATTTTATTATCATATATTTTTCATAATTTTATTTTAAAATAGTTGCAACTATGAACTCATATCTCTTTTTTGATTGCTGACATATTTCCAGAGTTTTATCAATTTATTAAACTTAAAGAAAACTTTTCATTTTTTTTCTAATATGTATCTTTCTTTTCATTCACTTTTGTGTGTGTGTGTGTGTGTGTGTGTGTGTGTTATTGGGAATTGAACCCAGGGCTACTGTACCTCTGAACCACATCCCCAGCCCTTTATATATATATATTTTATTTTGAGATGGGGTATCACTAAGTTGCTGAGGTTGGCCTTGAATTTGATATCCTCCTGCCTCAGCTTCCTGAGTTGCTGGGATTACAAGTGTGCACCACTGTTCCTGGCTTCATTCTCTCACTTTTGATCCTACTTTCATGAATTCCTTTTGCTTTTTACTTTCTATATATTTAACCTGTTTACTTTCCTTTTTTTTGATAACAATAGCCCATTTTCATTCCATCTTCTTCTCTACATATGCATTTAGGGCTATAAACGTGTCTAAACTTGGCTTTATTTGCATCCTCTAGATAATAAAGTAAAATTATGACATAATTTTTAATATGTAGTTTAAATAATTGTCACAAATTCAATATACCCATAAAAGAGAAGAGTATATTGCCAGCACTTCAGAAGCTGCTCTACCTATCCACTTCCAACCATTGCCCAATTCTTTCCCCTAAAAGGTAATTAATCTCGATATGTATAATGCCATAGACTTCTTTTTCCTGTTTTTCAAATCATTATTATATAGTATGCATTATTTTGTGCCTATGTTCTTACACTCGATATTACATTTGTCTGACTTATTCATATTGCTGCATGTAGGGTATGTTCACTAATATTCATCCTAAATGCTATCTAACTATACAAATAGATCTCAATTAATTTAACCACTCTAAATCTTATAAATATTTGGGTTATTTGTATTTTGGAATTTTTATGAATGATATTGTTCTGAGAAGTCTCACATACCTCCTTTAATGTACGTATGTAGGCCCTGAGACTAGGGAGAGAATAAGCCTAAAAATGGAATTATTATTTTTTAGGAATGCATATGCTCAATTTTAATGGATTGTGACAAACAGTATTAAAGGTGTTTTTACCAATAGCAATGTGAAAGAGTTCCTGTTTCTTTACATCCTTACTGACGTTTGACATTGGGAAAGTTTTTCTAATTTTAGCATTCTAGTGAAAGGGTAGTGTTAGCTGATTGTGATTTCTACCTATAGAAATAACATCTGACCTTCCAGGAAAGAATTCTAGGGCTATTTGTGTTCTATTGGTGAACAGGCCAATTAAAGACTAAATCTTAAAATATTGAGTCATTTGATCTGTGAAGAACAGCATATTCATTAATTTATTTATATATTTAAATTTTTCTTTTAATGACATTTTATGACTTTTCAGGGTAGAAGTCATAAATATAATTTTTAGCTTTGATTAGTATTTGATATTTCTAATGTTATTATACCTAGTATTTTTAAAAATAATTGTTACTTTCTTACTGTCCTGAGTTATTAAATATAATTATATATAATGAAATAATTAATTCTAAAAGGTTAACAATAGATATGTTTACATGCTATACAATAAATCATTTTCAAATGACATTTGATCTCCCTTTTCAATCCTTACACTTTTTATTTCCTATTCTTGCTTTATTGCACCATATAGGACCTCAAGTACAATACTGAATAGAACTAGTAGTAGCAGACATCCAAGGGAAAATAGTAGTATTTTACCATTGACATTTTACCCTTAAGTGAACGTTCATAGTGGTTTTCTTGTAGCAATCCTCTACTTGTATAAGGAGACTTCCTTATATATCAAGTTTACTAAGAATTATTTTTTTGAAATCATGAAAGAAAGTTTAAATTCCTCTCTTCTTAAAATATTTTTTCAGGTGTCAGATCCCCGCTCACACCTGAACACCATGCCAGGGGCTTAACAGTGCCTGAGCGGATATGCTGTACCGGCTCCCCATTAACCCATGCAGGACTCCCTGGCTTCCTCCTACTTGGGACACTGCTACTACTAGCATAGTCCCCTCCATGTGGTAGCCTGCACCTGGGGACACTGGACAAGGTCTGGAGACAGTCACCCACCACAGCAACACATGCTACAGTGCTGTATCTCTGAGCACACCACACAGTGCCAACACGTGGCTTGCCCTTGTAGCCCCATCTCTGAAAGTAGTCACTTCCAACTTGGGACATCTTTGTTGCCATCTTGGGTTACCTCCACTGCCACCATTGCCATCTTTAGTTGAGGCAACTCCCATCTTGGGAAATCAGCTGGGGCCTAGAAGCAATATCAACGTACCTATAGTCCCCTAACACCCTCCTCCACACACACAGCTACTAACTTGGCACAGCACTTGAAGCTATGTAGCTGGACCAAAGCTCTCAAAGCCTGGTGCTGATCTGCTGGACAGAGGACAGCTTTCCACAATAGGCACACAGGCTCCAGAGCTCAGTCCACAAGACCTCTGGAAAGAAAGTTTTCTGACTGGGAAATAGAAAAGGAGAAGGGCATAGAGATTCAGTTTAGAGATTAAATTTGATACCCGAAGTTGTGGGATCTACAGGCAATCTAAGGGGCTAAGACCAGATGCCCATATTAAACAAGCGGGCCCCAAAGGAGATCTTGGGGTGTAGTCTTCCAACAGGGAGCAGCAAGTGCTATATCCCACCTCCAGGAGTTCCACCTCCAAGACCAACCTTCCCACACTAATAACCTTCACCATCCTGTGGGTGGAGATTCCAACAAACACCAGATATCCCCGCCTATCAGATGAGAAGGGAAAGAGGGAAGATACTGAACTCCAACAGAAACAATCATTTAATTTTCCTTTGAGATCTTTTTTGATTTTTTTCCTTTCTCTTGTCCTACCCTCACATCCCCAACATTTGTGAAACCAAGCACTTTCCATGCATTAGGCAACTGAGGACTGGGATATCTGAATTGCACATTACAGTTTTGTGGTATATTCTATAATCTTTTATTGTTTCATTTTTTTTCTTTTTCTTATTAATTTTTTTGTTTGTATGAATTTGGGACTCTTTCTCTCTATTCTCTTCCTACTTATCTATCTCCCCAGAATCTCTTTCTCTCTTTTCTCCTGCTACCAGCCAACTTCTTGTTGTTCCTCATACACACTTCCTAAGATCTAATACCTCTATACACTCACCTACTGCCTCCTTAACAGCTCATTCTACACCCCTCGTGGCTCTCTTTGTCCACCATTAGAAACTGTAGATAATTTCACAAATCTACCATTTATATTGTAGATAATAATTGAACACATCATTTCTCTCTATTGCAACAAAACTGTAAAAGTCTTAAGGGGAGCTATTTGGATTAAGGCTGCATATTGTTTGCACTGAGACTTATTAATATTGATCACCTCATTAAAGAAGAGGTATTGGAATACTGCAGAGATGCTATAAATCTACAGGGTAAAAACTATAATACTTCAGATCTGCACTGCTAAAAAAAGGAAGACACACAAACAGCATGAAAAAACAAGGGAAGAAAGTACCCCAAACAATCCAAAATACTATATTATTCAAATCAATGGCCATCACAAAGAGATGTCAGACAAGGAGTTCAGGAAGTATGTGATTAACATGTTCTGTGAACTCAACAATGATATAATAAAGCAAACACAGGAAGCGTGAACGAATACAGGAAGCAAAATATTACTTCAATAAAAAGATTCTGAAAAAAAAGGGAAATACTTGAAATAAAGGAAACAATGAACCAAATTTAAAATCTCAATAGAAAACATTACCAACAGACTAGATCACTTGGAAGACAGAACCTCAAAGAATGAAGATAAAATATATAATCTTGAAAATAAAGTTGACCAAACAGTAAAGATGGTAAGAAACCATGAACAGAACATCCAAGAATAATGGGATAACATCCAAAGACCAAATTTAAGAATTATTTGGATAGAGAAAGCATAGAGATACAAATCGAAGGAACAATCTATTCAATGAAATGATATCATAAAATTTCGCAAACCTGAAGAATAAATGGGAAAATCAAATATAACAGGCTTACAGTATATCAAATGTACAAAATCACAACAGATCTACACCAAAGCACATTATAATGAAAATGCTTAGCATACAGAATAAGGATAGAATTTTGAAGGCCACAAGAGAAAGGAATCAGATTACATATACAGTGAGGCCAATTCAGATCTCAGCAGATTTTTCAACATAGACCCTCAAAGCTGGAGGTCCAAGAATAACATATACCAAGCTCTGAAAGAAAATGGGTGCCAACCAAGAATCTGATATCCAGCAAAATTAAGCTTTAGATTTGTTGATGAAATAAAGTCCTTCCATGATAAACAAAAGTTAGAAGAATTTACAACTAGAAAGCCTGCACTACAAAACATCCTTAGCAAAATATTCCATGAGGAGGAACTGAAAATCAGCAAAGGGAGGAACCACACTAAAGGAAAAACGAATCAAAGGTGAAACTAAATCAATTAAAAAAAATAAACCAAAATGATTGGAATACACATCATCTCTCAATGATAAATATGAATGTTAATGAACCTAAACTCATCAATCAAAAGGTATATACTGGCAGATTGCATTAAAAAAAAGACCCAATCAGCGGCCACCATCTTGGAGAGCTGAAGTATCCACCACCACTCTCCGACAGATTGCAACAACAAAACAGGTGTGTGTCACTCAGTTCAGCCCCCATACATAGGGGGATTTCACATAAAATCTCTCCTAGGCTTTCCGGGGAAGGGAGTATCAGAGTGAGCCTGCATAAAGACTAAGGGAAAACTAGAGGCACCTGACCTTCAACCCCCCCTCCCATCAGCAGCCAAAACAAAACCTGTCTAGCCAGTGCTGGGGGAGGGGCAAGCAGAAAAAATCAAAACCATAGAGTGCCAGGGATCCCAAAAGCCAACTGTGTGACCCCGGAGATCCAGGCTGTCTGATTCGCACGGGCTGCCCCGCGGCTACAGAAGGCGTGGCGCTGCAGAGAAGGGATTAACTAGCAAGCAGGGAGATAAGTGGCTGCGACGACACGGTGGAATCCCGCCAGGGAAGCCCGCACTGACCCCCGGGCTGAGTTCGGGATTTCAGACGGGGAAGGAAGCGGTACAGTTCTGTCCCCCACAAGGGAAACAAAACAATAGAGTTCCGGGGTTCCCAATAGCCACCCTCCACACCCAACAAACGGCAGGCCCAGAGTACAGTTTGAACTGCCAAGAACCATCACTCAGGGGAAATCTGGTCTAGCAGGAGAAACCAAGACTTGCAGGAGAAACCAGGGGACTAGAGGCAAGGCCCTCGCGACTGGGCGGCTGTAAACTGTAGGCCCGCCGGCGACAGTTCACCCACTGCCCGCGTAACTGGGCGGTAGGAGAACGCCTGCCCGCTGGCGACGGATCACCTGCCCGTGGCCTGTGATACTGGGCGGCTGGAGACCGCCCGCCTGGCGCAACCGGGAGCTGAAACCAAACAGAGACAGTCCAGTCACACACCCCCATTAGGACACCCCGGCAAGGAGACTGGGGCCCGTCATAGCAGAGTAGTGTCCTCACTGGAGCTCGGATGTCGGAATTCCTTCCCAGCGGAATCCACGTTAGCAGGCATAGTTTAACAACACAAAGGAGAGACATCAGAGTAATACAGAAACAAAACAAATCTATAGAAGAGAGCAGAAACACGACAATCAAATAGAGCTGGAAAGTAATGTGGACAACATGAGAAAACAAGGGAAAAAAGGATTACAAACAATGCAAGGCAACACAACTCTACAGGAGGACATAGAAACATCAGAAACAGGGATAGGGAAAGAACTCAAGGCATACCTAACTCGAATGGAAAGGAATATTAGAGAAGACATGAGACAGCAAGTCCAAGAAATAAAAGTATAGTTTGAAAATGAATTAAACAAACAAATTCAAATGGCAAAGAACGAGCTCTACCAGGAGATAGAGATCTTAAAAAAAAATCAAACAATAATCCTAGAATTGCAGGAAACTATAAACCAAATTAAAAACTCAAACGAGAATATTACAAATAGACTTGATCAAGTAGAAGACAGAACATCAGATAATGAAGACAAGGTTTATCAACTTGAAAAGAATATAGTCAACACAGAAAAGATGCTTAAATCCCATGAGCAATCTATTCAAGAGATATGGGATGTCATAAAAAAACAAATTTGAGAGTCATAGGGATAGAAGAAGGCACAGAGATTCAAACCAAAGGAATGGACAGCATATTAAATGAAATAATTCTAGAAAACTTCCCAGAGATGAAAGATGGAATGGATTGCCAAATCCTGGAAGCCTACAGGACCCCAAACATTCAAAACCATAATAGACCAACTCCAAGACATATAATTATGAAGATAGCCAACGTACAGAACAAGGAGAGAATATTAAAAGCTACGAGAGGAAAGAGGCAGATTACATTCAGGGGTAAACCAATTAGGTTAACGACCGATTTCTCATCACAGACTTTGAAAGCGAGAAGATCCTGGAACAATGTATTTCAAACGTTGAAAAATAATGGATTCCAACCAAGAATACTGTATCCAGCAAAATTAAGCTTCAGATTTGACAATGAAATTAAAATCTTTCACGATAAACAAAAGCTAAAAGAATTTGCAGCAAGAAAACCAGCTCTACAAAGCATTTTGAGCAAAACACTACAAGAAGAGGAATTGAAAAATAGTGCCCAAAACTAACAGCAGGAGGTATCTCAGTAAAGGGGGAGGAAAGTAACCAAAAGTAAAACCAGCCAAACTAAAATAAATAAATAAAGAAGCATGACTGGAAGTACAAATCATATCTCAATTGTAACCTTAAATGTTAATGGCCTAAACTCACCAATCAAGAGACATAGGCTAGTAACCTGGATCAAAAAAACAAATCCAACAATATGCTGCCTTCAGGAGACTCATATGATAGGAAAAGATATACACAGGCTGAAGGTAAAAGGTTGGGAAAAATCATACCACTCACATGGCCCTCGGAAGCAAGCAGGAGTGGCCATACTCATATCGAATAAAATCAACTTCAAACCTAAGTTAATCAAGAAGGATAACGAAGGACACTATATACTGTTAAAAGGAACCATCCACCAACAAGACATAACAATCATCAATTTGTATGCACCAAACAATGGAGCTGCAACATTCATAAAACAAACTCTCCTCAAGTTCAAGAGTCAAATAGACCACAACACAATAATTATGGGTGACTTCAACACACCGCTCTCGCCATTAGACAGATCCTCTAGACAAAAACTGAATAAAGAAACTATAGAACTCAACAGCACAATCAATAACCTACACTTAACAGACATATAGAATATATCAACCATCATCAAGTGGATACACGTTCTTCTCAACAGCACATGGATCCTACTCAAAGATAGATCATGTATTATGCCATAAGGCAACTCTTGGTAAATATAAAGATGTGGAGATAATACCATGCACCATATCTGATCATAATGGAATGAAATTGGAAATCAATGATAAAAGAAGGAAGGAAAAATCCTACATCACATGGAAAATGAACAATATGTTATTGAATGATCAATGGGTTATAGAAGACATAAAGGAGGAGATGAAAAAATTCTTAGAGTCAAATGATAATACAGACACAACATACAGGAATCTATGGGACACAATGAAAGCAGTTTTAAGAGGGAAATTCATTTCTTGGAGTTCTTACCTCAAAAAAAGAAAAACCAACAAATAAATGAACTCACACAACACCTCAAAAACCTAGAAAAGGAAGAGCAAAACAACAGCAAATGTAGTAGAAGACAAGAAATAATTAAAATTAGAGCAGAAATCCACGAAATTGAAACAAAAGAAACCATTGAAAAAATTGATAAAACTAAAAGTTGGTTCTTTGAAAAAATAAATAAGATAGACAAGCCCTTAGCCATGCTAACGAAAAGAAGAAGAGAGAGAACTCAAATTACCAACATACGGGATGAAAAAGGCAATATCACAACAGACACTACAGAAATACAGAAGATAATTAGAAAGTATTTTGAAACCCTATATTCCAATAAAATAGAAGATAATGAAGATATCGATAAATTTCTTAAGGCATATGATTTGCCCAGATTGAGACAGGAAGACACACACAATTTAAACAGACCAATAACAAAGGAAGAAATAGAAGAAGCCATCAAAAGACTACCAACCAAGAAAAGCCCTGGACCGGATGGGTATACAGCGGAGTCCTACAAAACCTTCAAAGAAGAATTAATACCAATACTTTTCAAGCTATTTCAAGAAATAGAAAAAGAAGGAGCTCTTCCAAATTCATTCTATAAGGCCAACATCACTTTGATCCCCAAGCCAGAAAAAGATACTTCAAAGAAAAAAACTACAGACCAATATCTCTAATGAACTTGAATGCAAAAATTGTCAATAAAATTCTGGCGAATTGAATACAAAAACATATCAGAAAACTTGTGCACCATGATCAAGTAGGATTCATTCCTGGGATGCAAGGCTGGTTCAATATATGGAAATCAATAAATGCTATTCACCACATCAATAGACTTAAAGACAAGAACCATATGATCATCTCAATGGATGCAGAAAAAGCATTTGACAAAGTACAGCATCCCTTTATGTTCAAAACACTAGAAAAACTAGGGATAACAGGAACTTACCTCAACATTGTAAAAGCTATATATGCTAAACCTCAGGCTAGCATCATCCTAAACAGAGAAAAACTGAAGGCATTCCCTCTAAAATCTGGAACAAGACAGGGATGTCCTCTATCACCACTTCTATTCAATTTAGTTCTCGAAGTACTAGCCAGAGCAATTAGACAGACAAAAGAAATTAAAGGCATAAAAATAGGAAAAGAAGAAATTAAATTATCACTATTTGCGGATGACATGATAATATACTTAACAGACCCAAAAGAGTCTACAAAGAAGCTGCTAGAGTTAATAAATGAATTCAGCAAAGTGGCAGGTTATAAAATCAACACGCATAAATCAAAGGCATTCCTGTATATCAGCAACAAAAACTCTGAAATGGAAATAAGGAAAACCACTCCATTCACAATATCCTCAAAGAAAATAAGATACTAGGAAATCAACCTAACAAAAGAGGTGAAAGATTTATACAATGAAAACTACAGAACCCTAAAGAGAGAGATAGAAGAAGATCTCAGAAGATGGAAAAATGTACCCTGTTCATGGATAGGCAGAACTAACATCATCAAAATGGTGATATTACCCAAAGTTCTCTACAGGTTTAATGCGATGCCAATCAAAATCCCAACGGCATTTCTTGTAGAAATAGACAAAGCAATCATGAAATTCATATGGAAAACCAAAAGACCCAGAATATCAAAAGCAATTCTAAGCAGGAAGTGTGAATCTGGAGGTATAGCGATACCAGAGGTCAAAATGTACTACAAAGCAATAGTAACAAAAACAGCATGGTACTGGTACCAAAACAGGCAGATGGACCAATGGTACAGAACAGAGGACACAAAGACTAATCCACAAAGTTACAACTATCTTATATTTGATAAAGGGGCTAAAAGCATGCAATGGAGGAAGGATAGCATCTTCAACAAATGGTGCTGGGAAAATTGGAAATCCATATGCAACAAAATGAAATTGAATCCCTTTCTCTTGCCATCCACAAAAATTAACTCAAAATGGATCAGGGAGCTAGATATCAAATCAGAGACACTGCGTCTGATAGAAGAAAAAGTTGGCTACGATCTACATATTGTGGGGTCGGGCTCCAAATTCCTTAATAGGACACCCATAGCCCAAGAGTTAATAACAAGAATAAACAAATGGGACTTACTTAAACTAAAAAGTTTTTTCTCAGCAAGAGAAACAATAAAAGAGGTAAATAGAGAGCCTACATCCTGGGAACAAATTTTTACCCCTCACACCTCAGATAGAGCCCTAATATCCAGAATGTACAAAGAACTCAAAAAATTACACAATAAGATAACAAATAACCTAATTAACAAATGGGCCAAGGACCTGAACAGACACTTCTCAGAGGAGGACATACAATCAATCAACAAGTACATGAAAAAATGCTCACCATCTCTAGCAATCAGAGAAATGCAAATCAAAACCACCCTAAGATACCATCTCACTCCAGTAAGATTGGCAGCCATTATGAAGTCAAACAACAATAAGTGTTGGCGGGGATGTGGGGAAAAGGGTACACTTGTACACTGCTGGTGGGGCTGCAAAATGGTGAGGCCAATGTGGAAAGCAGTATGGAGATTCCTGGGAAAGATGGGAATGGAACCACCATTTGACCCAGCTATCGCACTTCTCGGACTATTCCCTGAGGACCTTAAAAAAGCGCTCTATAGGGATACGGCTGCATCAATGATTATAGCAGCACAATTCACAATAGCTAGACTGTGGAACCAACCTAGATGCCCCTCAATAGATGAATGGATAAAAAAATGTGGCATCTATACACAATGGAGTATTATGCAGCACTAAGAAATGACAAATTCATAGAATTTGCAGGGAAATGGATGGCATTAGAGCAGATTATGCTAAGCGAAGCTAGCCAAGCCCTAAAAAACAAATGCCAAATGTCTGCTTTGATATAAAGAGAGCAACTAAGAACAGAACAGGAAGGAAGAACATGAGGAAAAGACTACAGTAAACAAAGACGAATGGGGGGAGAGAAACGGAGAGAGAAGGGAAAGCATATGGAAATGGTAGGAGACCTTCAATGATACATAAAATTATAAGAGGTCATGAGGGGCAAGGGGGAGGGAAAAAAGGGAGAGAATTGAACAACAGCAGGGGAGGTAGAGAGGGAAGATGGGAGGGGAGGGGAGGGGGGATAGTAGGGGATAGGAAAGGTAGCAGAATACAACAGTCACTAATATGGCATTATGTAAAAATGTGAATATGTAACAGATGTGATTCTGCAATCTGTATTTGGGGTGAAAATGGGAGTTCAAAACACAATTTGAGTCAAATGTATGAAAGATGATATATCATGAGCTATGTAATGCTTTAAATAATCAATAAAAAAAAAGACCCAACAATATGCTTCTTTCAAGAGACTCTTAGGAAAAACATCCAGAGATTGAAGGTAAAAGTTTGGGATAGAGCATACTACGCATGTGGAATGTGTACATAAGCAGGGGTTTACATCTTTATATTAGACAAAGTAGACTTAAAGCCAAAATTAGTCAAAAGTGATAAAGAAGGACATTTCATACTGCTTAAGGGAACCATATATCAGCAAGACATAACAATTGTAAATATATATGCACTAAACAATGGAGCATCTACATACATCAAACAAACTCTTCTCAAGTTCAAGAGTAAAATAGACCACAACACAATAATGCTGGGTGACTTTAACACACCTCTCTCACCACAGATAGATATGCCAAACAAAAACTAAACAAAGAAACTATGTAACTTTATAATGCAAACAATGCTTTAGACTTACCAAACATATATAGAATATTTCATCTATCAATGGGGGAATACACTTTCTTTTCAGCAGCACATGGATCTTCCTCCAAAATAGACCATATGTTATACCACAAAGCAAGTCTTAGCAGATACAAAAAAAAAGAGATACTATCCTGCATTCTATCAGATCATAATAGAATGAAATCAGAAATCAATGATAAAATAAACAATAGAAGCTACTCCAACACATGGAGACTAAATAACATACTACTTAATGATCTATGGATAGTAGAAGACACCAGAGTGGAGATTTAAAAATTCTTAGAGGTAAATGAGAACAGTAATATAATATATCAAAATCTCTGGGACACAATGAAGGCAGCACTAAGAGGAAAGTTCATTACATTGAGTTCATTCCTTAAAAGAATAAGAAGTCAATAAATAAATGAACTAACATTACATCTCAAAGCCCTAGAAAAAGAGGAACAAATCAACGCCAAAAGTAGCAGAAGACAGGAAGTAATTAAAATCAGATCTGAAATCAGTGACATTGAAACTGAAGAAACAACTTAAAATATTGATGAAACAAAAAGTTTGTTCTTTGAAAAAATAAATAAAATTGATAAACCCTTAGCCATGGTAATTAAGAGAAAAAGAGATAAAACTCAAATTACTAAAATTCATGAGGAAAAAAATTTACCACAATAGACACTGTTGAAAGGAAAATTCTTATTTATAATATCTAGAAGATAATTAAAACTATTTTGAAAATTTACACTCCAATAAAGTAGAAAATCTTGAAGACATTTACAAACCTCTAGAGTCATAGGATCTACCCAAACTGAATCTGGAGTATATACACAATTTAAACACAACAATTTCAAGCAATGAAATAGAAGATACCCCCACAAGCCTACCAACAAAGAAAAGCCCAGGACCAGATAGATACACAGACAAGGCATACAAAAGTTTAAAGAACTAATACCAATACTACTCAAATCATTCCATGAAGTAGAAAAAGAGAGAACCCTTCAACACTCATTCTATGAGGCCAATATCACCCTGATACCAAAACCAGACAAAGACACATCAAGGAAAAAAATCTTCAGACCAATATCTCTAATGAACATGAAAGCAAAAATTCTCAATAAAATGGTAGCAAATTGCATACAAAAACATATTAAAAATACTGTGTACCACAATCAAGTGGGATTCGTCCCAGGGTTGCAAGGTTGGTTAAACACACAGAAATCAATAATTGTAATTCATCACATCAATAGGCTTGAAGACAAGAATCGCATGATTCTCAATAGATGCGGAAAAACCATTTGACAAAAAACATGACCCTTTTATATTCAAAACACTAGAAAAAATAGGGATAATAGGAACATATCTCAACATTGTAAAAGCTGTCTATGCTAATCTCATGCCAATATAATTCTAAATGGAGAAAAATTGAAAGCATTATCCCTAAAAACTTGAATAAGTCAGGGATGCCCTCTTTCATCACTTATATTCAACATAGTCCTGGAAAGTCTAGCCAGAACAATTAGACAGATGAAAGAAATTAAAAAGATACAAATAGGAAAAGAAAAAATCAGATCAGCACTATTTGCTGATGACATGATTCTACTTAAAGGATCCAAAAAATTCCACCAGAAAACTTCTAGAACTAACAAGTGAATTCAGCAAAGTAGCAGAATATAAAATCAATACCTATAAATCAAATGCATTTCTGTACATCAATGATGAATCTTATGAAAGAGAAATTAGGAAAACAACACCATTTACATAGCCTCAAAAAAACTAAATACTTGGGAATCAACCTAACAAAAGAGGTGAAAACCCTCTACAAGGAAAACTACAGAACACTAAAGAAAGCAACTGAAGAGGACTTTAGAAGGTGGAAAGATCTCCCTTGCTCTCAGATAGGCAGAATTAATATTATCAAAATGACCATACTACACAAAGTGCTATACATATTTTACAGGTACAGTGCTATAAAGATTTACAGATGAGGGGAAAAATGCAATTCCAATCAAAATCCCTATGACATTCCTAATAGAAATAGAAAAAGCAATAATGAAATTCATTTGGAAAAATAAGTGAACAAGAATAGCCAAAGCAATCCTTAGCAAGAAGAGTGAAGCAGGTGGCATCACTATCCCAGAGCTTAAACTATACTACAGAGGTATGGTATAGTAACAAAAATGGTATGGTGTTAGCACCAAAACAGACATGTAGACCAATGGTACAGAATAGAGAACACTGAGACAAACTCACATAATACAGTTATCTCATACTAGACAAAGTGCCAGAAACATACATTGGCAAAAAAAGTAGCTTCTTCAACAAATAGGGCTGGGAAAACTGGAAATCTATATGCAGCAAAAATGAAATTAAACCTGTATCTCTCACCCTGCACAAAACTCAACTCAAAGTGGATCAAGGACCTAGGAATTAGACCAGAGACTCTGCACCTAATAGAAGAAAAAGCAGCCCCAAATCTTCATCATGTTGGCTTAGGAAATGACTTCCAGAACAAGACTCCTAAAGCACAAGAAATAAAATCAAGATTTAATAAATGGGATAGATTAAAACTAGAAAGCTTCTTCTCAACAAAAACTACAACAAATGAAGTGAAGAGAGATCCTACAGATTAGGAACAAATTTTTACCACATGCACATCAGATAGAGCACTAATTTCCAGGATATATCAAGAATTCAAAAAGTTAACACCAAAAAAATAATAACCCAATCAATAAATGGGCTAAGGAAATGAGCAGACTCTTCAAAGAAGATAATCAATAAATTTATGAAAAATGTTACAACATCTCTAGCAATTAGTGAAATACAAATCAAAACTACTCTAAGATTTCATCTCACTCTAGTCAGAATGGCTATTATCAAGAATTCAAACAACAATAAGTGCTGGCAAGGATGTGGGGAAAAGGGTACATGATTCATTACTGCTGGGACTCCAAAATGGTGCAACCACTTTGGAAAGCAGTATGGATTTTCTGTAGAAAACTTGGAATGGAACCACCATTTGACCCAGCTATGCCACTCCTTGATTTATACCCAAAGGACTTAAAAGCAGCATGCTACAGTGATGCAGCCACCTCAATGTTTATAGCAGCTCAGTTGACAATAGCTAAACTGTGGAAACAGCCTGGGTACCCTTCAATAGATAAATGGATAAAGAAACAGTAGTATATATGCCCAATGGAATGTTACTCAGCCTAAAAAAAAGAATGAAATTATGGCATTTACAGGTAAATGAATGGAGTTGGAGAATATCATGCTAAGCAAAGTAACCAAAGGCCAAATGTTTTATTTGATAAGTGGATGCTGATCTATAAAGGGGGGTGGAGAGCAAGGAAAGAATGGAGGAACTTTGGATTGAGCAGAGGGGGGAAAGGAGGTTTGTGTGTTGGGGAAGATGGTGGAATGAGATGGATATTATTATCCATATGTATATCTATGACAGCACAAATAGTGTGACCCTATATCATGTACAATCAGAGAAATGAAAAGCTGTACTCCATTTGTGTAAAAAAATAAATTAAATTAATAAAAAATTATTTCTCACTACATGGTCCTTTCTCTGTCCCTGTGTCCACTTTGATCTGGCTAGTTGATACTACTATTTCAAGCTTCAACATGAATACCACTTCTTCATGGAGGCCTTTGCAAGTTTAGACTCTCTACTGTATCCAAGCCTTCACCACACTTTGTTTTTAATTGATCATCCATCATCTTCATCAGTCTATAAGCTCCCAGAATATGGGTTCCATGTTTCTTATTCACCAGTCTGCCCTCAGGCCCCCAAACACAGCTTGACCTAATATAGAGCATTGACCTCATAAATAACTATGGAAAAAGTGATGAAAAGCAAGAAAGGAAGAAGGGGTCATGCAAAGAGCTGCATTTATCTTAAAGTTGTCTCTCCTCTTTACTGAGGGATCCATGATTTTCTTCAATCTAGATAAAGTGAATTTTTCCTCTTTAAACAAGTAAAAGTGGATAGCTCACATACTAGACAGCACTATTAGCTATTCAGTTTTGCAGTGGGGAAGGTACAGGCAATAATCATTCCCCAAACAAGCACAATCTTCAGTAGTATCTAACATAGCATTGAGCACAGAAATAAATTATGAAAGAACAGAAAAGGTGCCTTTCATAAAAGGATTAACTGTGTATTAACTCAGGTAGGGTGTGACTGGAGGAGCTGGACATTGGGTGGGTTTGGGGGCATATATATTTGTCCCTGGTGAGTGGAGTCTCTCTCTCTCTCTCTCTCTCTCTCTCTCTCTCTCCTTCATGGTGGCTATGTCCCGAATCTCTTATGCTCAATAGAGTCTCAACAAATCTGCAAGATAACAGAAGAATCCTAGAACAGGGACACAGGGAGCAGAATAAAGCAAGACTCGTTTAAAAGTAATTACCAGTTACTATGGAGGGTCTATTTGTGAGATAAAGCCACCATAGAAATGTCCTTGGCTCTTCTACAAGAGCATTTCCAGGGGAAAGAACTCTGCTGTGAGATGTTCTCTTGCACAGTCTTTGTTTCACTTGAACTTAATGAGTAGATTTAATATGTTAAGAAATGTTAAGGGGGGGGAGATCCAACATGGCAGCGGGCACGGAGAGATCAAGTCTCTGACCTCTTCAGCTGTGCTAGCATAGGGAGTCGTAAACCGTCTAAATGCTTTTTGCTCAGGATCATTAGGCAATACTGAGCTGACGTGGATTTGGGGTGAACAGTCTGGGCCTCTCAGAACACACACCGAGCCCGGATCGGCTGAATTCAAGCTCCCGTTCGCCTACTTCTCGCAGACAAACTGCTGTGACTCAGCACTAAACGATCCCGCTGAAACAACTGGTTGGCCCTTCTGAACCTACGGAGGTTAATGCCAACTGAGCCTTCATAGGCAGTGGCCACAGGATTGAAACAGGGCTTGGGAGGGCCAGTCAGGACCCACCTGTTGCATTGGTCACCCGGCAAAGGGAACAAACTGTCGCCATTTGCATGGGATACCACCATGGCAGAGAACTGACCAGAATGCGGCGGAGGAGATAACTTCATTGAAACCAGCGGCGACAGGTGTGTAACCCCCTAGCCTTCCCTCGACACACAGTGGGAAAACTTTAAGGGCCCCTCCCAGCTCTCCTGTGAGTGCGATAGCCAGACTGAGGGAATCAGGAGTGGCGCGGGACGCACGTTGCAGAACTCCTGGCTACTGCTCACACCGGTGCTGACAACTGAGGTCTCTTGCACTGGGGCGTGGCACCCGGAGGGCAAGCAAAATTCACTGAGGGTTCTCAGCCCCAAGCTCTACAAACTTAGGGTCTGAGGGAATGGCAAACAGGGAGAGTGTGCCCAGTCATTCATGAAAATAGGGCTCCCGGGAGTAGCAGACCTGTTGTGTAGCCAGTATTGTGGTGAGCATCACCGGTGAGCGGGGCCTGGCTTGAGGAAAAGTGGGGAAGTGACTAGACACAAGGGAAGGCCCTAGGCACTCAGGATTGGAGACCCGCCCAGTCTGGGAGGAGGAGCTGCTGCACAGTGATTGGTTCCCGTGTATTGACAGGAGAAACTTGGCCTGGTGGGCACAGCGCCACCTACTGGAAGAGAAGTTAATCAAACTCTAAGACTGCATTTATTAGGTTTTTTTATTTGGGTTTTTTTTTCATTTTCATTTTTTTGTTGATTTTAAATTTTTTTAAAAAAATTTATTATTTTTTAATTTTAATTTTAATTTTTATTATTTTTTAAATTTTTTTCTTTTTTATTTTCTATTTTTTCCTTTGTCTTTTCATTTCTTTTCAATTTCCTTATTCCCCCTTCCTTGAATTCTACCTGCTTATTCTCATTCTCTTTAGTGATGTCTTCCCTTCCCTTCTAATACCTTTCCTCCCAAGCATCAAATAAATCCATAGGAGTAAACAGAAACTCAGCAGTCAAACAGAACAAGAAGTAACATGAGCAGCATGAAAAAGCAAGGAAGAAAAGGAGTACAAACAATGCAGGACAGCCTAAATATTCAGGAGGACCTAGAGGCATCAGAAAAATGGTCAAATAAAGACCTCAAGGAGTACCTTACACAGATGGAATGGAACCTTAAAGAGAATATGAGACAGCAAATTGAAACAGTGAAAGAACACATTGAAAATGAATTACATAAACAGATAAAAGAAGAAATTAAGCATCTTTATCAGGAGATAGAGATTATAAAAAAATCAAACAATAATTCTAGAAATGAAGGAAACTATAAACCAAATTAAAAACTCAAATGAGAGTATCACTAACAGAGTGGAGCAAGTAGAAGCCAGAATGTCAGATAATGAAGACAAAATATATCATCTTGAAAAGAGTATAGCCAATTCAGAAAGGCTGGTAAAAAATCATGAGAAAAACATCGAAGAGATATGGGATAACATAAAAAAAACAAACTTAAGAGTCATCAGAATAGAGGAAGGTATAGAGGTTCAAACCAAGGAAATGAGCAAGCTGCTGAATGAAATAATTATAGAAAACTTTCCAGAAATAAAAAAGGAAACGGATATACAAATTGTCGATGCATACATGACACCCAGCATACAAAATCACAGTAGACCAACGCCAAGACACATTGTTATGAAGATATCCAATATACAGAACAAAGAGAAAATACTGAAAGCTACAAGAGAAAGGAGGCAGATTACATTCAGGGGTAAACCAATAAGGTTAACAACAGACTTTTCATCACAGACTGCTGAAAGCAAGAAGATCCTGGAACAACGTATTTCAAACACTGAAAGACAATGGATGCCAACCAATTTTGTATCCAGTAAAATTAAGCTTCAGGTATGACAACGAAATAAAAATCTTTCATGATAAACAAAAGTTGAAAGAATTTGCAGCCAGAAAACCAGCATTGCAAAGCATCTTCAACAAATGGTGTTGGGAAAACTGGAAATCCATATGCAACAAAATGAAACTGAATCCCCTCCTCTCGCCATGCACAAAAGTTAACTCAAAGTAGATCAAGAAGCTTGATATCAAATCAGAGACTCTGCGTCTGATAGAAGAAAAAGTTGGCTCCGATCTACATATTGTGGGGTCAGGCTCCAAATTCCTTAATAGGACACCCATAGCACAAGAGTTAATAACAAGAATCAACAAATGGGACTTACTTAAACTAAAAAAGTTTTTTTCTCAGCAAGAGAAACAATAAGAGAGGTAAATAGAGAGCCTACATCCTGGGAACAAATTTTTACTCCTCACACTTCAGGTAGAGCCCTAATATCCAGAGTATACAAAGAACTCAAAAAATTAAACAATAAGATAACAAATAACCCAATCAACAAATGGGCCAAGGACCTGAACAGACACTTCTCAGAGGAGGACATACAATCAATCAACAAGTACATGAAAAAATGCTCACCATCTCGAGCAGTCAGAGAAATGCAAACCAAAACCACCCTAAGATACCATCTCACTCCAGTTAAGATTGGCAGCCATTCTGAAATCAAACAACAACAAGTGCTGGCGAGGATGTGGGAAAAAGGGTACTCTTCTACATTGCTGGTGGGACTGCAAATTGGTGCGGCCAATTTGGAAAGCAGTATGGAGATTCCTGGGAAAGCTCGAAATGGAACCACCATTTGACCCAGCTATTGCCCTTCTTGGACTATTTCCTGAAGACCTTAAAAGAGCGTACTACAGGGATACTGCCACATCGATGTTCATAGCAACACAATTCACAATAGCTAGAGTGTGGAACCAACCCAGATGCCCTTCAATAGATGAATGGATAAAAAAATGTGGCATTTATACACTATGGAGTATTACGCAGCACTAAAAAATGACAAAAATCATGGAATTTGCAGGGAAATGGATGGCACTAGAGCAGATTATGCTAAGTGAAGCTAGCCAATACCTAAAAAACATATGCCAAATGTCTTCTTTGATATAATGAGAGCAACTAAGAACAGAGCAGGGAGGAAGAGCAGGAGGAAAAGATTAACATTAAACAGAGACATGAGGTGGGAGGGAAAGGGAGAGAAAAGGGAAATTGCATGAAAACGGAGGGAGACCCTCATTGCTATACAAAATTACATAGAAGAGGTTGTGAGGGGAAAGGGGGGGTAAACAAGGGAGCGAAATGAATTACAGTAGATGAGGTAGAGAGAGAAGATGTGAGGGAAGGGGAGGGGGGATTGTAGAGGATAGGAAAGGTGGCAGAATACAACAGTCACTAGTATGGCAATATGTAAAAACGTGGATGTGTAACCGATGTGATTCTGCAATCTGTATTTGGGGTAAAAATGGGAGTTCATAACCCACTTGAATCTAATGTATTAAATATGATATGTCAAGAGCTTTGTAATGTTGTGAACAACCAATAAAAATAAGAAATGTTAAGGGCCTAAACCATCAGAATGGCTTTCGTCCTTGCAGTCTCCTAAGTCTATGTCCTAAAGAATGACACATAAATAGAAAAGATTTATGTGTAACTTTTTCATCCCATTGTTATTTACAGAAGCATAGAATAAGATATTACCTAAAATGTCACATCATAGGCCATAGATTAAATGAATGATGGAATGTGCATATGACATAATGTCATCACAACATATTACAATAATGTTTTTAAAGATTTCATAGTAATGTAGAAAAATATTCTTGATGTAAGGTTGCACAAAACCAAACAGCCAATAACCAAAACATCAGATGAAGATCTATATACATATATAATCCCATTAATGTTAAAGACAAAGAAAATCCATTCAACAGTGATCATTCCCAGGTTTTGGAGTCTCAGAAAACAAATTTTATTTTCTTGTACAGACTTTTCTTTATGTGTCCATTTCTTTATTTTATATTCAGAAAAGTCAATAAACCCTTATATATTTTAGAAAAGCCAACAGTGTGATAGAATGAGTCATAATATCAGCTTAGCCTCATATCTGACTTAGCTGATTTGTTAAATCAGGAGTAGTCAGTTACCTTTTTAAGAGTTTCAGTTTCTTCAATCATACATTGGAGATGTTGCCCTTCTTCTCTCAGAGTTAGAAATATAAAGAGAAATTATAAGTAAGAATTCTCCCTCATTTGACAAAAATATAAAGCCTTGAAGCAACACCAGTGACAATATTCTGCTAAGAGCCATATGGTGCACAGATTAGCAATTTTCCAAGAGTCTCGGTCTCTGATTCTTTGCCAACTAAGATTAAAAAAAAATGGGGGAAGCTCAGAAATACAGTTGGTAAATAGTTCATGGATATAATCATTTTAAGGCTTACTCATGCTTTTCAGTTGACAATACTGATCTTTAACCCTTCTGCATGTTCTTGAACATATTTTCCAGTGTCAAGGCTCTGCTCTATGATGTACTTAATGCATATTTTACTCCTAAGGCATCTTCTTAGTAAAGTCTCAAGATTCTCAAGAGAATAGGGATTTCCTTCCCTCCATCCTTCCCTCCATTCCTCCTTTCCTTTCTTCCTTTCTTACATTTGACAACTCAAACGTATTCCCAGCTGAGTATAAAACTTTCATTTGGGTTCCACACCCCCCCATTTAATGGTGTAGTTATAAATTGTAGATTTCTGAAGGGAAAGGGATTAGAGAATTCCAGTATAGCTACTAAGAAGCCATAACTATTTTGTATCTGCTATTACCTTTCCTTAGTGAAATGATTCTAGAAGCCCTGTTTTGTGAGGTGTAATAGCTGTATCTACTGGCAGTAAACCCAGCCTAGTTACTGGTATAAAATAAACTCCTTTCATCTCTGACATTTGTAAGCATGGTTAGAAACAAGTGTGTCCCATACAAACTGTGCTCATCTACAATGGGTAGCTCTGAGCCATCAGGCTTAAGCTTGAGAAAGAGTGAAGCTTCCATTCTGCTCTCAAACAAGATTGTAATTAATCAAATCAGCCTCTCTTGAAATAAATGGAATTCCTTATAAGCACAGGGCTTACGGTCCATTTATAGCTGGGACCCCAAGGAAGTGGCTGACTTTTCTGGGCTTCCAGCCCCTATCTGAAGAAAGCAGGAGATGATACATTTTAAAAGTTTATCATGTGGATAAAGGAAAGAATGAATGTGAAAGCACTTTCTTAATTCACAAGCACTAATCAAATAATGAGAGGCTGGATAGGTCCAGGGAAAGATGATTATTTTAAAATCAGAAGACATTATGCCTAATTAGTCCTTTATAATCCTGCTGTGCTGCATTGAAAATGGTCAAATTATTTTTAAGATGTGGTGTCTATCCTCTTGAGTCTGGATTGGTATTATATGACTTGCTTTAAATCACAGAACATGGCAGGAGCGACAATGTGGGATTTTTTCTTCTTTTATTAGTTCATTACTATATATAATACTGGGATTCATTATGCATTTTACATATGCACATACAATAATTTGAACAATCTCATTCCCCAGGATCTTCCCTTTCCCTCCCTTCTTCTCTCCCCCAATCCACTTGCTCTACTCAACTGATCTCTCTGTTATTGTTGTTGTTGTTGTTATTATTGTTAGTATTATTTTAATCAGTGCATTCATCTACCAAATTATGCTATGTCCTTATGTGAATCATAGTGAGTCCCAACAAGATAGGAATTCTGAGCCTAGGTCCCAAATGGACTGACAGCTTCCATTTTCTTCAAAACTGTTGTCCATGGGAAGAAGGCTAAGCTGGCCTCCTACAGGATGAGAGAAGCTGAGGAAAAAGGCCATGTTATTATTTGGATGTGAGGTGTCCACCCAAAACTCATGTGTGAGAGAATGCAAGAAGGTTTAGAGGAGAAATGATTGGGTTATGAGAGCCTTAACACAATCCATTAATCAATCACCTAATGGGATTAATTGAGTGGTAACTGAAGGCAGGTGGGGTGTGGCTGGAGAAAATAGGGGCATTGGGATCATGGCTTTGTGTTATATATTTGTATTTGGCAAGTGGAGATCTCTCTCTCTCTCTCTCTCTCTCTCTCTCTCTCTCTCTCTCTCTCTCCCCCCCCGCCCCCCCCTGCCCCCCGCCTTTCCTAATCACCATGTGGGCTGCTTCCCTCTGCCACACTCTTCAGCCTCAATGTTCAGCCTCACCTTGAGCCCTGAAGAATGGATTCTGCTGTTTATGGATCAAGACCTCTGAAACTGTGAGCCTCAAAATTAACTTTTCCTCCTCTAAACTTGTGCTGCTGTTCTTTCAGTTGCAGTGGAGAAAAAGCTAAGACAGCTTCTCAGACACCAAAGGCAACCTGGCTGAAGTCTGCAAGTGACACCAAGTAGAGCAGAAACAAGCTGCTATGAGTAAGTCTTATCCTAATTTCTGACCCTGTGGATCATAAACAAACAAGATCATTATTTAAAACTTCTAGATTTTAGGATGGCTTGTTACATAACCAAAGCTAACCAATATATTTTTCACGCCTCCTCTCTGACAGGAAGAGGCTCTGATGTGTACATCTGAACAAGAACAGCCTGGTTAGAACTCAGGGATTTTCCCCTGAGTGATACTGAGATGATTTGGGTCCCCACTTGGGACCTAGGCTCAGAATTTCCACACTGTCACTCCTGCCTTATCGTGTGAGTCAGTTCATGGGCAGCAGACTAAGGGTGACCAAGAAAATCAAGTAAACTTTAAAAGAGGTAAATTTTGTTTTCTACCATAGTAAAATCCCCCATGTGTGGAGTCCAGTTCTGACTACCTAATCATTATAGAATACAAGAGAATACTCCTTTTCTGGGGAAAAAAAAAAGGATGGCTGCTATTGTGTTCAGGCACTGAGATTTATATATTTTCCCACAAGCAAAGTCCTCTTCACCTGCGTTTTTCAGAATTTTGACCAGCTTGATTTTCTGGTTTCTAAACCAATTGAAAATTAGAAGAGGGATACAATGTGCAGACACACATTTGGTGGTGAGAAATGAGAGACAACTATTGAAAACCAAGGAGGTTTGACAGGGGGCTCTACAAAGCACTCAGGCTCTCAGGGAGCACAGGAATTGGTACAGAATCAAACATCTCCACATGTCATGGGAAACCGGTTCTGAGGGCACCATTACATGACGGTTTGATGCAGACATTTAAAACATATCAGAAATTTTAAAAAATGTTTCCAACCCAGAAGCATAAACAGTTAGGATGCTTAGTTTGGTGAGCCTTCTGTGATCGGGTCAGCTCTGCCCAAGCTGCTTCAGAGACCTCAAGCCCAGCCAGACTGCGCCTCAAACTACTAGCAGCTGGTGCCTGGCTTATTCGCTAATGGAAGTCGTCCATTGCTGACTCCTTCTCTTTAGAATGATCTTTCATGCTTTCATGCTGATCTTTCATGGCTTTATGAAGAAGGAGACCTAGAAGGAATGGAAGCAGTGTTTGTAGAAAGGCCAAAGGCAAATACCTCCTTTCAGATGCCCATTAGGTTGGCCATGGCCTGTATTTGGGTTCTTTTGTTGAAAGCCATAGAAACACACTTGGGTAAATGAACTTCAGTAGAAAGAGGATTTTCTGAAAGGCTGTGGGGATGCAAGATCAAAGTGAAGTTTGGAGGGCTTGGCTTGGAATATACAAATGCCAAAAAGGAGGATGTGTGCCTTGGATTTACCCCACACCTGACTGTACACTGTGAAATGCGATAATTCCCCCAGAAGAATTGAGGACGCTCTAGGACTGGGTTATGAGCTGGGGGTGGTGTGGAGGGGACTTCAGAAAAAATCCCACATACTCACGATGCATATTTGGATTCCCTGTGTGTCCAGCTTGGAATCCTAGAGGGTCCTGGCAGTGCCCACCTACCTCCAGGACTAGAAATGGTGGATGGAACCAGTCTGCCCCCTGCTCCATCTGCCATGCTGTCGGGTTCATATTGCAACTCAGCAGCATGCCTGAAAGCCCTGTAAGTTCTCTATGAATCTGATAATTGAATTTGATGCAGTTTTTGTTTTCTGTCTTGTTCTTTGTGATGCCTCAGCCCTCATGTCTCCAGTTGCCCTTCCCTCACCTACCATAGGAGGTGGTCTGATCATACACTGCAGGGCAGTGGGACAGGGGCCAGTCACACAGCCATCCAATTCTAACAAAAGAAAAAAAACTTCATTGCTTCAATTTGTCATAATGAACCCAAACGTTGAGAAAGAGTGGGCCACCAGCCAGTGTGCCTCAAGTCAGGTTTCGCATAACTGCCAAGAGTGCCAGTCCTCCCTTGTGGGGACTCAGTCTTAGCAAAAGGGAGGAGAATCTCATACCATGCACACAAGTTTCCCTGGGGTGGTCCAATAAAGGGGTCCATGACCAGTGAATTCGGTGCCGCTAGTGGTCCAGGAAGAGAGCCCTGAGCACATTAGCTCAGCTGGCAGCATACCTTTGGCCAGTGTGGCCCACTTTAACCCCAGGAGCAGCTTTGAGATGGAGAGAAGCATCTGGAACTGCAGCTGGATAAGCAGCAGAACACCTCAGAAGGAGCAAAGGTTTGGTTGGATTACACAGTGCAATTATGCATACTTAGAGTTTTATAGAGCTCAAAACAAATCCCTCTGTTATTGACCTAGTATTTGGGGCTTAACAGACTTTAATGAAGCTTCCCATTTCCTTTGCCAGATGGTCCTCTCTCTACCCTAGACTGATTGATTCCTCACTTACTCCTCATACTGCTATTCCTCAGTGGCAACAATAGACACTGACTTCTCCACATTTTATTTAGTTGAGTTATTCAAATGAACGGATATATTGCCTTATGGTTTATATTTGAACAAAAATTCTAAGATTATATCTGCAAACACAGTCTTATTCTGGCTTTTTTTTTTATTCTTTGGAGCTTCACTCCAAAAAGAATTTGAAGCAGCTTAAATGACAATATAGAGTATGACGGTATAAGGCTTTAATTTAGCAAATATTCAGTGCACACACAGTGTGTATAAAAGACTGTGGAAAAATTGTGAATGTTCTGAACTATGAACCATGGCTGTTTCTCCACTGAAGAGATCATGGTGTAATGTACAAAATAATGAGGAAAATAACCTCAGACTTTTCTCACATGCTCACTGTACCCCAGACACTCTGCTAAGTGGTCTTCCCTACGTACAGCAAAGCAGTGGGTGCTCTAAAAACGACCCCGAGGAAGGGAATTTCAGTCCCCACATTTTACAGATGAGGAAACCAGCCTGAAAAAAGGCCACCCATTATTAGCAAATGTGAGAGACAGGATTTGGTTCTAAGCCTGAAATTCTGACCACGATGGCCTGTGGCCTTCCACAAGTAGTCACAATGCACAGAGGATATAAAGGAAATAATAATTAAAGGGTCTGAGTGGTTAGGTGGGGGAAGGAACTCTCCTTACTGGAACAATCAAAACTGTCTTCAAGAAAGAAAGCAATGTGGCTTCATCCTTGGAGGATGAGCTAGATGTCAAAGAGTAGTTATGAGAAAGGATTATCTAGTACAAGGCGCACCAGAATGCAGAAATGGCAGCATGGGGCTTGCGGCAGATAGTAGGTCACATATGTAGGGAGCTGGAAGGGGAAGTTGAGAGGAGGCTTCAGAAGTACTAAGTGCTAGTTGGAAAGACAGAAGCTTCCTGAAGGCAACAGGGATTTTTAGGGGTGAAGTACCATGACCTGAGCCACAATGAGGAGACTGACCTAGCAGCCCAAGGCAGCCAGACCGTCATGAGCAATTAGGAAAAAACAGCAAAGAGAATCCTGGCCAGTGAGTCTACAGATGGCAGGGGATGGTCTTAGAGAGGGGGAAGCAACAGCAATATGTCTGAGCATGAGGGGCTGCAGAGAGAGGACTCCAAGGTGACAGGAGTCTGGGATGTCATTCATCAAGAGGTAGGGAAGAGTCTGACAGGTCAGGTCGGGGGCCAATAGGAGCCATCAGGGAGTCATTCATTTTTTCCTGCCTCTGGATTTCGGGATGGACCAGACCTCCAGGGAGGAATGGGTAAGTGAGGAGTGGGGTGGGATGCCCAGAGAAACTCCTGTCCTGCAGTTGAGATCAATAATCTCTTGTCCACAATTCTGAAACAAAGAGTTCCAGAAAGGAGGCTATGTACATATGTAGGTCCTTATTTATCTACTTGTTTGTAGTATCAGGCAAACTCATGTGCCTCAAAACTTGACAGGAGGTTTATCATGTCTACTTATGCTGCTTCTGGTAGAGATTCATGCACTTTGGTACAAAAATATTCCTGTGTTTGATTGTGGTGTGTTGTCCCAAACCTCACTGCAGAAGTCTCGTCATGAGTGTATATAAGATAGATGCTTTATTACCTTTCCAAAACACTCCAGATTCTGAATTCCAAAGAATACCTGGTTGCAAATATTCTAGGTAAGAAATTTTGGAACTACACATGCTTTCTGAAAAGAGCAAAGTGAGCAATAATCATGAGAGCTGATAATTACTGAGGACATGCTGTATGCCCAACATGCTATTTAAGTATTTTAATTTTCACAACAATCCTATAAAATGGGAACTATGATTACCCTTGTTTCACAGAGGAAGGGTGCAAAGGTCAGGCAGATTAGAGATGGGGCTGGAACATATCCCAGGCAGGCTGACTGAGGTTGTGATCTTTACCACTGAGACATGTCACTTTCAAATAGATCTATAAAGCTATCTTGAAATGAATTGAACCAACCCTTGTGTTAGATTAGTGAAGATCAGGGAACAAATATGCCTTTACCACATTTCTACTAAAGATATAAGGACATAGTTCACCCAAGTTATTCTCTCATTTATACTGATAAAGCAGAGGAGAAAACATAAAAGCCCAACAAACAGGAAAGCTCTTTTTGTGTGGGCCCTGCAGTCTACATACAGAGTTTTCCTTGCCAGGTAGAGAAGCCTGAGGATTTTTCCAGGATATGTGACCACATTGAGGCAGCAAAGCAGAGCTGATAAAAGCATAGGTTGAGGGATCAAACTCAATAATTCTTGTAGTTTTTTTTTTTCTTTTGGCAGCATCTGGGCTAATAATGAATCCTCAACAAACACTGTGTTGGTATTTGGCAAGACTCCCACAGATTTAGAACTCCTGGTGGAAATTTTTGATGACTACTAAGTCCTGTGATTTCTCTGAAAACAAGCTTACTATTTGCCAAGTGTCATCCTGTTCTCCTTCAGCTTTTGGAAGTCTATGGGTATCAGTCTAACTTAAGGATTCTTCTGGATTCTGTAGTCAGACAGATTGGCTGATGGGTCAATAGTATGCCCCTCACTTGGAAGGATACATTCAGTTCGGCTTTTACCCATGACATTTTCTTTGCCTGTGTAATTGATTGAACTTGTGTCTGTGTCCACATTGGTATTTTGGATGTATTCTGAGGAGCAGGTCAAAATGGTCCTACCTGGAGGATTACGACTAAATCCAATGTGTTGGCCCTCATTTTAAGTAGAAACTTATATAAATAGAGTCTGGACATAGGACTAGGGTTATATTTCTGCTCCATCTTATCCTTAAAATACATTTTTAGTTGAAAAGGGTGGCTGGGTTTTGTCCAAATTTTATTTAGTAATGATGAATTTGTTACATGCTTTACACATAGTAGGCATTCAGCAAGTAAGTGCCTGGAGTCACACGATGTGACCAATGACCTAAAAGAGGACTGGACTGATCCAATGTTGTATGCTTTGTAACCTTGGGTTACCATGGTAATGTGTTTCTGGGGACAGTGGTTTGTGAAATGTTAAGTGATGCTTGTCTTCTTTGATCAGAATAGGTTGTTCTAGTTCAAGGAAAATTTATAGTCTCTGAGTCTGTTTTCCTTATGTGTCTCTTATCTTCCAGACAGCAGTGTGACTACTTAGTTGTGATGCTTGCCTCAATTCTGACATAGAGAAGTAAAATAGAAGAATCCAGCAAACCCTTAATGGACTGATTGGCAAAGTAAAAGTAGGGTTTATTCATGCAACAAAGTAGCTGATAATTGCCTTTATTATTCTAGGCTAGATTGAGGTCATTGTCTGATGAAATTGGACAATTTAGGAAATGGAAAAAACGAACACAACATTGAATCTGTTTAGACACAAATTCTATCTTTTATTTCACTTTCTTACAACTTTCAGCTTTTAGTAAGTGGGGAGAAGGAGGAGAGATAAAGGAGACTCTGGTAAACAGAGAGACAGGTATTAAGGAAAATAATCTTTGACACGTTAACCGTTCATTTAAAATGGCAAGCAGTGGAGAACCAGAGAAGTCAAAGAATTTTGAATCAATACAAATAGACACTATGCTATTCCTGGAATAGAGCAGAGTTCATGACATTGCCATTTCATTGTCACATGCCGCCTGCCTAATCCAAGTCTCTCAGGCTTCATAAATATCTACTATTGTTATTTAAAAATAAACGAATGATGCCCTGTGCATGACGCAGCTCTTCCTACCACAAGTAAGCCTCAGTCAACTAGAATTCAGTTACTCACTTCCTCTCCCCCCATCTTCATTAGTCATTTTGATTAAAGTCTCCTAAGTACCATCACCTCTTTCGGATCCTCCATTCCATTTGTACTAAAATATTCTCAGTTCTCCCTCAAAGACAAGAGTTCATCTCTGGTTGATCTTTGTGTCCCTTTTAGCACACAGTGGAACCATGTCACCTAGCCAGCCACCAATACCCAGGTTATTTGTTGTATAAATATGTTGGGGAAGTTCAGTGCACAGGTAGGCTCCTTCATGGCATTTAGATGGTCTGACAGGAGGTATGTCTTCTGACTGGATTCTCCCAGCACTTGTGTGATACCTAGGAAGTCAAGTACCCTCTCTGGTCCTCAGGACTGCTTTCGGTGGTGTTTACAGAGGTTAGAGCACCCCCCCAACTGCAGCAGTTGGCCAACAAGCCCTGTTTTCTAAGTTCTGAGCTCTTCCGCCACCTCTGTTGTCATCAGTCTAAAGGAGGAAAAATGGAAATTACTTGCTTGGGTATTTTAAAAGCCTGAGGAACAGAGATAAGAGAAGGATAACTTTGAATTCAAGTGTTAGAGACCAGTCTCAAAGGCAGTCTCTGTCTTTGTCTCTTGTCTCTTTCTCTGTCTTTTATTCCTCTGTTTTCTCTCAAGTAAAGGCAGAGATGGCCACTCATAACTCCAGGTCTCTATTCAGAAAATCTGGTAGAAAGAGAAAATTCTTTCCTGAAAGTTCCAACAGAAGTCCCAGGCCTGACTCTCATTGGTCTGGAGAAGTCGTCTATTTATGCTTTACCCAACCTCTATAGCCAGAGTCATTTGGTCCTGTACTGGTTTCTAAGATGGGGTGTGGGTTAGGTCCATCAGCAACTATAGACTAAAGATGGGGATGAGATAATTTTAAAGAGAAAGAGCAGAATTGGCACAGTACAAAAGAAACCTCCCCAATAGGGTTCTTTGGGACACTACCATCTAATGAATAATGTCCTCTTGAGCCCCTGTGCCCCAGCCTCAGTTGTTCCCCCGACTCCACCACCAGTGTTCTGAATCTGAATATATTTGAGACAATGACCTTCTCCCGTTAGTTATAAAGGAACCCAAACCCATTGGAAAGGTAGAATTTTCCTAAAGGGACTAAGACAAACAAGAATTTGAGCCTGTGTTTGATTGAGGAGGTCATTTCCCCTGAACAGCTGGAGTTTTCAGCAGATTATTTGCCATGCTCCCCAGACACACTTTCAGTACAGGCTCTGAGCTTTGCAAGGTTCTGCTGCCTTCCTGACAGCTCCCAGTTGAGTCTCTGGGAATTCCCTTTGGTCCCATGGAACTGCCTTCCCCAAGCTTAAGCCACCGTCCAGCAGGGCTTACACTTACTGACTGAGTCACAAAAGACCACCCTTCTTGCCCTGACTCAGGACACCCTGAAAGGCAACTTTAAGGTAAAGCGAGTTTTTATAAGCCACATATAGTAGGTTTTAATTCTTTTTGTCCTTTGTCCATTCAGTTACTCAATGTCTTTTAATTAAAGAATCCAATCCATTTACATTCAAGGAAATTATTATAGGTGAGCTCTTACTCCAGCCATTATGTAGCCAATTTTCTAATTTTACTTTCTTTCTGCCTCCTCTTACAATTTCCTAGTTTTACTTTTTAGTTCCTTTCTTTCTGTCTCCTCTTACAGTCTTCCTAGTGAATTTCTCTAGTAGTGTGTTTTGATTATTATTTATTATTATTTAGTTTAGATAGTATAGATTTTTCACTTTGTGGTTTCCAGGAAGCTTACAAAAATATATCATTTGATTATAATGAGTTTTTTTTTGAAATGACAATAACTTAACTGCTTATAAAGAACAGGAACATATTAATATAGGAAGATGTAAAATAGTACCTAGAGTACAAGTGGAAAGATTTCATATTGGTATATTCTCTCTTGTTTTTTTTTTGTTGTTGTTGTTCCTGTTCTTTAATATTAATGTAGTCATTGTTAAATTGTTTTGGGTTTTGCTTTTCAGTCTTTACACTAAAGATATGAATCTTTAAATACCACACTAAGCAATCTCAGAGCATTCTGAGTTTGTTTGTATATTACTCTTGATATTGATTTGATACCTTTCCCTGTTTTCTTACTCATTAACACATCTTTTAGTTTGAAGGAATTTCTTTAGCATTTCTTGTAAGACAGTACTTGTGGAGATATATTCTCTCAGCTTTGTTTGGGAATATCTATCATTTCTTCATTTCTAAAGGATAGCTTTGATGGGTACAGTATTCTTGGCTGAAAGTTATTTCCCTCAGTACCATGAAAATCTCATGCCACTCTCTCCTGGCCTGTAAGGTTTCTGCTGAGAATTCTGCTGTCAGGCAGATTGGGGCATCCATACGTGTTATTTGCTTTTTTGTTTTCTTGTTTCCCTGAGAATCTTCTCTTTATGTTTCACCATTGGGAGCTAGATTATAAAATGTTTTGGGGTAGACTTGGTTAAGATAAATCTGGTGACCTCTTACCTACTTCTACCTGGATATTTGTATCCTTTTCTAGGTTTGGGAAGTTTTGTTATTATATCTTTGCATAAGTTTTCTATTCTTTAGATATTCTCAAGTCCTTCTTGAACCATAGTAACTCAAATGTTTGCTCTTTAAATACTGTCCCAAAGTTCTCAGAAGCTTTCTTCATTTCTCTTTATTCTTTTTTTCTCTCTTGCTACAGTGTTATTTTCAAATACACTCTCTTCAAACTCACAAATTCTTTCTTTGTTTGATCTATCCTGTTATTGATGCCTTCCTTCACATTTTAAATTTTACTGACTATATTTTCTTCAGTTTAAGAATTTAATTGCTTCCATATCTTTAATTTTTTTCTGTCAGAGTTTTAAAACATTTGGTTTTTAATTTTTTTCAGTCTCATTGCATTTTCTTAAAATGGCTGTTTTTAATTCTCTGAGAGTTCTTCCATACTGAATATTGCCTAGTCAATTTCTGGCAGCTTATTTTGAGTACTAGGTGAGGTCATGGTTTCCTAAAAGTTCTTGATGCTTGGTGTGTGATGTCATCTGGACAGTGAAGGATTAGATATTTATTCCAGTTTACATGATCTAGCTTTCCTTCTTGCAGAAATTCTAAGCAGGATGCTTATTTCTTCAGAGCCCACAGTCACTTCCGTTGTTTCAGCACTGGATGGCACCCAGATCCAGATTTACTGAGAGTCTGCTGGTGAAATGTAGTCATTGTTTCAGTACTAGGGGGCAACCCATGCCCAGGTTTGTCCTACATACAATGTTGGTGTATTATTCATAAGGAAATAGGCAAGTGCCTAGAAAAAGAAGTCTGACTCCACAAACTCCTCTTTGGAAACAGGGTATGCCCAGATGCCTTATTCACAGTTAGCAGCCTGTAGGCAGGCACTACAAAATTCTGAACAGCTCTGGGCAGAATCACCATCTGTGGATCAACCCAAAGCTCCCATGTCTACATGTGACTACCAATGAAGCCAAATTGTGTCACTTCCTAATCCCATAGCCCCTGAAGACCAGCATAAAACTGGGGCTGGACCAAGGCCTGCACTACTGCAGACTGCCTATTGCCAAGGTACATTCATGGCCCAAGATGACTGGAAGCAGCCACAAATGATACTAGGTAGAACCCTATAGACTGTGGCTGGGTGTCTTTCTCTGGCACTGAAGCTATTCCAGAGGCTCCATCTGCAGGCAGATCTGGGAATGGGAGACATTAGACTCTACCCATATTAGATTTCATCAGCCTAACTCTAATTTCTAGCTTAAAGTCTTGTGTTTACTCCCCTAATCTATCCCTAGAAAATGGGGTCTTGAACCAGGCTATACAGCGCAAAGTAGAGGTAGTGTTGGTGAAGGCTGATGCTAAGCTGGGATGAGCCTGAATGTCACAACTGTAAGGACCTGCACAATCTCAGGAGTGCACCAGGGCCCACAAGTTGGAACATGAGCGTCCCATTGGCTCACAGGTGTCTGTCTGGTGCCAGGGCAGTTCTAGTGCTCCATCTGCAAGGACTGGCTTGGCAAGAGCCATGCTGTCCGAGTTAGGAGATAAGTGGTCAAAACTGTCTCTTCTTCAGCATATCTTTTTGCTTTATTATATTAAAAGCAGGCTTTATGTTCTCTCACCTGATTTCCTGAGCTCTTGTGAAGATATCTTGGTTCATGAGTACATGTTCAGCTCTGTGTGTCCATGGGGAGAAGATCACCAGAGGATCTTACTCAGCTGCCATCTTGCTTTGCCCTTTGTTAGGAGTTGTAGGAGAGATAGTTATGGGTAAAAATTTTCAGTGTAGGACCTGGACCCTAGCAAGGGCCTACTGATTAGCTATTATCATCTTATAGCTCTTATCATCTTATAATTCTTCAGTGTGGCATAATTAATGATTTCAATATGGACATAAAATAGTAAATATTTAATCTTAATAAGATTAAGATTCGGTGGACATGATTGCTCATACTGCTTATGAGTCTTAAACTAACACTCAATTTTCTTTCTGGAGAGTATATATCAGAAGCCCTGAAAATACTCAGTTCTTTTGACTCAGAAAGTCCAATTTATTGCAAATTTTCTCTTAAAAAAAACTCATCATGGTTATCACCCCAAATTAATAGATTTGGATATTTTTATCAATATTTTTAAACATTAAAAATCTGGGAATTATCTAATGTGAAATAACAGATAACTGTTTTAATCAAGTATAACATGTCCTTATGATAAAATACAGTGCTAGGGGAGACAAAGTTAATGATATGGAGACAAATTAATGACAATGTGAAGTGGAAAACAGCTCACTGAAGGTAATATGTAGGATGTGATCCCAATTTCTCTAGCGTTGGAAGAAACATGCATGTGTGCACATGTGTGCATGCACAGACACCAGCAAACATGAACACACAAGCTCACTGTAAGAGGAAAGAATAGGTCACAAATAAAACTTCAAAATGTTAGTGGTCATTGTTCTTGAGTGTATAATTAATAATATTTGTTTTCCCTTTGTGCTTTCCTGTATATCAAAATTTTTCTATGATGGTCATTTGCTCATTTCATAAATTAATAGAAAATTTTTGCTCCTTGCATGGCATCTACTTAACTAAAATTAAAACCCAAAGCACCCAACAGCTAAGTGCCAGTAATTACCCAATCTAAAAGACCTGACTTCTAAAACTGCACAAACATTTTACAAATGCCAGCTAAGTAAGGCTTGCACAGACCTTAAGAAAACAAAATGTGAGAATAGCAAAAGTTAGTTCCAAGAAATTCCTACTGGCCATAATCAATTGAGAGAAACAACCATCAGGGCTAAGACTGTCTATTGTAGCACACAAAACTGACTTGCTCACAACATCAGGTTCCATTCAGTAAGCACACCAGGATCAGAGGATGATTGCTAAACACATCTGTAAGTTGGAGGGCGTGTATTTTTATGTCTTTCTCCCTGATGGCCATTTTGTAATTATAAATTAAAGACTCCTGGCCTGACAATAAGACATATGATTTGAAATAAAAATTTTCCTGGAAAATCCATGGCATAGATGATGGTGCCTATTCAATTTGGAGGTCCGACAAGACTACAGCTGTAGACATCATTGGCTGTCCCTTCTCTACCCTTTTCTCTTACATGAATCTTTTTCTTATTTCTCTTTTTTAATTCTTATTTTCAATGTCCTTCTGTTTGTTTGTTTGTCTTTTTTTTCTGTTGTTGTTTTTACTGTGTTTCTTTTCCTCTCCTAGAATGTAGCTGTTTCGGCACACAGATTTTCTCTGCCAGGGTTTTTTTGAGTTTGTGCAAAGCCCTTCCTAAGCCTGTATGGTTGCTCAGTAAAGCTACAATAAGCCCTGTACATAGTTAATAATCTGATCAAGTAACACGTGCCTCATAGAAACCACAGAGCTCCAGCTTGCAAAAGTCCACCCTTCTTTATCAGTGCTTGGAAAGCAACTCATTGAGCAACACTAGTGCCTGATTATCCTAAATCATTCTGGCACATGCTGTGAATGAACTCTAAAAACACTCCTCATACAACATTTTGTGCCAATTTTGATGTCACTGTCATGTCATCCTGGAGCATCCAGAACCAACCAACCATGAGCTTGTTCTGTTATTCTCAAGACTCAGAAGCATCTCTATTATGGAGAAGAAACTGGTGGTTGGATCTTAGCCTAGGATAAGGCAGGAAAGAAATCTGACCCTCTAGTTTATTCACAAAGACAGAGATATCTAGAGCCAGCAAGCTGACTTAGAATTACATTCAGCCAGAATATACTGCAAAACAGAATTATGGGGGCCTGAATATCTTATTCTCTCTACTAGAACAGAACTAGGGTAACAGGAGACCAATGCTTGGTGAAACAACCTGGGGCTGGCCAATTTTATTGCCTGTGTTCCTTGGCTAGAATGAATCTTAGGAGGGTGCTTATTCACATGGTGTTTAAATCAAGCTGTGAGTCTTTAATCCTGCTGTCATTTTTGCTGTGATTAAAATCCTAATGGGCTTCATCTCATTTACTTTATTTTCCAGGGAAAACCAAAAATATCCAAATAAAGACAGATAGCTATTCATGCTGAGTCTTGGATGTGGTCAAGATTAAACTTAAGGAAAAAGAAGTCTATAGGGAGCCAGGGGTATTTAACTTCATGGGGAAATGACATCAAAAATTACATCTGTGAAAGTCCAAGAACCAAACAGGATTGGGAGTACATTGGAATCAACAGGCAGGTGGAAGATGAACATGTTAGCAAAGATTAAAGAGCTCAGTAAATAGATTAGTCATTTTGTAATTAGGTTGGAATACAAATTAGAGGCTGAGCGTCTTTTATCTGGGTTTGTTGTGATTGATTTAAAAAATGCAAAATGTAAATTTTTGAGAAATAACTTTTTCAAAAAGACACCACACTGTCACTTTCCACTTAATTTCCTTACATATCTTTTCTGTGGATGCAGCCACAAGTATGTGATGGTAACACAATTCTACAAGTAATTGGTATTGCAACAATCAAACTCTCTGCTTGGCCTTCTGCAAGTCTCCAAAATAGTGTTTTGACTGTTCAAAATAAAAAAAAAAAATGCAACATTTTCTTGTGTGCTATTGATTCTGTGTGTAAGATCCTGAGGGAAGAATGCAGCCTCAGTTCTGATAATAAAAGTCCAGCTGAACACTTTGACCAGTATTTAAGTATTTAACACTAATCTTCAGTTGCTACTCTTTACTGGAAAATCTGCCTCCTACTACAGGCTCATGACTTCATCCATCCTGACTCTCAGTAACTGCAAAATGCATTCTTCTCTCTGGTCAACTGTGTCCCCTTGAACCTCTGTGTACATCTCTGCTGCTACTGTTGCTCCTCTCAGCTGCAGAAGACCCTCCCTCTATCAGTCATCATCTAACATTCGCTGCCAAACCTACCAGATCCAGGCACTTTCCATGTCACAACCTGTCACATAAGAGTATTTGAAAGCATTCAAGGAGCTGGACTTTTGTCCTCCTACAACAGTCAGTCATTAGCCAAGGAAGCCCCTGAGATCATATCAGCTGCTGGAACTTTAGGCTCCAAGTACTAATGAAGTAGCTCCAGTAACTAACAGGTGGTTCTCTAGTGAAGGTTTCCAGATGACATGGGGGCAAACAATACAGAAGCTGAGGAACGGGTCCACAAAACCAGTAAGAATGTCTGAGAAAATTGGGTGGTTCTGACAGCATCTGTTACAGCAGGATTGTGATGGGATTCCAGAAACCTGGTCACAGCACATTGGCAGGGGACTCTGTCTGCCTTCAATGAAAAAAATATCCTCAAATTTTGGTAGCAGCCTGTGGGATAGTTCAGGCTTTCAGGCATATCAAGGAATGATAATTGGAAGACTTTTGGTGAGGGAAAAAAAAAAAAAAACAAGAGCATCTAGTTTAGTCGGGAGACAGAATGCATTGTGCTCTGGCTGGGTTTCCATGGAGGAAGAAAAGCAGAAGTGACTTCAGTACTCTTGAAACCTCCAAACACAAAGAAGTAGAGGGTAAGAGGCAGAATATCAATTGAAGTTCTGATAAGTAAATCTGTTAGCAAGAAGGAGCAGAAAGTAATGCCCTCAAAGGTTGATTGAGACTTAAAACAGAAAAGCCACAGGCAGGTCAATGTACAATAGAAATATCTACATGCTTCAAGGAAATTGTACTACAGCTGTAATGTGGATCTATCTTTAAAACTTCAATGGAATGTGTGCATCACCTAACAGAATGTCATGGCCATAAAGAATGAAGTCGTACTTTTGGTGCCTTTGTCTAATATGATATAACTATATTTATGTGAGTATGTCTCTGTGTCCTCTATTCTGTATCATTGGTCTAAAAGGGTTTTTTTTTGGGTGAAAATACCATGATGTTTTTGTTACTATAGCTCTGTAGTTTACTTTAAGGTCTGGTATTGTGATGCCTCCTGCTAAGGATTGCTTTGGTTATTCTGGGTGTCTTATTTTTCCAGATGAATTTCATGAGTGCCTTTTCTATTTCTATGAGGAACATCATTGGGATTTTGATTGGAATTGCTTTAAATCTGTATAGTGCTTTTGGTAGTATGGTCATTTTGATAGAATTAATTCTGCCTATCCAAAAACAAGGGAGATCTTTCTATCTTCTAAGGTCTTCTTTAATTTCTTTCTGTAGTGTTCTGTAGTTTTCATTATAGAGGTTGTTCACTTCTTTCATTGATTCCCAAGTTTGTTTGTTTGTTTGTTTGTTTGTTTGTTGAGACTATTGTAAATGACTGAGATACAAAAGTGTCTTTGACTTATTGGTGCTGATTTTATATCTTGCTACTCTGCTGAATTCATTTATTTGTTCTAAAATTTTTCTATTGAAATTTTTTGGGTCTTCTAGGTATAGAATCATATCATAGCCAAAGGCACCAAAAATATGGGAGAAAGGACAGCCTCTTCAACAAATGGTGCTGGAAAAACTGGATATCCATGTACAACAAAATGAAATTAAGCCCCTATCTCTCACCATATACAAAACTCAACTCAAAGTGAATAAAGGACCTAGGAGTTAAACCAGAGACCCTGCACCTAGGAGAAGAAAAAGTAGGCCCAAATCTTAATCATGTTGGATTAGGCCCCAATTTCCTTAATAAAAATTCCTATAATGCAAGAAATAAAATAAAGAATCAATAAATGGGAGGGATTCAAACTACAAAGCTTCTTCTCAGCAAAAGAAGCAATCAATGTGGTGAATAGAGAGCCCTGCATTTTGGGAGCAAATTTTTACAACATGCACATCAGATATAGCACTAATCTCTAAGATATATAAAGAACTCAAAAATTTTAACACCAAAAAAAACCCAATCAATAAATGGGCCAAGAAACTGAACAGATACTTTTCAGAAGATGATATACGTGCAATCAACAAACATATGAAAAAAATGTTCAACATCTGTAGCAAATAGAGATTGCAAATCAAAAACTACTCTAAGATTTCATCTCACTCCAATCAGAATGGCAGCTATTAAGAACACAAACAACAATAAGTGTTGGCAAGGATGTGGGGAAAAAGGCACACTCATACATTGCTGGTGGAACTGCAATTTGGTGCAACCAATATGGAAAGCAGTATGGAGATTCCTTGGAAAACTTGGAATGGAACCACCATTTGGCCCAGCTATCCCACTCCTTGGATTATACCCAAAGGACTAAAAAACCGAATACTACAGGGAAGCAGCCACATCAATGTTTATAACAGCATAATTCACAATAGCTAAACTGTGGAATCAACTTAGATGCCCTTCAGTAGATGAATGTATAAAGAAAATGTGATATATATATATACACAATGGAATATAACTCAGTCTTAAAAGAGAGTAAAATTATGGCATTTTCAGGTAAATAGAGTTGAAGAATATAATGCTAAGTGAAGTAAACCAATCCCCAAAAAACAAATGCTGAATGTTTTCTTTGATATAAGAATGCTGATATATAATGGGGATTGGGGGGAGCATGGGAGGAATAGACAAACTTTAGACAGGGCAAAGGGGAGGGAGGGAAAGGGAGGGAGCATGGGGGTAGAAAAAGCAGTGGAATGAGATGGGCATCATTACCCTAAGAACATGTATAAAGACATAAATGGTGTGACTCTACTTTGTGTACAACCAAAGACATGAAAAATTGTACTCTATATGTGTAATGTGAATTGAATTGCATTCCGCTGTCATATACAACAAATTAGAATAAATAAAATTTAAAAAAAATAATGAAGTCATAATGAAGAAACTTGCAAGAATTTATTTAAAATGGGGGTAGAAGAGGTTTCATGAAAATAGAAGAGAGACCAGTAGAGGAAGGGAACTGGGGAATTGAGTTTACCAGATTATGTTGTGTGCATGTATCAATAAGTATAATGAATCCCACTAATGCATGTAATTATAATTCATTAATAAAAAATTTAAAAAATAAATTTCTAAAATAATTCATTTAAACCACACTGCTATGTTTTTTTTTTTATTCCTGCTTTGTACTGCCATGCTCTTCCAGTTTAATATTGTCATGATAGCACTGGGTTCGATCCTTAGCATCACATTAAAAAAATAAACTAAATAAAGGTATAAAAAATAAAGAAGTACTACACACTTCCTTTCAAAGCTATTTAAGTCAAAAGTCAAAGGAATGACATTAACAAAAATATTGTCATGATAAATTCTAATAAATCATGATTAAGTTGAAACTGAGAAGATATCATGGCATCCAAACCTATGCACTGCGTCTCATTAATTTATTAGCCCATTTATTCAAAATAGATGAAATTAAAAGATCATCTCAGAAAGCTAGTTGAGTGGCTTTGAATGGGATTCTGTCTAGGGCTCAGACAAGGAAATCCTTTGCAGGCCAAATTCAAGTTTGATGGACTTCCTTTGAAACTCCCAACATTCCCTGTTGGAACACAACCAGTAATGCTCCCATCACATAGACTGTGTATTATGTATCCTCCACTGTATGCAAGTATCTCCTACCCAAGCTACCCCAATTCTAAATAATTCAAGCATTTTAAGGCATAAATCATTATAGAATTAAGTAGATTCATGGACTGGATTTTTAAAAAGAAAGAAAAAAATCTAAAAATATCTAAAGTGGGATGCTCTCTTTAGAAATAAATTTCCTAAGTTGGTTGTTTCTTTCTTTATTTTTAGTACACAAAGAAACTTTAATTTGATGAGAATAATATTTTTGTAACAATGCATATAATGATTTAGAGTGTAGAAGTTTTTATTCTTTAATATTCTTTCTGTTTCTCCAAAATTACCCACTTACATTTTTTTTCTGCTGCAGATTTAGCTGTCCTTTCATGTTTCATACTTTTTTTTCTCCCCAGTACTGAGTATTGAACCCAGAGTGCTCTACCACCGAGCTATATCCTGAGCCCTTTTAATTTTTTTTATTTTGAGACAGGGTCTCCCTGAGTTAGCAAGAGTGGTTTTGAACTTGTGATCCTCCTGCTTCAGCCTCCTGAGTTGCTGGGATTACAGGCATATGCCATCATGCCCAAGTCTGTCATATTTTTTTCTTTTTTTTAATTGATTTTATTTTTTAAATGCATGACAGCAGAATGCATTATAATTCTTATTACACATATACAACACAATTTTTCATATCTCTGGTTGTATATAAAGTATGTTGACACCAATTCATGTCTTCATACATGTACTTTGGGTAATGATGTCTATCACATTCCACCATCATTGCTAACCCCCTGCCCCCTTCCTTCACCTCCCATCCCTCTGTCCCAGCTAGAGTTCGTCTATTCCTCCCATGCTCCCCCTTCCTACCCCATTATGAGTCAGTCACCTTATATCATAGAAAAAATTCGACATTTGTTTTTTGGGGATTGGCTAACTTCACTTAGCTTTATCTTCTCCAACTCCATCTATTTACCTGCAAATGCCATGATTTTATTCTCTTTTATTGCTGAGTAAGATTCCATTGTGTATATATTCCACATTTTTTTAATCCATAGAGAGCCTAAATCTTGAGAGCAAATTTTTACCCCTTACACACCAGATAGAGCACTAATCTCTGGGATATATAAAGAACTCAAAAAGCTAAGCGCACACACACACACACACACACACACACACACAACATTCAATAAATGGGCCAAGGACATGAACAGACACTTCTCAGAAGAGGATATACAATCAACAAATATATGAAAAAAATGTTCATAATCTCTAGCAATTAGAGAAATGCAAATCAAAACCACTCTAAGATACATCTCACTCCATTCAGAATGGCAGCTGTTATGAAGAAAAATAACAATAAATGTTGGCAAGGATATGGGGGAAAAGGGAAACTCATATGTTGCTGGTGGGACTGCAAATTGGTGCAGCCAATATGAAAAGCAGTATGGAGATTCCTTGGAAATCTGGGAGTGGAACCATCATTTGACCCAGCTATTTCTCTCCTTGGTCTATACCCAAAGGACTTAAAAAGAGCATACTACAGCCACACTAATGTTTATAGCAGCACAATTCACAATAGCTAAACTATGGAACCAACCTATATGCCCTTCAATAGATGAATGGATTTAAAAATGTGGCCTAAGTTGTTTCTTAGAAATGTTGGTTCTTTATTTTTATCAATTATTTCTGTTTCATTAGACCAACTGTCTCAAAAAATCACTCTTGGCTTGTGATAATTAACTATTTTATAATTCCTCTTCTATTATTTTTCTCTTTCTTTCCTTGTACAATTGTATCTGTGTATCTGGCTCATTTAGAATGTTGTTAAATCATAAAGATATATATTTAGCGAGGCACAGTGGTGCTCACCTGTAATCCCAACAGCTTGGGAGGCTGATGCCATAGGATAGCCAGTTCAAAGCCAGCCTCGGCAACTCTGCAAGGCCCTAAGCAACTCAGGGAGATCCTCTCTCTAAATAAAATATAAAAAAATTGTGGGGATGTAGCTCAGTGGTCAAGTGCCCCTGGGTTCAATCAAAGGGCTGGGGATATGGCTCAGTGATAAAGAACTCCTGAATTCAATCCCTGGTACCAAAAGGGGGAGAAATATGTATATTTTTAAAAGTGGGTGCTTTGTTTTAAAAATCAGTAAATTTCACTAGTAAATAAATTCATGAGAACACCTGCAATATCATTTGTAATAGAGAAAAAGATGAATTAAAACAATAATAAGATGCTTTTAAAAGTCCGTCAATGCCAGAGAGGTCAAAGATGCACTGAGATAGGACTCATCAACCTCTCATTTACCTCTGGACACTTGCCAGAGTGCAGATTTCATGGGGTCAGGAGCCTTTCCTGTCCAAACAGGAGTGCAAATTGTACACATTGGTAACACCAAGTAAAATCAAAGATAAGTGAATACTGTGAGCTAGAAACTCACTTTTAAGACCCTAACATCTAGAAATTCTGCATATGCATCAAGAGACCAGGATGAGAATCTCTTTGCTATGGAACTGTTAGTTTCAGAAAAAAACAAACTGGTAACATTCCCAGTGTCCTTCAGCAGAGGAAAAGAGAAGTTAAGTTTGGCATATTTATTAGATGAATTACCATGATGCAGTAAAAGTAGAAATAGAACTATTTTTAATACAGATAGATCCTCAAAATAGCATTGGCTTCAATAAAAAGAAAATTGGTAAAATTATGTTGTTTTGTGTAAATAATATATTTTAATTAAAGTATAAAATAGTCTGGATGTGTCCAAATTTATCATGGAGGTTAACTTCAGGGTGAGAGAATGGGTAAGGGTAGTGTAGAAAAGAACAAGGGAGATATCAGTTTATGATGAAAAATGTTAGCATTTATTTCTCTGAGTGACAGGTGCATGCATGTTTATCTTCCTGTGCATTATTCTGCAATCGTAAATCTTTATAATGAAATAATCAATAGAAAAACAACAATCACCCCAATTAGAAAAATGGACAAGGATATGAACAGGGAATTCCTAAACTTGCATAAAGAGGAGCTAATTAGAAGAATTAAGAATTTTACATATAAGACTTCCAAATGTTAAAATGAATGATGATGCTGAGGATGATACACAGTATAAGAAAGTGTGATTCTCGAACACTGTCAAAATTAAAGGAAGCTTTTACAATATTTCTGTAAGGCACTATATTAATAATACATAGATATGCAGATAATAAAAACTGTGAAATCACATTGATCTGACCATTATTTTAGAAATATATCTCATAAAATACATGAAATGTGTTCAGAAATGTTTCTGTCATGTATATGCTGGAAAATACAGGGGATGTGTGTTGAATGATGCACAAAAAAGTGCTGAATATCTGCCCCTGGGAAGGGGACGGGCAACAATTCTGGGTGAGATAGGGAATTTTCACAGTATATATTTTTGTACAATCTGATTTTTAAACCAAATGCACACATTACTTTCTTTTTTAAAAATGACAGCTACATTGAAATAATTTATATACCATGAAATTAACCCTTTGTAAGGGTACACTTAGGTGGTTTTATTCACAGACTTTTATACAACCAGCACAATTATCTAAGTTTAGAATATCTCCTCACCCTGAATAGAAACCCTATCCCCACTAACTATAACATTTATTTCTCTCCTTCCCCAGAAACTGGCAACAATGTATATAGTTTCTGTCTCTACTGATTTACCCATTCTGGACATTTCCCATAAATGGAATTATATCATAGGTTGTCTGGATTCTTTCACTTCACATGTTTTCCGGATTCATCGGTGTTATGTAGGGTGTATTGATAATTCATTCTTTTTTGTCCCACATAATGATTTGATTACATGGATAGACCCCATTTTACTTATCCATTCTTCAAGATGATGGATACTTGAGTCATTTCCACTTTTTTACTATAATAAATAGTATTACTTTGAATATTTATATACAATTTTTGTGTGGACATATGTTTTCATTTCTTATCTGTATATCAAAGAGTAGAATTTCTGAGTTAACAGTTACTGTATGTTAAACTTTGGAGAAATTTTCTATTTACCCAAATTGCTTCCAGAAGTGTGTAAGGACGCCAGTTTCTCAAATCCTTGCCAAAATTTGGTCTCTCTTGTCTCTTTGATATATTCATACAAGTGGATATGTGGTGGCATCTCAATGTGATTTTGGCTTCATTATCCAATGGCTAATAATGCTGAGTATCTGTTCATGTACTTATTGACAATTTATATATCTTCTTGGCGAAATGTCTGTTAAGATCCTTTGCCCATTTTAAATTGGGTAATTTGTCTTTTTATTATTGATCTGTAATATATATCCTGAATACAAGCCTCTTAACAGATATATATTTGAAGGTATTTCCTCATTCTGTGAGTTGACTTTTCATTTTCTAGTAGCATCCTTTGAAGAATAAAACTTTCATTTTGATGAAGTCCAACATATTTATTATTTTTCTCTTGTTGCTTGTCCCTTTGATGTCATCTTTAACTGCAGGGTTACAGAGGTTACTGATTCTATATTTTCTTTTGAGAGTTTTAGTTCTTATACTTAAGTCTACCTTCTACTTGGAATTAATTTTTTAGTGTGATATGAGAAAGTAGTTCAATTACATTCTTATGCATGTATATATCCAGTTATCCCAGCATCAGTTTTTGAAAGACCATTCTTTCACCTACTGAAATAAATGTTTTAAAAACCTTGTCAAAATCAATTTACCACAAATATAAGGGTTTCTAGACTCTCAATTTCTTTTCATTAATTTATTATGTCCATCTTTTTGTCAGTACCATACTCTCTTGATTATTAAAAGCTAGTTTTAAAGTAGAGAAATGTGAGTCCACCAGCTTAAATATTTTTCAAGGTTATTGGTTTGCATTTCTTTATAAATGTTTAGATAAGCTTGTTAATTCTGTCAAAATTATCAGATGGGTGAAGTTTCAATAGGGATTACAAGAAATCTGAATATCCATTTGGAGAATATTGCCAGGTGAACAATATCAATCTTTCTAATCTATAATCATGGAATGTTTTTTTTAATTTCTTTAGTTTTTTTCTTTATTTTTTATAGTTTTAAGTTTGTTAAAACTTCCTTTGTTAAATTCATTTTTGATATTTTATTCTTCTTAAACATGGAATTATTCTCATAATTTCAATTTTGCATTGTTCTTTGATGGCTTTGAGGGGAAAAAGCTGAGTTTCAAATATTACTCTTGTACTCTACAATTTTTCTGAACTTGTTTATTACTTCCAATAGTTTTTCTCTGGATTCCTTAAGATTTTTATATACAAGTTCATGTCAGCTTTCATAAAGATTACTTTAACTTCTTTCTAATTTGTATGCATTTTATTTCATTTTCTTCCCTAGTTATTCTAGACAAAACCTTCAGTATGTTGAATAGATATGAAGAAAATAGATACAGCCCACCGTTGGCTTGGTTCTGATCTTAGAGGAAAAGCATTCATCATAACTAATTATGATGCTATCTATGGTTATTTATAAATGTCCATTATCAGGTTGAAGGATTCTCTTTTAGTTCCTAGTTTTTCTGAGATTTTTTTGTCATAAAATTGTGTTTGATTTTGTCAAGTACGTATTTTTACATCTACTGTTATGATTCTAAGGTCATATGTAGTTTGTGTCCTTTATTCTTTTATTATGGTACATTATATAATATGATTTGGGGATGGCAAGCCAACCTTGCACTACTAAAATATATTCCACTAGATCATGGTGTATAACCCTTTTCATGATTTGTTTTGCTATTATTTGTGGAGGAAATTTGCATCTATATTCATGATGCATATTGGCTTATACATTTCTTTTTGTAGTTTAGTATCATTATGGAATTAGGGCTATATTAGTATCAGAGAAGTTGAGAAGTGATACCCCATCCCTTATTTTTGAAAGAGTTTGTGAAGGATTTATGCTGATCATTATTTAAATATTTGGTATTGGTAGAATTCACCAGTGAAGACTTTTGGTTGTTTTCCTTTGTAGATGTTTTCAATTAATAGTTCAGTTTCTTTTTTATATTAGGTTTATTTGAATTTACCATTTTCTTCTTAAATCAGTTGTAGAAGTTTGTGTCTTTCTAAGAAATTTTCTGCTCATCTAGGTTATCTAATTAGTTGGCATACAGTTGTTCATATGATTTCCTTATCATAATTTATTTTTTGTGAAGTCAATAGTAATGTTACTTCCTTCATTCCGGATAAGTGGTTTGAATTTTTTCTGCTTTTTCTTCATCAGTCCAATTAAAAAATTGTCAATTTTGTTGATCCTTTCAAAGAATTAACTTTTGGCTTTATTGATTTTTTTCTATTCCTTATTTTATTTATGTCTGCCCTGATCCTTATTATTTCCTTCCTTCTGCTTGCTTTTAATTGGTTAGCTCTTCTTGTTGTAGTGTGTGAGAAGGGGGAAGGGAGAGAGAGAGAGAGAGACAGAGAGAGAGAGAGACAGAGACAGAGACAGAGACAGAGACAGAGACACAGAGGAGTGAACCTAGAATGTGCTGGGTGGAGTGTTCTCCAGATGTCTGTTGCTCTGGTAGGTTTAGAGTGTTGGTCAGGATTTTTGGTTCCTTGAAACTAATGATGAAATTCCTCCTTTTATCCTCAATTCAGTTATGTATTTGGGGACTCAGTTCTTAGGTATATGCATATATTTAAAATTATAAAATCTTACTGATGGATTAATACCCTGAGCTACATCCCCAGTTTTTTCATTTAATACAGGATCTCACTAAATTACTAAGTTGCTTGGCCTGGCATGGAATTTACAAGCCTCCTGCATAATCATCCTTAGTGAATGGGATTACAGGAATGTGCCACTGTGCTCAGCTTTTTTGAAGTTTCTTAAGATGAAAAGCTGAATTATAAATTGGAGATTTTTCTTCTTTTTTAATATAGCCACTTATAACTTTATAAATTTATAACTTTACATTCCCTTCAACACATTGTTCTGATTATGACTGATTTACATTACTAAGTTTTGGCAAGTAGAGTTTTCATTTTAATTATCTTCAAAGTATTTTGTAATTTCCTTTGTGCTGTTTTTGACCAATTTGTTATTTGAAGATTTTTCAATTTCCACATATTTTTAATTTCCCAGGTCTCCTCCGGTTACTGATTCCTAGATTAATTCTGTTTTGTCAGAGTGCGGGTATTGTGTTGTATGATTTGAATCTTTTAAAAGTACTGAGATTTAATGTATTGCCTGGCATACAGTCAATTCTGGAGAAGGTACTAGCTATGCTGGAAAGAATGTGCTGGGTGGAGTGTTCTCCAGATGCCTGTTGCTCTGGTAGGTTTAGATTGTTGGTTAAGATTTTTGGTTCCTTGTTGATTTTCCAATTTTTCTATGCATCACTGAAAATAGAATGTTGAAGCCTGCAAATTTTGAATTTGTTCCTTTTATCCTCAATTCAGTTATGTATTTTGGGACTCAGTTCTTAGGTATATGCATATGTTTAAAATTATAATATCTTACTGATGGATTAATATTTTTGACATTCAATGGCTTATTTTATTTTGTGTGATTTTTGCAGTCACACAAAAAAGTATAGAGAATAACAAACCCCCATATTCTTTTTTCTTTTTTCTTGATTTCTAAAAAATAAGTGACAGCAGAATGCATTACAATTCTTATTACACATATACAGCACAATTTTTCATATCTCTGGTTTTATATAAAGTATGTTAACACCAATTTGTGTCTTCATATATGTACTTTGAATAATGATGTCCATCACATTCCACCATCCTTGCTAACCTCCTGCCCCCCTTCAGTCTCCTCCCACCCCTCTGCCCTATCTAGAGTTCATCTATTCCTCCCATGCTCCCCCTCCCTACCCCATTATGAATCAGCCTCCTTATATCAGAGAAAACATTTGGCATTTGTTTTGGGGGGACTGACTAACTTCACTTAGCATTACCTTCTAACACCATCCATTTACCTGCAAATGCCATGATTTTATTCTCTTATATTTCTGAGTAAGATTCCATTGTGTATATATGCCACATTTTTTTTTATACATTCATCTACTGAAGGGCATCTAGGTTGGTTCCACATTCTTACCACCAAGAAATAACAATCATCAATATTTTATTATATTTGCTTTATATCTTTTGAAAATTTATTGCTGATATATTTTGTTACATTTTCTTTTTTTTGTTTTTTAATTTAATTTTTATTCGTTCCAATCAGACATGACAGCAGAAAGCTCTTTGATTCATTGTACACAAATGTTCTCTGGTTGTACACAATGTAGAGTCACACCACATATGCAGTCATACATGTACCTAGGGTAATGATGTTTATCTCATTTTGCCATCATTCCTAATCCCATGCCCACTCCCCTTCACTCCCTCCCCTTTGTCCAATCAAATTTCTCCCATTCTCCCCCACCACACACACACACATTATGGATCAGAAACCATTTACCAGGAAGAACTTTTGGACTTTGGTTTGGGGGGGGGGCATTGGCTTACTTCTCTTAGCATGATATTCTCCAACTCTACTCATTGACTTTCAAATGCCATAATTTTATTTTCTTTCAAGGCTGAGTAATACTACATTGTTTATATATACCACAGGTTTTTTTTTTAATCTATTCATCAACTGAGGGGCATCTAGGTTGGTTCCACAGTTTAGCTATTGTGAATTGTGCTGCTATAAACATTGATGTGGCTGTGTCCCTGTAGTATGCTGTTTTTAAGTCCTTTGGATATAGACCGAGGAGTGGGATAGCTGGGCTAAATGGTAGTTCCATTACAAGTTTTCTAAGGAATCTCCATACTGCTTTCCATATTGGTTGCACCAATTTGCAGTCCACCAGCAATATATGAGTGTACCTTTCTCCCCACATCCTTGCCCACACTTATTGTTTGTATTCTTAATAGCTGCCATTCTGACTGGAGTGAGATGAAATCTTAGAGTGGTTTTGATTTTCATTTCTCTAATTGCTAGAGATATTGAATATTTTTCATATATTTGTTGACTGATTGTGTGTCTTCTTCTGAGAAGTGTCTGTTCATCTCCTTAGCCCATTTATTGATTGGGTTGTTTGTTTTTGTGGTATTAAATTTTTGAGTTCTTTATATATCCTGAAGATTAGTGCTCTATCCGACATGCTTATGGCAAAAATTTTCTCCCAGAATGTAGGCTCTCTCTTCACCTCATTTATTGTTTCTTTTGCTGAGAAGAAAGCTGAGAAGAAGCTTTTTAGTTTGAATCTATCCCATTTTTTATTTTTTTATTTTATTTCTTGCACGTTAGGACTCTTGTTAAGGAAGTTGAGGCCTAATTTAACGTGATGAAGATTTGGGCCTAACTTTTCCTCTATTAGGCTCAGGGACTCTGCTCTAATTTCTAGGTCCTTGATTCACTTTGAGTTGAGTTTTGTGCATGGTGAGAGATAGAGGTTTAGTTTCATTTTGCTGCATATGGATTCCCAGTTTTCCTAGCACCATTTGTAAAGACGTTATCTTTTCTCCCATGTATGTTCTTGTCTATTATTAGATAACTATATTTATGTGGGTTTTTCCCTGTGTCTGTCTTCTATTCTGTACCATTGATCTACTTGTCTATTTTGGTGCCAATACCATCCCATTTCTGTTACTATAGCTCTATAGTATATTTTAAGGGTTGGTATTTTGATGCCTCCTGCTTCACACTTCTTACTAAGGATTGCTTTGGCTATTCTGGGTCTCTTATTTTTTCAAATGAATTTCATGACTGCTTTTTCTATTTATATTAGAAATGTCATTGGGATTTTGTTTGGAATTGCTTTAAATCTGTATAAGACTTTTTGGTAGTATGGTCATTTTAATAATATTAATTCTGCCTATCCAACAACACAGGAAATCTTTTCATCTTCTAAGGTCTTCTAAGGTCCTCTTCAATTCATTTCTTTAGTGTTCTATAGTTTTTCTTATAGAGTTTTTTCACCTCTTTTGTTAGGTTGGTTCCCAAGTTATTTTTCCCCCCAAGGTTATTATAAATGGGGTAATTATCCTAATTTCCCTTTTATAAGATTTGTCACAGATATACAGAAATGCCTTAGTTTTATGAGTGTTGATCTTATATCCTGGTAGTTTTCTGAATTCATTTATTAGTTCTAGAAATGGAATTTTTTGGAACCTCTAAGTATAGAGTATAGTATATAGTATATTCTAAGTATAGAATCATGTCATCAGCAAATAATAATAGTTTGAGTTTTTCTTTTCCTATTCGTATCCCTTTGATTCCTTTCATCTGTCTAAATGCTCTGGCTAGTGTTTCCAGGATTAGGTTGTCTAGAAGTGGTGGAAGAGAGCCTCTCTGTCTTGTTCCAGTTTTTAAGGGGAATGCTTTCAATTTTTCTCCATTTAGGATTACATTGGTGTTGGGATTAGCATAGATAGCTTTCACAACAATGAGGTAAATTTATATTATCCCTAGTTTCTCTAGAGTTTGAACATGAAGGGACAATGTATCTTGCTGAATGCTTTTTCTGCATCTCTTGAGATGATCATGTGATTCTTTAAGCCTATTGATGTGATGAATTTCATTTATTGATTTCCGTATGCTGATCAGCCTTACATTTCTGTGATGAGCCCCACTTGACCATGGGGCCCTATCTTTTTAACATGTTTTTGTATGCAATTTGCCAGAATTTTATTGAGAATTTTTGCATCTATATTCATTAAAGTTATTGGTATGAAGTTTTCTTTTCTTGATGTGTCTTTGTCTGGATTTGGTATCAGGGTGATATTGGCCTCATAGAAATAGTTTGGAAGGATTCCCTCTCTTTCTACTTCATGGAATAATTTGAAAAATATTGGTATTAGTTCTTATTTGAAGGTCTTGTAGAAATCTGCTGTGTATCGGTTTGGTCCTGGGCTTTTCTTGGTTAGGAGGCTTCTGATGGCATCTTCATTCCATTGCTTGAAATTAATATAAATTGTGTATATCCTCCTGATTCAGTTTGGGTAAATCACATGAGTCTAGAAATTTGTCAATGCCTTCAATATTTTCTATTTTATTGGAGTACAAATTTTCAAATTAATTTCTAATTATTTTTTTATATTTCTGTAGTGTCTGTTGTGATATTTCCTTTTTCATCATGGATGTTAGTAATTGGGTTTTTCTCTCTCTTGTCAGCATGGCTAAGAGTTTATCAATTTTATTTATTTTTTTCAAACAACCAACTTTGTGTTTTGTCAATTTTTTCATTGTTTCTTTTGTTTCAATTTCATTAATTTCAGCTCTGATTTTAATTATTTCCTGTCTTCTACTGCTTTTTGGTGTTAATTTGTTCTTCTTTTTCTAGGGCTTTGAGATGTAATGTTAGGTCATTAATTTGTTGGCTTCTTATTCTTTTAAGGAATGATCTCCATGCAGTGGACTTTCCTCTTAGCACTGCCTTCATAGTGTCCCAGAGATTTTAATACATTATATTTTTGTTCTCATTTACCAATAAGAATTTTTAATCTTCTCTTTGATGTCTTTTGCAACCCATTGTTCATTCAACAGCATATTATTATTTAGTCTTCAGATGTTGGTTTGGCTTCTATTTTTTTATTTTATTGTAGATTTCTAACTTTATTCCATATTATCTGTTAGAATGCAGGATAATATCTCTATTTTTTGGTATTTGCAAAGAGTTGCTTTGTGACATAATATATGGTCTATTTTAGAGAAGGATCCATGTGCTGCTGTAAAGAAAGTGTACTCACTTATTGATGGAATGTTCCATATATGTCTGTTAAGTCTGTTATTCATGGTATTATTGAGTTCTATAGTTTTTTTTTTTCAGCTTTTGTTTGGAAGATCTATCCAGTGTTGAAAGAGTCAACCAGAATTATTGTGTTGTGGTCTATTTAACTCTTGAACTTGAGAAGAGTTCTTTTGATGAACATAGATGTTCCATTGTTTGGGGCATATATATTTACAATTGGTATTTCTTATTGATGTATGATTCCCTTAAGCAGTATAAAATGTCCTTCTTTATCCCTTTTGATTAACTTTAGCTTGAAGTCTACCTTATTTTATATGAGAATGGAAACCCCTGGTTGTTTCCATAGTCCTTGTGAGTGGTATGTTTTATCCCAATCTTTCTTTCTTTTTTTTTTTAAGAGAGAGTGAGAGACACAGAGAGAGAGAGAATTTTTTAATCTTTATTTTTTTTAGTTTTCGGTGGGCACAACATCTTTGTATGTGGTGCTGAGGATCGAACCCGGGCCGCACGCATGCCAGGCGAGCGCGCTACCACTTGAGCCACATCCCCAGCCCCCCAATCTTTCACCTTCAGTCTGTGGATGTCTTTTCCTATGAGATGAGTCTCTTGAATGCAGCATGTTGTTGGGTCTTTTCTTCTTAATCCAATCTGCCAGTCTATGTCTTTTGATTGGTGAGTTTAGGCCATTAATATTTAGGATTCTTATTGAGACATGACTTGTATTCCCAGTCATATTTGCTTATTTTTGGTATTTAACTTGACTTGGTTTCTCCTTTGATTAGTATTTCCTTTAGTGTAATACCACCTTTTGCTGATTTTTATTTTTGTTCTTCCTTTCTTCCTCATGGAATATTTTGCCAAGGATGTTCTGTAATTCAGGCTTTCTTGCTGTAAATTCTTTTAACTATTGTTTATCATGGAAGTTTTTTATTTCATCATCAAATGTAAAGTTTAATTTTGCTGGATATAAGATTCTTGGTTGGTATCCATTTTCTTTCAGAGCTTGGTATATGTTGTTCCAGGATCTTCTAGCTTTCAGGGCTGGGTTGAAAAATCTGCAGATACCCTAATTGGTTTCCCCCATATATAATCTGATTCCTTTCTCTTGTGGATTTTAAAATATTCTCCTTATTCTTTATGCTAGGCATTTTCATTATAGTATGCCTTGGTGTGGATCTGTTGTGATATTGTACATTGGTGCCCTGTAAGTTGTTATGGTTGATTTTCCAATTCATTCTTCATGTTTGAAAAATTTTCTGATTATTTCATTGACTAGATTGTTCATTCCTTTGGTTTGGAACTCTATGCCTTCCTGTATCCTAATAATTTGATCTTTTTATATTATCTCATCATTCTTGAATGTTCTACTCATGGTTTCTTACCATCTTCACTGTGTGATCTACATTTTTTTTAAGATTATATATTTTGTCTTCATTGTCTGAGGTCCTGTCTTCCAAGTGAACTAAATCTGTTGGTGATGCTTTCTATTGAACTTTTAATTTGTTTTATTGTTTCTTTCATTTCAAGGATTTCTGTTTGTTGTTTTTTTCAGAACTTCTACCTCCTTATTGAAGTAACCTTTTGCTTCCTGTATTTCCTTATGTAGCTGTTTATCAAAATGATTTTTGTTGCCTGTATTTGCTCTCTTATATCATCCTTTAATTCACAGAACATTTTAATTATGCACATCCTGAACTCCTTCTCTGTAATTTCTTCTGCTGTGCTGGCCATGGATCCTAATAATGAATTTATCTTGGTTTGTTTGGGGCACTTTCTTCCCTTGTTTTTTCATGTTGTTCATGTGCCTTTCCTTCTAGCACTATGAATCTGAGGCGTTACAGTTTTTACCCTATAGGGTTATAGTGTCCCTGCAGGGTTTCAATATCTTTTCTTTAAGGGGGAAAACAATGTGAACAGATCCCAATACAAACAATATACAACCTTAATCCAAATAACTGCTATTAAGCCATTTATGGTTTTGTCACAATATACAGAAATGGTAAGTTCAATTATTATCTACAATATAAACAGTAGGTTTGCAAAATGTTCTGCAGTTTCTGATGGTGGACAATGAACTGGGGGTTAGATGTAGTATAAGATGTTGAGCAGGTAGGAGATGAGGATATAGAGTTATTAGATCTTAGAAAGCATGAAAGAGGAATCTAAAGAAGTTGGTTCATAGCAGGAGAAAAGAGAGAAAGTGATTTGGGGGAGACAAGTAAGTAGGAAAACAAAAGAGTATAAAAAACAAATAAACATAAATATTAAGAAAAGTAAAAATAGGAGATAAAAGAATGTACAACACCACTGTAATATACTATTCAGACATCCCAGTCCTCAGTAGCCCAATTCATTGGTTTCACAAATGTTGGTGATGTGTTGGTGGGAGGAGAGAGATAGAAAGTAAAAAAAACCTCAAAGGAAGATACAAGCATTGTTTTTGTTAGAGATCAGTATTTTTCAAGCTTTCTTTCTCATCCAATAGGTGGGGTTGTCTGTAGTTTGCTGGTATCTCCACCCTCAGGTGGTGAAGGTTATTAGGGTGGCAGTGCTGGTCCAAGGATTTTCTTCAGCCACTCATGTGATGTGAGTGCCTGATCTTATCTCCTTATATCTCCTGTAGACCTCACAATTCATGGTCTCTAATTTAATCTTAAATATTATCTTACTCACCCACTCTCTTCTGATTACCTATCAGGAACCTTTCTCTCTGGAGGTCTTGTGGGATACACTCTGGAAGCTGCACACCTGTCACAGAGAGCTGTTTTGTGTTGGGCAGTTCAGGACTCAGTTTTGCAATCAGGTTTTGTGAGCTACTGACCACAAACCTACGAACCTGAGTTAGTGGCTGCCGGGAGGGGGGGGGGCGAATTTCAGTACCTTGATATTGCTTCTAAGCCCCAGCCAGTTTCCAATCTGGGAGTTGCCTCAACTAAAGATGGCAGTGAAGCTTTCCCAAGATGGAGGCAGCTGCTTTCAGTGATGGGGTGTCGAGTTAGGTGGTGAGGGGGCCAGGCAGTGGCATTGAATGGCATGTTCAGAGATGCAGCTCTGTGGTGTGCAGTATTGTGGCTGGCAGCTGTTTCAGGTCCCAGTGCGGTGTCCCCACATGCAGGCTACTGCATGTAGGAGACTGTGGGTAGTTGTCGTGCACTAAGATGGAGGCGACCGGAGGAGCCCCACGTTGGTAGATTGGGATCCACACAGGAGTGGTGACCTGAGTTCCTGTGCTTGGGCTGTGGCTGGGTGTACTGCATGGGTGGGTGGCCAAGAGTCCTGCATGGGTGCTAATGCTGGTGATCCTACTCAGGCACCTGGAGGACCTGTGTTGGCGAGTGGCCAGGAGTCCTGTGCTGACACTGAGGCCTGGAGACCTGTTTGGCACAGCGGCTGTGTTTCCTGCATGGGAGCAGCTGTCAGGGCCCCTCTAATCACTCACAGAGAAACAGTATTTCCACTACTTGAATCTCAGGTTCCAGAGTGACACAGAATGCAGCCTCCATCTAGCCTGCCATCTTAGGTCCCTCCAAACTGTCAAAGTGATCTTTTGTTTCCTGTGTTTGCTTCTTATATCATCCTTTAATTCACAAAACATTTTAATCATGTGCATCCTGAACTCCTTCTCTGACATTTCTTCTACTGTGATGGCCATGGATTCTAATAATGTAGTATCTTGGCTTCTTTGGGTAATTTCTTCCCTTGTTTTTTCATGTTGTTCATGTGTCTTCCCTTTGAACAGTGCAAACCCACAGTATTATAGTTTCTACCTTATAGACTTATAGTGCCCCTGCAGGTTTGCAATACATCTCCTTTAAGGGAGAGATCAATATTAACAAGTCTCAATGCAAACAATATGTAGCCTGAAACCAAATAACTCCCATTAAGATGTTTACAGCTTTGTCACAATAGACAGAAATGATGTGTTTGATTATAATCTACAATACACACCATAGTGTTGTGAAATTATCTACAGTTTCTAATGGTTGACAAAAAGAGAAACAGGGGATGTAGGATGAGATGTTAAGGAGGTAGGAGGTGAGTGTATGGAGGTATTAGATCTTAGGAAGTGTGTATGAGGAACAAAAAGAAGTTGGCTGGTAGCAGGAGAAAAGAGAGAAAGAGATTTTGGGGAGACAGATAAGTGGAAAGAGAATAGAGAGAAAGAGTACAAAAAACATACAAATAAAAAATAAGAAAAAAATGTAACAATAAAAGATAAGTAAATATACAACAAAACTGTAATATACTATTCAGACATCTCAGTCCTCGGCATCCTAATATATGAAGCTTCTTGGTTTCACAAATGTTGGGAATGTGAGGATGGGAAAAAAAGAGATTAAAAAAAAGAAAAAAGAAAACAAAATCTCAAAGAAAAATTGCAGGATTGTTTCTGTTGGAATTCTGTATCTTTTCTTCTTCCCTTTTCATGTGACACATGGGGTTATCACATGAAAAGGTTAGTGAAGGTTATTGGGGTGGGAGTATTGATCTTCGAGGAAGAACTCCTGAGATGGATACAACACTTGCTGGCCCCTGTTGGAAGATTGTACCCCAGAGATCTCCTTTGAGGCCCACTCATGTGAGATGAGCACCTGGTCTTAGCCCCTCAGATTGCCTTAGACCCCACAATTTCTGGTTCCTAATTTAGTCTCTAAACTGTGTCTCTCACATCACCCTTCCTTCCTACTTCCCAGTCAGGAACCTCTCTCTCCGGAAGTCCTGTGGGCTGAACTCTGGGACCTGTGTGCCTGCTCTGTGTGGGGCAGATAAGAACCAGGCTTTGATATCTATGGGCTGGCCACATAGCTGCAAGCAGTGTGTCAGATTAGTGGCTGGGAGTGGAGGGTAGGGTACTATAGGAACATTGGTATTGCTACTAGGCCCCAGCTGGTGTTCCAAGATGGGGGTTGCCCCAACTAAAGATGGTGATGGTGGCAGTGGAGGTAATCCAAGATGGTGACAAAAGTGTCCCAAGATGGAGGCTATGGCTTTCAGAGATGGGGCAATGAGAGTGGGCAGTGTTGTGTGGTGTGTTTGGAGATGTAGCACTGTGGTGGGCAGTGCTATAGTGGGCAACTGTCTCCAGACCTTGTCCAGTGCCCCCAGGTACAGGTTACCATGTGCAGGGGACTATGGCAGTAGTAGCAGTGTCCCAAGATGGAGGCAGCCAGGGGAGTCTCTCATTGGTTGATGGACAGCCGGAGAACCACAGGGTCCATGCAGGTGCAGGCAGGGATTCAGTGTGTGGCATTCAGGCACAGGGATTCATTGTTTTATCATTATGAAATATCCTCCGTTGTCTCTAGTAAAACTGTTTAATTTTAATGTTCATTTTGTTCAATATTTAGCCCTTTTAGTTCTCTCTGCATGACATACCTCTTACTATTCATTTACTTTCAGCCAAATTGTTGTGCCTTAAATCTAAAGTGTCCTACTTGTAGATGGCATATTGTTGAATCATTTTATAAACTACATTATACTAATCTCTCCTTTTTGGTTAGGGTATTTATCTACTTATTTAATCACTGTCTTAGTTATGTAACCACTGGTGAATTTGGACTATTTGCCACTTTGCTATTTGTTTTCTTTAGCTTACCCATTTCCTTTTGTATTCCTCTATTCCTTACTTACCACCTTCTTCTTTGTTAAATAGATATTTTCAAGTGTACCATTTTAATTCCTTATTGTTTCTTTAGCTGTATGTTGGGAATTGTCTTATAGTTATTATTATGGTGTTTATACTTAGCATCTTAAAACAATTTAGTTTGGGTTAATACCAACTTAATTTTAATAGCACACAAAATCTTCACTCCAATATAGTTCTATTCCTTCTCCCTAAATTGTTATTATCATAATGTAAGTCACATTTTTATATACTATCATTTCATTAACGTATGTTTTAGGATTTTTAAAAAGTGTTCCAGTATTTAAAAAAATAAAAAGAAAAGAGAACAAAAATAGATTAATACTTCATATTGCCTTTGCTGGTAACAGTAACTTTTTTAATATGAATTTGAGTTACTCTCTAGAGTCCATACATTTCTGTCTGAAGAAATTCCTGTGGTATTTCTTTTTGGGTACGTCTTCCACTAATGAATTCTTTTTTGGATCTTTATTTCTTAATTTCTTGAAGTATAGTTTAACTGGATATAGAATTCTTAGCTGACATTATATTCCCCCAGCACTTCAAATGTATCACCCCACTGCCTGCTGTTCTCCATGTTTTTTGAGAAGGATTTTGCTGTTCACTTTTTAATCATGCCTTGTACATGATGTGCCACTTTTCTCTTGTTGTCTGTAAGATTCCCTTTTTGTCTTTTGGTACATTGACTCTGATGTGTTTTGGTATGTTCTTTGAGTTTATTCTATGTGGAGCTTATTGAATTTCTTGAGTATGTAGATCAATATTTTTAATTAAATTGGCATGTTTTCAACCAAATTCTGCCCCCCCTCTATGCCTCCTGGTATGTGTATATTGTACACTTGATGGCATCCAAAAGATACCTGGGGCTTTGTCCATTTTCTTCATTTTTTTTATTTCTGTTCATCAGAATGGATAATTTCAATGGACCTATTCTCAAGTTTGTTAATTCTTTCTTTAGCCTGCTCAAATGTGCTATGGAGTGATCCAAATAAAAGTTCCACCTCAATCATTGTACTTTTGAACTCCAGAACTTCTATGTAGTTCTTTTTATACATCTATCTCTCTTGATAGTTATTATTACATAAGACATTGGTCTTTTGCTTTCCCTTAGATTTTTAGAATTTTTTTTCCTCAAGTGCTTTTGAAATACATATATTAGTTGACTTAAGGTCTTTTTCTAGGAAATCCAACATCTAGGCTTCTTCCAAAACAACTTCTATTGACTTCTGTTTTCCTCCTGTATATGAACTATACCTTTCCACTTCTTTCCCTGTCATGTAGTTAAAAAAACAAACAAACAAACAAACAAAAAACTCTACTATTTTTGGAACAAATAGAAGCTGCTTTATTTTTAATTGCAACATTCATGGTCCTTTTATGTAAAAAAAAAAGTTCAGATTGCTTAAAATCGGTGACATATTAAACAATATCAAATTAAGAATGTCCAACAATGGTGGCAGTTGAAAGACAGATCATTTTATGGGTTCTTTTTAGTTATACATGGGAGTAGAATCTATTTTGACATAATTATACAAGAATGGAATATATCTTGTTCTAATTCAGATCCTAGTACCTCTCCTTCATTTAAAATGATATATGGCTAATCAGGATATCAGACTGCTCCCCTCCAGTTTTCATTGTTAATGTTTGTTGTTGTTATTTTTTCTGTGTGTTTGGTGACTTTTCTGTACTAATTCTGCAAAGTCAATTTTCTCTGCCTGCCTTGTACAGCTAGTGAAGCCTCTGCTTTGTTAGCTTAATGCTAATGATTTAATAGGGATTTCTTCATAAGCCTTGAACTAATGATTCCCCCAGCATTTGCTCATAGGCTCCGTATGTGTTTTGAGGCAAACCTTTAATGCTCTGACAGTTGACAGTTCTGTCTTAGCCTTTCCCTGCTGCTTGCACATTTTCAAGGTCACCTAGAGGTCATATGTTGGAATCTTTTAAATTTCTTTCTTTCTTTCTTTTTTTATTTCCTGAGCAAATGTACAACTCTGCAAATGTGCACGGGCTTTCAGGACTCCAGAAATAGATTGGAACTTCTCAAAAGGCCCTATAGAGATTTTATTCTCAGATTTTCTTTTATGTTCTTTGGATAGCCTTCTCTTTGTAACAGTTGGTATTGCTGACTGAGACAGCTGTGATGCTCAATAATTTCTCCTGTTTGTTTTCAACAAACACCTTGGGAATAGGGCTTTTCCCATCGAGCAAGCTCCGAGTAAGATCAAATAAAGACAAACACTGCAAATAGAAGATTTTCCAGGGGGGCTATCAAATAGTTAAAATAGTGACAATCTCTAAAAATGGGGCTTTTTGGAAATCTCTTAACCCATTTTTCCCCCAACAGTGGCTGCCAGGATGTTGGTTTTTCAGTATCTGTGATTATGGGTCTACCTGACATCAGTTTACTATAGCTCTCAGGAGAGAGGACAGGGAATAGTGCAAGTTAAAATCCCATAGACATTCCTATTCTTGCTATAATTCAGCCATTTTATTGAATAAGCCCTTATCATATTGTTCTAAGCTTTTAGCTAGTTCTAAGAAGTCTGAAAGAGTTCATCTTAACATTTTCTCCAATGTTCTTACGGTTATCTGGCAGTGTGGATTCTCAGAGTTCCTTACTCTGCCATTCCAGAAATACTTTTTCACATTCAATGAAAAAGTACTTAATTAAAAGAAAAATGTGTGCAAGATAATTAAGAGTTATTTATAATGACGATCTACTAGGAACAACCTAAAGTTTCCAAAATTGTTTTTATATCATTCAAAACATGTGTATAGTGTGCATACATGATATGTTAAATAGTAATAAATAATAGCATATCTAGAAAAGTGACATATAAGCAGATCTCAAAATATTAATGTTATTTGGGGAAGGATTGAATTGTAGTAATTTGCTATTTAAATTTAAATACCAATACCAGTTTTCTAACACTAAGAAAAAAAATGACAAAATATGAATCTGACGAACATTGGTATAACAAAATGTACACGTTTCTGGATTTTTTTTAATTAACTGGTTTTTCAAATATTTACTTGTGTATTGTTTATTTTGCATCAAGCATATATTTTTGCAATCAAAATGTCACTATTGTATCTAGGATATGTCACCATTGTATCTAGGAATAAATTTACTGCCTACTTGAAACAATACATTTTTTCATACCATAGTTCTTTTCAAATAAATATGGTACAAACTTACCATGTATCTGTAGCTAATAAATAGACAAGAGATCCCATGTGAAAGGAGATTTTCTACCTATACAGTTACTTTGAAAACCTGATCAGACTGAGCAAAACATAAAAAGATGCTGCCTCCTGGCTATTGAGTAAAGGATGTCACTTTCTTGTTTAGATAGGTTCCAGAGACGGTAATGCCAATTCCCAGAATGACTTTGCTTTTAGAATCTGCACAGATCCCTGGGAATGTATAATTTCCCCATTGCTTAGCAACCATTCCATTATTTTCAGGAACTTGTTAAATGAATGAATGCCTTTTGATGACAAGACAGCTTTATTCATGCCATGCTCTGGGCCACCCTGTAATAATAAGAGATAACAAAATGAAATATTGCAAATATCATGTCCTTAGTCATTTCTTGCTACAAAAATCCCTCAGAGGGGCTGGACTGGAAAAGAACCTTTTTATGCAAACAGATTTTTAGAAGCTAATAAAAAAAGCATATTGATTCTGCAGTAATTATATTGTGTATACACACATTCACATTTTTTCTTTGTCAGTTGTTGGGTGACCTTCCATGAATAAAATACTAGAAATTGTGTTCTGTGAACATAAGTCTTCGACAGTTTCCAAGTCCCTAAAACATCTCTGATAGCCCCTACACTCGTGCACGTCATAAATTCAGACCTGCATGAGAAAGTGACTGATGGATGATCACAGTTCCCAATTTAAACAAGCTCAAACATTTAGCCGGGGAGAATGCAGAGTGGAATAACACATTCTACAGAGCCAGTTCCTCTGTATGAAGCAGATGCTCTGTGTTAGCATCCTTTTAAAAGGAAATAATTTGAAACAATTATGGCTTAATATATTTGTATTTTGAATTTGATGCTCAGAAGACGCAGGAAAAATTTTTTGGCATCTGAATTCCAGTAACAGATTTCCCCTGAGAGCCTAAAATATCCCATTTCCTCCTAAGCACGTTCAAGGAAATACACACACACATGAACAACACACCCAAATATTAAATGACAGTGACAACAAACATGAGATGCCTAAACCATACTAGGTTACAGGATTATGTCACCTAAATATATATATAATTTAATAATGAAATTTTGGAGCTTTAATATATAACTAGGCATGAGGTTGTGGCGCAGGGCAGAACTTCATGGTCCCTCTCTTTGGCTCTTTCATTTTAGACCAGGGAAGCTTCAAGACTTGTTCAAGGCAGAACCATCCTGAGAATCAACCTCTTCTTTCAGTTCATGCTCTTCCAACTCACTGCCCCATTCTTCCTACCAAAATCTTCCAGTGCAGATTTTTTAAATTAATTAAATTAAGTTTTGTAATAAAACTTTTGTTGTAAAAAAATCTAAATAATAAACATGCATAGAGTAAAAATCTTTTTTTTCTATTTGATTTCCCATAAGTAGATTTTTATTTTATTTATGTAAATAGTCCTGTTTATGGTTCTTGTGAGAATAACAAAAGTAAACTACATTTAGGTGACAATTCAATCCAACAATAAATCTAGGGCCTGTGTCCTTTGGGAAGTGAGGCAGGATGAGGACTGTACAGATGTAAGTGCCGTGGCCGGTGTCTTTGATGAGTTTAAAGAGCGTTTGGGGAGATAAAGCATAAATGGGTCCACAGATGGTAGGCATAAATAATGTCAAAATGTCAACACTGAGGAAATATTATGTAATTCAAGGATGAAAATTCTATCAGTGAATGCTTCACGAAGGAAGTGGAATCTCTGGTGGGCTTTGAAAGTGAGTAAGATATAGAGAATTAAAAGGAAGAAAGAAAAACTCAGAGAGTAGCTTTAATTTGCATGCTACATTCTCCCCCAAAGCATTGTATTGTGGTTTATTAAAAAAGACAAACTACTTCATTTCTCAATACCTTAGTTTTCACCTTGACAAAGTGGAGCAATAGGAATAGAACCCACTTCACAGAGTTGTCGTGAAGATTAAGTAAAATGCCAATTAGCTTAGGACAAAGCTGGAGAGCAATCATGGTCAACTGGTGTCTGCTCTTCTACTTCTGTTTACAGGATGAAGTGCACCATGTCACCTAAAGCTATACAGGGGTTGCTATCCCCAGCAGTGAGAGCAATGAGACTAAGTCTAGTTTGATCCATCATTTCCCCAGAGGTGGATATTGCTCAGGGGTGGTGTTTCCTAGGCAGTCTGTGATGAAACACTAATTTTATTACATTATAAACTAATGCTTGGGCTGGGGATGTGGCTCAAGTGGTAGCGCGCTCGCCTCGCATGCGTGCGGCCCGGGTTCGATCCTCAGCACCACATACCAACAAAGATGTTGTGTCCGCCGAGAACTAAAAAAAAAAATAAAATAAAATAAACTAATGCTTGTGTGAAATACAATGAAAATAAATACTAGAACAATAAAATTAAAAATACATTAAAATAAGTGCTATTTTTAAATTATTAGACTTGATAGACATAAAATTTCCCTGTCAAATTGCTGTAAAGGTATTTGAATGCCCTTTTTCCATTTATGAACTTATCTTGTCCCAGATGCCAACAAACAATGGACCAGATTTTAAGTAGTAGCACTCCAGGGCATTGGGCCCGGAAGTCCAGGGGCTGCCACTATTGGATGATGTATCAGGCTGGCAAGTCACGTCAAACCCCATGGTGTTGTTTGAGTACATTTATCATCTGATTCATAAAGGAAGAGCACACTTTTTCTCTCTGACACTTGGCCTTTTGTCTTCAAAATGCCTGCTAGACCATGTGGATATAGAGGTAGCTGTCAACAGATGAAGAGAGGGCAGACCACAGAATAGCCAGCCACACTGAAGATCCTGAGCCAGGGTTTATCACTTTCTCCTACTTTTCTGTCACTGAACTTAAAATTCAAAAAAATCTTCAATGTGTCCCAAATTGTCTTAGCTTTAAAGGTCTATGTCTTTCAAAATCCAGAGACATCTTTATTAAATAAAAGAACTTGATATGATGCCTATTTACATCCTCAAAAAACAGCTGGAGCCGGTCCCTGCCCTGTCCTGAGGAATGTAAGAGGACCACCTGTTGGGGCTGAGCCAATTCCCCCTTCTACCTCACCCAAGTCTCCAGGTCTGTCTAAAACATCCTGCCTGGTGGCATAGCTCCTGTTTCTAGCCTAGAAAGCATTTATTCTGATGTGTTAATCAAAACAATAAACATTGTGATTCCTGTTTTCCATTTGCAAAAATGTCTTTGAGTCAAGGGTGGCTTCTCTCATGAGAAGACCAGAAAAATCAATCTGTTTCTTCTTAGAGAAATGGCACCTGAGTGTACTCACTTATAATGTGAGCAAGGGAATGTTTCTTTAACAAGAAAAACATAAGTGATTAAAAAAAAAGAGGGAGAGAGAAAGAGCAGGAATGGGGAGATTCATATCAGCAAGGAGGCAGGAAGTGAATCCAGAGGTGGCAGATTCTGCCAATAAAATCTGCCCTACAATGGCCTGCTTACCAAGACATATTAGCCTGAATTTTAAAGCAAAAGTCCACTGTTGTTTGTATGTTTTGTTTTTGCCTTTTCTTCCTTTAAATTTGTTTTAAAACCATTTCAATTGGGAAAGTTGTATACATATAGAAACCACATAAAATATGTTTGATTTAACAAATTATTATAAAGTAAGACACATGTAAGTATCCTCTCAGTTCAAGAAATAGAAGGTAGCCAGCATCACGGAAGTTCCTCCCAGCCTCTTTCCATTATGATCACTGGCCCCCTCTCGACACTTGTGTAATATACCTTTCTCTGAACAGTAATTATGCATCCATACACCTGTCAATGGACCCTTGGGGTTTTTATAGTTTAGAGCTATTACAAATAATGCTGCTATGAACATTTGTGTGTATTTCCTCTGATGCACATGTGCATACATTTCTTTGGGTCATATAGATCCAGGAGTATAACTGCTAGGTCATACAATGTGCAAATCTTTAACTTTATTAAATATTGCCCTTGATTTTCCAAAGTGGTTGTCATAACTTAAACTCTCACCAACAGCATATGGCTTTTAAAGCAACAAAGAAGGCTTTCATTATGTGAAAAATATATTTAACTACAAGAAATCCATTCGTTTGAAATTTCGTGGACTAAGATTCTACAGGTGACCCGAGTGGGCTGCTCAGTAAGCACTCTTGCTCTGGACTCTTGACAGACATGAGTTTCGGTCTGGGCTCTGCCACTAATTTACTGTGTGTCATTTGGTAAAGCACTTAACATTTTAAATTCTGTTTTCTCATTTGTAAAACAAGAGTGATGAGAGTACATAATTCATATAATGGCTATGTTGTTTTAATAGCACATTCAAACTGCAATAGTTGCTAATACATGGTTATCATTATTATTGCTCTTATTTTACTCACGAGTTCCATTCTAAACAGAGCAGTGAGAAAGATTAGGAAGGAAAAAGTTATAGTTGGCCATCTGCATTCATATATTTTCCAATAACATCCAACCTCGGGAAGTAGTCTCAGAAAATGATAAGCAAGAGGATGGTGAAAATCTAGGGCTCTGTTTTGCCTAAGTGGCATCAGTCAGATAAGCAGAAATTTGTCAAGAGACTGCCTCCCAGGTCACCCTGACAGTTCTATGCTCCCTGGCACTTCAGAGACAAAACAGTAGGAACGCTGAGCTCTTTACCACCTGACCTGGGAGTCCAAGTGTTCTGCTCTCTCATTCCAGGGACAGCCACCTGCCATGTCCCTGAGTCCCTGAGACTGCAGCTGCATGGCAGCCACATCAAGTTGAGCCTCTGCTCACCACTGCACTGGGAGGCAGCTGCCAGGAGCTATTCCCAGAGGACCACGGTGGCTGGCAGCCAATAACACTGAGAAACGGGAGACAGAGAATCCAGGATACAGGGTGGAAATTATTGTAAAATATCCTTCAGTGAGTGAGCAGGAAGGCCGCCACTGCAATTCTGTACTGAGCTTGACTAATCCCCTAGCAGCTCCTCTGCAGCACCTGCTCCTTTTGTCCATTCTTCCAGGAAGATGCCCAGCAGGCATGGAGAAGATTTGTTCTGGAAACAGAGAGCTCTGATGGGCCTCTATGTGAAAGACCCACTATGGTGCCATAGACTAGAACTCCTCAAGGGCAGCCAAGGTGACTCCCCTAAGGGGCAGGGTGGAAGCAGGGCATGTTCTTTGTTTTCAGCTCTGCTCTTGATGAGAGAAAGAGATGCAGAGTAGATTATGAACTCTGATTTTCAAGATTGATTTGGGAAGCCAGTCAATCAGTGATATCATTGTCTCTGCAAGGTCAAGCTTTCTACTCATGATGTCTATCATTTAGAAAGGCAGATGTTAGAAAAGACCCTAGAGGAACTTGAGTATGGTTTAGCCACAAACATGCCTAACTTCAATAGCTGTAAATGGGATCTGGTCTCAGGGAGTCTGTTCTAATAAATCTTAAAATCATAATAGACCACGCATGCTTTCTAGGGTGTATATCACATTTCTCTGCTCCGTCAATTTTCTCTTTGAAATGTTTCCTTCTTATATTACCCCTTCATCTCACTTTATCTTAATACCTTTATTCCTTTGTTATTACAAAGATCTCATTCCAATCAACTTTCGTAAACATTTCAATTTAATATCATCGAAGCAAATTCTTTCATCATGCCATTCCTTACTCAAAAATATTCCCAGTTACCTATGCAATAATTCCAAAATTGCTGGGCTTGAAACTCAAGATCCTTTTCCATCCACCATTTTAAAATTCTTATTTCCTACCATTTTCCAGCAAGTCCTCTTTTCAGTCAAGTTTGGGAACTCACTGTCCCTGTAACATGCTACCCCCTCTGCTGAGGGGTCAATATCTTAGGAACATGTAAATCCATTTGTGGGCACCCAGTGACTGGGAGGCTCTGCTGTAGAGGATACATGTCCCCTGTTGTTTCTTTTCAGGAAGTGTGGAAATATAACTTACAGAAGCTGCCATTCATTTAGTAAGTGAAATATTAACATATTAAACTATTGCACATTATTTTTTTCATTTGACAGTATTAGTTTAAAAGTAAGAATTTTTTTCAGTAGTGAGGTGCGTGTGAGCACAGGTTGTGAATGGTCCCCTCTCAGTTGCACTGGAAGTTAAATCTAATGATCCCTGTGCTCTGGCAAGATTGATGGGAAGGTAGGTGAATGCTGAAATAACGGTTTTTGGTTGTGATGCTTCCTAGTTTTCAGATGAAAAGGTCCTGAATACATTTTGGGGTTTTGAGAAGAGCATCAGTAGGAAATAAGCATCTAGACTTATTCCTCCTAATGAAATCATCCATCTCTGAGGTCATTATGTGTCATGGAAAATGGCTTTGCAAATTGGCATATTTTTGTTCATCTGATCAACTCAAAGATATTCTTACAAAAGAGGTTTATATTTATATTTCAAATGTACAGCAAAATGAATACAACAACTGCAAACCAGAGCTGAAGTGCTTATGCCTTACATGATGAGGGCTGGGGCTTCTTCCCCATGAAAACAACCTGGTTATCAACGTTACTGAGTATTCATTAAAATGCTTTGAGATCACAAAAAAAAAAAACTTAGAAAGCTTGACAGAAGTTCTTCAAAATTATTTTTCAATGAGGTAAATGGATTAAAACATAAAAAACAACAAAAATATTTCCCTTAATTTGAGGATATTAGAAAATAATAGCATAGAAAAAATCTGGAGCTTGCTTCAACTGGCTTTTTGAAACACAAATTTATTGGAGAAAACTTGCTTTGCCAGGTTATTTAGAAGTTGATTCTCAGGGTTCAATTCTTTCAAACAACAGAGTGATTTTTTTTTTACTTTTTATTCTGTACCCAGTTGGGTTGCAATTTATTGAATCATAACTACACACAAACTATTTTATTGGTCATGGGCTTCTCTTCATCTAAGATGATGGGGCTTTGAGCTAATTGTAAGCTTTACACTTGAGTGGTTTCATTCTTCTCTCTTAGAAATTTATTTTTAGGTAAGCTCTTCTGCAAATTGATTACATTAAGCATTACTCATTTAATTATTTATTTTGGATTTAAATTTTAAATTCAATAACATTGTTTTATTTTTACTTATTATGGTTTATCAAATTATGGTAGTGATATGTTATTCAGGAATGTACATTAATAGAGAAATTAAGTTGGTTTAAAGAAAAACCTAAGTAGATAATGGTTCATGTTGAATGCAAATATGACCCCAATTGTGCCAAATGGGTAACTGAGGCTTTGGAAACCCTACTGCAGGTGAAGCATACTTCATTCAGGCCAAGGTAAAATTTTCTTCCTTCAGAAAATCCTCCGTGACCCCCTCCCGAAACTTACATTAACTTCTCCCGCTGTTTGGGATTTTGAACTGTGTTTATCTTTTTGGCCCTACAGTCTTTAGAAAAAACAAAAATAAACAAAAAATAACTTTCAATTAATTGACAGACATCCCACTTATGGTGTAGACCTGAATGCCAGTGCCAAATGTGGGGTGGTAGAGGCAGTCTGCTGGAGGTGCTAGCAATAACAGATGCATCAACTTCAGTGAATTTAAAAGCCACAATAAAATTGATTGACTTTCAGTCTGCTTTTATTATCAGCATATGTCAGCAATTCTGAATATCAATGATAAAACACTCCATTCCAAAAAATTCATGTTATCAGTCCAGGTTTTAAACAATTGCCATACTTACTGTTAGGTTTTAATAATAGGTGCTCATACTTCAAAGAAACACATTTTTATTACTTATCCTATAATAAACATTGTATTGAAAATTAAATAACTTAGAGAATTCTAGTGACACAGTTAGCCCCTAACACATTTGTGAATTCAGCTATAATCATCCATTTCAAGGACAATACATTCAAATTCATAGTTATGAATTTATGATGGTTTGGAATCCCTGTCTGGGGCTTGCTTGTGGTCTGGTTTGTGTGTCAAACCCTCTGATACTTCATCCTCAAGCATTTAAACAGATTTGAATTAACAACGTTGGCAAGATGATTGAAAATTTCTTCTATTTTGCCATTTCACGGTAGCATGGAGGGAATATAGCAACTTGGAGTTTTATGTATAAAAATTTAAACCAGCAAAACAGTGTAAGACTGTTTTGTTTTGAGGGCTATACAATGTTTTTGTTAAGCTAGTGAAAAACATTTTTTTCAGACTCATAATACTTATGAATCTGAGTAGTATTTTAAAAATAGAAATATATTTAAAAATTACTTATCTTAAAACTAACATATCAGAAAAAAAATAATTGTTATTTCCAATGATAAGTGAGTACTCTTGAGAATGATTTTGACATAAGAGGAGGAATGTGTTTAAAATGATCCTATGCATTTTTAAAAAGTCAACAACTGTATACCAAGAAAGAATAATTTATACTGTATGTCAATCATACCTCAATTTAAAAAACAACAAAAATATGTTTTGGATATTAAATACACAAGGTAGTGTGCTAAAATAAAGAAAGAAGTGAATGTCTCATCAACCGTCAGGGGACTAAAGATGAGGTAAGTATTAATGGTGTCCAGGAGGCCAGCTGGACTATAGGCTCTACCATACATAAGTACTAGGGTCTTTTTTTCATCTAGTCTGTTGAGAGACATTTTGGAAGGGGATGTGAATTGCTCACATGACCAGCAATTTGGCAATCTGAGGCTGCATGGGGTGAGAACACTAATATTCTTTCCTTTTCTTCCCTCCTAGCACCCATCTTCTCTTAACCCCCAGAGCTGGTTATATATTATTCTGTCAGCAACTGTGTAATTAAGGGGTGCAAGAATGATACCGCTGGGTGACTCCGCAGAAGAATCCAAGCCCACTGGGGGGAACCTATGTATTCCTCACCATTCCACATTCTTTCCTTCTCTTGTTTCCTTTCACCTGTTTCCATACAGGTTTTATCTAGGACTGTGTTGGTAGCTTCGGGGTAGAGCACTTGCCCTGCATGCCCAAGACACTGGGTTTGATCTCTAGCACCACCAGGAAAACATAACAAAAAACATATGGGCTTTATCTATAAATCTAATTACATAAACCATTTCATTAAAACTGACATCTGTTCACCACCTCTGAATTGACTCTACTTTGTTTTGATTGATTTGGAAATCTAAATACCTTATTAATTAAACCATGGATACCATGGAGTTTGGTTTATATTAACATTAGTTCTACTACCTAGAGCTAGTTACATATTAGTTCTACTACCCCTAGTCTAAGTCGACTTAATTTGACTTTTAAGAAATTAACCCCATTAGTGTATACAATTGTTAATGCCAATGGAACAAAATTTCAACTCTGTCCCCACACCCCGTCCCAGGTAGAACTAATCCTAAATGTTGCAGGTGCTTCATCTTTAGCCCAGGTTTAGCAGAAAGCTAAACCTCAAATTCACTCCTCTGGAGAGGCGGCATTGAAGCAGGTTAGCCTGGAAGACCCTGTCAGACACCAGGGGCTGTGCTGTGTGTTTTCATAGCAGTCCAGGACTAGAAGGGCCCTTGGAAAGTGTCTAGCAATTTCATTCAACTGATGAGGATAATGAGGCCCAGAGAGTGAAGGAGGCTTGCTCTGAGCACAGTGCTTATTAGTAACAAAACTAAGACTGCAAATCAAGTCTCCTTCCCCCATAGCCCAGCACTCTCCCCCAGTTAATCCATCTCCACAAAATAATGAAATATGTGTGTTTGGGCCAAGTCATGAGCTGCATTTATTTAGAAGGTGTTGGTCTTAAAAATACAAGGCATACCCAAGAGAAATATATCATCTCTTTCCGCTACAGATAATTTGCTCCAGCAAATAGGTATGGTTTCAAATAGCAGTGACTGAGTTTGGAATTCCTGGGGAATAGAATATTTAAAGAAGCTCCATTTAGAGCCTTTGTGCACATAAACATTTTTTGGAATATGCATGATTGCTTTCCATAGAGTTTTTACATTTAGCTTGGTTCATATGCAGCCAATAGATAATTGTGTGACTTGAACAGGCTTTGACTCTTCAGGGAAAATGATATTTGGGTCTGTATTATTAAAGGTGAATGACATTAGCTGCTGTAACAGATAACCCTGAATTCTTGGTTGCTTTACACAGTATATTTTTTTCTCTTGTTTTGGCAGTTCACAGGCCAACTAAAGAGGGTTGCTTGTTTAAGGGACTCAGGTTCTATGCTCTCCTCTGAGTCCTAGAAGTCCTCTCCAATCCACTAGCCAGTGAGAAGAGAGAGAGACACAGGTGGAAGCAAGGGAGGACTTGGTGAAGGGTAGCACTCATCACTCCTATTCATTTTCTTTTGGCCAGGCTTAGTCTCATGACCAGCCTAGCTTCACACCAAGGTTGACTCCAAGGAAGTAAGGAGTTTGCTGATTATTCACCTTTAATTATACAGACCCAAATATCATTTTCTCTGATAACTTTCTCAGCCCAGGTCTGGCTGAAAGATGTCTGCATGGTGAAACAAATTAGCAAACCTTCATCACTCTGGCAAGACACTGTGCGTGAGGAGTGAGAGCCCATCATACCACCATGAGAACACTCTAGAGACCACAGAATCCTGCCTAGCACTGCCAGTACAATGTAACAGGACCTGAATCCAACAGGATCACAGGAAGGCTCCTTTCTGGAGAATTGAGTCTTCAGATATGGCACAGAAAGCTAGCTCTTGAGCACTGGGTTGCCGTCCAACAACAATAAAAGTTTAGGTGTCAGGCGTAAGGGATACGAGAGCCCAATCTGTCTGCAGAGCAAGAAACTTTATAAGCTTCAATCTCTCCAGAGTTTTCCTAAGACTTTTGGAGATAAAAGCCTCTGGGCAGTCTGTATGTACTCAGCTTAAAGTTTTCCTGAATAAACTGCAGGCCGTTTTTTTCTTTCAAAGTACTTCTCATCACAAACATGTATCTCCAGCTGCTAAAAAAATAGAAATATATAGAAGAGTGGTTTTGTAATGAAAGATCAAGGCAGGGAGCCATTATTAAGAGGGATGAAAGCACTGGTGGCATGAGAATGCATTTTACTCTCCTCTTACTTTTTGGAGCAATATTGACTAAAAGATGCTATACTTTGAAAATCATGTTGGTTTTCTGCGGAGACCAGACATTCCATAAGCAGCTGTTTCTGATAGTTACCTTTGATTCAAGAACTCCCCACTGGGTTTTCTGAACTTCTCTTTGCTTATGGCAGTTGAAGACACTTTAAGTAAACTTTACGTAAACTTTCTCCCTCGTTCTCTCTACCTACCCTGCATCTCTCTCTCTCTCTCTCTCTCTCTCTCTCTCTCTCTCTCTCTCTCTCTCTCTCTCTCTGTGCCAGCGTCCAGTTTATATCATAAACCATCATCTGGGTGTCTTCCCTATGTCCTTATGTGTGAGTATTTTCTGAATAAATTATTGATTGACAGAGCCATCAGATAATAATTTAGTGCTCAGCTCTGTGGTTCTGACCAATAGGATGGATGGAAACACTGAACCTGACTGAACAGAGGAAGTTTCTAAGAAAAGTCAGTCCTGAGCCGCACCATGGAAGTGCGCCAGCCTGGAGACCTGGGAGATGCGAGTGCACTGGCTGAGTGCTACAGACCTGGGTTCAAATCCCAATACCACATCTTGTGAGGTTTGGCTAGTCTCTTGATCTTTCTTAGTTTCAATTTCCTTGTGTATAAAATAGGAATAGAGATGGTCCTCCACTAATGATTAGGTTATATCCTGATAAAACCAATGTAAAAATCAAGAAATTGTGAGTTGAGCCTCATAAGTCAGGGACTATTTGCATAGAAGTGGGTTGAGATTTCACCTGGAATTTCCCCCCTTGCTTGGTTTCTTCCTTCTCCCTCTCTTACTTATTTCTCTTAAAAGAACTTCCAAAACAGATCAGTTGTACATAAATCCTCATCTCAGGGTCTGCCTTTGAAAAGACCCACTTTAAAACCCTGCTGTAAGGATGATTCTTCAGGTTTTGATAGAAATACACTAAAGGGTTTGTAGGAAGAGAATGGCATGATTTGATTCATGTTATAAAACAATTATTGAAGCAGTTGAGTAGAGACTAGTTTGTGGATGAAAACTGAGAATCTATAGGATCCAGGAAGAGGCGTCCTGTGGTGGACAAGCTACCTGTTTTGTGAGGGATACTTTTTAGCATCTGAGCATAGCAGTAAGAACCTAAGAGACTGTGTCACACAGATCATTGCTTTGGGGGTTGGGGGTGGGGAATCCATGTTAAATTGGATTGCCAGATAAGATATGGGATATGCATATCAATTTGGATTTTTAAGGTGTTTGAATATATTTACTTATAAAAGGGATTTTATCAAAATATGATTTTTTGCTTATGCATATATAATAGATATAAAACAGATAAACTAGATGCTGTTACTTTTTTAAAATTTTGTATTTAAAATTCATTTTTAAGGAAGATTTCATTGAAATAAGTTCTTTTTTTATACCCAGTTAAATTTGAATTTCAGATAAACAACAAATAATTTGGGTATAAGTATATCCCAAATATTAAATAGCTATGTCATGGCACATTCCTATATTGCAAAACAAAAACTCATCATCACTTATCTGAAATTCAAGTTTTAACTGTGCATCATGTCTTTATTCCCTAAGTCTGGCACCCTGTAGTAAAGGTTGCCAGATAAAGAGCCCTAGTTAGCTAACAAGAAAATAATTGGAATGTGCATGCAAAAATGTCAGCGTTTTCTTTTATTTCCTTTTTACAATTGGGGTCTGTGAGCTAGCATCAAAGTGAAGATTAAGGCATCATCACTAAAGTTAATGCTTAGGGTCCTACTTTATGAGAAGACTTTGTCCATAAAACTGAAACAAAACAAAAAATAAAAAATCCCTGATAACCTGTTTTATGTACCATGTCCCTACCCTGACTTTCTCTCCAGTTGGAGGTTTTGTCATATTTCCCTACATTACTATTCTGAACTAAAATAAAAGGCAGTATTTTCAAGGTAACTGCTGCAGATATGAGAATAATCAAATATAATACTGAGACATAGACCACCTTAAATGCACCATAGCCTGTCAAGAATGTCCAGGGCCCTGAGAGGCCTGTACCTCTGTGTGGTTTTGAACTTGCTACAGAAGTCCTTCACCCTCTCTGAATGCATCACAGTTATGCATCATGGGCTCTGGAATTTGCAGCCCTGGGTTTGAAACTTATTTTGATTACTGAGAATCTATGTGAACATAAGCAAATTAAATTTAGTTTCCTTCTCAGAAAAAAAAGTCCATAATATGTGGATTAAATGAGATATTGCATGAGAAAGTGCTTATTATAGTGTCAGATTCATTGTACAATTTCAAAATGTTAATTACTGTTGGTATTATTAATCATCCAAATTTACAGTACAAAGCAAACTTCTAGACATTTAAAAAAAACTTAAAATGCTGTTGAATATAAATGCCTTAGGGTGTACTCCCCAGAACAAGGTCCAACGTGAAGATTTAAATAAAAGTGCCTATTAGTAAATGCTATCAGGGGAGAGGGAGATGTAAGGAAAGGAAGCCAAGATGGATGGTAATGTCACAGTCCTAAGGAGAATAGCTTTGGCTCAGTCCCTAGGGAGCTCCAAAGACAAGGTAGGTCACACCCTGGAGTAGTCCATCTCAGAACACAAAGGGACTGTGCACCTCCCCTGTAGTTTAGGAATGTCCCAGGGAAAGTGAGTCCTGGCATGCTGAGGGCCACCTTGACCCAGCGATAACAGGCTGGCTCTTAGGACTGGAAACACACTGGGAATTGCTGTGCATAGAAAGTGGTAAAGGTGTCTTCATGGGAGAAGCACTGACAGTATCTGTCACTTGTCCCCATTCAGCTTGCAGCAAGAATTCTATATGGGAGAGGAAAAAGAAAGGTGTAGAGTTCTTCGTCACTTTAATACAATATGGCTGCTGACAAAAGATGGCAAGGCACAGATATTTCCTGAGATGGAGAATTATATCCCTAGGAGACAATTTGATAATACATGCCAAATATGTAAAATTGAGGATTCTTTCACAAAACAAACTCCAAACTTTGTTAACTTTATTTGATACAAGGCAGTTATTAAAATTCAAGTTTTTTTTTAAAGAGAGAGTGAGAGAGGAGAGAGAGAGAGAGAGAGAGAGAGAGAGAGAGAGAGAGAGAGAGAGAGAGAATTTTTAATACTTATTTTTTAGTTTTCGGCGGACACAACATCTTTGTTGGTATGTGGTGCTGAGGATCGAACCCGGGCCACACGCATGCCAGGCGAGCGCGCTACCGCTTGAGTCACATCCCCAGCCCTAAAATTCAAGTTTTAATATAAGCATCTTTGGTATTTATGAGCTCTGGGTCCAGTATGACTGGCTCATATGGTTTCCTCTTTCTTCTTTTGAGGGGGACCAGGGATTGAACCCAGGGGCACTTAACTACCAACCCACATCTCCATAGTTTATTTTAAGACATCTTTTCACTAAATTGCTGAGGCTAGATTTGAACTTGTGATCCTCCTGCCTCAGCCTCCTGAGCCATGGGACTACAGGTGTGTGCCACTGTGCCTGGCAGTTTCCTCCTTTTAATTGAGCTCAGCCACTAAAAATAATACAGAGAAAACCACTTCAGTATTCATATCCCTCAAAATAGTGACCATTTATCATAAAAAGAGAAACATATTCATAGAAAAATGTACAAAGAATATGAAGAGCCAATTTATTTTAAAAGCAAGCAAGATGGCTAAATACTCATAAAATTATTGTTAAAACTCACTAGTGACCAAAAAAGTTCAATTTAAAATGAAATACTCATTTTTACTGATGTTATATTCTTATGAGTATAGATTACTATAACTTTTCTAACATAGTTTGATAATACATGTCAAATATATAAAATATGCAGAATCTTTGACAATGCAATTAAACATCAGGCAATTTTTACTTGCAAAATAATCGTTAATGTGTATAAAATTAATTTTACTAATGTTTACTGCAATACAGCTTGTAATATCCAAAAGTGGAAATACTGCAATGTCTACCAACAGTGGATCCAATTAAGTGAATGGGGACACATAAATTACCACCACTAACTACATAATATTTTTAAATGTTATAAAATTATATTTATTGACAGATAAAGAGCTTACTCATATGTTAAGTCTAAAAACACTGTTAAGAAATATAAACAGTGTGATACAATGTAAGCAATTAATATATGTATTTATGCATAGAAACCATCTGAAAGGATATATACGAAATCCCAACAGCACTTATCTTTAGGTATTGAAGTTGACTTTTAAGTTTTTCATTTTGCTTATCTGTACTTTTCTAATTTTTCTACAGTAAACATATATCGCTTGAGTAATAAAAATGCTATAAAATAATAAGATATTTCCTCTCTGTGCTTGGTTAAAAATGAAGTGCTCTCAGAGATTGGGCAGCAATAGATATTTTCCATTGTATTCATTTCCTGGTCCATTAAGTGTATGTAATGAACAGTTCGCCATGACTCCAACATGTTGGAGGACAGCCAAGTGTCATACAGCAAGCAAGAAATGGAAACCATTGCCGCAAGCAAACCATGGCTCCAGGACTGAATCCATCAGAGGTTTTGTTTAGAAAAAAATTTTCAGTGAGGGGGCTGGGGTTGTGGCTCAGTGGTAGAGCACTTGCCTAGCAAGTGTGAGGCACTGGGTTCGATTCTCAGCACCACATATAAATATATGAATAAAATAAAAGTCCATCAATGTCTAAAAAAATTTTTTTTAAGTTTTCAGTGATATGGGGAGTAGGTACCCTTTCTAGTAGTTGCTGCCTCAATGAATTTGGGATGTTAGCAATGATTTCACAGTTATAAAAATCTAATAAAATGCCCAATATGTGGTAGAAGCTGAAAAAAGGCTTGGCCTGCAATTTAATGACCTTCACTTTAGGGATGACAAGGCTGAATGAAAAGCTAGGGTGGAAAAATATTTGGTATGGACCACCAGGAAGCCATTAAATAGCCATCTTGTGATAGTTTTATTTTTTCTGAATTCAAACAGTGTAAGGCAGTTCCTGACTTACAAACTCCTGACTGTCCATTCTTAGCTGTGAGTCCACTGCTCCAGTCACAGCAGCCTCACAGCAACAGCATCAACACAGAAACTTTGTGCTTTAGAAAAGCCACAAGCAGAGAATCAGAGGGAGAAACAAGGATGTGAAAATCAGAAGCAACCACAAGGCATGCATGTACCAATGGCACAGTTTGAACTGAGAGATCTATGTGATGACCTTCTTGTCCAAAGTTCTCATCTTCACATTCCAGCTAGCCACAGGGAGAATGAACACTTATCTGTCTGAAGAGTCTTCTGTCGTCGTCCTCTGTTTTTAGAAAGATGACCTTTCATCAAATTCCCTGCCAGGATCTTTGTAAATTTTACATCTAGAATGAATTGGGCTGTATTTTGTCCACTGTCTAGTAGTGGGTTTCCAAAACAATTTCATCCCCAGTCTATGTACAAATACATAAATTGCTTTGAAAGGTGTTTTGTTTACCTAGTGAACCATAATGAAACCTTAAGAGAAAATTGGTATATCTCCATATTGGCTTAACTAATAAACCCAATTACTGAACTATTCTACAAATGAAGCATTTTATTTTAGTCCCCTTTTTCCATTCCAATAACCTGTAGGAGTGAAGCATTCCATTAACATGTGTCTATATTTGGGGGGCTAAGAATGAGTTTTGAGGTTGTAGCAATCAATTTCCAAATAGAAAAACAGGTAGATTATATTACCACCCACAGTCAATCCAGCTATGATTCAGTCCCGAAAAACGATGTTGAAAGCTTATAGTGATATTGTAGACACATACCCAGAATTAGCTGGTTAGCATGTTTAACCCAAAAAATATGAGTATGGAACTCACCACCAAAAGCATTATATAGTAGAGTACTTGGAAGTGTGTTCATAAACATTTTCAAAAATTTTTTGAATGTACATGGAGTCTACGACCAGTGTGATTCCGCAATCTGTACAATTAGAAAAATGAGAAATTATACCCTAATGATTCAAATATATGAATTGCCAAGATCATTGTAATGTCATGTGTAGTTAATTAAAAAAATTAAATTAAATTAAATTAAAAGAAAAAAAGAAAGTACATGGAGTCAACTATGGATGCTATGTAACAACAGGCCTTGCTTCATTTGATGTGTAACAGTACAAAATTGCTCCTACTTTCCCTCCTACCACCACCTCTTCTCCCACATAGTTCAAAATTCCTAAGAGAAGCAGTATGGATATTCCTCAAAAAAACTGGGAATAGATCCATCATTTGACTCAACTATCCTACTCTTTGGCATATATTCAAAGCATTTAAAATCAGCTTATTACAGTGATGCAGCCACATCAATGTTTATAGCAGCACAATCCACAATAGCTAAGCTATGGTACAAATCTAGGTGCTCTTCAACAAATGAATGGATAAGAAAAAAAAATGTGTGGGACTGGAGATATAGCTTAGTTGGTAGAGTACTCTCCTCACATGCACAAGGCCCTGGATGCAATTCCTAGCACCATACATACAAAACAATGTGGTATATATACACAATGGAGTGTTACTCAGCCATAAAGAAGAATGAAATTATGGCATTTGCCAGTAAATGGATGGTACTGAAGACTATCTTGCTAAGAGAAGCAAGTCAATCCTCCAAACCAAAAGTGAAATGTTTCATTAATATGTGGAAGCCAAACCACAATAATGGGGGAGAGGGGAACAATAGAAGTTCAGTGGATTAGACAAAGGGGAATGAAGGAAAGGGAGGGGAGATAGGAATTGAAAAGACAGTGGAATTAATCTGAAATAATGTTTCTATATACTTATATAAATACCCCATAGAGAATCCTACCATTCTATACATCCACAAGACTGGGATCTTAATTAGAATAAGATGTATTCCATGCTCATATAATGATATCAATATAAATTCTATGGTCATGTGTAACTAAAAAGAACCAATAAATTTCAAGATCCCTTAAAGAATGTGAACAGAGGTCAGAAGATCCCACGTAAAGAAGAATTTAGAAAGATGAGATGCTTCAGAGACATAGACATGCATACACCTGCCTTAAGAAATTTCAACCATATTATGTTTAAGTCCATAATCATTGCTTCCACTCAGTGAGCGTAATTCTTACATGTTCTCTTAACAGTATTTTTTTTTTTAGGAATTGCTATATCTGTAAAGTTTGAATATCTGTTATTTGGATCTTATTTGGGAGAGAGAGGAAACCAGGGATTGAACTCAAGGGCACTCGACCACTGAGTAACATCCCCAGTGCTGTTTCATATTTTATTTAAAGATGGGGTCTCACTGAGTTGTTTAGTGTCTCTATAATCTGCTGAGGCGGCTTTGAACCGTGATCCTCCTGCCTTAGCCTCCCGAGCCACTGGGATTACAGGAGTGCACCACTGTGCCCAGCTCATTTTTTAAAATGCACCATGAAAACCTCTGTCTCCGATTGATATATTTAGGTGACTTATATTTTATATAATGATTGAGATAATTAAGGTCCAAAATTTTATTATCTCTTTTATTTCCCCTCATTTCTTCATTGTTTCTATGTTCTATATTTTCCATCTTATTTGGGATTATTTGAATGTCTTTGTGTATACATTAATTTACTTATTGACTTTTCTCTATGTGTATTTACATTATTTTAATTTTTAGTGTTTTATCATGATACTAAGTATATACATCTTAACTTTCACATTTATACTTCAGATTGATTTTTTGCCACTGTAAGTAAAATTTAACCATATAGGTTTTCCTATGTTCTTCACTTATGTTGTGGATTTAAATGTAATACATCTAAAACCCCACTAGGCAAAGTTATTCTTTCTATTTTGAATAGTCATGCTGTGAAGAATTTAAGAGGAAAAGAAGTATTTTATATTTATACAAAATACATGTATGAAGATTTGAATTTGGTGTCAACATACCTTATATACAAACAGAGATATGAAAAATTGTGGTATATATGTGTATTAAGAATTGTAATGCAAAAAAAGAGTACATGTATAATGGCATAATTTGGCGTGAACATACTTTATATACAGAGTTACGAAAAATTGTGCAGTGTATGTGCAATAAGGATTGTAATGCATTTCACTGTTGTATTTAAAAAAAAATATGCCTCCTAGGTCTGCTGCTATCCCTTCATTCCTAAAGTTTTATAATTTCTTTTAGTATCATTTTTTTAGCTTAAATAAGTGTTTCTTTTAAGATGTGGAAACAATTCTTTTGGTTTTCCTCCAACTGAGGCTTTCCTTGTTTTACATGTATTCCTAATGTCTATTTTTTTTTTATTTTGGATCAACAATTCTTTTTTTTTTTTGAAACACTTAAAATCTGTCTCGCTATTCTCTTGCCCCATGGTTTCTCATATCACACAGGTAGTCAATTCAATAGCTATTTTCCCAAATGTAATGCATCATTTTTCTCCAACTGCTTTCAAGATGTAGTCATGAACTACCTTTGATTTTCAGATTTTGTTATAGTATGTACACATATAGTTTTTATTTGGTTTATCTTGTTTGGGGTTCACTGCGCTTCCTGAATATATATGTGTCTTTCACCATATTATGGGAAGTCTATGACTACTATTTCCAAATGTCATTGGAGTCCCAGAAAGAGGAGAAATACATTGGTGCAGACAAACACCATTGGACCTCTTGATATTAGCCAGAAACTATATTGGACCTCTTGATATTAGCCTGAAACTCTCTACAGATGTAATCAGATTTTTCTATTTTTTTTCTCTCATTATTCTTATTGGATAATTTATATTGATGTGTCTTCATATGCACTGACTTTTATCTCAGTCATATCTATTCTACTGTTCACTGTTTCCAGTTCATTTTTTTTACATTTTTCATGCTGTTATAGTTTTTACTTCTAAAGTTGTCATTTGATTCTTTTTTATAGTGTCTATATCTTAGGCAAGAACTATTTTTTAATTAATTTCAATTTTGTTTGACTTCACCTCATAAAACATAAGTAATACCTGGCTTTAAAACCTTTACCTGGAAGTATCAAGATGGTGGAAGAGAGAAGGTCTCTTTCCTGAATGGTCCATGGCATAAAACCAAGAAAGCAGACAGGCAGCTTCTCAGCAAGTGAAGTACTGGAAACTTTCAAGTACACTCTACATCCACAGGGTAGAAATTCTACTGCCTCACATCCATAGTGTCAGAGTGGGTATACACAGAAATAACATGGAAAAACAAGGGAACAATCACTCCAAAAAAACCAAAATACTTCAATAACAGACTCTATTGCCACCACAGTAGAAGAAATGTCAAATAAGGAGTTTAGAATATACATAGTTTAATTGATCTGTGAGGTAAAGAATGATGTAAGGAGTGATAGCAGAAAGAAAATACAGCAAGTAAAAAATCACTTCAATAAGGATATATTCTGGAAAAAAACAGAAATCCTCAAAATGAAGGAATCAATAAACCAAATTAAAATTTCAAAGGAAAACAACACCAGCAGACTAGAACACTTGGGATAGAGAGTTTCAGGCAGTGAAGACAAAATATATAATCTTGAAAATAAAGTTCACCTTATAGAAAAGATGTTAAGAGACCATGAACAGAATTCCCAAGAAATATGAGATAACCCAAAAAAGACCAAATATAAGATTTATTGGTATAGATGAAGGCTTGGAAATACAAACCAAAAGAATTCACAATCTTTTCAATGAAATAATATCAGAAAATTTCCCAAACCTAAAGAATAAAATGGAAAATCAGATACAGAAGGCTTACAATACACCAAATATACAAAATTAGAACAGATCCACACCAAGTCACATTATTATGAAAATGCCTAACATATAGAATAAGGATAGAATAAATTCTTCCCGAGAAAAACAATAAGTCACAGCTAAAGGGAAATCCATCCAGATCTGAGCTAATTTCTCAACCCAGACCCTCAAAGCGAAGAGGTCTTGGAATAATATATACCAAAATCAGAAAGAAAATGGATGCCAGCCAAGAATCATACATCTAGCAAAATTAAGCTACAGAATTGACAATGAAATAAAAACCTTCCATGATAAATAAAAATTAAAAGAATTCACAACTAGAAATCCTGTCCTACAAAACATATTCAATAAAATATGCCATGAAGAAGAAATAAAAAATTGAAAACAAGCAAAGGGAGGAACTACACTGGAAAAATAATCAATCAAAGGAGGCACTAATTCAGATTAAAAAAACAGAAATAAATTGAAATGACAGATAATAAAAATCATATTTCAATCATCATATCTCAACTTCAATAATAACATTTAAAGTAAATGGCCTGAATTAATCAATCAAAAGACATAGACTGACAGATTTAAAAAAACAAGACCCAATAATATGCTGTCTCAAGAGACTCATTTCATAGGCAAAGACATCCACAGACTAAAAGTGAAAGGATGGAAAAATATCTATCATTCACATAGACCTCACAAACAAGCAGGGGTTTCTAACCTCATCCACTAAAATGGAATCCAATCCAAAGTTAGTCAGAAGGGACAAAGAAGGCTATTTCATACTGCTTATGAGAAATATATATCAACAAAACATAACAATAATAAATACTTATGTCCCCCCAAAATGAAGCATCTACATATATCAAACAAATTCTTCTCAACTTCAAGAATCAAATAGACTACAACACAATAATATTAGATGACTTTAATACACCTCTCTCACCACTGGACAGACCCTATAAACAAAAACAAAATAAAGAAGCTGTAGAACTAAATAGTGATAATAATAATAATAGTAATTTAGACTTAACAGACATATTTGAATATTTCATCCAGCAATAATTGAATACATTTTCTTCTTAGCAGCACATGAATCCTTCTCTAAAATAGGCCATATCTTAGGCCACAAAGCAACTCTTAGCAAATACAAAAAAATAGACATAATACTTTGTATTCTATTATATCATAATGGAATAAAATTAGAAATCAATGATAAAATAAAAAATAGAAGCTATTCTAGCACCTAGAGACTAAATAATACATTATTGAATGAACAACGTATAGCAGAGGAAATCAGGAGTGAACTAAAAAATACTTAGAAATAAAAGAGAATAGCAATACAACATATCAAAATCTCTGGGACACTGTGAATGAGCTCATTACATTGAGTCAGTCTTAGCAAAAATGAGGTGCAAAGTAATTCAGTGAGACCCTATAATTACCCTCATTACATTGAGCTCATTCATAAAAGAATAGAAAGTCAACAAATTAATTATCTAATATTATATCTTAAAGTCCTAGAAAAAGAAAAACAAACTCCCAAAACAATAGAAGACAGGAAATAATTAAAATCAGAGCTGAAATCAGTGAAATTGAGATAAAAGTAACAATCCAGAAAATCAACAAAACAAAAAGTTGGCTCTTTGAAAAAATAAATAAAATCAATAAACCCTTAACCAAGCTAATGAAGAGAAAGAAAGAAAACTCAAATTAATAAAATTTGTAATGAAAAAGAAAATATCACAATGGACACTACTGAAATACAAATAATAATCAGAAACTATTTTGAAAATTTATACTCTATTAAATAAAAAATCTTGAAGATATCAACAAATTTCTAGAGACATACGACCTACCCAAGTTGAATCAGGAGGCCATACACAATTTAAATATCAATTTAAAGCAATAAAATTGAAGATGCCATCAAAAACCTCCCAAGACCAGTGGCTTGGGAGGCTGAGGCAGGAGGATTGATAGTTCAAAGCCAGTCTCAGCAAAAGTGCAGTGCTAAGTATTCAGTGAGACCCTGTCTCTAATTAAAAAATACAAAGTAGGATGGGAATGTGGCTCAGTGGTTGAGTGCCCCTGAGTTCAATCCCTAGTACCTTAAAAAACAAAAACAAATACAACAAACCAAAAAAAAAAAAAAAAAGCCAACCAAGATAGAAAATCCTATGATCAGATGGATTCTCAGCTGAGTTCTACTATATCTTCAAACAAGAAATAACACCAATCCTCCTCAAATTATTCCATAAAACAGCAAAGGAGGGAAACCTTCCAAACTCATTCTATGAAGTCACTATTACTCTGATACCAAAACCAGACAAAGACACATCAAGGAAAGAAAATTTCAGACCAATAATCCTGATAAACAGAGATACAAAAATTTTTAATAAAATTCTGGCAAATCACATACAAAAACATATTGAAAAGATTGTCCACCATGATCAAGTAGGGTTCATCGCAGGGATGCAAGGTTGTTTCAACATATGGAAATCAATAAACGTAACTCATCACATCAATAGAATTAAAGACAAGAATCGTATGATCATCTAAGTAAATTCAGAAAAATATTTGACAAAATACAGCACCCTGTCTCCGCCTTTCCACCTTGCTTCTTTCTCCCCAGCCGTCTCTCCTCCAAAGCTCAGTCTCTAAATTTAGATCTCAACTTCTTTCCCCCACCCCGCCCGCTCTCCTGCGTGTCCGGTACCCGGACCGCGTGGCCTGAGGCGCCGCCTCCCCTCCCCCAACCCGCACCCCCTCCCCGGGGGTCCCGAAGGCCGCCGCTGCTGCCGCCGCTGCTGCCGCCGCCTCCCACAGAGCACCACAGAGCAGACTCTTCACCGCGCGAATGAGCTGCCGAAGTATATGAAACAGCTGATAAGATGAGCGACAATTTAAAATCCAAGTGATCCGAGAACACGCACTGAGCTCTGGCCCGCTGAATTCAAACTCCCGGTCACCTGCTTCCCGCAGACAAACAGCTATGACTCGGCATTAATTCATCCGGCTGAAACAACTGGTCAGCCCTTCTCATCCTACGAAGGTAAATGCCTACCGAGCCTTCATAAGTAGTGGCCACAGGTTTGAAACGGGGCTTGGGAGAGAAGGACCCACCCGTAGAATTAGTCTCCCGGCAAAGGGAAACCGTGTCATCAGACTGCTGCGGAGATAACTTTGTTGAAACTGGTGTGTGATCCCATAGCCTTGCCTCTCCACACATCGGGAAAACTCTAAGAGCCCCTCCCAGCTCTCCCCTAAGGGCACCTCCCAGCTCTCTTGTGAGTGCTTCAGCCAGCCCGAGGGAATCAGAGGTGGTGCGGGTCTCGCAAGCGGAAATACCGCTCCCACCTGGGCTGATTGCTGAGGCCTCTTGCACCACCTACGGGAAGTGGATACCAGAGGGCAAGTAAAAACCGCTGAGGATTCTCAGCCCCAAACTCTACAAGCTTAGGGTCTGAGGGAATGGCAAACTGGAAGAGTGTGCCCAGTCGTTCATGAAAACAGGGCTCCCGGGAGCAGCAGACTTGGCGTGTAGCCAGTATTGTGGTGAGAGGGGCCTGGCTAGAGAAAAAGTGGGAAGTGACTAGACACAAGAGGAGGCCCTAGACACTCAGGATTGGAGACTCGCCCAGTCTGGGAGGAGCTGCTGCACAGTGATTGGTTCCCGCGTATTGACAGGAGAAACTTGACCTGGTGGGCACAGCGCCATCTACTGGAAGAGAAGTTAATCAAACTCTAAGACTGCAGTTATTAGGTTTTTTTTTTCTTTTTCCTTTCTCCTTTTTTTTTTTTTTTTGATTTAGGTTTTTCTTTCATTTTCATTTTTTTCTTTCTTGTTGTTTTATTAATTTTTTTTTACAAAATATTTTTTAAATTTTTTTTCTACTAATTTTAACTTAAATTTTTTTAATTATTATTATTATTTTTTTTAAATCTTTTTCTTTTTTAGTTCCTATTCTTTTTCTTCTTTAGTCTTCTCATTTTTCTTATCCCCCCTTTTTTCTTGAATTCTACCTGCCTACTCTCATTCTCTTTAGAGACTTCTTCCCTTCCCTTCAAATACCTTTCCTCCCAAGCATCAAACTAATTTATAGGAGTAAACAGTAACTCAGCAGTCAAACAGAACAAGAAACAACATGAGCAGCTTCAAAAAACAAGGAAGAAAAGGAGTACAAACAACGCAGGACAGCCTAAATATTCAGGAGGACCTAGAGTCATCAGAAAAATGGTCATATAAAGAACTCAAGGAACACCTAAGACAGATGGAATGGAACCTTAAAGAGGATACAAGACAGCAAATTCAAGCAGCGAAAGAACACATTGAGAATGCATTTCACAAACAGATAAAAGAAGAAGTTAAGCATCTTTATCAGGAGATAGAGTCTATAAAAAATAATCAAACAATAATTCTAGAAATGAAGGAAACGATAAACCAAATTAAAAACTCAATTGAGAGTATCACTAACAGAGTGGAGCAAGTAGAAACCAGAACATCAGATAATGAAGACAAAATACACCATCTTGAAAAGAGTCTAGCCAACTCAGAAAGGCTGGTAAAAAATCACGAGAAAAACATCCAAGAATTATGGGATAACATTAAGAAACCGAACTTGCGAGTCATCGGGATAGAAGAAGGTACAGAGATTCAAACCAAGGGAATGAGAAACTTACTGAAGGAAATAATTACAGAAAACTTTCCAGAAATAAAAAAGGAAACAGATATACAAATTGAAGATGCATACAGGACACCGAGCACACAAAATCACAGTAGACCAACGCCAAGACACATTGTTATGAAGATATCCAATATACAGAACAAAGAGAAAATATTAAAAGCTACAAGAGAAAGGAGACAGATTACATTTAGGGGTAAACCAATACGGTTAACCACGGATTTTTCATCACAGACACTGAAAGCAAGAAGGTCATGGAACAATGTATTTCAAACACTGAAAGACAATGGATGCCAACCAAGAATTCTGTATCCAGCAAAATTAAGCTTCAGGTATGACAACGAAATAAAAATCTTTCATGATAAACAAAAGTTAAAAGAATTTGCAGCCAGAAAACCAGCATTGCAAAGCATTTTGAGCAAAACACTACACGAGGAAGAAATGAAAAACAATAACCAAAACCATCAGTGGGAAGTGCCGCAGTAAAGACAGAGGGCAAGGGGAAAGACAATCATGGAGAGACAAACTAAATTTTTTTTTTTTTAAAAAAAGGATAAACAATCAAACATGGATGGAAGTTCAAACCACATATCAATAGTAACTCTGAATGTTAATGGCTTAAACTCTCCAATAAAGCGACATAGGCTGGTATCATGGATTAAAAAAATAAATCCAACAATATGCTGCCTCCAGGAGACACATCTGATGGGAAAAGACATACACAGGCTGAAGGTGAAAGGATGGGAAAAAATATACCACGCACATGGTCCTCGTAAGCAAGCAGGGGTGGCCATCCTCATATCGAATAAAATCGACTTCAAGACTAAGTTAATCAAAAGGGATAAAGAAGGTCATTATATACTGTTAAAAGGAACCATTCACCAACAAGACATAACAATTATCAATATTTACGCACCAAACAATGGTGCTGCGACATTCACAAAACAAATTCTCTTCAAATTCAAGAATCAAATAGACCACAACACAATAATTATGGGAGACTTCAACACACCTCTCTCACCAATGGACAGATCCTCCAAACAAAAGTTAAATAAAGAAACTATAGAACTCAATACCACAATCAATAACCTAGACTTAACTGACTTATATAGAATATATCAACCATCATCAACTGGATATACTTTCTTCTCAGCAGCACATGGATCCTTCTCAAAAATAGACCATATATTATGCCATAGGGCAAACCTCAGTAAATATAAAGGGGTGGGGATAATACCATGCATTTTATCTGATCATAATGGAATGAAACTGGAAATCAAGGATAAAAGAAGGAAGGAAAAATCCTACATCACATGGAAAATGAACAATATGTTACTGAATGATCAATGGGTTACAGAAGACATAAAGGAGGAAATCAAAAAATTCTTAGAGATAAACGAAAATACAGACACAACATATCGGAATCTATGGGACACAATGAAAGCAGTTTTAAGAGGAAAGTTCATCGCCTGGTGGTCATTCCTCAAAAAAAGAAGAAACCAACAAATAAATGAGCTCACACTCCAACTCAAAGCCCTAGAAAAGGAAGAGCAAAACAACAGCAAATGTAGCAGAAGGCAAGAAATAATTAAAATCAGAGCGGAAATTAATGAAATTGAAACAAAAGAAACTATTGAAAAAATTAACAAAACTAAAAGTTGGTTCTTCGAAAAAATAAATAAGATCGACAGACCTTTAGCCATGCTAACGAAGAGAAGAAGAGAGAGAACTCAAATTACTAACATACGGGATGAAAAAGGCAATATTACAACAGATGCTACAGAAATACAGAAGACAATTAGAAATTATTTTGAAAATCTATATTCCAATAAAATAGAGGATAGTGAAGACATCGATAAATTTCTTAAGTCATATGATTTGCCCAGACTGAGTCAGGAGGATATAGACAATCTGAACAGACCAATATCAATAGATGAAATTGAAGAAGCCATCAAAAGACTACCAACCAAGAAAAGCCCAGGACCGGATGGGTATACAGCGGAGTTTTACAAAACCTTTAAAGAAGAATTAATACCAATACTTTTCAAGTTATTTCAGGAAATAGAAAAAGAGGGAGCTCTTCCAAATTCATTCTATGAGGCCAACATCACCCTGATCCCGAAACCAGACAAAGACACCTCAAAGAAAGAAAACTACAGACCAATATCTCTAATGAACCTAGATGCAAAAATCCTCAATAAAATTCTGGCGAATCGAATACAAAAACACATCAAAAAAATAGTGCACCATGATCAAGTAGGATTCATCCCTGGGATGCAAGGATGGTTCAACATACGGAAATCAATAAATGTTATTCACCACATCAATAGACTTAAAGATAAGAACCATATGATCATCTCGATAGATGCAGAGAAAGCATTCGACAAAGTACAGCATGCCTTTATGTTCAAAACATTAGAAAAACTAGGGATAACAGGAACTTACCTTGACATTGTAAAAGCTATCTATGCTAAGCCTCAGGCTAGCATCATTCTGAATGGACAAAAGTTGAAGGCATTCCCTCTAAAATCCGGAACAAGACAGGGATGCCCTCTATCTCCACTTCTATTCAATATAGTTCTCGAAACACTGGCCAGAGCAATTAGACAGACGAAAGAAATTAAAGGCATAAAAATTGGAAAAGAAGAACTTAAATTATCACTATTTGCAGATGACATGATTCTATACCTAGAAGACCCAAAAGGGTCTACAAAGAAACTACTAGAACTAATAAATGAATTCAGCAAAGTGGCAGGATATAAAATCAACACGCATAAATCAAAGGCATTTCTGTATATCAGCAACAAAACTTCTGAAATGGAAATGAGGAAAAACACTCCATTCACAATATCCTCAAAAAAAATAAGATACTTGGGAATCAACCTAACAAAAGAGGTGAAAGATTTATACAATGAAAACTACAGAACCCTAAAGAGAGAAGTAGAAGAAGATCTTAGAAGATGGAAAAATATACCCTGTTCATGGATAGGCAGAACAAACATCATCAAAATGGCGATATTACCAAAAGTTCTTTATAGATTTAATGCAATGCCAATCAAAATCCCAACGGCATTTCTTGTAGAAATAGATAAAGCAATCATGAAATTCATATGGAAAAATAAAAGACCCAGAATAGCAAAAGCAATTCTAAGCAGAAAGAGTGAATCAGGCGGTATAGCGATACCAGATTTCAAACTATATTACAGAGCAATAGTGACAAAAACAGCATGGTACTGGTACCAAAACAGGCGGGTGGACCAATGGTATAAAATAGAGGACACAGAGACTAACCCACAAAGTTACAACTATCTTATATTTGATAAAGGGGCTATAAGCATGCAATGGAGGAAGGATAGCATCTTCAACAAATGGTGTTGGGAAAACTGGAAATCCATATGCAACAAAATGAAACTGAATCCCTTTCTCTCGCCATGCACAAAAGTTAACTCAAAATGGATCAAGGAGCTTGATATCAAATCAGAAACTCTGCGTCTGATAGAAGATAAAGTTGGCTCAGATCTACAGATTGTGGGGTCGGGCTCCAAATTCCTTAATAGGACACCCATAGCACAAGAGTTAACAACTAGAATCAACAAATGGGACTTAATTAAACTTAAAAGTTTTTTTTCAGCAAAAGAAACAATAAGAGAGGTAAATAGGGAGCCTACATCCTGGGAACGAATTTTTACTCCTCACACCTCAGATAGAGCCCTAATATCCAGAGTATACAAAGAACTCAAAAAACTAGACAATAAGATAACAAATAACCCAATCAACAAATGGGCCAAGGACCTGAACAGACACTTCTCAGAGGAGGATATACAATCAATCAACAAGTACATGAAAAAATGCTCACCATCTCTAGCAGTCAGAGAAATGCAAATCAAAACCACCCTAAGATACCATCTCACTCCAGTAAGATTGGCAGCCACTATGAATTCAAACAACAACAAGTGCTGGCGAGGATGTGGAGAAAAGGGTACACTTGTACATTGCTGGTGGGACTGCAAATTGGTGCGGCCAATTTGGAAAGCAGTTTGGAGATTCCTGGGAAAGCTGGGAATGGAACCACCATTTGACCCTGCTATTGCCCTTCTCGGACTATTCCCTGAAGACCTTAAAAGAGCATGCTACAGGGACACTGCCACATCGATGTTCATAGCAGCACAATTCACAATAGCTAGACTGTGGAACCAACCCAGATGCCCTTCAATAGACGAATGGATAAAAAAAAATGTGGCATCTATACACAATGGAGTACTATGCAGCAATAAAAAATGACAAAATCATAGAATTTTCAGGGAAATGGATGGCATTAGAGCAGATTATGCTTAGTGAAGCTAGCCAAACCCTAAAAAACAGATACCAAATGTCTTCTTTGATATAATGAGAGCAAGTATGAACAGAGCAGGGAGGAAGAGTAGGAAGAAAAGAGTAACATTAAACAGAGACTTGAGATGGGAGGGAAAGGGAGAGAAAAGGGAAATTGCATGGAAATGAAGGGAGACACTCATTGCTAAACAAAATTACATATAAGAGGTTGTGAGGGGAATGGGAAAATAAACAAAGAGAGAAATGAATTACAGTAGATGGGGTAGAGAGAGAAGATGGGAGGGGAGGGGAGGGGGGATAGGAGGGGATAGGAAAGGTAGCAGAATACAACAGTCACTAATATGGCATTATGTAAAATTGTGGATGTGTAACTGACGTGATTCTGCAATCTGCATTTGGGGTAAAATTGGGAGTTCATAACCCATGTCAATCTAATGTATGAAATATAATATGTCAAGAGCTTTGTAATGTTGTGAACAACCAATAAAAAAAATGTATAAAAAAAAAAATACAGCACCCTTTCATGTTCAAAACTAGGGATAGTAATTTGAGTTCTCTCTCTTCTTCTCTTCGTTAGCATGGCTAAAGGTCTGTCGATCTTATTTATTTTTTCGAAGAACCAACTTTTAGTTTTGTTAATTTTTTCAATAGTTTTCTTTTGTTTCAATTTCATTGATTTCCGCTCTGATTTTAATTATTTCTTGCCTTCTGCTACATTTGCTGTTGTTTTGCTCTTCCTTTTCTAGGGCTTTGAGATGAAGTGTGAGCTCATTTATTTGTTGGTTTTTTCTTTTTTTGAGGAATGACCACTAGGCGATGAATTTTCCTCTTAAAACTGCTTTCATTGTGTCCCATAGATTCCAATATGTTGTGTCTGTATTTTCATTTATCTCTAAGAATTTTTTGATTTCCTCCTTTATGTCTTCTGTAACCCATTGATCATTCAGTAACATATTGTTCATTTTCCATGTGATGTAGGATTTTTCCTTCCTTCTTTTATCACAACAGATGCTACAGATATACAGAAGACAATTAGAAATTATTTTGAAAACCTATATTCCAATAAAATAGAAGATAGTGAAGACATCAATAAATTTCTTAAGTCATATGATTTGCCCAGACTGAGTCAGGAGGATACACACAATTTGAACAGACCAATATCAATGGATGAAATTGAAGAAGCCATCAAAAGACTACCAACCAAGAAAAGCCCAGGACCGGATGGGTATACAGCGGAGTTTTACAAAACCTTTAAAGAAGAATTAATACCAATACTTTTCAAGTTATTTCAGGAAATAGAAAAAGAGGGAGCTCTTCCAAATTCATTCTATGCGGCCAACATCACCGTGATTCCGAAACCAGACAAAGACACCTCAAAGAAAGAAAACTACAGACCAATATCTCTAATGAACCTAGATGCAAAAATCCTCAATAAAATTCTGGCGAATCGAATACAAAAACACATCAAAAAAATTGTGCACCATGATCAAGTAGGATTTATCCCTGGGATGCAAGGATGGTTCAACATGCGGAAATCAATAAATGTTATTCACCACATCAATAGACTTAAAGATAAGAACCATATGATCATCTAGATAGATGCAGAAAAAGCATTTGACAAAGTACAGCATCCCTTTATGTTCAAAACATTAGAAAAACTAGGGATAACAGGAACTTACCTTGACATTGTAAAAGCTATCTATGCCAAGCCTCAGGCTAGCATCTTTCTGAATGGACAAAAGTTGAAGGCATTCCCTCTAAAATCCGGAACAAGACAGGGATGCCCTCTATCACCACTTCTATTCAATATAGTTCTCGAAACACTGGCCAGAGCAATTAGACAGACAAAAGAAATTAAAGGCATAAAAATTGGAAAAGAAGAACTTAAATTATCACTATTTGCAGATGACATGATTCTATACCTAGAAGACCCAAAAGGGTCTACAAAGAAACTACTAGAACTAATAAATGAATTCAGCAAAGTGGCAGGATATAAAATCAACATGCATAAATCAAAGGCATTCCTGTATATCAGCGACAAAACTTCTGAAATGGAAATGAGGAAAACCACTCCATTCACAATATCCTCAAAAAAAATAAAATACTTGGGAATCAACCTAACAAAAGAGGTGAAAGATTTATACAATGAAAACTACAGAACCCTAAAGAGAGAAGTAGAAGAAGATCTTAGAAGATGGAAAAATATACCTTGTTCATGGATAGGCAGAACAAACATCATCAAAATGGCGATATTACCAAAAGTTCTTTATAGATTTAATGCAATGCCAATCAAAATCCCAACGGCATTTCTTGTAGAAATAGATAAAGCAATCATGAAATTCATATGGAAAAATAAAAGACCCAGAATAGCAAAAGCAATTCTAAGCAGAAAGAGTGAATCAGGCGGTATAGCGATACCAGATTTCAAACTATATTACAGAGCAATAGTGACAAAAACAGCATGGTACTGGTACCAAAACAGGCGGGTGGACCAATGGTATAAAATAGAGGACACAGAGACTAACCCACAAAGTTACAACTATCTTATATTTGATAAAGGGGCTATAAGCATGCAATGGAGGAAGGATAGCATCTTCAACAAATGGTGTTGGGAAAACTGGAAATCCATATGCAACAAAATGAAACTGAATCCCTTTCTCTCGCCATGCACAAAAGTTAACTCAAAATGGATCAAGGAGCTTGATATCAAATCAGAAACTCTGCGTCTGATAGAAGATAAAGTTGGCTCAGATCTACAGATTGTGGGGTCGGGCTCCAAATTCCTTAATAGGACACCCATAGCACAAGAGTTAACAACTAGAATCAACAAATGGGACTTAATTAAACTTAAAAGTTTTTTTTCAGCAAAAGAAACAATAAGAGAGGTAAATAGGGAGCCTACATCCTGGGAACAAATTTTACACCTCTCACTTCAGATAGAGCCCTAATATCCAGAGTATACAAAGAACTCAAAAAATTAGACAATAAGATAACAAATAACCCAATCAACAAATGGGCCAAGGACCTGAACAGACACTTCTCAGAGGACATACAATTAATCAACAAGTACATGAAAAAATGCTCACCATCTCTAGCAGTCAGAGAAATGCAAATCAAAACCACCCTAAGATACCATCTCACTCCAGTAAGATTGGCAGCCACCATGAAGTCAAACAACAACAAGTGCTGGTGAGGATGTGGAGAAAAGGGTACACTTGTACATTGTTGGTGGGACTGCAAATTGGTGCGGCCAATTTGGAAAGCAGTTTGGAGATTCCTGGGAAAGCTGGGAATGGAACCACCATTTGACCCTGCTATTGCCCTTCTCGGACTATTCCCTGAAGACCTTAAAAGAGCATGCTACAGGGATACTGCCACATCGATGTTCATAGCAGCACAATTCACAATTGCTAGACTGTGGAACCAACCCAGATGCCCTTCAATAGATGAATGGATAAAAAAAAAATGTGGCATCTATACACAATGGAGTACTATGCAGCAATAAAAAATGACAAAATCATAGAATTTTCAGGGAAATGGATGGCACTAGAGCAGATTATGCTTAGTGAAGCTAGCCAATCCCTAAAAAACAAATACCAAATGTCTTCTTTGATATAATGAGAGCAACTATGAACAGAGCAGGGAGGAAGAGTAGGAAGAAAAGAGTAACATTAAACAGAGACATGAGATGGGAGGGAAAGGGAGAGAAAAGGGAAATTGCATGGAAATGAAGGGAGACCCTCATTGCTATACAAAATTACATATAAGAGGTTGTGAGGGGAATGGGAAAATAAACAAGGGGAGAAATGAATTACAGTAGATGGGGTAGAGAGAGAAGATGGGAGGGGAGGGGAGGGGGATAGTAGGGGATAGGAAAGGTAGCAGAATACAACAGTCACTAATAGGGCATTATGTAAAATTGTGGATGTGTAACCGACGTGATTCTGCAATCTGCATTTGGGGTAAAATTGGGGGTTCATAACCCACTTCAATCTAATGTATGAAATATGATATGTCAAGAGCTTTGTAATGTTGTGAACAACCAATAAAAAAAAACTAGGGATAGTAGGAACATACCTCAACATTGTAAAAGCTATCTATGCTAAACCCAAGGCCAACATCATTGTAAATGGAGAAAAATTGAAAGCATCCCCTCTAAAATCTGGAACAAGACAACAATGCCCTCTTTCACCACTTCTTATCAACATAGTCTTTGAAACTCTAGCCAGAGCACTTAAAAGAAAGAAATTAAAGGGATACAAATAGGAAAAGAAGAATTCAAACTATCCCTATTTGCCAACAACATGATTCTATATTTAGAAGACTAAAAAATAAAACTCCACTAGAAAACTTCCAGAACTCATAAATGAATTCAGCAAAGTAGCAGGATATAAAATTAACATCCATAAATCATTTGTATTCCTATATATCAATGATGAAGCTACTAAAAGAGAAATTAGGGAAAATACCTCACAATAGCCTCAAAAATAACATAAAATATTTGGGAATCAATCTAACAAAATAAGTGAAAGAGCTCTACAATGAAAACTACAGCTCTCTAAAGAAGGAAATTGAAGAAGACCTTAATAGATGGAAAGATGTCCCATGTTCTTTGATAGGCAGAATTAATATTGTCAAAATGACCCATATGACCAAAGCATTACACAGATTTAATGCAATTCCTATTAAGGTTCTGATGATATTCTTCATAGAAATAGAAAAAGAAGTCATAAAATTCATTTGGAAAAATAAGAGGCCCAGTATAGTTAAAGCAATTCTCAAGTGAGAGAAGTAAAACAGGAGGTATCATAATACCAGACCTTAAATTATACCACAGAGCTATAGTACCAAACCCAGCATGGTATTGGCACCAAAACAGATTTGAAGACCAATGGTACAGAATAAACTGCACAGACACAAAGCCACATAAATACAGTATCCCATACTAGACAGAGGAACCAGAGACCCAACTATCCATCATGTCAGCTTAGGAACCAAATTCCTCAACAAGACTCCTAAGGTGCAAGAAGTAAAATCAAGACTCAATAAATGGTATGGAATCAAACTAAAAAACTTCTTCATAGCAAAGGAAATAACCAAGAATTAAAAAGTCTACAGAATGGGAGAAAATCTTTGCCACCTGTACCTCAGATAGAGCATTAATCTCCAGGATATATAAAGAACAACAACAACAAAAAAAAAGAAACAAAACAAAACTTAGCACCACAAAAAACAAATAGCCTAATCAATAATGGGCAAAGGAACTGAATAGATACTTCACAGAAGAAGAAATATGATTGGTGAACAAATATACAAAAAAAATGTTCAACATCACAGGCAATTAGAGAAATGCAAATTGAAACTACACTGAGATTTCATCTCACCCCAGTCAGAATAGCAATTATCAAGAATACTAGTAACAATAAATCTTGGCAAGGATGTGGGGGAACTGGTACACTCATACATTGCTGGTGGAATTGCAAATTGTTGCAACCATTCTGGGAAACAATATGGAGATTACTCAGAAAACTTGGGATGGAACCACCATTTCACCCATCTATCTCACTCTTAGATTTATACCCACAGTACTCAAAATCAGTATACTATAGTGATTCAGCCACATCAATGTTCATAGCAGCTCAATTCACAATAACTAAGCTATGGAACCAAACTAGGTGCCCTTCAACAGATGAATGGATAAAGAAAATGTGGTACATACACACAATGGCATATTACTCAATCATAAGAAGAATGAAATTCTGGCATTTGTTGGTAAATGGATGGAACTGGTGGCTATTATGCTAAGTGTAATAAGCCTTTCCCAAAGAACCAAAGGCTAAATTTTCTCCATGATATGTGTATGCTGACTCACAATAGGTGAGGGGATGGGAAAGAAGGGGAGGTTCACCAGATTAGATAGGGGAGAGTGGGTAGAAGGGAATGGGGATGGGGATGGAAAAGACAGTAGAATGAATCAGACATAACTTTCCTGTGTTCATACATAAATACACAACCAGTATAACTCTACATAATGTACAACCAGAAGAATGGGAAGTTATACTCCATTTGTATATGATATATCAAAATACATTCTACTGTCATGTATAACTAAAAAGAACAAATAAAAAATTAAAAAAAAATTTTCCTGAAAATTCCTGTATCATCATCTGGAGGTTGCCATTGGCTGATTGTCTTTTCCCTTTAGAACTTATCCTATTTTCTTGTTCACTGTATTTTGTATGATTTTGAACTGCATTCTGTACACATTAAATATTGGGTCCTGTAGGAGCTGGGTCCTGCTACAATTCTCTGGAGGATTTGAATTTTTGCTGTGTGTTTTAGCAGGCAATTAACTCAGCTGAGTTCAGGCTACAACTTATCCTCCACTTTCTGCAAGCAGTGGTCTGCATGTCACCTTAGCTTTTGAAGTTCCTTGGCTACTATCATTCTGTCCTGCCTGACTGTCACTCAAGGGTGATTCGGGGACTTGGTGGTATTTGGAATTGTGCTACCAGAGTCCTCCAGCAGTTGTCATTTGATTTTGGCTCATTTACCAGATACTTTGCTGTGGCCTTTCATATTTTTCCCACAAATGAACACTAGAGCAATGAGTCCAGAATTTGTGCAGGTTTGTACATGGAATGAGGGGATATCCTTCTCCAACTCTCCACTCTCTAGAATTTCCCTAAAATCCCACATCATGAAGACCATTTTTCCCATTTCTCTGACCAAAAAGATGGCATTTCCTAGAGAAACCATAGCAGATAAAGATCTACAGCCAGTTATTGCACAGAGGCCAAGCAGTGAGAGTGAGAAGACAAAGAGGAAAACACAGCTAGGTGCGGTGGTCCAGGCCTGTGATCCCAGTAGCTTGGGAGGCTGAGCAGGAGGATGGTGAGTTCAAAGCCAGCCTCAGCAAAATCGAAGCACTAAGCAACTCAGTGAGACCCTGTCTCTAAATAAAATACAAAATAGGGCTGGGGATGTGTCTCAGTGGTCAAGTGAACTGAGTTCAATGCCGAGTACCCACCACCCACCCCGCAAAAAAAAAAAAAAAAAAAAAAAAAAAAAAAAAAAAAAAACCAATGTGAGACTGGGATGAGGTTCAGTGCTGGTTGTCTAGAAGTATGAGGTCTTGGGATCAGTCCCCAGCAACACAAACAAAAATGAATTTGAATCTTCTTGCCTAAGTTCCCTTTTCCTGATTCCTTTGGTCAGAAAAGAGTGGTGTCTCTGAGTTAACAGCTCAAACTCCTTATCTGCAGCTTATCTGGGGTCTCACTTGTTAATCAAAGCCATAAGTAAAGAAAATGGGGGGGGATGGGAAACTCACCCCTGGGTGAGTTCCTACTCCAAATTTAACTCCCTTCCCCAATCCTACCACTTTTTTTTATTTTCAAAGACCTAGAGTTTTAATCAGTTGGAGCAATAGGCTTTAACTGACTTACTACACCTTAGCTTGCATCAGGAGTATATATTTTTTTTTGGTAAGGGATACTAAATATTTAACACAAGGTTGCTTAACCACTGAACCACATCCCCAGCCCTTTTATATATATATTTTTTTTTATTTTGACACAAGTTCTTCCTAAGTTCCTTAAAGCCTCTCTAAGTTACCGAGGCTGGCTTTGAACTTGGAGATCCTCCTGCCTCAGCCTCTTGAGTCACTGGGATTACAGGAATGTGCCACCCCATCCACAGTATTCTGCTTTTTTGTTTTTAATTTTATTTTGCTCCCTTTATCCAGAAATACACAGTTCATCATAGGCAGAAGCGTGGTACATAACTCAAATGACCTTAATAATTTACTAAGTTAGAAAAGAAACTAAACTATACACTGTGGGTATGAAAGTAAATTAGTACAGCCACTATGGAGAACAGTATGGAAATTTCTCAAAACTAAAAATAGAACTATATAGTTCAGCTATCTCACTTCAAAGGAAATAAAGTCAGCACACAAAAAATGATACCTGAACACCCATGTTTACAGTGGCACTGTTTACAATAGCTAAGACATGAAATTGGCCTAGAACCCATTAATAGATGAGTTGATAAAGAAAATGCACATATATATATATATATATATATATATATATATATATATACACACACACACACACACACACAACAGAATATCAATCAACCATAAAGAAGAATTGAATCATATTATTTGTAGCAAAATGAATGGAAGTAGAGGATATCATGCTAAGTGAAATAAGCCAGACACAAAAAGACAAGTTCTGCATAATCTCTCTCATATGTGGAAACTAAAAAAGGTGACCTGTAAATAGGATAGAGATTAAAAGAAATTGGGAAATATGAAGGGTAGGGAGGAGGATAGAAGAAGAGTGATTGGATATGATTCATCCACACTTTATGCATGTTTGGAAGTATCACACTGAAGCCCATTAATATGTACAATTAATATATGTTAATAAAAAATAAGAAAAACATAGTTTATGTAAATTTGGTAGAGATCTGCTCAAGGTCAAAATGAGGTTGTCATAGGACACAGAGGGAGCTGAGGACTATCGGACTGATGAATCTGCCTTCTCACTAATGGCCTTCAGAATCTTGAAACAAGGAGGTGAGAAACCCTCAGGATTTCAGTTTCCCCAGATGAAAAATGACAAGATAATTTTCAAAGCCCTTTCAACTCATAATTTAACAAGAGTAAGGGCTTAAATTTCAACTACATGTTTTCAGTATATCTTTCAGAGAACTTAAAATTTACATTTGCTTTTGAAATTAATTAGTAAGTTGAAAAAAAGATTACTGCCTTCTATCTCCTCTCCCAAGAGACTACCCTGAAATAAAAATTTCCTAAGTATCCCCATGCTTCCCAGAAGTGAATCATTACTACATTGGCCATAGTATGCATTTATTTAACTAGTTATTCATTCTTTCATGAATTATTTTTAAATTAAATATCTTGTCTTCTAATGAAAATTAAGTACTAGATTCTGGAATAAATGTTTCAAATATGAGACATAAACTGAAATGGTAACAAAGAGCACATACCCATATGTGTGGCATTCAAACTCATAAGAGGAAACATATGATAATTCAACAGACCTAACGTACAACATGAGTATAGTTAATAAGTTCATGTTGTACTGGACATTTGCTAAATGAGTAGATTTTAACTGCTATTGCCACACACATTAAATGGGTAACTATGTGAGATGATACATAGGTCAATTTGCTTCATTATAGTAACCATTCTATTATCTGTATGTATCCCATGGCTTCATGTTATATATCTTAAATATGCACAACAAAATTTGTAGTAATAATAATAATATGACGCACTAACTTCATTTCTCCTTACCAAGGCCTAGACATTAAAACTGTTATATCTTAGTCTGATTTATGCTTCTATAACAGTATTCCAGAGACTAGGTAACCTATAAAGAAAAGAAGCTTATTTCTCATAGTCCTAGAGATTGAAAATTCTAGTATCAAGGTGGAAGGAAGGAGAGAAAGGGAGGGGATGGAGAAAGAAAGAGAGAGCAAATGGAGGACAAATTCATTATTTTATAACTTGTTTTTATGGTAACAGTAGTAATTCACTCACAAGGGCAGAACCTTTATGGCCTAATCAGCTCCCAAAGTCCAACCTCCCAACACTGTGGCAATGGGGATAAAGTTATCAACACATGGTTTTTTTGAGACACATTCAAGCCAAAAGAAGGTGAAACACAATTCTCAAAAGCGTTAAAAAGACATCAGCAGCTAAACTTTGCAATGCTGAAAGTTGTCTTGTCTTAAGACCAACTAAATTTATATTCTGTATGAAAAATAAAAAGCAGTGAAGTTCCATTACTAGAGGTGTTTGAGGATCTTGTAAACAGTATATACTAACTACGAGATACTGACTGAGAAAACATGAGGCCCAACTGAAGCCACCTTAAGGCTATTCTTGGATTTGGCAACATCTACCCAAATTAATAATGCAAGCATCCTTTAACCAGGCAGGTTTAATGGTGGGAATCTGGCCTCCTGAAGTCCTTGCCCATGTGGTCAAGGTATATTTGTAATGATAGTTATGACAGTATTTTTTGTTATAGAGAAAAATACCAAAACAACCTAAATAAACAGCAACAGGGAAAAGGGCTAAATTAATTATGATACATCCTTCTAGGGTTTTTTTTTTTTCTGATACTGAGGATTAAGTCTAGGGACTAGCACGTGCTAGACAAATTTTCTACCACTGAGCTACATCGCCAGCCTTTTGTAAATTTGTTTTGAATTAGGGCTCACTAAATTTTTCAGGCTGGCCTCACATGTGAGATCCTCCTGCCTCCACCTCCCAAATAGCTGGGATTGCAGTAGTGTGCCTTCCAGGAAACTTAATACAGCATTATAAAAGAAGACCTCTCTGTATGAACTCACATAAAAATTTATCTGAGCATATTAGTTAATAAAAACAAATTGGAGAACAAAAAGTATGCATTCTTCTCACTTTGCACTAAACATATGACTAGAAATGCACTATGTAGGTAGGGTAAAAATAAGTGTGTCAATATACACAGAAAACTCTTTACTACTTTTAAACAGCCTTGTTGAGATAGAATTCAGGCACCATTCAATTCACACATTTAATGTGTATGATTCATGTTTTCTATTATGTTCACAGAGTTGTGCAGTCATCACTATAATCAATTTTAGAACATTTTCATCATCCTAAAATGAAACCACCAGCAGTCACTTCCCGTTTCTCTTCAGCTCCTCTCCCCAGCCCTAGGCAACCACTAATCTGCTTTCTGTCTCCATGGATTTGTCTGTTCTGGACATTTCAGTAAATGGAGACTTTTTCTTATATGTACTTTGATATCACATTGAAGAAGGCTTTGCTTAACCTAAGGTCACAAAAATTTACTCTTATATTTCCTTCTAATTGTTTTATCATTTTTGCTTTTCCATTTAGGTCTATAATCAATTTTTAATTTATTTTTATATACTAAAATATATGGTGGCTGTAATCCCAGTAGCTTGGGAGGCTAAGGCAGAAAAATAGTAAGTTCAAAGCCAGCCTCAGCAACTTAGTGAGTCCCTAAGCAACTCAGTGAGACCCTGTCTCTAAATCAAATACAAAATAGGGCTGGGGATGTGGGGCTCAGTGGTTCAATTCCCAGTCATATATATATATATATATATATATATATATATATATATATATATATATATATATATATATGTGTGTGTGTGTGTGTGTGTGTGTGTGTGTGTGTGTGTGTGTGTCTGTGTGTGTATCCAACAGTATTGCTTTGCAAGAGGCTATTCAGTTGTCCTAGAACCATTCGCTGAACAGATAATTCTTTTTCTGTTGAACTATTTTGGCATCTTTATTGAAAATCAATTGACCTGAAATGCAAAGGTCATGGTAAACCTTTAACAATGGTAATCTGTAGGGTTATTCCATAGGAAATAAGTTTGAAGGTGGCAAAGAGACATACAATGAAAGTTGTTTTTAACTTTTACAAATTTGTATCTGTGAAATGTTTACAATGAACATATATAACTTTATAATTTAGAAATGTTAAATTTTTAAAAACACTACATTTTTAAATTTTTTTAAAATAAATGACAGTGGAATGCATTACAATTCTTATTACACATATACAGCACAATTGTTCATATCTCTGGTTGTATATAAAGTATGTTCACACCAATTCATGTCTTCATACATGTATTTTGGATAATGATGTCCATCACATTCCACCATCCTTGCTAACCTACCCTGTGCCTTTCTTTTCTCTCCCATCCCTCTGCCCTATCTAGAGTTTGTCTATTCCTTCCATGCTCCCCATCCCTACCCCACTATGAGTCAGTCACCTTATATCAGAGAAAACATTCAGCATTTGTTTTGGGGGGATTTAGTATCTTCTCCAACACCATCCATTCACCTTCAAATGCATGATTGTATTCTCTTTTATTGCTGAGTAATATTCCATTGTGTATATATGCCACATTTTTTTTATCCATTCATCTACTGAAGAGCATCTAGGTTGGCTCCACAGGTTAGCTATTGTGAATTGTGCTACTATAAACATTGATATGGCTGTGTCCCTGTAGTATGTTGTTTTTAAGTCCTTTGAGAATAGACTGAGGAGAGGGATTGCTAGGTCAAATGGTGGTTCCATTCCCAGATTTCCAAGGAATCTCCATACTGCTTTCCATATTGGCTGCACCAATTTGCAGTCCCACCAGCAGTGTATGAGTGTACCTTTTTCCCTACATCCTCTACAACACTTGATGTTAGTCTTCATAATAGCTGCCATTCTGACAAGAATGAGATGATATCTTAGAGTAGTTTTGATTTGCATTTCTCTAATTGCTAGAGATGTTGAACATTTTTTCATATATTTGTTTATTGATTGTATATCCTCTTCTGAGAGTGGCTGTTCAGACCCTTGGCCCATTTATTGATTGGGTTACTTATTTATTTATTTATTTATTTATTTACTTATTTATTTCTGGTGTTTAGCTTTGTGAGTTCTTTATAGAACCAGAAATTAGTGCTCTATCTGATGTATGAGGGGTAAAAATTTGCTCCCAAGAAGTAGGCTCTTTTGATAATAAAAACACTGCATTTGATGCAGATTTTCTGATGCATATAACCTATTCCCAAATAGACATTTTGCTGCAGAGAGACATCATGCTGAGATATCAGCACAGAGATTTCTATGCTGCTCTAAAATACTTTAAGATTAGTTTTAGACAGTCAAATGTGAGTATATTTTGTATATCCACACAATATTTGTGATTTTACCCTTCAGGTTGAAAACTTGCCAAGGAAGACACTGGAGGGGCATGTTGATGTTCTGGCAGGGAGAAGCAAGGAGGCATTTCTTTGAAGCACCTATTCTGGTTCTTGCTTGACCCTTCCTGGTCTATTGGACTTGTTTTATCTGTTTTTGTTCCTGAAGTACAAAATTTTGCTTTTTACTTTTTGCTTAAGAACTTCTCAGTGTCTCTCTTCCCTTTTGTTTTGTTTAATGAATTTACAATGATTTAATGTGTCTAATAGCTTCCTAAGGAGATCCAGCATAATCAAATTCTTTGAATAATAGCCCAGAAAGCTTATCTTTTAGCATCTAAGAGTAATGGTGCTTTTTCTGAATTTATGGGCTGCCAGAACATCCAGCTGATTATAGTTCTTCTAGAACAGAAGAAAATCAATATGGCTTATCCAATGTCTTTGCCCTCCTTTTCTGGGCCCATGACTCTGTAACCATTTGATAGTCTTTCCATTTACAGTATTACCAGGGTAAGACACACATTGCTTAATTATAATACAAGGATATTTTGAAGTGATTGATTTAATAAATATATATTATACCCCTAAAGGAAATTTATTTGATTTCCTGAGTTCTCGGGATGCAGTGATCAATGAGAGTAGCCACAGTCCCTACCTTCATGGAACTTTTACCAGAAGTGGTGTCAAATAATGACCTAAGTGCATCAGTCAGCTTTATATCATTGTAACAAAATATCTGACATAAACAACTTATTAGGAGGAAAAAGGGTTGTTTGGCCTCGCAGTTTTGGAAGTTTCAGTCCATGTTGTTTGGGGGTCTGTGGGAGGCAGTACATCATGGCAGAAGTAACATGGTGGAAGAGGCTGCTCATCTCGTGGGAAAAAAGGGAAAATGGAAAGGATCAGTGTCCCAAATCCTCTCCAAGAGCACATCCCCAATGACCCAACTAGGTCTGATCTTCTAAAGATTCCACTAACTCTTAATATCCCCATGGGCTGAGGACCATTCCTTTGGGAGACATTCAAGACACAAACCATAGGAATAAATAAATGTGTTATTAACAAGAGAGATAAGAGCTTCAAATGGAGGGGAAGGAGTCCAGCAAAAGCCTTCATGAAAGCTTCCCTAAGGAAGTGATGCCTTAGGTGAGAAAGAGTTAAGAAGGTAAAGGGAGGAGAAAGGGTGTTTCTGTGGCAGAGAAATGCTCATTCTTACAAAGGATGTATGGCAAAGGAAGGCATAAGAGAAAAAAGAAGATCTAGCGAGCCTAGAACACAGTGAAGAGGGAGGAGGGGTGTAAAATGGGAGCAAGTAAGGGCGGCACATAGGCCAGACAATTCCCAGACTTGCCTGACTCCAGGCCCAGTTTTGTCATTTACTACCAACCTGACAGGGGCCAAAATGCTTAATCTCTATGAAGCCCAGTTTCCGTATCTATAATATAAGGATAATGCTTACCTCACTGATGCTGTGAGGAAGCCTAAAGGAAAGATTAGATATTAATGTGCATGAATTTTAATCCTAGTAGCTCAATAATTAAACAACAGAACCACTAGAGGTTATTCCTAGCTGGTCTTCCCATTTCTTCTCTTTCCTATCATCAGTTTTCTGGGCATTGAGATTCTTCTAAACCAGATGCTGCTTAAAAAACAATAGTCTTCCCTTATTATCTACAACAGGAAGAGCAAATAGTCTTCAGCTCAACTGTCAATCCCAAGTCACTGACACGGGATTTCTAGTTGGATATATCTAGACTCAGTGGTGATTTTTCCTTCCTTAGGAATGCCTGCCATGCACACTGAGTGTAAAAATTATAATGGATATTTTATTCCTTAGTCTGGAATGTAAGTACTTTCTTTTTTTAGAGAGAGAGAGAGAGAGAGAGAGAGAGAGAGAGAGAGAGAGAATTTTTTAATATTTATTTTTCAGTTTTCGGTGGACACAACATCTTTATTTTATTTTTATGTGGTGCTGAGGACAGAACCCAGCACCCAGCGCATGCCAGGCGAGCATGTTACTGCTTGAGCCTTATCCCCAGCCCATGTAAGTACTTTCTTGGTATGCCTCTTCCTGTTCTTCTATTCTCCTCTACAAATAATCCTGTCATCTGAACCAATTTTGAACTTTAAAGACCATGTGCTTAGAACATACCAATAATGTGTTACTCCTTGCTTAGGCCAAGCCCTCTCATTCCAGTGAACACTGGTTTGTGCTGTTCATTTTGTCTAGAATATTCTTTCCAACCCAGGGAATTCTTACTCATCCTTAAAATCCTGGCATATTCTATTTGTCAAGTCTTGTCTTTTACCCCCATCAAGAGTAATTATTTATTCTGAGCATCAAAACACTTACCATACTGATTACAATTCAGTGCACCATGAGGCTCTTGGTATTAGAGTAATTAATTCTAATTCATTATTAGAGTCCCAGTCTCTAGCACAGTGTCTGGTACATGATTGATACTCATGTCTTAGTCTGTTTTCTATTGCTATAACAAAATACCTAAGACTGGGAAAATATAAAGAAAAGGATTTTATTTAGCTTCCAGTTCTGGAGGTCCAAAAGCATAGAACTGGCATCTGCTCAGCTTCTGGTGAGGGCCTCAGAGCAGAAAAGCAGAAGGAGGAAGTAGGTACATTTGGAAGGAGCACATGAGTGAGAGAAAAGCTCACTTTATAAAAACCTGCTCTTGCGGTAACTAACCAGTCCCACAAGAAGATCTAACTCCCTCTCTCTCATGAGACTTTATAAAATCTGGAGAGAACCTAACCCATTCTTTCAAATCACATATTAGGTAGGGCCGAGTGGCACATGCCTATAATCCCAGTGGCTTGGGGGGCTGAGGCAGGCGCAGAGCAAGTTCAAAGCCAACTTCAGCAAAAAAGCAAGGTGCTAAGCAACTCAGTGAGACCCTGTCTCTAAATAAAATACAAAATAGGGATGGGGATATGGCTCAGTGGTCCAGTGCCCCTGAGTTTAATCCCTGGTACCAAACAGACATTAACCAATTCAGGAAGGTAGTGCCCCATAATCTAATCACCTGCCAAATTCCACCTGCCAACACAGCCATGTAGGACTCAAACTTCAACATGAGTATTTCAGGGGACAAAACATATCCAAACCATAGCACTAAGTATATGTTAAATTAATTTTCAAAAATTAGTGAATTACTGATATGCTGTCAAAATAAGAACTTCTTTATTTAAATAAAAATGAAATTAGGTGGAAAATCCCTATTCCTGTGTGGTTTGGTGATGACTAATTGTATCAACTTTATGGATGGACCATGGAGAGCCCATTCATCTAAATAAAATTATTCTGGGTGGTTCTGCATGGGTGTTTCTGGATGACAATGACATCTGATTAAGTGGACTGAGTAAAGCAGACTGCTCTCCTTAATGTGGATAGATCTTATCCAATCAGTTGGAGGCCTGAATAAGAGGGATGGGAACTGGTCTCCAGTTGATCTTTCCCAGCCTTGGAACTCAGATGCTTCTTGGGTCTCAAGCTTGCTCACCTTCAAAGTGGACCTTACTTACATCATGGGTTCTCCTGATTCTCCGTCCTTCAGATTCATGCTGGAGCTACACATTGGACTTCCTGGGTCCCCAGCTACCAACAGCAGATTTTGTGACTTCTCAGTCTCCAAAATTATGTGAGTTAACTAATTTGATGTAATATCTCTCTCTCTCTCTCTCTCTCTCTCTCTCTCTCTCTCTCTCTCTCTCTGTCTCTCTCATTTCTCCTTTTGCTTTGTGATCATAATAATTCTCTTAGGCAGAGGTTGTAGAAATGGACTAAGATAAGGATGGAATACATGTGGATTTTTAAGGTGGGGCTTCCAGGAGAATCACTGAAAGCCAGGATAGGAAAAGGGAAAATCCAAGCAAAGGTGAAATTTCAAGAGGACTCCCAGCTTGAGCCTTTCCTCAGGGGAACTAAACCTTGGCTTGTCCCTCCTGGAAGCAGAGGAGCTGGGCCTTACAAGTCAGGCATCAGCTAGAGGCATTCTTGTGGGGAGAAACAATGCCTGCCTAGATTTCTGTTCCCGTGGAGTTGGGTGTCTTCCAGGCCAGTGTCTGCTGAAAGCCATAGTTGTAAGCTGTTAGAAGCCAGATCACACAGAAACTGGACACAGAAGCTGGAGGTGGGGGATGAATACATAGATGGGAACGGTAAGTAGAGGGAATTAGCAGAGCACCTACTGGTTCTGCTTTAATACCGTGCACAAATCCTCTACAGACACCACACAAACCAGTGAGCGCTTCATCTGAAGTTATCATTTTAGGAGTGAGCCTTGACTTCTTCCTCTACTGCCCCTGCTTTCCCAGTCTACCAATCAGTGCTGACAATTAAGGATTCACACGTTTTTTTCTAGCCCTTGGCCTTCACCACTCTCACTTGGACAGCTGCAAAGCCTTCAAACTAGTCTTCCTGGTTCCATTCCCATCCCCCAGAATCTGCTTCCTCCACACGTAGGCTGACATCTTTAAAAAGAACATTTTTTAAAGGGTCTGAATCACACACCAATGCGTGATCTTGCAATGGTTTCCTCATGCTCTTAGGACAGAGTCCAAAATCTCCCCCAAAGCTCCAGGGCCCTGCCTTAGCTGACCCTGCTGACCCTCCAGGTAAGTTTCTCACTATTTTCCCCTTCACATTCCATACTCAAGACATGCTGGCCTGCTTTGGGGTTGTTGAGTTCTTTGGCCACTGGGTTTTTGCACATCCCCCTTCTCAGAATGTTTCCCTTCCTCTTTATCCCCAACTTGTTCCTTCCCATCCTTGAGATCTCAAGCAGCACTTCTTCAGAGAGGCTCCTTGGGTATCCACTGCCATAGAATGAATGTCTGTTCCCTTCAGAGACCTTATCTTGGTTGGAAATTAGAGTAGCCATGTGGCCTTGTGATTCCTGTCTGACACCATCCCCATGTTCCCAGCTCACAAGGGCTGCTGTCACCTCTGTTGGTGCCCTCTCTGCATCTGTAGCACCAAGTCCCTTGTCTACCATGAGTGCCAAATCCATCTTTGTTGAATTAATGAATAGTATCAAGGTACTTTCTTTCTCGTGTACCTTCTAGTAAATTCCCCACCAAGAAATCCATTTATCAATGCCAAGCTCCAGGTAAGAAGGGAAAATAAAAAGAAATGGTACTTAAATTTTACTGAAGAGCAACTGTTCTAACCTGGTCCTCTTGGCCCCAGCTTTCCATCATCTTTGATTGAAAGGTCTGTCTAGATTCCCCCAAGTAATTACTAGAATGCATCTGTTGAAATAATGCAGAGATCTAAAGGAAAAATTGGGATGTCTCTACTTTCTCCTATTGGGCTCAAAACACTCTTTTGATGTGCTAATTTGTTACATACCAAAGTCAGAGGTTTTCTATTTTAGTGACATCTAAGAACCAAAATGAGAATTCTAGCTGTCTCCATTATTCCAGGCTGCACACAAGTTATTTTAGGTGGTCCATGGATGTCTGTGACTAATATTCTTAGTGCTAATGAATTAAAGGAGAGAAGGTAAAATTCTTCCCTGGGGAATTTTGGTTCCATATTTTCCAGCTAATAGAATTCCTTCCCCGGGTTCCTCCCTAGATTTTATTGCCAGAAAGATTCCAGGACATTAGCAGGGAAAAAGCACCTAGAATACTGAGGTTTTCTACACCCAGTAGGAGGTATAAATTGAGAATAATTTTGCTATTTTATATGCTCCGGGTCACCTTGGAAATGATATCCTCCAACAGTAATATTTACACTATGTGTATGCTCTTTTGGAACTAATTGGGAAAACTAGTGGTCTAATATTTTCATTCTACATGAGAAAAACCTGGACATCATCATAGCTTAATCTGTGAGAAACTTTCAGCATTTCCAAGGAGTGCTCAAGTTTTGTGTGATGTTGACATGGGTTCCACAAAAGAAAGGAGAAAGAATGTCAACAAATGGGTTTGGAAAATGCCAAATGAAGCAAAGTCCAACAAAGTGTTTACTGCAGGATAGTAGATGATACAACTTTCCAAAAATGAGAATGCAGGGGACAATTTCCCAGTCAGTGCTGTTTTGCAGAGACTTGCTCTGGACTGTGTTGAAAAGCATTGAGCAATAAATGCTGTGTTAGCCACAGTTAAAGGGACTACTTCAGGAGAAACCTGGGAATTGGGAAATGGAAGAACAGTCAAGTTAATTGAGCCTCAGAATAGACTAACCAGCGAGACAAGATGAAAACAGAAAAGTTCACCAAGTGTGCCTTTAGGCTGAGAGAAACACCACAATTTCAATGGAAGTATTTCCTTAGTAATGAAAGTATGGCACTTTGGTTCAACAAGGCAGGCTGTGCCCTGAGGTCAAGGGAAGTGGCTTTCAGTGTAGGGACTTGCACCAATCTGCTCTGCTCTATCCCCAAAGAAGATGAAACCCAAATACTGAGTTGCATAACATCTGGACTCTTCCTAATGACCCTTCACAAGAAATGCAAAATGGAGAACAGGAGTTTTTTAAGTAATTGCATTCTAACTAAATCAATTCTGCATTTGGTTACAATCGGATACTCCTGCCTTAGATTGTTGCCTAATGTATCTGTGGGTTGTTAAATAGCAAGTGTCTTTCATTTCACAGGAAATGGTTTTTGACTGTATAAAGCAATGTTGGTGGGAAGTTTATATTTCTCTTTATGCTTGTGAAGTGCTTTGAGACAGAGGTCAGTATAAAATCCAGATTTATGACTATTAGCAATAGTAAAAGTGTTATGAAGCCATTTATTCTGCCTTTGATACTTATAGCTGAAAAAAAGCCAATTCTCCTATGTGGAGTGGAAGCACAGCCTCGAATTATAAACATCTATCTTCTCTGTGCCACTGGCTTTCTGATTCAGATATGTTGAGTGGGGCTGGGCATGGGTTTTGGCAGTGAGCTCTAGGGCCCAAGCATTGTGAGGCTGCTACTGGTGAACTTGAGCAGTGAACTTGAGCAGGTCTGGGAGCTACTTTAGGTGCGTATGTAGAAACTCTCACAATGTATCTAATGCTTGTCTCAAACAATCAGAAGCAGTTCAATTTCGCTTTATTGCCATATTTATTCATTTGTCTTCATTAAGACCACTTTAATGAAATTGACTATAAGTTTTTAGCATAGTCCAGAAAGAGGGACAGAGTTATTTTACTGCCTCCCTGGAAATTAGTTACAAAGGATTCTCTATTCCTCAGATATTCAGCTCCACCATGATTTAAGATTGGTTTTTCTGGCTCATTCTTTAGCTTAAATTCTTACCTTTTCCCCATGATCAAACAAATACATCCTATTTGAACATGTGTCATTGAGGAGAAATGGAGAGAGACAGACCTTGTATGAAGGTCGACTGTGATCAGTCTTTAATTACTTGATTTGTTGAGCTTGTTATTGTCAGCTATAGGAACTGAAGGATTGTTTCAGTAAATACTATCAAGCATCTTGTGTAGACCTTAGTCTGTGGAGTCTTACAGTTCTTAATGAATTAATAAGGTTGAAAAATATACATTTTCTTCAAAGCCCAGCTTGCCTTAGCTATCCCAACAAAATCACTGTCCCAAGCACCTCAAGATAGAAGTAATATGTTCTAGTGTTCCACAGCACAGTGGGGTGACTCTAGATAGTAATGCATATATTTTATGAATAATTAGAAGAGAAAGGCTCAAGGCTCCAGACACAAAAGGAAATGGAAATGCTAATTACCCTCATTTGATCAGTACATTATACACGTGTTGAAATATTATGCTGTACCTCATAGAATTAAGAACTGCCACCATTCATTATGGCTTGGGAGTCATAGAAGTATTACACTTTAATCAAGCACTTTTTAAATGGTAAATATCTCTCTCTCTCTCTCTCTCTCTCTCTCTCTCTCTCTCTCACACACACACACACACACACACACACACACATTACTGTCCATTACTCAGGGTTGTAGTAAAATAGAGAAAGTGACAGGGCTAAAGACACATTCAGGGGCAGTTGTTTTTACTATGGGAGAAATCAGAACATGTTTATGTGCTGCCTAGAAGACCAGGTAGTCAGGTCATACTGATGATACAGGGGACAGTGCAAGTCATTAACAGCATATGGCTCCTGGGAAGAGCAAGAGAAGCCAGTGTGTGAGTGGGGTTTGAAAGAGGAAGGCACAGAGGCCTGCAGGATGGAAATTTCCCTCTCACATCATCTCCTCTCTTTTTAAAAGAAAGTCATCTCCTAACAGAATGAAGGGGACAAAAGAAAATTTAGAGATGTTCTGGGAATAACTGGAGAACTGGATGGACCAGGATAGGCCCACACTGAGGGTACAGTTGAAGTTGAGACCAGGTCTTTGTACTGGCACCAACTTGCCAGCTGGTGCTCTTTTCTCCAGAAGCTCTTGGCTGACTAGGTCCCAGTCCAGAGAAGCCAAGGGTCTGGGATGCCAATCTCCAGCAACATTTGGGTTGAGGAACATTCAGATAAGGAATGTGAACTTGGAGAGGCGTTCTGAGTGAACCCTGATGAACTTGACTTGAGTGGAAAGTGGGGGGAACCTTAGCTGCATTGGCCTTGAGGGTCTTGCTGTCACCCACTTCTTGACCCAGGAGGAGGCCCTGGGACAACAGTGCTGAAAGCAGAGGTCACCAAGGCAGAGTCCCATAGTACAGCCCCCTGTTCTAAAGCTCCACTTCCTCCTGGGGTGGAGACGAGGAGGGGAAAGTACCTGTGGCTTAACACACAGTAGGTGTGCAACAGGTGAGGGTTAAAGGAGAAATAAGTCTGTAGTGCTCTTTTTTAAAGAAATAACACTGGGAGCTCAGAATTATTTTTTATTCATTATTTTATTTATTACTTATTAATAGCTACATTTTATCTGTCATTTTATGCCTCCCCGACTCACACACAATTATGCTTTTTCTCTTCTTCTAGTAAAAATAAAAGAAAGGGAGGAAGGGAGAAATGAGAGGGGGAAGGAGGAATGTAGAGAAGGGAAAGGGAGAGTCGAAAAGAAAAACGATTTCTACATGTTTTAAAATAGGCCTAAAAGATGACCAATAAAATAGCTAAATGACTTCTTAAGTAATTCCAAGAACTTAAACTGCCACCATTCATTATGGCTTGGGATTCATTTTGAAGTCCTCTAAAGGCCATACTCGGCCTCTTTACTTCACTTTATACACCCCATTTGTTCCCACAGCTCGGCAGCCTATATTGTATATTAGCTTTGCTATGTATGGATTTTAAAGATTCAGAGCCTTGGGAGCTGCGGTGGAAAGATGATGGTCCAAAAACTAAGGACCATTAGGTCCTGTAAAGCAGAGTCATATTTTATTAATTATATTTTAATATCTATTAGCAAGTAAGGAGTTTTTATTGCTAGACCAGCTACTTTCCCCTGGTCATGTTTTAGGTATAATTTAACAGGTAATCGGATCTTTAGGTACTTAACCATAGTTCAGCACATTGTAATTTAAGATGTAATTGGGAGTATTTGTACTTTCCTGACTGTAAGGACATTTTTCTTTGGCATGTCTCCCTTAAAGAATTACTTTGGGTTATAGTGATGAGCAAATCAAGGAAAGCACTTTAAGAAGACACAGGATGCCCATTTTAAAAGGATTATAATTGCAAGACAAAAAGTTGGCATTACTTCCTTCATCATTAGAGCTGGGTCTAGATTCCCAATGACATTAAAAACCTTGAAGAGTACAGCAATTTACATTTCCTTTCATTTCTTTAACCTGAATCTAAGGGCAGTTGTACAGTAGCTATGCATTTCTGCATCTAAGTTTTTAAGAATACAGAATAAGAAGATGGTTTGTTTGAGCATTATTGGGATTTTCAATTTTCTGTACTCCAGTTCCTCATTATCATGGTTATGCAGAACACCTTGACATGTGAGTGGTACATTTCTGTGATTCCAGATGTCACTGTTATTTTTTTCTGGTTTGTAAAAGTGATGTGTTCTTTTTGTATTTTCGCATTGCCACCTGAAGTAACTGTATCTGCTTTATAGAGAGAAGCTGAGCAAAGGTTCAGTCAGGCAAAAATTCAATTCAAATTCTGCCCTCATCACTTTTTGGGAAAATCATTTTAGGAAAAAAACAAAAACAACCCAACTACCCCAGTAAGCGTCCTTCTTCATCTGTACAAGTGAGCTGAAAATATCTGTCTCTGGAGATGATGACAGGTAAAGTGCTTAGCACATAATGAGCACTCTGTAAATGCCCTATTTCAGTAGGAATGGGAAGGAGTTAGAGGAGATTTTGTTCATGCTCTGGTGAGTTGTCTAATATCAACTTGGCAGGTTCTCTCTTCCTGGCTTCTCCACTATCTGAGATTCTCAATCGAAATAGTGCAGACATGTCTGTTTTCATAACTCTGCAATTTAAACCAGACAGGCTCTCAGCATTAAGCCATCTCTTAGATTTAAATAATTCCTAATAATTTTCTTACCAGTTACTAAAACAGCAAAATAAAATTAGCATTGATGAGCCTGAGCCTGCTTTCCAGTATCATGTTGCTGATTTCTGTTTCATGTCAATCCAGAGGCTCTTGAGTGTTATCACTAGAGAACAAACCCTCCCCAGCCATACCCCATATCAACACGGTCCATAGTATCCTGATATGCAAAGTGTTCTTCAGTTCACAAAGCACACCTAAGTTACTAAATCAAATAGCCCTGAGAAGCAGATGAGTTGGCTGTAATCAAAATCATCAAAGCCATTAATTAAGAGTTCTAGAATTGGAAGCACTAGCTCAGGATCCTAAAGCTAATGAGTGGCAGGGCCAGGATCCAATCTCAAGACCCAGCACTCCAATACATCAGCTCAGGAACTACTTCCTTAACAAGACTCCTAAAGTGCAAGAAGTAAAATCAAGTACCAATATATGGATAGCATCAAACTAAAAAAGCTTCTTCACAGCAAACAATCAAGAGTAAGAAGAGAGTGTCTACAAAATAGGAGAAAATCTTTGCTACCTGCTTCTCAGGGCACTAATTTCCAGGATAGACAAAGAACTCAAAAAACTTAACACCAGGGGCTGGGGATGTGGCTCAAGCGGTAGCACGCTCGCCTGGCATGCGTGCGGCCCAGGTTCGATCCTCAGCACCACATACAAACAAGGATGTTGTGTCTGCCTAAAACTAAAAAATAAAAAATATTTAAAAATTCTCTCTCTCTCTCTCTCTCTCTCTCTTAAAAAAAAAAAAACTCAACACCAAAAATAAATAAATAAATAACCAATCAATAAATCTGCAAAGGAACTGAACAGACAGTTCTCAAAAGAAGGAACATGAATGGTCAACAAATATATGAAAAAAAATATTCAACATCTCTAGCAATCAGAGAAATGCAAATTAAAACTACACTGAGATTTTATCTCACTAAAGTCAGACTGGCAATTATCAAGAATACAAGCAACAATAAATGTTATGAGGATAGGGGTAAAAGGGTACACTTACACATTCTTAGTGGGAATGCAAATTGGTATAACTGCTTTAGAAAGCAGTATGGAGAGCCCTCAAAAAACTAGGAATGGAACTACCATTTGATCCAGCTACTCCACTCCTCAGTATATACCCAAAGGACTTAAAATCAGCATACTGCAGTGACACAGTCACATCAATGTTTACAGCAGTACAAACCATAATAACTAAGCCAAACTAGATGCCCTTCAACAGATGAATGGATAAAGAAATTGTGGTATATATACACAATGGAGTATTACTTAGCTATTAAGAAAAATGACTTTATGACATTTGCCAGTAAATAGATGGATCTGGGGACAATTATGATAAGTGAAATAAGTCAAACCCAAAAAATTAAAGGCCAAATACTCTCTCTGATGTTTGGAAGACAATCCACAATAAGGGTGGGGAGGAGAAGAATAGAAGTTTAGTAGATTAGACAAATGGGAATGAAGGGAAGGGAGGAGGACAGGAAAAGGAAAGACAGTGGAATAAGTCTGACATAACTTTCCCACATAAATATAAAAATGCACCACAGTGAATCTCAACACTCTGTATATCCACAAGAATGGGGTCCTAATTAGAAACAGATATATTCCATGTTTTTATAATTATATCAAAATGGATTTTACTGTCATGTATAACTAAAAAGAACTAATAAAAAGTGAAAAAAGAACTTAAAATGTTTTATATTTTGTTTATTACATCCATGCATCCAAATCATGAATCCTATGTCCTTAATAGTAGTATAAGGGGAAAGAAATTCTTATGATTTCTATATAAAGTGAAGGTATTGTGTACAATATAATTAAAAAGCATTGAATGTTAGTTGCTATACATCCTTTAAAAGTTTTTTGGGAATGTATGGTCTGTTTTATGTGTATTTTCTGTTGAATGGACAAAAGCCTGTGGTTAACTGTGGTTAAGATTATAAGGAAACTCCCTTTGAATAAGGTATAGAGTTTCCCCATTATGTTTTTTAATTGGAACACATTAATCAAAATAAATTTCTAGTAATTCCATAATCTCTTTGAAATGACAAGAGGTTATATTAAGGTGTATTATCTTGTGCAGTTTAAAATTATAAATAGTTTTTTTTTAGTTGAGATGGTTAGATTGTTAACTTTACTGTAGGTTTATTTCTATATTGTACTTTGTAGAATGTAACATTGCAGTAATTCTGTGGTATGCTACTTTGGAAAATTGCTTCCTTTTTGAAGTTTTCTCAAATATTGGGAGCTGCTTTTTCAATAATTTATTTTTAAAACTAAAATAAATAAAAAGAATAAGTTTAGGTGTGAGGTATGATAGAAGAAAACTGATATTGCATTATTAATTAACTTACCTGGAATATATTTCATTATTAGTAAGATTGAATATATTTCAAGCTTCTTATATATATATTCTTTGGTCAACTTCTTATCCTTTAATTAGCTTAATTTTTGTATTTCTCTTTTTTTCATATATATGCAAGTTTTTTATTAAGACTGTAAACCTTTGCCTATATTATATCTTACAAAAATGTTTTCCAAGGGCTGGAGTTGTGGCTCAGTGGTAGTGCACTTGCCTAGCATGTGTGAGGCACTGGGTTCGATTCTCAGCACCACATATAAATGAATAAAATAAAGGGTCACCAATATCTAAAAACATATATTTTTAAAAAATGTTTTCCAGGTTGATAGTTTATAGTTTTTGATTTTTTCAAAACATGCTTTTCCATGCAGTTAACCAAACCAAACCAAACAAAAAAGCTTCCAAAGTAAAGTTCCTAAACTCTTGCTCACTGCTTCTGAATTCTTATCCTTGTCTGTTAGTCTTTGGTGAATATTAGGGGTTGTACAAGGAGGAACTTCTGAAATGCAAATCTCAAGTCCTACCTCCAGAGATTTAGATTCATTAATTCTGTGGCAAAGAATTTTGCATGTTTCACAAATTCCCAGAAAATTCTGAGGGGCACTCTTCTTGGAAAAACTGAATTCCTAGAACTCTGTGTTCTTTAGGGTGTGTCACCATTCCTCTAAAATGATGAGAACATTTTCTCAACAACTTGCACAGAGGTAGAGACAGTTTGGATCAGCTGAGAGTAAGATGTGTATCAACAACAAAAGTCTACAAATATTAGTGTCTTACCAAAACAAAGATGGGCCCAATGACTCACATTTATGTCCATATGAATTGGCTATAATACTACTACTCTTCTTTCATTTTCTTTCTGTGGTACTGGAGAATGAACCCAGGGGTGGTCTTCTATTTATTTATTTATTTTTAATCTTGAGTCACCGTCTTGCTAAGTTGCCCAAGCTGGTCACAAACATGCAATCCTCCTGCCTCAGCTTCCTGAGCAGCTGGAATCATAGGTGTGTGATTCTGTACCTGGCACAACCATACTATATGTCACATATCATTTCCACTTAAATTTGCTTGACCAGTGAAAATCACAGGCCTACTTTTCTATCAGGAGGGCAACAAGCAGTCTCCTCCCTTAAAAACAGGTTGGGAATTCATGCTAGGATTGTTTCCACAGTTCTCTAATGAACCACAAAGCCTTACCTGGAATGGGTACAACTGTCCATGCTTCTTAGACTAACCTCAAGATTCCTTCTTCCAAATAAATATTTACTTGCTAAGCTGAATATATTGCCACTGTAATTCCTTTCCATTCTCAAACATTCTTTTTCAGGTATTGTGTTTCTACCTCATATTGTTCTGAACTTGAATACTGTTATGGTTTGGATGTGATATGTCCCCCAAAAGCTCACATGTGAGAAAATGCAAGAAGGTTTGGAGGAGAAACGATTGGCTTATACCTTTAGCCTAATCAGTTGATTAATCCCTAATGGGATTAATTTAGTGATAATTAGAGGCAGGTGGTATGTGGCTGGAGGAAGTGGTTCATTGGGGATGAGACTATAGGGTCTATTTTGTATCTGGAGAGTGGTCTCTCTCTCTCTCTCTCTCTCTCTCTCTCTCTCTCTCTCTCTCTCTCTCTCTCTCTCTCTCTCTCTCTCTCTCTCTCTCTCTCTCTCTCTCTCTCTCTCTCTCTCTCTCTCTCTCTCTTTCTCTCTCCACTTCCCTCTAGCATACTCTTCTGCCATGATGTTCAGCTTCACCTTGAGCCCTGAGGAATGGAGCCTGCTATCTCTCTGAAACCGTGAGCCCCCAAATAAATATTTCCTCCTCTGCAGTTGTTCTGGTCAGGTCATTTAGTCAGAGCAACAAAAAAGCTCACTAAAACAAATACATTAATTACTTGAACATATAGAAACCCAAGCTCCAAATTCTCAAATTTATAGTTTTGCTAATATTTCTTCATGTTCAAAAATGTGCTTTAAGATATTTAAAGCTAATTCTGGGTCAGTGATCCTCTGTGTCTTCCAATGTCTATTTATGCTTTTGGAGCCTGCCAGTGACTGTGGCCACATGCTTCAATCAAAGGCAATTTTCTTCTCTCTGTTTAGCCCTGGTTCCCGACCAGCAGAGGGAATAACTTTGAAGCTTTCTCATTTTTGTAATAAACAGGCACTTCAAATGTCAGTGTCCTATTCATCATTAAAATTCATCTTACATTTCGCCTCCTCCTGGCACCCTCCTGGTGATGGTTGGATTGTGGCAAAGCTGAAGTGTCTGTTTTGTCCCTGGATCCACAAAGAATAAATTTGGCAAGTATAATCTTATTTTCTCTTTCTCGGCTGAGTAAATGGTTGTTGGATTATATATGAATCCAATATATCTATTGACAGGAGAATATCATTAGTACAACCAAGACTTACGAGACACACCATCAGATGCATCCCCTAACAGCCAAGTGACCAATACTGTACTAAAACAGCAGCTGACGGGGAGTCGATATGAGGTTTCATGATAAGCTATATTTATTCGCAATTTGATTTTCTCTTCTTGGGAATTGCAAATTTTATTTGAGATTGTAGCTTTAACATAATAAAATACATATAATCTCTGAAAAGCCAATGCAAAATGGAAGTGAGCTCTGATATATCAGTACTCATTCTCTCTCTCTCTCTCTCTCTCCCTTTCCTTTCATCCTCCTTTTTAAAGCCCCTAATCCCCCCAATAATTTTGTCAATGAGCTCTGATCTACCTACTCAATCCATAAGTATATATCAAAAGGCGATGATATAGCAGATTCTCTCCAGGATACAGGGGACATTGTAATGCCCCCAACTAAGTCCTTGCCCTCACAGAAAAGATCCAGTGAGTACATATAACATTTGAGGGTAATATTATATATATATATATATATATATATATATATATTATTAATATTATATATATAATATTATATATATATATAATATTATATATATATATATATATATATATATATATATATATATATAATTTGTTAAATGAACTGCCACCAAACATTTCCTGTGTGCCAGGCACACTTCCAGGTTCTGAGGATATAGCCTAATATATAGGATATCAGTGAAGCTGATATTTAGTGAGAGAAAACTCAGAATAGTAACTCATAGAAAGATAACAAAAGCTGTGGTTTTCAATTTTCATCAGATGGCTGAAGTTGATGAAAAGAGTTATAAAGGTATCTAGGCTAAGAACATTCCAGAAAGCGCTAACAGCAGGTACAAAGGCCCTGAGGCATGAGAGTGTCTAGTATTATCAAGGGGCAACAAGAGAGTCCTGAAGAAAGAAAGAACTTAATTTCACATCAGTGACATGTCCAAACCAGCTTCTATTTGTGGAATAATAAACATTGAGTCATCAACTAGAGTAAAGTAGAAGTGGGCAGAAAGAACAGGATTGTAACTGAAAGAGTCTTGCTACTATTTTTATCACCTAAAATAGATACAGGATGATGATAAAGAGACTATAATAAAATGACACAATAGAACTATAACTCAATAGCAAAAAATAACTGAATTTAAGAATTAGCAAAGAAATGATGACTGTTTAAGGAGATGGAAATGCTAATTATTCTGGTTTAATCATTGCACATCCTACACATGTATCTAATCATCACACTGTCTCCCATTGATAAGTATATTATATGTGTCAATTAAAACTTTTTAAATGAACGAAGAACCCTAAATAGATATTTCTCAAAGGAAGCCATACAAATGTCCAACACGTATATGAGAAGGTCCTCAACATAGCTGATAATGGAAACACCTGTAAGGATGGCTGTTATCACAATCAAAAGGTAATATATGTTGGCAAAGATACAGAGTAAAGGGAATGTTGGTACACTGTTAGTGGAAATGCCAACTAGTACAGCCATTATGGAAAACAATATGGAGTTTCCTCAAAAAATTAAAAATAGAACTATCATATGATCTAACAATCCCAGGCCTGGGTATACATCCAAAGGAAAATAAATCAGTATCTTGAAGAGATATCTGTGACTTTCACGTTGCTAAGTTGGGTTGTATACAGTGTCACAGCTACAAGGGCTTATAAAATCTCAGGAGGAGGGCACATGCCCTGGGCCCCCTCCAGGGTTAGAATGATGCAGGCCAAATCTTGAGTCTGTGGCACTGTGTACAGGTCTCCACCTGATGCCGGGACCAGTCTAGAAGCTCTACAAGCTCTGGCCTGCATACAGCGCCTTCAGTTTCTACCAGGTGCTGAGTCTCACCATGGTAGGCCTGGCACTGGGCTCCAGGACCAATCACGGGGTGCCAGCTTTCTTGCCTTGCTTTTCAGAGGGTGGAGTCTTGCTCCCTGTTCTGTTGACAGAGTTTGGAGGATGGGTGGTGAAGGCTGTCAGCTCCCTGGCTGGCAGCAGTTCTGAAGCCTCTGGTTTCCAATATTGGCCTGGAGGTGGGGGTCACAGAGCTTTTCCCGGCACGGGGTTTCCCCATGGCAGCCTCAGTACTGGGTCTATACACTAAGGCCAGCCTGAAGGTCTCTCTTTCCATGTTGGGCTGCTTGGAATTGCATGAAGGGTACCACCAGCAACACTTTCCACCTGTCTTCTTCAAGGCATCTTTTCCTTGTATAACACTAAAACAGGCACTACTAACACCCCTCACCTGATTTCTTGAGTTCTTGTGATGGTAATTTGGTAAGTGACTTTATGCGTCTGTGGGCAGAACTCTCCAGAAGATCTTACTCAGCCAGCATCTTGCTACACTTCCAACTACAGTTAACCTATTATTTACTTGAAATTTGCTAAGAGAGTTGATCTTAAATGCTCAAATGTGCGCACACACACACACACACACACACACACACACACACATATACACACCCCACTACATGTGGTGAAAAATGTTTTAATTAATTTGACTGATAATTACACAATATATAGATATATCAAATCATCGTGTTGTACATCTTGAATTTATAAAATTTTTATCAATTACATCTCAATAAAGCTTAAGGAAAAAGGAACAAGGTATCAAGAAAGTTCTTTACAACTTATCTTTTTCTACATAGCATCTTCTTTAAAAAAAATCACATCCAGATGTTAGCTATAGTATAATTATAAGCCTTATCCATTTTAATCCAGATGTTTAAAATAATGTTGTGTGTGTGTTTATGTGCATGTGTACGTGTGTGAACCCTTTTCATTTTTTATTTTGAGATGACATTGAGAACTAAGTTGCTGAAGCTGGCCTCAAATTTTTCATACTCCTGTTTCAGTTCCCTGAATCACTGGGATTACAGGTATGCAATACTACTCCTGGCCAGATATTGAAGACAAGAGTGCTTGTCTTTCTGGAAACAACATTTTGTTTCTGGAAAATAGTTTATGTGTTCAGTATTGAAAAGTACAACTCCATTTTTTTTCCTCTTTATAAAAGCTATAATTCTCAATAAGCTCTTTAATTTTCTAGTACCTAATTCCTGAACTTCTTGTTTTTCTCCATCTTTTGTGAAATGATAGAAATGATTCCTTGCAAAAACATCCTGAAAGAGTTGATTTTATAGCAAATGATGAAAAAATCATGAATATGTATACATATGTATGACCCTAACAACTGCCACCATGATTACTTAGTGCAGAAATTCTATATTGGTGCTTGTGTTGGCCTACCATCAACATACAGCTTTCATGGTGCTATTATTGTTCGGAGACCATGTCTTTTGTTAAACAGACTCCTTCCTGCTTTTCTTTTTTTAGATACTATATTCTGTTAGGCTTTTTGGGGCTGGTGATTGGTGGTAGAATTCCTACAGAATTCTTGCAAAGGAGCTGATAGAAATATAAGGAGATAACAAAGCACTGTTAAAACTCTGTGCTTAGAGGATGTCCATACTGACACTTATTAGCTGAAGCTGTTTAACCCTGGGCAAGTTACTCGACCCTTCTGTCCATCTGTAGAGCAAGGGAAAAAACTACACCTCTTAGAGCTGCTTAAAGGTGAAGGCAGTGTCACCTGGGAGAATCTTCACAGTCCCTGTCCTCAATGCCCATTAGCTAATACGATGAACAAATAGCTTGTACATATCTACTCATTTACACAAGGGTCTGGCCAATAGCCATGTTAGAGGATAGATATTATTTATGCATAAACCTTTCCCTGGGTCCTCATTTCTTGGGGGGGTCACAAAGAAGGGAAGCTTTTCTGCATTTCCCAGGCAGAATACTGAATGCCATATTAATTTCACCTGAGTATGTGTTGCCCAAGTTACACTCTCCCACTCTCTCTTGGTTTTCTCCTCCTTATTAGGAAATTTTTGAGAAAATGAGATTCGCCCTTTGTTAATAAAAAGTCTACCTTATCTCCAATCAGAATTCTAAAGTGTATTAGTTTTAAAATGCTTAAATCATTTCTTCAGTAGTTTAACTTCTTTTGTGCAGAGAGCATCCACCAAGAGAATTGTTATTAAACACTCAAAAGTGAGGGGAAAGTCTCTCAAAGCAGGACCGGCTGTTTAATAAATAACCCATTGAATTCTTGCAGCCCTTTCTTTTAGATAAAAAGCAACGGCCAGGCCTGTGAAAGAAACCCATCACGGCAAAACCCATACCCAACAGAAAGTGACAAATAGAGGGAGATGACAGCACAAAGGGCCAGAGAAGCTCATCTTTGTAGAGAGGACAAAGATGACTCTGCCTGTTGGAAGCAAGTGCACCTCCTTTAGCTGTGCTTAGGGGAAGTCTGGGGAAACCAGCATTGGGAGTACTGTTGGGAGGTCTTTCCTCCAAGGACTGTGGCAGAATGTATTAGTGGGGGTGGGGGTGGGAGAATAATGATCAAATCAATTACCTATGGAACTATTTTAAATGCACAATAGCACAATTTCAGTCTCATTATTTTTTATTTTTCCTCTGCCCTAATGTTTTACCTAATGTGTGGATATGTGCTGGTATGTTCATGTGGAGATAAGCCACAACACAAGTCTAACATAAATTCATCTGCTGGGGATGGGGGCCTCCTTTAATCCAGCAGGCCAGGCCCTCTAGCTCTAGGATGGGTCTCCCAGTTTAGAGTCACTGTCTCTGCCCTCACATGTGGACCCTCTGATCCACCAGGGTTTTTCCAACTGAGATATGTTCTGCCACTCTTAGCAGCATTTCTACCTCCTGCCTACCAGTGAGCCATCTTGCCTGACATACTTCTACCATCCAGAGGCCATCTCTTATCTCCCAAGCTGAATCATTAATTCCCTATCTGTTCCCAGGCCATCCATTGCCACACTTTCCTCAGAGCTCAGAACCCTGCATGGCCCTATGACTGTTCCCAGGTATGTTTCTTCACGAAACTAATGAAAATCACTTATACATGGCAAGATCCATCTTAGCCCTTCAGACTAGGAGGGTCACAATCAATATTTAAATGAATATGAATATAAATTAATAAATAAAGTCTATCTCCATAATATAATAGGATGCTTTTGATTTGTCTTTAGCTTTCCATAAATTGGTGTTTATCTTCTTACAGATAAAAATATGTTAGGCTGGGGATGTAGCTCAGTAGTAGAGGGCTTGCCTAGCATGTGCAAGGCCCTGAGTTCAATCCCCAGCACCATAAAGAAAAAATACTAATATTACTAATAAACATACAATCAAGAAGAAAAATTTAAATATGTTAGGCTATTGAGTTTGGGCCTTTGAAGTGTTGCAAAGCCACCATATTTACCAGTCTCCTAGGGACCAGCCAGGTCATGTTAGAAGCTGCTCTCAAGGAGGGTTCTGTAGCAGCAGGATCAAAGGCAGTCTCTTCTTTTCTGGAGAGGAAAACTAATTTATAAAACACCAGATTCAATCTGGCTAACTGAGTAATCCATTTTACTTGATGAAGAAAAAAAAGTTTATCCAAATCTATAATAGATTGAGATTAATTATCAAATATTCAAATGTAGGACTATTCAAATGAATAACTTCAGGTCAAGAATTAAAATGTTAAGGCTGGGAATGGTGGCACATGTCTGTAATCCCAATGACTTGGGAGACTAGAGCAGGAGGATCACAAGTTCAAAGCCAGCCTCAGCAATTTAATGAAGCCCTAAACCATTTAGTAAAATTTTGTCTCAAAAAATAAAAAGGGCTGGGGATGTGGTTCAGCCATTAAATGTCCCTGATTCAATCCCTGATAATAAATAAATAAATAAATGCATTCACCTGGGCTTCTCCTGCCCAGGCTCAGCTTGAGAGCATTTTGGCTGGTGACCAGACACTGGGTGCAGCAATTGAAGGCCACAGTAATCTCACCCCAGGAACCTGCACTAAAACTGGGAAAGCCACAAATTGCTTTGGTGAAGTAAAATAGCACTTTCTTCACACACTCCTTCCTCATTAGAGAGAATTATAAGAAAGAAAAAAAAAGGACAAAGTTTAACAACAAAGTGTAACATTTTGGCTCCATAACCATCTTGTCCACCCAAGCAACTTGATGGCCTCGGTATTTCATATTAAAATATCATATATTTATTCAAGTTCTGCCTTAGTCCAAGTGCTGTGATGCTATATCCCTTGTAGTTGTCTTCTGTCCAGTAGGGATTACCATCTAATAACAGGTGCCAGGAAAGTAATCTTCCCTAAGGACCATTATAGAGTGGGTTTTGATTGCTGAGGGGTCATTAAGGAAAAAAAATCATATGATCAATGAGGTTGGCTGAGAAGATGAGGAAAGGATCCCCAAAGCAAGTAGTCCTGGAACTGAGGTTTGAGAAATGATGATGGTTAATGGAGTGAGGCTGGGGGAGTGGCACAGAGTGGACAAGTGGGCAAATGGGCAAGCTGTGTTCTCCGGGAGAGTACAGCTGGGGGACATCACATGGTGGCTAGACTAGAGCATAGAGCATGTAGAAAGAGCCTTCAGAAGCTGGAGCCACAGAGACACACAGACAGGGCCTGACTATTAGCCCTTTCATGAGTGGTAAACCCAGAGTCTGGATGTATCCTATAGGTGGCAGAAGTATCTTTAAAACATTCAAGCAAGGATGAGAGAGTCCAGAAGTGACCAAGTCACTACCAGGAATTGAACCCAGGGGAACTTAACCACTAAGCCACGTATCCGGCCCTTTTATTTTATATTTTTTTAATTTTGAGATACAGTCTCACTAAATTGCTTAAAGCCACACTAAGTTGCTGAGACTGGATTCAAACTTGCTATCCTCCTGTCTCAGAGCCTCCTGCTGCTCATATTATAGGTGTGCACCACTGCATCTGGCTCAGACTTTATTTTGATAAGAATTTAGGTAAGCAAACATCCATGCTTAGCACCAATAACAGTTTTTAAAAGCACTATAGTTATACATAGTAGTTGGGTTCATTTTGACAAAATCATACATACATGTAATTTGATTTCAATCACCATTTCCCTCACTTTCCCTTCCCTGTTCACCTTGTTTTACTACCATCTACCTTTCACTCATTTGCTTATTTATTTATTTAGATAAGTTCTCCCTAAATTGCTGAGGCTATCCTAGAACTTGTGATCCTCCTACCTCAGCCTCCCCAGTCACTGGGATTGACAAGCATGCACCATGGTATTTGGCTACTTATTTATTTTTGATTGATACTTTCTACATGTATATAAAGGTGAAATTACCTGTGTTACATTTATATGTGACATTTGTATTATATGATTTTGTTAAATTCATTCCATATTTTCTCTCCTTCCTATCCCTCTTCCTTCCCTATCTCTTTCTACTCCACTGATCTTCCCTATCTCTTCATGATATTTGCTCTCCCCTCCCTCTGCATCTTCTTTCTCTTGTTTTGCTCTAGTTTCCACATATGAAAGAAAATATTTGACCCTTAATTTTCTGAATCTGGCTTATTTCACTTAACATAATATTCTCCATTTTTATCCATTTGCCAGCAAATTCTATAATTTCATTCTTCTTTATGGCTGAGTAAAACTCCTGTGTGTGTGTGTGTGTGTGTGTGTGTGTGTGTGTGTGTGTGTATCACATTTTCTTGATCCATTGACCAATTGATGGGCACCTGGCTGATTCCATAACCATAATTTGGCTATTGTGAATTGTGCTTCTATAAACAATGAAATGGCTATATTGTTATAGCATGCTGATTTTATTCCTTTAGGATAAATATCAAGAAGTGGGATAGCTGGATCAAATGATGGCTCCATTTCTAGTATTTCAAGGAAGCTCCATACTGCTTTCCAGAATACTAATTTGCAGTTCTACCACCAATGTATATCTTTCCCCCCACATCTGCCCCAGCATTTATTACTATTTGTATAATTGCCATTCTGACTGAAGTGACATGAAATCTTAGGGTATTTTTGATTTGCATTTCCTTGGTTCTTAGAGATGTTGAACATTTTTTCATATATTTGTTGGAAATTTCTGTTTCTTTTTTTGAGAAATGTCTGTTTAGTTCTTTTTCCCATTTACTTATTGGGAACATCAAAAGCTTTTAATACCTTTAACACATTTCCCATCCATTCACTTCTGTCATACTTAACCTACTTGACTGAAACTTGTCTCTTTTTAATTGTTTGACATATTTGATTATCTCAGAATCAAACCTGTCCCTTTTTGCATGATGAGCTGTCTCCTATTTGGTCATGAAATATGGAGGTTTCTTTCTCTTCTTTTGCCTGAACACTCACTCATCTAATATCACAACGTAAGCACCACTTTGCTGAAATCCCTACATGATTTCCAAACCCTCACATTTCACTAAATATGAAGCTGCATTTCTCCATAATATGTCCAAATCATGCTCCAGGTCCAGACATTTTAATTCCTAGAGATCACCCATATCAGTATTACTGGGCCCCCCAGGTACAGACCTGAATAAAGATGACCACTGAATAGGGGCTGGGAATCTGCATTTCAACAAGGTCCCTAGGCAGGTTCTAATCTCACTGATGTGTATAATAATGGTCTAGATATAAGCAAACTTTATAGGAAAATATTGCTCCAGGAGTATTTTTAAGTTGATTGACTCTGATTTAAATAAAAGTGATTTAGGAGTTTCAGAGAAATAGATGTTTATACTTCCCCATAATCTGCAGCTCCTAAGCTGAGAACATTCCACAGTGATTGCTATGAAGGCTTGCATCCTTTGCCAAATCAGATGATCCTTTGGCATCTTACTTCGTCCTTCCTCACCATTCTCACTTCTGATGTTGAAGTTACTGCTTTCACACCTCTTCTTCATAATGTCAGTTTCTTCCACCCAAAGCCTTACTTGAAAACATAAAAAAAAATGTGTGTTGGTCTCTATTCTCTCACCACAAAAATCACCTGTTCAGGAGGCTGTATTGAACTCGGTCATATAAGGTAACTTGTAAATAACCATGGGTGGGGATAAAGAGACCTTTGGAAGCTGTGAGAGAACTGAAGAGGGAATGAAGAACCCGGATCTTAGTGGGTGGACTAGAGTTACCCAAGAATAAGGAACAGGAGCATCAGAGGTCCCTGGGAGCCAGAGAAGTCTGAAACATTGTGGCCAGGGATGGGTTTGGTAGAGGCAGAGTGAATATTGACCTTAAGACAGAATGTGGCTTAATGAGAGTTAACAGCAAATTTAATATTGTTCAGTGTTCACAGGAGTCTTTTTCTTTGTGGAGTAAAAATGAAGTTATTTTACTGGATATAAAAAATGGCAATATTTCAGACTGTCCCTGTGTATTTTTAGCTGTTGAGATGAGATGACTATCTTATAACCATAGTTAATGCATGATTTTCAATGGTTCAGATTTTCCATGTTGCAGATTTGAGTATGACATTTTGGGATCCCTTTGTGTTGAGAGAAGATAGATTTCTTTCTTTGTTAATGATTTAGAATAATTTTTATCTGAGTCCTCACAGATTTGATTCTTTCTGAAGATCCTTTTTCTTTTTAAAATGACAAAGGAGAGGGGAAATGTAGGGCTACCAGGCATTTCAAAGCCATCTTGTCCAGTCCCCCAGCCCATGTGGGAATGTCTTTCCATTTGAGTTATTTTAGACACTAATTTGTTTGGACACAAGTGCCATGACATTCAAACAGAACATCTAAGTCTGGGTTGCTCCAGACTCCAGAGGTGCTAAAAGCAGGAACACATGAGGTCTTATGCACAAAACATGTCAAGTCAAGACATAACAACACTAGTTCTCCAATTTTAAGGAATCCATGTCCACTTTCAAGAACTTTGGTAAAGGGACATTATTTTGCAAGTAGCCATCCCAATGCATTGATTAAAATTCAGAGACTAGAGGGGTATCTCAGTGGTCAAGCCCTTGCCCACCATGTGTGATTCCCAGGGTTCTATGCCCAGTACTGCAAATATAAAATTTAGTATTGCATTTTACAAAAGACAATGTTGAAACATTAAGAAAGTCTTCATTTTGCAATTCAACAAAACTATATGAAACACTAATTTTAAAGGTATCTTAGAAGTTCATGTTAGACACTCCCTTCCAGATGAAAGACATACTGATACTCTGCAGGGGAAATCTTAATTGGATGGCTTTATAACATAAGTTTTTTGAGGATGAAGAATCCATGCCTTGTTCCCATTATTTTTCTCCAATGTTTGTCACTGCCTAAAAAATAGTAGGTGCTTACAAGGCTCTTACTCAAAGAATATACAAATTAGTGGAAATTTGACAGTAATTTAGAACCCATCACTTCACTTTTAGAAAGTTATTTTAAATAAATAAACATAGATGAGATCAAAGACTTACCTGTATAGATTCTCATCATGGTGTTAGTAATGGCCAAGAGGTATGAAGATAAATGTAAATAGATTAATTGGATTATGATACATCTATATGAGGGAGTTTTATAAAGTTATTAAAATAGTATTATGTAAAAGTATATAATGACAGGGAAAGATGAAATAGGTTGATAAACAGATTATCAACCATATAACTATAGTGTTTGTTGAAAAATGACTATAGAGTATTTATCACAGGGTCTTAGAATTAGAAGTTATTTTATTTCCTTATTTTTATTTATTCTGATTTTTCTATCATGAAGAAGTATTATGTCATGCTATATTTGTAGTGGTAAGACATTATTAAAAAGGTAATAAGCCGGGTGCAGTGATACATGCCTGTAATCCCAGAGGCTTGGGAGGCTAAGGCAGAAGGATTGTGAGTTCAAAGCCAGTCTCATCAAAAGTGAGGCTCTTAGCAATTCAGTGAGACCCTACCTTTAAATAAAAATAGAGCCAGGGATATGGCTCAGTGGTGGAGCGCCCCTAAATTCAATCCCGTGTACCTGCCCCCCCAAAAAAATATAATACAATGAAAATATTTTCCTTGCAGTTTTCACCTGAAAACTACCAATGATACCTGAAATTCAAAAACTTTGGGGGTGGGGTTTGTGATCCTGTATGACTCTCCTTTGATTGAGTTGCTCAGAAGGTCATTGGCAAATTCCCTGGTCATTTATTAGTTTCTGTTTAACTTAGTTTACATAAAAATTCAAAACAAGAAAAAAATTAAGGAAGACCTCATAGTATTAAAAGATATGAAGGATAGCCATTTTAATTCCTAAAGAGAAATGATATTTGAAAAGTGAATTAGAGTATTTGGTGCCATTAAAAGCTATAGCAACAAATCACAGCACAATCAAATGAATGAAGATTTGGCTGTAGCACAGATCCCTTTGAAGTAAAGATTCTGCTGTGTGTGAACATTCTCTAGGACCTGAAGTCTGTCCCCCTGAGTAATGTCTTGAAAGTGAGACATGGCTTCCAAGATCCCTGTTAGCACACAAGTGAATCTTGGGGAGTAATGCTTTGCTGAAACTATGGAAACAGATGGATTAGCCCCTCATTTGTTACCAGCTGAAGTCAGGCTCACTGTCAAGCTGCTATAACAAAAATCTAGGCGCTGAGTGGCTTCAACAACAATCATAGATATGTCTGAGTTGTGGATGCTGGCAAGTCCGGGTCCCTGGTGCTAAGGATTTGTTGTCTAGGGAAACCCTCATCCTAGTTTGCCAAGGATGGAATATACCCCAAGTGTATCCTCACAGGAAGAGAGCTTTGGTCTCTTCCCCTTCATACAGAGCACTAATCTCATTATGAGGGCCTCACTCTCATGACCTCATCTAAACCTAATCACCTCCCAAAGGTCTACCTCCTGATACCATCACATTGGGGATTAGAATTTCAATGTTGGAACTGTGTGGGGCAGAAACATTCAATCCATAGCACTCACCCTTGTTCTAACCAGTTGACGCTGGAAATAGAACTTTGAAGACAGGATGGATGTTTTATGGCACAACAAGCACAGGACAAAGTCCAGGGTGTGGAGCTGGCTGGTGCCCAGCAGCCACGGGGCTGTGTGCTAAGAAAGAAGACACTATCAGAAAAAAGTAGAAGGCGGTAGCATTTACTTAGGACCTTCCAGATGCCAAGTGTTGCTTCCTTCATTATTCCTTCCACACTTCACATTATTTCTACAAATTGGAATTATAGTAAACACCTCACCCATGAGAAAAATGAGGCACAGACAGATTACATCACATAGCTAAGTGGGGGAGTTGGCTTCAGAGCTCAGAGCTGATGGACTTAGAAGCCATCCATTTGATTATATAAATCACTGGAATGTAATTTCTAGGAGACCAGCAATCTTTGTCTGTTTTAAATACTGATATATCCCAAGCATGTAGAATAGTTCTACACACATTGTATCAAAATATTTTTGAATGAATGAATAAATGGATGAATGAAGACCAAAACTTCAAGTGGTGTGGAAACATCAGAAGTCCCAGATGTTTCTTCATGAGCTGAGTCTTCATAGACATTACAGACTGAATCCAATTAATTGGGCTGTGTCTTGGTTTGCAAGGTGTTCAGAGCAATATAGCAAATCTCAATATTGTTCACAAAGATAATTAATTGCTAAAAGATGACATGGTTAGGGAAATATTCGTTCTGGTTGGTGGAGTGATTGCCAGCTGACAGCCCAGAAAATTGTATCTGTCTTGCAGGCTCTGCCTCCGGAGGCTGCCCATGCAGACCTTCACCTGTCCTCAGTGCAGCTGCCCATTGGGACACAAGAGCTGCCAAGCTGAGCTGAGACCAGGGCAAGCTGCCATCCGTTGATGCAGGCAACCTGATGTCTTCCTCCTTTGCAGCTGGCTTTATACTTTTTTATTTCAGCTCTGTCCTTGAATATGGTGCAAGCAAAGTGGTTTAACATTTTAGTCAGTCCCCAATTCAGTACATTCCCAATTCAATTTAAATGATGCCAGACAGCATTTATAGTCATCTCACATAGGCGGTTCCTCTGAGCAGTTTCAATGGAAATTCTACCCCATGAAAATTCTGAGACTATTTTTTGTTAAAGTGTTGTAGAATAGACTAGAATTGGCTGGATGCAGATACATTCTTATATATATGTGTGTTTAGAACAAAGGTAGACCTCTCAACCTGTGTAGATTTGCTTTTGGTGCCAACAGCAAAGTTTCCTTATGCCTGTGGGTGCAAAAATGCAACATAACTTTGAACCAACCATTTAAACTCTGTAAACTTTGATTTCCCAGTTTGTAAATTGAGGCCAACATAATCTTATAAAATTCTGATAAGTGTTATTTGAAATATTGTAGTGCCTGGATCTCTCTTTTATAAGGACAGGTATCAGGACCCTGAGAGGTCATGTGTCTTCCTCTAGTCACACAGCTAGTGGGAACTTTGGAACTAACACCCAAGTCTCCCAACTCTGTATCTATCCTCTTGTTATCTTGTATCCACCTGCTGTATACTTCCTACTTTTAGACAGGAATTAGAACGCATTCTGTTTCATAACCTCACAATAATTTTCAGCCCAAAAAACTAACTTAGTATTTTTGCAAAGAAAAAACAATATACAAATTATGCTAAAATGATAAACAATTATTATTCTCAGGATGTTGATATACTTCATCTCCCTCTTGCATCACTTTGTTGGTCATAATATCAGCCTGGAGTATAATTATTACTGGTGTTATTCATGGAATAGTAACTTATCTTTAATTTAAAAAGTAACCAGGAAGAACACTTTTTATTGTCCTACAGGAAAATAAAAGCTGGAATGTTTTTCAAAAAGTTGAAATAAATGGTGCCTAAACTTGATTGTGCATTAAGGTAAATTTGTACTCTTCGATGTCTTGGTAGGTATTTAGGTTCAGTCAAAATCCTATTCTAATAGCCATGCACAGTGGTGCATACCTGTGATCCTAGGGACTCTGAAAGCTGAGGCCAGAGGATCAAAAGTTTGAGGCCAGCCAGGGCAACAGTCTGTCTCAAAATAAAACAAAAAGGGCTGGGATGTAGCTCAGTGGCAAAGAACTCCTGGGTTCAATTCCTTGTGTGTGTGTGTATGTGTGTGTGTGTGTGTATATATCTATATCTATATTTATCTATATATATATATATATATATATATATATATATATATGCATATCAATAAACTCACAGGAAACTCATGACAATTAATAATGAAAATAAAATATTGTGAATGATTCAGTTTTATTGATGTCCAACTACATTGCAGAATTTCAAAATGGAGTATTCCATTATTTGGTATTTGAAAGAATTGTCCAACCATCTTTTCTAGATGGATGGAGAAGATGAACTTCCTGCTCTAAGGTTCTTCCAATGTGCCAACTCCAACATTTGAAAGGCATTATAGCACCAATTGGGTTCGATTAATTTTGTACTGGTAATTTATTAGTTCTAAGTCCTATAGCAAGTCATTTAAACTCTGAATTTGTGGTTTCTTTATCTGAAAAAAAAAGTAGAGGAACATCATTTGAGAGACCATAGTTACAAAGATTGTCTTGGATAATGCACATTGAAGAAAACCTAGAACAGTGATAACATAGTTAACTTTTGTCAAACCCTTTGGTAAATTTTTATCACAATGTTAGCATTGTGATAAAAGCCACACTTGAACTATTGCCTTCATGTTTTCAACCATCTTATATCACATCCATTTTACAGGTGAGGAAATTAAACTCAGAAAAGTTAATCCCCAGGTCTAATGTCCAGTGCCGTAACTAGGAACAGTTTCCATCCTGTTTGACTCCAAGGACTGCTGCTTATTACTATCTCATTGTACCATTTTTCCTGACCCCTAAACCAATACTGATTCACACTTCAATTCAGCATCAAAATGGATTTAGATATTTGGCCAATACTATAAATACTGTTTTCTATGGAATTTCTTCATCTCAATACCAATATCAATTTTGGGCCAGCAATGGAATGTACACATCAGAACTTTCTCATTTAGACTGGCTGCCATATTAAGTATAAAGGATATGTCACCCACTTTGAACTGAGCATGTGAAGTGCACCATCATTGTGTTATTTCTAACCACTAACCTATTCTGGATGTGCTAGAAAGGGACTTCCAAAGTCTCTGGTAGTGCTTTCAGAATCAGAATAGCACCAGGATGCATCCCCCACAGTATGAGACTGGACCACTGGTTGAACGCATCAGAAATGGTACTTGCAGAAAGCAAAAGAGGTCTTCTGTTGGCTTCTGGCAGTCTGCTAAACTTCCTTTAATAATCCTTCCCATTTAAGAGAAATAATACTTTGGAAAAGAAAGATCTTCTTTCAGCTGTGGAATAATGCTGTTATCTATCACTGGTGGGGGATGGGAAGGACTTCCACTACATAAAAGATGTCCCCATGTTCTTAGCTGACTTCAATTTGAAGCCCAGAAAATTGTATCTGTCTTAACTACAGGAAGTCCCCCCCCACCCCTTTTCCTGCCGGCAGGAAGGAGATGATGTTCTTGGAAAAAATACTGAGCTGATATTTTCTTGATACATGAAGCTGAGATGTCTTATTGAATTTTACAACTCCATAAAACCTGAATTAAAGTGTGAATATACCTGCTCACTACCTAATCCATCTTCCTGGAGAAACACAGCATTTTTCCTGGTTATTTCAAACCTCTTCTGTTTTGCCTGAAATCTAATTTGGAAGCAGTGATTGCAAACAATTATTAAGAATTGGGCTTTTGATTCTGGATCCAGCCACAGAGCCATCATTTACTCTGACACTCAGCATCCATCAAATGGAAGGTTTTAGTAGAGTGATCATTAATCCCAAGAGGACTGCCTTTTACATAAATTTCCAGTCCTAGCACTAATGCTTCAGTTGAGGAACTGGTGTACAGGCAACTAGAAGCACCATCAATCCCCACCAGGTGGGTACACATTATGTCCAGTGGTAAAATAAAATTCTGCATGAAGACAGAGTGAAGCATTACCAAGTACAAGCTGGGAATTTTTTGTAATTTATGTAGGTTATAATTACCTACTAGTGTCACTCTGCTACATTATTAGATGTGTGATCATTTGGGAATAAGTGAGACTTTCCCAAGCCTCAATTTCCTCACCTAAAAATGGATATAATAATAGATCTCCTTATCTAGATTCTAGTGTGATTTAAATGAAATAATACATGTATACAAATTAAGATTTTTAACTGCTATGAATAATACTTAGCACATAGTAGATGCCATAAAAATGTTTGTTCATTATAAATATATTTAGGCTAGTGACTGGCACATAGAAGTACACAATAAATGCTTGATGTTATCATTAATATCACAGTCAGCAGCAGCAACATGTTGGACACTAATCTTAGAGATTATGAGAAGGAAATAAAGATTAAAAGTACACTGTCCTCAAAGAGTTTACCACTAGTGGAGGAGAAAAAAATGTATGTGGGAATGCATCCTGCTGGTCACTGATCTTAGGAGTAGAAGAAAAAACTCTGCTAGCCCTTCCCCAGTCTTGTCTTCCCAGAAGAGGTTAGCAATAGTATAGTGATAGCACCCATCAAATAATTAAACCCAGAAACATGTATCATCTATGTCTCATGTTGGTAACAGAAGGACAAAATGTAATAGATATGTAAGAGAAACAGAGATTAGTTCTGATGGGCATTATAAAAGATACTGCATGTCCTGGGGTTGTGGCTTAGGGGTAGAGTGCTTTCCTAGAATGCATGAGGCACTGGGTTCGATCCTCAAGACCACGTAAAAATAAGATAAAGATATTGTGTCCAACTAAAACTAGAAAATAAAAAAATTTTAAAAGTAAAACAAAAAAACCCCAAAACTAAATAAAAAGAAGATGCTTCATGGAAAAGGTGACATTTGAGAGGGTCCTTAAAAGATAAGAATTTCTCACACACACACACATACACACACACACACACACACACACACAATGTTGTGTTGGAACCTTCTCTGTTCAGCTATGCTATAATTTGCCCTGGATTAAGACTCCCACTGAAAACAACTATAAAACTGGACAAAATATATTAGGCAATTTTTTCAGACATTGGCTAATAGGAAGTAAAATTCTATGGTCCCCAAGGGAAGGTAGACTCATAAAGTGAGTTCCATGATTATCCCAGTCATTGCTCAGGAACAATTTCCTGACCACTCTACAGTGAGCTGGAGTCCAAACAGAGCACAGCAATCCTACTCAGCTGAAGAGAAAGAGATCATCAGTCCTAAATATATGGGATATGTGTTAGTCAGCTTTGCGTCACTGTAACTAAAATACTCAACAAGAACAACTCAGAAAGGAAAAGTTTACCTTAAATTTACGGTTTCAGAGGTTAGTTTAGTCCCTGGTCTGCTGACTTCCCAGCTCTGAACCTGAGGTAAGGCAGAAGGGTATGGCAGAGAAGGACTGTTCTTATGGTAGTCAGATCCCTAGGGCAGTGGATATGGAAGAAGCCAGGTGCAAATATAGTCCAGGTCACATTTCCAATGACCTGTTTCCTCCAGTCACACCCTGCCTGCCTTCTGTTACCACCCAATAGCCCATTCAAATTATTACTCCATCAAATGGATTAATCCACTGACTAGGCTGCAGCTCTCATAATCATTTCACCTTTGAAAATTCCTGCATTATGTAACATATGAGTTTTTCAGGGGATACTTCATATCCAAACCATAACAGAATTTGTGAAGAATGGTCCCCCCCCCAAAGCCTGTTTGGGAGTTGCTAACAGATCAATAGATAGGTTGGGTTATAATTGTGTAAAATACACAATGTGGGGTTTGTTGGCTGCTACAAAATAGAGACCAGAGCAAAGATGATCAAAGTTCAGAAGTATTAGGGTACATTGGAGTCTCTGTCTAGCCTGAGTGGATGAAACTCATTAATACCTCTTTAACAATGCAAACTCCCTGCTCAGATACTGGGGAGACTGAGCCTGAGGCATAAAGACTATACCTACAATAGGATACTCTCTGGACCTACCTTAACTAAGCCTCACTCCAAGCCTTGATAAAATCTAGAAGAAAAGATAAAGTTTGGAGTCAAAGTTCCACCAAGTTATAGCAGCCAAGAAAATAACTCCAGCTTTTCACAGATGCATAAAAGAGTCCCTTTGAAATTAAAAGCCACAATCTCTCCAATTTCCTGATAAATTGTGTTTTTGTTTTTGTTTTTTTTGCAACTAATTTTTCTCACATTGAGAATGGAAACCGAGGAGCCATCCCCAAAGCCTCAGCAGTTACCGGCAAGCATTGAAAGACTGAAATTGTAACATGTTCTCTAACTAGCAGAGTCTAGCTAAATCTACATATGTATATTTCCTTCCTTTTATTCTTATAAATTATAAGATTCCCATGGGGCAAGTTGAGGTAGATTAGCTGTCTTTCTAGTTTGGGCCAAACAGTGATTAAATTTATTTTCCCTTTTATATTGTTTTTTCTTATTTATCATGCAGACAGGCAACAGAAGCCAGTCACTTGAAATACCAGTAGGGGCTCTGGCCCAGGGTTTTGGGAACAGATCAACCCTAAATGAAGCATAAAGCCAAGTCTTACAGGTTGAAGGAAATCAGTCTGTAAGTGAACTGCTGAATGGAACAAAAATTAGTACTCTTCAGAGGAAGATAACAAACTCCTGAGTTTCTCAGGTACAGAATTGACTATATCTATCATGAAGTAAACAATTTTGAAGGGAACAGAGAGAAAGGAGAAGATTAAAATATATATATGTATATATCCACGTAGCTTCACGCTCAAGAAAAAGCAGTTAATTTTAAAAACTTACCTGGGCATGTGGTGACCATCTATAATCCCAGTGACTCAGGAGATTGAGACAGGAGGATCATAAATTCGAGGCCAGCCTCAGCAATTCAACAAGACCCTGTCTCAAAAGAAAAAAATAAAAAGAGTTTGGTATGTAGCTCAGTGATGGAGCACCCCTGGGTCAATCGCTAATACCAGGAAAAAAGAAAAAAACTTTAGATGTTAGATTCAGTGGAAAAAGATATTAAAGCCTTTATGAAAATGTTTTTAAGCATTAAAAATGTTTAAAGAATTAACAAAACACTGTCTTAATAATTGAACAGGTAGAAATTCTCATTGGAGAATTAAAAATCATTCCAAAATCTCTAAAAAATCTAGAACTAAAAATCAAATGAACTTTCTTACTGGATGAGCTTAACAGTATATTGGAGGCAGATAGTTAAAACAGGCTTATTTGACTTGAGGAAGAGCAATAAAAATTGCACAATTTGAAGAACAAAGGGGAAAAGATGAGAGAAAAGTGATCATAGACTTTGGGACCTGTGGGAAATCATCTAATTTATGGGTATTGGGGGTCCCAAAGTACATGAGATTGAAAAAATGGGTCAGGAAAAATATTTTTTAAATAATAGCTGAAATCTTCCCAAATGAGATTTTAAAAATCAACTTAAAGATGTGAGAAGCTCAGCAAACCCCAAGAGGTATAAATATAAAAAACAAGCCACATCTGAGCCCATTACAGCAGAAATGCTAAAAACATAAAATAAAGAGAAAATACTGACAATGACCAGGGAAGGGGAGGAGATAAGCATAAAGGAGAATACAATTTGAATAATCATGGACATATCAGAAACAAAGGAGACTAGAAGTCAATAAACTTCTATTCATTGACCAGAAATAAATAAAAGTCAATTCAGACTTCTATATCAGTTAAAATAGCCTTTAAAACAAGAGTGAAATAAAGATTAATAAAGATTTTTTTCAGTGAAATAAACCTAGAGCATTCAGTACCAGCAAACCTGAACTATAAGAAATGCCAAAGGATATTCTTCAGGCTAAAAGAAAATTATATTGGATGGAAACTTGGAAGTGCAGAAAAGAAAGATCACCAGCAATGGTAATTATGTATATGAATATAAAAAAATACAGCAGGTTTTTATCCCTAAAAATTTCCTTGAGAGAGCAGTTAACTATTTAAAGCAAAAATGAATAGCATTGTAAAGTGAAGTTTAAAACACATGTAGAAGTAAATCAGTATCCACTATAGTAGCAAAAGAATGATAGTGAATGTAATAATACTATTGGAGTTATCACATTTATGAATTTGAAGTGGGAAATCAGAAATGTTAAGTGAAATGGGAAGTACAAAATATGAAGCAGAAAATGTGAGATACTGGTATAAATTAAGAAGTGGTTCTATATTGATTGTAAATAAATAGTAAAAAGTTAAGTATGCATTTTATTTTTTAAAAATTTTTAATTGATTTTATTTTTTAAATACATGACAGAAGAATGCATTACAATTCTTATTACACATATAGAGCACAATTTTTCATATCTTTGTATATAAAGTATGGTCACACCAATTCATGTCTTTATACATGTACTTTGTTTTTTGCATTACAATTCTTATTACACATTTATACCACAAGTTTTCATACCTCTGTTTGTATATAAAGTAGGTTGACACCTAATTCGTGTCTTCATACATGTGCTTTGGATAATTATGTCAATGGACATAATCCACCATCCTTGCTAATCCCCTGCTTCCTCCATTTCTCTACCTCCTCTCTTTCTTATCTAGAATTCATCTATTCCTTCCATGTTCCCCTTCCCTACCCCACTATGAGTCAGCCTCTTTATATCAGAGAAAACATTCTGCATTTGTCTTTTGGATCTGCTAACTTCACTTAGCATTATCTTCTCCAATGCCATCCATTTACCTGCAAATGCCATGATTTTATTCGCTTTTATTGCTGAGTAAAATTCCATTGTGTATATATGCCACATTTTTTTATCCATTCATCCACTGAAGGGCATCTAGTTTGGCTCCACAGTTTAGCTATTGTGAATTGTGCCGCTATAAATATTGATGTGGCTGTGTCCCTGTCCTTTGGGTATAGTTCAAGGAGAGGGATAGCTGGGTCAAATGGTGGTTCCATTTCCAGATTTCCAAGGAATCTCCATACTGCTTTCCATATTGGCTGCACCAATTTGCAGTCCTACCAGCAATGTATGAGTGTGTCTTTTCCCCCACATCCTCGCCAACACTCATTGTTGTTTATCTTCATAATAGCTGCCATTCTGAGTGGAGTGAGATGATATCTTAGAGTTTTGATTTGCATTTCCCTGATTGCTGGAGATGATGAATATTTTTTTATATTGATTGTATATCCTCGTCTGAGAAGTGTCTGTTCAGGTCCTTGGCCCATTTCTTGATTTGGTTATTTGTTTTTTCAGTGCTTAGCTTTTTGAGTTCTTTATATACCCTAGAGATTAGTGCTCTATCTGATGTGTGAGGGGTAAAAATTTGCTCCCAGGATGTAGGCTGTCTGTTCACCTCACAGATTGTTTCTTTTGCTGAGAAGAAACTTTTTAGTTTGATTCCATCCCATTTATTGATTCTTGGTTAAGTCTTGGTTAATAAGTAATTCTTGCACTATGGGATTCTTATTAAGGAAGTTGAGGCCTAATCCCACATGATGAAGATTAGATCTACCTTGCTCTTGGATAGGCAGAATTAATATTATCAAAATGACCATACTACCAAAAGCACTATATAGATTTAATGCAACTCTGATCAAAATCCCAATGGCATTACTCTTAGAAATAGAAAAAGCAATCATGAAATTCATCTGGAAAAATAAGAGACCCAAAATATAGCTAAAGCAATCCTTAGCAGAAAGAGTGAAGCAGGTGGCATCACTATACCAGACCTTAAGCTATACTATAGAGCAATAGTAACAAAATCAGCATGGTATTGGCACCAGAAAAGACTTGTAGAACCAATGGTACAGAATACAGGACACAGAGACTAGCCCAATAAATTACAAATATTTTATATTAGATAAAGATGCCAAAAACATGCACCAGAGAAAAGATAGCATCTTCAATAAATGGTGTTGGGAACAAAATGAAATTAAACCCCTATCTCCCACCATGCACAAAACTTAACTCAAAATGGATCAAGGACCTAGGAATTAAACCAGAGACTCTGTATCTAATGGAAGAAAAAGTAGGCCCTAATCTTCATCATGTGGGATTATGATACTATTATAAGAACAAAATCACAAGCAACACAAGAGAAAATTAATTAGTTGAATGTCATCAAAATTAAAAACTTTTGTGCATCAAAGTAAAATATCAATAAAATACAGAATCTACAGAATTATAGAAAATATTCACAAATTATATATCTCATAGGGGTCTACTATACACAATATATTTTAAAAATTTTACAAGTCTACAACAGATGACAGGCAATTTAATGTTTTTTTTTAAATGAGCAAAGATATTGAATTTCCATTTATTTAAAGAAGATGCACAAATGGCCAATAAACACATGAAAAAATGCAAAGCAACACTTAGGAAAAAATGTTCAGAATACAAATATCTATAAAGGATTTGTATGCAAATATGCAAAAGACTTAAAATTCAACAATGAGAAAACAACTGAATTTAAAAATAGGCAAAAGATACAAACACCTCCACAAAGAAGATATACAGATGGGAAATAAGCATAAGAAAAGATATTCAACATTGTATGCCTTTAGAGAATTGCAAATTAAAACAATAATGAAATTCCACCACACATGTATTGGAGTGACAACAACAACAAAAAACTTTACCATACCAATGGCTGTCAAAAATGCAGGAATGTAAATATAAACAAAGATAAACACAGACACTCTCATATAGTTTACAGCATGATGACTATGGTAAATAATATTGTTCTATGTACTTAAAAATTGTTAAAAGAATAAATCTTAAATGTTCTCAGAACAACAAAAAGATAACTGTGAGTTATGCATATGCTAATTAGTTTTATGGTGATAATCATTTCCCAAAGTATACATATCATCATACATACAATCATCACACATTTTACACTATAAAAAACATTTTAACTAACAATTATACCTGAATAAAACTGAGGAAAAATGTAGATCCAAGAGCTATCTTATTTTTTTCTTTATTAAATTGAAATTTGAAAGTCATGATTTAAAACAAAAAGGAACTCTCATTCACTACTGGTGAGAAATTAATTCAGCACACAGCCCTTTAGAATACAGTTTGGCAGTTTCTTATAAACATAGTTTTACCATAAATCCAGCAAAAAAAACTTTTAGGAATTTAGCAAAATCATTTGGAAACTTGTATCCACACAAAAATTGTACATGAATGTTTACAGTTCAATTCATAAACACCCCAAACTAGAACAAGTTAAAAATGTCCTTCAACATTTTAATGAATAAACAAGTCAGCATACCCATATAATGGGATTACTCAACAATAAAAAGAAATGTGTTGTCAAGTACAAGAAATCATGGGTAGATCTTACATGGATATTACTAAGTTAAAAGAGCCAGTCAGAAAATATACATGAAATGATTCCAATAGTCAAGGCAAAACTATAGAGATGGTAAACATGTCAACTGTTGAGGGGATTCAGAGGAGGGATATAGTTAAAAAGGTGAAGCACAGGGTATATTTTAAGGTGGCAAAACTAGTATGAATAATGCTGTTATGGTAAATACAAGGCAGTTATTTGTCAAAACCCATTCCATGTTATGGTACAATGAATAAGTATTAATGTTTGCAAATGTAAAGAATCAAAAATCATTTAGGAAACTGGGAGATCCCAAGATGAAATTATTATATTACAAGTGTATGAAAGAAGCTCAGTGAGGGGATGGGGATAAAGGATGCTGACCCACATAACTGCAATGAGTAATTTCTGTAAGACTAAAAGGCAAAAGGAAATGTACATGCACACCAGAATAGTTGATAAAGAGTTCCCATAAGAATATGGATTAACAATTCTGTAACTGCTATACCTGAGCACTGGAACTGAATAATTAATTAAATGATTGGTGGATGGTGGGATCCAGGTTTCTTATTCCCAAAAGTGGAAGGTTACTGATTAGTAAGGGGTAGCAGGTAAATTATCCATGTGGTAATGAATTAGAGTTGAAGATATCAGTATGGACTCATGGTTAGTTTAATATGGTTAAAGATGGCTACACATAGAAATATTTATGGATAGAAGTATATACACAGGTTAGTATATGCACATACATTTCCTTGCTGTGACTGCTGAGAGGACCTAGAAACATCAATCTCCAGTAGCAACAGTCATATTCAGCACATAAATCTCTATTCCTTATGTGTGGGCTGCACATAGTGACTTCATTTTAAAGAGTGTGGTATGGAAATGAGGAGGGAGTAACTTCACAGCGAAGAAACCTGACAAAAACTACCATGGCCCAGTGCTCAAGGTCAATGTCAACTGTGATAAACTATGTTAATTTTAAGTACACTTGTTAAGATGTGATAAATATGGCAATTAACCTCTGTGGTCTTCCTTCTGAGAATACATAATCCCAGTCAAATTTGGACACATAAATAAAAGATTAAATATCCATATTTTGGATAGACCTACTCAAGAGAAAATGATCAGAAATCCCAGTTGGAGGAAGACATGTATATATGCACCATCATCAAAACTGTCAAAGACATTCAAAATTATTTAAAAAAAAAGTAAGTCTGAGAAATTGTTATAGTCAAAAGGGGCTAAAGAAACATGATAACTAAATGTAACATGATGTCCAGGATTGGTCTGGGACAGAAAAAGAACATTAGGTAAGCTAAGGAAATCTGCATAAAATGTGGTCTTTAGTTAATGATAATGTACCTTTGGTTCCTCTGGGGAAAACATGAGGAATGAGAAGAGAAAACAAGGAAGGAAATCTGAGGAATACTGGCATTAAGGGTAGGTCTTAGGTGTTTTTGAAATCAGAGTATTTTGAAGAGAAATACCACTGACAGATCAAGTTACATGGGAGGAAAAGCAGCTGAGGTGGGTTCCATAGAATAATGCTGATGAATCCTGGATACAGAATTAAGATGTGAAAAAAAGGAGTCATAAGAAATAGAAGCATCAATATAGATGTGTCATTGGAGAGGATTGGTTGTGATGGGAAAGAAAGTTCAGCACCAGAAAGAAACCTGAAATCAGGAGAAAGGTCCTTAAGATGAGAAAGATTTGATCATGGTTGAATTCTGATAGGGAAAGAGAAAATAAAGATAAAGATGACTGATTAGGCAAAGTCTGAGAGGAGACAAGAAATCGGACACATAAAGAAAGAATAAAATAATATTTTAAATATTAACTTTTGAAAAAAGTACTGGAAATATTTCAGAATATTTACAAAGGCAGACTCATGCTTCCAATGATCTTGCCAAGGGAAATGATAAAATCAATTCACATTTAAATAGACCCTCTCTTATAGGTGACCACAAAGGTCATTCTTATAAAACATTATTAAAGAAAGTGATAATAAGTACAAGTGGATAACTATGGGGTAGGGAATGGCACTGGATAGGTAACTTACCCTTCGCACCAGAATAACTTTTAAATGGAGCAAATATTTAAATAGAACTGTAGCACAAAATTGCTAAAAGAATTTGCTGTCACTTCTGTTGAAATCTTGCATGGGGGAAATTAAAGCACAAAAGCCATAAATAAAGACATGCACATATAGATTTAGAAATTAATATAGAAGTGTATATGCATCATTCAGTATACATACATGTATTTCTCAGCACTGTCCACTGAGATGTCCTAAGAGCAATCATACCCTAGTAGCCCTAAGTATACAAAATCCTCAGATCTTTGTTTCTAAGTCCCATTGTCCAATAAAAAGGAGCCAGGACTCCTTGGAGAAATGACTACTTCCCAAGGACCAGGGTAGGTAACATAAAAGATAAAAGTGAAACTTCTTGGGATGCCAGAAATTCAAGAAATGCTTTTTAAAAAATGAGGCATATTGATAAAACATAAAAGTCAATTTGAAAAAGCTCAAAATGGTCAAAATCAGAACAATCTTATTCACTAACAAAATGCACAGTGAACTCAGAGAATGAAATGTTCATACTATATAAATAAATAATTGAATAAATAAATAAATAAGGTGAAACAAATCTTACAGAAAAATCCAATTAGTGAATTTAGAGTAATTGAGCAATAGGGTGAAGAAAAAAGTTTTATAAAGAAATATGGTTGCACATTTCATTGTGCAATGGGTTTGTCCACCACTTTGAGATACAATTATGTGTATGTTCTCATTAATTACAAAAACTAGTCCATGATTATGTCTATAAATGTAATGACACTTAAATTTCGTTAATCATCCCTATTATGCTGTTCATTCACAAAATATTTACTAAAGAATTTTCCAAGACACTTTATTAGAAGAATAGTTTAATTTCCATTAGTGTAAATGTAGAATAATAAGTGATTTTAAAAATACTTCACAAAAAGTAGAAAAAATAATCTAGAGGTTATACTTCAAAAATATATATGAAAGAGAAATAAAATTCTATGTGTCCTTGGTGGTTTTTGTTAAAGATGAAATAATGATAGTAAGATATCAAAGTTGTTTTCATTCCAACAAATATAACACACCAATGTAAATTGTTAATAATGGAGGAAGTCAAATGGGAGGTGCATGAGAACTCTACAGAGTCTTTTTGATATTTCTGTAAATCTATACTGGAATAAAAATATGCATTTTTAAAAACATAACATGATTTGTCAAAGCATCAAACCTACATAATTCTTAGGAAGGAGTTCAACAAAAGAAGTATAAGATCTCTATTCTAAAAATTAACACTCCTTTCTGACGAGAATTGATCTATAGAATCAACATAATCTCAATCAAAATCTTAGCAGGATTTTGTAAAAATAGAAAATGTCTATCTGATTTGTTTAAAATTTATTTGTAAACTTAAAGAATGTAGGATAGTAAAAGTACTTTGAAAAAGAAAATTAAAGGACTTGTACTATCATATTTCAAGACATTATCAAACCATAATAATCATAAGAATGTAATATTGGTGTATTCACAGATCACTGGAGCTGAGAAGAAAGTCCAGAAGTGGCCTACGTATATGATAAATTGCTTTTTTTATGCAAGTGCCAAGGTAATTCAATAGAGAAAGGAGAGTCTTTTGTAAAATGGTGCTACATTTAGATGTGCACATGGAAAAATGAACTTTAATTTTTACCTTATGCCATACATAAAAACTAGGTCAAAATGAATCGTAGATCTAAACTTAAGAGTGAAGATTACAAAACTTCTGGAAGAAAACAAAGGATAAAATGCCATGAATTTGAGTTAGTCAGAAATATTTTACACAGGACACAAAACATAAATAAGAAAACAATCCAATAAAATATGGGTAAATTATTTGAAAGAGGCACATCAAAAAGATGATACACAAAAGGAAAATAAATACATGAAAAAATTTTCAACAACTTGCAGAAGAACGAACTATAATCATGATGAGATAGAACCACATATCCACTAAAATGACTATGGTTAAGAAGACTGAGAATATGAGGTTATTAAGCAAAACTGTAGAGCAGCTGGAACTCCCATATATTGCTGGTAGACACGTAAAATGAAATGATCACTTTAGGGAACAATTCAAAGTTGCTTCTTAGAAAGTGGAACACACACTAATCTATGACCCAAAAATTCTTCTCCCAGGTATTTTGCCTAAGAAATAACAAAATCATAAGTTCACAAAAAAAAAGGACAGTGGTGTTTCGTAACAATTTTATTGATAATAGCCCCAAACTGTAAACAACCCAAATGTCCATCAATAAGTGATTGGTATGCAGTATATTTATGCAATGGAATACTATTCATCAATAAAAAAACTATACACACAGCACAGATGAACTCACAAACATGCTGAGTGTAAGAAGACAGAAAAAAGAGCACATACTGAGCAATTTCATTTACATGAACTGGTGAAATTAACTCTTGGCAATAGATTAACAGATCAGCATTTGTCTGATAATGGGAAAGGTGTGTTGACTGCAAAAAGACCTGTAGAAATTTTCCCCAGGAATTATCCAAGTGTTCTATATCTTAATTAAGGTTATTATTACATGGGTGTATGCATTTTTCAAAACACATATACTTACATTTTTCAAAACCCCTGTACATACGTGTGTGTATGTATATACTATACATACATGCTATTGTATATAAATTAATCTAATACATAGATAAACAAACATTTGAAAGATTCCCATGGAATTCAGAGGGGTAGCAATAGTTCAGTATCAGGTGGAGGGAATGTCTGGAGACAGCAGGCCTCTATTTCTGTTAAAGCCTGAGGAGCCCAGGGTGGGAAATCAAATGCAATCCCTGTCCCCAATGACACCATTGGGTAGTGAGGTGAGCAAATAATCAAATGCAATGAGGAGCACATTCTGATAGGATTTGTCTAGGGTAGGGGAACACAGGAGGGCAACTTACTGGCCAAAGGAGAGTTTTAAAGGGGAGGTGACTCTCAGACTTTTGAAGGAAAACAAAATCGGATATGCCAAAGAAAGGAAAAATAAGTGGTAGTAAGGAAGAAAATTATAGGCAAAGAGCAGAAAATGACTTATCTTGTTTGGAAAGAGAAGTTCAATGTGTATGGAGGCTGAGAGAGAGATGGAAGCTGAAGTGGACAAGGACGAGCAGAGCCAGGCCCTGCATATGTGGGACTGTGTGGTCAGGTTTTCATCTGAGAAAGCTCACTGTGGCACTGTGGCAGAGGCATGAGATGAACCACGGGACACAGACTAGAGAAGGAGCAGAGAGAGAAATTGGAAGCCATATGAGAGACTAAGACAGTAACCAAGGCAAGAGACAACCTGCAGCAGTGGGTCCCCAAGGAGGTGGTACATGGAGACCAGGCAGAGCTCAGCACCTGCCTGGAGTCCTGAAGCAAGTCTTAAGCTCATTATCTCTCAAAATGGGATTGGTCCTAACACCTCAACCTCTTTAGCTACTAAAAAATAATTTATCATATCCTGTTATAGAGCCATTAAGTAGCACCACAGCCTCCTCGTGATCAGAAAGGAAGGAATAGAGGCCTCTGAGCATCAGCTAATTCAAATTCCCCTTTACCCTCAGCAGAACTGGCAGAAATTTTCAAATAGTGATCACCCCACATTTGGGGTACTCCTTTCTTTTCCATACTGTATTGGATGTGAAACTCTTATTTGTAACCATGCCCCTTGGTCCTCCTTCACAGTTGATTGAAATTCCTGTGCACATTGTAGTCATCCAAGAATCTGGAGTTCACACCTAATCTTGCCATTCGTTTTTCTCCCCCATCCTTGGGAACAGGCTAATTCTCTTTATCCTAATGAGATCTGGCTGGCAGAACTGCAACACTCTATTTAGTGTCTCGTGGCAGCTTGGACAGGAGGTTTCCCCTCCTGTCATGGCGTGTTTAACTACTCAGGTGAAAAGAGGAGCAGCAGACAGGGCATTCACCCTCTGAATATTGAGGAGGAATAGAAGTCATCCAGATCATTCCTCTACCAGGAGTTCTCAAGATGAAGAAAAAGTCCAGGGTCATTTTAGATGGAGAGTGACATAATGACTCAATCTCCAAATTTAAAGAAATAATTGTTGAGCCCTTTAGTTTGTCTGGCCCTGTACTGTTTCTGTAGCCACCAGAGGAAGGAGCCCTGGGGAATTATAAGGTGATAGTAGAAGGAGTTCACATATTCCCATTAGAGCTCTCTAAAGGTAGCCCAGTTTTTTCCATGATCTTGTGAAATGTGAGTCTGGCTTGGGCCTGTAGGTACATGAGGCAGAGCTTGATAGATGCTCTTCACACCAGAGCAGGGAGATTCTCAGCTCAGAGACATGGACTGGTATATTGCATGTGGGAGGAGAGAGACCCTTTGGCTCCTAGGACTCTGTACAGATTAATCATTGCCCCTGCCTAAGATTCCGACTTCCCAGATCCTGGGGGAAGGCCAATAAGAGTGTGGATATGCCTCTCCCCCAGCCTGAGACTCTTCACCCCATGGATGGGTGCTCTCTCCTCAGTGCTCTCACAATCCTTGCGTGTTGTGGAGAGAATGGCACTATAGCTGGGCTGAAAGAATGGGTGGGATTCTGGGACCATCATGTATACAAAATAGAGGGACTAGTCATGGTGTGAAGTCTTGGAGAAGTGAATGAATGCACTTATCCACTTATTGACTCATTCATTCTTTCAGTGCACACTGTTGAGCTCTGACTAGATGCCAGGTCAGAGGGTAGTAATAAAAATTTGTATGGGCCAGATGCTATGGCATATACCTGTAATCTCAGTAACGCAGGAAGCTGAGGCAGGAGATCACAAGCTTGAGGCCAGCCTCAGCAATTTAGAAATGCCCTAAGCAGCTTAACATGTCCCTTTCTCAAAATAAAAAGAAAACAAAAAATCATGGGGATATAACTCAACAGTAGGGCATGCCAGGTTCAATCCCTAGTACCTCCCCATCAAAAAAATTTGATGGGACCCCAATGGACATGATCCTGGCTACAGAGAGGGGCCGGCTAGTCAGCCAGTGTTATTCTCTCACATGAACACTCTTGCTTTCAGAAAACAGTGATCTGCTGTGTGACAGCTGCCACATCTGTGTCATCCTGATCTGGTGGTTCACTTTTAGGAAAAACTTTGGAATTTTACAGCAGATTAATAGCAAAACCCTACAGGGACTTCCATACCAAACAAGAGAACCACAATCTCTATCCTACTTCAATATATAAATAATGCTTTATTTTAATGCTTTATTTTTTCTCTTCTATCTATTGGCTAAATAATAATCATCTTAGAAATTTTGTATTTTTTCAGCTAGTAGCAGGATTATTTTTCTGAATTTTTTCCATTTACTTCCCCCCAGAAATTTGTGTTTAGAAATTTGTGTTTCTAAAAGAAAAGAAAATCTGCGTGTCCATCAGCCATGTGTCCTCTGGAAATACAGATGGGCTGGATTATTCTGTTCAAGCTGAATGCCACAGTATTTATCACAACGAGAAAAAAGAGATGAATTTAGATATGATTCTCTTTGAGAACTAGTCATAAAACTTAAGAAGGGATTTTCACATACTGTTCATATCAATTCCTATGACTATGGTCCCCCAAATTTGGGTGGATTTGACGTCAGCCTGATTCTCTTATAGCTGTTTCCAGTCTCCTGTTCAATGAGTCATATGGCTTATTAATCCTTTAAGTGAGCTCAGTGGAGTTTTCTTCAGGAGATGCTATGGTTTGGATATGATTTGACTCCTGAGGGTTCATGTGTTGGAAGATTGGTCCCCAATGTAGAAATATCAATGCTAAGTATTTAGGTCATTGCGGACCTGCTCTTAGAAGGAACTGGTGTAGTTCTTGTGAGGCCCTAGTTAGTTCTTGCAAGCAGGTCATTATAAAAGAGCAAGACTGGCTTCTCCCCACTTTCTGGCCTCCTATCACCCTATAACCTCTCCCTCTTGCATGGGCTCTCACCATTGAGATGACACTCACCATGAACTCCTCTTCAGAACCATGCTCATGCTAGCACCATGCCCTTGAATCCCCCATACCATGAGCTAAATCTACTTTTTTCCTTTATTAAGTACCCAGCCTCAGTAATTTTGTATGGTAATGGAAATTGACTAATACAGAAGAAATGTGTGATGTCTTTTGAAATAATGGGTGGTTGGGTGTCAGAGAATGGTCAAAGGGGCAGAGGCTGTGGGCCTGTGAACCTGAAAGCCCAACATGGTTGAAGGTGGTGCTCAGCGACCACTGGTAGCCACCAGGCCGGGCTCAGCTGGTAGGGATCATCAGGCAACTCGTAACCTTTATCCATCCAGCAAACCCACCTGAGAGGCCTGAGAGGCCTCTGTCCCCAACAGGGAACACACAAGTGCCCTGACTGGTTCAGTAGACATACAAGGACCTGGAGAACCTCTCATGTGCTGAGGAACAGTGGACACCTAGCACAGGGTGGGTGGGGAGGAAGAGCACCCACTCCAGGCCTGGGGAGGACAGAGAGGGGTAGTGAAAGGACAAAGTAATGCTTGAATAAACTTCCAAGAACAAGTGGAAGGATTGCCAGGTGAGCAGAGCTCAGACTTTTCCAAGAGAAAACAATGTGCAAAAATATGGATGTGAATGGTTCATGTTGCAAACTGCAAACCACTCCGCCAGGCTGGAGGAGTGGGATGTAGGGAGTACCAACTGAAAAGGGCCGGGCCATCATGTTGGTACTGTTCAATGCTGAATTTAATCTTTGCCAGAACTCAACCAACTACCAACCCCAGAATCGTTCTGAGGGGAGCCTGAGCAGGTTGCTTCACCTCCCTGCGCTTCAATTTTCTCATCTGTAAAACGGGGATGATAGCAATTCCCAGCTCATAGCCTCATGAAGGCAACTCCAACAATGTGGAGTTCCTCCCTTCTAGACTTTGCATCCTCATAAAGGACACATGTAATGTGGTTGACCCAATGAATAGCACCGTGTAAGTTCTTAAAATATTATAACTGCTTTCTGTGTTTTACTTTATGCCTTATCATTATTATTACTCTTTGGCTTCTCTCAAAAGATAATGTTTTTCCTACCAATTTGCATTTTCTGGGGACTCAAAAAATAGCTTCATCAATCAAATTATTCTAGCTTTCCTAATTCATGCCCCAGTGTGAAAATGTTGCCTTCTGTGACTATTTCAGTGATAATTAGAAAGTACATTTATTTCTTTTTTCACTGGTAAATTAAAGACATCTCCTGGAGAGAGACATGAACAACACAGAGAGTAAAACTATTTGCACAAGGAAACTGACCCCTATAAATTATCAAGGAAATTAAATGGACTGGAAAGAACTTCTTATGTTCTCCTGAGTTTAAAGGAAATAGTTCAACCTTCTGATACTAACCAAAGTCATAAATAAAATATTAGCCAATGGAATCCAGAATGGAAACTAATGCTAGTGCCAGAATGGTTCCATATTAGGAAATGTATTAAATTAACTAATCACATCAATACATGGAGAGAAAAAAAGGAAATGACTGTCTGGACCATGCCAGCGCAGTTTCCGTTCAGAGGCTGAGACAAACTCTGACTGTAGTGGGCCTAAGAGTGAATTAGAGGAGGCGACCAAGGTGGCTATTGGAGAGGGCTCCAGACCTACATAAATGAGTACAGGAAACAGCGATGGGGAGGGGGGCCTGAGATAAGGTGCAGAGACAAAGGAGAGTAGAGAGGGCATGTTTTGAAGTGTCACTTATCAGGCACATTGATAACCTGCAAAATAGAGGCCAAAGTAAGGGAATTGTGTAAATATTAGGAAAGAAGATAAACTATACAACTATCCACAAATCACTGCTAAGTGACTCATACATGGTAAAGAGCACAGAGTCCGAACCAAACCAGTAGGTTTATACCATCTCCATTGTTTACTAAATGCATGATCTTGGGCAAGTCACCCAATCCCTCTGTACCTTATATATATACCTGTAAAATGAAAGTAATGGTAGTATCTGCCTCCATGGAGCTGCTATAAGGATTCAATGAATTGACATTTATAAAGTGCTTAGATCAGTGCCTGGCAGTGCATGTTGAATAATACAAACAAAATCAGTGTCTTCAGTAGGACTGGCACTACTCACAATACCACAAAGTCTAGAAAAGCTATTATATTATATTAAAGAATAAATACTTTTTTCCTAACTGGGCAGAGAAAGATGGAAACAAGGAATTGAGAGGATGGCAGACTATCAGAGGAAGAGCTGAGTCAAGAGTTGCTAGAATGTCAACCAGAAATTTCATTTTGCCCCTGGATCATCCAGACCATTTTAACAAGATAATAAGGAAGCATAAGAGAAGAAGGCACAGAACACTACAGTGGGACCCAGGAGGGAGGAGAAAGAGCCCAGGAGGACAGCCAGGAGGGGAAAGATGGACCCTCATTTTTCTTCTTTGTACTTTAGTGTTTTTGACTCTGTGACAATGAAAATACATTAAAGTAATATTTCGATAGTTTTAGAAATAGGTAAAGTGCAAGATATTACCACTGGGAGAAACTGAGTAAATAATGTATGGGATTCTCTATATTATTTCTTATAACTTCATGTAAATCTATAATTAGCTCAGTATAAATTTCAATTTAAGAAAGAGTGATAAAGGACTGGGGCTGTGGTTCAATGGTATAGTGCTCACCTAGCACGTGCAAGGTACTGGATTTGATCCTCAGCATCACATAAAAATAAATAAATAAAATTAAGGTATTGTATCCAACTACAACTAAGAAAATATTTTAAAAAATAAGAAAGAAAGAGTGATAAAGAAGAGTGTGCTTGAAAGAAAATCCTATATTGGTTTTCCTTGCTGGGATTCCAACTAGCACAGCTCAGAGACAGTTGAGCAAATATTTTATATGTAGAAGTTAAAATTATGACAAAACACAACACATATAGTGTTCATCATGTTCATAATGAGGCACAGGGGAAAGGCTAGCAAAAAGTCCCTTAAGAATAAAAAGTCCCTGTCAGAGATGAGTATCCTTTGATCTCTTTGCCATGATCCATAATTTTCTAGAGTTTTGCAGCTCACAACCCAGGTACTGTCAGTGCACCAAGAACTGACTCAGATGAAGAGGTAGACACATAGGAGCCATAAATTTAGAATGCAGACAAATAAGCCCAGGACACCAATACAGCTTGGTAGCTAAGAACATAGGTTTTATTAAAAGGCAGTTTTGAGTTCAAATCCCTCGATAGCTCAATAGCTTGGGGTAATTCTCTTAACCTCTCTCTGAGCTTGTTTTCCAACCTAATAATTAGATTATAACAGTACCACCTTATTAATTAATTTATTTGTTGGTTTTGCTTTTATTGGTGCATAATAGTTGTACATAATAGCTGGGTACATTTTGACAGAATCATACATACATGGAATTCAATTGACTCCATTTCAGTCCCCAGTACCTCACTTTTTCCTACCTTCCTCTTTCTCCTATCCCCTTCTTATGTTCTGATTGTATACCTTCCACTTATTTATGTATTTTTAATTGGTGCTTTACAGATATACATTAAGGAAGAATTCACTGTGGTACATTTATACGTGGACCTAGCATAATTTTGTCAAATTAACTCTACATGTTCTTCCCTTTTCCATTCTCCTCCATTCCCCTCAATCTCCTTCCACCCTCTGATCTTTCCTACACCTTTATGATAGCCGGCCCTACCCCCCTTTTCCCTCTTACTTGCTCTAGCTTCCACACATAAGAGAGAACATTCAATCCTTGACTTTCTGAGTCTGGTTTATTACATTTAGCATAATGTTCTTCAGTTCCGCCCACTTACTGGCAAATGCCATAATTCCATTCTTCTTTATGGCTGAGTAAAATTCCATTGTGTACATATATGCCATTTGTTTTCTTAATCCATTCATATATTGACAGGCACCTGGGCTGGTTCCATAATTTGGCTATTGTGAGTTGTGCTAGTATAAATAGTGATGTGATGTGGCTATATCCATACAGTATGCTGATTTTAGGTCTTTTGGACAAATACTCAGGAGTAGGCTAGCTGGGTCATTATAGTGGTTCCATTATGAGTTTTCCAAGAATTCTTCATACTGCTTTCCAGAGTGGTTGTACTAATTTGCAATCCCACCAACAATGTATAAGTCAGTATCACCTTATTCAAAAGATGAAGAGACTTCAAAACAATTACAGTGAATTTTAAAAGTACATAGATGTCTACCTTTTTACAAAACATTTTAAAAATAACAGTTAAGGAATAAAAGAGATATTGTATGCAAAGCCAACAAGAATAAAGAATTGACAAAGGGGAGAGAAGCATCAATTTTTGGCATATAGAAAATCGTTGAAGAAAAGTCAAACAGAGAAGACTGAACAGAGAGACTTAGAGCCCAAAAGTATCCACTGGGCCTTCCTTGGAAATTTCAAGCATGAAAGAACTACAAAGTTCTCTTTCAAAATGGGGACAGAAACAAGACACAAAGGAGAACAGCAACTGGTCCAGAACTAGACTCTACTTCCTAACCCTAATCCTCACGCTCTGCCATTAAGTTTTTCTTCTTCCTTGACTTATCCTGTTGGCCAAAGTCAGGATTTTCTCTTTTTCTGAATCCAGGGACCTGAAGGAAAAAATGAAGGCTACTGAGGTGACAAGAAAGGAAGGAAGGAGGGAACCAGGAGGAGCACTGGGGGGCCTCTGTGGCCAAACAGAATCTTAGCAGCCTCTTTGGTTTTTCCAGAAACTATATGCAAAGGCCAAGGCACACTGTAGCAGACAGTGACACAAAGGAGGCCACTCTTGATGTTTTGAAGCTAGTGGAGTTTCAGAGTGAATTTGCTGTTTCTCTGGTCCCAGGTGACAGCGCTGCTGGAAGCCTGAATGAAGTTCAGCAAATTAATCTTGCATATTTTATGGGATTTGAATGTTGAATACACAGCATTCCTGATGTTCATTACCATCTTTGCCAGTGCAGGGCGTGAGGTATGGTGATTTCAATTACAGATAACTGTTCTATCCCAAATCACACATCAGCTGCTTGTAAACTATACCATGATCTGAACACAGGCTGTCAAAGGCTAAGGTGCCCAGAACATTGTTTTAATTTGAAGCTAGTGAGCAAATGGCTCCAATTCTAAAGAAGAAATTTTTTTCTCCATCTTTTTGTGCTTTCCCATCAGCGCTGTCTCCACTTGGGAGCTGGCAGAAATGCAATATGTCAGCATTGCTGTATTATGATTCTTTCTTGTTTTTTACTGGGAGTAACTGGAATTTTACTATTGCTACTTGGTGTAGAGATTTGGTCAGAGAGGAATGACCTGGCAAGCTTGGCACCATTAAGATTAATTCCCTGTATTACCATAGATTCCTAACTACTTGCAAGGAGGAAGCCTGCATATGGTGCCCAGAAACACCAGGGGGCGCTGCCAGGAGATGAAGGGCCATGAGGTATCCATTGCTGCCTGGGCAATGGAGGCCTTTTAGCTCAGGCTGGGGCCCCTGAGAGCCAGCCTTCCTCTACTTAAGCCATGGATATTTCTGTAGCCAAATGCAGTGCTCTGCACAACTTAATTTGAGAGGAATCTAGTCTCAGACAAATAACACCCCATCACAGAGACCATCATAATTTGAAAGGAGCAGAGGTTAAGCCCAACCTCTCATTGCTTTGGGGGATGCTGTTGTAGAGGAGCCAAGGTCCTCCTAAAGGTCACAAAAATTAGAATTTCACTTTGAACTAAAATCAGTCTTCAATGTTCCAATTCATTGCTAAGTTTAAAAAAAAAATCTTATTTATTTATTTATTTTTTATTTTGGTTCCTCACACCAGAGTGTCTGAAAAAGTAAAATGTATATGAACTTGCTCCTATAATCACACTTTCCATCTCTTACATTTTTCACCAAATTCCATCTAAAAGAATGCTGCACTGTTGGATTCTCATCTCTTTTAAACACCTAATCTTTATTCCTATGGTCATGCCACTCCATGAACAATGGTTTGTAGTAAAGGGAGAGACAGAGAGCCATCCCTGTCGCCCTACAACATGTGTTAAGTGTACAGAACAAATTTGCTTCCCTTTGTCTCCACTTGCATAAGTTTGACCTTGGGCATATCAGTCCTAACCCCTTTCAGCCTTGGTCTTCTGGTCTAAAGAATATCCCCTTCACTTTCCATTTCAGAGTTATGGCATGAATCCCACACACTAATGTAATGAAGTTTGATTTTTATGAAGAGAAATAATATATTGTTAAGATATGGGGGAATCCCCCATAGAAAACTAGGGTCCTCCTTTTTACTATTCTGGGTCTATAAAACAAAATTACCATTTTAAAAATACCCAAATGATTAAAGAATAAACTCCACTTATATAAATTCCACTAGCAAATTCCTTATAACTTATCCAAACTCTTTTTCTTGGATCTCCCCGTCTGCCATACATAGCCACCCCTTCCTCCTGGTTACTTTTGGTGATGACCACATCATCTCTACTTTGGAGTGATGATGCAGCTGTGGTATTAACAGATATCACAGATTCAGGGAAACACAAATCTTTCTGAACCTGCGTAACCCTGGAGCTGCCCATTCTAAGAGCCCATGGGCTTTACCTCACTCAACATGAAGAAAGCAGCTGGCCCTTGCCCCTCTACTAGCCTATCTCAGATGACAGGGCCAAGCTCCAAGCATCTTCATGTATGGCCTCCCAGTCCCTCTTGACTTCGGCTCCAGATTAAGGACAAATTCTTTGTATAGACTCCCATCCAATGCCAGCATTCTTCCTATCCTAGAATTTACTTCTTCCCTGGTTGACAATGGAAACATCTACTCCTTCAGAAAGATACCCATTTATGGAAAAGAAGGTCATAACAACTAAAGATAAATTTAGTAACATCTGACCTTTTATGACAATAAATAACAGCATGGAAGTTATATCATTGGTCTACTCTGACCGAAGCATGGCCCAGGTCTCTTCATAATCTTTTCTCACCATAACGTGGTGAGTTGAGGCCAGCACCCCTGCTACTCTTGTGTGCCCTTCCTCAGGGGATAGATGCCGGAGTGAGAAGACTCATGCACTTTCCAAGAACCCAGAGGTAAGAGAGAACAAAATTAAATAAAGAAGCTCTCCAATCAAAGGGAACAGAGCTAGCCTTGCCTTTAGAGAACACTTATCTCAGTCTGAAGTGCTTTCATTTCACCCTTTGGTACATATGATAGATTCCCCAAGAAATATGAGGGAGTTATTTATTCATTGCCCTACATTGGCACAATCAAAAGGGGCCCCCACCAAAGAGATAGTCCTCCCAGAAATGGAGGAGGATCTACCTCAAAGACAAAGGTCAGCATTCATTCAAAACCTTTGAAACTGCCTTCAATCCTCAAATGGCAGAATTTCTAGCTTCTTAAAAAAAAAATGTAGCATCTGCCAGACTTCCTGCTATAGTCAATGCTGTGCACATAGGGATACCAATATGAATGTTTTTAAGCTTTTTAATCCATAAAGGCAATTGTAGCCATGTTTTCATTTTTTAAAAAAAGTACATAAGATGGCAAGGATACAACTTGGCCAGGTATTAAAACATAGTCTTCAGTAAATTGAAGCCTTTAAAGAAAAATAATATAATAAAGATAATTGCCCAATTTAGTACATCAGTTTACTGAAAATACTTCAACTGTTGTTCCAAATAGAGAAATAGACTTCTGGAGTTAAATTAGTAAGAGATAAAAATCTGTGATTTGGGCCAAGTACCACCGTGAGTTCCATTCTTACTTCCTCTGCTTGGCCCATCTCTCCTGGGCAACACCACTGGACATACCAGCAGCCTTGAAAGACCCATTGTCTGGCCCAGACCTGCTGCCATTTCTAAGTGAATGCTGCCCTCTGAAAGGTCCCTGGCATGCTCTCAATGGCACAAGGGTAATGAATCTTATTATGGTTTAGATATGAGTTGTCTCCCGAAAGCTCATGTGTGAGAAAATACAAGAAGAGTTAGAGGTGAAATGATTGAGTTATGAGAGGTTTGACCCAATCAGTGAATTAATCTTCTGTTAGGGATTAACTGGGTGGTAACTGAAGGCAGGTAGGTGTGGCTGAAGGATGTGGGTCATTGTGGGTGTGCCTTTGGGGTATATATTTTGTATCTAGTGAGTGGAGTCTCTCTCTTTCCCGGTGCCACGCTCCCACCTGCTTCCCCCACCACACTCTTCCGCCATGATGTCCCGCCTCACCTTGAACCCCAAGGAATGAAGTTGGCCGTCTATGAACAAACCATGAGCCCCTAAATAAGCTTTTTCTTCTGTAATTGTTCTTATCATATCTTTTGGTCACAGCAGCAAAAAATCTGGCTAAAACAAAGCTGTCGTTGCGGGAGGAGCTTCAGGTGCTTTCAGAGAGGTCCAAAACAATGCCCCTTGGTCACCTCCTTTAGGCCCCCCCTCCAGCTCTCTGCTCACATGTGTGACAACTTAGTCACACATCAAAAAGGTCCAAGACAAGAGATGAACAAAGAAGAAGGCATTTCCACTGTACGACAAATCATACTTCTCAAATTTTCCTTGCCCTGTTCCTTCTGCCTTTAGAATGATTTCTCTCTAGGAGGTTCCTCAGCCCTTAAGAAAAGAGAATTTTGACTGGTTCACCTACTTACCTAAGAAACACACCCACTGAGCCTGATGCCTAGTGAAATTAAGCTTCCACATCCCATAGACACATAAATAATACCCAAATGTGGAGAATGGGGCTACTGTGTTTGTCATTTTGTCATCCAAAAAGTGCCCATGCTCACTGCCCATACCCACTTTCCACTTCAATACTCATTTGTATTTTAAAATGTGACATCTGTTGGATGAATGAACTTCTCTTTAAGGACAGATGAAGTTCAAAACCTGACATTCAGGGCAGCAGGCAAGAGGAATGGCTGGTGGATGAAATATCCCTCCTGACAGCTGTTGGGATCACTTTCCTCAGGCCACTAGAAACAGCGAATGAGAACTACTCTTTCTTCCCTTCCTTTCATCTACTGATTCTCCATGGGCCACCACTTATACTGATGGCTGCCTCAGGAAGACCTAAATGAGGCCGTGTATATAATAAACTCAGCACAGTGCCTTGCACATTACAAACACTGACCCAAACGTGTCTGTTTACTCAAAGATCTCTTGAATTTTTTAAGTCCCCAATGGTCCCATATATACACAGTCCCAGCCTCAAAGGACTTAGAATATAAAAAACACCATAGACAAAACTTCACAAACACCTATCAAGATGAATACCAGAAAGACATCTTTGAGAAACAACCTTCAGTACAGCCAGAACATTCTCCTTAGAATTAAAGTAGCCACTATCCTCTCATTGGTTCAATGAATTTAAATTTGCCCCTTTATTTAATGGGGTCTGAGTGCCCTTCAATTCTAGCCTGGGTTGACAGGGAAATGAGAGGGTATAATCTTCCAATAAAGAAAGTACATATGGGAACATATGTTGGCTCTATAAACCAGCAATCTTCATTGTGACCTTAAATTATTATTTCCGATATTTCCTCAAATGCTCCATGGGGAAGCTACCAGCAGAAGTGACAGTGTGAGGGTGAAATTCAGACCTGAGGCAAAGCAAACACTCTCTCCCTTTGCCACTCTTGCCAATGTCACTAAATTTATTGATGGCATAATTGGAAAGTTTGGCTTTTAGCCAACTGTTGCCTTCTGACTGAGGGGCAGAGGGTGGGGGAGCTATAAAATGTTAATTGCTCTACATTCAAGCTCAGGGCCACCTGCCCCATGCTCATATGCCACATTAATCACTGCAGCCTCTAGTCCTACCATGCTATGAAACTTCACTAGAAACTCCCAGTAAGAGGAATAATAAATGTTGACCTCCTCAAGGGCCTGCAGCTCCTGGCTTCATGATTAACATTTACAATATGAGCCTTAAGTTATTTCCAAAGCTCCGGGAACTCCATTTCCTAAACAAAGACATTGAGGGTCCTTCTGTTTCCAATGCTACCAAATGAGGCAGTAGCTGGGTCAACCAAATCAATACTTCCATAAGAGCAGGGGACCACCGCCCCCCATCAGCATCTATCAATGCCAATTTCCTAGCATAGCCTTGGCACTGAGCAGTGGCACAGTAAGTATTCAGGTCCTTCCTCTCCGACTATTGCCTTCTCTCCCCACCCCCACACCTACAGACACATACTGGAAAATGTGGAATTATGCAAAGGCTCAGCCAGGCACACATACATAGGCATCCTTAATCACAAGATTTGGGGCTAGAAGTACCTTTTTTTTTTTTCTTTTTCTTTCAAATAGCTTGATACTCCACTTTATTGGTGAAAACACAGCAAGGTATATATCAGTGGGGCCTATTTTGTTCCACTGATTTCCTAGTCACACTAGAAGACCCATTAGAGTTTTCTAGACCAATCTCCTCATTTTAAAGGTGGAAAAACTGAGGCCCAGATCAGGAGAATTGCTTAAGTGAACTGGAAAGGGTCAGGGATGAATCTGGTCTTTGTTTCAATATAAATGGTTCCAAATTCATTCTGGTGGAAAGTCCTCAGCCATCGTGCCCACCATAGTTAACCTGATATCAAAAGGTTTTGCTATTAACTGAGTGTCCCCCCACTTGCCTGACATGGGGCCAGATCCTTGATACACATTAGGTATGGACACTGTCTTGGCTTTGAAATTATGTCCACAGATATTTTTTGTGCTCCAGATTTCAAGAAATGAAGTACAACTTCCCTCCTCAAGAGTGTGGGTCAAACTGGGTGCCTCAGTTCTTACAAAGAGAACACAGCAGTGCGGGTATGCCAGGTTATGAAAAGCTTGTAGTTTGAATGGATTCTCTCTCTCTCTTCACTTTCTCAGAGGGGAAGCCCTGCCATGTATAGCCCATGGAGGAACAGAAGATTCTTGTTAAACACCGCATGAATGAGCTCAAAAGAGGATCTTCCAGCCAGTCGAACCTGACATTGCAACCCTAGCCAACAGATTGGCTTCAGAGATCCCAAAGCCAGAACCTCAAGGCAAAGTTGCTGCTGGATTTCTGACCCATAAAAAATGTAAGATAATAAATATTAGTTTTTAAGCAGCAAAGTTTGGGGTCACTGAATAATTAACACACATACATTTGGTCTAAATTGGCAGAAAGAAGCACCACTCATATTGAAGTACTGCAGAAGGACTTCCTTGTCCATTTCCCCTAATTATTCCCTATGTTGCCTCTTTCTTTGAATATGACATATAACATGCTCCCTTCCAAATATCTTTTCTAGCCAGATACCGATTGCTTCCAATACCCAAGCTAATAGATATTTTTTGACTAACTTATTTTCACTTTCAGTTACCTAAAAAGAAAACATGCTAATGAAAAGTGAAACTATCTCCAAAAATATGATGTACTTGTCTGATATGAGTATAAGCTTCTTCAAAATTACACAACCACAGTATCACTCAAAAAAAAAAAAAAAAACCTCATTGCTTTGTGCTCCATCTCTGATTCTGAGCTACAAGATGAGCGTTTTTCCAGTCTACTGAAATGCATACTGACATTAAAAACATGTCAGAATGGTGACAGACAAAAGGCTTGAATGTCTAAAAATTGAGTCTAAATCTCAGGAGCATGGACTTTGCCCTGTGTGGACAAATTATTTGAAATATTTATGGGGGATAAAATTGCATAACTATGCACTCGTAAGGACCCTCTGTCTTATTTGGTGGCCATGGAGTTCTGTTTAGTAGAAGCTGATTTAATGTAAGTGGAATTTGAAACCTGTTGGGAATTCAGAGGTTTGTATCACAGGAGTGCTACTGTGATAAGGCAGCTTCCGCTGGCTTTGGGCTACATGAGCAGTGTTTTCTCTCTCATTCTTTTGGCTCCTTTTATCTCATCCCTCATTCACATTTCCTCATCTGGATGTTAAGCCATGCCACTCTTTTCAAAAGAGTTAGGAACAACTGTCATTACTTGTGGCAGGTCTGTCACCAAGACATTGTCCTTCCCTTGTTTGTGGCATGTTTGCCAGTCCTCTAAATTGACTTGGAACAATATCATTTCTAACCTTTGGGAAACAGACAATACAATTAAATTGAGCTTTCTAACTCTTTAAAAAATAACTTATAGGAGGGAAGATGGCGGCGAAGGGAGTGCATCACCCCCGTGTGCCGCGTCACTATGCGGGAGAATGATGAGTTAAAACAGCTGAACGATGTCTTTTTGGGAATTTCCAGCGAAATTGAGGTGCTCCAGAATCTAGTGGAGGGATTTTCATCGCGTGAGGATCGGCTGCAGGGGCTCGGTCGCGGGCGATTTCTCCACACGGAGGGTCGCACGGCTTGTTCGGCGGATTGCCCCACAGCCGGAGTCTGCGGCGCGTGCTGGGAAGTGGCGAGGTGGCAGCGAGGAGGTGCAGCACTGCGGATTCTGTGGGCTCCTGCCAGCGGTGCAATGGCTGTGCTCAGTGCTTAGTTCTGGGTTTGAGACAGAGGAGGGAAGCGGTCCAGTTCGGTTCTCCACACCGGTCGGTCCACGGAGGAGGCCAGCAGCTGCCATCTTGGAGAGCTGACGTAATCATCCCTGTTTTCTACTGATCTCAGCTCATTCAGCTACGGAACAGGTGATTTCAGGCTGTTATTTGCCTGCGTCTCGCAGACAGATAGCTCAGGCTCAGGGCTAGAGAACCCACGCAGACTGCCTCTTGGAGCTCGCCCCTAGCAGAGCGTGCACCGAGCTCTGAGCAGCCGGGTTCTGGCTCCCGGAGCTGCTTTGGCCCAGGGCTGGGGAACCCGCGGAGACTGCTTCTTGGAGCCTGCTCCCAGCGGACCCTGCACCGAGCTCTGAGCAGCCAGGTTCTGGCTCCCAGAACTGTTTTGGCACAGGGCTGGGGGAACCCGTGGAGACTGCTTCTTGGAGCCCGCTCCCAGCAGAGCGTGCACTGAGCTCGGGGCAGCCAGGTTCTGGCACCCGGAGCTGCTTTGGCCCAGGGCTGGGGATCCCACGGAAACTGCTTCTCGGTCCGGGTCCTGCTGGGTGCTGTGGGGGCCAGAGGGGCAGAGTGGAGCTGCCGCCTGCACCCAGAACAGGCCAAGTGACCCGCCGGGGTGGTATCACGTCACCCCAACTGCAGCTGGGGCCGAAGAGAGCAGCCACCCACGCCTGGATCAGGTCCAGCGACCCAATGGCGTGGTAGTCAAGTCACCCCATTTGGAGTAGGGGCCGAGCAGAGCCGCCGCCCGAGCCTGCAAGGTAGGCAGACCTGCGACCCACTGGCGGAACAGGCCCAGAGGCCTGCCAGCGTGGTGGACACGTTGCACCAATTGGAGTGGGGGCTGAGTGGGGCCACTGCCTGTGCCCGGAAAAGGCCCAGCGACCCACCTGCATGGCAGTCAAGTCACCCCATTTGGAGTGGAGGCCGAGCAGAGACGCCGCCCGAGCTCGCAAGGTAGGCAGACCGGCGGCCCACCAGTGCAATGGGCCCAGCGGCCAGCCAGCGAGGCAGACACGTCACACTGGTTGGAGTGGGGTCGGAGCAGAGCTGCCGCCCGTGTCCGGAAAAGGCCCAGCGACACGCTGGAGTGGCAGTCAGGTAGCCCCATTTGGAGTGGGGGCTGAGCAGAGCTGCCGCCCAAGCCCACAAGGTAGGCAGACCTGCGACCCACCGGCGGAACAGGCCCAGAGGCCTGCCAGCGTGGTAGACACGTCACACCAATTGGAGTAGGGGCCGAGCAGAGCCGCCGCCCGCATCCGGATCAGGCCCAACGACCCGAGGGCGTGGTAGTCACATCACCACAATTGGTGTGGGGGCAGAGCAGAGTTGCCACCTGCGCCCGCAGGGTGGGCAGACCTGCGACCAACCAGCAGAGCACGCCTAGCGGCCCACCAGCGTGGTAGAGAGATCACCCCAATTGGAGGAGGAGCACAGCCACTACCTGCCCTGCAAGGGAGATTTTTTCAACTATACAAGAGCAATATAAATAAATAGGGGGAAAATTTCAAAAACACAACAGTTTTACCAAGCAGAAAGAAACGCGAGCAGTATGAAAAGACAAGGCAAGAAAGGACCACAAGCAATGCAGGTCAACTCAACTTTAGAAGAGGTAATAGCTGCAACAGATGGAATGTCAGATAAAGAATTCAGGATATAGATGCTTCAGATGATCTGGAGTATCAAGGAAGACATGAGACAGCAAAATCAGACAATGAAAGATCACTTTGAAAAGGAATTACATAAACAAATCCAAGAAGCAAAGGATCAATTATACAGGGAGATAGAGGTAATAAAAAACAAACAAATAGAAATCCTAGAAATGCAGGAAGCAATAAACCAACTTAAAAACTCAATTGAGAATACTACCAGCAGAGTAGAATACTTAGAAGATAGAACATCAGACAATGAAGACAAAGTATTTCAACTTGAAAAGAACATAGACAGCTCAACAAGACAGTTAAGAAACCATGAGCAGAACATCCAAGAGATACGGGATAACATAAAGAGACCAAACTTAAGAGTCATTGGGATACAGGAAGGCATGGAGGTCCAAACCAAAGGAATAAACAATCTATTCAATGAAATAATACGAGAAAACTTCCCAGACTTGAAGAATGAGTCAGAATCCCAAATCCTAGAAGCCTACAGGACGCCGAATGTGCAAAATCATAAGAGATCCACACCTAGACACATTATAATGAAGATGCCCAACATACAGAATAAGGAGAGAATTTTAAAAGCTACAAAAGAAAGGAAGCAGATTACATTTAGGGGTAAACCAATCAGGATAACAGCTGATCTTTCAACACAGACTCTGGAAGCTAGAAGATCCTGGAATAACATATTTCAAACACTGAAAGAAAATGGGTTCCAACCAAGAATTGTGTATCCGGCGAAATTAAGCTTCAGGATGGAAGATGAAATTAAAACCTTCCATGATAAAAAAAAGTTAAAAGAATTTGCAGCTAGAAAACCATCTCTTCAAAAACTCCTTGGCAAAACATTACAGGAAGAGGAAATGGAAAATAACAATGAAAAACAACAGTGGGAGGTAGGACAATAAAGGGGGGAAAATAATCAAAGAAGAAAACAAATCAGGTTTAGTAACATTAATAAACAAATATGGCTGGAAGAACAAACCATATCTCAATAATAACGCTAAATGTTAATGGCTTAAACTCACCAATTAAGAGACACAGGCTAGTTGAATGGATCACAGAAAGAAACCCAACAATATGCTGCCTACAGGAGATGCATTTCATAGGAAAAGATATACATAGACTGAAGGTGAAAGGTTGGGAAAAATCATATCACTCATATGGACTGTGGAAACAAGCAGGAGTGTCCATACTCATATCAAATAAAATAGATTTCAAGCCAAAGTTAATCAAAAGGGATAAAGATGGACACTACATACTGCTCAAGGGAACCATACACCAACAAGACATAACAATCATGAATATATATGCCCCAAACAATGGAGCAGCTATGTTCATCAAGCAAACTCTTCTCAAGTTCAAGAGTCTAATAGACCACCATACAATAATCATGGGAGACTTCAACACACCTCTCTCACCACTGGACAGATCTTCCAAACAAAAGTTAAATAAGGAAACTATAGAACTCAATAACACAATTAATAACCTAGACTTAATTGACATATATAGAATATGCCACCCAACATCAAGCAGTTACACTTTTTTTCTCAGCAGCACATGGATCCTTCTCAAAAATAGATCATATATTATGTCACAGGGCAATTCTTAGACAATATAAAGGAGTAGAGATAATACCATGCATTTTATCTGATCATAATGGAATGAAACTGAAAATCAACGATAAAAGAAGGAAGGAAAAATCATGCATCACTTGGAGAATGAACAATAGGTTCCTGAATGATCAATGGGTTTTAGAAGACATCAAGGAGGAAATTAAAAAATTCTTAGAGTTAAATGAAAACTCAGACACAACATATTGGAATCTATGGGACACATTGAAAGCAGTTCTAAGAGGAAAATTCATTGCATGGAGTTCATTCCTTAAAAAAAGAAAAAACCAACAAATAAATGATCTCATACTTCATCTCAAAATCCTAGAAAAAGAAGAGCAAAACAACAGCAAAAGAAGTAGAAGGCAAGAAATAATCAAAATCAGAGCTGAAATTAATGAAATCGAAACAAAAGAAACAATTGAAAAAAAATTGACAAAACTAAAAGTTGGTTCTTTGAAAAAATAAATAAAATAGACAGACCCTTAGCCATGCTAATGAAGAGAAGAAGACAGAGAAATCATATTACTAGCATATGGGATGAAAAAGGCAATATCACAACAGACACTTCAGAAATACAGAAGATAATCAGAAATTATTTTGAATCCTTATACTCCAATAAAATAGAAGATAGTGAAGGCATCGATAAATTTCTTAAGTCATATGATCTGCCCAGATTGAGTCAGGAGGATATAGACAACCTAAACAAACCAATAACAATTGAGGAGGCTGTCTGATTCTCGCGGCCTGCCCCGCGGCTACAGAAGGCTTGGTGCCGCAGAGAAGGGATTAGCTGGTAAGCAGGGAGATAAGTGGCTGCGACAGGGTGGTATCCCACCAGCCAAGCCCGCACTGACCCCCGGGCTGAGTTCGGGATTGCAGACGGGGAAGGAAGCGGTACAGCCCCATCCCCCACAAGGGACACTCCACTAAGGCAACCAGCGGCCACCATCTTGGAGAACTGTAGTATCCACCGCCACTCTCAGACAGATTGCAACAACAAAACAGGTGTGTGTCACTCAGTTCAGCCCCCATACATAGGGGGGTTTCGCATAAAATCTCTCCTAGACTTTCAGGGGAAGGGAGTATCACAGTGAGCTTGCATAAAGACTAAAGGAGAACTAGAGGCACCTGACCTTCAACCCCCCCTCCCATCAGCAGCCAAAACAAAACCTGTCTAGCCAGCACTGGGGGAGGGGCAAGCAGAGAAAATCAAAACCACAGAGTGCCAGGGATCCAAAAAGCCAACGGTGTGACCCTAGAGATCCAGGCTGTCTGATTCGCGCGGCCTGCCCTGCGGCTACAGAAGGCGTGGCGCCGCAGAGAAGGGATTAACTGGTAAGCAAGAGATAAGTGGCTGCGACTCGGTGGTATCCCACCAGCCAAGCCCGCACTGACCCCCGGGCTGAGTTCGGGATTGCAGACGGGGAAGGAAGCGGTACAGCCCCATCCCCCACAAGGGACACTCCACTAAGGCAACCAGAGGCCACCATCTTGAAGACCTGACGTATCCACCGCCACTCTCCGACAGATTGCAACAACAAAACAGGAGAAACCAAGACTAGCAGGAGAAACCAGGAGACTAGAGGCAAGGCCCTCGCGACTGGGAAGCTGTAAACTGCAGACCCGCCGGAGACAGTTCACCCACTGCCCGCATAACTGGGTGGTAGGAGAACGCCCACCCACTGGCGACTGATCACCTGCCCGCGGCCTGTGATACTGGGTGGCTGGAGACTGCCCGCTTGCCGCGACCCGGAGCTGAAACCAAACAGAGACAGTCCAGTCACACCCCCCCATTAGGGCACCCTGGCAAGGAGACTGGGGCCCGTCATACCAGAGTAGTGTCGTCACTGGAGCTCCGATGTCGGAATTCCTTCCCAGCGGAATCCATGTTAGCAGGCATAGTTTAACAACACAAAGGAGAGACATCAGAGTAATACAGAAACAAAACAAATCTATAGAAGAGAGCAGAAACACGACAATCAAAAAGAGCTGGAAAGTAACGTGGACAACATGAGAAAACAAGGGAAAAAAGGATTACAAACAATGCAAGACAACTCAACTCTACAGGAGGACATAGAAACATCAGAAACAGGGATAGGGAAAGAACTCAAGGCATACCTAACTCGAATGGAAAGGAATATTAAAGAAGATATGAGACAGCAAGTCCAAGAAATAAAAGTATATTTTGAAAATGAATTAAACAAACAAATTCAAATGGCAAAGAACGAGCTCTACCAGGAGATAGAGATCTTAAAAAAAAAAATCAAACAATAATCCTAGAATTGCAGGAAACTATAAACCAAATTAAAAACTCAAACGAGAATATTACAAATAGACTTGATCAAGTAGAAGTCAGAACATCAGATAATGAAGACAAGGTTTATCAACTTGAAAAGAATATAGTCAACACAGAAAAGATGCTTAAATCCCACGAGCAATCTATTCAAGAGATATGGGATGTCATAAAAAAACCAAATCTGAGAGTCATAGGGATAGAAGAAGGCACAGAGTTTCAAACCAAAGGAATGGACAGCATATTAAATGAAATAATTCTAGAAAATTTCCCAGAGATGAAAGATGGAATGGATTGCCAAATCCTGGAAGCCTACAGGACCCCAAACATTCAAAACCATAATAGACCAACTCCAAGACATATAATTATGAAGATAGCCAACGTACAGAACAAGGAGAGAATATTAAAAGCTACGAGAGAAAAGAGGCAGATTACATTCAGGGGTAAACCAATTAGGTTAACGACCGATTTCTCATCACAAACTTTGAAAGCGAGAAGATCCTGGAATAATGTATTTCAAATGCTGAAAAATAATGAATTCCAACCAAGAATACTATATCCAGCAAAATTGAGCTTCAAATTTGACAATGAAATTAAAATCTTTCACGATAAACAAAAGCTAAAAGAATTTGCAGCAAGAAAACCAGCTCTGCAAAGCATTTTGAACAAAACACTACAAGAAGAGGAATTGAAAAATAGTACCCAAAACTAACAGCAGGAGGTATCTCAGTAAAGGGGGAGGAAAATAACCAAAAAGCAAAACTAGCCAAACTAAAATAAATAAATAAAGAAGCATGACTGGAAGTACAAATCATATCTCAATTGTAACCTTAAATGTTAATGGCCTAAACTCACCAATCAAGAGACATAGGCTAGTAACCTGGATCAAAAAAAAAACAAATCCAACAATATGCTGCCTTCAGGAGACTCATATGATAGGAAAAGACATACACAGGCTGAAAGTAAAAGGTTGGGAAAAATCATACCACTCACATGGCCCTCGGAAGCAAGCAGGAGTGGCCATACTCATATCGAATAAAATCAACTTCAAACCTAAGTTAATCAAGAAGGATAAAGAAGGTCACTATATACTGTTAAAAGGAACCATCCACCAACAAGACATAACAATCATCAATTTGTATGCACCAAACAATGGAGCTGCAACGTTCATAAAACAAACTCTCCTCAAGTTCAAGAGTCAAATAGACCACAACACAATAATTATGGGTGACTTCAACACACCGCTCTCGCCATTAGACAGATCCTCTAGACAAAAGCTGAATAAAGAAACTGTAGAACTCAACAGCACAATCAATAACCTAGACTTAACCGACATATATAGAATATATCAACCATCATCAAGTGGATACACGTTCTTCTCAGCAGCACATGGATCCTACTAAAAGATAGACCATATATTATGCCATAAGGCAACTCTTAGTAAATATAAAGGCGTGGAGATAATACCATGCACCATATCTGATCATAATGGAATGAAATTGGAAATCAATGATAAAAGAAGGAAGGAAAAATCCTACATCACATGGAAAATGAACAATATGTTATTGAATGATCAATGGGTTATAGAAGACATAAAGGAGGAGATGAAAAAATTCTTAGAATCAAATGATAACACAGACACAACATACCGGAATCTATGGGACACAATGAAAGCAGTTTTAAGAGGGAAATTCATTTCTTGGAGTTCTTACCTCAAAAAAAAAAAAATAAATAAAAATAAATGAACTCACACAACACCTCAAAAACCTAGAAAAGGAAGAGCAAAACAACAGCAAATGTAGTAGAAGACAAGAAATAATTAAAATTAGAGCAGAAATCAACGAAATTGAAACAAAAGAAACCATTGAAAAAATTGATAAAACTAAAAGTTGGTTCTTTGAAAAAATAAATAAGATAGACAAGCCCTTAGCCATGCTAACGAAAAGAAGAAGAGAGAGAACTCAAATTACTAACATACGGGATGAAAAAGGCAATATCACAACAGACACTACAGAAATACAGAAGATAGTTAGAAAGTATTTTGAAACCCTATATTCCAATAAAATAGAAGATAATGAAGATATCGATAAATTTCTTAAGGCATATGATTTGCCCAGATTCAGACAGGAAGACACACACAATTTAAACAGACCAATAACAAAAGAAGAAATAGAAGAAGCCATCAAAAGACTACCAACCAAGAAAAGCCCTGGACTGGATGGGTATACAGCGGAGTTCTACAAAACCTTCAAAGAAGAATTAATACCAATACTTTTCAAGCTATTTGAAGAAATAGAAAAAGAAGGAGCTCTTCCAAATTCATTCTATGAGGCCAACATCACTTTGATCCCAAAACCAGACAAAGATACTTCAAAGAAAGAAAACTACAGACCAATATCTCTAATAAACTTGGATGCAAAAATTCTCAATAAAATTCTGGCGAATTGAATACAAAAACATATCAGAAAACTTGTGCACCATGATCAAGTAGGATTCATTCCTGGGATGCAAGGATGGTTCAATATACAGAAATCAATAAATGCTATTCACCACATCAATAGACTTAAAGACAAGAACCACATGATCATCTCGATGGATGCAGAAAAAGCATTTGACAAAGTACAGCATCCCTTTATGTTCAAAACACTAGAAAAACTAGGGATAACAGGAACTTACCTCAACATTGTAAAAGCTATATATGCTAAACCTCAGGCTAGCATCATCCTAAACGGAGAAAAACTGAAGGCATTTCCTCTAAAATCTGGAACAAGACAGGGATGCGCTCTATCACCACTTCTATTCAATTTAGTTCTCGAAGTACTAGCCAGAGCAATTAGAGGGACAAAAGAAATTAAAGGCATAAAAATAGGAAAAGAAGAAATTAAACTATCGCTATTTGCGGATGACATGATAATATACTTAACAGACCCAAAAGAGTCTACAAAGAAGCTGCTAGAGTTAATAAATGAATTCAGCAAAGTGGCAGGTTATAAAATCAACACGCATAAATCAAAGGCATTCCTGTATATCAGCAACAAAACCTCTGAAATGGAAATAAGGAAAACCACTCCATTCACAATATCCTCAAAGAAAATAAGATACTTGGGAATCAACCTAACAAAAGAGGTGAAAGACTTATACAATGAAAACTACAGAACCCTAAAGAGAGAGATAGAAGAAGATCTCAGAAGATGGAAAAATGTACCCTGTTCATGGATAGGCAGAACTAACATCATCAAAATGGCGATATTACCCAAAGTTCTCTACAGGTTTAATGCGATGCCAATCAAAATCCCAACGGCATTTCTTGTAGAAATAGACAAAGCAATCATGAAATTCATATGGAAAAACAAAAGACCCAGAATAGCAAAAGCAATTCTAAGCAGGAAGTGTGAATCTGGAGGTATAGCGATACCAGAGGTCAAACTGTACTACAAAGCAATAGTAACAAAAACAGCATGGTACTGGTACCAAAACAGGCAGGTGGACCAATGGTACAGAATAGAAGACACAGAGACTAATCCACAAAGTTACAACTATCTTATATTTGATAAAGGGGCTAAAAGCATGCAATGGAGGAAGGATAGCATCTTCAACAAATGGTGCTGGGAAAATTGGAAATCCATATGCAACAAAATGAAATTGAATCCCTTTCTCTCGCCATCCACAAAAATTAACTCAAAATGGATCAGGGAGCTAGATATCAAATCAGAGACACTGCGTCTGATAGAAGAAAAAGTTGGCTACGATCTACATATTGTGGGGTCGGGCTCCAAATTCCTTAATAGGACACCCATAGCCCAAGAGTTAACAACAAGAATAAACAAATGGGACTTACTTAAACTAAAAAGTTTTTTTCTCAGCAAGAGAAACAATAAAAGAGGTAAATAGAGAGCCTACATCCTGGGAACAAATTTTTACCCCCCACACCTCCGATAGAGCCCTAATATCCAGAATGTACAAAGAACTCAAAAAATTACACAATAAGATAACAAATAACCTAATTAACAAATGGGCCAAGGACCTGAACAGACACTTCTCAGAGGAGGACATACAATCAATCAACAAGTACATGAAAAAATGCTCACCATCTCTAGCAATCAGAGAAATGCAAATCAAAACCACCCTAAGATACCATCTCACTCCAGTAAGATTGGCAGCCATTATGAAGTCAAACAACAATAAGTGTTGGCAGGGATGTGGGGAAAAGGGTACACTTGTACACTGCTGGTGGGGCTGCAAAATGGTGAGTCCAATTTGGAAAGCAGTATGGAGATTCCTGGGAAAGCTGGGAATGGATCCACCATTTGACCCAGCATTCACACTTCTCGGACTATTCCCTGAGGACCTTAAAAAAGCTCTCCATAGGGATACGGCTGCATCAATGATTATAGCGGCACAATTCACAATAGCTAGACTGTGGAACCAATCTAGATGCCCCTCAATAGATGAATGGATAAAAAAAATGTGGCATCTATACACAATGGAGTATTATGCAGCACTAAGAAATGACAAATTCATAGAATTTGCAGGGAAATGGATGGCATTAGAGCAGATTATGCTAAGCGAAGCTAGCCAAGCCATAAAAATCAAATGCCAAATGTGTGCTTTGATATAAAGAGAACAACTAAGAACAGAACAGGAAGGAAGAGCATGAGGAAAAGACTACAGTAAACAAAGACGAATGGGGGGAGAGAAACGGAGAGAGAAGGGAAAGCACATGGAAATAGTAGGAGACCTTCAATGATACATAGAATTATAAGAGGTTATGAGGGGCAAGGGGGAGGGAAAAAAAGGGAGAGAATTGAACAACAGCAGGGGAGGTAGAGAGGGAAGATGGGAGGGGAGGGGAGGGGAGGGGGGATAGTAGGGGATAGGAAAGGTAGCAGAATACAACAGTCACTAATATGGCATTATGTAAAAATGTGAATATGTAACAGATGTGATTCTGCAATCTGTATTTGGGGTGAAAATGGGAGTTCAAAACACAATTTGAGTCAAATGTATGAAAGATGATATATCATGAGCTATGTAATGCTTTAAATAATCAATAAAAAAAGAAAAAAATACTACTTTTGAATTTTTAAAATTTTAATGTATTAAAACATTTTAAACCACCATACATGCATACAAATTTCCCTAAAACCTACTCAGTAAATATGTGAAATACAAAATAATTAAACTCAGAATGTTAATCTTTGTATCAAACCAAAATTTTTTATTAAAGAATCAGAAGTTGAATACAAAAAAAAAAAACAATTGAGGAAATAGAAGAAACCATCAAAAGACTACCAACTAAGAAAAGCCCAGGACTGGATGGGTATACAGCAGAGTTTTACATAACCTTTAAAGAGGAACTAATACCAATACTTTTCAAGCTATGTCAGGAAATAGAAAAAGAGGGAGAACTTCCAAATTCATTCTATGAAGCCAACATCACCCTGATGCCTAAACCAGACAAAGACACTTCAAAGAAAGAAAACTACAGACCAATATCTCTAATGAACCTAGATGCAAAAATCTTCAATAAAATTCTGGCGAATCGGATTCAAAAACATATCAAAAAAATTGTACACCATGATCAAGTAGGATGATGGGATGCAAGGCTGGTTCAATATACGGAAATCAATAAATGTTATTCACCACATCAATAGACTTAAAAATAAGAACCATATGATCATCTCGATAGATGCAGAAAAAGCATTCGACAAAGTACAGCATCCCTTTATGTTCAAAACTCTAGAAAAATTAGGGATAACAGGAACATACCTCAACATTGTAAAAGCAATCTATGCTAAGCCACAGGCTAGCATCATTCTGAATGGAGAAAAATTGAAGGCATTCCCTCTAAAATCTGGAACAAGACAGGGATGCCCTCTCTCACCACTTCTGTTCAACACAGTCCTCGAAACACTGGCCAGAGCAATTAGACAGATGAAAGAAATTAAAGGCATAAAAATAGGAAAAGAAGAACTTAAATTATCACTATTTACAGATGACATGATTCTATACCTAGCAGACCCAAAAGGGTCTACAAAGAAACTATTAGAGCTAATAAATGAATTCAGCAAAGTGGCAGGATATAAAATCAACACGCATAAATCAAAGGCATTCCTGTATATCAGCGACAAATCCTCTGAAATGGAAATGAGGACAACTACTCCATTCACAGTATCCTCAAAAAAAAATAAAATACGTGGGAATCAACCTAACAAAAGAGGTGAAAGACTTATACAATGAAAACTACAGAACCCTAAAGAGAGAGAGAGAAGAAGATCTTAGAAGATGGAAAAATATACTCTGTTCATGGATAGGCAGAACTAACATCATCAAAATGGTGATATTACCAAAAGTTCTCTATAAGTTCAATGCAATGCCAATCAAAATCCCAATGGCATTTCTTGTAGAAATAGATAAAGCAATCATGAAATTCATATGGAAAAATAAAAGACCCAGAATAGCAAAAACAGTGCTAAGCAGGAAGTGTGAATCAGGCGGTATAGCAATACCAGACTTCAAACTATACTACAGAGCAATAGTAACAAAAACAGCATGGTACTGGTACCAAAACATGTGGGTGGACCAATGGTATAGAATAGAGGACACAGAAACCAACCCACAAAACTACAACTATCTTATATTTGATAAAGGGGCTAAAAGCATGCAATGGAGGAAGGATAGCATCTTCAACAAATGGTGCTGGGAAAACTGGAAATCCATTTGCATCAAAATGAAACTGAATCCCTTTCTCTCGCCATGCACAAAAGTTAACTCAAAATGGATCAAGGAGCTTGATATCAAATTAGAGACATGGCATCTGATAGAAGAAAAAGTTGGCTATGATTTACATACTGTGGGGTCGGGCTCCAAATTCCTCAATAGGACACCCATAGCGCAAGAGTTAATAACTAGAATCAACAAATGGGACTTACTCAAACTAAAAAGTTTTTTCTCAGCAAAAGAAACAATAAGAGAGGTAGATAGGGAGCCTACATCCTGGGAACAAATCTTTACTCCTCACACTTCAGATAGAGCCCTAATATCCAAAATATACAAAGAACTCAAAAAATTAGACAATAAGATAACAAATAACCCAATCAACAAATGGGCCAAGGACCTGAACAGACACTTCTCAGAGGAGGACATACAATCAATCAACAAGTCAGAAAAAAATGCTCACCATCTCTAGCAGTCAGAGAAATGCAAATCAAAACCACCCTAAGATACCATCTCACTCCAGTAAGATTGGCAGCCATTACGAAGTCAAACAACATCAAGTGCTGGCGAGGATGTGGGGAAAAGGGTACACTTGTTCATTGTTGGTGGGACTGCAAATTGGTGCAGCCAATTTGGAAAGCAGTATGGAGATTTCTTGGAAAGCTGGGAATGGAACCACCATTTGACCCAGCTATTCCCCTTCTCGGTCTAGTCCCTAAAGACCTAATAAGAGCATGCTACAGGGACACTGCTACATCGATGTTCATAGCAGCACAATTCAGGATAGCAAGATTGTGGAACCAACCTAGATGCCCTTCAATAGATGAATGGATAAAAAAATGTGGCATTTATACACAATGAAGTATTACTCTGCATTAAAAAATGACAAAATCATAGAATTTGGAGGGAAATGGATGTCATTAGAGCAGATTATGCTAAGTGAAGCTAGCCAATCCCTAAAAAACAAATGCCAAATGTCTTCTTTGGTATAAGGGGAGTAACTAAGGACAGAGTAGGGATGAAGAGCAGGAGAAGAAGATTAACAGTAAACAGAGATGAGAGGTGGGAGGGAAAGGGAGAGAGAAGGGAAATTGCATGGAAATGGAAGGTGATCCTCAGGGTTATACAAAATTACATACAAGAGGAAGTGAGGGGTAAGGGAAGAATAATACAAGTGGAAGAAATGATTTACAGTATAGGGGGTAGAGAGAGAAGAGGGGAGGGGAGGGGGGATAGTAGAGGATAGGAAAGGCAGCAGAATACAACAGACACTAGAATGGCAATGTGTAAATCAATGGAAGTGTAAATGATGTGATTCAGCAATCTGTACTTGGGGTAAAAATGGGAGTTCATAACCCAATTGAATCACTGTGAAATATGATATATCAAGAACTATGTAATGTTTTGAACGACCAACAATAAAAAAATAATAATAACTTATAGCAAATAGGTTTGGTTGTGGGTACCATCATTCCTCATTCTTGTTTGATTTCATTCCCCAGCCCTACCTGCCCCCAATGAACGGCATCTTCAGGAACTGGAGACTCTGAATGGGGGCTAAATTACAGAGCTACTCATCCTTGGAACCACCAGGCCTAAAGCCCTTCTCACAACAGGAGTGTACTGAGAATGTGGGTAGCTCCAAAGACAAGCCTCTCTGGTTTCACAGGCTCCTGGATATCAGGGTGAAAGGTTGTCCTATAAAAGAGGTGACATCATCTATGGCAAATCATGGCCAGAGGTGGTCACGTGAAACAGATAAAAGCAAACCTTAATTAGAGACAAAAATAAGCCTGTTGGCTTTGCTTTTGGAGCTACAGATAAGGAAATTTCAAAAAACAGCCTGCATGAGCTTCCTCTACTCATCAATTTCACTAACTAAATGGATTTTTGAAGCAGCCAACTGGAAATGTAATCTGTATTTCAAGAAAGCAAAATCAGCTGTCATCACTCAAATTTGGTGATACAGTGTCAGCACACATGCTAAAGCATGAAAACTAGTAAAGCAAGATTAAAACCTGGAAGTACATCTAGGGATGGAAGAAAAAGAAACTATGCCCATAGGGATTCCCTTTATTATCCCAACTAATCACAAACTCTTAGACTTTAGTTTCATTATATAACCTCTCTTGCCTCAGTTTCATCACCTGTGAAATAGAGATATTAATAAAACCTTCCCCATAGGGTTATCATATTAAGCATGATCATATATTAGGATGATTTATGGCCTACTGGGAGCACACAATAAATATTAGCATTGTGGTTGATATTACCTTATTATCCTATCTTGACTCTCTAGGCAAGTCCACATGAGAGAGCCATCTCATAATCACAGTGTTATTGGGTCTGTATATTAGGATGCATCCAGTATTAAAATGGCATCTCCCAATAAGGCTTGGTGCCTCTGTCTCAATTAACTGGGGAAGGTTTTATCAGTGGGATCAGGATATTCCAAATCCATTACTAAGGGCTGCTTCTATTCTGGATAGATGAGCACTGGGTAGAGTGCATCATTTGACACTCTCCTTTGCTTTCTTTACTTCTTAATAAATCAAAAATCCTAGAGAGTACTTTTAATGGAGAATCATTGTCTCCTCAGGTCTCACTCTATCTTAGCCCTGACCAATTTTTTTTTATAACTGCAACATCTTTCTTTCAAGGGGCTCCCTTCCTTCCTTCACTTCATAGATCTCTGTAGGCACTGTATCCAAAACATTCACTAACTTTTTTTTCTGACAAACATTTTACCATAGAAAAATTTTGGAAATTGGTAGAATTATCCAAAGAATTTAATTTAGATGCTTCACAGCTTCTTCATAGTCTAGTAAAATATTCTCTTCTGAGTTTGATAAATTTGATTTGCCTTGATGTGTAATATTGTTTATCTCTACTTAAAATGGAATGAGAGATCATCCACAATGGTTTATTTCTAAGGGGATTTGAAAACAGAGTCAGTAATATTCAGTTCTGCTGGAGTGTAGGCTGAACATGGGGCATTACAGCATAACTGCTCAAGAAAACACATTTGAGATTAGCAAAAGTAATTGACTAATACCAATTACAATAGCTTTGCTTATTTTTTCCAGAGACATTTTATTATTTTATAAAACCACCCTTATAAACAGATGATCCTATTTAGTTGTATCAAAGGGATACTTCAAGCCAGATCAGACTCCCATATTAATTGTAGATAACAGATCCTAGTAAATCCACTTTCTTTGAAATGTCATCCTAAAGTAAATATAATTGATCAGGCTAAAGTTTTCTGTCTAAGACCAGAAGAGATTTTACCATGTGCCAAATACTTTGTATATAGAGTGCCATTAAGTTTTCACAACAAACCTTTGAGCTAGGTAGTTTACAAATGAGATAGCTCCTTTAATTACCTCAGTATCAGAATTAGTGGGATTTTTTTCAGTCATAATTCAATCTAAAAAGAAGCAGCCATCCTAGACACCTCAAACTCAGAGGGTAAACACTTAGGATCAACCTACAAGATTGTTGCCAGAGCTTGAGGAGAAGAGGGGAGTCACAGTATGATCCAAAGATGAAGAACTGCAGGGAATTATCCTGTCCATCCAGCTCCTGACTCTTGATCCCTTGTGCCACTGGTAGAGCTGCCTCTGCTGCCAGAGCTGGATAATGTTTTTTCTTCCTGCACCCAAGTGCCCAAACATTTTCCAGGTGGAAATACCTAAGCCAGATCCCTGCTGAAAATAGTCTGAAAAAATGTTGTTGACAGACTTTCAGGCCTGTGATACAGTGGACCAAGGAGTCTATAGATAAAATTCAGATGAGAAAAAATAGTGACATCAACCTTTTGCTGAAATTGAGCATACATTTTAATTAGGAATACAGGTAATGACGCACAGATGAATTAACAGTAGTAACAATTTTACCAATAGAAATCACATATAAGCATTAATAAATACATAATTTCATATAATTACCATATCACAAATTTGTTATTTTATATATTCTCATAGTTAATGTAATTGGCTTCCTATTAAACCTTACAGATTTTATTTTAATCTTATGAAACATTATCCTGAAAAGGAGTTTATGTCATTCAACAAACACTGAAAGGTCTGGATTCAGAAATGTTAATTACCCTTGTCCTAGAACAAAACAGAGAATCTGAGATCTGAACCCCTTTGTTTGACTGCAGAATCTGGGCCTTAATCACCACATGCTCTTGGGCTTTAGAGGTAAGAGTACTCCTTTTAGGTTTTCAGGATGCCATCAAAATCCTGAGTGTTACGGACTTGCTTGGCATTGATGAAGTCTTGGGAATCCCCAGCGATCTGTGGAGGAAGAGTTTTTTCATCCAGAAGATTAGTCCTTTTTGGAGGGTGGGGAAGAGACTGCCTTTCATCATCTTTGAAGAATTTTACTCTCTTTCCCCATGTGCTGCCTTTTTATTTACAAGGTGTCTACGGAGTGACTTCATTAAGACATCTCAGAACTACACAGCTGGTTCCTGTTTCATCAGGCAGAATAATGATAAGCTCAACAATTATATGTTGGATGTACTTAGAATAAATATACGTGTTATCCCAAGACCTTTACCACTAAATATCTAATTCAAAATGCGTGTATATAGTACTTTCTGAAAGGCTTTCCATCTGTGAATACTGGTAAAACTATGAATGATTTGTTTGTCTCCGTGCATCTAAGAATGACAGAGCTAAATGAGATCTTATTTAACAGATGGAGAAATATTGTTTGAAGGCTCAGTGGACTTGAGGTTTGAACTCATACTATTTGCGTGACGGTGGATCCAAACCCTGATTGGAGTTACTTAATTATTGGTTCATCATTTGTGAAGTGAGAAGAATTTACTTGTCAATATTTTTATAATAATAAATGAGATAAAGCATATACTACATAGGGTAAGTGATATTTATTAACACAAACAGACAAAACAACTCAAGGTCAGAGGTTGATACAGAGCCAGGTTTAATTGATGTTCTCTTCTACAAGACCTTCTATGTAATTGCTTTCTTTCCTCTAAAACTGGGCTGGGCAGTTTCTAGCTTGCACCTAGAGAAGGAAAACTGAAAACATAGCATATTTCCACAATAAGAAAAGGGCCCATAAATAAGGCTTTCTGCTTCCATCACCATAAAATGAAAGAATAATAGTGGGCCAGCCCGAAGACAGACGCCAAGGGAGCTTTTAATCTTGTATCTGCTCATAATCTGATTTGGGAACTCTAAGCTCCCTCTGATACATTGGCTGTTCTGTCTTCACATCTTTGTCATCCATTTGTAGCACCTGCTCAGCCAAGGCTTCTCTTCAAATCATAATCATCTTTGGCAAACTCATTTCCAGGTGATTCGACAGACTTCCGAGAGATGACATGTTCTAAAGTTGTCCTGTCATTCACACGGGGCTCCTATCCCACCCACTTGGCTCACTTAGAGGAGAGCATCTCACATAAGGTTCATGTCCTCAGGGATCTCTCAGTACAGAGTCGAATATGCAAACAGGCTGTGACTGGATAGACCCAGAATTTTAGGGGATACATTGCAGCAGGTCTGTTCTTAATGGCAGAGGTAGTTGGGGAAACCTGCCAGTGGGAAAGCACTTACCCTGGGGGGCAAGTCAGCAGGTAAAGAAAGGAAGAAGAAAGGGTAGACAAAGAAACAGTGTGTTCCAAGGCCCAGAAGTGAGAGAAGCAGAGTGGGTTTGAGATGCTAAAAAATTAATTGAATAAAAAACTGACAGTGGCAAAAGAACAAAGAGAAATTGCAGGAGATAAGGCACAAAGGTGAAGTAAAATCCAAAGGGTATTAGCTGTTTGGGCATGTTCCTGAGTGTAAAGCAATGTCATTATCAAGCTTTGCAAAGAAATGTCCATAGAAATCGAGTAATAGAGAGGAGAGAAACTTCAAACTTGGGTCCATTTGGATTGGAAGGCCAATCCGAAAGACATTTATGGACATTTATGATGAAGTTAGTTTGGGAAGACAAATGCCCTACCAGTCCCTCCTCCCACTCAACCCTTAATTTTGGTCCTCTTTCTACTGTACGTTAATAGTCTAAGAGAACTTGATCCACCAGCTCTCTCCTTCCCTACCATCTTCTGTGCTTCCCTGTCACATGCCAAGCATCTTGGCCTGATTGGCAGATGAGACTTTATCCATCTGGTCCCAACATCTTTTGAGCCTCTTTTTAGTTCAAGAATACCATGCTCTCACTGAACTGATCTCCCTTGTCTCTTGTCTTTATGGCTTTCTCTCTGGACTCCCTTGTCTAGAATAAACTCTAGGACTCCAAACTCTTTTCGGATCATTCTTACCCATCCTTCAAGAATAATTTAGTCCTCATATTCCAATGAAGTCTGAATCCATCCTTCTGTAAATCTACATAAGCATTCATCAGAGTAGATCCTGTAGCATTTAATAATCCTGTCTTATATGTTTATTTACACTCTTGTTTTCTATCCCTTAGTAAATAGTTACTTGCTTAACAGAAGAATCATGTCCTTTGGATCAGATCCATTTGTGAATCCTCCCTAAGACCTTGGATAGAAGAGATAACCCACCAGATTGGAATTTAAATTCTGTTTTGGTTTGGTTTTGGTTCCAAGACATCCAATAAATATTGTATCTTGGATTAGGAAAGTTTTATTTCTTTTTCCCTTAACAGCCTGATATTGAAAATAAGTTGTTTTCTGTCACACTGAGATGGAGCCAATTTCTTTTAGAATGGAGGAACCATTTTTATGAACCTCTAACTCATATTCGAGGGAGTAGTGATGAGCACTCACCAGCTGCCAGATCTATGCCAAACATAACAAAAGCTTTAAAAGAGATCCCCTAGCTGGCCTGGCACCTGAAATGGCATCACTATACATTTATCACCAGTGAGAATGAGCCCAGCAGGCAGAAGACAGCATCCCACTGATGATGCCTCCAACAGACTCCATCAGAGGGTTTGACCAGAGGTGGGACTGTATTTCCACTGCTGCCTACTTATTCTCTCTCAACCATTTGATTATTAAGGGCAAGAAAGAAAGTCAGGATTAGAGGTTCAGGTTAGGATGCCAACTTCTCCAGTTTGCCTGCGACTCAGGGCTTTGGGGTATGTGGGACTTTCAGTTCCAAATCCAGGACAGTGACAGATAAACCAGGATGAGTTGATCACCATTATTCAACCCAATAAATGTGTGCCACTCTGTGCTGGCCCCCAAGCACAGAAGATACGGAGATGGAAGAGACATAGGTCCTGTTCTCTGGAAATGCACAATGTAATAAAAAAAAAAAGCCATATCCAGCATAAATCTTAGGACCCCACTGAGCTCTGTCTGGATTGAGTATAAATTCAGCTACAAGTTGAACCACAATTCTAATCTCTATTTATCTCTCTCAAAAAATATCAAAGGGGAGCCAATTCATCACCCACATTTTTCTCTTTAATCCCCTTCTCTTAAATCTCGGTCCTGCTTCCTGCCAAGGCTCCGAGGCACCCTCTCACTCAAATTTGTCTCTGAAGAAACCTACTTACAAGAAATCTGCTTCCTCCTCTCTTCCCTGAACTTACAGCACTAGTTCTGTACCCAGAAGGTTACTGGGACCAAGCCTCCTCCTGGGCTGTACCAGCAACTTCATAGCCCAGTTCTCCCTCTCTGCCCAGAAGCCTGGTTCTTTTTTTCATTTTGACTGCTTTTCTTGCAAGAAATTCTCCACCTCATTTCACTCACACAAGCAGATCATTTCAACCTGCTCTGCTAAGTGCCATGATGAGTATAATGTGTGCACAGGGAGGTTTGTGACCATAGAAGTGAGAACTTACTTCAAGAACAAAGCAGATACTTGGTTGCTGGAACCAAGGTGGGCTTTGTTCTACAGATTTGGGGTTTCTCACTGTTCTAGACCCAGAAGAGCTCTAACTGTGGAGGACGGGCCCTATCAGTCTCCATCTGGCCAGCCACAAGCAAATGAGCTTGAAAATAAAGCAAAATGCTCAAACCAAGCCCATGGTGCTCTGTTTTCTGAACCACCCAAGAAAAATGGCTTCTTAAAGGGAAATTAGGGGCAGGAAAAGCTAGACCTGCAGGGCATCATCTATGAGGTTGCTAGATGTGCAGATTAACATGTCCCTAAGGAACAGAAGATCTTGCCACTATTAAGTGCTAGTGACTTACTAGGTGGTGGGGGGTTGGGAGGGCCTCCTGAATTATAGTTCCTATTGATACCATTGTGGTCCCTGGGAATTGTCCTTTATGGAATGTCATAATGGTCTTAAGTCTAGTGTGGGGCCATGCTGCCTGTGTTTGAACCCACCAGCTAGCTGTGAGATTCCAAACAAGTTATTTTACCCTTCTGTGCATAATTTCTACCTCTGGAAGATTAAATGAAGTAATGCCTGAAAATTGCTTAGAATAGTGCCTGGTGCATAATAAGCATCATCACATAAGTGTTTGTTAAGTGATTTTATCATTTTAAGAACCATTTAATATGCATTTATATTTGCCAAGCACTATATTCACAAAAGTTCCAAAAGGCAGGCAGTTTAAAATATCCCTGGTTTACAGCCAGGAAAACAGACTCAGAGAAGAAAAGTAACTCACCCAAATCACATGGTTGATAAGTGGCAAAGTCAGGATCTAAATCCAGATCTATCTGGAGATTGAGCCCCTGCCCTTGGCTCTTCACCATTCTGACTCCCAAACCCAAGTTTGTGAACCACCCCTTGCAATTTTGATCTAAGACCCTTGCTTAGTGCCTGCCTCCCTGCTAATTCCCTCAGAACTCAGGGGTTGTGGCTCATAACTCTGTGTGGGGCAGATTGAGAAGAAGCCACACAGCTGATCAGACTGCACCTGGTTCCTTGAGTCTCAGGCAAGATTCTCCTGCAGAATGAATAGCAAAAGTCCCTAATGGCGTGTCTATGGGCAGTCAGTAATGTCATTTCTGATTAAATAATCTGCTCCCTTGCACATTTTCTGTCCTCATTGCCAGATGACCAAGAGAATTCTAGGTCTCCAGAATCCATTCCCTGTCTGGCCAGCCCTCTTCTGCAGAGGAAAACACCACCTCTGACTCTGGGGGCAGCTGAGAGAAGAAGCACAGGGCAGAACAGTGGGCAAGATGATTCCCAACCTACTCTACAACTGTGTAGAATAGTAAGTATCATATGGAGTGGTTATAACAGAAATAGGAACTAACATGAATCACAGGAGTAACTGAATGTAGGGTCTGTTCTGAGCAACTTACATTTCATTTCATATACTCTTCACAACAACCCTCAAACACTATTAATAATTTTATAAGTGTGAAACAGAAAGGAGAAGTCCCATGCCCAGGTGCCCATAGCTAGTTAGTGGCAGAGCAGGAGCAAAGGCCTAAGCCTCTCACTTCTATGTCTATAAGTTCCTGACTCCTGCTTTAAGACATCTGAGCATGAGCCTGTTTCTCCCTTGGCTCTGCAGATCCAACTTCTGTTTCTGCCCCACCCCCAACTCACCCCATATCTTACTAGCTTCGTTAAAACTGCCCAAGAATTCTCAGTAGCACACCTGACTAAAGCATAGACTGCCCAATGCAAGCAATGCTTCAGAGATGATTTACATAAATAAATGAATCTGCTCCAAGGTCAGAACCTGTATTAAAACTTCTCCTGGGAACATTGGTCTGACTTTGCAAGTTCAGCAATCAGGGAGGACTCTGTTGCTCTGCATTATGCCAGCCTCTCTCCTTAAGTGACCTTCACTATTAGTAAATGCCCTCCTCAGGGCTTCCACACCTTGTTGTGGGCTCTGGGCTGAGAAACATGTCCCTGAGTCTGCTTGCACCCTCTGCTCACTCTTGTGTAACCTTTGCTTCTGCTGTGGACTACCCTAATGTTTTACTTAGCTTTTTTGCTGCTGTGAACAAGACTGACAAGAACAATTTTAAGGAGGAAAGTTTATTTAGGGACTCACAGTTTCAGAGATTTCCATCCATAGAAGACCTGCCCCACTTGAGGTGAGGCAGAACATCATGGCAGAAGGGTGTGGTGGAGGAAAGCAGCTAGAAACATGGCAACATGAAGCAGAAAGAGACAGAGACTCTCCTCACCACAGACAAAATATATACCCCCAAACCACTCCCCTAGTGACCCATCTTCTCCAGTCACATCCTACCTGATTTTTAGTTACCACTCAGCTAATCCCTAAAAGGGGATTAATTCACTGATTGGGTTAAGGCTGTGGTAACCCAAACATTTCACTTCCAAACTTTCTTGCATTGTTTCACACATGAGGTTTGGGGGGGGGGGACACTTAATATCTAAATCATAGCACCTACTCTCCTTTAAGCAGGTCTACAGTGAGAATCTTCCCAGAGACTTCCTGAGGATAATAAGGCAGGCTGGAACAGCAGTTTCCATGCAACTGGCCCCCTCTGCATAGTATGTTTGGGATTGGATGACCCAGCTCAACCCCACAGTCCACCTCACTGTGGGTGGCCATTTGGGGCTGTTTATGTTAGGTGAGGTCATTTCTCTGGAATAGGAGTCCACAAGAGTGTGGGAAGAAGACTTCACAAATAATATCTCAGCAAATGAAATCATTGCTGGGTTGCAAGTTTAGCTGACTCCTCTCCCCTGAAGCTGACACCTCAATCCTTTGCTTACTCTCACTGAATGTCCCAGGGTTAAGTGGTTTAAAATTAAGAGGAAGGACTTTGAAATTAGGAAAATCAGGCTCTGATCCCAGCCTTCCCATGTTTTGAGAGCCGTCCATGGGCACTTTGCAGCCTAGTGAGTAGAAGAATATGGTGTCTGGGAACTTCCAGTGGACATCTCCTCTGGTTGACTGCCCAGACATACTGGGAGCCCTATTCAAGCTCTGCCCCAGGTCCCACACAGCACTGGAGGTGGGGTGACCCGCTGTAGCAGCACAGCCCCTCTGAGATGGGTGTGACCTGCCAAGATGCCAATCAACCTGCTGACTGCAAGATATCATGAAGCAAGACTCCACCCCTGAAACTTTATCCTTGCCTTTGCAGTACCCTCTTAAATAAACCACAGGAGCCATTTTCTAGTTGTCTAGCTCCAGCTCCTCTCTGGAGTGGACCTATCAGGGGCTTCAACTTTTTGAAGATATCTTTCTGACTTTGTCTTTTGTTTGTCACTAATTATTCTAGGCTTTAATTTCTTAGGAGGCTTATACCTCCGAGCAGGCAAGAATTCCCTGGCAAGGTACTGTCCCCCTGCGTGATACCCATATACTCGTTCTATGACATCAAACAAGTTGCTTAGCCTCTCTGAGCCTTGATTTATTCATCAGAAAAATAGAAAATAAAAACACGCCCACCTCACAGAATTGTTATAATGGTTAAGTGACTTATTGCACATCAGGAAATCAGACAAGGCTGGAACACATTGTTCAAGAGCTTATGACTGACCTCTATGTGTTGGTTAATGACAGTTCATGCTACCAACCTTTTCTTAGAAACTGGTAACTCACATTATCCACTGCCTCCACCTGTGGAGTACAGAGATACTCAATTTCACATCTACAGTGGAGTGTTCTTCTCCCCAAAGGAACATAATATGCAAGATTTTCATAACCTGGTCCCCTCCTGTCCCCAGTACGTGTAACTTTAACTATCACTCTTCAGCTACATTTTCCCCTCCCCACAAAATAGTAGGTTTCACACTTTGCACCTTTGTGTGACCATTTCCTCGGTATGGAATACCCTTTCCTAGCTTCTCACTCCTTTAGTTTTTCCTTCAAGCATTGCTTTCTCTGAAAGCCTTCCCTGATATACTTTCCCACTCCTGACTGGATCAGGTGACCTCTTATGAGCTTCGGAAGGCTCTGTCCTTTTCCCATCATGGCCCATGTCACACTGAACTTGAATGACCTGTGTGATAGGTAAGTGTCTCAGCCTACAATTTAGTTGTGTGTGTGTGTGTGTGCGCGCACAAAGAACCTTTCCTTTATTATTAAATAATTGGACTTAATTTCCATTTGACCTTCCAAATAATAATCTCAGTCACTCTAACACCACTTAGGACAGTTAAGATCCTTTTAACCAACTCAAGCTTACTCCCAGTCCCTACACCTTCCCCAATTTGAGTATGGGTTCTGGGTTCTTGGTGTTATGGCATAATCAGGGGTGGGAAAGGTATGGATGGCACAGTTACCCTTCGGTTGTCATTATTAATTCATGCTGGAATGATGAGACTGCAGCCCATTCCCTCTGGCTCTCTATTATAAATCAATAGTGTTCTTAGTCAGCCCCATGATCTTCCTCTCATAATTCAATACTATCTTGAGTTCTCCTCTCTTTTTCTTTGGTGCATGGGAATCATTTCCTATTCTCCATGCAAAGCTGAGCTCTAAAAAGGTTTCTCAAAGCTATCTATCCTAGACACTCCACATACCATCTCTAGAAAGTTAAGGACAGATACTCTCTGCTCCAGGTTGTCCCCAATCTGCCAGGATAAGCTCTCAATTCCCTACACATCCTCACATTCTTTCTGAGCACTCAGTTCTGAGTGTCAGGGGATCTGTAGTAGGGGAACAGCACCCTGAATTATTTCTATTGTTTCCTTTCTTGCTCTCTGCCATCAGTCCAGAAAATCTTTACCTGTTATGAAACAGCAGGAAAAACACACTTCTGATTGATCTAATTCTTTCAAAGCAAAGACTTTGGGAATCTAAATTCCTATGCTCTTCAAATCCAAAAACGTTCTTTCAAACTACTGTCTGCTCCTAGAGTTTTCAAACATATTTAGAAACTCAAAAGCCAGGGCTTGACTTATATCTTTCTGTATTCTCCCATAACAACCCTTCCCAGAGGCACACACACACACACAAAAAAAAATGCCTCAAGATCTAGTTTGAACAGAGAATAAGCTATAGGATTACAAAGATGAAGAAGAAGTAGGAATTCAGAATAATTAAATACATAGAAATGGTATCCCACTACCTCTGTTAACTCTTTCTGATTTGAGCATTTTGAAACCAATTATTACATTTGTTTCATTCTTACTATGTCCTTAGTAAAATGTTAGTTTAAAATAAAGCATATGAAAGGTGACTGATTTTTGTTTACAGTTCTTGGAATTTCAAGGAATAAATACCATAATTGATTATTAAATGGAATTTGGGTAAATAATACAAAGGAAGCAAAACTCCCTGGAAAAGCTTTAAAGGTGGTAAAATCAACCAAATGACTATTCTTGGCTTTTCTGCATAACTTTTATTTTAAAGCCTTTCCTAAGAAGTGACCATGGGTCAGACACTTTCCAATGCTTTACATATATTATCTCACTTAATCACATTATAGAAAAAAAATGAATCTTCTAAGGATCAGTAGTCCTGGTGTTTGGGGCCCACTTTCTCACTGTGTGATGGGAAGGCTTTCTCCCCTGAAGTGCCTGCCACCCTCAAAGGCTCCTCGGTTCAGATAGATAGGCTGGAATGTCACAAGAACTGAGCATCTTTCCTGGCATCTGTGGCTCTGACCTCATTAAATCTGCAAGTGAAAAACCTGGAAACATATTTATCACTTCATCACCTGTTTTGTATGATCAACTCTTGCACTGAGATAAATCCATGGAGGTTAATATGGGGAAACTGGTTATAATTTCAGGAAGGCTCTTTGAAAACTCATATTGCATTTGCCCTGAGGCTCATAATTTGACTTTCAATCATCACAGCTGAAGGACATAGCATGAAAATTTTATAGCAAAAAGAAAATTTGTGAACCAGAAGTAACCTCTTTTATCAGTTTAATTATTTTCTTTTCTTTTTGTTTATTGATAATGGGGGTTGAACCCAGAGCTTTGCATATGCTAAGCATGTGTTCTACCACTAAGCTACATTCCCATCCCCAACTATTTACTTTTAAAGAGAAAATATGGAAATATAATTCACAGATATATTGTTCCTCAGATTTAGCATGGAGAACAAGATGGCTATGCTTTTTTTTTGTTTTTTTTGAACTCAGGGGTGCTTAACCACTGAGCCACACCCCCAACTCTTTTTTGTATTTTATTCAGAGACAGGGTCTCACTGGGTTGCTTAGTGCCTCACTAAGTTGCTGAGGCTGTCTTTGAATTTATGATCCTCCTGTCTCAACCTCCTGAGCCACTGGGATTACGGGTATGCACACACCTGGCAAGATAGCTATGCTTTTGAAAGCTAAATATACTCATTTATTCAGAATCATCCTTAGGTTATTGTTGCCCAGCTAAATAGCCAAAGGGGCAATTTAGTGCAGGCAAATGACTGCTAGACTTGGTCAAGACTCAAGCTCAGGCCAGGACTCTTTCCCACTTCACTTGCTAAGTCATTGTCTTCTCATCTGGAGATTGCAATATCCACCCTACCAATAGTACATCAGTTGCTCCACGTGAAAGAGTTGTGTGATCTGTGAAGCACCATGTCCTCATGGAGGAGAGAGAGCAACCTGATTGCTAAGCTGTCGATTCCTGTCCTTCTTGTAGGAGTAATAGAATCACAACTAACGCTTTTAGAGCACTCTCCATATACCAACACTGCCCTAAGAGATAGCCCATTTAATCCTCAAACAATCCCCAAGTGGTGGCTACTATAACTATTCCCATCTTATGGAGAAGAAAACTGAGTCATGGAGAGGCTAAATAATTTGCCCAAAATAGTAAATTCTAAAGCTGGGAGTCTAACCCAGGCCATCCTGCTCCAAAATTTCTTCTCTGAACACCCATGGTCAAGATATCTTCCAACTCCACTCACACTTCTTTAAGTCCTATAGTAACTGAAAGAAATACAACTCTCCAGAACCGAGTCTTCCTGGGATCTTGAGCCACTACTCCACAAAGAGCTTTTATTCAGAATCATTTGTATATCCTATAGACATAGAACTTCTGCTTGGTGGCCTTCTTCTGGAGTCATGAAGAGCAAAGTGAGTCCCTTCCTCCTGTGAATAGCTCAAATACTGAAGATGATTCTTAATTCCCTGTAATTCTTATTTAAAGACTAAATATCCCAGATACTTCAACACTTTATGCCAAGAATGTTCCTGGGTCTTTTGCAGATACTCACTTCCCATCTCTTTGTTCCTGTTCCTGTCCACTGACTATGACTAGACATACAACCACAAGGGTAATCTGTCTAGGACAGAGGCCAGGACTGCATTTCCCATAGCAGGATTGCCTGTATGCCATACACTACTAGGACAACTAACAGTCATGCTTCATTTTCACTCACCTATGTATTCATCTGAGCTCAGTTTGCCTCCAAGCCTGAGAAATCTCTAAGATATGGAAGCTCTTCCTGGTAGAGAACGACTTTTCTAACTGAGGAAGTTTCAGTCAATGTCCATGCCCTGAGATGAACTACTTTGTTTTTAGATTCACCCTCCCCATCCCTCCAACCTTGATTCTTCCTCATTCTCCTTCCTTTAGGCCTCTTTCCTTCAGCTTCTTCAGTCAGACATTCATTAATTTCTTCATTTACTCATATATATGGAGACCATAAAAAAACTGGCATGCCAGAAATCAGAGTCATAAAATATTAGAACTCTTTAGGAGTTCTGAAGAACATTGAGGTTCACTATTATTTTAATGCTGTGTAGAAGACAGACATGCTTTGGACCATGCTTACCACTTGATAAGTTCTTGCTAAATTTAAATATAGGGGTACATGTATATGATATGTATATGATATGAAATTATCTTCAGCATTTGATCTGTTCCCAGGAGGAAGGGACTCACTTTGCTCTTCATGACTCCATATATATAACCAGATAACCAGATAACCTCTCTGAAGCAGAATCGCCTAGATTTCTTTATGTAGTGACTGGCTTTTGAGAGCAAAAGCAGAAGTTATAAGATCTTTTAAGGCCTGGGCTGGAAGGTTTCAGAACATAACTCCACTATGTTCTCTTGAGATATATATATATACACATACACACACACACACATATGTAGACATATATGATTATCTATAATGTTTCCAAATACTTTTTGAAAGGAAGTTAATAGGAAATAGTGCCTACTTTGTGGGATTTACATTTACGTTTTCATCTTGCAACATGCTCACCACCCATCTCTGTGTTCCTCTGACTTTGTTCCCTAGACGTAATTAAGAGAGTAAAAAAACTCATGTAATTTTCAAAGAAATATCTAGATAAAAAATCATTTGTAGATTTTTCTCAAGGACATTCTTTATTCTGCTTACTTGCTGACTTTGGGAAGATGTTGGATACCAAAGGTTTATTTCAATAATAATTTCCTTAGATGAGGGTTTCTTTTGATTTCCTTTGAATTCATAACATTTCTCTGTGCAACAAATTGTTTAACCCTCAGTCAAGAACAAAGAATCAAATTGTTGTTAAGTCAATCTATAATCTAAAAGGTTATTGACCATTATAAATTATTTTTTAGATCTTAACTTTTAATAAAGTTTACCTCTCTCTTTGTATATACTATATCACACAGCACCCCAAACTCTTACTTTGCTCCTGATTCTGTGAGTTGGACAGGTTCAGTGTAGATGGCATGTGTTTACCACACTTGGAGTCAGCTTAGATGATTAAGTAAGCAAGAGAGGACTAAGGGCACCTTGTTACTTGTCTGGGAGCTTGGTGTTGACAGAGGCTGGGTGCCTGATTCTCTAGGTGGCCTCCTTTGCCAGATAACCTCTCTGAAGCAGAATCGCCTAGATTTCTTTATGTAGTGACTGGCTTTTGAGAGCAAAAGCAGAAGTTATAAGATCTTTTAAGGCCTGGGCTGGAAGGTTTCAGAACATCACTCCACTATGTTCTCTTGATAAAATCAAGTCACAGGTTAACTCCAGATTCAAGGGTAGGGAAATAAACCCCAGCTCTGGGTGGGTTAAGCAGCCAAGTTTGCAAAGGGGTACAGGCGTAAGAAGGCATGATTTATTGGGTGCTCCAAATGGATGTAATTATGTTACTCAGATAAGTTGCTACTCAGCCAAAGCTCAAAACCGTCATGAGATGTGATCTAAAGAGTTCCATAAATCCAGAGTGTACTTAGCAGAACTCAAAGATGTCTACTAGGGAAATAATGTGACTGGAAAAGGCATTCCTTGAGGTCACCTGAGTTTGAAGGGACAGAAAATGACTGAAATGTGGATGATCTTCAAGGCCCAGCATATGGGCTTGCTAGCCTGAAAGGCCTGGGTTCAAATGTCAATTTCGCTACTTCCTAGTATGGAGCAGATCTATGAGCTTTTTTATTTCCTCAAGTACAAAATAGGTGAAATACTATTATAAACCTCACAAAAACTTGTGCATAAGTTAAAGTGTTTCGGGTGTAGTGCTCAGCAAAGTACCTGATACAGAATTAGAGCTTAATAAATGATGGATGGTTCCCATCATTTGGAAGTCTTTTCCTCTAATGAAAATGTTCATTCTATTTCAATGAAGGTGGTTAATTAAAAGGAAGTCTGGGCTTTTGTTAACCTAGAGACAAGAGTGAAATTCAAAATATTGAACAATTTGTTTAGCCCAATCAGAACTGATAGTCTTATGGCTAAGGCAGGACCTGTGGTCTCCTGATATGCTAAGCATTAATACTTGAGTTGCTGGATTTGGAGCAAGTTCAGGAGATCTCAGCAGTCAGATCAGAGCAGGCTAGTGGCAGAGGATCCTTGAAGAGCTTGGAGCAATGGCCATTTATGAGCCAATAAAGGTATTTCAGTACTGCAATCCCAAGCATGGCCATGCAGGTACAGACCAGCTAGTGCAATAATCCTGTTTAGGAGCAAGAAATGCTAAGGCTCTTCTTGTACAAGTAAGCATGGAAGAGAGGAGCCAAAATCTCATCCCTCATGCCTGAATGAGTAGAGTTCAATTGATACCCAACTCAAACTCAAACAGTTGATACCCAACTCAGTTGATACCCAATTCAAACCAGGGAACAAAAGAACCATCATGCACAGAATCTAAAAGCTGGCAAGCCAGGAACAGCAGATCAATGGCAGACAAGAAACAGCAGAAATGGGCATCACAGGGGTGCAGGTAAGGAGGGTTGAAGGCTAGGCTCTGCTATGGATAGAACTTATTAGGGTAGAGACACAAAGTGCCAGAAGCCAGGTAGGCCAGCAAGGTAAACTGCTTTGAGTAAAAGGAGGGGGTGTGGTCCTTGGGAAAGTTTCACATAACTGCTACCAAATCCAAAGATATATGCTTAGTGATATGTGGGCTCAGACAAGAGAAACTGTCCTGCCTTTGAGGAACTCAAGTGCACAGTGACGAGAGACCTCCTTGTTCCATTCCTTAAGGGGCATGTCCAGAGAAGCCAGTGATTATAAGAAGCAAGAGGCTGGAGTGTGACCTCCAAATGGAAAGAGCAAGATGAAGGACATAAACATGCTCTGGGTGTGAGGTAAGTACCTGATATGGAATCTACCCTGAGCTAGGAGTGGGAGACCAGGGAAAATTAGGAAGGCTTTGCCAGGAATTCACTGATTTATAGGAGTAAAAGTCTTATAAGCCTATCAAATAAAGTCTACTTTCCATGCCTAGCAGTCAAAGCTTAGCTCCAACTTGCTTTACCCTCATCTCTCCAAAATGGAATTGCAAGGAATAGGTAAATGGACAATACATATGCCATGGGGCATTTAAGAGGAGTAAAAAATGTCCATGCATATGTGAATCACAAACTCAGAGCCTGGTCCATAGTCTCCATTTGATAAAAGTCATGTCATGGTGTTTCCACCACTGGGTGCAGTTGGGGAGTGGTTCATGGCTCAAATTTTCTCAGTCACTCCAATTCATGTACCCCTGAGATGTGTTTGTCCCAGGAGTCATCATTTTCTCATTCCCCCAAACCACTATAGAGGCTAGCAGAGCCCTAATTATGTCATAGGTTTTGTGAGAATTCATTGAGATCATAACTATTGTGTGCTTAGCTCAGTGTTGACAAGGATTATGTGTTCAATAAATGTTCATTGTCACTACTTTATTGCTGCTAGTGTACACACAAACACACACACACACACACACACACACACACACACACCTCTATAAGAAAAAATGTCCCTCCTGTCAAACCAGGTGGCATGATGAACATGGAATGTGCATCCCTTCTCTAAGCTTTTGCTTAGTTTGCCTAGCGCACTCTCTGACTTACTTTAGGGTGGTATAAAGCCTTCCCATCCTCCAAATTCATCTTCACATTCTCTGTAAATCCTTCCCTGACAACTCTTACCTTCCTCCTTTGAAACCCCAGAGCATCGCTTGTCAGCGTAATTCACTTGACAATTAACCACGCTGTCTTCTTGCAGCTCCCCTATTGTAGTTAAACCAACTATGTCTGACTTTATACCTTCCTCACTGCTTATGAGCCTTCAACCCCCAGCTCATGGATGCTGAGATACTGTAGTACCTAGCCCAGTATCTGGCACTGCGATACTAGGTGAGTTCATTTGGAATAACATGAGATATGGTAGTAACTTGAGAGTTAAAAGCAAAGTGCCTAATGAAAGTTCTGGGATGGTTACGAAAAAAACTGCTAAAAGAGAAAGAGCATCAGCACATCAATTGATAAAAATATGCACTTCCAAGTACCTGTGCAGACAGTCTAAGCAGGAGGTTTGTGCCTTTGTGTTGTTTATTTTTCAAGCTGGCCCAAAACAAAACCAAGCATCCTGTTGAGCCCCTGGGACCTTCACAGTGCAGCACTGAGGAATTGTTTCTTAGCTTAGGAATTATGGAGCAGGACCCGAATTAGCGATTCTTTTGAAACTGGGGAGAGATGAACTCCTGCTCCACACCTTGTGCCTCTCTCCCTCATCTGGAACCTTATGCATCAAAAAAACATGCACTGATGGCTATGAGAAGAGAGAAGACAACATTGAACCCAGATAAGTGAGATATAGACCTAACCTGAAGAAGCTCTGGGTCAGCAAAGGAGACATTTGTATATACACAGATTTTTGCTCAGCCAGCACAAAGTGCCAAAGCCCCATCCACATCAGAGACAAATTCTAAATGGGCACAGAAGGACAGATGGTTCAGGTGGACTTCCACCTCCTATCTCTCTCTCTTTCACTAACAAACCCTTATTTACCTCCAAGATTGATTCCAGTCCCAACCCCTGGAGATTTTTCTCCATTCTCCAGCCACAGGAACCATTCTTCTCTTAGGATCATTCAGCCTTATCTGTCAATTCTATGCTGTCTCACATGGCATTTTGCATTGGTGCTGCCAACATCCTACCAAGGTTTGCTTCTCATTTCATGAGATGCTGAAGTGATTTGTGTCTCTGGAGGCATCACTGAAGCCCAATTTCAAATATTTATGTTCATCACAGAAGCCACATTGATCAACTACATCATCATAAATGAATGGTATAAATACAAATGTAAGATCAATCTGTATTAGCAAGAGGCCACTTCATTTATCTGTTTTAAATGTGTGCAATCTACTTTGAAAATGAGTCCTACTGACAAAATCTAAACAAAATACAAGTTTGAAAAAAGACTCCTCCCATCACATATCTGGATGTGCTCTGAAGAATATGTGGCATTTTTGTCTTTTTTCCCAATATATGATAAAAAAATAATAATAATAAAAATAAATAAGTGAAAAACATATATGATCACCTACAGTGTTAGTCAGATTTCTACTGCTATGACAAATACTTGAGATAAACTAATTAAAAGGAAGAAAGGCTTATTTGGGCTCATGGCTGCAGAGCTTCAGTACATGTTTGGCTGGTTCCCTTGCTTTTGGGTCTGTGGAAAGGCAGAATGTTATGATGTGCAGCATGTAATGGGGAGAATCTGCTTACTCTATGACCAAAGAGAAAGGAAGAAGCCAGGGTCCCAATATGCCATTCAGAGACAATGGCCTAACTTCCCCCAAAGGCCTAACTTCCTCCCTCTAGGCCTTACCTCCTAAAAGATCCACCAGCTCCTGACAGTACCACAAGTTGGTGACCAAACCTTTAACATGTGAGCTTTTGGGAAACATTTCAGATCCAAATTATAACAGACAGAATTGATTATTTATTGTAGAGGGTTTGGGTTTTTTAAATATTCTGTAAATTGAATACAATTCTAGAATCAATAGAAAAAGGAAACTATGGGTTCTGTCATTCTGAGAGAGGAGAAAGAAGTTCTCCTGATTATTCTCTAATCTGAGGAACTGGACCAGTTCACTTCAGAAGAGTGTTCAGAGAAGGGGGGGAAGTTTTGACATCTTTTTCTAAGCATTTATAGAAATGATGTCGATCTGCTCTGTCCCCCTAATCCATCCTGACCCTGATAAAAATCAGTAATCCCCAAGGTATCCCTGATATTTCACCTTCCCTCACCAAGGTGGCTGTTCTTAAATCAAGTTAGTGTCACACATCTCCTCCTCCTAAAGAGGCCTGCAGTATTTCCTCTGGTTTGTGAAGTCTCATCTATGGATTGTTAAGGGTTGTAGTTCACGAAGTTACCTTCACTAGTAGGGATCAAGCACCAAGAATTGTCATGAATTATTGCTGGTATGTTTTCAATTATTTAACACCACAAACTCTTTTAGAGAAATACTACAAGGTAATTTAGCATAGAGGATAAACGCATTCTGGAAATATGTAAATTGTTATTTCTAGTTTCTCTGCTGACTTATTGGAAGACCTTGGGAAAGAAACTTAATCTCATGAAGCTTCAGTTTCCTCATGTTTTAATGGAAGAAAATATTCAATAAGTTCCTTTTAAGAATTTTGGGTGTTAAATAAGACAATATATATAAAGTTCTCAGAGAGTATCTGGCACTAAATAAATGTTAACAGTTATTTTTAATTAGTGAAGTTTAGAAATTATTTGCTTTTATAAGGTTGAATTAAGAAGGCTTCACTCTCACTGGCCCGCTTTGTAGAATGATAAGGAAAGGCTAGGGTTCTAATTAGGCTGGGAAAATTACTTCCAACATTAGGAATACCAAGAAGACTGTCATATACACATCAACATCATTCACTGGGTGCTGGTGTGTGGAGGATCCAGACATACTCCTCTGGGTAATTCCACATGTGTCTCTTTGGAGGGAATTCTCAAGGCTCAGTGTTGATTTCCTTCTTTTCATCCTGTCTTCTGTTCTCCTTCCCTTCCTTCTTTCCTTAACTCAGTGATCTTAGCTATAGTCCACAAATGTCAGGATGCTGAATAGTAACAAGCAAGCGTTAACAGCAAATTATGTGATCATGAATTAGTTACTTAAATTCTATCAAGCTCATTCTTCTCTTCTGTAAATTGAGACAAATAATACATACCTTAAATTGTTAATTCAGGAATGAGTAAAAAATAATATATGTAAAGCATATGGATTTTTTTCCTGTGTAGCACTGAGCAAAATCACCTCTAAACATCAAGTTCCTCATGAATATGAGGATTAAAATGTTCTGAGTTTTTTATACTTTTATTGAATCACAATTGACTCATAATACACTGTATCTCTTTAAAGAATAAAATTTTGCAAGTTTTGACATATGTATACACTCATGAAACCATTACAATAATCAAGACAATGTGCATACTCTAGTGCCATATATATCTAAAAAATAAAAAATACCAAAAAATAAATGATACAAAGAAAAGAATTTTATAGTAAAAAATAGTGACCTGGTCTCAAATCCTAGCTGGGTTACTGTCATAAAGTTACTAACTGACCTAGACTTCAGTTACTCTAATAACCTTAAAAGTTTTGTGGGTTATACGAGCTAACACATATATGTTTCTACCAAGATAATGCCTGCCACATAAAAGACGTTTGATAAATGCAGGTAAATACAGGAGAGAATTGCTCTCCCCTGCTTCTAGAAAAGGAAAACTGCCATGGATATTGCCAAATATGCCCAGAAAGAAATTTTGTATTGTATTTTTTCTTTTGCTTATTTGAAGATAATAATTTGGGTTATAACAGATGGGATTGTATATATCTTTTTCATTTTTCACTTATGTTATAAATACACATAAATCTTGGCCTGTACACAACCATGATTATATTTCAAGATATGGCAAACATAGCTTCTTCAAGTGTCTTAGAAAAATAATAATATAGAAATAGGAAAAAATAATGTGAGTATATCCAACCATCCCAAAAGTTGCTTCCTATGTCTTTGTAACCTTTCTCTCTGCCCCTTCCCACCCCCACACAGGAACTTAGGGAACCATTGATTTAATATCACTATACATTAGATTCAATTTCCTAGAATAAGATAAATGAAAACATACAGGGTGTACTCTATTTTTTCTGCCATTTTTCATTTAACATAATTATTTCAAGAGTCATCATAATGTAAACCCATAGTTTATCATTTTAATTGCTGAGTACCATTTAATAAATATTTTCTCATTCTTTAAATTTTAACCTTCCTGTGTCTTTATACTTCTTGTAAGCAACACATTGTTGGGTCTCTTTTTACCCAATCTCATAATCTTTGCTTTTTAATTAGGATAGTTACATTATGAAATAATCAATATAATTTAAGTTTTTCATCTTGTTATTTTTTTCTTTTCCTTTATAGTACTGGGAATTGAATCCAGAAATGTTTCTACCACTGAGCTGAGCTACACCCCCAGGCTTCTTCTTTCTTTTTTTTTTTTTTTTATTTTGAGACAGGGTCTCATTAAGTTGCTGGAGTTACTCTTGAACTGTCTTCCTTCTGCCTCAGCCTCCCAGGTAGCTGGGATTATAGGTGAGTAGCACTGTGTCTGGCCCATTTGTTCTTTGTTCTCTTTGTCTTTTGTCTTTTCCTGGATTTTGTGATTTCATTAGATTTTCTTCATTCTTATTAGGTATTACTCTTGTAATATTTCAATGATTGCATTGGTGTTTATTGTATGTGTCTTTATGTTATTGCAGTTTACCTTCAGTTGATATTATACCACTTCACACAGAATATGAGAAACTAATAATCACATACTTCCATTTCTCACCTTTCAGTTCTTATGCTATTATTGTTACATTTACACACATATACAATACTTTCTCAATATATTAAACTTTCTATTAGATTATTATTTTGTTTAAAGTGACAATTACCGTGGCTGGGTATGGTGGCACACGTCTGTAATTCCAGCGACTCAGGAGGCTGTGGCAGGAGGATTGAAGTTCTTTATTCTTGGTTATGGATTCAGATTTCCACCAGGTATTATTGTCCTTTTATCTGAAAAACTTTCTTTAGCATTTCTTGTCACGTAGGTTTGCTCATGATAAATCCTTTTGCATCTAATCTGACTAAAAATATCTGTATTTTGCCTTCATTTTGGAAAAACTATTTTTACCAGAATTCTAGGTTTATACTACTTTCCCTTCAGTCATTTAAAGATGCTGCTTCAGTCTTGTCACTTGCACTGCTTCCAATGAGAACTCTTCTGGTATCTAGATCTCTATGTCACTATACTTGATCCTACCTCTTATTTTCCTTGGACTGCTTTTATGTTTTCCTTTTTGTTTTTGGTTTTGAGAAATTTAACTATCATATGCCTTGCTATATTTTTACTTTTATTTCTTGGACTTTTGGTTAATTTTGTTTCTTATATTTGTGATGATAACATGAGAATACCTCATCTGGAGTTTTAAATAAAGAAATAGCCTGCAGGTATCAAATATAAGGCAGTGTATAACTACAAACAGTCAATCTGGAACATTTTCCTTTTTAGTTTTCCTTGGCCAAAGACTAAAATCAGAGATGGTACAAGGCAAATGAAACTTGTATACCAAAGATCTCAAACCTTTGGTTTGGATCATTCTAGTATGGATTTCAAGGAATGGGTGATAGATAAGGCAGATTCTTTTAGGTTCCATTAACAATAATAACAACAACAAATATGTATTACAGAAAAAAGTAAGAGACCAAGCTAGGTGAATGAAGGATTCTGAAAATTTGGCACACCAAATGTAATTTTTTCTAAGATGTCTCAAAAATGTTCCCCAGACTGACTAAATTGTGTGGTATAGCTTTTTCTAAGAAATTTTAATGTACTGAGAGATGAGAAGGAGAATGGAGAAGAGGAAAAGGAGCAGGGGAAAAAGTGGAGAGAAAATTAAAAGTAACCAGGCATGGGTGTGCACACCTGTAGTTCCAGCATTTGGGAAGGCTGAGGCAGGAGGATCGCAAGTGTAAAGCCAACCTCAGCAACTTAGTGAAGACTTTAGCAACTTAGCAAGACCCTGTTTCAAAATAAAAAATAGGAAAAAAAAGGCTGAGGATGTGGCTCAGTGGTTAAGTGCCTCTGGGTTCAATACCCTGGTGGAAAGAAACAAGGAAGGAAGGAAGGAAGGAAGGAAGGAAGGAAGGAAGGAAGGAAGGAAGGAAGGAAGGAAGGAAAGAAAGAAAAGCCCACATGTTCAGGTTTACGACCGCATTCTTCAATTCTAGCTTTGCACATATGGCTTCAGAATACCTCTGTTATCATTCTTGGTTTCTTTCATAAGTCTACATTCAGTCTTTTAGAATAGCTGCAAATGATTCTTCAGATGTACCAGGATAGCTGCCCTAAGAAAAGATTTTTTTAAATGCCTTTATCACAGTAAGTCATACAAATTGTTGTGGAAATAACAGATCTAGGTCTAAAAGGAGAAATAATTATGTTCCTAAATTGTAGAATTTTTCTATATCCTTTCTGAGCAAGAGGAACAAAGTTATAAAAGAGAATTCTAAAAGGATTTCATGAAGAACCCATTCATGCCTGCTGGCAGAGACAACAGCTGAACCTGGGCAAAGCAATATGGTTTTGGCAAAGCACTGAATCATGGAACAGGCAGAATGGATACAGATGGCAGAAAGGGGCTTCTTGTGTCACTGTTGAGGCAGACAAGCTTCCCTCTACTGAAAAGTCATAGCAATACTTGATAACATTCTTCACAAAATGTAAAATTCAAAGCTAAATGTGAAAGAAGAAAAGGAAACCCCCAAGTACCAGAAACTAATAGGCAGAGCAGTAAGAGAAAGCTGTTGCCATGGTGGTAAAGGGAGTGTGGGACCAGATATAGGTTCTAAAGGTTGGCAGTTAGGGTTTTAAAATGCACACAGAAACCCAAGATTACAAAGTAACACAGCCCTCATAGGATACACAGTCATCACACAGACAGAGGCTCTAATCACAGGGCTACAGAATCTTGCTGTATGCAGTATAATACTATATATATATATATATATATATATATATATATATATATATATATATATTACAAAAGAGAAATATATAGAGAATTATAGATACTATATATAAGTAAGATAAAGAGAACTATGTATTATTATAGATGGTAAAATTATACCAAAATGTATTTTTCCATTCTGTAGTATTTGGGTTATTTCTGATCTTTGTTAATACAGACATTTCTGCTATGAAAAGTCTTAAACAACTCTCCTGTTGCACAAAAACTAGAATTTCCTTAGATTATCCATCTAGGAGTGGAATCTCTGTGTCACAATGTACTAAAAGTTGGTTACAAAATGATTTTTTTCAATTTTCAATAATTGATGGGCATAACATTTATTTTGCTTTATAATGTGCAATTGTTTGATTACTAATGGGGTTAATCATTTTATATGCTGATTGACCTTTTGAGATCTGTCTTCTGTGAAGTACCAGTTTACTCTTTGTCTATTTTGCTATTGAGTTTGTAAGGAGTTATTTACATAGTGTAGGTAACAATTATTTGTCAGATTCATGTATTGCAAATATCTTCTCTCCTTTTATAAGTGTTTTTCACTTACTGGGTTTTGATGAACAAACTTTTAATTTTATTGTAGTCAAATGAAAGTCTTTCCTTTATAATTTTAGATTTTTGCTCACATTTTAAGATTTTTTTAACTCAAGATCATAATATGTTTTCTTATCTCCTAAAAGTTCATGGTTTGAACTTCTGCTTCAATTTTTTAGTAAGATTTTGAGAAGGAATTTAAGTATACTAGTTGGCCCCTTATATCTGCATTCATAAATCTGACCAATTGTGGAACAAAATATTCAGGGGAGATAACTATGTCTAAACATGTTTAGATTTTCTTCTTATCATTATTCCCTAAATAATACAATACAATAACTATTTGCATAGCATTTACATTGTATTTGGTATTATAAATAATCTAAATACAATACATATAGGAAGATATGCATCAGTTATATTGAAATACCATTTTTATTATTTATTTTTGTTTCCATATTTTTATTGGTGCATTATAGTTATATATAATGATGTGATTTGTTGTTTTATATTTATACATGCACAGAATATAAGTATAATTTGACTGTGGCTGAGGTTGTAGCTCAGTGGTAGAGCGCTTGCCTAGCATGTACAAGGCACTGGGTTCAATTCTCAGCACCTCATAAAAATAAATTAAATAAACGTCCATCAACAACTAAAGAACTTTTTAAAAATATAAATGAATAAATAAATATAATTTGACTAATATAATTTGACTTCCCACGAAAGACCAGTTGAGATAGGAGACATGAGCCTTTGCAGGTTTTGATATACTTAGGCCAGGAGAAAAGTATCCCGGGACCAGTTCCCCATGGGTACAGAGGGATGACCATATACTCTTCATATGCAGTGGTCCCAGTACCCATTATTATACTTGTCCTTTCCCTCACTGATATTTTGTCTGAAATTCAGGCTTGATGTATATGATGAAATCTATTGATCTATTTTTTATCTATATACTCACAAATTTATTTCTTATAGCTTTAAAAAAATCTTGATTTCTGCTAGATAAACACCCTCCACCAATTTTTTCCCTTTGAAAAGTTTTGATGATCCTTGGCCTTTTGCTGTTCCATACAAAGTTAGAATTAACTCCAAAAACTAAACAAACAATATTGCCTACCCTCACAACCACAGAGAGACACAAATCTGGGATTTTTGTGTTGTTTTTAAGTTTAGTAAAGCAAAAATTTTTTTAAAAGGAAATACTAATGGAAAGTTACATAATAATATTAATGACAAATCATAATGAAATAAAAGTCATCTTTAAGGATAAAATAGAATCTTAACATAAACGTTCACCAGAAAAGATATAAACTTCTGGTCCAGTATAAATGCAACCACAATAGTCTCAAATGTATAAGAAAAATAAGTAGAATTGAGAGGGCAAATTGATCAAACAATTATCAAGGAATATGTTAACACAGCTCTGTCAGAAATTGATAGATCAAGTGGATGAAAAAAGTAAGGCGATAAAAAATTTGAACAACAAAATAAACAATATTGACCCAGCAGACACATGGTACAAATAAATACATTCTTTTCAATCATACCTAGATAATTCACAAAAATTGACAATGTTCTGGACCATAAAAGAAGCTTCAACCAAGCAATCAATATTAAACACTGAGTTCTCTAACTACAAGGCAATAAAATTAGAAATCAATAGTGAAATCACAGTTTTTTAATCATACAGCTCTCACAGGATTTTTCACAGTTTGCTAAGCCCTTGTAAAGAAGACCCAGCAGATGACTTGTCCCCTAAGAGTAAAGAAAAAAGAATTAACAATGGTAAATTAAGCAGATCCCAATGGAATTTTCAGCTCCATTACTTACTACCTGTGAATTTAGGCAAGTACAGAGCCTTTCAGTCACAATTATAAAGAAAAGTGGCTGTCTCATGGGGCTGTGTGAGGATTAAATAAGATAATATACAGCTCTTGACATAATGCAAGCCACATAGAAATATCTAATGTTTAGTTTTTTAGGTTTTATTTTTAGTTAGTTTCTTGTATAATTTTGTTTAGTTGTTATTATTTCTATATTAACATTTGTTTTGCAACATCACAAAGTGAATTTTTTTTTAGATTTACTATCTTGGCACAAGGAGCCCTTTTTCAAATTTGGTCATTAGTTCAGATCCAAAGACAGCATTGTTGTAAAAGGGGACAAGCAAAGAAGTTCCTTTCTAGCTCCTCAGACTTGGTTTCTCTGGGTATTCATGGCCCCAAAGGAGACTTCTTTCCAAATTTCCCTGTTTAAAATATCCAAAAACATAGTTCGAACTTGACCATCTTTTACTAAACTAATAGACTAGTGATCTTTTTCTCTACGCCCTTGTAATGTCTTCCTTAAAATCCTTTGAAGCCTTTTGTGGATGGGCATGAAGCTGTGGATACATGGAAATGCTGATGGACTAGCAACAAAGTGGCTTGGGTTAGAAATCTAACTATGTCTCATTTAATCACCTTGCCACCATCAAGCAGTATGTATGACAGGCCCAGCCCCACCTTTGCAGGTGAATGTCAGGTATTCTGGAGAGCAAAGGAAACGTGAAATGACATCTCTATACCTGGCGGACATCTTCAGCTCCTCTATGCCCTGTGCTTCCTCCACCTCATGCCAGACAAATAGAAAGGGAGAGGGGAAAGTAGGCACTGTGTAGGGAAAACAAGACGTGGAAAGTACTGTATAAAATCAAGTAATAGCAGTTGAGAAGGAGAAAGGGAATCTGGGAAACTTGAAAGTTGGGCACTTATCATTGAATGTGTTGCAGGACTTTTCCAAGATACCTCTGGCAATAATGCCAAAGAGACATGGGTAAAGAGTCCAGTTCACACATAATGTACATTTCCATATCACAAAATAAAATTTCCTGATAAAAATCATGACTTCAAAGATTTGGGCCTGGTTTGGTGGCTCATACCTGTAATTCCAGAACTCAGGAGACTGAGGCAGGAGGATTGTGAGTTCAAAGCCAACCTCAGGAACTTAGCAAAGCCCTAAGCAACTTAGCAAGATCCTGTCTCAAAAAAAAATCTTAAAGAAAAAAGAAGAACTGGGGATGTAGCTCAATGGCAAAGCATCCTGGTTCAACCCACAGTACAAAAAAAAAAAAAGGGGGGGGGGTGATATGGGGGAAAACTTGTGCTAAAATAATAAATTAAAAATAGTATTTTCTTATTCATTAGTTATGTACTGCCTTATTTTATGTCATAACCAAGTGTTGTTACCTTTAGTGTCATAGACTGAATCCAGATTATGGGGATTTATGAATGTCAAGGTTAAATATTGCATTTGTTTATGGTTCACTCTCTCTTATAAGGTCATGAACTCACTGGTGCAAGAGAGAGCATGTCTAACTTTTCTTTTTATTCCAAAATCTTAAAACAATATGTTGTCTTAGAGGGTTCCCCAATCAACAGCTTCTCTATCAGGGAGAATCCAGTCCAACCAAAATAAGATTTCTGCTTACATTGTGCTATGTATTATACTTCACACTTATTGCCTCATTACTGCAAACTGATTATGTTCCAGTGCTGTAGAGGAGGAAATTAAGGAAGAAAGAGGCCAAGTGATCACCCAGTATCACATCGTTAGCAAGCTTGGAGCCAACAATCAACACTCCAGGCAACCTGGTCCTATTCTATTTCTAATTACTACAATCTTCTCTCTCTCTCAGATTGCATTTCCACTGACTTTTTTTGTATTATATTTTATATTGCATGTTATCTTTTATAAGGTACGATTTTTGCATGTTATGTTCAAAATGTGAAAATTGGCAAGATGGCACACACTGATTTTGTAAATCAGTCAATGCCGGTATTACAAATTATGAAAGTCACATTTGAAAAGTTATGTGATGTTTTGTCACCACATTTAGGAAAGGCTATCATTATAGCTTATAATCATTGATGGAGTGAAAACATCATCCTACAATTAGTCTGACTCAAAGAAGTTAACAGCTAAGAGAAATATATATAATGTTCTACAAGGAGGTCTTGAAGCACCAGGCATAGAGCTTTGTTTCCTCTTCCCAAGAAAATGGACTTTTACAGAGTTATCCTAGTAAGAGATGTCAAGCTTGAGCCATTTTGGACTTTGATCAAATTCATTACCTATTGTGTCTGACAAGACTCAATCAGAGAAGCAAAACCACTAAGGCAAATTAGATACATTAAGAGACACAATATAGCTATCTGACTTTATATTATTAGTGAAGTTGATTAAATAATCTCTCTTTAAGCCATTCTACCTGTTTTTGGCACGGGAGCCTGAAGTCTGCAGACAAAGCCACAAGGAAGAGAAAATGGATTTGAAATGCAGGAAGCAAGGGAAAACTGAAAATGACCAGCATTCATTCCCTCTAAGCCTCCTACATTGATGATGAAGTCACCCTGCAGGGGAAGCATCCTTCATCGCAGCACTAAGCACATGTCTGGTCCAAGAATCACAGAAGCTAAAGGCAGACATACATCAGGAGCTGGAAGTGAGCCTGCAGATCAGCTACAATGTGGCACAAAATACTATGGGCTGCAGGAGTTCCTCATTCCCTGCCCTACCCTCTGGACATCAAGAATGTGCCTACTGCTTCACTTCCATCTCCACATCTCCTGAAAAATGCCTCTTGTGGTCCAACTGACCATTATATAATGAAAGGAATTCTGAGAAATGTATTTTCAACTAAGTTGACACAATATAAATCTACCACATCTATTCTTGAGGGCAGATCTAGTGCAAGAGGAATGTGACAAGATGTTCTGCCTAAGAAAGTACCTTTGATCCCAGCCATGGATATCATATAGGCAAAGGGCTTAGGTTTTTCTCAAAGAAATAGTACTCAAACACTTGGTAAACATACTAAAGAAATAGTACTAAACACCTGACACTATTAACTTTGTTACCCTAGTTAATTCTTAATTAGTGCTATGATTATGATCCTTATTTTGCAAGCAAATGTAGAGAACTTAGAGAACTTAACTGGTTTGCTCAAAGCCATACAGCATGTTGCAAATCCAGGACCCAATTCTCTTTGATTCCATAACTCCTGCCTGTCACCAATTCACTTTACTATTAGTGATAAAATGAGAAATAAAAAAATGATTATGTGTGCACTGGGGCATCATCATTATTTTCACCATAAAATCTAAGTGCTGCTATGGCTGCAGTTATAGAAAATCTGCTCAGTCATCACCTTAGATGAAAACCCTAGAAAAGAACCAGACTCTTCATGGAATTAGTACAGCCCTGTCTTTCCTAAGGTAGGCATAGAAGGAAGAGTTAAAGCCACATAAAAAATGACACCTGGAAGGGAGCCAAGACTTTTCCTACCCCACAATCAAGGAAAAATTGAAGAAGAAAATAGGATAAAAAGTCTAGGAAGAAATTGAGAGAGGCAAATACCAGTTTGTAAAGAAAATGTTCAGCAGAAGTGAGGTGAGACAAAGAAAGGTGTGTGAGCAGAAGGAAGTATACACATGTATTGTCAAAAGGAATAGAAGGAATTGTCTACAGTGCTGAGCAAATCCAGAGCATCTAAGGAACCTTAGAGAGGGCCAGAATGGGAGATATCGTTCAGTCAGACCTCTATGAGCCTGCGCTAACCAAAAGGGCTTTAACATCCCCAAGCCCAACCATACCTTGGGCTTCTTGAATCCATCCCAAAGCTCTTTATGCCTTTTCCTAGAACATTTACTTTAGAAAAATTTGTAATAGTTAATCCTTTCTCTACTCCATGGAGATGTAAATGTTTTTTAAAACTTCTTACCAGTTTCACAACTAGAATATCTAGAATATCATTCTTAAGGACCTGGAAGCCCTGAATTGTAATGTAAATAGCAAGGGAAATAGTACCCTTATTTCCCAGTTCTCATGGCAGGTTAGGAGCCTAAATTTCATGGGCAACTCAAAGTTGTAAGACTACCTCCTGTCAGGAAGATACAAAAAGTTTACTTTTCCTTTAGGTAAAGTCAATTAGCAAACAGAGGTGGACTATCACTCTCTCTTAAAAGCTTTCCAACCCTTTGTTTCAGCAGAATAGAGGTCTGACCACCCATAATTCTGACCTCTCTCCCCTATTGCAATAGGCTTGAATAAAGTCTTCCTTACCTAAACTTTGTCCAGTGACAAAGTTTGGCAGTCTTAGGACCAAAACGAAATAGGTAGGAGGTTATCTTTGAGGAAAACTTTTATTACGCAAAGGAAGAAAATATCATCAACCAGAAAATGAATAACTCAAACATCTGGAGTGCTAAACTAAGAGAAAGCCAGCAAAGAGTTTTAGAGCGTAAACTTTGGAGTTAATCAGACCCAAATTGGAGCCCTAATCCACCTCTTACTATTCATATAACACCGGGACATTATTTTGCTCTAAGTCATGGCAAAGCAGGCATGGTGATAATAGATAGCAGTGATGGTATTGAAATTTCAATGAACAGACCTGAAACGGACGAGTCAATCCTAACTAGAAATAAATTATTCTAATTATGTATACAGAAGGTGTTTTCTTCCTGACTTTTTACTTTGAAATATTTTAAACTAAGTAAAAGAGCACAGCAAATAACCACATTCCCGTTACTGAGATCAACCAGCTATTTGCCCTTTGTCCTCCACCCCTGCATTTGAAACTAACTTGCAGATCATGACTAAATAAATACTTGGCCTTTGAAACTTCAACATCCACTTCCAGAGAATAAGGACATTCTCTGACAGAATTTAAACACACTATTACACCAAAAAAAGATTTAATAATATCATCTGTCATGCAGACCATGCTTAAATTTTTGACAGTTCCCACAGTACCTTTTTTATTGTTTTTATTTTCAGATCCAGGATCCATTCAATGTTCATATACTTCTCTTGATTGTTCTGCCTCTTTTGTTCCTTTAAATTTGGGCACATCTGCATGTTTTTGTGTATAAGTCAGTTTTGCTTTTTATGATAGTGACTTGTAAAGATTCCAAGCCAGTTATCCTGTAGAATAAATAAGATTCTACATATACTGTAGTTTTCCTCATTAGATTCAGGTTTCCCAATAAGTTCAGAATACATATTTTTTCAAGTGCATATGGAACATTCAAGATAAGCCATAAATAAAGCTAGTATCAAAAATACAAAAAAAAATTACAGCAGATGTTTTCTGATCACACTGATATTCAATTAGCAATTAGTAGCAATAAAATATCTAGAAAATCCCCAAGTATTTAGAAATTAAGCACACAAGTGATCCATATTTAAATATTTAAATAATCTACAAGTCAAAGAAGAAATTATAAGAAAAAAAGGAAAATAAACTAAATGATATTGAAAACACGGCACTCTGAATATTTGTGGCATGCAGTCATGCACTGCTTAAAGGGAAATTTTGTAACTTTGTCAAATTGTAATGGCAAAGAAGAAAAGTTACAAATCAATGTTCTAAGCTACAAATTGAATCCAAAATAAACATAAAGAAGGAAATAACAAATATGAGTAGGAATTAGTATGGATAGAAAGTGGTTAAAAAGTGAAATCAGAGCTGTCCATTGTAAAAGGATATTTTCCTTTTATCTCAACTGAAATAAAATGAGACAAAATCAACAGCCAAAACTTCCTTGAAAAAATTTAATCAAATTGATAGACATTCACTAAGACTGGTCAAGGAGAAGAAATTTTTAAAACACAATTACCAATATTGGGAATAAAAAGGGGATATACCATTGAAGTCCACTTATGCAGATGATAAGATAATAAGAGAAGAGCACTGTGTCAATAAATTTGACCATTTAGATGGCAAAATTCCTCAAAAAACATAATTTACCAAAGTGGACCCAAGATTTAAATGAAATGTTTTGTTGTTGTTGTTTTTACAGTGTGGTAGGATTGCTTTATTTTATAATTCAGGAACATCTGGCTTTTATTGACACAAAAATCAGACAGAAATTTGAAGAGCCTGTTTTTCACATTGTTCCCTCCTCTGATATAAACACTGACCACATTTCAACAAAAGCAAGTCTTATTAAAATATAGGTGGAAATGTTTTTATTTTTTTAGCAAATATACTACCTAGTTGATTTTTTTTACTTTCTACTGCATTACCTCAGGAGGCACATGAGATTATCTCTCTCTTAGAGATGCCAGGTTTGATTACTCGGTTAACATGTCGAACATCAGATGTATCTATTGTACAAGGACACTTTTCCTTTACCCCAAATAATCTCTGGGATGATACTTGGATATCACATAAATATCCTCTTCTACAACAAATTCCCAATTGTTTCAGCATTCCCTGATTGGTCATTACATTATTACATCAATTATTATATTAAGGTTAAAATGTTCCTCATTTTCTGATTGTATTGTTCCATTTACATTTACTAGCTAGCATTGTTTTACAAAAAGTGTTTTCTCTCTCCCCCTCCTTCCCTTCTTCTCTCTCTCTCTCTCTCTCTCTCTCTCTCTCTCTCTCTCTCTCTCACACACACACACACACACACACACACACACACACACATTATTATTATGAACTCACAAATTCAGTTTTTACTTAATGTATTATGATCAATTATCATCATTCTTTTTGATGTATAACTTGTCCCAAGTCAGTTTTTGTATTTTTGTTTTCAATGAACCCATTAGTTTTTGTGCACTTACTTGCTTTTGGAACACCAGACTTTTCAGGTTTACTTTGTAAATTCCCTGCTCTGAGTCTGGCAACATTCATTTCTCTAAAGAGTTCTTAAGTGGTGATTGGTATTTAGAAATACAGATCTAGGTGCCAACTATGCTTGTTGCTGTGGAAGTGGCATTGCTTATAAGTCCTTTCAGCAGACAGAGCTAGGAAGAGTTAGTGCATCTGTGTCTGTGTCATCTATCATATATGGTGGTCTCACACTGATATTTTGGGCTGAAATCCAGCCCTATGCAATTTGTCCTCATCTATGAAAATAAAAATCTGCTTCCCAAAAACACAGAAATGTTTATTTATATAAGTTATAAATATACTCATATTTGTTTTATCCTATAAAATATACAGAATAATTTTAGAATAATACCATTAATACTACTATCAAGAACAAATTTGTTAAGCAAATGGCAGTTCTTCTTTTCTCTTGTTCTCATGTGAGTGAGTGAGTGTGTGTGTGTGTGTGTGTGTGAGAGAGAGAGAGAGAGAGAGAGAGAGAGAGAGACTGAGGATCTGACCCAGGGCCTGATAATGCTAAGCTAGGCAAGTGTTCCCACACTACGCTATAACCTCATTCCTACAGTTATTTTTGACTTTATAATATATTCTATTTTGTATGTACAGTCAAAGCTTTATGTTCAAAAGTTTCTTAACTGTTTTCCCTGTGTGGTTATTTTTAATTTGACATGCAATTGGGTTATTTTCTGTTTTTATTCAAACTTAAGTATCTTCTCATCTTTTATCATGTTTTTTTAATATTTAAAATGTTTACATGGTTCAAAATTAAAATTTCATAAAGACAGTCTACTGATAAATCTCCCATATATCCCCATACCCACTATGCCATCTTTACACACTCTATAAGTCAATATTTTTATTAATTTCTGGTTTATATTTCCTGCTTCATTTTCTCTGAATAAGCAATTTCCCTTTCTTTCTTACATGATAAGTAGCCTATTATATGCGCTTCACTATGATTTCCTTATTTCATTAAATTGTATATCCTGGATTCATGGAGACCTTCCTTTATTCTTCCTCTAGAGCTGTATTGCACCCCATTGTGTGAAATACTATATTTAATTCAACCATTATCCTTTCAGTGATCATATAGAATGCAATATTTTTTTATATTATAAATTATTCCTTAATGAATAACTTTGCTCAAGTGCTTTTTCATATTTGTAGAGGTGTGTCTTCAGGGAGATTTTTCAGAAGTGGACTTCCTGGGTCAAAAGTAACATCCGTATAGTTGTTAACTATTGTCAAATGCCCTACAGATGAATTGTATCATTTTGAATTCCTACCAAAACTATATGAAGCTATCTGAATTTCCACAGCCTCATCAGTGTGTTTAGATTTTGAAGTTTTTACTAATCTTAGAGGCAGGTGAGAAATGGTCCTTCCATAATTTTCTAATTTGTATTTTACTATGATTAAAGTTTAATATCTTCTCCTGTATTTAGGAGCCATTTTTATTTATTTATTGTGGACTGGGGGGTTTGTTTATTTTATATTACATTTTGTAGTTTTCGCCTATATTTTTAAGGAATAGTTATTTGTTGGATATACTCTTTACTACAATTTAAGTGTCTTGATTTGTCATTTGCCTTTTGACTTTGCATGTGGAATTTTGCCATGTAAAACTATTATTTATCCCCATTTGATTCAAATGTATGAATTGTCAAGATCATTGTACTGTCATGTGTAACTAATAAAAAACTATTATTTATTATTTTATGAAATTAATGGTATCATTTTTTTCCTTTTTTGTTACCATATTTTGGAATGTGGGAAATTTTCCACATGCCTAAGTCAAGAAATTATTCAGGTTTTCTTCTATTATTTATTGGATTATTTTTAACATTTAGATCTCCAATCCATGTGGAATTAGTTCTGGTAATTGATATGAGATAAGAAACTACTTTTTCTCTGAATAAATACCAGTTGTCCCAATGTCATTTATATTTGTTTACTAATTTTTATGTGGTGCTGAGGATCAAACCCAGTGCATCCCATGTGCAAGGCAAGTGCTTTGCCACTGAGCCACACAACCCCAGGCTCCCTAGTGTCATTTATTTTTAAAGACCATAGTTTCCAAAACAGGGAATTCGAGGCATGGGGTTGACTATATGACTTATTGATGAGATGAGAAGCCAAACAGGGAGCAATGAGAAATCTCAAGATTGGCAATCACGGGAAATCACTATATCTCTAGGTTAAAGTATCAAAGGGAAAAGAAAATGTTCCTTAAGTCCAGGGTTTTGGTCACTAAGCAAAGGATAAAATTGTAGTAGTATACTCAATGAGTTCTGAAGCCACAGAGGAGTTAAAGTTGCTAAACCCATATGAAGAGCATTGTAGAAATGCCCCTTTGCTCCACCCACAAATCTTCCATCAGTGATTCCCCTGGACCAAACCCAGATGGAGATCAACTGATAAGGGAGACTGGGAAATGCTTTCTACAAAAGTTAAGTCCCCTTACAAAATAGGACAGACATGGGATCAGGGCAGATAAAAAAAGGGGGGGGGGGATAGGGGGAGGTTCTGAGAGCAAAGGATTAGCAGAGCACTCAACAACAACAAAAACATAAAAAATATTATTTATCTTTTCATGAAGACAAATTCCCAGAAGATAACATGTAATTGGAAATACTCTTGTAGTCAAATTCCTATAAGTAATTTAAAAGGTATATATTGGTTTAAAGATAGACTGGAAAACAGTCTTCTTATTAGTTCAAATCATCTCTTCTAGTAATAATATGAATCAATAAGAATTTTTATTCTGTGTGTATGTTTTTTAATGAAGAGGATTGAGGAAATAAGTGTATAGGGATGAAACTTGGAGGACTGAAAACACAGAATTAGTCTTGCAAAAAAACCAGAAACATCCAAATGACGAGTCTAAGATCAAACTAAAAACAAATGAATAAAAAATTAAAATTTTATTTAGTAAAAATTAAGTAAATTTGAATGAAAGGTAAATGAAAAAACGATGAGTTATATGCAATGAATGCAGGAGTTTAGGAACTTTAGAGGAAGAAAACGTTTCTCTTTTATCATTTATAATTTTCTAAGTGCTGTGTTTTAATGTATGTTTTCATAAATATGAAATATGAATATCTTAATCTAACAAAATCCAAAAATAGTCACCTTTGAAAGTCTGTTAGTCAATATAAAAGATATAAAACAAATAGCTTGATTATTTTAAGGAATAGTTTATTACCATAATTCCAATGAGATAAGATCACTTTCTTGTCAGGAAAATAGCAACATATCTACTCATTCTCTTTGCTCAAAATCAAATGCCTTGATAAATCACAATCCAGAAGAATCACAAAAATTCTTCAAGAAAGAATTTTCTAGTTGGAGGATTCTCTAGGCCCTTCAACATCCCATTTCTCCTTCTCTTCTCCCCTGTCTTCTTCTCCTTGTCCTCCTCTGCACTGGCTAGTATCACCATTTTAGGAAAGGCAAGTCAAAACGCAAACTGTGTCAGTTCAAGCAAAAGCATCCTGGTGCACAGGAGGATGAAATAAATAATAATATGTGTGGACATCATTAGTCATTGTTCTGCGTATACCATCTCCAATAAAGCCATTTTAACCAAGCACCCTTGGATAATGGGTTCCAATGACTAATACTTACCCACTGATCCAGAGCCTAAGGAATCTGAGTGACAAACGATAAACCTGCTTAAAATAATGTGATTGATTGTAATTCCATTTCAAATAAATGTAACAAATGGCAATGAGCCATTTAGTTAACCATGCAGCATAATTGTAATTGTTAAGGTTGTTCATTTCATTACACAGTGTCCTTTCTCAGATTTTTTTTTCTGCTCTAGGATGAGGAATTGTCCTTCACCTGGTCATGTGATTTCCATTGGTCATATGGCTTGTTTTCACTTTACTCTGGCTTCAAGAAAACTTGGAGCCTGACTATAGTAATGGGTAAGACTCAAGGAGATATACATGGGCTTTAACCAAACAGTTTTATGTTCCTATCCTTACTATTGCTCTATTCTTTTTCACCTATTTCTAATTTGTCATATATATCCCTATATGCTGTCTGTTGCAGACTGAGTAATTTAGAGACACAGAAATAGAATTTGGAGTACAAGATGTTTATCTCTAATCAACACTGATGAAGAGAAGAAGGAGGGAGCAAGATTGGGAAGAGGCAGGCCTGATCCTCACATTGCCAGTTTAGCAGGACACTCTATAGTAGCTACTGCCAATTAAGATGTCCTGTGTCAAGCCCAAATGCCTGGCGTACACACCTTTCACTCAGTCATCAGACAAAGTAAAGACTTGACCCCAGGAAAGGTGAGTTTTTAGAGGTAATGAGACTTTGGAGTAGCTGAAATGTGGAGACTATCTGCTGCTATTACATTTCACTAGATAGCAAGTTTTTCCTACAGGGAGAAGCTGGTTGGCACATTGCTGTGTCTTCCATAGTCTACTCCTCTACTTAGATCAAAATTTCATGTGGGATGGAAAACCAGATCTTTCAGATGTCTAGTGTTCCTCTCTTTCTGCAGGAAAACTTAGAAAGGAAATACTAGTGGAATATACTATAGTGCCTAAAGCCAAAGTGGATCTCAGGCTTTAGGATCTCAACTGATACTCTTTCTCCTTCTTTCTCTATGCATTTTAGAGTCCATTAGCCCTCCATTGCCCCTTCTACTGGTATGGCGGCTTAGTTGTTAATATGACCCAGACCTTCATTCCTAAAGACATGAGCCACTAGTCACCAGACTCTTTGGCTAGAGTGATGGTACCAGTCAATTTAGAGTCACAATGAGGAAAAGGAGTACTAAGATGGGCCAAGTGGATCGGTTGAGTTCCATACATATTCTTCCTTGGCTGTATTGTGCAATAGCAGCACTTCCTCCTCTTGAGAATCAGAGTCAATTACCTGTCAAGACAGTGCTTGTTTTGACTTTGGTCCCTGGACACAAGGAAGTCAAGGTGCCTAAGTGACAAGCTTATAATTCAATGGGTCTCTTTCTATTTCTCCTTGACAAAGTGCCTCCAATTTTATTTTTTTTTATTTTTTAATTGATTTTTTTAAAAAATAAATGACATCAGAATGCATTACAATTCTTATTACACATATACAGCACAGTTTTTCATATTTCTGGTTGTATATAAAGAATGTTCACACCAATTCATGTCTTCATACATACTTTGGATAATAATGTCCATCACATTCCACCATCCTTGCTAAGTCCCTGCTCCTTCCCTCCCCTCCTTCCCCTCTGCCCTATCTAGAGTTCATCTATTCCTCCCATGCTCCCTGTCCCTATCCCACTATGAATCAGCCTCCTTATATCAGAGGAAACATTCAGCATGTGTTTCTAGGGGATTGGCTAACTTCACTTAGCATATCCACTCCAGCGCCATCGATTTGCCTGCAAATGCCATGATTTTATTCTCTTTTATTGCTGAGTAATATTCCATTGTGTATATATGCCACATTTTTTATCCATTCATCTACTAAATGGCATCTAGCTTGGTTCCACAATTTAGCTATTGTGATTGTGCTGCTATAAACATTGATGTGACTGTGTCCCTGTAATGTGCTGTTTTTAAGTCCTTTGAGTATAGATTGAGGAAAGAGATAGCTGAGTCAAATGGGGTTCCATTTCCAGTTGTCCAAGGAATATCTATACTGCTTTCCAATTTTAAAGACCAGGATCTCTAACCCAGCAGAAAATATGGCAAAGTGGGCAATTGAGAATGATGTAAGTGGGGCCATTACTGTTTCTATCCCTTGATTTCTCATGTTCTTTCCTATAGGGGACACAGCATTATATGAAGGTCACTGATTTGATACATAAACTAATTTCTAGAGGATGGTACCCCATCTTATAGAGTAATGCTTCTTAGCTTACAAAGTTCTATCATACTAGCAGTTTCTTAGTGTAGCACTAGAGATATGACCAGTGGACCCCAAGGTCATAGGCCCACTCATGAACCTTTTTGTTATAAAGTGGATCCCTTGGTCTGATGCAATATTATGCAGAACTTCATTCCAGTAAATCAAAAACTCCCCTAAAAGCTGTCAGAAAGTGTTGACTGAGATCATGTAGGGAGGAAAAGTGAATGTCCATTCCTATGAAATGTGAGAATAAACCATGAACACTTTCAAGATGAAATGAACCCAATGTAGTTAGTTAACCTGTCACCTAGAAGCTAGCTGGTCTTCTCCAGTCACAGTGTTAACATTGGTCTCTGATGCTGGTATATTGGATGTTCAACAGTGACCATAACTAGAAAATTCTTGGTATGTGGGAATCGAGGTTGCTAGACTCCTTCATTGTTGCTGCCATCATTTATGTATCTACTATATATCAGCACTGGGGTGGCTGATGACAGGCTAGTTGATATCATCTGGATAGGTCACTTTATCTACTTAATTGTTTAGTATTACTTCCATGGTATATGCTATCTGATGGATGTTGACATACAAAAGTCTTCATGATTCATATCCATCTGCATATACCTAGTCATATGCCTACGCCCCACTTTCTTGTCACCAACCTTCCACTATTTCTCCCTCCAGATTCCTGACCAGCTAGTCAAGCCATTCATCATATCCATTAGTTTGTGCACATTTAATTTCGGTTTAATTCTCTTTCTATGCAAAAAGAAGTTCCACTTCTGTGCACTGGGAACATTTCTCTTGTCTTTCAAGACTATCCCTAAATGAAACTGTACTATAGCTGCCATCTACTTTTTACTTGTACCCAAATACTTAACCAAATTACCTGTATGCCAAACTCAGCTTTTTCCATTCTCTTTCACCTGGTATTTTATATTTCCCATTTAGTAATAGGTATGAGCCAAGGGAGGGACACTGGTGCCAGAGTAGTAGGTGCCATGGGAATTGAAGCCAATTTGCTCATGCTCAAGCAGCTTATGTTCTCTGGTTCTCCTAGCACTCAATCTTATATATAACATTTCCCACAATAATTATTCCTAGACCCATCTGTCTTTATAACTTAGTGGATCTAACAGGATCTAACTCATAATGGAAAATTCTAGACATATGGTTACATACTTTCTCATGGTCAGGTGATTCATCTCTAGTAGGGTCCAGTAACATGACAGAAATTATTTTTCAAAATGTATACAATTCTCCACTGAAAGTGACATGGCTGGAACCATATAGGTCCATACTCTGATTCTCTCACTAGGACTTGATCCAAACTGTACATGACCTCTTTATTTACCATGGATAACTTCCAATACTTTTTGGTTTGTCAGACTCTATGATACCAAAACCAGGTCTGCTTGAAACACAACCTGATTCCACTGAAGCGACTTTTCCTGCTTTGAGTTATAGTCTAACTTTCATGCTTTCTAGAAGATATGGTTACAACAAAATCCCTAGATGCAGAATTTGCATCTTCATAACCCAAAGAGAACCATTAGTCTCTTTGTTTCTTTCTTTAAGTAGGAGATTATAAAACCAAATAATCTGTCATTTATTTTGGATGGGGACATACTAGCATGCTCTTTATTTCTGGATTCCTAAAATTTTAGATATGGAAAATCCATACTTGTTTCTTTGTGGAAGGTTTTATCTCCTACTCTCTGGAGTACAAGTATCTTACTAAAATCTTCAGCATGCTGACCACTTCTTGCTAATCTTGCTCAATCAACATAATATCATCAACATAATAAGTCATTGTGATGCCCTGCAGTATGCTCAAACAGCCCAAATCTCTTTGTACTCTATCGTGACAGAGGGCAGGACAGTTAACATAAGTCCTTGAAAAAAACATAAAAATATGCTGTTGTTGATTCCACATGAATATGAGTAATATCCAGTTCTCTTTTATAATGTGAGATAAATAATATATTTTCCAAAACAATGACAATATACCCAGTGCTCATTAATTCTTTCAAACAGAGACACCACATCTAGCACAGTGGCTGTAATCAGAGGTTGAACTTGTAGTAGTCTCCAGTTGTCATCCTAGAGTCATTGGTTTCTGCAGGTGCCAGACTGAGGTATCTCAGATACCTCTCTATCCTTTAAATCCTTCAATCATGAATGAATGAATAATTAATTTCATTGATTGCCACCCTTCTCTTGGATATTGTTGCTACTTTTTACTTTCCATCTTGGCTGGTGGGAGGGGGATTAAGAATCTTCCACTTGGGGATAAAGGAGCTAGATATCAAATCAGAGACTCTCCGTCTGATAGAAGAAAAAGTTGGCTCCGATCTACAGATTGTGGGGACGGGCTCAAAATTCCTTAATAGGACACCCATAGCACAAGAGTTAATAACAAGAATCAACAAATGGGACTTACTTAAACTGAAAAGTTTTTTCTCAGCAAGAGAAACAATAAGAGAGGTAAATAGAGAGCCTACATCCTGGGAACAAATTTTTACTCCTCACACTTCAGATAGAGCCCTAATATCCAGAGTATACAAAGAACTCAAAAAATTAGACAATAAGATAACAAATAACCCAATCAACAAATGGGCCAAGGACCTGAACAGACACTTCACAGAGGAGGACATACAATCAATCAACAAGTACATGAAAAAATGCTCACCATCTCTAGCAGTCAAGGAAATGCAAATCAAAACCACCCTAACATACCACCTCACCCCAGTAAGATTGGCAGCCACTATGAAGTCAAACAGCAAAGAGTGCTGGCGAGGATGTGGGGAAAAGGGTACTCTTGTACACTGCTGGTGGGACTGCAAACGGGTGTGGCCAATTTGGAAAGCAGTATGGAGATTCCTGGGAAAGCTGGGAATTGTACCACCATTTGACCCAGCTATTGCCCTTCTCGGACTATTTCCTGAAAACCTTAAAAGAGCACACTACAGGGATACTGCCACATCGATGTTCATAGCAGCACAATTCACAATTGCTAGACTGTGGAATCAACCCAGATGCCCTTCAATAGATGAATGGATAAAAAAATGTGGCATTTCTACACCATGGAGTATTACGCAGCACTAAAAAATGACAAAATCACGGAATTTGCTGGGAAATGGATGGCACTAGAGCAGATTATGCTTAGTGAAGCTAGCCAATCCCTAAAAAACAAATACCAAATGTCTTCTTTGATATAATGAGAGCAACTAAGAACAGAACAGGGAGGAAGAGCAGGAAGAAAAGATTAACATTAAACAGAGACATGAGGCGGGAGGGAAAGGGAGAAAAAAAGGGAAATCACATGGAAATGGAGGGAGACCCTCATTGTTATACAAAATTACATATAAGAGGTTATGAGGGGAATGGGATAACAAACATGGAGGGAAATGAATTACAATAGATGGGGTAGAGAGAGAAGATGGGAGGGGAGGGGAGGGGGGATAGTAGAGGATAGGAAAGGTAGCAGAATACAACAGTCACTAATATGGCAGTATGTAAAAATGTGGTGTGTAACCAATGTGATTCTGCAATCTGTATTTGGGGTAAAAATGGGAGTTCATAACCCACTTGATTCTAATGTAGGAAATATGATATGTCAAGAGCTTTGTAATGTTGTGAACATCCAATAAAAAAAAGAATCTTCCACTTGGTTTTCCTTGCTAGAATAGCTTTTACCCACATGACTGAACTCATGTGGAGGTTGCACAAAATGCCAAGAACACAAAACTCACTCATTCTGGGACCAGAAAATGATGATCATAAGGTTTCACAGGCTCAGTGGGCCTCCCTACACTCATTGTTTACCTGAACTTCATTTGTCTCCTTGTCTCCATTTGTCACCATTCTAACAGGAGGATCATGATAAGGTTTTGGGCCTCTGAATATTAATATCAACTCAAGTTCTGGGTCTGAAAGACCCCAAATGCCTGGACATTCCCCTATCTCTTTTCCTCAGTGCAAAATTACTCAAGTAATTTTATCAAATAAGGACTAAGGTAATTGCAACTATGTAAAGATCCTAGGATTCTTTCTCTTGGAAATTGACCTACCTCTTTAGTTAATTTCTGGTCTGAAAGCTGGATCGGACTCAGAAAATGGTCAAAGGTATCATGACATTATAAAAATATATACTTTATTTTTTAGGGAAGTTTTGGATTTGGATTTATAGGCAAACTGAGTAGAAAGTACAGAGAGTCTTCATATATCTGCTGTCTCCACACATTCAGTCTCCCTTATTATCAACATCACACAATAAAGGGTAACATTTGTGGTAATCAATAAGCCTACTTTGACACACCATTATCACTTAAAGTCCATAGTTTAGGGTTTAGGTTTGGTGTTGTACTCATTATAGGTTTTGAAAATGAATAATGACATGTATCTTCCCTGAATTACAGTATGATACAGAATAGTTTTAATGCCCTAAGAATCCTATGTCTTCTACCTATTAATTCCTGCCTCCCCTAGTCCTTGCCTTTATTGTCTTCAAAGTTTTGCCTTTTTTAGGATGCCATTTAGTTGGAAATATACAATACATACCCCCTTTTCAATTTGTTTTTTTTTTTCATTTAGTAAGATGCATTTATAATCTTGATTCATGAATTTTTATGGTAGAGTTACTATTTTCAACATGCCAGTTACCCTTTTTCCCCCCATATGCACGGACTTAATAGTATCTTAGGCAACAACATAACTATTTTGTCCCTAGGGAGGCTGCATTCTATTAACCACTTCTATAAATCTGTGGGATATGCCATTTTTACTGATCCTCCAGTCTTGCAATCATTACATTAATTCCAACAGCTGCTTTAGGATGCTAAAGTTATTAAGCTACTGGTCAAGGTTCTATCAGGCACATTGCTATCAGTAAGCTAAGTTCTGCAGTCAGACCTGAGCTACAGAGAATAACCATCACAAAAACTTTAAATGATGAGATGCACCTCTAACCAATGCATTTCTTATGCTCTTTGTAAAAGATATATTCCAATATATTCCCTAAGCCCCATGAACACATTTACCTCATGAGCCTTCCAGTCAAACTATCTATATTGATTCCAACATCTCCACATTTATAAGCTTTTTATTACCTTCCCCATTTTCTACCATGGAGATTGTGTCATTTTAATTTTGTGTAATGTGGGCCATTGCTTTTTTTCATGTTTCCGGGGACCATTCTAATAGTGAATTCATATCATCCTCTGGGACACTTGCCAAGCTGTTAAATACCATAATTCAAAATAACATTTCAAGGGTAATAAACTTTTCACCATCTTATTTTTATTTTAGGCCCTCTTGATCAAGCACCCTCAGAATCTAGACCCACGCATACTCCCTAGCTCATTCCAGTACATGTTGGGTAGTTCTTGTGGCTCCTTTGAGAATTGTCCTTTGCCTGCCTTGATCAGATTCTTAAGCTCCTTTGCTATAATATGACCCTGTGCACAACTTAACCTTAAGTATAGGCCTTTGGGGAAGGTGGGAAGGTGATATAGGTACAAGTCAGGCCCATGTTACCCTATGGAATTAAGTCTACATAATTTCTTGTAGTGTGAGGTGATAGGTGCTTGCTCTTAATAAGCAATGACCTCTTCTTTCAATGTTCAGAGGTATATGTAATGTCAAAATCATCAGAACAATTGTGCATATATTATGTTTGTCAGCTTTTCATAGCTGTAATCAAAATATCTGAAAAAAAACTTAAAGGAGGTAAGATTTATTTTGACTCTTTATTTCAGAGGTCTCAGTTCTCAGTTGACTGACTCTATTGCAGAAACATCATGGCAAATGGGAAGCAGAGAGATTTAGAGAAGATATAATCTAAGGCCACACCCTCAGTAACCTAATTCCTCTAGCCACACCCCACCTGCCTAGAGCCAGCACTCAATAGTCCATTCAAATCATTATTTCATCAAATGGATTAGCCCACTGATGAGGTTGCAGCTCTCATAATCCAGTCTTTTCACCCCTTAACATTGCTGCATTGTTCAACACATGGGCTAGATCCAAACCATAACAGATAAACTCATCCCATTAGAGTCTTGGATGCTAACCTTGGCATGACAGACCCACCTTAGTTGGGCATTTAGTTAGCTGTGAAATTTAGTCACTCTGAATACAAATACCAAGGCCTACACACTGACTTTCTCTATTCCTCCACTAGAGTCAAGAAGAGCTTCTTTGTATGCAATCAAGAAGTCCTCTGACTTTTACATCTGGCTAACACCATATCTTTCCCACTATTTTTTCTCCTATGTTTCAAATGTATGATGCAACACACTTAATAATACATTCTTCTACTAGTGCAACCTCCTAAGTCACAAGTGAAAATGTGAACCATCCCTTGTGCAACAAACCATCTGTGTTCCATCTTGACTAATGATAGGGTCCTCATTGCCAACTGGATGGTGGTGATCTAGCTCCAAAACCCTATCTACTTTCTCAATTCATTCCTTGTATCCATTAATTCAGATTATATTCTCTAGAAGTAGATGCTAATATGAAAGAAAGAGGAAAGAAGCAGGAATGAACAGTAGAAGAAATCAAACTATGATAATCTGGCCCATATAACAGGAACCTATGGGATGAGTATCACTCACAAAAGTGTCCTTAAAATGTGAGGTTGTTGCTCAGTGGCAGATCCCCTGCCTTGCACATATGAGGCACTGGGTTTGATCCTCAGCACCACATAAAAATAAATAAACAAAATATTTTGTGTCCATCCATAACTAAAAAATATTTAAATAAACACCCTGCATTCTCCCACCTTGCTTATCCACAAAATGTAGTCTACCCCAGAAAGGGTATGATCTGAGATAAGGTAGCTCTTTTTTTATTATTAAGGTAGCTCTTTGCAGTTGAAGCAGACTCTGCAGGATATGACAGCTGGAGGCTATCAACTGACTACTATCTCTACATGAGCCTTTCATTGAAGGGGATCTTCCTGTCTACCACAGCATCTTAAGCATATTCTTAAGAAAGAACAAAAATAAATATCTCATATTAGTTTCTGTTTTCTTTTTTAAAGAAACCTTTAATAGATTGTGGGTCAGTTGTAGCTTATACAAATCCTATAAAAGCACAATCTTTGAAAACCACAACATATAGCCTAAACTAGAAGATCAGAAATTTTTCATAAAATATAAATATTAATAGAATTAAAATAACATCATTCTTGTCACTTTGAGCCTTAGTGCAATTTTCAATCAATGATGTGGCTATTAAACAAGATATTAAGAGAGATTCCTTATTCCTTTTTGTGGGAAGGCACTGTGGATTGAACCCAGGGGTGTTTCACCACTGAGCACCATACCCAGTCTTTTTAATTTTTTTCTTGAAACAAGGTCTCTCTAAGTTGCTGAGGCTGGTCTTGAACTTGCAATTCTCTTGCCTCACCCTTTAGAGTAGCTGGGATTACAGATATGTGCCACTGCACCTGGCTCTCCTTTTCAAAGATGGGCTCAACATAATGGCATCTAGTAATTTTAACCAGACATTTTTTTCTCTGAAAACTTTTTGCATCAATTCTTAAATAATAAGTATAATAAATATGTTGAATATATTTCTGTGTAGGATAAAGAACCAGATCTGTTCAGTAACCAAACAAATTAAAGTACTATTAAAGAACATCTGAGATGGGGAAAAAAGAGTGTCCCAATGGATTCAGACTCATAGCTATAGTTTCTAAAACATTTTAGTCTTTAAATAGACAATAGTAGTATTTCCTTAAAGAGTGATTTATGAGTTACCTGTGTCAGAATCACTCAAGGTTCTTGGGAGAAAAAGGCAAAGTCTCTGGGGAAGTATCACCAAGAATTTTTAATTTTTGTACCTTTAACAGGCTATTAGGTTATGATGGAGCATAGAAAGTCTGGGAACCACTGATCAATAGTATGTTCACTGTTCAGTCATAGAGCAAGCTGTTAAGCAATAGTGAAAGCAACATATGCTGAGCTCTGACTGTGTGCCAGGCACTATTCTCAGCTCTTTATGTGAGTTGTCTCATTTTATACTCACTATAACTCTTCAAGCAAGAGACTGTTGCAGCTTTCATTTTACAGGTGATAAAACTCAGGGATGCACATAGAAAATGGAAGATTTGAGTTAAAACACAAGAAGTTTGACTCAAAGTCTTAGGCACTCTTAACCACTAAACTTTGCTGTGGGCCTATGCCCAGGTGAGACTGTAAGAAAGCAAAGCTTCAAGCCTTATGCAGATATCTTAGACATCTTCTCATCCAAGAACTAAGAGTATTCTGAACTTTTCTTGTTAATAATGAAGATCTAATTACTTCAGTGTTTTACATATTAAAAATATGATAATTTGATATGCATATAATGCTTTTCAGATTATAAGTATTTGCCTATTGAACCCAATGTCTGTGTAATGACATCCTTGGGAAGTGGTAAAGCATTCTAAAAATGAGGACTATGAAGACTATATCCTTCACAAAATGTCATCTTATCCTGTCCTTTTTGAAGAGCTGTCTGGCCTGATTCTGACTTTTTTCCAATTAATTGATATACCTATAAAATAATTAGCTCATTCCCTTTCTCTCTCTCTCTCTCTCTCTCTCTCTCTCTCTCTCTCTCTCTCTCCCACACACACACACACACACACACACACACACACACAGCTAACTACTGTATCATCACTGGAATATTTTTTAAAATATGTTTCAATTTTTTATGACATCTTGATTGGAAACAAGGACATAGTTCATGTCAGAAACTGATGAAAATATGCTCTTGGATATTTATTAAAAACACAATACATCATCTCCATCATTATCAACTAAAAGCCACAACCCAGTATTCTTGAGAAAGTATTTTATAATTAAGAGTATTTTATTCTATACTGATTCACTAATCATGATGATGAGGATCCCAATCAAAAGGATATTATCAGTGTCAGAGCTAATCTTCTAACTTAGTGGTTGTGAGATACTTCTGTTGGCTTCCTATACTATATTTTGTTCTGTACTTCTGTGTAATACTATAGAGCTCTAATTAATTAGCATTTTATTTAAATGATTTAAACCTATTTCTGATTCTAATAAAAAATAAAAATTTCCTTATCCTTTAAGTCTATAAAATTTTTTAATAAAAATTTTCATTCTAAGAAATTTCTCTTTAAAATGGTATTTTATTCAAAAAAACACAATCATTAATATTGGAAAGTTTGTGTGGAGGTTCATGGAATAAAATTAATTTTCTCTCAGTCTTATTAGAGAGTTTAAAGAGCTACCTTTACTTCTCTTGAGCAAAAGGGAAGGAAAGATATCCAAATGTATCAAGCATGTCTTAATGCAAACTTTGTTGCATTGTATATTTATTTCAATTCATTACCATAAAAATTGGTAAAATGTACTATTAATCCTATTGTTATTCACTATTTACATATGAGGGAACTGAAGTTCAATGATTAATTTGTGTCCAAGGTCACACAAAAAGTAAATCAAAATCCAAGGGTCTTTCCCCATATACCAGGGTATTCCCAGAGAAAGTGCTAGAAACATATTAATGAAACAATGCAATCTGATTTGCATATAAACTTAGAATGGAAGTGTGCAAAATGCACTGTAAGCCAATCTTTAATCCTAAGTATTGCATTTGCACACAGTCTTTACAGAGTGCCAGTTATTAATCCATGAATTGGTTTCAAAGAATAAACACTGAAATTTATTATTCAGCAACCTAGATAGAACCTGGCAACAATCACAGTTTTTCTTACACAGACAATATTTCAATTGAGCAGATTTCTCTCCAATGATGTCACCAAAATACCTTAGTGTTTAAGTATCATAGACTGTTTGGTAACAACAATTGGTAAGAAGGGAGACAATTGGGAAAACAAATTTTTGCATTAGGAATTTACTTTCAAAAGAGGAAAAGTTACAAATGAAAGCTAATCCTTTAAAGACTTTTTACTAACATCAGACCTGATCTGTCTCACTAATCTCTTCCTAAACAATACTAAAAGCTTGTGTATCAAGAGGATAACATTAAAAGATGTATCACTCACAGAAGATAAAGTGGGTGTGGCCTTAAGGTTTACTAAAGGAAACCACTCTTCTCACTCTTCAGAATCCTTTGGTTTTAGTTTCCTTCTCAACTCTCTCCCTCTGTAAATACATGCAGACCCAACAGGTAGGAAACCAGTTAATTCCCCCACGTTTCATTTGTTTAAACTGATGAACATTCTCCTTCAGGAGCCAGATCATATTCCCTTATATAACTGAGATGTGTGTGTGTGTGTGTGTGTGTGTGTGTGAGAGAGAGAGAGAGAGAGAGAGAGAGAGAGAGAGAGAGAGAGAGATGCACTATTCTGGGACGGAGGGGCCAAGTAGAAATTTTGAGGGGCTATGGTGGAAAAACAGAGTTGCTCTCTCCCTTTCAAAGCTATGTCTGGAAGAGGGGGTGGGGACAATACTAACCCATCATCACGCTGCATGCCAGTCTCACACACGGATGCTTCTCCTTCATGTTCTCTGGGAAATTTCCCCCAGATTAGGAAAAGAACGGGAAGTAGGGTCTGCTACAAAAGAAGAAAGGCGAGTTTTTACCACTGCAGCACAAAGAAAAGCGGAGCGCACTTTCACATTATCGCAACTCCACTCTCTTGACCAGCTCTATACTTCAGCACCACGGAGAGCAGCACCTCCTCAGCTACCACCCATGGGGAGCCAGATTCCCGCGACTCTGCACCGGATCCCGGTCATCTAGAGGAGGGACAAGCCTGCGTATTCTACCCTCAATGTAAGTAGCTATGACGAGTCTTTCATATTGATTTTTTTTTCAGTAGAGATTGTTTTCTAGCTGAAATATGAAATTAATTAACTTTTATTTATTGGCCCTTTCTCTCTAGGTCATTGCTTAGATTTTTTTTAGATATTGTCTGAATGTGACATCTTTCTTATTTGTTAAGTTGGTAGGAATTTTTTTCTTTTATTGACAGTCTAAGTTTACAAAGCCATTTAGAAATAGGCAACTCCTCCTGGTAAGCCTAGTCCTTTTGTACTGGAGTAGTATAGTTTTATTTCTAAAAGAGCATGTGTGTTGTCTACCTTTTCACTACGGAGAGCTTTTAGAATTTGGTGTTCTGATGTTATTTATTTGAATATAAATATGGAGTTGGAAAGAGGAAGAAGGATATATTATAATAAATAGTCACTGTTAAAGAACTACAGGTGGCAAGAAAAGGGCTTTTTCTTTCTTATTGAAAATATGGTCTGAGCTCTATGTCTCCTTTAGACATCCATTTCAAAATAACAAATATGCTCTTAATAAAAGAGATGTAATCTAGGCAGAGCTTTTACATGAGCTTTGATAATCTGGATCACAGAGTCTCCACTTTAAGTTTGAAGTTGTAAATTCACTTAGGTATGATTAAGGAGACATGACAAAGATGCTATTGTCATTAATTATAATTTAAAGGCTTTAATGGATTCAGGGTAGATTTTTAAAAGGCAATAATGATTGACCCTGTCTGGTGGCACTCAGTGAATTTTTGCCTCAGAATGCCACCTGCTGGTGGGTCCTATTTCTAAAGTACTAAGCACACTTACCAGATTTATGAATGAACTCACATAAAATCCAGAATATTCATTATGGATATGATGCAGACCGACTGTCTAAGGCCTTTTTAGCAATGACATTGACTCAATTTCTAACAATTTACCAATATTCTATGTTACAATTATAATTCCATAAATACTTATCTCCAAAAACACTTGCTCCTAGGCTTAGGGGCATGTAGACTAGCTAACTCCTTTAGGCAGTAATTAACCCAGAAAAAAAAAAATCAGAACTATGTGGAGCCTCATTGAGGCTAATTGCAGAATGCATGTGGTATCTTGGATGTGAACTACAGGAGCTGCTGCTTAGCAAAAGCAATCAACACTTCTCTGAGATAAATATTCAGCATGCTACTGTTTCCAGTATTTTCATTTCACAATTTAAGGGCCTCTGTTTTTCCTGGTGGTAGATGTTCATTTCAGACTCTTTTGGCACAGAGGTCAATAAAACCATCAGAATATCACACATATCTATTTCATTACAACATGAATCTTTTTATATGTAACTATTTGAACTTGTCATTTTAACTATCTGAAGTTGTACACAATGAGATATAGATATCCAGTTTCATAACTTCCTTGCCCAAATAAGCAAATAAAAATTTTTAAGGTAAGGAGAAAAAAAGGAAGCAAACACAAAGCACTAGTTATATTTGGACAGTTAATACATAAGGTAGTTTGAAACTACTGAGAATAGCCTCTTCTCTAAATTACACTATTTTGTGAAAAAGCAAATTACTAATGGAGTCAGTTGTTAACTTTCAAGAACACTAAATAATATTATTCAATACAGATAGAATGAAAAAACTATCATACATTAGCAGAATTGTTTAGAAAGTATATCTTAATGTAATATATTGTAATGAGTAGCAGAGGGCCACATTGCTTGTTTCCTTAGGATTGGACTGGTGATATGTATGAACTGACGTACATAACAGAATAATTAGGTAGGTATCTCTTTGCTTTCACTCAAAACATATATGTTAGACAAGCATATTATTGTCACTAATTTAGGTGGGAAATTGAATACCTTAGACCCACAATTAATATTGATAAACTAAAAAAATTAATATTCAATGACACTAAAGCACTTCAACTTCAACATAATATGGAAGATGACATTTAGAAATAAGTTGGATGCCTTTGGAAATATGCAAAAATTTTCAGTATTATGAAAGGGAAATGTCTCAATTTTCTGCCTCAGTCACTCAAGCAATTTAATATAACTTCTTATATTAGCTGTCTCATCTAGTAACTTATGGGTCATCATATATAATGAGCTAATTGAAAATTGATTTTACTTTGGAACCATGCCTTATTTAATAGTTGTCACTCAGAAATAGGAAATTGTGGTTATAAGATTATATGGTTCCTCTATTTGTAAAAAATAGGATGCTGGTAAACATTAACACCTCTATTTTATTGGTCTTCTTGAAAGGCCAGCCCAGATCAAGTATGTAAGAATTCATTAAATTATCTGACCATGAACCATGTGCCAAATATCAGGTCTACTGGGCACCAGGTGCATATGCCACACAAACAAGCAATCACCTTGCCCTCAAGGATCCTTCACTCTAATGAAAAATTTCATGGACAAAAGAAACTTAATGAAATGCAGGAGGAAGATGGATGGCAATGGCACACCAGCATAGACTTTGAAATCAGACAGACTAGACTCCGAATAGTAGGTGCACCACTAACAAGTTCTATCATCTGGGAAATATGGTTAATCTAAATTACCTCATTTCATCATCTGTTAAAACAGAATGAAAATAGTACCTAAATAATGAAGTAGTTTGTGAGAACTTAAAATGATAATGCATGTAAAGTACTCAGCATGAAGGTTGGCACGTAGTTAATGTGTAATAAATGTTAATCATTATGATTGAGTAGTCATTTAAGAAAATAGCTAAGCTTATCATATGCTAATTTATTTAAAACAATAATTCATATAAATCACTTATAGTGTCTGGCACATGATAAATGTATAATATATGTTAACTGTCACTGTTACATAGTCATTTTAAAATGTAGTGAAGCTGAGTATATCAGTGAAGGGTAAAATCTGAATCAATTTAAATAATTTTGTACTTAAGTATATTGGTACTTAAGTGTATCCATATGCAAGATTTTTAATCATTATTGTCATGAATATTTGTATAAAGCTTTATAGTGTTCAGGGCATTTGGCATGCACTATTTAATCTTTAATGTGGTCCTAAGAAACATGAGAGATGAATTTTATTACTCCCTTTATAATGATGAGAGAACTGAGGTTTATGAAAAGACTGCAGATCACTTTACTATTTTATCACTTTCACTAAAACTCAGAAGGTGTGCAGGCCAAAGCTGGGTTTTCCTGGGTAACTGATCTGACTCCTGGATTTTGTTTGATTCTACATTCAGTTGGGGAATGTCATAGACTGAATTGATTTCAGGCTTGAATAATTTTCACAGAGACTTTTGATGCTTATGGCATTTTAATAAAAAAATAGATCACTAAAAGACATTTTAAGAGTTCTTTTCTTAATAAATAATTAACCACAACCATACCTGTCTCTAAAGGCTTTATGGTCATGTTCATTTGCATTGAGTTAAGGTGCAAGATTCATACTTTTCACAGATTACTCACATCTGGCTTCCTTCAGACTGGTTGATGCATCTGTAAGCAAAGCTTGATAAAAATAGCAACAGAGGGAGTAAGAGAGAGTTTAATAAGCAGTTCTCCTCTCAAATATGGTTTTATTTCCACTGGAACCTTCTCCTCAATGACATAAAATGTCAATGTATGCATTTTTAGAAAAAGAAAAACAGTATCTTAATTGAGGTGTTTGATGAGTTTGATTATTCATTATCTCAATGATATATTCAAATATAAAAATATTTGCATTCAAAGTTCATTTTTAAGAAAAATATTAAAGTAGGGGCAAATGTCAGTTGCATTTTAGGAAGAATCATTTTTCTTCATTTTTGACCCTAAAATGGGGATAGGATCATCAAAGTCCAGCAAGGGAACATGTTGGATTCATGAGTGGGAGTTCTGACCACCAGCTCTGTGGGCCAAATAACTATCTTTACAACACATCATCTTTCTCATGGTTTCTTTCCAACCCATGGGATACATATAGGTAAATCATGAATATCTATAATTTTAAGATAAAATGGCAAAGACATGGTAGCTAAATGTATTTATAAGTGTCCAAATGTTTAAAAGGCATCATTAGATATTAGAGAGGTGCTTCTAAGAGGGAGTCAGAATTACCAAGAAGCCCACAATAAGGTTAAAAGGCCTCCATCAATCTGAATCATGATTGAGACATGGCTCCAGGGTCTATGGTGAAACCCCTCAATTTGGAAGCAATCTCATTGGGTAGCACATCTCATTGCATGTGCATATGAATAAGTGACTTGAAAAATGGATAAGGTTTCATTTTTTAATGCCAAATTCCTTTAGAAAGGGAGCATAACTGACCATTTTGGGGGCGTCCAAATGTATCTTGAAGCTGAGGTTTTAACGGCTGTGAAAGAGAGGATTGTTTATTTCTTGCTACATCTGGGTGTCTGCTCTCAAGGTCATTCAGAAAAATGCATGACAACTGGTGAAGACATTTTAAGTTCTGAGAAATACCAGCCACTCATGCACACTTTTTATAATTATTGTAGAAACAGCAAGATTTATGTGATGTCCTACCTTCTGCACAAATTATTTGCCCCAAGGTTTATTCTTTTCACTTCATCTATCTCAGTTTCTTCACCTAAAAATGAGAAAGCTACCACTTTGCTTTTTATTGTTTCATTGATGAGGGGAATAAAAAATTATATTTGAGCATCCTTTAAGTTTGAAGGCTTCAGCATCTATGATGTTCATGTGAACTCTGAATTTAGATTGGGTACTTCTGAAATGATTTTCTGCTGATTTGGTTCAGTAGTTATTATATTTCCTTTAAATTTATCTCCCCAATGCTTCTTGCTGTGTAATAGTTGGGTACCCCTGACCTTATAGTCTGAACTATTCTCCCTCCTGGACAGAACTCTAATGGAAAAGTGACATGGAATCAAGCTATAGTGCCTGATTCTTCGAGGACAGCTGATGTTTCATATCTGACACACAGCTCACATGCTTTTGAGTGGAAACTGTTTTTTCCTGGGTTGAGTTGTGACAGCTAAGTCCAGAGATATGTTTCTGAGAGAGACAGAAACCTATCACAAGATAGGTTAATTCCATGAGGAAGATTATTGGTCTTGTGTTGGCTTAACTTCCACTGGTGTAGGTGTGCCCAGATGACAGGCCTGGAAACTGAACTTGTTACATCCTCTGGAAAAGGTCTTTGGAGAAACAAATAAGAGGACTTCTTTGCTTTCAACTCAGCTATGCCTCTCCTTCTGAAAAACATATAACAATAAATATCTGCATCCTATTTGTGAATCCCTCTCTCATGTAAATATTTCTGTAGGATTCCCAGTCTAGGGTCTGCCTTTGGCATGAACAAGTATATTCTCTTCCTGGAATAATAGCATTGTTGAAAGAAATGGGCTCAGAAGGAGCTTGTGAACTTGAACACTGACCATCGTTTCTCCCACAATCTTTTGCAAAGTGTACTTTAGAAATGTGAATAGCAGTTCAGATTCTCTTCTCAAAAGAGTGACCATTCTCTGTTAGGAGGTATCACAGACAGTTGCCTTGAGAGGGAATTGCCCATAATTATTCCTTTTATTTTTTACAGATAAAGAATTTGCTCTACCACATAGTTTAGCAGCTTTTTCCCCTTGGACTCTGCTATAGGCAGAATTAGAGTTCTAAGCTCTGGCCTCCAATCTTTGGTTTATACCAAAAATCAGGCTGGCACAGGTCAAAAGGTAAAATGAGAAGTAAGCTACATGGAGCCCAAAATTCAAAAATTCATAAGATTAATTAATAGTTTTTTAAAACCTCAAAACCCTAGGTTTAATTTAAAAGTCTTGCTCTGTGATTACTTTTAAAAGTGGCTTGATAGGCTAGGTTTGTGGCTCAGTGGTACAGTGCTTACCTAGCATATGTGAGGCACTGGGTTCAATCCTCAGCACCACATAAAAATAAATAAATGAAATAAAGGTATTGTGTCCATCTACAACTAAAAAGATATTAAAAATGGCTTAAGTGAAATACTAAGTATTCTTTATGCATTAAGACATAACTGATAACAAGAAGATAATTTTCTTGGATCATGGAAAATAATTTAGAAAAAAATTCCTAAGTACTTATCTTTAGAATAGAGATGTTTTGTTAAAATGGATGCATTCTAATATTATTTGAATAGTGTCCATGGAAGTAGAGTGGAGAAAGAGAATAGAAAATTCAGGAAGGGTCAACTGGAGAATCAGAAAAGTTTAAGATGTCTAAGTCAGTGGAAGCTGAGGGATCATCTGGCCCAGCCCTCTTCTGGGTACTCAAGGCTAGCTGGAAATGAAACATACTGACTTGAGCTCAAATTACATGATAGCTGTTAGTTTCTCTCATTTGCCATTTTAAACCTTATTAATTTCTTAGGTAACTATTGTTTAAAGTCACAAATGGCAGAGCCGGAATTCCTACTTTAAACCTTCTGACTTCAAATACTGTCTTTGAGCCTAGCTTCACTCAGCATCTTTATCTGAGATGAGGATAATAATGGTTTGATACAAGAATTAATACATTAATATATGTGAAGTTAGAACCTAAATATGTTAGTATAGTACCTGCCACATAATAGGTACTTAATAAATATTAACTGCTATGATTAATGGTATTAATATTAACCTCTATATTACACCACAGTGAGAAAGAATAATTAGAAGTGAACCCAGCATGTAAGTTGACCTATTCCCCCCACCCCACATAAAACTCCAGGTTCAGTCTTAAGAAGCTACAACTGAATTCCTTCAGAAGGGCTGATTGCAGCCATCAGCAAGTGGCAATGACTCTAGTCCTGCTCCCTGTCACATTTTTTTCTCTTAGATGCTTACTTTTCATGGAGAAATATAGAAACAGGCCTATGTGACGTACTTGCAGTATGAGAATGTACTAGGACAAGACATCTGAGGCAGAGGTGGCAGTAACTGTGGTGGGCACAGTCCTTGGAGAACTGGGGTAGATGCAAAGGGACAGAATAAAAGTAATACTGTCTACTTTCTCTATTCAAGTTACTTCATTTAATCCCCCCAGGGACCCTATGGTGCACAAAGTTTTCTATGTTGTGCATAAGAAAACAAAAGTACAGAGGAGCCAAGTGACTTGTTTGACTACACAAATGGATGAAACACAAATGGATGCCACACCCCTACCCCTCACCTTCCCCACACCCTCCCTCCATCTCCCATCACATTCCACCTCAACCCACATACAGCTCTGCTGAACTCCTCCACCCAAGGATAGAACAGCTGGATAACTGAAGATTCTCCATTTGAAAAAAATAGTTCAGGCAACTATTTGTCTTGATCTGAATGTTTAAGACAATGATTTCTAATTAGATTTCATAGTTTGTAATAACGTTCCCATCATGATATTTTTTTATCTCAACAATTTTTGTTTGTTCTGCCTCTGGGGAGTCTGCAGGCCTCCGGGAATGTAACTGAACTTCTTTGCCTCATTGTCACAGGTTGGGGAGCAGCACCTTCAAAAACATGCAGCGCCGGCACACGACCTTGAGGGAGAAGGGCCGGAGGCAGGCTATCCGGGGTCCCGCCTACATGTTCAATGAGAAGGGCACTAGCCTGACGCCTGAGGAAGAGCGCTTCCTAGACTCAGCCGAGTATGGCAACATCCCGGTGGTCAGGAAAATGCTGGAGGAGTCCAAGACCCTCAATTTCAACTGCGTGGACTACATGGGACAGAATGCGCTGCAGCTGGCTGTGGGCAACGAGCACCTGGAGGTCACGGAGTTGCTGCTCAAGAAAGAGAACTTGGCGCGGGTGGGGGACGCGTTGCTGCTGGCCATCAGCAAGGGCTACGTGCGCATTGTGGAGGCCATTCTCAACCACCCGGCCTTCGCACAGGGCCAGCGCCTGACACTTAGCCCGCTGGAGCAGGAGCTGCGGGACGACGACTTCTATGCCTATGATGAGGATGGCACGCGCTTCTCTCACGACATCACGCCCATCATCCTGGCGGCCCACTGCCAGGAGTACGAAATCGTGCACATCCTGCTGCTCAAGGGCGCCCGCATCGAGCGGCCCCATGACTACTTCTGCAAGTGCACTGAGTGCACTGAGAAGCAGCGGAAAGACTCCTTCAGCCACTCGCGCTCCCGCATGAATGCCTACAAAGGACTGGCAAGCGCCGCCTATTTGTCACTGTCTAGCGAAGACCCTGTCCTCACCGCATTGGAGCTGAGCAACGAATTAGCCAGACTAGCCAACATTGAGACTGAATTCAAGGTAACTCTCCCACTCACCATCCTGAGGGCAGATGGCCCAGTGGGCTCTTCTATGTGTGCCCAATGGCAAAATGGGTTGTCTTCTGGTCTGAGAAAGGGTGAAAGCCTCAGGCTTTTGTCATTCGGGCTCACAGAGGGGAAGGGTTACACATCTCACCTGGGTCAGATGTAGACCTGAGGGAAAAGCAGCCCACTAGGTGGAATATTAAAAAAAAAAAAAAAAAAAAAAAAAAAAAAAAAAAGAAAGAAAGAAAGAAAGAACATAAATGTAACTAAAAGGTGACTTTGCACAAATCCATATGGTAAAAGACAAGGAATTTGTGGTGCTGGGGCAGACACCTCAGCCCTATCCATGGTCACTCAGGAATGTCTAGGATACCAAGGTTATTTCCTGGTCTGGGCTTTAACTTCATGATTGTTTCATCTGCATGGTTTTGATTTGTCTCATTCATATCTCTATCCCATGCTGGACTGTGCTAATCTTAGGTTCAGTCTCAGCCCAATGCTAAAAGACTCAGGATTGCCTTTCTTAAACCTCACCAGCTATTGCTATTTTCTTGTCAATGGGCTGAGATGGCATCATATGAAAAAGCAAATAAAATTGTACAGTTGCTTGTCATTCCAGTAAATGGGTCTAGGGCAAAGCCCTACAATTCAGCCACCCTGAGAGCACCTTACCTATCAGGCCAAAGGATGGATACTCATTTCCAAAGTCCATTATTTAAGAGTGGTCCCGTGCTTTTACTGTCAACTGACACTGCCCTGAAAGAGAAGATTGGGACATAATGTAAGAAACTCTTTTGACATGATGTTTAATAAAAGGAACAAACACTTAGTGGGCATTTACTATATGCCATGCACTAACTGCCTTACTTATTGATCTTGGTTAACAATAACCTGTATGCTGCGGGTACTACTACTATCCCCGTTTTGTATGAGAGCACAGAAGTAGACAGAAAGCACACAGTTAATAAGTAATGAAACCATTGTTCTAGTCTAGGTATCCAGAGCTGATTCAGTCACTCCAGCAAACCTGTGCCAGAGGCCTTGTTCATATATTGAGCTTCTCAAAATTTCACTGGCCTTTATCTGAATGATGAAGGGATTCCTCACTCCATGTGTGGCTGAAAGAGTAGTAACTACAGTTGGGCTCGTTATTTCCCCTCTTGGCTATGGAACACACAAAAAGGCATCATATAGGGGGCCGGCCATCAAGCTAAGAAAAGATGTCATTTGCAAGTAAGAATTTCATTATCCAAAAGAGATGCAATGCAAGAGCTATACCTACATAGAATACAATTAGGTGACCAAGGATATGTACCATTTCATAGCAAGGAAGGCTCTCCTGGGCCATGTTGTTCATGGAGGTCTCAAAGGATGGAATGAGATCAGGTCTTTCTGAGAAGTAGGAGGTGGATCCAGGGGGAACGAAAGTATCTGGAGGCATTTGGATGAGCAAGTGAAGACGAGGCCCAACAAAGCCCAGAGCAGGGAGGAGATGGATGAGGAATTCCATGTGCCTAAAATACTGACTTCCTGCTGGGTCACCCAAGAGGAATGCTGAAGAGATGAAGGGGGTGCAGATCTCAGAGGGCTCTGTATGTCAGGCTGAGCACTCTGAGTTATTCTGTAGGAGGAAATGGAAAGCCACTAAAAGTTGATGATTCAGGTACTAAGTAGTGAAATCTAGAGTTTTGGAAACTTATTAACCTAAGATGAAATGGAGGATTTGGACTGGGACTGGGTGGGGCACTAAGACTAAAGAGAGGAGCAATTCAGGTATGCATACATAAAGCCATGGAAGCCGCTTAGCCCAGCTAGGGATAGATAAACTAGGCCAAGAAGAGGTAGCATGGCACCACAGATTGTGAATAGATAAAGCACCCTATAATTAAGTCCATTTTATTCCATCTAATTCCCTAACATTATTCATGGCCTCATCTAGAAAACATGGTGGCTATTGATGCCGAGATTACCCAAAGAAGCCCCAAAGAAATATAGCTATTGTCTCTTCTTTTCTCATACCAAGGGCAAGGATGTCCCAAGCAAGGCTACTGGATCTTTTCTTATTCCCCAGCCTTCAGACCAATCCTGAGCAGGCTGTATAAAAGGAACAGCTAAGCCAATTACTTCAGATATTTCTGGCCAAGAAGGAAAAAAACAAGCAAAAAATGTTCTTTGGATCAGATTATCTGGATAATTGCACAATTCTCTACTTATCTCACATCTGGGAGCGTGCCAGCCTAAATAAAACGATACTAGACTAACATTTGGAAACACATCTGAGCCATTTGTTTCATTTACTAAAACCCAAAGTCTGGCATATTTTAGTGTACATAATATCTAAAACTGGAAGTTTGTTGAAATCATTTTCTATGATATTTTGATTTAAAAAGTAAATTATGGAAATTGTGGACAATTAAGAACACTACTAACATGATGGCAAATTCTTTCTAAAATGCAGTCATTTACTCAGAATTAGAGCTAGCATAAATACATTTGCTGGCTGTTAACATCCCCCTAGTTACCTTTGTTTGAAATAATGTCTTTCAGATTGTTGACAAATGGTGCATTATAAATTAACATAACTGTTCCTTTAGAACTTTCTTATTCAACTATCCTTGTATGTTCATTCCTGATATTATAAATCTTCTCAGAGAGCAGTTTAGCAGGAAAGAAGTCAAACTGTAATGAAAGAATAAAGAGCCAGTGAATGTGTTCTAAATTGCACTCTTGATGAGTCTGTTCTGCTTTCTAGGGACTACATGTGGCTGCTTGTTGTCACATGTTACAGAGATGATCCAGTGTCATCAATTATGTAAAATACTATCAGGGTTTCATTGGAAATATGTCACATGTCATCCTCCACATCGTCTAAAATGCTCACTCTGGAGTGACATGTCCTGACTAGGAGATGTGATCCAAGATAAGCTTGAATTTGGGGAGTCATTTTAATTTACTACCAGAATAGAGTCTACTCATTCACAACAAGTGCAGCCAATGTCAAGGTCTCCAGTAAATTGTGGCTAGAATCAGATGCCTACTAGCAAGCCATTATTTTTTGGTGGGGAAATTGTGTAGTTGTTCAAGGATTGCATATGTCTCTTTTATATTCTTGGGTCTAGAAAGATATTAAAATTCAACTGGTCAATGGGGCCTCCAAGTGCCTTAAATATACCCAGTAAATTAGTAAGCCTTCCAGAAATACTTGATGAAAGGAATGAAATAAATCCTAAAAGAATAATCATTCCAACTGTTGAAGCAAATGATTACTTTTATCTATGGATCAAACTTAATACATTTATGGATTTCATAGTAGTATTTGATGAACATGGTGAAATGGGAAAGTTCTAAAGAAGACTACAGCTGGTAGCCAGGGATAAAACCTTAACATTCAATGACTGAAGACTAATCATATGTTGCATTGTATGATGTATGGACAGCAGAGCGTGTCTTCTTTGTCTTACCTAAAATAGGGTTTGAGAGCACTGCCCAAAACTGACATTTTGATTGATTGGTTTATCTATGCAGTAGGAGCCAGAGAAAGGGAAGATTGGTGTGATCTGGACTATTCAGGGTGCTTTACCCTGGTGGAATGGGCTCTCTCTGTGTAGAAGCATCTGGATTAGCAAGAAAAAATAAAGAATATGTCTATCTCGGTTGGGTTGTAACTCCTGCCACCAAGAATATAGAGGCCTCTATATCTTTCCTGAATTAGTCTGCTTGGTTTTCTTTGCTGATCATTCTCTTATAAAATTGCTCAGGGTACCCCTTTATTTTGTTGATAATTTCCTCGCTGCATTCCTAGGCGATTTGTCTATATGTGCTGCTTATCTGTGGAAATGATGTTTCAAAATGACTAGAAGTCAGTATTTCTTCCGATTTAGAGTAGGTGGCAGCAGTGCCCTTGGGGCAGGGCAGGGGATGAGGAAGAAAAGGGTGACAAGGGAATACTGCAGGGCTTAGGAAAGAAAGTAGGATGGGATGGAGGGGTCCCTCTTGCTCCCTTACAATTTTGCTTCAATTTGAAAGCATCTACTGTCCCCAAGTCAGAGAACTGTGGAAGCCCAACAAACAGTGCAGCTCAGTTATTTAACGTTTGTCCATTCTGAAGGCTAGAAAAGCTGCCGCTGAGAAGGGTCTTCCTGTTGACACAAGAGCAGCATGGAGACTTGTGCTTCAGTCACAGCAATTTATTCTGACAGACCTCAGAGAGGAAGAGTAGGAATCAAGAAAGCTAATGTTGTGACTCATTCTCCTTAAGTGTTAATGACCTTTGTGTTTATCAATGGATAGTTAACCACGGATATTATGAAAAATAGATAATGAATTATGTATTGATGTTGTGCTGTCATTTTAAGACCCATAAAAAACCCTCCAGGCCTGAAATACCACAAATTAAAAATGCAAATAATGATAAATCAGGCCAATTTGCCACCTGCTATGATTTTAGTGAGATCCCATTGTGGAAGGTAAGGATGTTGAGATGACAGTTTGTAATCTGCTTGCAAACTTATCAAGACAGAAAAGGGAAGAGCTGGAGCAAAAGAGGAGTGACTTTGAATTGTGGTGCTGAGAGCTCAGAGTACACTTGAACTCTGGCCATCTGGAGCCAGGAAGACAAAAAGCTGAGTGAAGGCCCAGCCTAGGCTGGAAGCAGTCCCAAAGACTGAGTAAGTCTTTTGCCCCACCCTCCGGTGTTTGTACTAGTTTCTCATACGCTTCGAATACTTCCAGGATTTTTAAATTTTATAGACTAACACCCTAGGAAAATATATTTCCTTGAAGTTTGAAAGCTTGGCTGGTAGTATAAACAAATGCCTGCTTAGCATGCAGGAAATTATTTGAAAATCATTTCCTTTTCCACTGGGGAAATATTTTTCAAGCTGTGAAGGTGCAGGTGTGTGGTGTATGTGTGTATAAGAGAATCTGGCAGAAAAGCCCTCAAAGCACTCACTTATGTATCATCCCTGATACACTAAGGGATCTGACTAGGCCACTCTAGGCCTGTGCTTGAACATCTAATGATGCACAATGAGCAGAGGAGAGAATGACCACAGAAGGCAGGTGATGAGTGGAAGGGCATGGCTCTCACTAAGCACACGCAATGAGGTGTGCTCTATTGTTGGTCTACCTGGGGCTGTGGTCACAGGCCCCTGTACTTGAGAAGACTGGCTTATTTCAGGAAAGGAACAAAGGTGACTCTGCCCAAGGTAGCTTTGTCTTTCTATTTCATTGCCTAAGTGTCTGGAGGAGCACTTTTGATAGAGCATTCATTAATGAGTCATCACAGGAAAATTAGCTAATTAATGTGTCCTTTAATGACAGTTTTTTGAGATCACAAATAATGCCTAAAATTAGAACGCTCTTCTAGGTTTATGCCAAGAGGATCAGCCTCTGAAATACAGGGAGGCAGTGAAAATTGGGTGAGAGGTATTCAGGTGAGATAAAGGAAGCTATTAAACTAAAACATAGGTAGAGTCAGGCTCCAGTGAGCACACAGTGTAGTCATGCTTCATTTCCTGGACACAGAGGAGTGGAGAGCAAAAAGCTTGGCCCTGGAGCCAGTCAGACCTGGGTTTCATCTCCTACAAGTCATGTAATTTTGGACATCTACTTGAAGTTAATTGTGGTATTTTTTTTCTTTTTTTTATTGATTATTTAAAGCATTACATAGCTCATGATATATCATCTTTCATACATTTGACTCAAATTGTGTTTTGAACTCCCATTTTCACCCCAAATACAGATTGCAGAATCACATCTGTTACATATTCACATTTTTACATAATGCCATATTAGTGACTGTTGTATTCTGCTACCTTTCCTATCCCCTACTATCCCCCCTCCCCTCCCCTCCCATCTTCCCTCTCTACCTCCCCTGCTGTTGTTCAGTTCTCTCCCTTTTTTTCCCTCCCCCTTGCCCCTCATGACCTCTTATAATTTTATGTATCATTGAAGGTCTCCTACTATTTCCATGTGCTTTCCCTTCTCTCTCCGTTTCTCTCCCCCCATTCGTCTTTGTTTACTGTAGTCTTTTCCTCATGCTCTTCCTTCCTGTTCTGTTCTTAGTTGTTCTCTTTATATCAAAGCAGACATTTGACATTTGTTTTTTAGGGCTTGGCTAGCTTCGCTTAGCATAATCTGCTCTAATGCCATCCATTTCCCTGCAAATTCTATGATTTTGTCATTTCTTAGTGCTGCATAATACTCCATTGTGTATAGATGCCACATTTTTTTATCCATTCATCTATTGAGGGGCATCTAGGTTGGTTCCACAGTCTAGCTATTGTGAATTGTGCCGCTATAATCATTGATGCAGCCGTATCCCTATAGAGCGCTTTTTTAAGGTCCTCAGGGAATAGTCCGAGAAGTGCGATAGCTGTCGTATTTGAAAAATGGAGGATGAGAGGGAAGGACTAGATACTTCAATCTTAACTTATTCAAAATGGATTGCTTCTTCCCCCACCCAAACATTTTCTCTTACCCTAATCTGCTCATGTCAGTGACACCATGATTTACTAAAAACTTTGTGTACTTCATCCCACTTAACTTCAAGAAAGTGCTGGCACAAATGTGGTTCTCGGTAAATAAATAAGTTGGTAAACTTATGACTAATAACCGCTCAGTGTGTTGGTAAGGATTAAATGAGATCAAGAATATATCTGTGCAGAGAACTTGACACATAATAAGCATTATTAATTTTTAACTAGAGAGCTCAGTGGCAACTCCTTTCCCAAAGCCCACTGAATTGTCAGCACCACAACTTTTTTTTTTACCATTAATACAGCTTACATTTCAGCAACTCCTCTATTCATAGGGTCTTTCTGATTTTGGCTAAGCTGCCTATCCCCTCAGCAGAGCTTTTCAGAAAAAGAAAAGATCTAGGTTGTACGTGTGAGCTCTGTGGTTAAAAATAGGCCAAGGAAATGTTCTCCAATTGGAAAAATGCAGACCACTAAAACCAAATAAACTAAGAGTGCTGCTCAAATATTACTGCGAAAAGAAGTGATGTGGGCTGGAAAGATAGAAAAGCAAAAGAGAGGGGGAGGAAATGGGCAGGCAGAGCTCCTGCCAAATGCAGACAGAGATTATTTTTTGAAAAATATCTGTGGAAAAGATTCATCACCACACACTAAAAAAGGGGGAAAAATAATTTCCTACACAAGTGAAGCTATCAGTCTGAATTATCAGAGATACAGAGAAAAATGGAGATGGTTCTTCAAGAAAATTAGCCAATAAGTAGTAGCACAAATTAAATCAAAAGAAAACACAAGGATTTTTTCTCTGAAAGAGAAAAGTCACAATGCTATATAAATTAATCATAGGGGGGTAGCATTAATCAAGTATGCTGCACATGTCATTGGCATGGCGGCATGTGTTTTAATTAGCAAAAAATTCACACTCAAATTAAATGGGGAGATACATGTCAGGATGTTGGGAGAAGGAAAGAGTCTATAGACTCACTGAGTATCAGAACCAAATGAACCCTAGTTATAGAGCTGTCTGAAACCCAAGGGCTCATGCCATAAATTCTTTTTTTTTTTTTTTTTTTTTTTTTGGTACTGGGTATTGAATCCAGGGTGCTTAACCATCAAAAAATTTATTTTTTATTTAAAGACAGGGTCTCACTAAGTTGCTTAGGGCCTTGCTAAGTTGCAGAGGCTAGCTTTGAACTTACAATCTTCCTGCCTCAGCCTCCCCAGCCACTGGGATTACAGGGAAGTCCTATCATGTCCAGCCATGACAGATTCTTTTTTTTTCTTTTTTTTTATTGGTTGTTCAAAACATTACAAAGCTCTTGACATAACATATTTCATACATTATATTCAAGTGGGTTACGAACTCCCATTTTTACCCCAAATACAGATTGCAGAATCACATCGGTTACACATCCACATTTTTACATAATGCCATATTAGTAACTGTTGTATTCTGCTACCTTTCCTATCCTCTACTATCCCCCCTCCCCTCCACTACCATCTTCACTCTCTACCCCATCTACTGTAATTTGTTTCTCTCTTTGTTTATTTTCCCATTCCCCTCACAACCTCTTATATGTAATTTTGTATAACAATGAGGGTCTCCCTCCATTTCCATGCAATTTCCCTTTTCTCTCCCTTTCCCTCCCACCTCATGTCTCTGTTTAATGTTAATCTTTTCTTCCTGCTCTTCCTCCCTGCTCTGTTCTTAGTTGCTCTCATTATATCAAAGAAGACATTTGGTATTTGTTTTTTAGGGATTGGCTAGCTTCACTAAGCATAATCTGCTCTAGTGCCATCCATTTCCCTGCAAATTCCATGATTTTGTCATTTTTAGTGCTGCGTAATACTCCATGGTGTATAAATGCCACATTTTTTTATCCATTCATCTATTGAAGGGCATCTGGGTTGGTTCCACAGTCTAGCAATTGTGAATTGTGCTGCTATGAACATCGATGTGGCAGTATCCCTGTAGTACGCTCTTTTAAGGTCTTTAGGGAATAGTCCGAGAAGGACAATAGCTGGGTCAAATGGTGGTTCCATTCCCAGCTTTCCCAGGAATCTCCATACTGCTTTCCAAATTGGCCACACCAGTTTGCAGTCCCACCAGCAATGTACAAGAGTACCCTTTTCACCACATCCTCTCCGGCACTTGTTGTTGTTTGACTTCATAATGGCTGCCAATCTTACTGGAGTGAGATGGTATCTTAGGGTGGTTTTGATTTGCATTTCTCTGACTGCTAGAGATGGTGAGCATTTTTTCATGTACTTATTGATTGATTGTATGTCCTCCTCTGAGAAGTGTCTGTTCAGGTCCTTGGCCCATTTGTTGATTGGATAATTTGTTAGCTTGTTGTCTAATTTTTTGAGTTCTTTGTATACTCTGGATATTAGGGCTCTATCTGAAGTGTGAGGAGTAAAAATTTGTTCCCAGGATGTAGGCTCCCTATTTACCTCTCTTATTGTTTCTGTTGCTGAGAAAAAACTTTTCAGTTTAAGTAAGTCCCATTTGTTGATTCTTGTTATTAACTCTTGTGCTATGGGTGTCCTATTAAGGAATTTGGAGCCCAACCCCACAATATGTAGATCAGAGCCAACTTTTTCTTCTATCAGATGCAGAGTCTCTGATTTGATATCTAGCTCCTTGATCCACTTTGAGTTAACTTTTGTGCATGGCGAGAGGAGGGGATTCAGTTTCATTTTGTTGCATATGGATTTCCAGTTTTCCCAACACCATTTGTTGAAGATGCTATCCTTCCTCCATTGCATTCTTTTAGCTCCTTTATCAAATATAAGATAGTTGTAGCTTTGTGGATTAGTCTCTGTGTCCTCTATTCTGTACCATTGGTCCACCTGCCTGTTTTGGTACCAGTACCATGCTGTTTTTGTTACTATTGCTCTGTAATATAGTTTGAAATCTGGTATCGCTATACCGCCTGATTCACACTTCCTGCTTAGAATTGCTTTTGCTATTCTGGGTCTTTTATTTTTCCATATGAATTTCATGATTGCTTTATCTATTTCTACAAGAAATGCCATTGGGATTTTGATTGGCATTGCATTAAACCTATAGAGAACTTTTGGTAATATCACCATTTTGATGATGTTAGTTCTGCCTATCCATGAACAGGGTATATTTTTCCATCTTCTAAGATCTTCTTCTACGTCTCTCTTTAGGGTTCTGTAGTTTTCATTGTATAGATCTTTCACCTCTTTTGTTAGGTTGATTCCCAAGTATTTTATTTTTTTTGAGGATATTGTGAATGGAGTGTTTCTCCTCATTTCCGTTTCAGAAGTTTTGTCGCTGATATACAGAAATGCCTTTGATTTATGCGTGTTGATTTTATATCCTGCCACTTTGCTGAATTCATTTATTAGTTCTAGTAGTTACTTTGTAGACCCTTTTGGATCTTCTAGGTATAGAATCATGTCGCCTGCAAATAGTGATAATTTAAGTTCTTCTTTTCCTATTTTTATGCCTTTAATTTCTTTCGTCTGTCTAATTGCTCTGGCCAGTGTTTCGAGAACTATATTGAATAGAAGTGGTGATAGAGGGCATCCCTGTCTTGTTCCAGGTTTTAGAGGGAATGCCTTCAATTTTTCTCCATTCAGAATGATGCTAGCCTGAGGCTTAGCATAGATAGCTTTTACAATGTTGAGGTAAGTTCCTGTTATCCCTAGTTTTTCTAATGTTTTGAACATAAAGGGATGCTGTACTTTGTCGAATGCTTTTCTGCGTCTATCGAGATGATCATATGGTTCTTATCTTTAAATAACCTAGACTTAACTGACATATATAGAATATATCAACCATCATCAAGTGGATATACTTTTTTCTCAGCAGCACATGGATCCTTCTCAAAAATAGACCATATATTATGCCATAGGGCAACCCTCAGTAAATATAAAGGGGTGGAGATAATACCATGCATTTTATCTGATCATAATGGAATAAAACTGGAAATCAATGATAAAAGAAGGAAGGAAAAATCCTACATCACATGGAAAATGAACAATATGTTACTGAATGATCAATGGGTTACAGAAGACATAAAGGAGGAAATAAAAAAATTCTTAGAGATAAATGAAAATACAGACACAACATATCAGAATCTATGGGACACAATGAAAGCAGTTTTAAGAGGGAAATTCATCGCCTGGAGGTCATTCCTCAAAAAAAGGAAAAACCAACAAATAAATGAGCTCACACTTCATCTCAAAGCCCTAGAAAAGGAAGAGCAAAACAACAGCAAATGTAGCAGAAGGCAAGAAATAATTAAAATCAGAGTGTAAATCAATGAAATTGAAACAAAAGAAACTATTGAAAAAATTAACAAAACTAAAAGTTGGTTCTTCGAAAAAATAAATAAGATCGACAGACCCTTAGCCATGCTAACAAAGAGAAAAAGAGAGAGAATTCAAATTACTAACGTTCGGGATGAAAAAGGCAATATCACAACAGATGCTACAGAAATACAGAAGACAATTAGAAATTATTTTGAAAACCTATATTCCAATAAAATAGAAGATAGTGGAGACATCGATAAATTTCTTAAGTCATATGATTTGCCCAGACTGAGTCAGGAGGATACACACAATTTAAACAGACCAATATCAATGGATGAAATAGAAGAAGCAATCAAAAGACTACCAACCAAGAAAAGCCCAGGACTGGATGGGTATACAGTGGAGTTTTACAAAACCTTTAAAGAAGAATTAATACCAATACTTTTCAAGTTATTTCAGGAAATAGAAAAAGAGGGAGCTCTGCCAAATTCATTCTATGAGGCCAACATCACCCTGATTCCGAAACCAGACAAAGACACCTCAAAGAAAGAAAACTACAGACCAATATCTCTGATGAACCTAGATGCAAAAATCCTCAATAAAATTCTGGCGAATCGGATACAAAGGCACATCAAAAAAATTGTGCACCATGACAGATTCTTATCAAGCCTCTAGCCTAAGCAAGCCTCTGGATTAGGTGCTCAAATGAATAATGAAGGTAAAGTTCCCACCCTCAAGGATCTCACTGTCTAATGGAGGAAACAGACATTCTTCACACAACCACAAAAATAAACACAGCATTACAAATTATAAACTACGGTTTTCAGAGAGTTGAGTCAGTGAGGTAGATGTGTGTGTGTGTGTGCGTGCACGCGTGGGTGCATGCACGTGTGTGTGTGTGTATGTGTGTGTACATTCACATATTTGAAGATTTTCATAGAAGGCAATGTTTTACTGAAACCCAGGGGCATAAAAGAGCAAAACAGACATCAAGGAATGGAAAAGAGGGTTCTGGGCATGGGAAAGTTACATGAAATAACACACTGCTGAGAGGGAAAAGGAGACTCATTCAGAAAATTGCAAGTATCATGGTATGGATCCATTGCAGGGAGTCAAAGGAAGAAGAAGCAGGTGATAGGGATGCTGACCAGGACCTCAGACAGGGCTTTACCTTTAGTGACCATGTAAAAAGCTGGACTTCATTGTAAGTTGAATCTGGAGAGCCATTGGAAGCTTTCAGCAGGTGAAAGAGTGACTCACATCTACAGTTTGAATGATCCAATCTGCCTACTGTAGAAAATGGATTGGAGAGGAAAATAAAGGAAGAAGTTAAAGATTGCTAAAGAATATGAAATCATCCCTGAAAAAGGGTGAATGGTATGAGGGTCCAGAAGGACTAGCACATGTCAACCAGTGGGTGAATCATCACAGATGGAGCCACAGCACAGTCAGAGGATGTGACTGCCTCCTGGACAGCTTTCTTGTTATGAGCTTCCCAAGGCCCTGCTTCTCCCATCTCTGGGATCTCTTGGGGCTTCACAGGGGTGCACCAGGCAGTGGAGAAGCACAGGAAAAGAAAACAGAATAGACCAGGTCTTTAACTTCTCCTCTAAGTCAGAAGCCCAGTGGAGTAGGAAGAGGGCAAGAGAGTAAGGTAGATCCCAATCTGCCATCCAGACCTTTGAAGGAAGAAGATGTTGACTTCCAGACTTGGCCAAATTATTCACTGCAAAGCACTGGCAGCACAGAGATATTGGAAGGTTGAATCAAAAGTGATAATCCCAGTATGGAAAGGATCCCACTGATTTTTAATCTTTGCACTGCATGTTCCAGACTCTGAAGACATCTTTGTCCTATTTTAATTTTTCATTCAAGTGAGGGAAATTGTTGAGTCATATCTCTAATTTGTGTTAAACTGGAGCTCATTTTAGCATAAATATAAGCATGGAGTAGACCTTTTCTTCCTCCTCCTTTCCCCTTGAGGTTTTTAGTGTTGTGACAGACTAAAAGGAGACAGAGTGCAGGCAAGGCTTTCTGAGCACCCAAAATCCTCCTTGGTGGACACCCAGTTCAGTCGGGGTGGGTGTATTGGTTTTCTAGTGCTGCCATAGCAAACTATTAAAAACTTGGTGATGTAACACAACAGAACTTTACTGTATTACAGTATTTAAGGCGAGATGTTAGCAGGGCCATGCTGTCTCCAAAGGTTCTCAGGGAGAAACCTTTCTTTCCTCTTCCTAGTTTCTGGTAGTTGCCACTAATATTATCTTGTCAACACATCCCTCCAGTCTGTGCCTCTGACATCATGTGGTGGTTTTCCTGGATATTTCTATGTCTCTTCTCATAAGGGTGGCAGTCATTTTGGACTAAGGGGCCACCCTACTCTAGTAGGACTCCATCATAACTAATTACTCCTGTAACTACCCCATTATCAAATAAGATCACCTTCTAAATTTCTAGGAAGGATAGGTCTTGGAGTAGGGGACACTATTGAGCCATACACTGGGAGAAGTACCAGGTTCACATGAATTAGAGAAAGCTGAGACCAGGAAACAAGGCAAATCTTCAAAGGAAAGCAAGAGAAAAGGTCATAAATCAGTTATTCTGGAAAACCAAAGTCTGTCCTACACTAGGAGGTCAGTCTGAAAGAAAAGGGTAAGGCTGCTGGTACTGCTTATTGACAGAGACACAAGCACAGCCAAAGATGCTATACTACAACTCCATACAAGTGAGTGGGGGTGGGGGTGCTGGGGAAGAAGGTAGGGTGGATAAAAGGTGGAAATGTAGGGACAGAAGCAATGGAAGGAAACTTGGTATTGAGGGCATTGCTCCTTCCAAGTATGAGGAAGGCATTTTCTTTTTTCTAAATATTATTTTAGTTGTTGATGGACCTTTGTTTTATTTATTTATATGTGGTGCTGAGAATTGAACCCAGTGTCTCACATGTGCTAGGCAAGCGCTCTACCACTGAGCTATAGCCCCAGCCTGAGGAAGGCATTTTCAAGTGTTGGATTTGGGGAAAATAAAAATAAAATGTTACTCATTCTAGAATTTTTAGAAAATATAGAAAATCAGAGGGGGACAAAGAAGTAAGCACTAATCCCAGCACCTAAGAATAATACGTGTTTTGCAATGTTCTGCCTAGAGTTCCTCCTATCCCAGGTGCAAAATTTGAATTATTACCGTGAATCAGTTGATGGAATATTACCACCATATTTTTGTTTCCCTTCATAATTTCTCTCCATTCCCATTCTCTCATACTAAAAGAGTCACCCATTGCAATGTATTTATATATTTAAGAATGTTGATATGTATGTATCATTCATTTAAGGAACATATCCTTTGCCTCTACAGTACTCTCAAATTCTGGAGACTGGGAATGCCTCAAGATCATTAAAAACCCCGTCATCTTTGCCCTCTTGAAGTTTATATTTTAATGCAGGTTACAGAAAAATAACTGTTGATTGGATATGTTTGTGTGTTTGTAAATTACATACAAGGAGATTATGGCATAAAAAGATGGTCTTTCTTATTCTCTGTCACTCAGTGCTTTTTTCCCTGTTATCTCCATGTTGCGTGGGTAAAACTGGTTCATTTCTTCTGTCTACCATCTAGTCTTTCATCCTCTGCACAGTCTTCAACTTATTCCTTCCCACAGAGATAGCATACATTGCTTCTACCTTCTTCTTGTCCCTACATTGCTTCTAACTTCTTATTACCACAAATGAGGCTGCAAAGACATCCCTGTACTCTCTTACAATCTCATTAAGGTACTCCAGATTCAGGAAGGAACATCCATGTTTAACTTCACCGAACACACTGCTGCCCAGAAGGCCTGCCCTGGTTACACTCCCTTGGGGCTGCAGTTTGCCACATGATGCCAGCACTGGGTATTGTTCTGCTTTCCATTGTCTGCCAGTTTGAGAAATGTGAAGTCACTTTGATTTACATTTCTATAATCATTAGTGAAGCTGAGCACTTCCTAGACTGTTTAGCCATGTGAATTTCTCCTTACCATGAATTGCCTCTTCCTATCTTTCCTTCACTCCCTTTTAAAAAATTCTTTATTTGTTCTTTTTAGTTATACATGAAAGTAAAATGTATTTTGACATATCATACATGCATGGAGTATAACTTTCTATTTTTGTGGTTGTACATGATGTGGAGTTATGTTGGTCATGTATTCATATATGAACATATGAAAGTTATGTTCAATTCATTTTACTCTTTCCCATTCCCACCCCCACTCTCCCTGTCCAATCCGGTGAACCTCCCCTTCTCACCCCTCACCCCCCACCTATTGTGAGACAACATTAACATATGAGAGAAAACATATGGCCTTTGGCTTTTTGGAATTGGCTTATTTCATTTAGCATGATAGTTTCCAGTTCCATCCATTTACTGGCAAACATCATAATTTCTTTCTTCTTTATGAGTGAGTAATATGTGTATATGTACCACATTTTCTTTAACCATTTATCTGTTGACAAGCACCTAAGTTGGTTCCATAGCTCACCTATTGTGAATTGAGCTGCTATAAACACTGGTATGGCTACAAATCATTATATTACGCTGATTTTAAGACCTTTGATGTAAACCTAAGAGTGGGTCATCCATCAACAAGTGAATTCACTTTCTTCTCTGCAGCACATGGATCCTTCTCTAAAATAGATCATATATTATGCCACAAAGCAACTCTTAGCAAATACAAAAAAGTAGAGATACTACCCTGCATTCTATCAGATCATAATGAAATGAAATTAGAAATCAAAGATAAATTAAAAATATAAGCTACCCCAACACCTGGAGACTAAATAATATGTTATTAAGAGAACAATGTGGTGCAGTAGACATTAAAGAGGAGATTTAAAAAAATTCTTAGAGGTAAATCAGAACATTGATACAACATACCAAAATCTCTGAGACACTATGAAGGCAGTACTAAGAGGAAAGTTCATTGCATGGAGTTCATTTCTTAAGAGAAGAAAAAGAAAAAGTCAACAAATAAATGATCTAACATTACATCTCAAAGTCCTAGAAAAAAAGAACAAATCAAAACCAAAAGCAGTAGAAGACAGGAACTAATTAAAATCAGAGCTGAAATCAATGAAATAGAAACAATTGAAAAAATTGACAAAACAAAAAATTGGTTCTTTGAAAAAATGAATAAAATTGATAAATGCTTAGCTATGCTAATGAAGAGAAGAAGAGAGAAAACTCAATTTACTAACATCCATGGTGAAAAAGGAAATATCACAACGGACACTACAAAAATACTGAAGATAATTAGAAATTATTTCAAAAATTTGTACTTCAATAAAATAGAAAATATCAAAGGCATCAACAAATTTCTAGAGTCATATGACTTGCCTAAACTAAATCAGGAGGATATACACAAGTTAAACAATTCAATTTCAAGCAATGAAATACAAGATGCCATCAGAAGCCTATCAACCAAGAAAAGCCCAAGACCTGATGGATACACAGCTGAACTCTATAAGACTTTCAAATACTCCTCAAATTATTTCATGAAATAAAAAAAGAGGGAACACTTTCAAACTCATTCTATGAGGCCAATATCATCCTGATTCCAAAGTCAGACAAATAAACATCAAAGAAAGGAAACTTAAGAATAATATTTTTAATGAACAGAGATGTAAAAATTCTCAATAAAATTCTGGCAAATAGAATACAAAAACATATCAAAGAGACTGTGCTCCACAATCAAGTGGGATTCATCCCAGAGATGCAACGTTGGTTCAACATATGGAAATCAATAAATGTAATTCATCACATCAATAGACTTAAAGATAAGAATCATATGATCATCTCAATAGATGCAGAAAAAGCATTCAACAAATTACAGCACAGCTTTATGTTCAAAACACTAGAAAAACTAGGGATAACAGGAACATATCTCAACATTGTAAAGCCCCAGGCCAACATCATTCTAAATGGAGAAAAACTGAAGGCATTCCCTCTAAAAACTGGAACAAGACAGGGATGCCCACTTTCACCTCTTCTATTAAACATAGTTCTTGAAACTCTGGCAGAGTAATTAGACAAAAGAAATTAAAGGGATATGTATAGGAAAAGAAGAACTTAAATTAGCACTATTTGCTGACCATATGATTATATACCTAGAAGACCCAAAAAGCTCCACCAGAAAATTTCTAGAACTAATAAATGAATTCAGCAAAGTAGCAGGATGTAAAATCAACACCCATAAATCAAAGACATTTCTGTACATCAGTGACAGATCCTCTAGAAGAGAAACTAGGAAAGCTACCCCATTTACTATAGCCTCAAAAAAATTAAATACTTGGGAATCAATGAAGGAGGTGAAAAACCTCTACAGTGAAAACTACAGAATGCTAAAGAAAGAAATTAAAGACCTTAAAAGATGGAAAGATCTACCTTATTCTTGGATAGGCAGAATTAATATTGTCAGAATTATTATTGTCAAAATGACCATACTACCAAAAGTACTATATGGATTTGATGCAATTCCAATCAAAATCCTAATGATATTCCTCATACGAATAGAAAAAGCTGCTAGACCAACGGTACAGAATAGAAGACACAGAGATGAACTCACATAAATACAGTTATCTCATATTAGACAAAGGTGCCAAAAACATATATTGAAGGAAAGATAGCCTATTCAACAAATGGTTCTGGGAAAACTGGATATCCACATGTAGCAAAATGAAGTTAAACCCCTATCTCACCATGCATAAAACTCAACTCAAAGTAGATCAAGGACCTAGGAATTAGACCAGAAACCCTACGCCTAATAGAAGAAAAAGTAGGCCCAAATCTTTATCATGTCAAATTAGGCCCTGACTTTGTAACAAGACTCCTGTAGTGCAAGAAGTAAAATCAAGAATCAATAAAAGGGATGGATCCAAACTAAAAAGCTGTTTCTAGCAAAAGAAACAATCAGTGAGTTTAATAGAGAGCATACAGAATGGGAGCAAATTTTTCCCAACACACATCAGATAGAATACTAATCTCTAGGACATATAAAGAACTCAAAAATCTTAACATTAAAAAAAACCCAAATAATCCAATTAATAAATGGACCAAGGAACTGAACAGACAATTCTCATAATATGATATATAATCAATCATCAAATATATGAAAAAAATGTTCAACATCTCTAGTAGTTAGAGAAATGCAAATCAAAAGTACTCTAAGATATTATCTCACTCCAGTCAGAATGACAGCTATTAAGAGTATAAACAACAATAAGTGTTGGCGAGGATGTGGGAAAAAAGGCACACTCATATATTACTGGTGGCACTATAAGTCAGTGCCATCAATATGGAAAGCAAAATGAAGATTCTTTGGAAAACTGGGAATGGAACCACCATTTGACCCTGCTATCCCACTCCTCAGTTTATACTCAAAGGACATAAAAACAGCATACTACAGGGACACAGCCACATCAATGTTTATAGCAGCACAATTCACAATAGATTAATTGTGGAACCAATCTAGATGCCCTTCAGTAGATGAATGGATAAAGAAAATATGGCATATATACACAATAGAATATTATTCAACATTAAAAGGTAATAAAATCATGGCATTTGCAGGTAAATGGATGGAATTGGAGAATATCATGCTAAGTGAAGTAAGCCAATCCCAAATAACTAAAGACTGAATGTTTTCTCTGATTAGTGGATGCAGATCTATGATGGGGGTGGGGCATGAGAAGAATGGAGGAACATTGGACTGAGCAAAGTGGAGGGTGAGAAGGGATTATGGGGGTAGGAAAGATGGTGGAGTGAGATGGACATGTTTACCCTAGGTACACATATGATTGCATGAATTGTGTGTCTCTACATCATGTACAACCAAAGAATTGAAATGTTGTGCTCCATTTGTGTACAATTAATTGAAATGCATTCTGCTGCCATGTCCAACTAATATAACAAATGAAATAAAATTTAAACAAATAACATTTAAAATAAATAAATAAACAAACCTAGGTGTGGGATAACTGGATAAAATGGTGTTTCCAAGTTTTCTGAGGAATCTCTATACTGCTTTCCAGGGGGTTGCACCAATTTGCAGTCCCACCAGCAATATACGAGTGTAGTTTTTTTCCTCACATCCTAACCAACATTTATTGTTACTTGAATTCTTGATAATTGCCATTTTGACAGAAATGATATGAAACCTCAGTGTAATTTTAATTTGCATTTCTAATTGATAATTAAATCTAATTGCTAGTGGTGTTGAACAGTTTTTCAAATATTTGTTAACCAGTCATATTGCTTCTTCTGTGGAGTGTCTGTTCAGTTCCTTTGCCCATTTATTAATTGGGTTATTTGGGTTGTGGGTGTTAAGTTTTTGAGTTTTTTATATATACTGAAGATTAATGCTGTATCTGAGGTGCAGGTGGCAAAGATTTTCTCCTATTCTATAAGCTCTCTTTTCACATTCTTGATTGTTTCCTTTGCAATAAAGAAGATTTTTAGTTTGATACCATCCCATTTATTGATTACTGATTTGACTTCTTATGACTTTTTATGCTTAGGTTCAATGGAGAATTGAAAGTATGACTGAACAAGAATATGATCTAACAGTAATAGTAAGGCCTGTCTAGATTCTTTGTGGCCTCTTTTGTGTACCATTCCTTCCCATGAATATAAGGTAGGACCCCTCTGGCATGAGAGTTTGTGATGAAATTTTAGGGGGTGGGTTAGGAGTCTTGTTAAAGAATTTGGTTCCTAAGCCAACATGATGGAGATTTGAGCCTACTTTTTCTTCTAGGAGGTGCAGGATCTCTGGTCTAATGACGAGGTCCTTGATCCATTTTGAGTTGAGTTTTTTTTTTAATTTTTTTATTGGTTGTTCAAAACATTACATAGTTCTTGATATATCATATTTCACACTTTGATTCAAGTGGGTTATGAACTCCCATTTTTACCCCGTATACAGATTGCAGAGTCACATCAGTTACACTTCCACTGATTTACATATTGACATACTCATGTCTGTTGTATTCTGCTGCCTTTCCTATCCTCTATTATCCCCCCTCCCCTCCCCTCCCCTCCCCTCTTCTCTCTCTACCCCCTCTACTGTAATTCATTTTTCCCCCTTGTATTATTTTTCCCTTTCCCCTCACTTCCTCTTGTATGTAATTTTGTATAACCCTAAGGGTCTCCTTCCATTTCCAAGCAATTTCCCTTCTCTCTCCCTGTCCCTCCCACCTCTCATCCCTGTTTAATGCTAGTCATCTCCTCATGCACTTCTTCCCTACTCTGTTCTTAGTTACTCTCCTTATATCAAAGAAGACATTTGGCATTTGTTTTTTTAGGGATTGGCTAGCTTCACTTAGCATAATCTGCTCTAATGCCATCCATTTCCCTCCAAATTCTATAATTTTGTCATTTTTTAATGCAGAGTAATACTCCATTGTGTATAAATGCCACATTTTTTTTTATCCATTCGTCTATTGAAGGGCATCTAGGTTGCTTCCACAGTCTTGCTATTGTGAATTGTACTGCTATGAACATCGATGTAGCAGTGTCCCTGTAGCATGCTGTTTTTAGGTCTTTAGGGAATAGACCCAGAAGGGGAATAGCTGGATCAAATGGTGGTTCCATTCCCAGCTTTCCAAGAAATCTCCATACTTCTTTCCAAATTGGTTGCACCAATTTTCAGTCCCACCAACAATGTAGAAGTGTACCCTTTTCCCCACATCCTCGCCAGCACTTGTTGTTGTTTGACTTCATAATGGCTGCCAATCTTACTGGAGTGAGATGATATCTTAGGGTGGTTTTGATTTGCATTTCTCTGACTGCTAGCGATGGTGAGCATTTTTTCATGTACTTGTTGATTGATTGTATGTCCTCCTCTGAGAAGTGTCTGTTTTGGTCATTGGCCCATTTGTTGATTCGGTTATTTGTTATCTTATTGTCTAATTTTTTGAGTTCTTTATATACTCTGGATATTAGGGCTCTATCTGAAGTGTGAGGAGTAAAGATTTGTTCCCATGATGTAGGCTCCCTATTTACCTCTCTTATTGTTTCTTTTGCTGAGAAAAAACTTTTTAGTTTGAGCAAGTCCCATTTGTTGATTCTAGATATTAATTCTTGTGCTATGGGTGTCCTATTGAGGAATTCGGAGCCCACCCCCACAGTATGTAGGTCGTAGCCAACTTTTTCTTCTATCAGATGCCTTGTCTCTGGTTTGATATCAGCTCCTTGATCCATTTTGAGTTAACTTTTGTGCATGGCGAGAGAAAGGGATTCAGTTTCATTTTGTTGCATATGGATTTCCAGTTTTCCCAGCACCATTTGTTGAAGATGCTATCCTTCCTCCATTGCATGCTTTTAGCCCCTTTATCAAATATAAGAAAGTTGTAGTTTTGTGGGTTGGTTTCTGTGTCCTCTTTTCTGTACCATTGGTCCACCCGCCTGTTTTGGTACCAATACCATGCTGTTTTTGTTACTATTGCTCTGTAGTATAGTTTGAAGTCTGGTATCGCTATACCACCTGATTCACACTTCCTGCTTAGCATTGTTTTTGCTATTCTGGGTCTTTTATTTTTCCATATGAATTTCATGATTGCTTTCTCAATTTCTACAAGAAATGCCATTGGGATTTTGATTGGCATTGCATTAAACCTATAGAGAACTTTTGGTAATATCGCCATTTTGATGATGTTAGTTCTGCCTATCCATGAACAGGGTATATTTTTCCATCTTCTAAGATCTTCTTCTACTTCTCTTTTTAGGGTTCTGTAGTTTTCATTGTATAAATCTTTCACCTCTTTTGTTAGGTTGATTCCCAAGTATTTTATTGTTTTTGAGGATATTGTGAATTCAGTGGTTGTCCTCATTTCCATTTCAGAGGGTTTGTTGCTGATATACAGGAATGCCTTTGATTTATGCGTGTTGATTTTATATCCTGCCACTTTGCTGAATTCATTTATTAGCTCTAATAGTTTCTTTGTCGACCCTTTTGGGTCTGCTAGGTATAGAATCATGTCATCTGCAAATAGTGATAATTTAAGTTCTTCTTTTCCTATTTTTATGCCTTTAATTTCCTTCATCTAATTGCTCTGGCCAGTGTTTCGAGAACTATGTTGAACAGAAGTGGTGAGAGGGGGCATCCCTGTCATGTTCCAGATTTTAGAGGGAATGCCTTCAATTTTTCTCCATTCAGAATGATGCTAGCCTGGGGCTTAGCGTAGATTGCTTTTACAATGTTGAGGTATGTTCCTGTTATCCCTATTTTTTCGAGAGTTTTTAACAAAAAGGGATGCTGTACTTTGTCGAATGCTTTTTCCGCATCTATCGAGATGATCATATGGTTCTTATTTTTAAGTCTATTGATGTGGTGGATAACATTTATTGATTTCCGTATATTGAACCATCCTTGCATCCCAGGAATGAATCCTACTTGATCATGGTGTACAATTTTTTTTATATGATTTTGTATCCACTGCGCCAGAATTTTATTGAGGATTTTTGCGTCTCGGTTCATTAGAGATATAGGTCTGTAGTTTTCTTTCTTTGAAGTATCTTTGTCTGGTTTAGGAATCAGTGTGATGTTGACCTCGTAGAATGAATTTGGAAGTTCTCCCTCTTTTTCTATTTCCTGAAATAGCTTGAAAATTATTGGTATTAGTTCCTCATTAAAGGTTTTGTAAAACTCTGCTGTATACCCATCCGGTCCTGGGCTTTTCTTAGTTGGTAATCTTTTGATGGTTTCTTCTATTTCCTCAATTGATATTGGTCTGTTTAGGTTGTCTATGTCCTTCTGTCTCAATCTGGGCAGATCATATGACTTAAGAAATTTATCGATGCCTTCACTATCTTCTATTTTATTGGAGTATAAGGATTCAAAATAATTTCTGATTATCTTCTGTATTTCTGAAGTGTCTGTTGTGATATTGCCTTTTTCATCCTGTATGCTAGTAATTTGATTTCTCTCTCTTCTTCTCTTCGTTAGCATGGCTAAGGGTCTGTCGATCTTATTTATTTTTTCAAAGAACCAACTTTTAGTTTTATCAATTTTTTCAATTGTTTCTTTTGTTTCGATTTCATTAATTTCAGCTCTGATTTTAATTATTTCTTGCCTTCTACTTCTTTTGCTGTTATTTTGCTCTTCTTTTTCTAGGATTTTGAGATGAAGTATGAGATCATTTATTTGTTGGTTTTTTCTTTTTTTAAGGAATGAACTCCATGCAATGAATTTTCCTCTTAGAACTGCTTTCAATGTGTCCCCTAGATTCCGATATGTTGTGTCTGTGTTTTCATTTAACTCTAAGAATTTTTTAATTTCCTCCTTAATGTCTTCTATAACCCATTGATCATTCAGTAACCTGTTGTTCATTCTCCAAGTGATGCATGATTTTTCCTTCCTTCTTTTATCGTTGATTTTCAGTTTCATTCCATTATGGTCAGATAAGATGCATGGTATTATCTCTACTCCTTTATATTGTCTAAGAGTTGCCCTGTGACATAATATATGATCTATTTTTGAGAAGGATCCATGTGCTGCTGAGAGAAAAGTGTAACTGCTTGATGTTGGGTGGTATATTCTATATATGTCAATTAATTCTAGGTTGTTAATTGTGTTATTGAGTTCTATAGTTTCCTTATTCAACTTTTGTTTGGAAGATCTGTCCAGTGGTGAGAGAGGTGTGTTGAAGTCTCCCATGATTATTGTATGGTGATCTATTAGACTCTTGAACTTGAGAAGAGTTTGTTTGATGAATATAGCTGCACCATTGTTTGGGGCATGTATATTTATGATTGTTATGTCTTGTTGGTGTATGGTTCCCTTGAGCAGTATGTAGTGTCCCTCTTTATCCCTTTTGATTAACTTTGGCTTGAAATCTATTTTATTTGATATGAGTATGGACACTCCTGCTTGTTTCCGAAGTCCATATGAGTGATATGATTTTTCCCAACCTTTCACCTTCAGTCTATGTAGTCTTTTCCTATCAAATGCGTCTCCTGTAGGCAGCATATTGTTGGGTCATGTTTTGTGATCCATTCTACTAGCCTGTGTCTCTTAATTGGTGAGTTTAAGCCATTAACATTTAGGGTTATTATTGAGATATGGGTTATCCTTCCAGCCATATTTGTTTGTTTATGTTACTGAATATGGTTTGTTTTCCTCTTTGATTATTTCCCCCCTTTACTGTCCTACCTCCCACTGTTGGTTTTCATTGTTATTTTCCATTTCCTCTTCCTGTAATGTTTTGCCAAGGAGTTTTTGAGGAGATGGTTTTCTAGCTGCAAATTCTTTTAACTTTTGTTTATCGTGGAAGGTTTTAATTTCATCTTCCATCTTGAAGCTCAATTTTGCCGGATACACAATTCTTGGTTGGAACCCATTTTCTTTCAGTGTTTGAAATATGTTATTCCAGGATCTTCTAGCTTTCAAAGTCTGTGTTGAGAGATCAGCTGTTATCCTGATTGGTTTACCCCTAAATGTAATCTGTTTCCTTTCTCTTGTAGCTTTTAAAATTCTCTCCTTATTCTGTATGTTGGGCATCTTCATTATAATGTGTCTAGGTGTGGATCTCTTATGATTATGCACATTCGGCATCCTGTAGGCTTCTAGGATTTGGGATTCTGTCTCATTCTTCATGTCTGGGAAGTTTTCTCGTATTATTTCATTGAATAGATTGCTCATTCCTTTGGTTTGGAGCTCTGTGCCTTCCTGTATCCCAATGACTCTTAAGTTTGGTCTCTTTATGTTATCCCATATCTCTTGGATATTCTGCTCATGGTTTCTTAACTGTCTTGCTGAGCTGTCTATGTTCTTTTCAAGTTGAAATACTTTGTCTTCATTGTCTGATGTTCTATCTTCTAAGTGTTCTACTCTGCTGGTAGTATTCTCAATTGAGTTTTTAAGTTGGTTTATTGCTTCCTGCCTTTCTAGGATTTCTGTTTGTTTGTTTTTTATAACTTCTATCTCCCTGTATAGTTGATCTTTTACTTCCTGGATTTGTTTATGTATTTCATTGTTGAAGAGATCTTTCATTGTCTGATTTTGCTGTCTAATGTCTTCCTTGAGACTCCAGATCATCTGAAGCATGTATCTCCTGAATTCTTTATCTGACATTCCATCTGCTGCAGATATTACCTCTTCTAACGTTGAGTTGACCTGCATTGCTTGTGGTCCTTTCTTTCCTTGTCTCTTCATACTGTTTGCATTTCTTTCTGCTTACTGAGACTGTTGTGTTGTTGAATTTTCCCCCTGTATATTTGTATTACTCTTGTATAGTTGCAAAGTCTCCCGCACAGGCGCGGGCAGGGGCTCTGCTCCTCCTCCAATTGGGGCACTGTGCCTACCACATCGGCAGGCCGCTGGGCCTGTTCTGCTGGTTGGTAGCAGGTGCGCCTACCTTGCAGGCGCGTGGGGCGGCTCTGCCACTCCCTGGTTGCTGGGCCTGACCTGCTGGTGGGTTGCAGGTCCGGCTACCTTGCAGGCACGGGGGGAGGGCGCACACCTATTTGTATTTAGACAGTTACGCGAAATGGAGGACGTAATGCTTGGGATGAAAGTTGGGGGGGAAGGGGAAGGTAGGTGCTCTTGAAAAGAAAGAAGGAGAGGGAGATAGATAGCATAGAGGAGAATGGAAAGAGCAGTAAAACTTGGAAGGGGAGAGAGAGAGGGAAAAGGGAGAGAAAAAATTAAAATGGAATAGGAAATAAAATTAGGTCTTAGAGATCCATTTTCTTCTCTTCCCGTAGGCAAAGCTGTGCCCTCCGGGCTGAGTTTTGCCCTCAATGTGTCAACAGCAATCCCTGTATGGCGGTTCCTGGGAGTCTCTCAATCCTGTTGGTCCAGAGCCGTTTCACTTCTACGGCCCCTCCTCCCCTTCCTCCTGCCAGCCAGCCAGGTCCTGCTCACCAGAGGCAGTTCCCCAAGGATTTGGTTACACTTTCAGCCCCACCGAGTGCTCTATTTCCCTAACTACTGAGCACTCCCGCTGTCATTCATCTAAGCCCCAGTGCTGTGGAGCTGTAGTCTGGGAGTCAATTGTTTAATTTTTCCGGACCCCTTTGGTGGGCACATCGTCGGAATCTGGCAGCTAAGACCATTGGTGTCGCTGCTGGTGGTAATAGGAGTTGGGGGTCGAGGATCCCCTCTAGTTCCCTCAGCCCCTACAGTCACAACCACACTGCTGGCGGTAGGAGGAGTTGGGGGTCTGGAGTGTCCTCTGTTTCCCTCCGCCCCTACTGTCACACCCTCTCAGTTCGCAGTTGGGGGATTTGGGGGTGGGGAGTCTTCTCTGCTTCCCTCTGCCCCTACAGTCACGCCCTCATCACTGGCAGTAGGGGGAGTTGGGGGTCGAGAGTCCTTTGGCCCTTACGGTCACGCCCACAGAGAGATTTTGAAGTTTCCCGGTTGTTTGTATCTGGTGTGGGTGGGAGTCACACACCTGCTAAAGTAGATTCCGCTGGGAAGGAATCTCTTTGGCCGAACTTTGGTGACTTCCCCTCTCTGCTATGGTGGGCCCCTGGCTCCTTGCCGGAGTGTCTGAAGGGAGGGGTGGAACTGGCTTGTCTCTGGTCTGACACAATCTCTGGTTTTAGTTCCCAGTTCGCTATTTCGTAAAGGGTTGGTTAGATTCCCTTCACGCTGTCTCAGGGGGGGAGCCATTCGCCGGGTGGGCGGGGCTGTTAGTAGAGCCAGGAGGACACGGGCTGTCTGCTGGGCCAGGCGGGGACACTTCTCGCTGCGCCAGGCTGCCTGTAGAGCCGGGCAGCTGTGGCCGCATGGCTAAGATCCGGGCGGGTGGAGTGGCCGTTCACTGAGCGAGAGCGGGGCCTCCCGGGACGGCGAGGTGGCGGGTGCCGTTTGCGGGTTCGGGCAGGCCGCGCCGCTCGGGGCCGCCGGCTGCTTTCTGAAGCAGCTGGTGGCTGCGGGACTGGACCTCCGCGCCCGCGTGGCCGGCCAAGATCCACTTGTCTGGGACAAACTGACACTTCTAATAAACCTACCAATTCCTGGCAGGTCCCCTCTTCACGGAATTTTGCTAGAAGTTCCTCAGTAGGTAGACTGCCGCTGTTCCAATGGGTCTTTCTGATCCCGTTAATGTGGAGACATTGGAATCGATGCTTCCTCGCCGGCAGCCATGTTGGATCAGCCTGAGTTGAGTTTTGTGCAGGGCCCTTTACCACTTTTCAGCATTTTTTTCTGTCTTGCAGCATTTTATTTTTAAATATAGGGGATTAAACCCAGGGGTTCAATCCACTGAGCTACCTCACCAGTCCTTTTTATTTTGTCACTGGGTCTCACTAATGGCCTAGGCTGGCCTGGAACTTGAGATCCTCCTACACAGCCTGTGGGGTAACTGGGACTACAGGTGTACACCATCACACTCAGCTTGTCTTGGAGTATTCAAATTTTTCTTGCAAGAGTTCCTTACATATTCTACATAATATTTCCTGGCCTATTTTAGACATTGCAAATATCTTCTTCTAGTCTGTCACTTATCTATATAGGAGTAAAAGAGTGTCATGTCTTTTTAACCTATCACAAGGGTCACAGCTGACATTCTTATAACATAAGACAGGTTAATAAAAGAAAAGCATGACAAATTTATTTAATAGAGTTTCACAAGTCATAGGATTCTTAATAAATGGAGACTCAAAGACATGGGGAAACCATTCTATTTTTATGCTTAGGTTCAATGGAGAATGGAAAGTATGACTGAACAAGAATACAATCTAATAGTAATAGTAAGGTCTGTCTAGATTCTCTGTGGCCTCTTCTGTGTACCATTTCTTCCCCTGAATATAAGTTAGAACCGCTCTGACATGAGGGTCTATGATGTAATTTTAGAGGGTGGGTTAGGGCAGGAAATTATTTGATGGCCAGCTCTCACACAGAGAGAAGGGAAGGTCAGATGACCTTCTTGCCTCTGAGGCCCCCCCAATCTCTTTCATTTCAAAGTCTTTTTGGGTAGTGTCTTTTGAGCCCTAATTTCTGATAAATATCTGGCATCCTTTCTTGAACAGAAACCCTTATCTTTTTTAATGTTTGGTTTTTAAAAATATTTTTAGTTGTAGATGAACACAATACCTTTATTTTATTTATTTATTTTTATGTGGTGCTGAGGATCAAACCAGTGCCTCACAGGTGGCTACGCAAGCCCAGCTCCAGAAACCTTATTTTTGAAAATTTTTATGTGTTTAGTTTTGCTGAAACATTCTTCCCCACCCAAAGTCATAAAGATATATATTTTTTCTTTCTTTTCTTTTCATAGATTTACCAGTCATTTAAGTTTTTAGTCAAATTGGAATTTTCTTTTGTATGTAGAGCAAGTTTTTACCAGGTTTTCTGGTTAATATAGTTTCCCAGCATCATCTATTAAATAATCCAACTTTTCTCCACTCATCTGCAAAGTCACCTTTATTAAACACCAATTCCCAAATGCACAAGTTTCTGTTTCTGGGATTTCTATTCCATCCCAGTATTCAGTATAACTATTACTCCTTCCATTTATCTACAGTTTCATTCCTAGATTGTTTTATAACCATCACCAAGTACGAAGAACCAGGGTTTTTTTTCCTTCTGTGCATAGATTTGTTTGTCTTATACATTTACGGCAAGATGATGTAAACAATTTAGAATCCTACTTTTCTCACTGAATATTCTAACTTTGTCATTTCCCCTGTGTTATGACAACACTTGAGAAACATCAGTTCTTATAGATTGCCATCAATAAAACTTTCTTTGACAATGTGGTAACTTCTCATCCTAGGACATTTCTGTGTCTCAGGCCAGGATGAGGGTGGGCCCCAGACACTAAAGCAGAGTCAAATCTATGTGGGGAAGAATATTCTTTAAAAGGATCAACGAAGAGAACTTAATTAAGAAGAATGAAGGGGGATACCAATAAAAGGGACTACTAATTTGCCCATCAAAGCACAGATAGATATCTTTCATTCACAAATTATTTTTTTTAATATTTTTATTGGTGATTTATATTTATATGTAATAGTAGACTTCATTGTGATATATTTGTTATGGTTTAGATATTAGGTGTCTCCAAAAGCTCATGTGTGAGACAATGCAAAACGTTTAGAGGTGAAATGATTGGGTTATGAGAGCCTTAACCTAATCAGTACATTAATCCCCTGATAGGGATTTACTTGGTGCTAACTTTTGGCAGGTAGGGTGTAGCAGCAAGAGGTGAGCATTAGGGATGTGCTTTTGTGGTATATATTTTGTCTCTGGTGAGCAAGAGCTGTTTCCTGATTTCCATGTCCTGCGCTGCTTTCCTCCACAACACTCTTCTGCTGTGATGTTCTGCCTCATCTTGAGCCCCTAGAAGTGGAGCCAACCTTCTTTGGACTAAGACTTCTGAAATCATGAGCTCCAAATAAACTGTTCTTCCTCTAAAGTTGTTCTTGTCAGGTCTTTTGATCACATCAGTGACAAAGCTAAATAAAACAATATTCCTACCTGCACATGGCAAATTTTGGTCTATTTCATTTCCCACTATCTCCCCTTCACTTCCACAACTCTCTTCCTCTAGTCTCCATGTTCTACTCTATTGGTCTCCATTCTATTTTTATGCAATCCCTTTTTTCCCCTTATCCCTCTAACTTTCATATATGGGGAAAAAAAATGACCCTTGACTTTCTGAGTAGGGCTTATTTCACTTATCATATTCTCCAGTTCCATCCATTTTCCTGCAAATGATATGATTTTATTCTTTATGATTGAGCAAAACTCCATTGTGTATTTTTCTTTATCCATATTTTTATCCACTTATTTCTTGATTGATACTGTTTTAGCTAGCTTCTTTTTTGCTGTGACCAAAATACCTGACAATAATAATTTTAATGTGGAAAATTTTATTTTGGAGCTCACAGTTTCAGAGATCTCAGTCCATAGACAGATAGCTCCATTTCTTTGGGCATGAGGTAAGACAGAATATCATGGCAGAAGTGTGTGGCACAGGAAAGCCATTGGGAATATGTTACCCAAGAAGAAGAGAAAGAGAAAGGGAGAGAGAGCGCGTGCGCTCTGCTCATCAAGGACAACATATAAAACCCAAAGGCATGCCCCCAAGGAGCCACCTCCCCTAGCCACACTCTACCATCCTATAGTTACCACCAAGTGTATCCCTGTTAGGGGATTAATACACTGATTAAATTAAACCTTTTGTAATCCAATAATTTCATCTCTAAACTTTCTTGTACTGTCTCATACATGAGCTTTTGGGGGACACCTAATATCTAAACCATCTTGATTTGTTCCATAAATTGGCTATTGTGAACTGTGCTGCTATAAACATGAGTATGCATATATCACTATAGTGTGTTGACTTAATTCTTTTAGATAAATAGTAAGGAGTGGTATTACTGGGATAAGGAACCATTCTAATGTCTATGGTGGTTGTACAATCTCATCAACAGTGTATAATAATTCCTTTTTCCCCTTCCTTGCCAGCATTTATTACTATTTGTATTCTTAATGATTGCCATTCTAACTGGAGAGAGATGAAATCTCAGTGTAGTTTTGATTTAAATTTCCTTGATTGCTAAAGATGTTGAACATTTTTTCATATATTTGTTGTCCATTTACATTTCCTCTTTTAAGAGATGTCTCTTTAGTTCATTTGCCCATTTATTGATAAGGTTGTCTTAATTTTTTTTTTGGTGGTAAGTTTTCAAGCTCTTCATGTATTCAGGATATTAATCCTCTGTCAGAAGAGTAGCTGGCAAATATTTTCTCCCATTCTGCAGCTTCTTCCTTCACCCTGTTTCCTTTACTGTGCAGAAGCTTTTTAATTTGATGCCATTACATTTGTTAACTCTTGGTTTTATTTCTTGAGTTGGAGGAGTCTTATTGAGAAAGACAATGCCTAAAACTGTTGAAATGTTGACCTGATAATTTTCTTCTAATACTCACAGTGTTTCTGGTCTAATTCCGATGTCTTTGAGTTGATTTTTGTTATGTGTGAGATATGGGGATCTATTTTCATTCTTCATATGGATGTCCAGTTTTTCCCAGCACAACTTGTTAAAAAAAAAAAGCTGTCTTTTCTCCAACATATTTTTTTTTTGGCACCATGTCAAGAATCAGAAGACTTTATATATGTGGGTTCGTCTCCATCCTCTATCCTAGTCAATCACAGTCTACATTTTGTTTTTATGCCAGTATCATGCTGTTTTTGTCACTGTAGCTCTGTAGTATAATTGAAAATTCTGTATTATGATTCCTGCAGCTCTTTTTGCTCAGGATTTCTTTGGCTATTTGATCATTTATTCTTCTATATAAATTTTAGGATTAGTTTTTCCAATTCTGTGAACGTCACTGGTGCTCTGATAGGTATTAAATTGAATCTGTTTATCAGCTTTGGTAATATGGCCATTTTAATAATATTAATTCTGCCTATCTAAGAACATAAGAGGTCTTTCCATCTAATATTTTCTTCAATTTTTTTCTTTAGTGTTCTATAATTTTCATTGTTGTTATTTTTAAATCTTAAGTAAATTATAATAAATTTTAAAAATATTTTTAGTTGTAGATGAACACAATACCTTTATTTTTTATTTATTTTTATGTGGTGTTGAGGATCGAACCCAGTGCCTCACACATGCTAGGTAATCATTCTACCACTGAGCTAAAACCATAGCCCAATTATTAAAAAAAAATCTTTATTAGATTTATTCTTAGGTATTTTTTTGGGGGGAGCTATTATGAATAAAATTGTTTTCATTATTTTTAGGAAATTTCTTTTCATCCACAAATTTTAAACAGGAAATCAAAAGCAATATTCAGTTCATTTTTAACATTTTTTTCAGGCTTTAGATTATTTTAGTGTTTGGTATTTGTGCAATATACTAGTAATAAGTCATAGTTCTTGTCTTTGCCCATCAGCCCATGAGTTATAAGAAGCTCTTGAATGCCATTGCAGCCTCTGGATCCAACGTAGAGTACCATTTAATGCCAATCAAGAAAAGTGAGATAACTGCAAGTAACTGAAAAGTGAAAAACATCTCCATCACTCAGATGTAACAAGCCAGAAATCTCTCCTGACATTGATGAACTAAGTGTATCTCTCTTTCTTTACCATTTACAAACTATGTGATTGGTATCCACCATAGATGTCACAGATTCAAACACAGTGTAGCAATAAGGAACTCTGAAATAAACTTTTCTAATATCCTGGCACAGACTTCCTTTCAAAATATGCACTGCCTGAGCAACAGAAGGTCATACACTTTTCTATCAGCACCAAATAAAATGTATCAGGTGATGTGGTACCATATACACTCTTTTCTTGACCCCTAATGGCCAAGAATTCTGGATGAGTAGGGGTACAAGCTCAGGTAACAGTTGAGGCCATGTTGTATAAGATACAGAAAATCAAGAGAATTTAGATTGTAAATATTACTAAAATTACTGGAATATAATAATTATTAAAGCTAAATTTTTCTAAGTACTATCAGTCCTCAAACAGAAATGGGCTACCCAAATTCTTGGTAGCATGATCATCTTTCATATTACTGTGATTTCTCCATCTCTCATACCTATATCATGGAATTAATAATAATAGCCTGCTTTTCTTGACTTCACATAAAGATTGCTAGTTACTGATTGACAAATGCTTTAAAAATTCAGAAGGGACACATTGAAATGCTAAGCACTTCATCTCTTTTCTCTTCCCCCTGCCCCTCCTCATATATTCATATTCTCTCTCTCTCTCTCTCTCTCTCTCTCTCTCTCTCTCTCTCTCTCTCTCTCTCTCCTCCCTCCCTCCCTCCCTCCCTCCCTCCCCCTTCCCCTCCCCCTTTCTCTCTCCCTCTCTCTCTCCAGTATCATTGCTCAGAATGCAATTGCTTGGAGGTCAGTGTTCATGTTTTCATTCTTAGGAGCAGTAGCCTGCAGCTACCAACCTTCTGCATGATGTGAATTAATGATCTTTTCTGTTGCATTAACAGCTCTCATCAGCTTCTCCTACACACACATTCTTTGAAAACAGTAGTTTGAGCCTTTTTCCATCTCACTTAGGAATGCTGGATGAAGAGTCTTTCTGATGACAATTTCTCTTCTCTGGTGATTATTTTGTTTATACCCTAAAGAATCTACCCAGTATTTTCCCAAAGGACATCAGAAACTTCATATTTTATGCACTTAAAACATTTTAACATAAACATGGAAATTGAGCTTGAAAAAGTAGGCAAGAAGAGGAAAAGAAATATTTAAATTAGGCTGAAAAAAATCAGGAGCCAGAATTTATTCCTCTAAATATATTCTCCTCTAAGATTGCAAATTTAGAAATCAGAGTTTAAGCATAGTGTTTGGATCTGTTTTTAACCCAAATATTTCATGCAAATATTTGAGGAACGCTTGCATGATGGTCCTATTTAGGAGATTACTTGAGAAAGCAAATAGCTTGCAGCCTTATGATCAGACTCTCCTCAGGGCATGGCATATGTCTCAAGTTATATAGCATCAGAAAGGAAGATCCTTAATGCAGATTGCAGAATCACGTCGCATTTGGGGTAAAATTGGGAGTTCATAACCCACTTCAATCTAATGTATGAAATATGATATGTCAAGAGCTTTGTAATGTTGTGAACAACCAATAAAAAAAAAGAAAGGAAGATCCTTTGGGGACAATACTAGGATATGTCCTTGAAGTTTCCAAAAGCAGAGAAATGGAATAAAAAGACCTTGAGTCAGGAGACCCAGGCTCTGCCATGAACTCCCGTGTAAGGTTGGCTGAATCATTTCACTGCTCTGCAGCACATCTTCCTCATTCATAAAGCCAAGTGCGTGGATTAAATAATCCCTTAACTCCTCACTTCTTTAGCCCTTTCTTCAACTCCAGCAGAACATTTCCATAACAACATCTAAATTGAAATTTAGAAAGAGATTATCATTCCTGTTTTACAGATGAGGAAACAGAATAAGAATGGTTAGAATAGTATTAGCAAGGTAGTCTTACCTCTGCATGCCAAACCTTGTGCTAGGTCCTAGGAATACCAAGTAGGAATGAACCCCAGGCCCTGACCTCAAAGAAAGGGAGAGGCTGGACTGTAACAAGACCATCACTATAGGGTAACATGAGCAAACTGCTAGGAGAAAACAAAAGAGTGCAACAAGCTACCTGACAATATTAGAGAAGCCTTCTCAGAAGAGATGATAGTTTGAAGTGGTTCTTGAAGGATGAAAAGTGACATCCTTCTGTTTGATGAATGAGAGAGAAAGAAAGGCATACAGGTAGAAGAATGAGTATGTGCAAAGGCATGAACAGGCTTAGTAATTATGGAGTATAGGTACCGCTGAAGGGAAGTTGGGTTATAGGAAGGAGCTTGATGTTAATAATGTGTGATAATAAAAGGCCCAAATTTGCTCTTGTAGCTTTTGAATCAAGGGAGTGGTGTTTTAGCATCTGGATAGCAAAAGGAACTGTTGTTGGTAAGTGGCCCAATTAGTAGGCTAGTACAAATGTCTGGACAATAAATGGTGAGAATTTGACATAATAGTATGAGTATGGTGTTTAGATGTCAAACAAAAAAGATAATTTGGATCACAATCCATACATCTTGGCAAATAACTAGCAGAGATAATATGAACCCAGAATTTCTAGTTCCAGAGGCTGAGTGTATAGGGACTCTTTCCTTAAACAGGAAACAGAAGATCAGGTTTTGGTGTTAGATGAAATATCCATATGTTTTGCTTGGAGCATGCAGTTTTTGAAGTATTTTCAGGACTTACAAGTGTAGATGAGCATTTTGCAGTTTAATACACAAGTTTGATCCTTAAAGTACAGTCTGGAGGAGCTGGTGTTGTGGCTCAGTGGTAGAGTGCTCACCTAGCATGCATAAAGCACTGGGTTCGATCCTCAGCACCACATAAATGTAAAATGAAGATATTGTGTCCACCTAAAGCTTAAGAATAAATATTTTAAAAATAGTTTAAAAACATACAGTCTGGATTTGGAGGTAAAAGCCTAGGAATAAGCATATAAGTGACCACTAACGCTGTGGAAATAAATGAAATCATGTGAAAACCTCAGTCTCTGAGTTTACATAATATTTATAGGAACTACTTCCAAGTGTTATCCAGTCTTTCAGTAAACAAATCAGTTCAAAGCAAAAATATGAAATCTTATTTTCCTAATTAGATTAAAACTTATTTAACGCAATCCTTACTCATTTTTCACTTCTGTCTTCTCCAGGACTTTTAGAAAGTCACTGAAAGCATCTAAGCACAACATAATGGCTGTTAGCAGCCAGCTTTGGTTTCAAGACCATCATTTTGAGCCAAGCTATACCGCCTCATTGCACCCAGTTCAATTTCCTCCTAGCCACATACCAACATTTACTTGCTCCTCAGCTTCCTATTAAAAAAGATTCTTAAATCAGAATATACATATCAAGTCATTTTAAGCAACACTTCTTTTTTTTAATATTTTTTAGTTGTTGTTTGACCTTTATTTTCTTTATTCATTTACATGATGTGCTGAGAATCAAACCCATGCTAAGCAAGTGCTCTACCACTGAGCCATAACTGCAGCCCCAAGCAACACTTCTTAACATTAATAGTGTGTCACGTCCTGGGCTAGAGTATACAAATGAATGACTTTGATTGGGTAAGTGTCCAAATGTCAAAAATACAGACAGCACATGGACAAGGCTATTGGACCCTAAGAATAAAATGCAGTAGGATCCCATGGCATGAAACAGTGGACTTCCCCAAGAATCTAGAAAAGGCACCCTAGAGTTATTTTCAAGCTAGTCTTGAAAAGGAGTAGGGTTCTTAGAGGTGGCAAAGAAGAGTGTCAGTATAGGCTTGGAACACCATGGATGGGGCACTGAAGGCCTTGAACAGAGAAATCACAAGTAGTGATTTGCTTAACTTGATTTTTGTTCTTTGTTTTATCATCAGCAAGGCTCTACATTTTTTTAAATTGCTACTTTGCCATCTAGCTATTAGCGCCTCTTAATCAATAACATTTTCAGCAATCACAAGCAATTTTTAAAAATTTACTCCTATACATATGCTGTGCTTTAATTACTCTTTGAAATGAATCTCATGCACATTTCTTATTCTGAATCTATAATCAGATGAGTCATGACATAATCCTCTGGAAGGATATGTTATCTGGTGATGCCAATTCCCAATTAGTGTTTCTCTGAAATGTTTTCACAATATACAGTTAGTACAAATAAGATGCATAGGTCACATTTGCTCTGAACCTCTTTTTAGATTTTCTTTCAGTTTATCAAAAAAAAGATTCAAATAGTCAGATACCAAGTAGAAAAGACAGCAACCTTGGCCAAGAGGACATCAAAACCTTAAGATTTTGAGATTCAACAATACTAAGATTTTAAGGTGCAAGAAATTTGATCCACAGAAACTCACAGATTTAAACACTGTAATATACCCAAAACTTTTTTCTGTTTATATTGTAAATGTGTGATTAATTTAGGAAATGAATTTGTATAGAAGAAAAGAAAAACCATCTAGAATCCCAGGAGACATTAACATGATAGGGAATTTTTTCCAGCATTTGATGTCTCAAGCATGCCACATACTGAGCTCTTTCTCTCTATAAATCCTGCTGGTTTTAATGTTTCAATGTTTCCCCAATCCATTTCTATCCCTGCATCCTGAGCAGGATTGCAAGAGACCAGGTGATTATAAACAGAGCCTACTTAACCCTTCTGCCTTCAGGCCACAACATTCCACAACACTGAGGCTGTCTTCAACAAGGGGCCAAAAGAACCTTATATTAAGTTATCCTTATAAATAAACTCATTTTGTGATATTGACATTGACAAAAAAAAATATATCTTACCTAGGTGCAAATCAAACCATGACATTCTCCCACTTAAAAGGTTTTGGTGACTCCCTCGGCCTAGGGGATAGTTTGTCTCCTTATCAGGGAATTCAAATAACTCTTTATAATCCGTTTCTTATTTACTTCTTTAAATTCATCTTTGTTACCCTCTGCCTCTCCTTGCATAGTTCCCTGTATATTCCTATAATTTTTCATGTGTCTCTGTGTCTGCTTGTGATATGCCCTCGGTTTGGCTATCTCCACCTCTCAAACTGGGTGAGTAAATCTTTAAGATTCAGCAATGGCTTTATTTCTTCCAGGGCAACTTCCCTTACACAGACATGGCTTGAGAACCTGTCTTTGATACTGATGTCCGAAAGAACTGAGTCAACCTGTGTCCCTATTATCAGTCAGTAATTGCCACACTAATACTATGTAACAGACCACTTGAAAACTCAGTTGTTTACACAATTAGCATTTATTTTTATAATAGAAATTCTGGTGTTAGTAAAGGAGGCTGTATTAATTCTTATTCTGGAGCCCAGTAGACAGTGGATATCTACCTAGGACACATTCTCCTGGCAGCAGTCAGCTCTCAAGGGGGCAACAGAAAATCCATGATGTCTCTTAGGCCAATGTTAGAACCCACACACCATCATTTCCACCCACATTTCATTTGCCTAAGCAAGTCTTACGACCAAAGCCAACATCAATGTAGATCCTTCTCATGCAGACAGAGAGAAAGGAGGGAAATATTTGCCAAACAATTATCTAGCCTATCCTACTGCTCATTTCAATGGTAACTCTATCTTACTAGTTGTTCAAGCCCAAAACCTCTGATTCATCCTTCTTTTTTTTTTTTTTATACTTCATATGCGGTCCATCAAAAAATCCTCTTTACTCTTTGAAAGACATCCAGAATTGTATACTCCTCATCTCTTTGACTATTTACTTTTCACTTCTCAGATCCAAGCCACCTTCTTCTCTCCTCTGGGTAATTGCAACAGCCCTCTAATTGGTCCTTCTGGTCTTTTCTTGCCCCCTACAATTTATTCCATCCCAGTAGCCAGAGTGATGCTCTCAGAACATAAATCAGATCATGTCAGCTCCACTTCCTGAAACGTCTAATGACTCTCCATCTCACCAGAGGAAAAACTACAGTCCTGACAAGTACCTATTAGGGTGTGGGCCATCTGCTCCCTGCTGCTCTCCTAGGTTCATCTCTTCCTTTTCTCCTCTGGCCCTCTTTGCTCCAGTCACCAGCACCTCAGCTATTCCTAATGAACTCCTGAAGCTCTCTCTCTCTTCTCCCTTACACTCTTCTCCCTCTGTGACTGTGACACTGCCTAGAACATCTCATAAATCTGTTTGACTCCCTTCCTTACCTCCTTCAACTCTTTATTCAAAATCCCCTTGAGGGCTGGGTGCTGGTGGTGCAGGCCTGTAATCCCAGTGACTCCAGAGGCTGAGGCAGGAGGATTGAAGGTCCAAAGTAAGCCTCAGCAATTTAGTGAGACCCTAAAGAACTCAGCAAGACCCTGGCTCTAAATAAAATATAAAATGGGCTAGGGATGTGGCTCAGTGTTTAAGAACCTCTGGGTTCAATCCCTGGTACCAAAAAAAAAAAAATCCCCTTGAGGGAGTTCTTGTTTCACCATCTATATAAAATAGTGATCCCCTCTCTGCAATCCCTACTCCCCTATAAAATAAAAGTACCAAAAGAGTAGAGGCTATCTGTTTTGCTTATGGTTGTACCTCTAAAACAGAACAGCTCCTGGCACAAAGTGGTTACTTAACGACCACATGCTGCATGAATGACTAGCACTCACCACATGATATTAAAGAACTATTGCTGTGCAATAGTTCCATGGGCGAGCAGTAATGCCATCTTACTCCTCCTTGTGCTTCCAATGCAAGGCACAATTTCTGGCACACAGGAGACTCAGTAAGCCCATGTTGAACTGAGCAGAACATCTCCATAAGGGTGACTCCTAGAAGTCACTCAAACCCTTGAGCTAACAGACTTGTTCCCAGTTTCTGCAATTTAGCAGTTGGTTTATTTGGAAGGAAATGTCTTCCTAATAAATAAACGTGAAGCTGGATGTAGAGGGACTCAGGTCTAAATTGCAAAGAGGAGAGCACACCATGCCACTTCATGGCTGGACTCTCATTGTCTACCTTGCCCTCAAGTCTGCCTCACTCTCCATTGCACTGTCAGGACTCCAGCACAGTATTTATCCCATGACAGATGCTTATTGGTTAAATGAATGAATTTATACATGAGGTCTACCATGAGCCAATCAATGGACTGATGTGGCTGAGCTGTGTGCTTTGTGGATGAAAAATTTGGAAGGATCCAGGATGAAGAAGTCTTCTACTTTAGCGCCACTATGAAACTAGATTGTATGCTTTAGCCCAGTAGAGCAAACAGACCCCCAAAATGTGCCAGTTAAAAGCCAGTGCACCGTGAACAACAGTCACCATGCTGCCCTCTGACGGACAGAGTAGCATAAGTAATGTTGTCTCATCCTACCATGCTGTTTCTCTGTGTGCCTGAGAATTGTGCTCCAAGATTCCCCAAGTCACATCAGGAGGGAACTCAGCGAACCCACTGTTTACCCCCCATTCATTTCCATAATTTTTCACCATGAAGATAGGGATAGTGAATGGAACTGGAAGACTCCTTGCAGAATAGAAGTGACCAACGCCCTGGTAAGAGTCATGAGACCAAAAAGGGTAAAGGGGAGTGGACAGATGGACATTTTGCTCAGAGGCTTAGAGCCTTGGAAACAATCGGATGAGCCTATCCATTAGGGACAGCTTCTACCCCATGTCTTTCTGATCATAAACATACCTACTGGTAACCTAAGAGTATGAAGGTTAATCTCAGATCCCTGGACTCAGCTGGCCTCCCCTTGCTAACTTTCTCTTAGGCATACCAAAAAAAGGGATTGCCTTACTTAGTTTTGGTGTCTTTGTCTCATAACAATAGTCCCTCCTCATCTTTCTCTTTCTTTTCATCAGGAAGGACCTTAACACCCCTATCACACCCTGTCCTGCAGAGTCATATTCAGGGCATGAGGTAGAGCAGTTGATATTTTTATCAAATGAGTACTTACCAATGTTAAAATCATGGGTTTGGAGTCAACCATACCTGAGTTCAGATCTCAGCTGCTACTGAAGTCTCTGGGCTTTAGTTACCCTGTCTACACAGCAGAAACATGATAATAACTAGTTCCTAGGTTTCCTGTGAGAATTTAATGAGCTAAATATGTAAAACAATCAGCTCAAGGTCTTGCACATAGTAAACACTTAATAAATAATAACTAATAGTAGCAACAATAGTAATAATCATATCTTTTAATGTCTCTTAGCCTGTTTTATGTTCCTATAATAGAATATCACAGACTGGATAACTTATAAAGAATTTATTTCTCATAGTTCTCTCCAGAACCATAAAGACTAGGAAGTCCAGTGTCAAAGTGTCAGCATCTGGTGAGGGCCTTCTTATCGCATTATCCCATGGTGGTAAGTAGAAGGGCAAGAGAGTGCCAGAGAGTAAGGAAAAACTGAATTTGGTTTTATAACAAGCCCCCCCATGCCATAACTAACCTATTCCCCCAATAATGACATTAATCCATTCATGAGTGCAGAGATCTCATGACCTCATCACCTCTTATTAGACCCCATCTCACAACACTATGGATTAAGTTTCCAAGACATAAACTTTGTAGAACACATTCAAACCATAGTTTCTCACTGTGTAAAGTGCAGAGACCAATCAATCATACTTAGGTCAATCCAGGTGGAGGCAGGCCTGAAGAAAGGTGGATTTGCTTCTATTTAAGTGAACCACAGGGCTGCTGGAGGTTCCTCTTTCAACTTACATGTCCTGGCAGATTTCCTAAGTCACAGCTTAGAGGAGTTACTCTGCCATGGAGCACATATACCTATGTTGGCTAGAGTGAGATGTGTGTGGTAACAGCATGGGGCAAAGCTCCCATAGGCAGACCTGTTTCCCAGTTTGGGTTCACAGTGGTTCTAGTAGGAAGAGAGAAAGCTGAGAGGTTCTTCTGGAAGTTCCATAAGAGACACAAGCAGCATCTTTAATCCGGATAAGTATGTACAGAATGTACACAAATTCCTCTCCAGATACATAAGCATATTGATGTTCACTTAATTGTGTGAAATTAAATAAAATATTGAATACTGTACATATGGCCATGCTTTGGTTAAAGTCAGCTAATACCTAGCACAAGCCACACATGGATGAATATTCTCTCTTCATGGAACCTTTGCACTGGCAGCTTCCTCCTTCTGGAATATCTATTCTTTGCTACCTCTTCTTTCACCTGCCTCAGCCCTACTAACATCTACTCATCTTCAGGTCTCAGTTCACACTCTGCCTTCTCTTAGAAGCCCCTGATTTCTGTAGCTAAGGTAGTGTGTCCCCACCCTGTCCTCCACCCCAAGGCACTTATATCAACCTGTGGTTCTCATCTGGTTACTTTAATCCTCTTCAGGAAGACCCTGAGCTCATCAAGGGTGAGGACTGTCTTTTATCTAGATCTGTATTCCCAGAGCCCAGCACAGTGGGTGCTAAATCAGTAGACATTATACCTGAGTTGCTAATGAAATACTGAGATGCTTCCTTAAAAGACAGCCTCTGTCCCTAGGCAAGCTTCTGAATCCAACAGAAGGGACTTGTTAAAAAATCAACAAGCAGAGCAATCCATTACTTTTGGGATTTCACAAATGTCATTTTGAAGTGCTAAGAGCTGCTCACAATGTCAGTGGCTGCCAATTAAGTAAACCAAAAACCAGGTGGGAAATTGAAGTGTCTAGAGAGGCACTGTCAGCTCTGCTTGGTAGAAGAAGGTGGTACACAGTGCCCTGCACATTCAGTGCTCAATACCTGGGTCCTGCTCCTGCATTGTGAGTTAGCAGAACTCTGCCCCAATCTCCATACTCTAAGCTTCTGTCCTACTGTTTGCACCTTTTACCTGAGGACTCACACAGAGTGAAACTTTGGGAGTGAATCCAATAAGGGGATTTGTCAGCTTTATTAGAAACGGCATTCAAATTGACAACTAGCCATATTGCTAACCTGAAAATCCAGATCACTGTAATATTGGCCAGTTGTCACTTATTGTGTTAAGAAATTTATTTAGATTATCTTTTTCGGTTTTCTCCTTGCAACAAATTGCAAAGTAGACATACTTATCATCCCTTTTATTTAGACTTAACTAGAAAATACTGAGATGAAGTTTTATACTCAAAAATATACATGCAGCATGCAGCAGAGCTGAGATTAGAACCCAAACACTAACTATCCAGCAATCCTTCTCATGAAAAAAACTAATCAGTAAAAATTCCAAAATCACCAATATCTCTCTCTCTCTCTCTCTCTCTCTCTCACACACACACACACACACACACACACACACACACACACACACTACTCTTTCCCAGATCTTAAAACCCTGATGCACAGAGATGCATTTGGAAAATGCAGGGAATACATTTAGGGTGAACAAAAGAAGGCTTTCTGCAGAGAGCATATCAACTCAGGGTGACAGTGGGTAAACAGTGGCAGAGCCTTTATGGGGGTCTTGGGCAAGGACCCAGGCCTACCTGACCCCACCCTCAGGGCAGAACCCTGGATGCTGAGAATCAAGGAGTTATCTAAATCTCCCTGAGAAAGCTGTGAGAAGTACTGGATTTCTGTATCATATACAAAATTTGAACCACATTCCTTAGATCTGTGCTCCTATGTGGAGTTTAAATACTGAAGAGTATTTGCTTTGATGATCTTTTGGATCATGAGTTTATTGATATGGTGAAGGTTAATGAAACAATTAATTGTATGCATGAAACCTAAAACATGGATTGAAGCTTTTCAATTTTCATCTGCAATAATGAGCACCAGGTTCAGGTTATTACCCAGCGTTTCACATTCATTAATTATTTCAATGATTCCAGTTATAATTAATAAGAATTCAGCCATGTGTGTTAAATATTAGCACTCAGAGTTTTCTCATCCAACAACCAAGTGAGGGGATGTGCAGAAGGGAGTGTGCTAGGGTAGGATGCAGCACTGAAGTCCTGCGAGCTAAAAGTTACTGTGTGTGACCTGTGTGTCCAGCACTGTGCTTCCTGCTTTATTTGCCTCACTTCACAAATCCTTATAACATCACATAACTAAGCTTCTCCATGTTATTACCATAGGAAGCCACTGTGTCCCAGATCACCCTTGGAACCTGAATTGGATTCTCCAGAAGGTTCCTCGTTTCCCCTACTCCACCCTAATACCTGCCTTTTTCTTCATTCCCAGATACCCTCTCACTTCATCCACTAGAAGTCATAGTCCCTCCTCAGCAAAGGACCCTTGTCATTGACTCTTTCCCTGAGAGATGCTCCACCTTGTTACTCTTTCTAAAGATTGGCTCCCCCTAACGACATAGTCTCCCCTGCAGTCCTCATAACTGGGGCTGGTTTTGTTCCAACAGTCTTCATAGCACTGGGCCTGGCAATGGGATGGGCATCCCCCTTGCTGTTCCTTGACTCTCCATCAGACCTTTCTCCATCTTTCCTCCCTAAGAGCACCCATCTTTGAGTCATATTTCATTAGATGACATCTGCCATTACTTTATTGGTATAGTCTGCAACAATGGGTCACTCCCAATCCTTCCATGATTTCAGTTCCTTCTGTTTAAATTCTTGGCACTTTAACATACACATAGATTGTTCTTCCAACACCCTGACTCAGTTGGACTCATCTATTCAATTCCATACTTCTGTTGGTCACCAGGAGCTTACTTGAGCCTACACGTGTGAATGTAAATCCTCCATCATCTAAGCATCACCAATCACACTCTCAGAATAGCAGCTCCAATGTTTCCATCTTCCTTGACTACACCAGTTCTGTCAGTCTCTCCCTCCGGTACCCCAAACTCACATAACCCTTCTTTCATTTTTCCACTTCCCCTCAAAGTTCTTCATGCCAGTTTCAGTACTATGACTGTAATTATAAGCACTCCTTCATATACTGTTCAACTTCTCAGCCCCTCTCTTGATTTGTATACAAAAACAACCCTGGCAAAATCTTTATCTACCCCATGCTGGCACCCAAGAAAATGAATGTGGTAGGAAAAAAATCACCACATTGACTGACTTCATTTAAATTGAGGACCATCAATCTCAAATGGGCTCTTATTGTTATCCATATTCATATCCTAACTGACCAATCTTTGCATTTTCATGTCCTCCTAAAACCTATATCAGACCTCCTCTCCTTGCACATCTACTACAACCTCCTTTATTTCCACTCTCAACTAATCCTTTTTAGTCCTATTTCACTGAAAGAAATTAAGGCAATAGGAAGAAAATATCTATAATCTTCCTCCATCCATGAATTAACCCTACTAGCTTCCTCACTACAAATTGACCTTCCCTCCTGTTACTACAAATAAACCATATATGATTCTATATAAATTAATAAATTCTACTTATACACTACATTCAATGCTCTAAACTAATAAACCTACTGGATTAATATAAGGATCTACTAATATCATAGGCAATGATTAGTATAATTATCTACTGAAAAATTTCCATCAGCATAAAAAAAATTCTCTCATCAGGAGGAGGAAGGAAAAAAGGAAGGGGAAAGGTAGGATGAAAGAAGAAAGTGAGGAAAGAAAGGAAAGAAAAGTTTCTCTTGACCCTACTTCTCACATCAGCTACTAATCCATTTCTCTTTGCAATAAAATTTCTCACCAGGGCTGTCTAAACCATTGGCTCTAATACTTCTCCCGTCTTCTGGTGATATCCCTCATTCTCCCAGTAGTACTCCAGTCAAGGTGACTAGTGACCTCTAATTTTAGTCAATTCTCACTTTTCTCATTTAGGGTTAATGGCCCTATCTGCTTTATAAGACAGTTGTGACTGTTTTATGACACACTAAAATGTTTAGAACATCTTTATTATTAACTATTGTCATAACAACCATTTATTAAACTTAACCTTAATGTCAAAAGCAGAAACATCTCCCAGGTTTACAGTATACACACATCTACTGACTTACCTCCTTTTATATTTCACTTGAAGCTTTCCATAAACATTCCTTTCAAATAACTACATTCCTTAAGGGAGGGGTGGGGGAATGCATTTGAAGCCCACACTCTTTTTAAATCTAATTTCTAAGGTCTCCATTGAGAAATGAGTGTTAATTATTCTGTATTGTGTGGGTGTCTCTACAGAATCCTCTGAGAAAATCATTTAACTTTTGACCCATCAGGGTAATGAGCTTCTCTCCCTCTTTTGATTTAAGTTTGTCAGTAGCTTTTACAAAATTGTAGAGTTGGGATTTTTTAACCAAAATCAAGCAAACTAATCATTTCCTGAAACTGGTGTTGTCAAAACAACAGCCCCAGCACCAAAAGTTCAAGATATCAATTTACCTTGTTGGATGGTTTCAGTTTGTCCTTTGTATTAGGACTAGAAATGCATCTCAATAATAAATAAGCTTGTGAAATTTATGAACCAAAAGAAAAGAAATTCTAGGCTATTAAGAACCAAAGAATTTCAGCTAATATCTGTTGAACAGAAAACAAGAAATAAAGGGATGAATAGTTTTAAAACTGTTTAATGTATTGACTACATAAAAAGTATGGAGCTAATAAGTTTGAGTTGAAAGATAACAAAAAACATTCTTTGCCAACATTTTCTTCTTTAAAACAATACTTCATAAGTCTAAAAAAATGTAAAATAATCATGCTGAGCATTTTATCAGTCATGTTAATAAATGTGTCTAAACCAGTGTTCATAGAAGGTCAACAATTGATATTTTCAGAGAATATGTTTGTTCATATGGAAAAATCTCAAGAAATCAACAAAGCACCAATAAGTGAATTTAGCAAAGTTATAGGACATAAGGAAAACAAACAAAAGTTAATCATATTACTATTTAATGAACAATTTAAAAGAAAAAAAGTAAATTCTAGTAGTTGAAAAATTAAATACTCAAATACAAATCTTACAAACATATATAAAACCCATATGTTTGAGACCACAAAACATCAGTAAAACAAATCAAATAACACCTAAGTAAATGGAGATAAATATCATGTTAATGGTTTGAAGGACTCAACAAAGAAGTCAATTTTCCCCCAAATGATTCATATATTCAATAAAATTCCAATAAAAATCTCAGAGTAAGTTATTTTAGATATGAATAGTCTTATTTTTAAAATCTATATAAAAATGGAAGGAATGAAAAAAGTCAGAGCAATTTTAAAACATAGAGCAAGGTTGGAGGACTCAAAGTACTTACTTTTGATAATTAACAGAAAGCAACAAAAATAAAGACATTGGGTATTAGTGAAGGTAGGAAAAGATAGGCTATAGGAAACAGAACAGAGAGACTGAAATAAACACATACTAATACTATCAGTAATTTTGGACAATTGTGTCAAAGTAATTCAATGGAAGGAGGATAATTTTTCAACAAATGAGACTATAACAAGTGAACATCTATGTGCACACCTTATGTAAAAATTAACACAAATGGGTCATGGCTAAATATGTAACCGAACCTATGAAACTTCTAGAGAAAAATTTTCTTTGTTAAGGAAGTATTTCTTAGTTGTGACATCAAAAGCATAACCATAGTAAGAAAACATGATAAACTAGAGTTCACCAAAATTAAAAACATCTGCTTTTTGAAAGTTACTGTTAAGAGAATAAGTCACAGACTAAGAGAAAAGAGTTGAAAACTTACATAATTCTTATATAAATTATATAATTATATCCAGAATATAAAAAGAACTCTCAAAACTCAATAAGAAAATAAACAATTCAATTTTTTTAAAAGGACAAAGAATTTGAACATATCTTTCCTCAAAGAAAATACAGAGGTGGTAAAGATGCACAGAAAAAGATGCCCAACATCACTACCCATTAGTGAATGCAAATTAAAACCACAATGAAATACCATGACATAGAAAATAATTTGGCAATAGCTAATGCTGGCAAGACTATGGAGTAGCTGGAGTTCTCACAATTTGATGGTGACAATGTAAAATAGTATACCTATTCCAGAAACAAACTGGTAGTTTCTTACAAAATTAAACATGCACTTACCATATACTCAACAATCCCACTGCTAGATAGCTTTTCTAACAATAAGAATTTATTTTCACACAAAAACTTATATGTGAATATTTATAGCAGCCTTCTTCTTAATTGCCAAGAACTGGAAACAACCAATCAATCAGTGAATGAATATATAAATTGTGATACAAACATATAGTGGATGTTAAACAGAAAAAAAATAAGCTTTTTTTCTTTATACATGTACTTTGGATATTAATGATCATCACATTTCACCATCATTTATAACCCCATGCCCCCTCCCTTTCCCTCCAATCCCTCTGCCCTATCTAGAGTTCGTCTATTCCTCTCATGCTCCCTCTCCCTATCCCTCTATGTATCAGCCTCCTTCTATCAAAGAAAACATTCAGCACTTGGTTTGGGGGGATTAGCCAACTTCACTTAGCATTATCTTCTCTAATTCCATCCATTTACCTGCAGATGCTATGATTTTATTGTCTTTTATTGCTGAGTAATATCCATTGTGTATATATGCTACATTTTTTTATCCATTCATCTATTGAAGGGTATCTAGGTTGGCTCCATAATCTAGCTATTGTGAATTGTGCCACTATAAACATTGATGTGGCCGTGTTCCTATAGTATGCTGTTTTTAAGTCCTTTGGCTATAGACCAAGGAGAGGGATAGCTGGGTCAAATGATGGTTCCATTCCCAATTTTCCAAGAAATCTCCATACTACTTTCCATACTGGCTGCACTAATTTGCAGTCCCAAAAGCAATGTATGAGTGTGCCTTTTCCCCAACATCCTCACCAACACTTATTGTTGTTTGTATGCATAATAGCTGCCATTCTGACTGGAGTGAGATGAAATCTTAGAGTGGTTTTGATTTGCATTTCTCTAGTTGCTAGTGATGATGAACATTTTTTTCATATATTTGTTGATTAACTGTATATCCTCTTCTGAGAAGTGTCTGTTCAGGTCCTTGACCCATTTATTGATTGGGTTATTTGGGGGGGTTGGGGAGGGGTTAGCTTTTTAGCACTAGAGATTAGTGCTTTATCTGATGTGTGTGAGGGGTAAAGATTTGTTCCCAAGATGTAGGTTCTCTATTCACCTCACAATTGCTTCTTCAGCTGAAAAGAAACTTTTTAGTTTGAGTCCATCCCATTTATTGATTCTTGATCTTAATTCTTGAGCCACAGGAGTCTTATTAAGGAAGTTGGGGTCTAATCCCACATGTTGGAGATTAGGGCCTACTTTTTCTTCTGTTAGATGCAGGGTCTCTGGTTGTATTCCTAAGTCCTTGATCCATTTTGAGTTGACTTTTGTGCATGGTGAGAGATAGGGGTTTAATTTTTCATTTTGTTGCATATGGATTTCCAATTTTCCCAGCACTATTTGTTGGAGAGGCTATCTTTTCTCCAATGCTAGTGCTTTTGGAAGTATGGTCATTTTGATAATATTAATTCTGCCTATCCAAGAGCAAGGTAGATCTTTCCATCCTCTAAGGTCTTCTTTGACTTCTTTCTTTAGGATTCTGTAATTTTCATTATATAGATCTTTCACCTCTTTTGTTGATTCCCAAGTATGTATGTATGTATGTATGTATGTATGTATGTATGTATTTAATTATTTATTTATTTATTTTGAGGCTATTGTAAATGGGGTAGTTTTCTTCGTTTCCCTTTCTGAGGATTTGTCACTGATATACAGAAATGTCTTTAATTTTTGGGTGTTGATTTTATATCCTGCTACTTTGCTGAATTCATCTCTTAGTTCTAAAATTTTTCTGGTGGAACTTTTAGGGTCTTCTAAGTATAGAATCTTATCATCAGCAAATAGTGTCAAATTGAGTTCTTCTTTTCCTATGTGTATCCCTTTGATTTCTTTCATCTGTCTAATTGCTCTGGCCAGTGTTTCAAGAACTATGTTAAATAGAAGTGGTGAAAGAGGGCATCCCTGTCTTCTTCCAGTTTTTATAGGGAATGCCTTCAATTGTTCTCCATTTAGAATGATGTTGGTCTGAGGCTTAGCATAGACAGCCTTTATGATGTTGAGATATGTTCCTGTTATCCCTAGTTTTTCTAGTGTTTTGAACATAAAGGGGGGTCTGTATTTTGTCAAATGCTTTTTCTGCATCTATTGAGATGATCATATGATTCTTATCTTTAAGTATATTGATGTGATGAATTACATTTATTGATTTCCATATGTTGAACCAACCTTGCATCCCTGGGATGAATCCCACTTGATCATGGTGCACAATCTTTTTGATATGGTTTTGTATTTGATTTGCCAGAATTTTTTGAGAATTTTTGCATCTCTGCTCATTAGAGATATTGGTCTGAAGTTTTCTTTCTTTGATGTGCCTTTGCCTGGTTTTGAAATCAGAGTGATATTGGCTTCATAGAATGAGTTTGGAAGTGCTGCCTCTTTTTCTATTTCCTGAAATAAATTGGAGAGTATTGGTACTAGTTCTTCTTTAAAGGTCTTATAGAACTCAGCTGTGTATCTCTCCTGTCCTGGGCTTTTCTTGGTTGGTAGGCTTTTAATGGTGTCTTCTATTTTGTCACTTGAAATTGATCTGTTTAAATTGTGTATACCATACTGATTCAATCTGAGCAAATTATATGTCTCTAGAAATTTGTCAATGCCTTCAATATTTTCTATTTTATTGAAGTACAAGTTTTCAAAATAATTTCTAATTATCCTCAGTATGTCTGTAGTGTCTGTTGTGATATTTCCTTTTTCATCACGTATGTTAGTGATTTGAGTTTTCTCTCTCCTTCTCTTTGTTAGCATGGCTAAGGGTCTGTCAATTTTATTTTTCAAAGAACCAACATTTTGTTCTGTCAATTTTTAATTATTTCTTTTTTTCAATTTCATTGATTTCATCTCTGATTTTAAATATTTCCTATCTTCTACTGCTTTTGGTGTTGATTTGTTCTTCTTTTTCTAGGGCTTTGAGATGTAATGTTAAGTCATTTATTTGTTGACTTTTTCTTCTTTTAAGGAATGAACTCCATGCAATGAACTTTCCTCTTGGAACTGCTTCATTTCTATATGTTGTATCTGTGTTCTCATTCACCTCTAAAAATTTTTTAATCTCCTCCTTGATGTCTTCTGTAACCCATTGTTAATTCAGTAGCATATTATTTAGTCTCCAGGTGTTGGAGTGGATTTTATTTCTTATTTTATCATTGATTTCTAATTTCATTCCATATGCTCTGATAGAATGCAAGGTTAAGTACCCCTACTTTTTTTATATCTGCTAAGAGTTGTTTTGTGGCACAGTATATGGTCTGTTTTAGAGAAGGACCCATGTGCTGCTGAGAAGAAAGTGTGTTCATTCATTGAAGGATGAAATATTCTATATATGTCAGTTAAGTCTAACTTATTGATTGTATTATTGAGTTCTATAGTTTCTTTGTTCAGCTTTTGTTTGGAGGATGTATCTAGTGATGAAAGAGGTGTGTTAAAGTCACCCAAAATTATTGTGTTGTGGTCTATTTGACTCTTGAACTTGAGAAGAGTTTGTTTGATGAACATAAATGCTCCATTGTTTAGGGCATATATATTTATAATTGTTAAGTCTTGTTGGTGTATGGTTCCCTTGAGCAGTTTGTAGTGTCCTTCTTATTCCTTTTGATTGATTTTAGTTTGAAGTCTACTTTGTTTGATATGAGGATGGAAACCCCTGCTTGCTTCTGCAGTCCATGTGAGTAGTATGCTTTTCCCCAACCCTTTACCTTCAGACTGTGGGTGTCTTTTTCTATGAGATGAGTCACTTGGAGGCAGCATATTGTTGGGTCTTGTTTATTTATTTTTTTATCCAATCTGCCAGTCTATGTCTTTTGATTGGTGAGTTTAGGCCATTCACATTCAGGGTTATTAGTAAGAAATGATTTGTATTCCCAGACATTTTTGTTTATTGTTTGGTATTTAATGTGACTCAGTTTCTCCACTGATTAGATTTGCCTTTAGTGTAATCCCTCCCTCTGCTGATTTTCATCATTATTTTTCACTTCCTCTTCTTGGAATATTTTGCTGAGGATGTTCTGTAGTGCAGTCTTTCTAGCTGTAAATTATTTTAATTTTTGTTTATTATGGAAGGTTTTTATTTCATCATCAAAGCTAAAGCTTAGTTTTGCTGGATATAAGATTCTTGGTTAACATCCATTTTCTTTCAGGGCTTGGTATATGTTGTTCTACAATCTCCTGATTTTAAGGTTCTGGGTTAAAAAATCTGCTGAGATACGAATTGTCTCCCCCTTTATATGATCCGATTCCTCTCTTTTGCAGCTTTTAAGTTTCTATCCTTTTTATGCATGCTAGGCATTTTCATTATAATGTGCCTTGGTGTAGATCTGTTGTAATTTTGTACATTTGGTGTCCTGTAAGCCTCTTGATTTGGTTTTTCAATTCATTCTTCATACTGGGAAATTTTCTGATAGTATCTCATTGAAGAGATTGTGCATTCCTTTGGTTTGAAACTCTGTGCCTTCCTCTATCCCAATAACTCTTAGATTTGGTCTTTTGATGCTATCCCCTAATTTTTGAAATTCTGTTCATGGTCTCTAACTTTCTTCACTGTGTGATCAACTTTGGTGTATACTTTGTCTTCATTATCTCACATTCTTTCTTCCAAGTGATCTAGTCTGTTGGTTATGCTTCCTATTGAATTTTTTATTTGATTCATTGTATCCTTCATTTCAAGGATTTCTGATTGTTTTTTTTTTTTAGAGTCTCTATCTCTCTCTTGAAGTAATTTTTTGCTACCTGTATTTGCTCTCTTATCTCATTGTTGGAGTGATCAATTTTTCACCTGTATTTGCTCATTTAGGTCATTCTTTAATTCATAGATCATTTTTTATTGATTATTTAAAGCATTACATAGTTCATGATATATCATCTTTCATACATTTGACTCAAATTGTGTTTTGAACTCCCATTTTCACCCCAAATATAGATTGCAGAATCACATCTGTTACATATTCACATTTTTACATAATGCCATATTAGTGACTGTTGTATTCTGCTACCTTTCCTATCCCCTACTATCCCCCCTCCCCTCCCCTCCCCTCCCATCTTCCCTCTCTACCTCCCCTGCTGTTGTTCAATTCTCTCCCTCTTTTTCCTTCCCCCTTGCCCCTCATAACCTCTTATAATTTTATGTATCATTGAAGGTCTCCTACCATTTCCATGTGCTTTCCCTTCTCTCCCCGTTTCTCTCCCCCCATTCGTCTTTGTTTACTGTAGACTTTTCCTCATGCTCTTCCTTCCTGTTCTGTTCTTAGTTGTTCTCATTATATCAAAGCAGACATTTGGCATTTGTTTTTTAGGGCTTGGCTAGCTTCACTTAGCATAATCTGTTCTAATGCCATCCATTTCCCTGCAAATTCTATGATTTTGTCATTTCTTAGTGCTGCATAATACTCCATTGTGTATATATGCCACATTTTTTTTATCCATTCATCTATTGAGGGACATCTAGGTTGGTTCCACAGTCTAGCTATTGTGAATTGTGCCGCTATAATCATTGATGCAGCCGTATCCCTATAGAGCGCTCTTTTAAGGTCCTCAGGGAATAGTCCGAGAAGGGCGATAGCTGGGTCAAATGGTGGATCCATTCCCAGCTTTCCCAGGAATCTCCATACTGCTTTCCAAATTGGCCTCACCATTTTGCAGCCCCACCAGCAGTGTACAAGTGTGCCCTTTTCCCCACATCCCCGCCAACACTTATTGTTGTTTGACTTCATAATGGCTGCCAATCTTACTGGAGTGAGATGGTATCTTAGGGTGGTTTTGATTTGCATTTCTCTGATTGCTAGAGATGGTGAGCATTTTTTCATGAACTTGTTGATTGATTGTATGTCCTCCTCTGAGAAGTGTCTGTTGAGGTCCTTGGCCCATTTGTTAATTGGGTTATTTGTTATCTTATTGTTTAATTTTTTGAGTTCTTTGTACATTCTGGATATTAGGGCTCTATCGGAGGTGTGGGGGGTAAAAATTTGTTCCCAGGATGTAGGCTCTCTATTTACCTCTTTTATTGTTTCTCTTGCTGAGAAAAAACTTTTTAGTTTAAGTAAGTCCCATTTGTTTATTCTGGTTGTTAACTCTTGGGCTATGGGTGTCCTATTAAGGAATTTGGAGCCCGACCCCACAATATGTAAACCGTATCCAACTTTTTCTTCTATCAGACGCAGTGTCTCTGATTTGATATCTAGCTCCCTGATCCATTTTGAGTTAATTTTTGTGGATGGCGAGAGAAAGGGATTCAATTTCATTTTGTTGCATATGGATTTCCAATTTTCCCAGCACCATTTGTTGAAGATGCTATCCTTCCTCCATTGCATGCTTTTAGCCCCTTTATCAAATATAAGATAGTTGTAACATTGTGGATTAGTCTCTGTGTCTTCTATTCTGTACCATTGGTCCACCCGCCTGTTTTGGTACCAGTACCATGATGTTTTTGTTACTATTGCTTTGTAGTACAGTTTGACCTCCGGTATCGCTATACCTCCAGATTCACACTTCCTGCTTAGAATTGCTTTTGCTATTCTGGGTCTTTTGTTTTTCCATATGAATTTCATGATTGCTTTGTCTATTTCTTCAAGATATGCCATTGGAATTTTGATTGGCATCGCATTAAACCTGTAGAGAACTTTGGGTAATATCGCCATTTTGATGATGTTAGTTCTGCCTATCCATGAACAGGGTACATTTTTCCATCTTCTGAGATCTTCTTCTATCTCTCTCTTTAGGGTTCTGTAGTTTTCATTGTATAAATCTTTCACCTCTTTTGTTAGGTTGATTCCCAAGTATCTTATTTTCTTTGAGGATATTGTGAATGGAGTGGTTTTCCTTATTTCCATTTCAGAGGTTTTGTTGCTGATATACAGGAATGCCTTTGATTTATGTGTGTTGATTTTATAACCTGCCACTTTGCTGAATTCATTTATTAACTCTAGCAGCTTCTTTGTAGACTCTTTTGGATCTGTTAAGTATATTATCATGTCATCCGCAAATAGTGATAGTTTAATTTCTTCTTTTCCTATTTTTATGCCTTTAATTTCTTTTGTCTGTCTAATTGCTCTGGCTAGTACTTCGAGAACTAAATTGAATAGAAGTGGTGATAGAGGGCATCCCTGTCTTGTTCCAGATTTTAGAGGAAATGCCTTCAGTTTTTGTCCATTCAGGATGATGCTAGCCTGAGGTTTAGCATATATAGCTTTTACAATGTTGAGGTAAGTTCCTGTTATCCCTAGTTTTTCTAATGTTTTGAACAAAAAGGGATTCTGTACTTTGTCAAATGCTTTTTCTGCATCCATCGAGATGATCATGTGGTTCTTGTCTTTAAGTCTATTGATGTGGTGAATAGCATTTATTGATTTCCGTATATTGAACCATCCTTGCATCCCAGGAATGAATCCTACTTGATCATGGTGCACAAGTTTTCTAATATGTTTTTGTATTCGATTCGCCAGAATTTTATTGAGAATTTTTGCATCCAAGTTCATTAGAGATATTGGTCTGTAGTTTTCTTTCTTTGAAGTATCTTTGTCTGGTTTTGGGATCAAAGTGATGTTGGCCTCATAGAATGAATTTGGAAGAGCTCCTTCTTTTTCTATTTCTTGAAATAGCTTGAAAAGTATTGGTATTAATTCTTCTTTGAAGGTTTTGTAGAACTCCGCTGTATACCCATCCGGTCCAGGGCTTTTCTTGGTTGGTAGTCTTTTGATGGCTTCTTCTATTTCTTCTTTTGTTATTGGTCTGTTTAAATTGTGTGTGTCTTCCTGTCTCAATCTGGGCAAATCATATGCCTTAAGAAATTTATCGATATCTTCATTATCTTCTATTTTATTGGAATATAGGGTTTCAAAATACTTTCTAATTATCTTCTGTATTTCTGTAGTGTCTGTTGTGATATTGCCTTTTTCATCCCGTATGTTAGTAATTTGAGTTCTCTCTCTTCTTCTTTTTGTTAGCATGGCTAAAGGCTTGTCTATCTTATTTATTTTTTCAAAGAACCAACTTTTAGTTTTATCAATTTTTTCTTTTTTTTTATTTTTTATTGATTATTTAAAGCATTACATAGCTCATGATATATCATCTTTCATACATTAGACTCAAATTGTGTTTTGAACTCCCATTTTCACCCCAAATATAGATTGCAGAATCACATCTGTTACATATTCACATTTTTACATAATGCCATATTAGTGTCTGTTGTATTCTGCTACCTTTCCTAACCCCTACTATCCCCCCTCCCCTCCCCTCCCCTCCCATCTTCCCTCTCTATCTCCCCTGCTGTTGTTCAATTCTCTCCCTTTTTTTTCCCTCCCCCTTGCCCCTCATAGCCTCTTATAATTTTATGTATCCTTGAAGGTCTCCTACCATTTCCATATGCTTTCCCTTCTCTCTCCGTTTCTCTCCCCCCATTCGTCTTTGTTTACTGTAGTCTCTTCCACATGCTCTTCCTTCCTGTTCTGTTCTTAGTTGTTCTCTTTATATCAAAGCAGACATTTGGCATTTGTTTTTTAGGGCTTGGCTAGCTTCACTTAGCATAATCTGCTCTAATGCCATCCATTTCCCTGCAAATTCTATGATTTTGTCATTTCTTAGTGCTGCATAATATTCCATTGTGTATAGATGCCACATTTTCTTTATCCATTCATCTATTGAAGGGCATCTAGGTTGGTTCCACAGTCTAGCTATTGTGAATTGTGCCGCTATAATCATTGATGCAGCTGTATCCCTATAGTGCGCTCTTTTAAGGTCCTCAGGGAATAGTCCGAGAAGTGCAATAGCTGGGTCAAATGGTGGTTCCATTCCCAGCTTTCCCAGGAATCTCCATACTGCTTTCCAAATTGGCCTCACCATTTTGCAGCCCCACCAGCAGTGTACAAGTGTACCTTTTTCCCCACATCCCCGCCAACACTTGTTGTTGTTTGACTTCATAATGGCTGCCAATCTTACTGGAGTGAGATGGTATCTTAGGGTGGTTTTGATTTGCATTTCTCTGATTGCTAGAGATGGTGAGCATTTTTTCATGAACTTGTTGATTGATTGTATGTCCTCCTCTGAGAAGTGTCTGTTGAGGTCCTTGGCCCATTTGTTAATTGGGTTATTTGTTATCTTATTGTTTAATTTTTTGAGTTCTTTGTACATTCTGGATATTAGGGCTCTATCGGAGGTGTGGGGGGTAAAAATTTGTTCCCAGGATGTAGGCTCTCTATTTACCTCTTTTATTGTTTCTCTTGCTGAGAAAAAAACTTTTTAGTTTAAGTAAGTCCCATTTGTTTATTCTGGTTGTTAACTCTTGGGCTATGGGTGTCCTATTAAGGAATTTGGAGCCCGACCCCACAATTTGTAGATCGTAGCCAACTTTTTCTTCTATCAGACGCAGTGTCTCTGATTTGATATCTAGCTCCCTGATCCATTTTGAGTTAATTTTTGTGGATGGCGAGAGAAAGGGATTCAATTTCATTTTGTTGCATATGGATTTCCAATTTTCCCAGCACCATTTGTTGAAGATGCTATCCTTCCTCCATTGCATGCTTTTAGCCCCTTTATCAAATATAAGATAGTTGTAACTTTGTGGATTAGTCTCTGTGTCTTCTATTCTGTACCATTGGTCCACCCGCCTGTTTTGGTACCAGTACCATGCTGTTTTTGTTACTATTGCTTTGTAGTACAGTTTGACCTCCAGTATCGCTATACCTCCAGATTCACACTTCCTGCTTAGAATTGCTTTTGCTATTCTGGGTCTTTTGTTTTTCCATATGAATTTCATGATTGCTTTGTCTATTTCTACAAGAAATGCCGTTGGTATTTTGATTGGCATCGCATTAAACCTATAGAGAACTTTGGGTAATATCGCCATTTTGATGATGTTAGTTCTGCCTATCCATGAACAGGGTACATTTTTCCATCTTCTGAGATCTTCTTCTATCTCTCTTTTTAGGGTTCTGTAGTTTTCATTGTATAAATCTTTCACCTCTTTTGTTAGGTTGATACCCAAGTATCTTATTTTCTTTGAGGATATTGTGAATGGAGTGGTTTTCCTTATTTCCATTTCAGAAGTTTTGTTGCTGATATATAGGAATGCCTTTGATTTATGCGTGTTGATTTTATAACCTGCCACTTTGCTGAATTCATTTATTAACTCTAGCAGCTTCTTTGTAGACTCTTTTGGGTCTGTTAAGTATATTATCATGTCATCCGCAAATAGCGATAGTTTAATTTCTTCTTTTCCTATTTTTATGCCTTTAATTTCTTTTGTCTGTCTAATTGCTCTGGCTAGTACTTCGAGAACTAAATTGAATAGAAGTGGTGATAGAGGGCATCCCTGTCTTGTTCCAGATTTTAGAGGGAATGCCTTCAATTTTTCTCCATTCAGAATGATGCTAGCCTGAGGCTTAGCATAGATAGCTTTTACAATGTTGAGGTAAGTTCCTGTTATCCCTAGTTTTTCTAGTGTTTTGAACATAAAGGGATGCTGTACTTTTTCAAATGCTTTTTCTGCATCCATCGAGATGATCATGTGGTTCTTGTCTTTAAGTCTATTGATGTGGTGGATAGCATTTATTGATTTCCGTATGTTGAACCATCCTTGCATCCCAGGAATGAATCCTACTTGATCATGGTGCACAAGTTTTCTAATATGTTTTTGTATTCGATTCGCCAGAATTTTATTGAGAATTTTTGCATCCAAGTTCATTAGAGATATTGGTCTGTAGTTTTCTTTCTTTGAAGTATCTTTGTCTGGTTTTGGAATCAAAGTGATGTTGGCCTCATAGAATGAATTTGGAAGAGCTCCTTCTTTTTCTATTTCTTGAAATAGCTTGAAAAGTATTGGTATTAATTCTTCTTTGAAGGTTTTGTAGAACTCCGCTGTATACCCATCTGGTCCAGGGCTTTTCTTAGTTGGTAGTCTTTTGATGGCTTCTTCTATTTCTTCTTTTGTTATTGGTCTGTTTAAATTGTGTGTGTCTTCCTGTCTCAATCTGGGCAATTCATATGCCTTAAGAAATTTATCGATATCTTCGTTATCTTCTATTTTATTAGAATATAGGGTTTCAAAATACTTTCTAATTATCTTCTGTATTTCTGTAGTGTCTGTTGTGATATTGCCTTTTTCATCCCGTATGTTAGTAATTTGAGTTCTCTCTCTTCTTCTTTTCGTTAGCGTGGCTAAGGGCTTGTCTATCTTATTTATTTTTTCAAAGAACCAACTTTTAGTTTTATCTATTTTTTCAATGGTTTCTTTTGTTTCAATTTCATTGATTTCTGCTCTAATTTTAATTATTTCTTGTCTTCTACTACATTTGCTGTTGTTTTGCTCTTCCTTTTCTAGATTTTTGAGGTGTTGTGTGAGTTCATTTATTTGTTGGTTTTTTCTTTTTTTGAGGTAAGAACTCCAAGAAATGAATTTCCCTCTTAAAACTGCTTTCATTGTGTCCCGTAAATTCCGGTATGTTGTGTCTGTGTTATCATTTGACTCTAAGAATTTTTCATCTCCTCCTTTATGTCTTCTATAACCCATTGATCATTCAATAACATATTGTTCATTTTCCATGTGATGTAGGATTTTTTCCTTCCTTCTTTTATCATTGATTTCCAATTTCATTCCATTATGGTCAGATATGGTTCATGGTATTATCTCCACGCCTTTATATTTACTAAGAGTTGTCTTATGGCATAATATATGGTCTATCTTTGAGTAGGATCCATGTGCTGCTGAGAAGAACGTGTATCCACTTGATGATGGTTGATATATTCTATATATGTCGGTTAAGTCTAGATTATTGATTGTGCTGTTGAGTTTTATAGTTTCTTTATTCAGTTTTTGTCTAGAGGATCTGTCTAATGGCGAGAGCGGTGTGTTGAAGTCACCCATAATTATTGTGTTGTGGTCTATTTGACTCTTGAACTTGAGGAGAGTTTGTTTTATGAACGTTGCAGCTCCATTGTTGGGTGCATACAAATTGATGATTGTTATGTCTTGTTGGTGGATGGTTCCATTTAACAGTATATAGTGACCTTCTTTGTCCTTCTTGATTAACTTAGGTTTGAAGTTGATTTTATTCGATATGAGTATGGCCACTCCTGCTTGCTTCCGAGGGCCATGTGAGTGGTATGATTTTTCCCAACCTTTTACTTTCAGCCTGTGTATGTCTTTTCCTATCATATGAGTCTCCTGAAGGCAGCATATTGTTGGATTTGTTTTCTTGATCCAGGTTACTAGCCTATGTCTCTTAATTGGTGAGTTTAGGCCATTAACATTTAAGGTTACAATTGAGATATGATTTGTACTTCCAGTCATGCTTCTTTATTTATTTATTTTAGTTTGGCTAGTTTTGCTTTTTGGTTTTTCTTCTCCCCCTTTACTGAGATACCTCCTGCTGTTAGTTTTGGGCACTATTTTTCCATTCCTCTTCTTGTAGTGTTTTGTTCAAAATGCTTTGCAGAGCTGGTTTTCTTGCTGCAAATTCTTTTAGCTTTTGTTTATCGTGAAATATTTTAATTTCATTGTCAAATTTGAAGCTCAGTTTTGCTGGATATAGTATTCTTGGTTGGAATCCATTATTTTTCAGCGTTTGAAATACATTATTCCAGGATCTTCTCGCTTTCAAAGTTTGTGATGAGAAATCGGTCGTTAACCTAATTGGTTTACCCCTGAATGTAATCTGCCTCTTTTCTCTCGTAGCTTTTAATATTCTCTCCTTGTTCTGTACGTTGGCTATCTTCATAATTATATGTCTTGGAGTTGGTCTATTATGGTTTTGAATGTTTGGGGTCCTGTAGGCTTCCAGGATTTGGCAATCCATTCCATCTTTCATCTCTGGGAAGTTTTCTAGAATTATTTCATTTAATATGCTGTCCATTCCTTTGGTTTGAAACTCTGTGCCTTCTTCTATCCCTATGACTCTCAGATTTGGTTTTTTTATGACATCCCATATCTCTTGAATAGATTGCTCGTGGGATTTAAGCATCTTTTCTGTGTTGACTATATTCTTTTCAAGTTCATAAACCTTGTCTTCATTATCTGATGTTCTGACTTCTACTTGATCAAGTCTATTTGTAATATTCTCGTTTGAGTTTTTAATTTGGTTTATAGTTTCCTGTAATTCTAGGATTATTGTTTGATTTTTTTTTAAGATCTCTATCTCCTGGTAGAGCTCGTTCTTTGCCATTTGAATTTGTTTGTTTAATTCATTTTCAAAATATACTTTTATTTCTTGGACTTGCTGTCTCATGTCTTCTCTAATATTCCTTTCCATTCGAGTTAGGTATGCCTTGAGTTCTTTCGCTATCCCTGTTTCTGATGTTTCTATGTCCTCCTGTAGAATTGGGTTGTCTTGCATTGTTTGTAATCCTTTTTTCCCTTGTTTTCTCATGTTGTCCACGTTACTTTCCAGCTCTTTTTGATTGTCGTGTTTCTGCTCTCTTCTATAGATTTGTTTTGTTTCTGTATTTCTCTGATGTCTCTCCTTTGTGTTGTTAAACTATGCCTGCTAACTTGGATTCCGCTGGGAAGGAATTCCGACGTCGGAGCTCCAGTGACGACACTACTCTGCTATGACGGGCCCCAGTCTCCTTGCCGGGGTGCCCTAATGGGGGGGTGTGACTGGACTGTCTCTGTTTGGTTTCAGCTCCCTGTCGTGGCAGGCAGGCAGTCTCCAGCCGCCCAGTATCACAGGCCGCGAGCAGGTGATCAGTCGCCAGCGGGTGGGCGTTCTCCTACCGCCCAGTTACGCGGGCAGTGGGTGAGCTGTCGCCGGCGGGCCTGCAGTTTACAGCTGCTCAGTCGTGAGGGCCTTGCCTCTAGTCTCCTGGTTTCTCCTGCTAGTCTTGGTTTCTCCTGCTAGACCAGATTTCCCCTGAGTGATGGTTCTCGGCAGTTCAAACTGTACTCTGGGCCTGCCATTTGTTGGGTGTGGAGGGTGGCTATTGGGAACCTAGGCACTCTATTGTTTTGTTTCCCTTGTGGTGAATAGAACTGTACCGCTTCCTTCCCCGTCTGAAATCCCGTACTCAGCCCGGGGGTCAGTGCGGGCTAGGCTGGCGGGATTCCACTTCGTGGCAACCACTTATCTCCCTGCTTGCTAGTTAATCCCTTGTCTGCAGCGCCACGCCTCTGTAGCCGCGGGGCAGGCCGCGCGAATCACACAGCCTGGATCTCCGGGGTCACACCGTTGTCTTTTGGGATCCCCGGCTCTCTATGGTTTTGATTTTTTCTGTTTGTTTACCCCTCCCCCGGCGCTGGCTAGACAGGTTTTGTTTTGGCTGCTGATGGGAGGGGGGGTTGAAAGTCAGGTGCCTCTAATTCTCCCTTAGTCTTTATGCAGGCTCACTGTGATACTCGCTTCCCCTGAAAGTCTAGGAGAGAATTTATGCGAAATCCCCCTATGTATGGGGGCTGAACTGAGTGACACACACCCGTCTTGTTTTTGCAATCTGTCGGAGAGTGGCGGTGGATACTTCAGCTCTCCAAGATGGTGGCCGCTGGTTGCCTTAGTGGAGTGTCCCTTGTGGGGGAAGGGACTGTACCGCTTCCTTCCCCGTCTGCAATCCCGAACTCAGCCCGGGGGTCAGTGCCCGCTTGGCAGTTGGGATACCACCATGTCCCAGGCCCTTATCTCCCTGCTTACTATTTAATCCCTTCTCTGTGGCGCCACGCCTTCTGTAGCCGCGGGGCAGGCCGCCAGAATCAGACCGCCTGGATCTCCGGGGTCACACCGTTGGCTTTTGGGATCCCCGGCACTCTATGGTTTTGATTTTTTCTGCTTGCCCCTCCCCCAGTGCTGGCTAGACAGGTTTTGTTTTGCCTGCTGATGGGAGGGGGAGTTGAAGGTCCGGTGCCTCTAATTCTCCCTTAGTCTTTATGCAGGCTCACTGTGATACTCCCTTCCCCTGAAAGTCTAGGAGAGAATTTATGCGAAATCCCCCTATGTATGGGGGCTGAACTGAGTGACACACACCTGTCTTGTTGTTGCAATCTGTCGGAGAGTGGCGGTGGATACTTCAGCTCTCCAAGATGGTGGCCGCTGGTTGCCTTAGTGGAGTGTCCCTTGTGGGGGAAGGGACTGTACCGCTTCCTTCCCCGTCTGCAATCCCGAACTCAGCCCGGGGGTCAGTGCCTGCTTGGCAGTTGGGATACCACCATGTCCCAGGCCCTTATCTCCCTGCTTACTATTTAATCCCTTCTCTGTGGCGCCATGCCTTCTGTAGCCGCGGGGCAGGCCGCCCTAATCCTCATAGATCATTTTAATTATGAACCTTCTGAACTCCTTCTCTGACATTTCATCAACTTTGTTGTCCATGGGTTCTGTTATTATAGTGTCCTGGTTTATTTGGGGCACTTTCCTCCCTTGTTTTTTCATGTTGTCTATGTGTTTTCCTTTCTCACAGTATGAATCTGAGATATTACAGTTTCTTCCCTATATTCTTGTAGAACCCATGCAGATTGTACCTCACCTTGTTGTTGGGCTTCCAGACCTTGCTGGTGTCCCTCAGTGAATGCCACTGCATTCTGGATCTGGGTCCTGCATAAGTTGGAGTGGGTGGATCTGGGCTGCTGGGCTGGACCTCAAGTGATAGTCTGCTGCTCGGAAGGGGTGGTCCTGCACCAGAGGCTAGGCTCTGGTGGGTGTCTGCCCTGCTTGGGGAGGGGTGGACCAGGCCTGCTATGTGCCTAGAACCCCACAGGCCTGTGTGGATGGATCAAAAATAAGCTTTTGATGCATGCAACAACATGGTGAATCTAAAAGAGATTATGCTCAGAAAAAGAAGTCAGTCTCAAAGGGTTATATCCTATGTGATATAATTTATGTGACATCCTTGAAGAAGTCAAACTCTAGGGCCTCTTTCTCTGTTCAGCATAGCCATAGCTATGGTCCAAAGAAGCACTATAGCATACAACATCTCCTAAGAACTGAATGCTGGACATATTGCCTGGTGTGTTTATTCCTCATCCATTCACTAGTCCCCAGAAGCTAAGAATATCTCCTTTCATCACTCTATTTTAAAGAACAGATTTAAGTGTGCCCTAACAGGAGATAAAGTAAAGAAGATCTGGGCCTACCTAGTGGTTTAGTGAGATAAATGGCAAGGTCCACATTCACATATCTTACCCTGCTTGTTTTATGGATGCCATCAGCATTGACAAGACTAGAGAGAACTTCCCTCTCACCTATGCATCCTATTCTACCTAAGAAAGTCAGATACAAGTTATGCAAGTAAGAAAGATCTTTATGGATACAAAAGAACCTCTCATATGATGAACCATGATGTTCACCCTATCCATTCCTCTGAGATGGTCTCAGCAAGGTGAACACCTTCATTCTGACTGATGTAGAGACCAGTAAATTTACAGATTTCACTGTTAACCTGTATGTGGTGACTAGAGGTACTAACCTGGGAAGGACTTATATAATTACTAGAGATGAAGAAAGTAGACATATTCAGGGTATATGAATTAGATCTGTAGTGTAAGGGTTTCTCTGGTATTTTTTATTCTCCTGCTACCCATAAGCCAGTCTTGCTCACACTTCAGTAGTTAATAGCCACAAAGGTTTAAGAGGTTAAGAGTTTGAAATTAATGGATAAAATGAGTGGCTACCAATAAAAACAAATGCCATTTGAAAACTTTATTTTTCTTTAAGTTTTTATTTATTTTGTAATTTCTAGTATTTATTATTAACTATACTAAGCATTTTTACATTTTTTGGTTTTGAATTCTCACAGTGATTGTATGATGTACATATTATTACAGAGGGAAAACTGAGATGCAAAAGAGTTAAATGGCTTGCTAAGTTTCATAATTTTACTGGCAAGTAATAGGATTTCAAACTTCAGGTCCTTCTGACTTCAAAACCTATGTACTTACCTACTACACCATAGAATCTGTTGGAGATTCAGATAGCCACATGCCACCCTTTAATTCCCCAAATGAGTTGAGAGTAAGCCCTAGTTGAGGCCCATTTTCAGAGTGTGCTATGTAGAAGGAAACATGCTGCTCCCAGAGGCAACAGGAAGAGAGGGAGGAAAATAGCATTTGAGTCAAATCAACCTATTTTGAATCTTGGCTCTACCACTTAGTGGCTAGGTTGTCTTAGAAAAGTTTGATGCTGTGAGTCACTCAATAAGCATTTACTGAATGCCTATCATGTTCCAGGAAATGCTATAAGATTTTAGGATACACTTGTGAATAAAATGGAAAAAGTCCCTACCCTCAAGAATTTTACGTTCTGACATGAATACACAATCAGTGTAAATCCACGTCATGTACAACTACAAAAATTGGAAATTATATTCCATATATGTATGATATGTCAAAATACATTCTACTATCATCGTATAACTAAAAGGAACAAATAAAAACTTTTAAAAAAGAATTTTACATTCTGGTGGTAGATATTAAAAATAAATATAACAAATAATCAAACCTATTACGTAAGATTATTATAAGTATAATAAAGGAAAACAAAAAAAGTCAGGAGCAGTAGTGTATACCTATAATCCCAGTGATATAGCAGTAGTGTATGCCTATAATCCCTCCTCAGGAGGCTGAGGCAGGAGGACCACAAGTTCAAGGCCAGTCTTGGCAACTTAGTGAAACTTTATATGAAAATGACAAATAAAAAAGGATGGAGATGTAGCTCAGTGGTAGCGTATCCCTGTGTCTAATTTCCAAAAAATAAAATCAAGGAAGGGTAATGGGGAGTGGAGGAATGCTATGGTTTGGATCATGTGTTAGAGGCTTGGTCCCCAGGGTGGTAGTAACTTTAAGAAGTGGGGCCAAGTAGAAGGTCCTTAGGTAATTTGGGGGCATACCCTTACTACCACCCTGAGGACTAAGTCTCTAACACATGATCCAAACCATAGCATTCCTCCACTCCTTATTACCCTTCCTTGATTTTGTTTTCTGGAAATTGGACCCAGGGATATGCTACCACCGAGCTACATCTCCACCCTTTTTTATTTTTCATTTTCATACAAAGTCTCACTAAGTTTCCAGGTTATAAGAGGAAGATAGACATCAAGGCTAGATTTAAGAATTTTTTGTCTAGAATAACTGAAACTGTGGGGGAAAGAAAATAAGGTAAAGACTCAATTCAAAATTTTTGTAAATTTGAAATATGCCTATTAGACATTTGAGTGAAGATATAAAGTTGACAGTCAGATATATGAATCTTGAGTTCAGGGGAGAAGGCTGCATTAAAGATATAAATTTCAGATTTATCAGCATATGTACATTACTGAAAGCCATGACACTAGATAAGATCACTAAGGAATGAGTGTCAATAGATAAAAGGAGACTTTTGAGGACTGGACACATATTTGGGGTATTCCAAAATTAAGACATAAGGAGAATGAGGATGAATCAACAAAGAGTGAAAAAAAAGTAGTAAATCAGGAAAAATAAACACAAAAGTATATGTTATACTGGAAGCCAAGTAACTGTATATCAAGTAAGAGGAAATGATCAGCTATATCAAAGCGCTTGATATGTAAAATGAGGACTGAGAACCAACTGTTGAATTTAGGAACATAAAAATCCTTTATGACTTTACCGAGAAGAGTCACAGTAAATTCTGTGGGCAGGAAAGCCTTATTAAATGGAACAATAAAGAGAACAAAAAGGGCAATTGAAGACAATGAATGTAGAAAACTCTATTGAAGAGTTTTGGTGTAGAATGGAACAGAAAATTGGAGTAGCAATTGGAGGAGGAAGTGGGGTCAATATAAATTTCTATTTAATAAAAGAAAAATAACCTCATGTTTGTGTGCTGAGCAAGTAGGGAGAGGAGAAGTTGACAGCACAGGAGAGAAAAAGGAAGGTTGCAGGAGCAACATCCTTGAGTAGGCATAAGAGACTGATATCCAGGATGCAAGTGGAGGAGTTGATCTTAGAGACGGGCAGAGGCAGTTTATCCAAAGTAAAAAGAGGGAAAACATGGACACAGATGTGTGTAGTTACATATATGTGATGGTGTGAGCATGAGGAGCTTCTCTGCTGATAACTTCTATTTTCTTAATAAATAGAAAACAAGGTCCTCATCCAAGAGTTAGGAAGAAGTAAAGATTTTTGAAGATGGAGAAGGGAAAGGTATGAAATGCTTGTTTAAGAGTAAAAGAGTAAATTGCCAGGAGTACTAAAGACTACTTGAGGTTAGAGACAGTTTACAGGAAGATGCATCAGTGCAGTTGTCTCTTCTCAGACACATTTACTGTACAGAGGCAGGACCAGAGTGGTAGACAATTAGACTCAACTAAGACGAGGCTTTTATCCAGTGAAGGTTAAAGAAAAGTGAAGCCCAGAAAAGTTGATGATGTGTGCAGAGGTTGTCATATGATTAACCATGAAATATAAGCTTTTTAAGGAGGAAAACAGTAACCTAAAGAGGGGAATATAAATTAGGGTAAAGGAATAATGGCCAATTGCTTGTAGCCCTGGTGAATCAAAAGATTACTAGTTGGGGTTCCAGAAACAGTGAGCTGAATATATAGGGAGGCGGTGGTTTGAAAAATATACTTGTAGTTGCAGTCATGGAGTATACACAGCTACTGAAATAACTAAGAGATTGAGTGGCTTAATTTGGATTAAGGATGAGCTCACTGGAAAAGGATCTGTCAAGAAAGTGAGAAGGCAGGGTATTGGTAAAGCCATCTTAAATGGATGGCACTAGAGCAGATTATGCTTAGTGAAGCTAGCCAATCCCTAAAACACAAATACCAAATGTCTTCTTTGATATAATGAGAGCAACTATGAACAGAGCAGGGAGGAAGAGCAGGAAGAAAAGATTAACATTAAACAGAGACATGAGATGGGAGGGAAAGGGAGAGAAAAGGGAAATTGCATGGAAATGAAGGGAGACCCTCATTGCTATACAAAATTACATATAAGAGGTTGTGAGGGGAATGGGAAAATAAACAAGGAGAGAAATGAATTACAGTAGATGGGGTAGAGAGAGAAGATGGGAGGGGAGGGGAGGGGGGGATAGTAGGGGATAGGAAAGGTAGCAGAATACAACAATTACTAATAGGGCATTATGTAAAATTGTGGATGTGTAACCGACGTGATTCTGCAATCTGCATTTGGGGTAAAATTGGGAGTTCATAACCCACTTCAATCTAATGTATGAAATATGATATGTCAAGAGCTTTGTAATGTTGTGAACAACCAATAAAAAAATAAAATTAAAAAAAAGTCATCTTTCAAGATATTTAAACTGCCAAGAATAACAAAAGCAGCAATGGAGGGAGAGTGGGAGTGAGATGGGAGTTCAAATCACCAAAGGTGAGAGAGTGACCTATAGATCAGTAACTAATACAAGAAAGAGAAGTGTATTCAGCCTGTTTATCTCTCTGTCTTAGTTTCCTCATCTTTAAGTTGGAAATGGTGATAGCCTTTCCATCATGAATTTTTATAAGAATTGAGCTAGATGATACACCTGTCACCCATTGGGACTGGGGAACCTCAGCATATAGGAATATATTTTTAAAAAATTTAAAGAGCATGTCTGATGTCTTAGACATGTATCTCATCTACCTCAACTACAGTGAGGGATATGTCTTGGAAGGCTCAAGAGCTCAGGGTTGACCTAATTAAGCATACTCATCATAATTCTTTAGAGGTTTTGCCTATAACCCTCTGCCACCATATATGACCATAGAATCTCCTCTCTGGCAGGCCTGGGTTCTCTCTTTTCCCTCCAGCCGCCTGCAGATACCAGCCTTATTGACATATAGCCTGTGTCTAATGCAGAAGACAAAAATGTAATTATCCACTTTGGCTGCTCTGGTGCCTCCTTTTTGATGGGCAGGCTAGGTAAAAGAGCCCAGGAAAGTGACAGCCTCTAATGAAGGAGCACTTTCTGCTTCAAACTCTGCAGATCCCAAACATGTATAGTGCCATATAGCCTGACTTGCTCCCAGTGTGGGAGCTTGGACCAAGGGCTAAGGCAAGCCTGTTCTACTTCATGTACCCATTCATGCATTCAGTTCCAGGTAGGAGTTTCCACCAAGAGTTGATTATAGTCTAGCCAACAGGTTCCATTTTACCAGGAAAACTGACATTCAAAGACAATTCTGGTTCTCATTAAAGAGGCAATAGGTTGATGCTTCAGGGCAAGGAGATTCAGGAAATGTCAGTTGTAACAGAGGGACTGCCAGAGTTGGATGGGTCAGGTCAATGTGGTGAGGTGAACCATCTTCTCCATTTTGCTGAGCCCAGTGTATTATATGCTGAGATTCCCAACTTTGATTCATCAGCACTCTGCAAAATGTTTTAGCCAGGACAAACTCTGGGCAAATTTTACTTGGCATTACCCTTATGGGACCCGAAGGATGGATCCCCAGCCTCCTTCAGACCACACTATTTAGAAACCACATTGGCCTCATTCTCTGCTAACTTTGTGCCTGGTACACAGTAGCTCCTCAATGATGAATGAATGTGAATGGATGGGTGTTAGGGATGGAGAAGCACAGAATACAACTCTTCATGTTACCACCCAACCTTATAATAGATGACCAAACTTAGAACACTCTAAGTATCTTACCCAAATTTTTCTCCATGACAATCTGCCTAAGCTGAGCAGTCCTTTTTCTACTCATAATTTTCAAAATTTCCTTCTTCTACCTAAATTATACATAAATATGAAGGGTAGCCATTCTCATCTGAAAATATTTTCATGATCCTTTTCCCTTTCCCAGCAAGCAAGCATTTACTTACCTCTTTCTCTAATGCAAAGTGACATTTTGATGCAGCAGCCCTGGAAGGAGACAAGAATCATTAACTAAGAAAAATAGCTGAGCTCCTGCAGTTTGCCAGGCTCCCACCTATTTGCTGAAGAATCCAGGCTCCAGAAAAGCAAAACTGCTCTCTTATTGCCAACTACTATTTATGAGTCTGAGGGCTGTTGACATTGATTAACATTGAAAGTGACATCTGGTCCTTATGTAGTTTCTAAATAGACTGGTTTCAACCAAGAAAGCAATAAGGAAGCCTCAGGAGGATATATTTGGAGGGAAGTAGTGGTATGAGAGTGACATGAAACATTCTTTTGTCCAACATTTGGGATCATTATCTAGAAATTAAGCTGTGTGCTTGGGAGGGAGAGAAGTTGGTGTGTTGCTAAGAAAGGAAGGAAGGAAACTTCTCAAAGATAGTTGGAAAGATACACCTAGGGAAAGGAAAAGAGTATCCCGGGAGCAACTCATTAAAAAAGTGAAACAACAGCAAAAAGTTCAAGACTAAAAGTGTCTACTCATCAGTCAAGTAATTTAAGGAGCCATGATTTGCCATACAAATGGATTTGTAATAAGAAAGAATCCTGTAAGGTGTAAATTGCATTGGAGTTTTAAATGTGTAAGTTACAAGCAATTTTCTAGCACATATAAAAAGCATACCTGTTTATAAATTTCTTCCAACTTCAGTGTATCAGCCTTATCTTTCTAGTAAATTCCTATGCAGAGCAGTCACTATTTTAGGTTGGTGCTAAATGAGTAAGGTATTATTTCTAGCATCTTAAAAGTTCATTTCCTTATTACTCCTCCCTTACAATTGGCTAGTAATTAGGCCCAAAGATTTGCTGCTTTGAAAAAGTCTGGATGGGCTATGGCGGGTACTCAAATCATTTAAAGAGCAAACTTAAAAAAAAAATACATTCCTGGGCCTCATTCCCATGAATTCTACAATTTTAGCATGATCTAAAGTAACTCTAATGCAAGTGATCTGTGGACTACATTCTGACAAGTGCTGACTTAGAGAAGCTTTCCTCTAGGTTGTGTGTCAAGAGAAACAGCCCTGTCTTCTGAATCCAGCAATTGCCCTTGATTCCAATGTGCTCCATTAAGTTCATACTTGGTGGACAATTGCTGATTGACACTGCTGTGCTGGGCAAGCCGATCTGTGGGGCTCAGTGTGACACACCCCTGATTTTTCTTTATTCTGTTAGAACGATTACAGGAAGTTATCTATGCAATGCAAGGATTTTGTGGTGGGCGTGCTGGACCTGTGCCGAGACACAGAAGAGGTGGAGGCGATTTTAAATGGTGATGTGAACTTCCAAGTCTGGTCCGACCACCACCGTCCAAGTTTGAGCCGGATCAAACTCGCCATTAAATATGAAGTCAAGAAGGTAAGATTCCCCATTTTTCTTGGCCTTCCTGCCTCACTTTAAGGGCAGCTAGCCTAGCTTTGTGCTCATATTTCATGTTCCTGCAAAGAGACTGTAATTACACCCAAATTCTCTCCAGACAGGAAACTGCCAATCGCTGCTCAGATCCCACCACCTTTTCCCATCTCAATTCCCAGCCTCCAAGAGAGAGAGAGGAATCATGAGTCGGTCCATGACTAGACCTTTAATTTGGAGAACAGAAGAGATTTTCAGACTCAAGACTACTGGCAGTAGTGTCACAGTGAGGAATCCCATTACTAGCAAGCCAATTCCAAATCTTGAGAAACACATAACTCAGGTCTTTCAATAGCATTAATCGTGTAAAGAATGGTTTAGTGTAAAGGATTTGTGGCAGCCATGGTCCTCAAAGGATTAGAGAAATTTACTTCAAAGTCATATGAAAGCCCTTAGTGGGAAGCTTAAGTAGACTTTCCCAAAAGTAAGCTTGTTCCACCTCCTCAATAGATATCAACATGTCTGAAATGACTCTTGTCACCCAATAACCCTTGCATCTGTAGTATCTGGTCAGATTAGAGTCCTAAGGAGCAAAAGTCACTTGTATTTCCATTTTGTATATATTTGAATTCTGTAGAATCTGCTCTGTTGGCTGACATCATTCGTCCTAATGAAAACTGGAAAGCTCCAAAAACCTACATGGTTAAATGTCAGTGGACTTTCCATATGAACAAGGCAGAGTGGATCTGTCTTTGAGGATTTGTGGGGTTTTTTTTGGGGGGTGGCTATTTCACATGTCAAACATGAAAAGTATTTTTAATACCTTCCAAATTGGCCACTGGACATGTCTCCTCTCCCTTGATTATCTTACTTTGTGTGAGGTCAACCAGTATTCAAGAAATGACATGAATCTGTGGGATTCATCTAGAAAGAGCTTCCAAGTTTGATAAAATCTTTCTGCCATTTTACTTCAATAATATTCACAAATCCTAAGAAAAAATTGATTTTTTCCTAAGACTCTGAGTCCCAAAGATCATATTGATAAACCATGGAAAAGGTAGCCTTGAGATTCATATTAGAAAGCAGAGAGTTTATTGGGGTGCTTAGAAAAGTCAGATTGTGGTTTCAAGTATAATGATATTTTCTTAGCTCAGGGAAATACATTTTTTAGACTAAGCCAAGAATTCCCTGATGTTTTTTACCAAAGCATGACAATCACTTCCTGAAACTGCTGAGATATCCATGCCCTTGAGTTCACATAAACCTGCTGTGGAGGCTGCACAGCACTAGTAAAGGTGAGCTTGAATTTCCAAAACTGCAAACATTTTCTTCCCTTTCCAAGCCAGAGTATCTTCTTGCCACTTAGCACATGGGGAAAGTGAAGATGTCTTTGAAAAGCCAGAGAACAGGAGATGATGCTTGATGTTTGAAAATTTACAGTCACAGTTTCAGCTATTCATGAGCAATTTCAAGAGTCCATGGCATGCAGATATTAGCCATTTTTCTGAAACACAAAATAAGTCTAGCAAAACTGTCATCGATGGTAGAGTACTCAGTAAATCCAGAAGTCTTGCCACTTCCTCACAGTTACATGTTCCCTCTCATTGTCAATTACCAAGTACAAATGGCCCTGATAATGAATGACAAGAAAAAGTGAAGCCCTCCATAAACATGATGGTTTAGTTCAGAATAAAAAGGTTTCATGAGGAAAATTATTTGCTCTAGTGGTATTTTCCAATTAGGAGGGTCATAAAGGTCTCAGGAAATATCCATCATGAATGTCAAATGTCTGCTGCCATCCATAGGCAGGAAGACAATCAATGACCAGCATAAAATGCCAGCCTTGCTCATTTTCGGGGATAAATTCTCTCAAACCATGTATACCATTATGCAATAGTAGGCAGACATGAAGCTTTCCTTGACATTTATTCTATCATGAATTACTGGTGAAAATATCTAATATCAAAAAGGCATACTAATATTATAATGCACTTCCATTTTTAATTTATTAACTGTACCATGCTTGCATAGGCACAATCTAACCTGGATATTTGAGTTATAAACTAACTAGCACCAAGGCCTATTTACAAATATACTGCCTTTTATACCTGATATAGCTAGAATATTAAACCATAAAAAATTCCTATGGCTCTGTCTACATGATGTAAAAATCAACCCATTAATCCAGTAATCAAAGAAAACTAGTTTTTCTTGGCAGTTCCTTGAGCTGCTAATGAGGTGTTACTTTAAAAAGAAAAAGAGAGGGAAAGAAAATGTGTTGTATTCAAATTGATTTGGAGACCTTAAGTTAACATAGTCAAACAGATTTCTATGCTTAAAGACATTATTGAGTCCTTAATGTACATCACTACTCTAGAATAAAAAGACCTCCTTCTCCAGGGCCATTTTGGATAACAGTCTTCTCCATCTCTCTATCTCAGCCCCAGGGAATCATACCTAAATCTCCTTCTCAAAGGCCTTCTTCTCATAACATAAACTGACTCTAAATAAATGCATAAGGGATTTCTAGCCCCACCGATTATGAAGACCCAGTCTGGATCCCAATTTGGCTCATTTGGACCCAGGCTGCACCCCTACAGGGAACCCAGTGTGTGGTGTGCTCAGTGACATGTCACAGACATCCAGAACCAGGTCTTAGTGCCCTGTTCAACTTGTTCAATGGACCAGTTGTCTATTGGAAAACTTGTCTCTCTCTTCTTTGTTGCTTCTCCATCTCTGGACTTACCATAATGATGTTTTTCCTTCCTTCCCCTATATCATCTCTTCTCATTCCTTCCTCCAGTCTGCCTTAATGAGGATCAGGTGAATATCCTAGTCACTACAAGAGAACTATGTGGTCATTAGTCCTGTAGGCTCAATTGTTGGAGGAGCATGGAGCAAAGAAACTCAGAATGTTCTGTTTGCATGACAGAAGCTATAACTTCATCTTAAAAGGAGATGGACATAATTAAGCAAAGGCCTACTACTGAAAAAAAATCACAAAGAAGACATGAGACTATTTTTGGCAAAATAGATTATTATCAGAACAGAAAGCATATCTGTTATCATGCAGCATCTCCAACAAGGGTAATTAGTTCCATCTAATCAGTCATTTTAGCCACCACCCATAGGATCTACAGACACTGACCTCAGCCTGCTAGAGAACCTAAGGAGAATAAGACAGTGTATAAGCTATCAATCTAGTGGGTGAGTTGGGACAAATAACCCATGACTTTAACAGCAGCAACCTCTGCACAGGAGGGAGCCCCTTAACTACTTAACTATCTGAGCAAAGTTAAATTCACAGTCTAATCTCTGTTTCAGACTTCCGGCTGGCTCCCAGTTCTATCATTGTGGGGTGCAGCTTGGCTTGGACTCTGATCATGGTATGAGCCATCTTTCCATTCAGCTGAGAGGCCCCCATCTCCTCAAGAAACAGTTCCACTGCTCCCAAGCCTTCAAGACCCAAGAACTTAGGGGTTATTCCTGACTTCAGGAGCTATTCTCACACAAAATAAGGGTCTGATACATGTACATGGGGAGGAAGATAAGAGCACAGGGTCCTGGGAAGACCCTACTGTCTTTACCTCAATAACACACTTCTCTTTTTCCTCATGCTACTGAATTAAGGAAATAGTATTCCCTATGATTTTCATTCACTTACATATTCCTCATTTAACAAACACCCACTGATGTCTACATATCACCAGTTCTGTGCTCAGCACACTGGAAGACCAAGGCCCAGACCTTTCTCTTGAGGGGCTTATGTTGTGATAGCAGAAATTGTGAACAAAGGATACAATCCTGTCTGAGCAGGGCACACAGGAATGGGAAAGGTGCAATATAGAGGCCAAAGGAAACACTGGCTAGCACTGTTTGGGACCTTAGTAAAATTTTCCCAATGTTGTAATTTCACAGAAATATCTGTGGCAGGGTGGGAGGGGGATGAATGGGAAGTGCTAAATAGGATGGCAATTTAGGCAGCGAGAAATGAAAGCAAAAACCCACAGATCCCTGAGAAAGAGAAGCATGTTCAGAGAATGTGTTTAGAAGAGTGATCCTTCCCTGTGGCTTTATCATTACAGGGAAAGAAATAGGCTGAAAGTTTGCCAAGAACCAGACACTTGAAGGCATTCATGCCATGTACTAGCTCCTGGACTTGATAGTACCAAGACTATCCAATAAGATTTTCTATGATGATGTAAATGTTCTATTTTCTACTGTCTAATATGGGAGTTATAAGCCTCATATGGCTAATTAGAATTGGAATTGAGGCTGGTGTGATTATGAAACAATTATTTATATCTTTAAAAATTAATTAATTTAAAGTTCAACATGTAGCCTGTGGTTACCAAACTGGACAGCATGGCTGTGCATCCTCATTTGTACCTTCAACAGGCTTTTACTGAATGATTACAAAATGTGATTTGACAAACACTGGGGACATAGTAATGAATGAAAGTGGCATGATCTTGGCCATCAAGGGGGAAGACAGACCTTAATCAAACCATCACACAAATAACTTGTAATACTCCAGTTGTAAGTGTTATGAAGAAAAGAACATGAAATTATGAGAGCTTCTAAAAGCAGATATGACATAAGTAGGGAAGTCAATGAAATTTCTCTAAGGAGCTCATACTTCAAGAGCAAAAGAATATAAACAGTGGTGGGGATGGCATTTCTGGCAGAAAGATCATATTTAAAGTATATCCAAAGGTCCTGAGGTGAAAAGAAACCAAGTAAGAGGAACCAAAAGAAAGAGAATGTGACCAAGTTAGAGGGCATGAGAAGTGAGGTGTGGGATGAGGCTAAAGACAGACCAGACAATGCAGCCTTCCAGACAATGCAAAGTGCTAAATGATTTGGTTTTTATTTTTGTTTTGCTTTTTGTTGTTGTTGTTGGGTGTTTGCTTTTTGTTTTCTGGTTTTTTATTTTATTTTTTGAGGGCTAATCAAGAGTGATTGTAAAGACTGGGATATCCAGGGAAACAGCTTATCCTCTGAGAAAGTCTTGAAGCAAAAAAGGATGGGTGTGGATACAGCATTTTGTTGGATGAAAGAGACAGGATATTAGTCAAAATAGGCTAAGTTGTGCTGTGTTTACAAAGAAAACCAACATTGTAGTGACTTCAACAAATTAAGATTTATTCATTGTTTATTCTATTTCCATCTTAGAACAGGATCCACTCAACGAATCCAAGCCGATAGAATAGCCAACATGTCAAACGTTTCCACCATGCCAGGAGGTAGAAACCTAGAGCCTAGACCTAGAGCCTCACCCCAACAATCACATGCTTTTACCTGGATGTGGCACTCTTTGTTCCTGCTCACTTTATGAAGAATTAGTCAGACCTCCTACCCCACCTCCAGAAGGATCAGGAAGTAGAATCTTGCCATGGTTTGAATGGAGAGAAAAACAGCGCAATTTGGGAAATAGCACTAATGATTACCACAGGAGAAAAGCTGAGGGAATTCATACTGAGAGCTTCAACTTCTCTAAGTAAGAAGCAGAATCACCACCTGAGGTAGAAGGCAGACTGAGAAAGTAAAAAGAAAATAATGTTCATGAAAAGTTCTATTCAGCAGAGAGAGCTGAATAAGACTGCAGACTGTAATCCTTTGTCAGTCACCTGCATTCTTAATAGAAATGGAAGGACTCCACAAAGGACGGTAACACGCCAAGCCAGTGTTCTCCATAAACTTCTATTTCCTGATGCCAACTTCAAGATTCTTTTATAGATTTGGAGCCAGAAGAACACAAAATGTGTCCCATGGAAGATTCCCCTCAGCGAAGAATGTCAAGGAGGGAGGGCAGTGGTGGAAGGACCATTTCCATCTATATTTCCTGTCCAAAATTGGGCCAAATGATCATCTTATGCACACTTTATAGTCATGCCATAAATGGGCCCATTTTCTACTTGGAAAAACTCCTAGTAGAAAGCAGAATTTGTTGAGTAGAAGTATAATGTTATGGCTGGGAGCCTGGCTGCTTAAGTTCCCACTTAGTAGATACGTGGCTTCAGACAAGGCATTTCATTTGCTAGCCTGCAGGCCTCACAGACAGAGCGGATACTGCTGTAACCCTCAAGATCCTCTCAGAGACAAAATGATGCCCAGGAACAGATACACAACTGGCATACATCCTCTCCCTAGTGTGGTGACCATGGGTAGGACACTGGAGAGAGGGTAAATGACCTCTGCTGGGTCCTGTTTCATTTCCTCTGTCTGCACAAAGCACAAGGCAGAGCCAGTGAGCACAAGGGACTTGGGGACATCAGGCCTTTCTAGAGGACATCTGAGGGGCCAGTCAGACACTCACATGCTCTGAGTAGACATTCCCCACTGTGTTTTTTCCTGCTGAGGTGTCATTCTAACAGATGCTCAGAGTTAAGGAGATCAGAGCTGTCACAGACAGTTTGGCCGGTCAGGCACTACCCCAACTGCGCTGCATGATGCCAGTAGCTGCCAAACGCTGTTAGTGTCAAAAGCATCAATCATCATCCTCTTTGGGGATTCCTCTGAGTACTTTCATGTCTCTAGCCTGGCCATGTGGCACAAAAATGATCAGTGTATTAATCACCTGGCTCAGAAGGGCTATCTTTTACATGAGGAAGTTTTGTTTTCATCCAACAGAAAATCTTGAGAAACAAAAGAAAAAATATATTATGTAATTGTGATACCTTTTTGCCTGGAAAAATTCCCCAAAGAAAAATAGAACCTATTGGGCAGTGGTAAAATATGTGGCCGGAGCCTGACTGCCCATGTTTGAGTTGCAAGTCTTTTACTTACTAGCTATGTGACTTTGAAAAAATTATTTAATTTCTGCACCTTGATTTTCTCATCCATATAACGGGAACAAATTATAGTACCTAATAAACAACAGTCAATGTTTCTTACCACACATAATGTCCCTAAGACATGGTAAGTACATAATAAATTAGATAAAGGAAGCTGTTTGCCATCTTGGTTTTATAAGACAACTACCTTTAGGACTAAATCAGCAATTCCCAACCTCAGCACTACTAATATTTAGGCCATATAATTCTTTGCCATGAGGATTCTTCTTCAACTTTACACGAGTTTTAGCAGAATCCCTGGCCTCTACCCTATAGAACCCTCCCCTCAATTTTGTCAACCAAAAAAGTATCCAACCAGACTATCTCTAATGTCTTTGGGGAAATTGGGAAGCCAGAATCATTCCCTGCTGAGAACCACTGGGCTAGTTTTCAGGATCTAGGCCATGACCCCTTAACTTTAAGGCCCTGGGGGCAGGGATTGTAATTATATGGGATATATTGTATCTCTCAAGACCAGTGGCTCTCAAATGATGGGCCCAAATTCCAAGTAAGAAAACTACTTGGGAGCTTTGTTAAAAATACCACTGCCTGGAGAACCCCACCCACAGAGTGTCTAATCCAGTTCATCTGGGTGGGCACACAGCAGCTGGTATTTTCTAAAGATGTGCTAATTCTTTCAAATTTTATAAAGATGGAGCTCCTAGAAGGTGGGGGCCTCTCTTCATTTATCTTGATCTCTGATAGCTGATAACAATACACATTCTATATATAATGTACAGCCTCCAATTTGACTAAATGAATAGATGGTATATTCAGTGGGACATAAAGGCTTTACTGCTTCTCCAATTGTAATTCCCACTTGTGATTAAAACCCATTAGAATCCAGGTGATGTTTGAGACTGGCCCCAGAGTTTGGGTCTGTCATATACAGTCCTTCCATTGCCAACTTCATGCTCATTTGGGATTTGTAACTTGAAAAGAGTTCTTATTATCCAGGGAAGCCCTAATACAGATTCTGGCCTAGAAGTCTATAGGGAGAAAGCAGAGAAGTGAATGGCTCCCAGGGAATCCTGCATAACCAAGGAGAGTCACTGAGGACTTTGCTTCCTGAAGGGAGCTCAGATCACTGAGTGCTTCACTGAGTGCTATGCAGAGGACCTTGAGAGTGCTCCCTCCTCTTATTAGCCTTCAGTGCTGCCCCATTCCCATATCCCACCACACTTAGAGTGAAGAGGAGGGGAAGAAAAACTGTCTGATGCTTTCTCTCTGCCCTTCTTCAGGCATGCTGCAAATCACCTGACAAGACTTTCTCTAATACACTGATAGCACTGTGAATTTGCAAAAGAGATTTCAGATCTTTAAAATAAGGGCTGTCACAGCAGGGAAGAACGTGATTACCTTTGGATGTTTTACTGCTTTTCATTCAGCTCTTGTCATACCTAAATATTTGTGTGAAAGGATAATTCTTCAAAGCATTGTTTTTCTCCTTGGTTATTATGTTTCCTAAACCATGTGGAATTGGCTTGTTTAATCAAACTATATTCATTGTGTGCTGTGTTTGTTAAGAAAGTCAGAGTCTGATTACTATTACTTCCTTATTTGGGGATTATCAGGAAGAGAAATTTTTAAGTAGCATTCAATACAGAAACATACACCCCCTTAATGCCCTCCAGAAAAGATAGTCAGAAATATTTACTAGCCCAAAGTGGGAAAGATAACAAAAGCCATTTTCAAATTGTCATTTTTATCCCAGAATTAAACAGATCTTACAAACTACAATCTCCCAGAAGGACCTGTGACTAACACCAGTAATTAAGCTAAAGACCAACTGCACATTTCGATCACATTATTTTTGTACTAAATGCTCATAAATAGATTTAGACTTTCAATGAGCATTTTAACTTTCACATATTCCTCCCATTGTATGCCAAAGTGCATTATTCTTTTTAACATTCATCTGCCTAAAGTTACTTGCACATTTTCTTGATGGAAGGCAAATTTTGTAAGTATAATTGAGGATGAAAATTTCTGTTTAATAAGGATGCTTTATGTAATATAAGCCATAGTTATATTATGCCTAGATGATGACAATAGCATATAATTAACAGGTCTGCCTTCCTCTTCTCTTTCCCCTACAAATAGACAGACAGACACATACATACACATACATACACACACACACACACACACACACACACACACACACCAGGAAAAAAATTAAATAATTGAATTATTTCATGCCCCAGCTTATATCTTTCATCTATAAGCCAGATATAGTCTGATACTCATCACTACTGGAAGCAGAGCCTAAGATAAGGGCTTTTGTAAATCCTATTTTACTAAATCATGATCTCATGAGAAACCTACATTGAAGGGGCAGAGTAGGATGGGGAAGGAGAAGAAGCTAAATTAAGAGGTGGTTTCAAAGAAGTCCACCCTCAGTTTGATCTCAAGAGGTGCCTTGGAGTGGAGTGTGCAGTAGGTCCACAGATTTGCACCATATTAAGGCTAAGGGTTTGCCTTTTATACCTATATCAGTCAGTTACCAGTTGCAGGTCTCCCAAGGGGGGGGCATAAATATGAGTGTTTCTGGACAAAGTGGTTCCCATTGGCTGGAGGGAATTTCTGAAAAAGAGTGTATCTATGAGCCCTCAGCAGCCAGCACCCCAGCATGTAGGGCTGGGTGTTCTTTCCTAGTAAGAGGGATCTTGGCAAGAAACCAATATCCTCATGCCCTAAAGTACTCAGGTTTCAACCACTAACTATGGCCTACAAGCTGCTGCATGATCTGGCTCCTGCCTTCCTCTTTAACTCATTTTATACCAAAGCCCTTTCCTGCTCCCTAATCTCCAGGGGTACTACCTGCCTTTCTGTGCCTTAAACACTCCACACTAGTTCCAAACCCAGTGAAGTTACTGGTCCCTTTCCCACAGATCTCTGCTGACTGATCCTCCTCTGCATTAAAGACTGAGATAAATGGCCTTCTGACTACCCTGTCTGAACATGGTCACCATCATGTTCTCTTACTCATTACTCTCTCTCCATCCCGTGCCCTCATTGAATCTTGTTTATTTCTTTTGTTCACTTTGTTTACTGTCCATTTGCCTCAACACAATAAATCCTATATCCCTAGGACAGCTCACCACCATAACCCTAACCTAGAACAAACGTAGGCCAGAAGATTCTCAAAAATATTTATTGAGTAAGTGAATGAATGAATGAATGAATGAACCATACCTGAGTTTTCTTCCAATTATTTTTCTGAAATGCAACATAATCTCAAGTTCAAGGCGAAATGCATTCCTAAAAGCTGTGAAAGAAACCCACAGTTATTACATTTGAGGATGTAAATTAGATAAATAGGAAAGTAATACATGATGAATTATTAGATAAGGCATTATTTGTCTCATTCATGAATTCCTATAACTATTGTCATCGACTCTAAGGAAATGCAGATCCTGACTAATGGCTTTATTTTACTTAAAAACAACAAAAAGTCACTTAAATTCAAAATACTATTTAACAAAATTAATAAAACTGGATCTCTAAATTGCATCTGAATAAATCACAAATTAATTTATATTTTTATAATTCTTACATACTTATTAGTATACTTATAATAGATTCATAATATACTTATTACAGAAGTATAACAATTTTGTCACATTGTTTATTAGTGCATTATAGTTGTACCTAATAATGGAATTTATTGTTACATATTTGTACATACACACAAAGAAGTATTAAAAATTCATCTTTGTATACTTCCAAATAAACTCATCTAATGCATCACCATCTGAGTACTTTGCCTGCTCTGATTTTGATAAGTGTTATCAGTAGAATAAGCTTGAGGAGTGGTTAATCATGTAGCACCTATTATTTCACCAAATCAGAGGGAAATATAAATAATAAGGCCTAGACCTCATTTGTCAGGAGTGTCTGCCTAAAGGGTTACGTGATCTGAATCCAGCCACTTATCAAACAATAAGGAGAGATTAATTCAGACAAAAAATGGTTTGGGAAAGTGTCAAGGAAAAAGAGGTAGACTCTACATCAGGCCTTTAAAGGCTAAGAAGAACTCAAAGGTCAGAAGTCAAAGGAAAAGTGTAGTACAATCCAGGCAGAGGAAACATGGGGGAGGCACAAAAGTATGATAATGTTACAGGACTCACTGATAGTCTAGGGGTGGGCATATGAAGAGGAGAAGGAAGTAGAAGGACAGGCTCCTGGGGTAGGAGAAAAGATGGCTGGCTAGGGAGGCTAGGCCAGCAGAAGGGGCTATGAAAAGGAGCTGAAGGGAATATCCTCTATTCCATAATGGAAAGGGGATCCTGCACATGGCCTTTGGTGTTTGCATTTCTCATCTTGCTGATTTTATTTATTGCACAAACATCTAAAAAATAAGAAATATAATTAGAAGAAAAACAAAAATGCATAATGCATGATTTCATTCTTCTAATTCTTTCCCATATACAGATATGTATTTACATACTTAGAGCTGTAAGGGAAATAATTTTGGGATAAAATTCATCAAGCGTCAGAATGTAAGCATTTTTCTATGTTTTCTATAATTCATATTTTTGTTAGAAGACTGATGTATCCTTGTTGACATTTTATCTAGTATTGACCATTCACTTTTTAAATATATTTATATTTTACTATTTTTCCATGCATATAGTTTCCATACATATAGTTTTTCTTTCCTTTTTTATTTTTATTTTTTTGTTTTGTTTTGTTTTTGCTATTATTTCCTTAAGTTGAATTTCTGAGGGCTAACTCTACTTTGTCAAAGGACATAAATATTTGCTGTTTCTTGCAACACTTTGAAAGCTATTTTCCCAAATATCTATACTAATTTTCAGTGTCATCAGTGGTATAAAACTGAACTGATTTCATCAGTACTTTGCAAGCACAGAGTTCTACTAAGATTTTCCCCCCTAATTTAATATATGCAAAATACTGTCTTATGCATATTTTAAAATGCACTCCTTTGATTACTAAGCAAATGAGTATTTTTCTGTGTGAATTCTGACCCTACCACCAAGCTGTCCAAATACCACACTACCAATATCTCTTAGCATTTCCATATTAGAGCCTTACCATTTTCCATGTTGGGTTTTGTGACTCTTGTGCAATATAGAATTTTTTACACATTTGTGACCAAATTAGTGGTATATCATGACTGTAAGTAGCCCTGCTTCAGTAAGGCTGTTCAAGTAGCAAGGTTTGATGGTATATCCAAGAAGGGGAACTGGCTAATATGCTACTGGAGGAATAAAGTAGAAGGGGATGAGGACCTGCAGGCCATTCTGTGTTCAGGAAGAAATCTGTATAACTGTTACTTGGAGGTAAAAAATAATGCTTTTCAACTCAGGGCACAAAATCAGCCTAGACATTTTTTTTTTTGTACCAGGGATTGAACCCAGGGGCACTAAACCACTGAGTTACATCCCAAGCCCTTTAATTAATTAATTATTTTTTGAGAGAGAGGGGCTCACTAAGTTTCTTAGGGCTTTGCTAAGTTGCTGAGGCTGGCTTTGAACATGTGATCCTCAGACTCCCAAGTTGCTGGAATTACAGGTGGGTGCCACTGTGTTTGGCTCAGCCTAAACACAGGTATGAGAGTCTGGTCTACCAATGTTAGAATAAACTACTCATATTCCTAAATTACACTAACAGAGGTATACTTTTGGTAAGAGGACAGGGGGAATTAGAAGTCATTTTGGAACTTGGAGGACTTTGTGGTAAAATGGACAGCAGAGAGCTCTGAAGAACCCAAAGAAGGCCTAGGCCCATAGTGCATGGGAAATGGATTGGAGCAAAGAACAAAGACAGAGGAAATGGAACTTGGGAGGGATGCTCACAAAGAAGGGAAGTTGAGTGGTTCTCTCTGATTAAGAGCCAGCAAGAGCTGTGTCTCTGCCCTTCTTATACATGCTGCATCCTCACATCAGCCATTGTCATGCTTTCTATTTTACTAATGAAGCAACTGAGACCCAGAGAGGAGGAGCAAGTCACCTAAAGTCCAAGAAGCCAAGCAGGGACTCCTACTCACATCCAGCTTGTTCAAAAGCTTGTACTGAGTTCTGTTCTTAACTTGGTGGACCAGTCAAGTAGGCTGCCAGAGGAATTCCCATGGTGGGGAGAGACAAGGGAACCTGCAGAGAAGGACACTCTTGCTCCAGTCCACCGAGATCCTCAGAATATTACACTCACCAGATCCTCAGCTAGTCTTCCTCATCTAGATCCCCCAGATACTTGCAATTAAATAAACATAGTACTTGCTTTTCTAACAAGGTCCTTCATTCCCTGGGTAAAAAGGAGATGTTAAAGTATTGGTAATTTGGAAGATACTTCCAATGATCATCAGGCTGAATTTAGTGAAATTAAAACCCATTTGGGAGGGTTTTCAAAAACAAATTTTCAACAAATTTATTAGTACCAGTTACAGATCCTTAGCTGATAATAAACCACTACCCAGACAAAACTGACTTTGTACTATGGGGAGGGGAACACATTTATACATATATATATATATATATATATTCTATCATAATTGTAATGAGTTTTTAAATTTACAAACAGTATACAAATATCCTGACATTTCTTTACTTGGTAGTTAGAGATGCCTTCCTAAAATAACTGACTACTTCCTAGACAAAGAATTTGTGTTTCTGCTAAACAAACAAGCAAACAACCAAATAACACCTTTCAACATCACATGGAAAAAAGACTCCATTCTGGAGTGTGATTAGAATCATAAGCTCTGGAGCTAGATAATTCTGGGTCATCTTAGACAAATCATTAACCTTGCTTTTCCCTCACCTCTAATGTAGGGATAACCATGCTTCCCTTATAAACTTTCAGTACCTAGTAAGATAGATGCAAGTTCCTAGCACATTACAAGTGTTGTCTTTTAGGAACTATTCTTTTCCATAGCCAGTATTAATTAGGGGACCAAGTGCATATCATCTGGGTAGCAGACAAGGCACAACCAACGCCATGTTGCTATACTCTATTACTAGAAAATTCTAACTTTAAACTGTTGTATCATTTTATTATATCACTAAGATTTTATATATTATCTGTACATATGCATATATAATATTAAGTATATAATTACTGGAGAAACAGAAAAAACTGATATGAGTTTGCTTCATGCTTCTCATTGTTAAGAATTCTTACTTCTTAGCTGTTTTTTGATATAGATCCAACTCTGAAGCAGGCACGTCTGAGATCACATTCTGCCTGTGTGACCGCAAACAAGTCAATTAGCCTTCCTGTGCTTCAGTTTCCTCATTTGAAAAAACAAAAACAAAAAAAAAGTGCTAATAGTTGTGTTAATTGTCTCTATGTCACAGAATTGTTGCAAGGATTAATCAATCCATGAAAATCATTTAGAGCAGTATCTAGCACATCATAAGTACTCAATAAATGTGGCTCTCACCATTTTTTTTGCTTATTCTAAATCATATGATATCTGGCTCAGTGTCTTGCCCAGGTTACCAGGAAATCCTATCTTAGTCAGTCTGGGACATCCTCCTCTGTGTCATACCACAATCCAGAAGACTAACCTGTCCACCTAAAGGAGAACTCTTATCCTGTGCCCTTCTTCTGTGGATACCTGATGCCACTAACAAACACTGATCACAATCATCTGGCCCAAGTTGTGTTTCCATTGTATCATTCAACACTTTTTTTTAGTACACACAGTGTCCCAGACAGTGTATTAGATGCTAGGAATACAACATGGAAAAAAAAACAGACAGAATCTCTTCCCTCCTAAAGCTTCCAATTAAGAAAGATATCTGGGCCAGACAGGTGCTGAGACCCTCCCCTGAACTTCCACAAAGAAGAACTTTAGCATTGGTCAATCCCTTCCAACACTCTGGAATGACCCCCATTTCAATGTCCATCTACCTCTAGAGCAGAGTTAAAATGGAACCTGATGTCTTTCCACCCCCACAAAAGACTTCCAAACCTCACTCCCTTCCCCCAGTCTCAGGAAGCATCACTCCAACACAAGCACTATCCTCCAACTCCTTCCTTTCACTGGGCCTCACTCTCCCCAAAGGACTATCTGTGGTCTTCAGAACAATCTCTAAAATCCCCAAACTACGAACTTCTGGAACCACCAGAGCCCAGAGTCCTCCTCACCACCTCCTCAAGAGATAGAAGGCAAAAATGCCATTCATTCTCCCATGACAAGTCTTCAGCCAACAAAACAAGACTGGTTCATCTCCCTGGCAGATTATTCAGACACCAAGTCACACAGAAGGGGTCAAGGAAGGAGAATGTTTAAGACTCAGTGAATGGTAAGCAGCATCTGGGCCACAGAGCTATCTGAGGGAGAGAAGACACAGAACAGACTCATGAGTTTGATAACCAGAAAGAAATTAACAAGATTTTGAGACAGCAATTTCAACAGAGTTCAGGAGCCAGATTTCAGATGGCTGAGAGCTATAGGGAACATCAAAAACAAAGGTGAGAGTAGCAACAATTAGGAGGGATGCTTCTTCCTCTAAGAAAGGAGAGGGATGCAAGATTAATAGCAGGTGAGGGTTGTTGAGGGCCAGAGAAGGAGCTCTTGCCCAAAGCCCCACCGAGAAGACAAGATGGAATGCTTAGAACTGTAAACTGAAAAGAGGTGTTCAACTTATCTTTTGGTGCATAAAATTTATTGGCTTAGAAAAAATCATTTTATTTACTTATAATTATGTGAATCAAGAAGTCAGGCAGGGCTTAGCTGGGAAGTTCTTATACTAGAATCATTTGCTCAGCTGTATTAAAGTGGTGACTGGGCTGGGATGGAAGATGTCAGAAAGCTACACAAACATGTCTGGCACCTCAGTGCTCCTTCATATGGTCTCCCTTGGTGTAGCCATGTTGAGCTTCCTCACAGCATGGTGGTCTCAGGAGATTTGGACTTCTAAGAGGCTTTCCGAGGAATAATGGTAACTGCTGAAAGATCTCTAATGCTTTTACCTAGCGAGTTTTGCAGCATTACTTCTGCAGCATTCTATTGGTCAAAATAGGTCACTGAAAGTTAGACCAACTCCAAGAGCAGGAAGATAGCATTCCAGAGCAATTGGGATGGGAGATATTGCTGCCATCTTTAGAAATGCCATCCCTTCTGGGAGGAGAGAAGAGTTAGCATTCCTACTGTGGAATCAATGAGATTAGCCACAGGATTCATACATGAATTTATTCTTTCAACAAATATTTGTTGAATTTGCTACCATGTACTGTACACTGTTCTAAGTCCAGATACAATACAGTAAACAAAAAAAAAGGTCATTGCTCTTCTATTTTAGTACATTTAATAATCACAGACTTTAAATACATAATCAACTGTGGTAGTTGCTAAGTGATGAAAGATAAAGCCAGGTGAAAGAACAGAAAGGAAATTAATAAGGAAGGAAGAACTTATATTTTAGACAGGGTGGTCAAAAAAGGCCTTGATGTACTGGGTAAGGTAGAACACGACTGTAATCCTAGTGGCTGAGGAGGCTGAGGCAGGAGGCTCACGATCAAAGCCAGCCTCAGCAAAAGCAAGGTGCTAAGCAACTCAGTGAGACCCTGTCTCTACATAAAATACAAAGTAGGGCTGGGGATGTGGCTCAGTGATCAAATGCCCCTGAGTTCAATCCCTGGTAGGAAACGAAGGAAGGAAGGAAGGAAGGAAGGAAGGAAGGAAGGAAGGAAGGAAGGAAGGAAGGAAGGAAGGAAGGGAGGGCCTTGGTGCATTTTAGGAATAGTAAATGGAATAGTAAATCCAGTAGGGCTGGATCATAGAGAGCAAAAGAGAGAATGACTGGATGTAAAGAACCAGATTACCAAAGTCTTTAAAGACATAGGAACAAATATGAATTTTTTTCCTAAGCATAATAAATAGCCATTTTTCTGGCCTCTTGGACAGATGAATGAGACTCAGTTCTTATCAGAAACCCATCCTTACTAGCCAAATAATGCTCCTTCCCTGCCCTTGGAGAGGCAGGGGGAGGGGAAATTATAAAATCCACCACAAGCCTTGTGTCAACTCATCCTCAGGCCACTTTGCTTCCTTCTGGATCTCAGAGCCTGGGGGTAGTCCTTTGCTGTAGGCTTGATATTATAGTAACTACAAGCCATCCAAATTTGGTCTGGAAAAAAATGTAAAAAAGAATTTTGCATAGCTCCAGATGGCTTTGTAAATTAAATTAAACCCACAACTGGCCCAGGAACTTTCCCCATCATAATTACATTATTGGTCATTAACATTTAAAGAGTCTGCAAACAGAATACTGGATGCTGCAATAAATTATCATTGTCCACTGGGCAGGTTCCATGAATCAGGTGTCCCTGGAGCCTTTTGAGACTGTCTGATGCTATAATTTAAATGGAGGATGTTGTTCTGCTCTTTAGTACATGAGGGTGCAGCAGGGGCAAGTGTGGGTGCACAAAACCCTACACTATGGCTATCTAACCCATATATCAAAAAGTAAAAGTCTACTACAAGTTTTAATTCCCAAGGCACCTGGCTTTTTCATGTTACATTCAGTCTCCGTCTCAGCATGACTCACAAGTCCTTTAGGGTTTCCCACCTTCTTTCACTCCTGCATGGTCCCTGAGTTACCTATAACTTTTATGACACACTGTGCTCTAAGGCTTCAGTAGCAACAATGACAATTTATTAAGTGTTCAATCTATGTTCTTTACTATGCCAAGTGCTTCTCATTCAATGAGCCTGATAAAACAGATGCAGCTCAGAGGTAACATAACTTGTTAAATATCAGTCAGTCACAGGCAGAGGCAAGATTTAAACCAAGATCTGTCTCCCTTTAGAGCCCAAATGCTTTGCTGCTCCTTCTCTTCAGCATGCTCTTCCCAACTCTCTTGGTGGCCTGAGTATAGCCTTCATTACTCAGCACAAAAATTCCTCCCCCAGAAATCCTTTACTCACTGACCCTCTTCTTCCCAGCTTGGGCTGGGTTTTACTTCTCTGTGAGTTTATGGTATCCTGCCATGGCACTGATTGAACTACATTAAATGTGCCTGTTGGTCTGTTTCCCTTACTAGACTTAGAGGCCATGAGAGCCAGGACATTATTATTGACCTTGGTGTTCCTAGTGCCTAGTTCAGTAGATATCTGCTGAGGAAATGAAACATAAATGATTAGATAAATCTGAGTGTAGGTAGATGTGACTTCAAGTATATTGAAACATTTTGTGAGACTCAATCTCAGTTCCCTATTAAGAAGAATATGAATATGATTATGAAGAGAGAGATTATATTTACAATAGCTTAATAAAAAAACATTAAAATAGGAGCAAAATTAACCCAACTCATAAATTTTATATACTGTTTATATCATGGCACAGGACTGGCTCCTAGATGAAAAATGGAACTACTTACTCTCAACTAGCAATCCTAAGGTGCCTAGGGGACCTTTGCATTGGATGCTGAATATTCATGTCCTCATTTGACATCTAAAAGCTAGAGGTCACCTGCATGACTAAAATGTGCCTTCACCAGAAATGTTTACCAGTGTTTGGGATGTGATAAATTTCCACATTTTGGGGGGAAGTGAAGAGAGCAATTGAAATTGTCCAAACTAGAAACACCAGGTGGCACAGTAGCCACAAACACTATGAAGAAGAAGGAGGAGGAGGAGGAGGAGGAGGAGGAGGAGGAGGAGGAGGAGGAGGAGGAGGAGGAGGAGGAGGAGGAGGAGGAGGAGATTAAGCCAACATTTACTAAGTGTCACACTTAGATATGTGTCAGGTTCTTTGTCTAATTAACAATGTCTCTTAAAGTATTAGAATAGGAACAGGCAGCATGACATAGAAAATTAGGAGGCATCCCTTAAAAGTGTCCTGTGAGCAATGTATGTGAAGAATTATGGTGGTTGTTGGAGAAAAGGGATGTTCATTGATAAGCACATTCCTCTATTATTTGCATGGAATCCAGACCACATGAAAAAGAACTTGAGCTGGGTCAAATTTATTGATCAGGTTGGTATTGGGGAGTAGAAGAGCAGGAGATAAAGTTAATTTTTAAGGAAAATTTGAGAGAAAAATTCCCAAAGTAAGCAATTTAGCCAAGACTTAAGTGGGAAGGGTGAACAGTAGTACTGAACTCAGAACCCTCCTCAACCTCCCTTCCCATAAGCCAAGACGAACTCAGTGTGCATCAGGATTTTATACCTCTCTCCATCCAGCCTTAGTGGAAGGCGACCTCACATAGTCAGATGGAGGTAAAATGAAATTAATCAAGTAAAACCCCACTTGGCATGATCAAAAGCAAAAACATGCAGGCCTGAAGCCTGGGAAGAAGAAATTATGGAACAACAGATCATACTTCACCCTGGGCATCATTACCAGAAATTCTGTTGGAGGATTGCCCTTCAGAAAAAAAAAAAAAAAGGCATGAGAAGAGACTGTCATTCTGTGCAAATAGTGGAGATCTGGAGGTAGGAACAAAGGAGAGCAAATCTAGCCAGCCTTGCAGAGAAAGAAGATACCACAGGCCAAGGAGACATCAAGGTCCAAAGGAATTCAGCACCTTTGCACTACAGGGGTCCCTGCTGGCCCATCAGTAGAATTGCAGGAGAAAGTCTAAGGGCAGAGCAGAGAGTTGAGGGCTGGTCTACTTGGCCAGCAAGGGCCCAGCCTGTGAAGGAGGCTTCGATGCAAACAGAAGCACCAAGTGGAGAGGAGATGCTGGGGCAATAGAGCAAAGTTATAGACAGAGCAGCAGCTGTTCCTGAGTGCAGGGCTGGCCTACTTAGAATGAAAAGGGAGTTGCTGATGTTTGCACTTAGTATATTTAAGGATAGGTAAAGTGACTTCAGTGAGAACTTTAAGTCAAATGGAAAACATAGGAGGAAGCTGTAATTTAAAAAACTTCCCTGCCATCCAGTTTGGAAGGACTCAAGTTTGGGGAATTAAAAACCTTCCCAGACACAGCCTTGACCATCTTGTTTACAGTATCTTCCATTCCCAAAGGCACATACCTGGTATCAACAAGCATGTACTGTGTGTCTGGGGAATAGATAAATGACTTTCAACCACTGAGACTAGGTTTTTTTCTCACCTGCTGCTGAGATCTACGACAGGGGGGCTATACGTGTTATTTCTTATCCTTGAACCAGTAACTTTGCCATTATTTCAGCCTTTATGTCTCATAAGATCAAAATACTGGTAGAAGTAATATTTTATAAATTTGAAAATTCAAAATTAAAATTTAAAATTAGTAGCACTAAATCTTGAGTGTATTTCAACCATAAAACTGCATATACACATAAACATCAAGTAAAAATAAAATATGTGTAAAATATGTTATATATACATCAGCATTATAATATAAATTCACAAAGATGAAATTAATTTTAAAGCATTACTTTAAAATGAAAATTTAAAAATAAAACATAATGTGGTTTTTAAAAGGAAAATTAGTGAATATATCATTGCTGGTTTATATGCACATTCTCTGCAAAAAAAAAAATTGGGAAACTTGGAATCACAAAGAGATAAGAAAGCTCCAACTATTGCCCTCTGATTTCTTCATCTGCTTGCAACTCACCTAATATTTAATTTGATAATATAATTAATTCTTTTTCCCCAATATTGGAATTAAATTCAGGGGTGCTCTTACCACTAATTGACATTCCCTGTCCTTTTAATTTTTTATTTTGAGACAGAGTCTCACTAAGTTGTCCAGGCTGGGCTTGAACTTTTGGTCCTCCTGCCTCAGCCTCCCAAGAAGCTGGAGTTACAGGTATAAACCATCAAACGTGGCTGAGGAAGTCATTTTTAAAACCATATAATCCTCAGTTATATCAGCCTAGAACTACAATTTTTGTATTGTTTGGAAGCTGTGGTTTATATTTGAAGAAAGCATGTGTAGTCTATTTCTGTCTTCTTTCATTTAATTAAATATGGACACAAATTCCCATGCAGATTTCTTGTTTGGATATCAGTAACTTTGGATTTATGTTCTCCTTGTTGATAAAGTGTTTCAACTACAATAATAATTATTTCTTTTATTGATGACCAAGTTTCTTTCTCTACTTAAGAACCATGAAAAATAAACAGGTTCTCAGTTAGTGACCATATTTTGGTTGATCAAAACTTTTAATGCATGATATAAGTGATTTATACTTATGATTTTTATTTCATAAATAAAATAGTCCACCAACAAAAAAAATAGCATGTTGCTACTTAAGAACTGCACCATAATTTATACCAAAAAAGGAATATGCATTTCCTAAGCCCTTGAAACTTCCCTTGAGTTAGTTATGTTTATGGTCACTTTATAGAGAAGTTAACTGAGAAGTTAAGCTAGTTGGTCCCTCACAAGTCAGGGATGGGGCTAAGATTGAGCAGGCTGACCACAGAGCCCACATGTCCTCGACTCCATGAATCTTGGTACCCAAAGGACAGAACAGCCAGGAAGGTCTGCAGAGTTATGCAAACAACAAGCAATTATCCAATCAAAACTGAGACTCGGGGAACCACCTGGAACTGCAGCTCTTCCTACTAAGACATCAGAGTCAGGTGTGATTTGGCAAAGGGCCTGAGACTCTAATTTGCTCCCTCAGCAGAGAAGTTTTTTGAGCATCGTTGGCACTATTCAAGGCTGTAAATCTAGGCTTAGGTGGCCTCTATATTAACTTGGTTCCTGGCAAAGTGGTGACCAGAAACTTGAGCCATCACAGAATCAGTCACTGCTACTCCTCTCCACATGTAGAAGAAAAAATCCCAGGATTTCATCTTTAGCATGACCTCTCACTCCTTTTAAGAGGATAGAGTTGTTAAAAGCATTAACTTTGAGTCTTTCTTCTGTGTATTCCTGATCTTTTTCTCCACTGAGACTAATAGGTAGAAATGAAGAGACATGGGAGTTCTAACACACCATGGATGGTGAGATCATCTGCCTTTGCAGACTTGAAGAAATCATGGTCCTTTGTGCTTTGGTATGTCTGACTGAGTTTTATCTCCCTTGTGGAAATACAGATAATAGTTCAAAAACATTATGTTTGAAGTCAAATTGGCTTTTAATAAACAATCACTTTTGTGACTGATTGCAGGGTAGTTACTTAGTCTGTGTCTTATGCCCCATATTTAAAATAAGTATTTAATAATATGAACATCAAGGAAGTGATGCAAGGGTTTTCTATGAATTGGATATGGTTTGAGTGTGTACCTGCAGAGTTCATGTGCTAGAAACTTGGTTGTCAGTGTGCCAATATTGAGAGGTAGTAGAACCTTTAAGAGATGAAGTCTAGTGCAAGTTAATTAGGCATTGGGGACATAACCCTCAGAAGGGCTTGAAGCTGGCTTTGCAGAATAAACTATTTCTCAAAAGATTGGGTTGTGATAAAAGAGCAAGTCTGGCCCACTCCCTGGTCTCTGGTTTCCTGTCTCACCATGTGATCTCTCCTGCTTTACATACTCCCATGATGATGTCATCCGCCATACTGTGATATAACCAAAAACTCCTCATCAGAGGCAGAACTGATGGGGCCACCCAAGCTTTGACTTACAACCTTTAAAATTATGAGCTAAATAAGCCTCTTTGTACCCAGCTTCAAGTAGTTTGTTATAGTAACTGAAAGCAGACTAATACAGGATTAAGTAATACAATGACTGTTAAGCACAAAGTCTGGCAGAAAAGAGTGCTCAAAAAAATAGTTATTTCTTATCATAGTAATTATTATTATTATTATTATATAAATATTTGAATTGATATTAAAATATTGAATTTATATAAGCTTTCAGTGGTACATAATGTACAGAGAAATTAAATAATCCTCATTTGATCAAGAAATGATCCTCAACACCTATTTTAGAATTATATTTCAATCTTTTGCACAAGACAAGAGCCCCATTTAGTTTTCATCATCTCTCCTTATCTACTTTTTAGTAAAGACGTGAAGACAGTTAAGTGTTCATCAGACCTTGAATAATAGAGGATTTGTCATATTTTGAAACTATTCTGGGATGATGAGTCACAGGGAAAATCATGGAACAAATCTTAAAAGGTTTCAGAAGAACATTCAATTTATTGATCATTCAACAGAAGTTTACTGAGCACCCCTTACATGCAAAACATAAGGCTGCACACTCTTGGACATACACAAACAGTTGGTTCTCTCAAGGAGAGTAAAACAATAGAAAAGATAAGATGTAAATACAGGACTATAGCCTATCCATACTCAAGAAATGATTGCCAAATGAAGGGGCCACAGAATTAGATCCATGGGAGTCCAAGACATCTTGGGAGACCAAGGGACTTAGTAGAACTGGGAGGTGAAGAAGAAGTTGGATTTTAAAGGCTGATTAGAACCGAATGTTAGAGGAGCTAAATGGAACTTCTTTGAACACAGTTGGGTAGATACATTTGCCATGTTTGGAAATGGTATTCACAGAAACTTGGCTAGAGGCAAAGTCTCAAAAAGGGAAGTAGTGGAAATAATCCAAGAAAGTTTTCTAGAAGCAGCTTCTACTACTTCTTTAGTTTCAGGATAAGTCACAGCACTAGATGGGGTTAAAAAAAAAAAGGCTACCTAGGTATGCAGAGTAGCTTCTTTATGACACTGTGAAAGAACAGAGGCAATCATCTAGAGCAGTAGGACTCTGGCCATGTCATCTGTACTCTCTGGATTCACTGCTGTCGGAGAACCTGGTGAGCACTTGCAAATCACAGCATTTCATCCATCTCCAGGAAGTTCAGCCATGGCCCGCTGCCTAGGCACCTGTGCTCAGGAAATGGCTCACCCACAGCTCTGGGAGAAGTCCAATGACATTTGTCTTGGTTCCTGCAACTCAGACTGAGGCATGGGCTGCTTCATGATTTTCAGAAAATCATTCTTTCTTTGGTGAGAGAGATGCTGCTGAGTCACTAGTCCTCAAAGCAGCCCACCAATTTGGGGCATATGTATAAGTATTTCCCTTTGATTTAGAAAACTGGAGGTTTGTTTTAAGGACAGCTGAGAGAGATTGTTTTATGTTCTGCTAGGGAAACTGGAATAGAGATACATCTTTGAGAATAATGGAGAGAGCTACATAACTAAAATTCAGGTGAAATGAAGTATCTGCAGGAGTTGAAGACCCTTCAGCAGTCCCCATATCCTCTGGCTACCTGGAAGATTTCCAGAATGCTCAGTGAGCAGCTGCCTGGCACGACTCTTAGCTATGGAAATAACCAAGAAGCATGCCACAATTGGGTGGGACTGGGGTCCACACATGGAAGACAGTCAGGGAAGGCTGTAAACAAGTGAGAGACATTGATACATGTATCAAAATGGAACCTCCCAACAGTGAGGAGGATGTTTCTGATAGTAGTCCAAAATTGAGAAATTTTAGGGTGGGAATATAGCTCAGTGGTAGAGTGCTTGCCTAGGGTACTTGAAGCCCTGGATTCTATCCCTAGTACTAAAAAATAAAGACCAAAACAAAAAGCAAGAAATTCTAAAGCAATACTGTGAAAAGGGTACAGGCAGAGTGTGTTTAAGCAGATTATATGAAATAAAGAACCCCAAATTGTAGCCAAAAGTTCCCTTAGGCTGAGTTCCAACTCCATCCTCCTCCTTGGCTCATTGTTCTTAAGGTACCTCTCCAGATGGTGCTATAATTTTTTTCCTGGCAGGCTCTTTAAACTCCTAACTCAATTGCCTTTGGGAATTAAGGAAGTTGTTGTTATTATTTCCAATCTGCTGGCACTTCTACAGTAAAACTGAATTCAGCAGAGACATGAATTCAATCATTATCTGTTCATCATGACCCCTGGAAAGCAAGCAAACCTTTAGCCTTTTGTACCCATGTGGCTCTTCCAGATGTGATGCCATAGCCAAATAGTGCTGAGAATCTGCCGTACCACAGCGACAGTAAGTAAGAAGACTACTTTGGTCCTGTGGATGATACCATGTCTGCAGTCTAAAAGTAGAGAACTTCTGACTCTGCCATTTATTCAAATGGAACCCACTCATTGAACAAACAGGAGCCCTCCAGGAGAAATCTGCTGTCCAGCAGAGGGTCATATAGGCATATACTGAGTATAAGAGAGACAAACTAAGAATTACATAAAAGAAAAGAAAGATTCTCACCGGATTGGTAAAATCTTGGTAAGCCTTCATGGAAGAGATAATTGCAGAGCTGGATAAAACTTGAACAAGGAAAGATATGAAGAAAAGCATTTAAGGTAGCAGATCCCTTGAGCAGAGACTTAGAGATAGGATGCTTATGGCAGGCTCAGGGACTAGCTTGGCACAGTTTGAATAGACACTAGGAATGGAAAGAAAAAGAGTAAAAACCAAGTTGGAATAACAGTTGGAGGACAAGTTTTTAACTTTATCTCCCACTTCCTTTCTCCCTTCCCTTGCTTTGTTCTTCTTTCTTTTTCTTCTTTCCATTCCCTTCGATTTACTTCCTTTCTCCCCAGCTAAAATCCCATCTATCTATATCTCTATCCTTTCATCTATCACAAACAGTATAAATGAAGTGGATATGGATTAGCATAGCAACTTCTACTACTCTGAAGATGAAAGTCATAAATCAACTGTCCTCCCCAAAAGGACATAGTTCACTATCACAGGGCAAGAGGAGACACCCAGAACTCTGACTGAAAAACATACAAGCCTCTCTGTGGCACTTCTGAAATCCACAGGCTCACAGAGATACCCTCCTGCCTAGTGGACAGAATGGGACAGTGGCCTGACCCAGAGGAGATATTGGAAGCCTCAGTAGGGAGAAGCAACATAAGGAGGTGGTTATGAATGGCTCTACAACATAGTGTTTGTCACAGTGTTCTCAGCTTTTAAATGGGCATGATTGTTCTCACCACATTGTATGACAAGGAATAAGTGAAAAAAAAAGTTTATAAAGTGCTCAACCTGAACAATGGTAAGTTCTCAGTAATATCTGGTTTTTATTGTTTTATTTATGACAAGGAACTAAGACCAGCAGAGGTTAAAGTCCAAATCCGTCATATCAAGAAAATTCAAGGGGAGGGCATTTAGTGAAGTGAAAGGAGCTCAGGCTTAGAGGTATATGAGAATTAGAACCTCAACTTTCTAGCCATGAGACTGTGGCTAACTTGACATAGTCTAGTCTCACTTTCTTCAAATGAAACATGGAAATGCTAATACAACCCCATTTGTGTATGTGGACATGTAAAAAACATCCATTTTAGAGGAGACATTGCGAAGATTATGGATAATAATATAACTTCAGTTCCTTCCATACTAGATCCTCAGTAAATAACAGTATAAACTTAAAGATATATCTTTCAAACTTTCCATTTTGCCTGGTGCCCATATTTAGAGGCATCTAAAAAGAGCTATGACTATATGGTTCCTCACCCAAAACTCACCACCACCATCTCCCAGGACTATCATGGATTATTTTCCTATAATGGCCATTCCAGAACTTCATGGATAAATAAACAGGCTTGATGAGCACAATAACAATGTTGGCCCATAACAAAGTGCCCCATAAATTTAAAACTTAATAAAATAATAGTAGTTTTTTAATGAAACACATTATATACTCCAGGAATGCTTAACTCTAAAAGAACATAGCTATTCAACACTCTATGCTAATAGTATAAACTCAGCAAGAGTGAAAGAACTATAACTATATAAACAGCCCTTGGAGGAACTGGAAAAAGTGGTAATGGGAATAATATTCATTCAAGTGACCACCTTCAATACTTACTAAGCACTGTGATACCTCTTGCAGGTATCACAAAACTAAGAGCAGTGAGATGGCTGACCCAGGATCACTCAGATAGGAAACAGAAGATCTATGTTTTGAACCTGGGTGGTCAAACCCTAGAATGTGTTAGATTCTAGCAACTAGATTCTCTGATGATGTGGGGCACAAATAAAGAGAAACCCATAAGAAATGACACTAATGCCACCATCTAATGATCCATGCTCCAATGAGCACTTGCTATTCATTCATTCACCCACCATGAAGGGCCTGCTCAGGAATTAATGGGGTGTTGCTATTAAGTTTTTTTCCACTTCCAATAATAAAGTCGAGAGTTCCCTGTGGACAAAGACTGCAACCTGTCCCCAGTGCTGAGGACAGTGCCTACTAGAGGATTCCCTTGGGAATGTTTATTGAGTGGATGAAGGAATGAACAAGTGAATAAACCAACAAAACAAACCAGTAAATGATGACCTTTCCAACTCTCTTCTTTCCTCCCAACCACCATGACTTGAGAGCATTGCCAAGACTAAAAAAGAAGAGAAGAATATTAGCACCATGGAACCTAATCCTATATAATGCTCTAAATAAGAAATGACACCACACAATTACTATAATTCATGTGGACTGCCTGCCCTGCACTGAGAAACAACCACTTGATGGCTGATGCAGTGTCTGTCTTCTTTTTCCTCTGAAGACAGTTTCCAGAAGAAAGGATGTCTATAACTAATGTTAGTGACAAGCAAAGGGGAAAATCTTGACCAAAGTCACATGAGACATAGTCGGGGGAGGGGTGCTTTGATAGCATATCTATATTAAAGAAAGTTATCTTCCCCATAAGCATTGAATCTCATGAAATTTTTCTCCAGCTAAGTTATTCTTCAGCTTATCAAAACATGCATTGCCACATCTCATTACTGTATAAATAAGACCTAGTATCAGAGAGAAAAATCTATGCTTAAGAGATATGGAAATCATATAGTCTCAAGGCAGCCCTCTTCCCTTCCCCCCCAAAAGGGCTACATGCAGGACTTAGCAGCTTTTAAGGTGATGAAGAGGAGAGGCTCTAAGGGAGGGAGAAGGAGAGAAGAGCTTTCTGCGGGTTCTGTCTGTAATCTGTGCTGCTCCTCATTGAGAGAGGGCTCCATAATCATTAGAGGAGCTAGTACCAGTGTGTCTGATGAATAGGCTTGATGGTGACCCTGACGGCCCCAGCAAAGAATAATAGCCCATTTTGACTTAATAGCCTGGATAAGTCAAGCTCCACCTTCAGTGGGGGATGAGGAAAGAGGAACTGGATAGAGAAGGACTGCCTGCTTAGGTTACATGGATACTTTAAGAAAATGTCTGCCAACAAAACAGCAGTCAGGAATACAGGCAGGAAGGTGAGGTAGGGAGTGGGAGGGAGGAAAGGAGAAACAAGAGGAAGAGGGGAAGAAAAATGGAAAGGAAAGGACAGCCATTGGCTTGTATTTATTTATCTAAAACTAATATACAACTTATTATTGCCAGGTACTGTTCTCAGCATTTTATAAATACTGACTCACTAAATGTTTTAGTCAGCTTTTTCACTGCTGCAACCAAAAGACCTGACAAGAACAATTTTAGAGCACAGAGTTTTATTTGGCACTCACAATTTCAGAGGTCTTAGTCTATAGAGAGATGACTCCATTGCTCTGGGTCCTAGGCAAGAGAGAATGTCAAAAAAGTGTGGTAAAGGAAAATGGCTCAGGACATAGCACCAGGAAGCCAGAGAGAATTTTTCTCTCACCATTGACAAAATATATACCCCAAAGGTATACCCACAATAGCCCACCTTCTTCAGCCTAACTATAGTTACCACCCATTAATCCCTGTCAGAGGATTAATGCACTGATTAGGTTAAGGATCTCATAACCCAATACCTCTAAACTTTCTTGCATTGTCTCACACATGAGCTTTGGAGGACATCTAATATCTAAACAATAACATTAAATCCTCATTATCAGCTTCATTTTACAGAAGAGGGAAAGCTAAACATGTGAAGAACTAAGAATAACCTAACAGCATCTGGCCAGCCTAAGGCAGAAACAGGACTTAAACCCAGGTAGCACTACAGCAATCCATGTACTTAACCACCCACCATCATAGAAGTCTTATATCCTGTTTTTAATGTATGGGCTATGGGTCTGAATGTCCCATAAAACAGCCCTTAAAAAACTCAATATTGGGTTAAGGAATTTTTGTACCTTCTCCAAAACTGACTAGTTTAAAACAGTAGCTACTTCCTTGTGGATGAATATAAGTAGAGCAAAGAGCAAAGGGTGGTTTTCCTTTGGGTTATGAAAGAAAAATAATAGCCCATGAGCCAATTAAAAATAAATAAGAGCCAAGGTTCAGCCAATATGCCTCCAAAATCCTGAAAAGCTAGCATTATATTCTCAGAATGCACCTGTGGTAGGAGGAACAAGAAGTTTAGATGAGATATTACCGGAAACCAGCTTTGGGCACAAATGTTACATTATCCATGAAGGCTGGTGCAAATGGGCCACCAGGAAAATTGAATTGGGATGGTTTCAAGAACCAGCAGCCCACAAATTCCAGTCCCTCAGGTCCTATTTCCCAGTCTGGCTAATCCTACATTCTCCCTTCCATTATAAAGAATTTTGTCTCAGAGTACTCTTCTATCTTGCCTAGCAGTTGAACTTCCTAAACTCCCTGAATTACCCAGTTTACTGAACAACAGTTCATCCCAGTTATGAATATAATTTTTTTTTCTCTCCTATAAGGATACTGATCCCCACATAAACCCACCTTAAAAGATTCTCAACTCCAGCCCATTACAAACTCCCTGCTCTAAATGGTATGAAATCATTATCATTAGGAAAATCAAAGCAGTCACATCAGCTCTTCCCTTGAAGAATTTTCCTAAAAGTACCATGCTATAGGCCAAATGGCTTGGGGCAGGAGAGGCTTAGGTAAAACTCCTGGTGATATTAATCCTTTGATCATTCCATTATTTTGTGAGCTAGATGTCAAAGAAAGCAAACCCAAGTAAATACCAATTTTCTGAGTTCCCTTCTAGCTGTTGGCTTCTCTTCATGGGTTCCTCTCTGACCTTGCTTTTGAAAATATTCCTCCCACTCTGAGTTCTTCCTACCTTTGTTCCTTGACTCTGTGCCCTTTTCGTTAGAGTTTTCTTTGTGTCCTGTTGGTGTACTTCATTCGCTACTCTCATCCTCCTTGGATCAGGGATGATATATTTTGTGCATCAAAATTACAGCAGAGAAAGTCCTTTGATACACATCAAACTATGTGTCATGAAGGTGTCTTCTAAGGTCTTCCAGGAGTATAGAAAAATGCCCATAAAAAGGTAATCATCAGCTTGGGCTTCAGTTATCAGCTGCTGTCAGCTTTCTGGGAGCATTATATTATAAAGCCTGTCTACAAATAAACAGTGTATTTAAAGCTAGATTGCTTTATTATGGAGGAATAAATGCAGCTGTGGAAATTAGCAAAGATCTAATCAAGGAAAGCAGAGTCTCAGGAGAGTACCTCTCTTCTAGTTAGATCACTGCCTTCCCCTCAGGCAAGTGAGGGACAGTAGGGATGGTCCCCACTTTTCTCTGTCTCAGAATCCTGCCCCATCTCATGCTACCCAATCTGTTGTGCTGATTTGCCTGCATAGAAACAGCAGAGCAAGCATGGGGTGGGCTCTCCCCAGTCACAGGGAAACTAATAATGGCGAATGCAACAAGAGCCTTCCAGGGAAGCTAAGGTACAGGAAGCCCTAGGGTGAGTCCAGTAGTCATCTTCTACTATTTCATGGGCATATGTCCCACCTTGGAATCAGACTTTGAGTCTCCAGAGCAAGGGCCCTTTTAGTGCCCATAAAAGCTTGACTGATGAAAACAAAAATGACTGTTCCCCCCATGCTCACCCACCATCCACTCTGGGACCTTGTTATGACTGACTAGACTCTAAATCACTATGACATTTACATAATTTTCTGTCGGTTGCTTCTCTTTGTTATGAGTTGGAAAGGGGGCCAGGACAGTACATTATCTGCTGATCTGTGGAGTCTTCTGTGGATTGAGGAGAATCTGTTGTGTCTATCTTGGAAAGACCACAATAGTTAGTTGCTATGAGTCCAATAATGCTACAAAAGAAGGCTCATTTGCTTGCATCTAATATTCATGTAATAGTAACATCAGAGGCTGCAGAGCCCAATAAACCTTTGATAGTGTCCTTGCAGATCATTTGCTGCTACTGTGAGCTCCCAGAAACTAGAAACAAGAACATGTCTGCATTGAAAATTCTAAAATAGCTCTATTTATATTGTTCTTATAATGAAAAGAGAATGTTTTACATTTCCCAGAAATCATTGTACATGTTCTCTTAATACCCAAAATGGTAAATGAGATGAAATGGGCACATTATACTCTGGGGTAATCAGTTCAAAGTTTTTTCAAAAAATATCCAGTCAAGTCTTTCTAGACCATGGGTCCCAATAGCACCCCTATCTATTGGATATGCAGAGTAGAGCCAAAGGATAGACCTGCCAAAAACAAATAATACCTTTTCCTGTCATGGGGAAAAAATAAGCTAATGTTTATAATTTTCTCAAATTTAAACTTTATTCCCATAAATTTTACTTAAATATTGCCTATTGCCAGTTTATACTGGCTAGGACACAGGGTCAAATGAACAAATGGCCAAATGGTAAAAACTATTTGCAGAAAAAGGTGTTTTGATTGTGGTAAATCAAGCCTATATGCTAGATCAAGTGGGAAAAGGAAGTTTTGTCTATGAATATAAGGATATCTCAGGGATCATAAGAGCAAAGTGGAGCTGGGTCAGACACTATCTCAGCTTCTTCACATCTTCATTCTCCTTTCTCTTTTCAACTGGCTTATTTTGCTAACTAGTCTACTCAGAACACAGATCTCCCCAGGTACATGTTAACTGCCTACTATATAAACTGCCTCTTTCATCATACTTCCAAATACCTAAAAGAGAAAACCTTATGGGCCCAGTTCAGATCAAGGTTCTATCCCTAGTCAAATAAACTATCATAGGTATCTAGGGACAAGGCCACACAATATCAGATGGTCACAAGAGGTCCAACTTATAATTTGAGCATTAGGGCAGGGCAGTTCCAAGGAAGGAAGGTGGTGGTGAGAGGCTGCATGATGTCCCAAAAGAAAGGTATTACCTGGGAATACAATGTGCCAGTGCTCCAGCACACCACGAGAACTCCATGGATCCAAGCTGAACACCACTGAGATGCAGTGAGGAAATACAGAGGAATTTTCAAATATTCTCTGGAAACACTGTAATTGTTTTTCCTTAGACCACATAGGAAAAGAGAAGGGTACCTTTCTGAAGTATCTCATTTAATCCTATAAGATGACTGATAAACTCTGTTTTGCAGATGAGATTATTAAGGCTCAGAAAGGTTAAATAGCTGGCACAAGGACACCAGCTAGTAAATGGCAGAGCAAAATACAAACCCAAAATCTGACTCCAAACCCCTAGTAATGATCCAATCATTCCTCTGTGTGGTTTTCCAAATGAGCCCAGAGATAAATCTCCTCTGATCAGATAAACAGCCTGAACTGAAGACAAGCATTTATACAAAAGCTGCTTATCATTTTCTGTGCCTGAGGCTTCTCCTGGGCCTCTCTTTGGAAAGGACTAATTCAGCCAGCCCAACCTACAAGGGTTCTGGCTGTAACACAAAGCTCCCCAGCATCCCAGAGTCAGAAGCCCCACCCATATCCACTTACCCCTGCAAGTACCTGCCCCAGCTACCCAGCTCCAACACTCAGGTCACCCCCAGGTCAAACACTTCAGCCCCAAGTTACTTCTAAATTGTATACTGTTCAAGTGCTATCAATGCCATTTTCCTGTTGCGTTTTGTTTTTGTTTTTTGTTTTGTTTTTACAGTTCGTTGCTCATCCTAACTGTCAGCAGCAATTGCTTACCATGTGGTATGAAAATCTCTCAGGCTTACGTCAACAGTCTATCGCTGTGAAATTCCTGGCTGTCTTTGGAGTCTCCATAGGCCTCCCTTTTCTCGCCATAGCCTATTGGATTGCTCCCTGCAGCAAGGTACAGACTGCTTAAGGTGCATGTCGTTTGCAGTTATTTCTTCTCTCTTCTGAGCATGACCTGAAGTTCATGTTGTTCAAATCAGCACTGATCTTTTCCCACTATTATTGAAGGATAATAGTCCTGGGCTGGGGATGTAGCTCAGTGGTAGAAACCTTGCCTAGCATGAGAGTAGGCCCTGAGTTCCAGCCCAAGAACCAAACTAAATTTTAAAAGATAATAGTTCTAAGATATCTAGCAAAAGTAGAAAGTCATATAAGTGGGAAAATGTTAAAACCTGTTTTTTAATCATCATTTTTAAAGAGAGAAGAGCAACAAAATGGGAAATTTTAAACATGTGAGTTATAATCTAAATGGATCCATAACAGAACAGAGAAAGAATAAAGGCACTTTTCTTCTTCTAATTATGCAATGTGCTAAGCATGTCCTCCAAACCCATAGTACAATCATCATAATTATGGTAATAGTAATAGCCAGCACTTATTGAGTAGTTTTTCTTTGCTAAGTCCTTTTCATGGACTTTTCTTTTCACTCCCTCAATTACATTATAACATATATGCTTCATTGAAGTTGGTTCAGAAGTGAGAACTAGCAGGCTGAGAATTAAATTGCAGCTCATTCTGAGGCACTGCAGACCCATTGCCACATTGTTCTTATTTTCCTAGCCTCCTTGATGATGTTCTGGCCCTCATGAGCAATTAATTAGGTTACAAGAAAAAAAGGCAAAATATGACCTCAAAAAGTGCAGGGCTGGTTTTTAAGAGAATATGTCAAGAGACAACTGAAGACAAGAGGAATGGTATCTGCAGGTGCCAAATTATCCCACTGCCTGTTCTATTACCCCCCCCCCATAGCCCAGCCATTTGGTCCAAAGCCATAGAAAGAACCAGTACTCCAGCTCAAGGCAAGAGTTAGTGTCTAGAAAACCAAAGCATGCAAAGATTTTAAAATATGTTTCATGGGTTTAAGATTGTTTTTAAAGGGTCCAAAGCTACATTTATCTAGTGATAGATTTTTAAAGAAATTAAGGTAATCAACACTCAAGAGAAAATATGACTACAGGGAGATTAGATCCACAGGAAATTTGATCAGCTAATGTGCTTAATAAAAATGTCACCAGTGAGCTGACCTTCTTGTCAAGTCCATTTATAGAGAACTCAGTCCAGAATAATGGGCCTAAGGCTCCAGGGGTGCAGCAGAGGCCACCTAATCAGGCAGGCAATGATTTGACTGTCTCAGAGTCAGTTAGGAATCATAGAGGGAGGCCAGGCCTCAAACACTCTCTTCTATGGACAATATTGAAAATAAAAGCCAAATACTGAGTGTTCACAGAATGTGACCTTATATTTATTAAGAATTCTGTTTCTACAGTAGTCTCATGCTATGTACTTCTAAATAATAATACATATGTAGATAAAACCACTTTTGTTCTGTATTTTTTTATGGAGAAAAAAAGCTCAGAAAACAAAAAGAAACTAACCAGATTTAGAGCTGGACTAGAGCTGGTCATTGGTTTAAGGCACGTGTTTTGATGCTGGAATCATCTAGTATGTAGTGGAAATTGGATCCTGGCCTTTACCCAAAGACTGCATGGATAGAGACACTTGCCTATACTCTCTCTGAGCCTCAAAACTGATTCTAGGCTTTTCAATCATTAAAATAACAACATTGTAGAGAAAATGCTGCCAATCCTCACTTTTGCTACAAAGCTAAATATGGCAGCTTCCAAGAACCTGGAACTAGTCAACAACAGCAAACTGATTTGCTTCTGCCTGCCTGGTAGCATGGAAAACAATTCAGAAAAAAAAAATGATATTTCAGCTGCTGATGAAATTTTTTTAGCTTTTTGGTAGGTTTGAGAAGAATCTTGGCAAATATGCATATAAGACCCACCAAAATTGTATGTAGTACAGGAAGGGTATTCTGGAATTTCTCAGGCCCAGTAAATACAGAAAACTGATACCACCATAAAGGGGATAAGGGTCAGATCTGTAGCAGACTACTGGAACATTCTGGAGGAAATTATTACAGGAAAGTTTTGGCCCATGACTGGGGCTTTCTCTCCTTTGTTCAAATACTTGTCTTATTGATATTTGATGCTCCCAAAACTTTCAGTTAGACTAAAATTTAAAGCACTCAAGATAAACATGGGCTGATCATTAAGGCACTTGTCATTTCTGCGTACTTTGTAGAATCAGGTCTGAGCTCAATGCAGGGGTTGGGGCATGTTGATGGCTGAGTGACAAGTCTTCATCTGTGGTATTAAGATAACTCTTGGTGGCATCGTTCATAACAAGGAAAGATTGCCTCATTAAAGAGCTTTTCGAACATGCTCTGAGGCAGCCAAAGGACAGATGAAACAGTGAAGATATTTTTAGTTTTTCCTTTCACCACTTCGAAAGAAGTCTTTTCAAGTTATTACTGGGAATTACAGAGAGGTCACATCTAGCGTGTGACAAAACCAGCCCTCTCTGAAGACTCCTGATGTGCAGAAGACCATGTCTTCCCAGGAGGAAGGCATGGTGAAGAAGTCTGCTAATGGGCTGGTATTCCTCTTCCCAATGGGGTCATTGCCATTATGTCTGTCTATTTCTGTAGTTTCATGAAAAATACAGTGCATTCCAGGGATTCCATGTTTTAATATTATTACACCTCCATCTAAGAAAATAGACCTTGATATTTTTTTACAAATATATTTATAAACCGCTACTGCCAAATTTCATCAACTGGCTGATGTCCATCAATATCCAGCAAATGTTGGAATTTCTGTTTTCAACTTAATGGTGCATTTACTTCCTAATAGTTTCAGTTCTAATTTAGGAACTATTAGGAACAACAAAATTACTTGATTAGCCTGCCAAGATTAACTCATTATTTATTTCCTATTAGATTCTCAAGGCTGTCAACTCTATTTTTATATTCTTTTAAGTTCCTGAGGGTCCCTAAGAAAGGCAGTTAAATAAGGGGGGTATAAAACTAAGGATGTCAACAGGAGCCAGTTTATTAATGTTGGTTGAAGAGGGTAACCAAGTCACAGATGAGTACATATGGTGATAGGCGCACACATAAAGCATGGGACAGGTTTGTCAGGGTTAAGAAAAGATAGTGATTTTGTTTTATTTATCATTTCTCAATGTATATTACCAACATGGTTGACAGGCTGCTGGGAGAACAGTGAGTTCCTAATCACATGGATGTGTGTAGTTAGACATTTTTTCCTAGAGAGTTCTCTATCCTCTCAACAAAAGCCCCAAGGCCAAAGGGCCTTAATGGCTGATTAGCCTATTCTCCATCCTTTGCTGTTTCATTATGATTTACAATTTAGATTGTTTGCTTAAAGTCTCAGAGCTGAAAGAATAACAGTCATCCTCAAGGATTCAGTGTCTCAACTGCATGTAGACTGGGGCAGAAATCAGCACAATGAAAATATTGAGACTTGCACAAGTTCTGATTCTAAAATTTTATGACAGGAAAAGCTACTCTCTCCATTACCATACCTTAGCTATTTAGCTATCCCTAAAATTATTCCCAGAAATTAGGAAGGGAGAGCTGAAAACAATTTTAGAATTTGACCTGTTATCTTTGTAGTGTGCAATCTTATCCTTACTGCCACATAACTCTTGCTTAAAGGCATATCTAAGTTTTTGTCATCATCCCCCTCCACTGTCCCAAACAAGAAATTCTAGTGAGAAAGGCATGAATAAGCAAGCATCTTTTAAAGATCTATACTTAATACCACATGTTCTAGCAGCCAAGTAAGAGAGGACAGTGACTCCAAAGGCCTCTACCCAACATTCACTCGTACCAGGAAGATAACAGAAAAATTACAGAAAAATCACAATACAATTTTTTGAATGGTAGCCATGGAGGGAAATTTGTGCCAAGCAATAGAGAACTGCTGTTCTAACACTGATAATACTTCTACCCCTCAGTCCAAAAGGATCGTCCACTCTGCTGGGATAGGACTTAAGAATTCCAGAGGCTGGTCACTTTTATACTGAGCCCAGTCTTGAGTCCCACAACATTACTCCTCATCTCTCCACATAGTTCCTACCACAGTTTTTGGCCTGTATCTCTCCCACTAGGAAAGCAACAACTTTGAAGGAAAGGACCAACTCTTGTACTCTGTTTTATTTTCATCACCTTTAGTGATCACGTTGCACATGGATGGTACCGCAAATAAGCTCATGGCATAAGCATAGAAGAACTCTGTATGGGTTTGATTTTTGTGAATCCTTTAATGTGAGCTTTTCAAGAGTTAGTCAGGTCTCTTTTAAATTTCCCTTGAGGGGATTCCCTGAGCTGCTCAGGGCCACCTGTTGAGATACACTATACACACATTACACATTACATAATTCATTGCTTGCATCAATCCTGTGCAGGAGGTACTATTTTTGTCTCCATTTTACTGAAGAAACTAAGACACTAGTTTAAGCAACTTGCCAAAAACCTATGGAGCTGTGATTGAGACCTGGGATCTCTGACTCCAGAAATATGCCCATAGCCACTACGTATACACACACATGTACGCACACACATGCACGCACACACATGCACGCACATAATTCTCTGGTTACATCAACAGTATTATGACTTTCAATGCCTACTGTACACATCTTAACCTAAGACTTGATTTGGAATGTTAGAGCTGGAAGGACTTGTCTAGAAAGGAGAAAAGAAAACCTCTAAAGGACAAACTCTATCCTTTCCTTTCCTTTCATTAAAAGTCTCACCGTGTAAATTCCATTATCACTCAGCACCTCTTCAGCCCACAGAACAAACTGTGACTTCACATTAAAATGTGTGTATATTCTGATTAGAGATACCTAAATGAATACTCCCCTCAATAGGGGAGATTCCTGATCCCTAGGTTAGACATTTTGAATAAGAATTTAGAAGAAGCATATTGAGGAATCTACCAGTAATTTAACCAGGATCTTTCTAATATTTAGAACAACTAGACTTTAAAGAAGTACGTTTCTTTTTGGAATGATTCCAAAGTTTGCATCTGTTCAACTTTCCAACTTATAAACTGAGCCCTTATAAACCGAGCTTGAGACCATTGGCATCTGGCTGAAACTGAGGTTGACATTTGGTGAGGGAGACTCTGGTGATATAAGACTAGAAAGAGGTACAGGAAACATTTCTCCTTGCAATCTACTGAAAGCATGGTCATAGGTTACTTTCTTGGCATAGGAGACCCTCAGACCACCAGGTGCTTACACTAGTGGTTAAGGTCAACAGTCCAGTGGCATGGAACAAAGTTATGTCAACCAGTAAATGCAGGTGCCCATCCCTGAGGATCTGTGAATGTAACTTGTTTGGAACCAATTCAAGGGCACTACTCAGTTGCTCTCAAATTCAAATATTTATCAGAGTAAAAGAATAGTGCCCAGGAAGTCTGAGGCAAGCCAGAGACTAGATTCTACAGACATGTATCTTCTGTGATGTTCTCAATTCATAAGGTCCTAAGCTGCTTTTAGCACGATGTCAGACTCACAGGTTCTGCACTGCAGGCGGAATGGACAACTACATTTGCCAAAGCTCTAACATCCATTTTAAAAGCTGTGACCTGACCCAGTTTTAATGATTCCATAACTAAAAGCTGTTGGCACATATTAGTTGAATTTTTTTTTCTTTGGGCTCATCTGATGGTCTTGTGAAGGGGAACATTTTCTGCAAGGGTAATTTGCTTCAAAAATTGTCTTAATGTGTAAAATAAGAAATTTTACACAGAAAGAAAAAGAAAGCCTCTAAAATAACTGTATTTCATCTGACCTTTGTCAAAATTTTATCAGTTAAAAAGATGCATTTGTCCCAGAAAAACAAAAAGAAAAAGAAATCAATTCCTAGTCTCACATTTCTTCACTATGACCTAGATCAAGTGGGAACTGAGCCCAGGGTAACCTTCCAAATCACCACAGGGCGTTATCAGGTTTTTTTTTTTTATTACATTTTGCACTAATGATTTATACACACTCATCTTCTGCCATAGGATACCAACTTGAAAGAAGTAACAAAGGGAATGTAAATCTCTAGTACCAAGGTCTTCTAGGGAATCCCAAGGTCAGCTTGGATTTAGTCACAAATGTATTCAATCAGATGCTTCACCTGGATGAGAAGATGGAAAGGTGTACCCCAGATCAATAGAAGACACCATGTAGAGTCCATAGACAAAGGGTCAGGAAAATTGGCTGACAATCCCTTAAGAGCTGTGTCTATGTCCAAGTGTCCCATCTTTTTCTGACATTCCTGTGAATCTGTTGTGATATACAAGATATGGGGATACCTTGCCCTCTCCTTCCCTCTCCCACTCTCCTCCTAAGGTCTTTTTATATCTTCCATTATTACTATGTACTGAATGAGTTTGTGACACAATAATAAGAAACAATGTAAAGACTATTTAAGGATATCTCCTGGGTACACCAAAATATTCCACAGTCCTGATTGGGAAATGGGGCTCCAAGATGCCAACATTATTAGCTAAAATGCTGAGAATTTCAAAATGGATATTTAATATCATATAAATAAAATGAGACTTGAATTGATTCGTATTTTTACTGAATTTATGTGAGATATTTTTATTAGTCCTTTCATTTAGTTTCTGCTTTCTGAAATTAGTACATCTGCCTATTGCCAAAACTATACTACAGTCTCTATTTTTGTAAATAACAAAGATAAACATTACAGTTTATACAAATTTCATTTGTAAGATGTTTGTGGGTCTTTGATTATCAGCTAAGCAACTCTTTACATTTCTGAAGTTATTTCAAATATCATACAACAATATGCATGTGAACTTAAGTAACTTCTAACACTATCAGGGATTCCCTTTGTCTGGATCTGAGATACAGGGTTTTTCTAAAGATAAAAGCAGCTTCTTAAAAATATTGCAGGGCTGGGCATGGTGGTTCATGCTTGTAAACCCAGCAGCTTGGAAGGCTGAGGCAGGAAGATCACAAGTTCAAAGCCAGCCTCAGCAAAAGCAAGGCACTAAGCAACTCAATGAGACCCTGTCTCTAAATAAAATATGAAATAGGGTTGGGGATATGCCTCAGTTGCTGAGTGCTCCTGAGTTCAATTTGCAGTACAAATATATATATATATATATATATATATATATATATATATATATATACACACACACACACACACACACACACACACACATATATATATATACATACACACATATATAACATATATATATTGCAGTTGATAGTTCTATGTCATCAGACTCATAATAAATCATGTTATATGAAAGACTAGAATTAAAAGGAGATGATTATCATACTGAAGCACATTTAAACAACATTATCAGGGCATCTGATTTACAAATGCTATGTTGAACATAGTCATAATTAGGAAAATTTTACCTAGATAAGCCCCTATAATTGATTTTCTGTTGTACCAATACTCTAGCTCCTGGGTGACATTTCACTCTAGGACTCCTGAATGAGGCAGAGTGTGAACATCAATTAATCAGTCACAGATTATAACTGAATATCTTCTCTGGAGAAGGAGCTGAGCTTCAGAAAATATTTCCCTCTTAGCTCTTGTCTTATCACCGTACCTGGATGGGGGCTAAGGTTTGGTGCTTAAATGAGGATGACAACAGTGACCAGGAAGAGACCCAAGTAAGTTTATTAATAGGGATTCAGCAAGGACTCAATGTATAGCCCTTAATTTAGCCCTCAAAGATCTAAGTGATCTTTGGATGGGATGCCCTGAGATCTGAGAAAATGTGACCAAAACTTGCTCCCAAATAGGGCAAATTTTGGACTATTTCAGACTCATGTGGAATGAAGAATTAACACTAGGCCATAACAAAAACTTCAATAAATTTTAAAATAATAGCATAGTCTATGTTCTATAAATATGCCATAGTAAAGTTAGAATTTCTGAAAGCAGGAAAAAATAAAGTTCTACTTGTATGGAAAGAAAATAATACCTAAGTTGAAAATTAAATCAAAGGAGAATTTTAAAATATGCATAATTATCAATGAAAGTGTTTAATGTCTAATTTTGTGGGAACACAGTTAAAGCAGTACCTCGCAGGAAATATATAGATTTTTAAAATGTTTATCAAGATAGAAGAAAGGTTGAAAACTATCTAAGCATAAATCCCAATTAAACAGCAAAAGAGCATACCTCAAATATATCTTTTGAAATTGTATATTCTATTCAGACATATTATTTTTTCCCAGATCTGAAGGACATAAAAATCATATCCATGCAGACAAGAGTATCTGTGCAATCAGATGTAACATGATGACACATCAATGTGTTCCATTCCTTTCTATTAGCTCCTCTAAGACTGTTAAATAGGAAAAAAATTGAGGTCAGTATTAAATAGATTTGGTCAAGCAGCATCTCACATTTATATAAGAGAAAACACTGTCTGGGCTCAGTTAGTAGTCTGTCTAAGATGGAAGATTCTCTGGTTAAACTCTGGTTTGATGAAATCAATGTTTTAAAGAAAGACCTACACCCACCTAGAGCTGCCAGTTTAACACATCTTGTGCACATTTTGTTTTCAGCTAGGACGAACCCTGAGGAGCCCTTTCATGAAGTTTGTAGCCCATGCAGTTTCTTTTACAATCTTCTTGGGACTGTTAGTGGTAAATGCATCCGACCGATTTGAAGGTGTTAAAACCCTGCCCAATGAAACCTTCACAGACTACCCAAAACAGATCTTCAGAGTGAAAACTACACAGTTCTCCTGGACAGAAATGCTCATCATGAAGTGGGTCTTAGGTAAGCAAGTTGCTCTTTCTTTGTTCTCCCCCCCCCAATTATAATAGGCCATTATTAAACTCTGATTTCTGAACTCAACCTCCCCTCATGAATATACTCTTGGCAGACAAAATAGCAAGTGGATGACCAACAAGAAAGTCAAAGTCAGCTTTTATGTGAGCTAGTGTTTAAAATGCACAGGCTTGTAAAATAACTCCCAATTTTGAAAGGAAATGTTTGGGGGAAAATTTGTTAAGTATTTTTCATTAAAAATATATTTAAAATGATTGTAAAGTGGTTTTCATGGGAAACCTTATTTTGATCATTTAAAAATGTCTCCTGAAAGCCTTAGGAAATCAAGTTCTGCTTCTAAAAAAAGGATATAAAATTGTATAGTTTAAAAGATATTTTTGTTATTGCAAATACCTAAAATCTTGATAATAAATATAAATCTACAATTTAGAGGGTAACATTTTCTCATTATTTGTGTAAGAGGTTTATTTTGGTTCACACCTTTGGAGGCTAGGAAGTCCAAGATAAGGCAGCTGCATCTGCTTGACAGCCTTGTGCTGTGTCAACTTGTGGTGGAAAGTGGAAGGGCAAGTGGCCATGCACGAAGGAGAGAAAACACTAGGAGCAACGTCACTTTTATAAAACTTCACTCTCACAGTACCTAATCCAGTCCCACAGAGCAAGAGTCCACTCATGTGAGAAAGCATCAGTTCACTCATGAGGACCCCATAACCCAACCACCTAACACGGGGCCCCATCTCCCAACACACTGGGGATCATGTGAGTTTTGAACCATACTCAATCATAGCAATTGTCTTCCATTAAAGAGTGGGGCTGCAGTGTAGCTCAGTGGAGGAGCACTGCCAGACATGTGTGAGGTCCTGGGTTCAATCCTTAGTACACTACAAGGGGAAAAGATTAAAGAGTGTTTTACTTTATTCTGAAAGGATATTTGCACATCATTTTCATTCCTTTCCATTCCTTCTTAGAGTGGATCTGGAGAAGCTAAGGATTGTTTACCTTTGTATTATGGAGATTCACTTCTGAGGTCTTTCTACTGAAAGTCCTGGTGGTCAGTAAAGACTCTCAGCTCTTATGGTCAGAGCTCTAGAAATTGTCCAACTTATAGCTCCCTGACTGTTGTCTGTGGAATCCACTTTTTGTTTTTATGACTTATTATTCAAGAACATTCAAATTCTTTAAATTTCTGGAATTTTTTGTTTGTTTCCTTCAAGGGGTTTTGTTGATTGGCTTGCTTGCTTGCTTGTGTTTGCACAGTATCCTTCTCTCTGGAGCTCTGCCTGAGCTCTAATCTCAGCCTCTTCACTCAGGGAGACTGCCTGCTGTGTTTCTGGGCCCCCTCCTATGCATGGCAGACTGGAATGTGCTTCCAGAAAGACAGCCAGTGTCCTCATATGACTTACCTCATGGTTCCCATTACTTAGGAATAACAGACTTATGCTGTCTCCAATGTCTGAAAATAATTCTTTCTTTTTTTCTTCTGTTATTCCAGAGTGGCTGGTAACAGAAATCAGGATGCTTTTTTGAAAGCATAACCAGAAAAACATTATCAAACTTAAAAGAAATATAATAATTTCTTAATGTCTTCATACATCCAATTAGTAACAAATGCCTCTGATTGAGAGAGGTATGTTGAATAAGTAACAGCATGACCTGCTTCCTCTTTTCCTTCAGATCTCTGTTCACATTTCACCCTCTCAGAGTAATTAAGCAGATAGGAGCAGGTACACTTATCCCCCTTCTCTGATAAGGTGAAAAGCATTCTAGGCAGAAGGAACAGTATATGTTAAAGCCTAGAATCCAAAACAAGCTGGACATGCTCAAAGAACATCAAGCAGACTAATGTGGCTAGAGTACATAAATACAGAGGAGAAAAGTAGAGATGAAGGCAGGAGAAGAGCTTTGCAGAATTCTGGGCACAGAAATAACATCATGTGAATTCAGTAAAGAGTCAGTGACTGCTGTGTTAAGAACACATGACTGTGGGACAAATAGCAGAAGCAACAGACCAGTTAGGAAGCCACTGCAATTGGTAAATAGTAAATGGTTAATGTAAGAGGGCAGGAGATGGTGATTATATTTTGAAGGTAAAATCCAATAATATTTACTATTGTATTATATGTGGGATATGAAATAAAGAGAGCAAAGACAACTCCAAGTATTTTAGCTCAAGCAATGGGATAGCACAAAGCCATTTACTAAGATAGGGCCAGACAAAAATCAGTTTGGACAGGGAAGAGAAATGGAAATCAAGACTTCAGCTTGAGATCTATGTATTAGACATTTAAGAGTAAACATCAAGTAACAAATGGATATATATGTCTGAAGTTCAGAGGAGAAATGAGTCTGGAAACAAAAAATTGGACATACCGGTATATTTACATAAATTATATGAGATCACCTTCACTTTGAATATAAACAGATGAACTAAGGATAAATCCAGTGGTTTAGGTATGGAAAGATGAGAAGTATCCAGAAAAAGAGATGAGGTAAAAGGATAACCAAGAGAGTGGTGACCCAGAAGTAACTATGAACCAGGGAGTGATCCTTTATGTCAGAAACTACTGATGGATCAAATAACATGAGATCTAAGGATGGACCATCAGCTTTGGAAGCAAAGTTTCTGAACAGGTGGAGCAATGAGATCCAGTGTCCAAGTAGAGGACTTGGCCTTACCAGGAACATAGACCCTTCATTTATTGTAACAGGAGGGAGGGTGAAGGCATAGTGCAGATGGTGTGTTGGGATGCAGTGGTGGGAACATGTAGATGTTCTTTTCTGATGTTTTTTATTTTATCCATTTTTTCTCAATAAGTATGTTTTAGTTATTAAGCATTTGCATTAAGCATTTAGTTATTAAGCACTATGTCAGGTACTAAGGAAGCAACTATAAATAGGACTAGTATTATCTTGTTCTAAATATCTTCTGGAGCTCTTTAATTATGACAAAAATAATCATGATGAACTTTAAGAGATAACCTTTGTGTTCATACAGAAGACTTTTTTTGCTGGTCCATTGTGAGATCTAACATCTAATCCACTCTCTGCTCAGAAGTAGCAGAGCATAAAGTTGTACCAGGCCCCTGCTGATGGCATCTTAGAATTCTGTTCCCAGACGCTGCCAGGAAGGCCTTGAATCAGTTAGAAAGACAACTCCACAGACCTCTCTCCCCATGACATATCACACTCATAACTGTAATACTTCATACAGACTGGTTATGAAAAGACCCGAGTCATTGTTCCCTCTTTGCCATAATCAACTCTAGAGCTGAAGAGAAGCTTAGGACCCAACAAGTCCAAACTGCTCCATGCAGGGATGGAGGTTTTAGCCATAGGAAGGTGAATGACCTTATCCAAGTCTCCCAATTTCTGCCCTTCCCACTCCCATGCCTCAGTCTGTTCTCTGCACAAGAGCTAAAGTGATCCATTTAAAAGATACTCAAATCTTGTCACTCTACCTCTTCAGTAGTTTCCCATCTGCCTCGGTGTGACAACTAGTGTTATCACACGGCCTATAATGCCCTCAGCTCTCTGCCCCATCTCTATGGTTCCTCCCACCACATTTCCTCTCACTCACCCTGTCTTAGGCCCACCGGTCTCCTTGCCTCACTGCTTCTGCCTCAGAAGTCCTGCCCAGGCTTGGCCCCTGTGCCTGGCGAGTTCCTCCTGCAGGGAGCTGTGGGGTCACTCCCTTACATCCTCAGGTCTTTGCTCAAAAATCCCCCTTCTGAAAATGAGGTCTTTTTTGAATCAACCTGTTTAAAATTGCAAGTCTCCCTACTCTACTTCCTCCTTTTCTGTTTTTCCTCCCTTCTCTGATTTTCTTCATAATAGTTACCATCTCTGACAAGACTATATGTATGCTCTTTGTTTCTTGTCTAAATTAATGTTATTATTTCTGCAGTCATACAGATTTGCAACTGCTCTTGTCATCTTCTGTTTAACTGTAGTCCTCTCTCCATATGGACATTTAATTTTCTCAGTGACCTCTTTCAGTGGCCACATAGAGTGCAATACTCTACCATACTCCCCAGCCTCCTCCTATTAAGCATATAGATTATTCCTCTTCTGCTGTATCATTTCACAGGAGAGTTAAACCCAATTAGAAATATGTTCTTCCTTCACTCCAAATGCTTTTCCTGGTTATCAGCAGAATTTTAGAAACTTCTGTCAACCCAAGATATTTAAAGCATGGGATGGAGAGGTTAAGGCCAACAGAGACTAAGAATATATAGTCAGCAGGGTAGAAGAAAACCCAGGAGGACATAACATCAAGGATGTCAAGTAAGAAGCATGACTGAGGAAGGAAGGACAAATTTACTGGTAGGCACATATATTCTGTAGAACTATCAAATGAGTGGCTTTGCAGAGTATGAAGTGAACCAGAGACTATCACTCCTTCCAGCCTGAAGAATCCCCAACATCAGTGGCCTATGTTTATTACCTGATTACACACAGTGACTCTAGAGTAGTTGAAGAGCTTATAATAAGCTTCTCAACTGGAGCATGTATCTCTAGAGACTCTCATCAGGGGAGTATATAAAATGTTAGTAGTTCCCAGAAAGCCATTACAGGCTTGGAGGTCAGGAAACCTCTCCTAATGCATGTGATTCCTCCATACAGGAATAGAACCATTTCACTCTGCCCCAATCTCCTAGGAAAACTGGCAATGTCTTCTTAAACAGATGCTACAGTACTGAACACTCAATTGGAATGAGATACAAATGTCCAGTTCAGTAGCAAAATTAAAAAAAAAAAGTGTTAAGGGAATGAGCTTGGGACCAGGTGTCAGGAAACCCAGTCCTGACTGTGTCCCCCTCTCTTTAGTGGCCTTGCCTCTCTGGATTTCAGTTTCCACATCTGTAAAATGTGAAAGTCTAGCTATTGCCTCTCCTGAACCCACCTAGGATTATAAACTCTGAGGGCAGTGCTACATCTTAGCTCCAAAATCACACACTTAGGCTTGACCAAGAGTAAAACTATAAAGTCATGAGCACTGAGTTATTTTAACAGTCTCCACTTACATCTAGGTAAAGTTTCCTAACAAAATATCCCACACAACTTTCCAAGGTTCGTTCCAGAAAGCCAGACCATGTGGCTGCCCTGCGAATCACATTTAGGGGCTTCCCAGGCACTCAGAATGAACTCCAGTCTCCTTAGCACTGCCTAAAAGAGAGCTTTTCAGTAACCTCACCTGTAGCTACTGCCTGACCCTTGAATCCTATGGAGCACCTCAGTTCCCTGGAAAGACCTACTCCCCCTTATGTCTATGGCCACCACCTGGAACATTTTGCCAGCCCTTGCCCTTTAGTCACCTAGTCAATCACTTGTCCCTCGTCCTAAGTGTCACCCCCTTCATGAACTCACGCCTTCACTGAGTCAATGGATATATGGTATGCCAAGGTCATTTGACTGTAATGTTGACTTTCCTGAACATTTTTCATTACAACATCTGTCACCCTATAGCACTGTGACCTGTGGACACATCTGTCTCCAGCACTAGACTTAAATTACTATGAAAATGTTACCAAAAGCTCAGTCCTTGTCCCCAATGCCAATCCAATAACAAGGACACAGATTTGAGGAAAAAGAAGTTTTATTTCTTACTTAGCAAAGGAGAAACACAGTGGACTCTTGTCCTAGAGACAGCAATTCTGCTGATCAGCAGGAACAGGGCCTTTCAAAGAGGTGACTAAAAGGCTACATTACATGTGTCCTCTGTTAATTCACTTGTTAATTTGGGAGACAGTCATTTCTGAGATTTCTAGTGCAATCCCCAAAGTCTAGATTACTTTGCTCCTAAGGTGGATGTGTACTCAAGGACAGATAAATCTGCCTAAAATGGGGAAGAAAGGTGAATCAGTTTCCCAGAAGCTAAGATTAGGCATGGGAGAGATTAGAGAGGAGCAGGGAGAAAGGAAAAGAACAAAACATGTCCAGTCTAAAATTGAGTTGCCATGGTAGAATGGCAATTCAAAGAATTAAAGTCAACCACTGTTACAAAAGACTACCATTATGTTGATTGTTGCATCCCCAGAATGGCGCCTGGCACAGAAGTGAAAGTCAACATCTGGTCCATGGATAAGTGAGTTCCTGATCCATCAGGGTAAGCTTGTACTTAGTGAAAGGCATAGTAGAGTCAGCACAGTGGGCAACAAGAAGCCTGGACTGCCTGTGTGACTTTACACAACTCACTTGCCACCTTTATATATGAGTTTCCTCATGTACAGAGTGGAGATAATGATAGTACTATCTATTCAACTAGTGTGAAGATGCAGTGTTTATAAAGTGCTTAGCACAGGACCTGGTACCTAGAAGGAACTCAATAATTGATGGCTACTATAATTAGAAAAGAAGACAAAAAAGAGAAGGAATTTTCTTAGGACATTTTTAAACCCTGAAAATTTCTGAGATAAGAGCTTTTCAAAGGACTGGTTATTGAGAAAGTGCTTGGATATTAGGGCCTGTGGATACAGAACTCCCAGGCATATTTGCCCTCCTGTGAGTTCACAGAACATCCGTATCCTGGACCAATGATAAGAAATTGGCCTGAGGGAACAGAAAAGCAAATGTGGGGCCCTGAGATGGAGAAGAGGAACACCTGGAAGCAATGACCATTTAAAGACTGGGCATACTGGCATGTGTGTGGCCCGGGTTCGATCCTCAGCACCACATACCAACAAAGATGTTGTGTCCGCCGAGAACTAAAAAATAAATATTAAACATTCTCTCTCTCTCTCTCTCTCTCTCTCCTCTCTCACTCTCTCTTAAAAAAAAAAAAAAAAAAAAAAAAAAAGACTGGGCATATTTAAGCCTCAGAGGACTTTGAAGGGGGAGCCCTTCTGAATGCCATCTGAGCCTGGATGGAAGTGAATGCTTTTTTAGCTGTCAAACTCCATCTCCACAGCCTGCAGGCCATTACTCAGAAGCTATCTACATCTAGCTACTCATTTCCCCCGAGGCTTCCTGGCAAGTCCCAGCTTATTCCTTGGCCAGGCCCCCTTCTTAATTATCTCTGACCTTGTTCTCTAAGCTCTAGGCATCTCTAAGTGATGAGAATTTGGCCTGAAGGAGGCTCAAGAGCCCAGTATCCACAGCCCTTGAACCCTTGGACTCTGGATACTTTGATTGGCATGCTGGAGGCAAAAAACCCTGAGGCTCAGCTCCTGTATCAAATCCTAAACTACCCTTGGCAACTTGGAAATAGGGGGCCTCATTTCACTCACTAAAGTAGTTAATTTCACACATTTCTTTTTTCATTAAGCGTTTGCACTGCTCAAACACTTGGGCCTGTTACTTTTACTTATGGCCTTGGAATAATTTAAATTAGTCTGGGTAAGTTAATATATAAATCTAGGAAAACTGACGCAGACATTTGACCATGGAGAAAGTGATTTGCAATGCCCAATGAGGTGTTACTCTACCCACCAGGAAAGTCAGTTTTCTGTACATAATTTGCATTTCAGATTCAAAGAGCTTTTAAGTGTTTGAAGTTACTCCAAAATCTCAATTCATTCATTTTACAAATATAAAATCTGAGGTCCCATAGCAAATCCAGGGACTTATCAAAAGTCACTCTGTCATTAAATGTTGAAGCTATAACCTGAACCCAGGATTTCCTAAATTAAAGCCAATCGCTCTAAGTGATAGTCTGTGATTCTCCTAAGGCCCAGCTAAAAGCAATTTCACTAAAACATTAGGAATTTTAATTTGGAGGTAGAGGAAAGCAATAAACATTTTCCAGCCTGTAATGGTTTTTCTAATAACATTTTTAAAATACCTATTTGAACAGGCAAAATGAAAGTATATTTCAGTGTTTTAAGAAAATTATGACTTCATTGAATTATCATGCAAATTTTGAGAGGGTATGCTTTAGAAGTAGCTTTGTTAAAGCAGGGTGGAGGGATGGAGAGGGATGGAGGCAGGGGTTGGGGGAAGTCTTGTAAACAGACCTGCAGTGTTTTGGGATATTTCCTGTTGTGGGAACTCCAATTTGATCTTCAGCACACAAAGCCATGACTCTTCTCTAAACAGCTGCTCTCAAATTATTTTTTGCTTAGAAAAACATTTCAATTCTTTTTATTTCATGGGCCATTTCCACCATAAAAAGGAAAAATTCTGACAAAAACAGTTCCTGGACAGAATCCCAGAAGAGTATAGGCAATCAGCTCATCACTCACACACACTGAGAGTGGGGCCTATGACCAAGTCAGTCATACTCTGGCCAGGGTAGAGCCACCATCATCCTCTGTTTGCTCAAGCATCATCTTTGACTCCAGGCTTTTCAGCAGCTGAATTCTCAAAGCCCACTGTATTGTGATGTGGGTATCTGTCACTGTGCTTTCATTTGAGGTATAGGGAAAAGGAAGAAAAGTACATAAGCAAATGACTGGGGGTGGAACTCTTGAAGACTGATGGGTAGACCTGGTCTGCTGGAGTGCAGAATGTATGGAGATAGAGGAAGATCGAAAGGTTCAACAGTCTAGCTTTGGAATTTGGATGTTAAATAAGGACTACATTGCAGGTGTTTGAAAAGGAAAGTTAACCATGATGTGACCTGTACTTCATGAGGTAAGAGAATGGAGTTGAAAATTAAAAGGGCAGGAAGGATCTGAGAGTCTACCAGAGGAGGATGTGCAGAACTGCTGTGATCACTGATGACAGCCAGAGGAGTCAGAGATGCAGTAGAGAGACTGGGCAATGAAGGGACAAAGTGAGGATGGGAAGAATAGGAAGGCCAGCTTGGGATAGTTGGTATTTCTGCCACTGGCAAGATAGTCACTAACAGCAGTCTCCACAGGGTGGAAATTCAGCTTTGAGGCTCTTAAGAAGTAGAAAGATAGTCACCTGAGACACATTTGCAAAGCAGCTACAGTATTAGTGCAGATCTAAAAGAATACCCACCAAAGTATTAGCCCATGCCACCTTACAAGGCTGAACTGGAAGAGGGATGGGGGAAATATTAACATAGTTTATGCCTTTAAAATCCAATAAATTATTTTTTGAAAACTAAAAACTGTTTTTTTTTTTTAGAGAGAGAATCTTTTTTTTTTTTTTTTTTTTTTTTTTGGTAGATGGACACAACACAATGCCTTTATTTTTATGTGGTGCTGAGAATCAAACCCAGGTCCCGATTGTGGCTCTACCACTGAGCCACAATCCCAGCCCCTAATTGTTTTTTTTAATAACTAATAACTGCTAGGTGGGTTGGCTCATGTCACAAATCTCAGAAACTTAACAGGCTGGGGCAGGAGAATGGCAAGTTCAAAGTCATCCTCAGCAATTTATCAAGGCCCTAAGCAACTTAAAGAGACTGTCTCAAAATAAAAAATAAAGGGCTGAGGATGTGGCTCAGTGGTTAAGCATCCCTTGGTTCAATTCCTGGTACAAAAAAAAAAAAAAAAAAAAAAAAACCCACCTAATAACCACATACTAAAGCTCACTGAAACAGTTACAGAAATATAGAGGAAAGCATTTTAGTCTGTAAATTAGGAAAACTGGGTTTTAGGTCATATATGGTACCTTAAGAAATTCCTAGATTCAGTTTCCCTACATTTAATCAATGACTGGAATGATCCCTTAAGACGTCTACCATGTGTAAATGCCAGCAACCATATTTCCCCTATTATGCCTCCAACAAACTATCAATAGTTAAGAACTCTTTTCTCTTCCAAAAGAGGGGATTGTCTGTAAGGACAGGGACCAGTGAGGTGTTCTCCCAATCTGAGGATCTCCTGATTCTAAGCCTTTCTTTGAAGGCACATTTCCATTTGCTTCTGGCCATCAACATTCCTAGCGCCAAAGAGTTGACATTTTCTTTCGTATCCCGGTTCCCTCCGTGCCCTCTTGTGGTCACAAATGCCAAAGGATCTGAAAACCGGGCCTGGCCTTCTCCCCGTCCTGCAGGAATGATCTGGTCGGAATGTAAAGAAATCTGGGAGGAGGGGCCGCGGGAGTACGTGCTGCACCTGTGGAACCTCCTGGATTTCGGGATGCTGTCCATCTTCGTGGCCTCCTTCACCGCACGGTTCATGGCCTTCCTGAAGGCCAGCGAGGCCCAGCTGTACGTGGACCAGTACGTGCAGGACGACACGCTGCACAACGTCTCACTTCCGCCGGAAGTGGCCTACTTCACCTACGGTGAGTCTGGTTCCGCCTGGGTGCGTCTGAGCCCCCGCCCTGGCCCTTGACTAGGACCGTGTCACAGCCTGTGATTTGCATTTTGGCCGATTTGGGTCATGTCGACTGACTGCCAGGTCAGAACCCCCCAAAGCCCCCCAAAACGTCTCATTCCTTCAGTGCATCCAGCTGAGCAGAATGTGGAGTTAATTAGTGACTTAGAAACGCATCTCTCTGTATTAGGAAGAATGAGTTTGTTTTGGAAAGGTTGTTGGGGGCATTCCTGTAGGCTTTTGGTTTGGGTTTAAAAAAAAAAAAAAAAAAAAAAGAATTTTTTTTTCTGATGTGAATCCAGTCCTAAAAGGAATGTATATACCAAAAAAATTTTCCTTCCATATTGGATCCCTGCTTTGCACAAAGATAAGGCCTTCTTTGCTAGTTCAAAAGTTCTTTCCTCATGGATATAGGTCCTCTAAGTACCCTTTGAACCACAAAGCCATGTGGTTTGAAGCAGTAAATTGATATTTTAAGAATAATAATGATAATAGTTATTGCATCCATTTATTGAGGACTTACTATGGCCAGGAATTGTGTAGACATCTGACATACATAAACTCCAGTCCTTGTAATACTACAAAATTGATCTGTTTTGTTTGTTCCTATTCTGTAGCTGAAAAAGAAAGTTGTTTTCATGGCAGGGATAATACTATAATCAGAAATACAGGATTGCTTTGTATAGTAGGGAATCCTGGCCTGAGATGAATTGAAAGTCAAGGTGAATAGCCTGGTACTTATGTCCCAGACTTTAATATTAGACCAGAATTCAAATTCTAGTTCTGTAGCTTCCTATAACATGTGTTTACTTAACTATTCTGAGCTTCCATTTTCTCATATGTAAAACAGAAATAATAAAACCTATGTCAAAATGTTTGTTTTGAAGGTTAAATAGTACCTGTGAAGAATTTAGCACTATCCCTTAAAATACTAAATTTTCACTAAATGGTAATAGTTTTATCAGTACTTTCTCTTGGGTCATTTTCTTGTTCAAACACAGTACTTTCTATGGTGAAAAAGAAAGATGAGAGAGTGAAGGAACAACAGCTATTTATTTTCACCAGTAAAAAGTAGCTGAATGCTTAATAAGTCTTCCTTAATGGCAGCTGCTACACTTTGAAGGGTTTAAGTGTCGAATGTCTCTGTTACATGAAGCCATATGGCTGTTGCCTCTCCCAAATCTTCATGATCAGTACAGCAATGATCTGTAGAGGATTGTCACTTAAAAAGTTGATTTTCTCTTTACTATCAACATAAATTGTATTATGTGCAAATTTGGTAGGAAAACCCCCCATTGAGAAATGAAGAGTCTTGTAGTATTACAAATCATCTACCCTCTCCTTGGCTACCCAGCCGGCTGACACACACAAACCACCATTTGTTAATTTGGCAAATTCTGACTTTCTTAAAACACAATAAGCTTGTATATTTTCCCCTCCGTGTGGCTCAAGGTTCACCAAGGAAAGATGAGAGATATGTTTCTTAATGCCACGATTCAGGCTGCAGTATTGTTCATTTGTGACTTCTATTTCTTTATGAATTGTATTAAGTCTCACCCAACCCAAAGCATAGCACATTATTGTCCTTTCTTTTGTGGTTCACCCGTGCCCTTGGAAATCATCTGCATCTCTCAGTGTTCACTTGTGCTCCAGTTATGGGAGAACAGAGCCCCCTTGTGGCCAGACAACCAATGGTTCTCTCCAACCTCTACAGCCCCATATAGACCCCGAATTTTCAGGTTGTGATAAAGCCATTTTCCTCATGGAAATGGCTCCTAGATGAAAACCCCTAGGTCTGAATCATCATAGTGCTGCTTGTTTTACACACATTATAACTCTTACATGTCATTCCAAGCAGCATATTTTTCACTAAAAGTTCTGACCTGGTCACTTGGATCTGACAACAGCTAAGTCTATCTTAATAGATTATTGGTGTAGCTTTTATGGTTATAGCTGAGGTTGAAAATGCTAAATTATAGGTGGCAGGAAAAATCCTTTTTAGTGTCTGTTTAATAGAAGAAGTCACATCCTATTTCATGTTATTCAAATATGTTACTTATCCATGGAAAGTGACAGATATATTGGAAAACACATAATTTGTTCTCCTTAGTTGTCTTTCATGAACTTTTGAGTTATGAACTTGATGAGAACATAAAATCTACAATGTTGTTATATTTCCAAATGTAATTTAGAATGTGCTACATGAAACTTTGTGGCCCTGCTTCCCTTACTTAAGGTTTCTTACTTGCTCTCTATTATTATAATTATTTAACAGAGTCTAGCTTTGAAAATGAAGAATAAAATTCTTCCTCTTCCATCTCCCTTGGGGTGCCAAGAATTGCTATGCAATATCCTTGCTAACTGCACTTACTAGGCTCTGAAAAGGACCCCATACCCCAAATCCAATCTTAAAAATGGCAATAATAATATCTACTCTACAGGGCTGTAGTGAAAATTACAGCTAATGTAAGTGTAAGGGCTAATTTAGGTTTCTCAATGTTTCTCAATTTAAGTTTCACTTAGCATTTCTCAACAGGAACACTATTGGCTTCTTCAGCAGGGCAATTTCCATGGTGCGGGACTGTCTGAGGCATTGCAGTCTATTAAGCATCCCAGAAATACTCCTACCTAGTCATTGTGATGACCATAGACAGCCCCACCCACACACTTCTCTTGGGAGAGAAGTACTGCCCTCACTTGAGGATGGCTGTATGTCCTGACACATAGTAGGCAGCTGATTTGTGATAGACACTGCTCCTCATGGCATTAGAACTGCAGTAGGAGCACTTTGCAGGTTTGTTCTGCTGCAAGAATGCCCAGAAAGCAGTTGAAGCCCTGGTGGTCACCAGTGACTGCAAGCAGAGTCTCTGCAGCTCAGGATTGGTCCCAGCCTCTTACCCAGCCAGAACAGATAGCTGTTATGGCTAACATGCTGACTTGTCACCACTTTGGGGGGCCTTAGCTAAATCAGGAAGCAACATTCTCAGCACATACCACCTGGGGAACAAAACCCAAGAGTATTTTCTCAGGCATGATCTGATCATTCCTAGTTCTAACCCTGGTCCTTATGTGAGCTTATTTGTTCCAAATTGTGGTCACTCTAAACTTGTGTTCATTTAGTCATTTAACAAGCATTCATCAACACCCACTATGTGCCAGGTGCCATGTTGAGCACTGAATATCAGATTTCATTTCATCTTCCTCATAGTACTGAGTTGATAGGATCCTTAATGTACAGATGAGGACAACGAGGCTCCAGAAAATTAGTTGACTGACTCCAAACCCCTGCTCATAGGTGCTCCTGTGTCACCTCCTCATGCTGCTTCCCCAGTGAGTGGGACAGCACCTGGGTGTCAAGTGTAAACACTGGTAAGGGGGATGGAATAGAAAGCAGTGTGGCAAATACCAGAACCAGAGTGTGTTCAGATAACCATGGGAACAGACGGGGAATATGGATCCTGTCTAGCCTGTGGGAGTCACAGAAGTCTTCCTGGAGGAGGTGACACCTGAGCAGATCTTTAAAGGATGATTGGGAATGAATCAGACCTTGAAGTGAGGAAAGTGTTCCAGGCAGTGGACCAGCACATTTCAAGAGGGTGGTACCTTGTGTTCTGTATTTGGAATTGAAAGGATAGGAATTGAAAGTCATGTGGTTGGAGACCCCTGAAGATGCCTAACTGGTTTCTCTTCCAGAGCAGATCCTATCCCCCAGTCGGTAACCCAGATTATTTTCTTTTAGCCAGGGACAAGTGGTGGCCTTCAGACCCTCAGATCATATCCGAAGGGCTGTATGCGATAGCGGTCGTGCTGAGCTTCTCTCGCATTGCGTACATCCTGCCAGCCAACGAGAGCTTTGGGCCCCTACAGATCTCCCTGGGGAGAACTGTGAAAGATATCTTCAAGTTCATGGTCATTTTCATCATGGTATTTGTGGCCTTCATGATTGGGATGTTCAACCTGTATTCTTACTACCGAGGTGCAAAGTACAACCCAGCGTTTACAACGTGAGTATCCCAGGGCTCTCCCCTGAGGCTCTCACTGGCTTTCCTGGGAATTCTTGGGAGTCTCTTGCAAGTAGTTTCTTACAGAAATTCAGGTTTCTTTGGTATTTCTCAAGATTTAAGATAACTTTATTCAAAGGTGGCTTAGAGTTCAGGTTCTGAAGTTGGAAGAACAAAAGAGCTGGGTTAAATCCTTACTTTGCCACTTATGCACTGTGTGGCATAAGCACCTTCCTTAACTCCTCTGAGCCTTCATTTCCTCATCTTTAAAATGGACATAATAATTATACCTGCTTTGTAGGGATAGTGTGAGGATTTTTTGAGATGATATAACTCACACATACAGAATATGTCTTGGCACATTTGAAATAAATCACCAAGTTAGTCTTGGAGCAAGACATGGGACTTTATTCACTGGGGGGTAGAAAGGACAGCAAGCAAGTTGCCTTTGCAACCCTCAATCCCTTGCAGAAAGTAGGATACATGTTTATAGCTAAAAACCACAAGCTACCAGTAAGTCAAAACCACAGGAATATAGGAGGTGGGTCAAAATGACCCAGTACAGGGTATAGTACATTGCCCAAGAAAAATGGAAATTAAAAAGAGAGCATAATACATTGAATAAAAATAACATAAACATTTTTAAACCACCATGCCTTGTCAAACAGGTTGTGCTTAATGGGAAGTGGCAGAGGCAGGTTTTCTCATAGAAGAAGCATTTCTTATATGAATTGGAGTCTCAGGGTAAATGGAGTTTGTCTGGTCAAGGCACGTATAGTTTAGCCCATAACATATAAATGGGAGGAATTGATATTATTGTTATAATTATTATCATTAGCATCATCATCATCATCTTGCCTGTGTTGCCTAGAAAACAGAACCCTGGGCAAAAATTGCATGCCAGCATTTTATTAAAGGAAGTGAGTTGTAATCTGAGGAAAATAATACTGAAGGGGAAAAGAAAGTGAAATATGGGTGGAGGGTAAGCAAGGACAAGGTCAAGGTCTCACTGCATGGGCAATACATGAAGCAAGGTATGGGGAAGGCAAATATAGGTTGCTGCCCTAAGACATCATCTGCCAGAATACACAACATGGGCATGATGGACCCTGCCAGGGAGACTACAGAGGGAACAAAAACCAAGTATGTTTTTTCAGCCAAATCTTGCAGATTCCTGGTCCCTGTGAGAACTCATTTGTTTGTGCTTGAGACTTCTCTAAACTTGTGGTTAGGAGTTCATTCAGTCATTTAACAAGCGTTTTCAGTACTTGCTGTGTACAGAGAAAGGAGCATCACATCAGGATGAGAAAGGGAACTTACTAGTCAGATCTTTCCCATCTGCTGTCTCTCATGAGTCAGATTCATGAACTCACCTACACTTTAAGGGTGGCCATAGTGAAGCCATGTCACACAGCATGGGAAGTAGGTCTGCAAGTTGGCCTGGGTCAGCAGCTCTTCCCACTTGGCTGGGCATACCAATGCCCATGCATGGGCACTGAGCAAGTCCTACAGCATCATATGTCCCTGCAGCCAGAGAGGAGGCCCAGGCCAGGTAGCCAGGAGGCATGTGACCTGGGTGATAAGTAAGGCACTGATATCAGGATTTGGAGATTGCTTCTGAGGGGCTCCAGCCAGCCAAGCAGACAAAACAACACAATGGCACCCACACGCCATGGAGGTAGAGACAGAGCTCACTGACTCTGTGACTACAAAAATTCAAAACTCCTCCTCTCTGTGGGGAATACCAGGCAGGTGGGGTATCTGGTGACATGGGCTTCTATCCCAACTCTTCTTCCCTGGCTCATCTGTGTAACCCTTCTTCCCTCTCCTTACATGGAACCTGTATGAACCCACAGGGCCATGAAAAAGGCCATGACCTAGAGTAGGACTGATCTGGCTATAGTTTTCAACCATATGTGACCCAGCTATCTGTAGAGAGAGTAAGAGATGGGGAAAGGGCAAGATCAGGAGAAAGGGGCAAATCAGTTGACTCTCTTGTGCTCAGGGTCTGAGCAGGGTCTACTGAAAGGATGTGGCAGGGCTAGATGTATACTCTGACAAAGGCATTTATTGGCTGATGACTTTTAGCCAAGTCCCTTGATTTATCTAAGCCCTTATGTACTCATCTGTAAAATGAAGATAGGACTTTCCACCTTTTTTGTAAATACCTACATGGATAGATGTGGCAGTTTATGTAAAGTGGCTAAACACAGAGAGTTTCCAGCCAGAGTCCTTCTCCAGACCCACGCAGTTCCAGAACTTCTCCTTGCCTTCATCAACCTCCTACCAGAATCTTAAAAGGAGACTTTCTGATACTTACCCCTAAGAAACCCTAAGTGGTCTGGCGTTTAAGTTTTCCAGTAATTGAAGACGGCCCCTAAGCCTTAACCATGCAGGCACCCTGAGCAATTCCCACCTTACATCAGGGCCTCAGCTTACCCTGCTTCTGGAGAAATCACCATCAAGGGAAAATACTTGTGTCTAAGAACCAAGTGCAGTGGCTGTCAGGCTGCTCAGCTCAGAACTAGGGATTGTGCTGCCCTGCCTGCTGGGTGGCCCTCAGTGCTGAACCTCAAAGGCTGTTATTCTCTGTGGCAAAAAAGAAGTAACTGTGTGCCCACAGAGAGTTGGTGCCAGGTCCAGTGGTGAGAAATGTCCCTGAAGGTGGCCCAGGTTGTGTGGCAGCCTTAGCACCAGAAAAGACAGAAAGACTGGGTTTCAGTCTGCACTCTGCCTCTTACTCGCTATGTGGCCTTGGGCAAGTGCTTGGCCCCAGTTTTCCTAATTCTGGAAGGATAAAACATACTAAGAGAGCCATCCATACAGGATTAGAATAAATGGGAAACTTACATGGTTTGACTTATCATTAAATCTTTAATAAATGGTGCTTATGATAATGAAGATGGGGGCAAATGTGGGAGGAAAGACAAACAGCAGAGACACCTGGGTACAGATTTGGCACTATAGACCCCTCTCTGGGTAGTGGCCTACTTGACAAACTCTCCACCAGCTCAGGCTAAGCACATTATTGATTTAGGTGGACTGCTTTATATCACTCCAATACTCAGCAGTTAACTGTTTCAGGAAGAAATAAGCTTGAAGTCCCCACAAGCAAATATGCTCTAAATGTGCTAGATGAGAGCTAAATGCATCCCCTTGACATGAGATGCATTGTTATTGGACATGAAGAAGTTGTCAGCTTAGGAACAAAGGGTCTTGCCTTCTGTGGTCAGGCCCTGATGTTGCTCCCATTTTCAGTCCAGCACAGTACCTTGCATAGAATATTTGCCCACTAAATGCTTCATAAGCAAGAATGAGAGAATAAATAGGAAAAAGACAGCCAGGTTAAAGGCAGCCAAGTAATAGACTGGGCATCTGGTAAGCTAGGCTTCTGTCCCATCTCTGCTGTCCTGGCTGATCTGTACAACCTTTATTCTCTCCCCTTACAGGACCTTGAAAAAGGCCATGACCTAGAGTAGAACTGATCTGGCCATAATTTTCAACCAGATGCAACGTAGCTGTCTATAGAGAGAGTAAGGAGAGGTGGCCTGGGCTCTCTGGCTCAGGAAGTTATGGAGAAAAGTAAAATCAGGAGAAAGGGGAAAATCAGTTGACTCCCTTGTGCTCAAAATGTAATTAAGACTTTGCAGACTAGAGGGACCCAGACAGAGAGGACCCCAAGCCTTTTCGGATGGGGATATGTACAAGCAAGGAACAGCAAGTGCAATAAAAAAAGAGACAGGATAGTCATTGCCTTGGCAGTTCCTGAAATGGGATGTGTAGCTGTATATAGGATTTAATTGAACAGGAAAAGTCAATAGAGCATTGAGGTAGAGAGAGGAAAGAATGGATTTTTGTAAATGTCATCTTTTACCTTTTGACTGCTCTCTGGAGTATGTCACCCTCCTAGAGATCTTCTTTGATAATAAAAAGCCATTTGAGAATAAATAATACTAATACCTTAAGGAACTCAAAGCTATGATAAATGCAGCTGTGCTGATGATGAAGACCCCACTCAGGTATGTGCCTGCTCCACAGCAAACCATCCCATGGTCTCCACCCAGACCTACCTACCCTGTGGAACTTTGAGTTTGTAGGGTAGGTCAGAGCTCTTCTCATCTGTTTCTGTAGATTCAGAAGACTCAATCCTACAGAAGGGAAATGTTGGTTGGAATACACTGCAGGATCCCCTCACCTCCACTTTGAACTGATCCACCTGCTCCCCATCTCTGTTCTGGCCATGTTCAAGGGAAAATTGGATTCCTAAATGCTATTCAAGAGTCCACTTTAAAAGGCAGCTGTTTGAGGGCTGAGGTTGTGGCTCAGAGGTAGAGCACTCTCCTAGCACAAGTGAGGCACTGGGTTCGATCCTCAGCACCACATAAAAATAAGTAAATAAAATAAAGGTACCATGTCCAACTACAACTAAAAAAAATGTTTTTTAAAAAAGAGGCAACTGTTTGGTCTAGAAATTCTTCAAAAGTCTGGGAATGGAACTACCATATGACCCAGCTATCCTACTCCTTGATATTTATCCAGAAGAACTAAAATCAGTATATTGTAGTGATACAATGGTTACAGCAGCTCAATTCACAATAGCCAAGTTTTGGGACCAGCCAGGTGCCCATAAACAGATGAATGAATAAGGAAAATGTGGTACATATACACAATGGAGTTTTACTCAGCCATAAAGAAGAATGAAATTATGGCATTTGCTGGTAAATGAATAGAACTGGAGAACATAGTGCCAAGTGAAATAAGCCAGACTCAGAAAGTCAGGGCTGAATGTTTTCTTTCATATGCAGAAGCAAGAGCAAAATAAGGAGGTGGGGGGAGTTTGGGGGGCCACTTCAAAAACACGAGGTAGATCAGTAGAGTGGAGTAGAGGAGCAGGGTTGAGTGGGAAGGGATAGGGATGAGAAAGGGGAGGAACTATGAAATGAAGTCAACCAAATTATGCTGTGTACACGTGCGAATGTACCACAGAGAAGCACCCATATGTAAAAATAATAAATAGATGAAGGGAAGGCCAGAAGGCCAGTAGAGTAGAAGAGGTAGAGCAGGGGTAGGGGAGAAAGGGAGGGATGGAAGAGGTACTGGGGACTGAAAAGGAACAAATTATATTCCATGCATGTGTGATTGTGTCAACATGAACCCACAATATTATGTGTAGCTATCATGCACTAATAAAAACATTTTAAAAAAAAAATAAATAAATAATTTAAATAAAAAAATTTTAAGGCAGCTATTAGAAATCTAGAGAGAGTTGTCTCAGGAAAGCCTTGCTGGCCCTAGGAGTGTAGTCCCAGGCCAGTTCATGAAAGCCAGTCCCTCCAGAGACTTACCAAGATACAGTTCTGTCCCAAAGGTAGAGGGTAAGGCAGATAGTCTAAGACAAAAGGAAAGATAAGGAAAATAAATTTTTTTCTACCAACTGCAATCTCCAGCCCTTGATCAAGCTCTGCACTAACTCCCAATAGGTTCCTGCTTCAAAGTCACACACCTTCCTCCCCACCCTCAAATGCCCATTGCCTTCACTAGCAGACCTCACTAAAGCAACTAGAAGAAAATGGATGGATTGAACTGGTTCACCTAAAAATGTGAATAAAAACACAACATGAACACCCTTAATGAGGTCAGTGGTCTTCAACACACCAGAATCACCTGGGGAAGAGGGAGCAAAATTTGGGACACCTCTTAGCATCTGATTATAATAGTTCCAGGGTGGGGCCAAGAAATCTATATTAACAAAAACTCTGCAGGGTTCTGCACAGGTAGTATTGGATCACAGGATAAGAAAGATGGGTCTGATCTGACTTCATCCCTGCACAGTTGAGGATATGGAAGCCACTTTCAGTTCTGTGCATCTCAGAAGCCAGAAGCTCATTAACCTAAGCAAGCATCATACTGATAGGATTTCAGGTCATGCAAACAGGCATTTTTAAGCACTAGGCATTGAGTAGATAGCCAGATCAAGCAGTAGCAAGCCCTCGAGTCAGATCCTATAAGCGGTTCTGAATTTCTCATCCTCCTTCCACTTCAGACCCAAGATTCTCCCAAAGGTCTGGGTTGTTTTTCATGGCCACTTCCCTGACAGAGGCTGGCCTGAAGGAAAGGAACAGAAATGTGGATGCAAAGGTTGCTGGTTGGTGAACTTGGATGCAAGGGTCCCTGCTTTGTGAGCCGGAGCCTGTCTGAACATGACAGATAGCACACCTGCTGGCAGCTCATTATCTCCAAGCCACTTCTATTACAAACTGAAAATAACCAAAGGGGAGGAAGACAAGGTGTTCAGACCAGTTTTATGCTCTCAGAGTACAAAATCAAAGTTTTCCAAGATGTATTGAGGAAATAGAAAAGTTTTTTTAAGTTCTCAGTTCAGATTGTTAGGAATTTTGTTCTTCTTGGGGATATAAGTTTTGCTTATATCATGGAAGTGAATAGAGAAATAGGATTTGCTTTTTGGAGGTTTTGTAGGAAACTTTGCTGAAATGTAGATATTCCATAAAGCGAGGAATTTCTGATTAGAGATTGTATGGAGTCCCAGAACTGTTAGTATATAGAGAAAGAGAAACAAAAGGTCCTTAGCTCATAGGTGAAATACAGCTGGGAGAGAATACATAGAAAAAAATGCTCTCCTTCTACAGTCACACATGGCTTTACAAAGTTACATTCTGACAATTGCAACATTAAGCAGTTTTATCATTGTACAAATATATAACGCCCTTACACAAACCTAGACAACATAGCCTACCACACATATAGGCCATATGTGACCATTGTCATATATGTATTCCACCATTTGACAGAAATATTGTTATATAACACTTAACTAGACAAATTCATGGAAAATAGGAGAGGTTAGGGGCAATAAAGTGACCCAGAGCGGGGAAGTGGAAAGATTCTCCAATAGAACATGTTAGGCCCCTGCTCTCCCCTGTGAGTGAACTTGGCCTCTCTTATTTAACTCTGATTGCAGATTAATGTGGGCTCCATCCCTCAAAAGATGATCCCAGACAACCTTTTCTATAGACTGTTGTGGAGTCAGCTTCCTAGCAGAGCTGGGTTGACACTTTTATAATCAAAAATAATACCTCTCTTAAGATTGTTCTGTCTCCCCAGGAATTATTTTAATGTAAGGAGTTTCAGCAGTGCTAGGCAAAATTAGAAGCTTCTATTTTCCATGACAGTTATGGAAAATTTCCACATTGTAAAAGGAAGGGATTCATATGGCCACCAGAAGAAGAAAGCACTGATCCAGCCCTGCCTCGCCTATCCAGGTCACAGGCAAGCCAGCTTCTCCTTCCAGTGATCCTGGAGAGTATGGGGCTAGGGGAGAGAATTGTGAAGACCCTGCCCTCATACACCTTCCCCATCCTAGGCCTGTTCTGCCTGCCACCAACTGTCCAACTCTGGAGGCTGAGCTTCACATACTCCTGGCTCAGAGCTGAAATCAAAACTCCAAACAGTCCTGGTAGAGGCAGTGAGAAGCAGGAAGAAGAATCAGCATCATGTGCTGAACAACACGTTATGACAAACACATGTATGTATCTGCCCTCTTATTTAATCCATGCTATGGAATGACAGATACCACTACAGGAAGCCAAGGCATGGAGAGACCCTGGACTTAACTAAGATCACAGAGTCAGGAAGAGGATCCCAGCACAGATCTCTATGATTCAAGACCATCCTCCACCTTCTGACCTGAAATTGACAAGAATGGGAATCCCATAACCCTGTGCTTTTGAGGCAGAGGCTTAGTCTCTTCAAAGGTTGGGTCATTTTCCTGTGCTTCTAAATTCTAAAGAATAGGATACTGAATCCAGATTTTGATTATTGGCAAGAATTTGATGATTCTACATACCTGAGCTATAACTGCAGCCTTTGATTCTCCCCTATGTGAAACAAGTGCTCTACTCCAAAGTGAGTTCATTCATTTAGGGAGCAGCCATTCTATGCCAAGTTCTGGGTTGGGTCCTGGAGTCATGAAGATTAAGAGATTCCTGTCGGGCACAGTAATCCCAGCAGTTTAAGAGGCTAAGACAGGAGGATCAAGAATTCAAAGCCAGCCTCAACAAAAGCAAGGCATAAGCAACTCAGTGAGACCCTGTCTCTAAATAAAAATATCAAATAGGGATGGGGATGAGGCTCAGTGGTCGAGGGCCCCTGAGTTCAGTCCTCCCCCTCCAAAAAAAAAAAAAAATGAGATTCCTTATGCCCCTGGGAACTTGTAGACAAGTGAAGACTGGAAAGGAGGGAAGCAGCAGCTGTAACACCCTGTGACCACTGCAACAGGCCAGAGGAGTTGCTGAACTCCACCTGGCAGCGCCAGGAATGGCTTCATGGAAGGGGTGGCCTGAGGGAGGATTTTGGAGGATGACTAGAGGGCATTCCAGCCTGTGCATGGCATTTTTGAGGAACCACAGGTAGGCAAGAGTGGGGGGATGGCAGAAGACTAAATCGGAGTCCAGAAGGAGCCAGATTATGGAGAGCTAAGTCCTCATTAGGTGTTACAGTCTCCACTAAGGCCTTTTTAAAAACAGGCAGATACACTCAAAGCTGCCTTCACAAAGAATGCTGTCGCAACTGTGTGAAGGACAGGTTGGAAGGGGAAGCTCAAACCTGGCGCTAGCTTGATGATGGGGATTTGGTGGTTAGAACAGCAAAGGCCCCTTTCATCATGACGGTTGCAGTTGTTAGGGAAGACAGGTGTTTATCACATAATTGCAAGAAAGAAGCATGATAACAAATAGAAGAAACAGTCTGCAAGAAAGAAATCTGAAAGAAGAGCAGCTCCAGAGGGACCTGTGCCAGGGAGCCACGTGAAAGAGGATGTGCTGCTGCACTAAGGGAATGGCCATGTGGGCAGGAGAGGTAGAGTGCAAGAATCTGGCCACACAGGGGTGTCCTGCTGGGGCAGCCAAGGCTGGGTTTTGTTGCAAAACTCCCCCAAACCAAGGTCCTATTAATAGAAACCAGGGATAAGTCACCCTGTGGTACATGGAGGACCTGGCTCACTGCCGTCGTCTGTGTGGAGCATGCTGAAAGTGTTCAGAGGTGGGGAACATGGAAGGGCATCAGCCTACTGGGTCTCACAGAGGACAGACTTGTCCCAGGTTCCTACGTCACTGTAGAAACATGGGCACCCTGATTCGGAAGCTCTGCAGGCCAAAACAAAGTGGTTTAGATGTAATATAAGTTCTTATCTTTGTATAACTTTCTAATAAACAGTAAAAATGTAGATTTTCAGAAGATATTAATAAAGTCTGTTACAACAGACATTCTCCTATCATATAGTGCTCACTTATTTGCTCTCTTCATGTTTATTCATGACATGGATTTGAAAAGCCTGGTACCTTTGAGCCTCTGAAACAGGCCGAAAAGCCACAAAGCTTTGAGGAAAGAGACCTAAGGATACATAGAAAACATGCTTCTTTGGATGATGTCTTCTTGGCACGTTCCCAGATGCTTCCCCACATCCTCCATGTTATTCTCAGATGCAGCCTGACAAGGAAGAAATTCCTACCTTTCTTTTTTTTTTTAACTAAAATTCAGTCTAGGATGGAAAGATTTAAACTCATTCTTCAGGAAACTAAACTGCCCAGAGGGGCTCCAGAAAGTGGCAGGAGCCAGATTGCCCATGGCATTAAAGAGTTCAGCCAGGTGATTGGCTTTGATTGTTGGCCATATGGAAGCTAAGAAGGGAAGTGCAAGATCTGATTTCTACTCGTAAAGGATTCTTCTGAGAGTTAACTGTGGGTGTCAGAGGATTTCAGTCAGATCCTAAAGCCTATTGCAATTAAGAGAGAGAGAGAATTTTAAAAACTAGTAGTACTACTAATAATAAAATTCATAAAATTTATTGTGCCATTGGTAAGTACCAGACAGTATTTTATGCAACTCACAAGCATCCTATTAATTCATTTAATCCTTACAAACAATCCTAGAAAACAGATGTTATTATTTTTCTATTTTATCTCCGGGAAAAAAGAGACATAGAGCAGGTACGTTATTTGGCCAAAAACTTAGTCACAAACCCAGGTTTGCCAGGCATCAGAACCCACATATTGACCCATTCATCAGCCATGAAACTAGGATCAGAGAAAAGGAAATCAAAATGTGCATCAGAGATCCATTTATCCACTCAGGCAACAGACATTGAATTTACTAAGTGCCTCCTGGGTGTCAGCCTGTGTATGTAGTCTCAGAGACCAAGAAGGCTTAGCCTCTGGCCCCAAAGAGCTCCCAAACTACTGTGATCATAGCTTGATCCTCAATATAAATGAATCCAGGCTGCTTTGGCATTGCTTCTGTGGCCAGACTCCTCTCCTTCTGGACTGTCTAAATCAAACTCCTTATCCAGGACTGAAGGTAGAACGAGAAGGTGGTTCAGAGGTTAAAACCCTGCAGGGTGACGGGGATGAGGTGCAGACTTCCTTGGGCATTTGGTCATCTCTCCTGACCTTCCTCAAGCCTGACTCATTTGGTCTCTGGGTCTGGCCACTGGGGAAACACAGCCCTCCAATAAGTCTCTTCTCACTCCAGACACCTTCCTCCATCAGCCCAGCTCAGATGGCAGGCAGGCATTGTTTCCCCTGTGACAGAGCTCTAGCGCAGCAGCAGCTATTATCTTCCTAACCCAAGAAACAGCCTTTTGAGGTCTGATCCTCCTGCTTAATTTTAGCCTGCTATGTGCAGATTTGGGTAGGTAACTGAACTGAACTGCTGGGTGGGGAGTGGGGGAGGGAGTCCTGGCATTCTGAAGAAGCAGCAATTTTCATAACAATCTCCCTAAACCCTCGCCTTGTTGATCAGTTTGTTCTCTGAGGCCCATACACAACTGCCTCTTCAGGCAACCTGTTATTAAAGTCTCATTATCCAGGCGAGACAGACCTGGTAGAGAACTGATTACCTTGTCCCTGCTTTCTGCATGACAAATCAGCCCCAACCTTCCCACACATACACACCCCCGCCCAGTCAGAGAAGGGTGAATCATGTTCTATTCAACATCACTCACACGGGCACTTTTCTCTCTTCCTTCATTAGGAGTGCTTCTTATGCCAGGGTGGCCTATTGACTAAACTTCAGTCCCTTCCACTGCCAGCCAAGAGCCAAAAAATAAAAAAACAGCATGGGCTAGAGAAATCAGAAGAAGAATTTGCATGAAATCAAGGGTTTGTGATGATCTTTGCAGATAGGAAAGAAAATGAGGCTTGTTCAGAAAAGTCAATAAGTAGCTGAATTATTAAATTCATTCAGGCCTGCCTGGGTTGAAGCACCTAAGGAGTTGATGGGTTATATGTGTGACTGGGGAAGGCAGAGGCAAACAGAGCAACGTGCTTGTGGTGTCACAGCATTCTCTCACCTTATTAGTCTTTTTTTTTTCAACTGGGACCTACAAAAGGACAAACACATTTGTTCTGGATATCACCATATCCTCATAACCTACTACACAATCAGAATTCAGAAAATAAACAAATGAATCAAAATAGTAGCTATCATTTATTGGGCTATTATTATATATTTTACATATGTTTCTCATTTCATCTTTATAGCAACTGAATAATAAGGTGACATTATGCCCATTTCATAGATGGGTAAATGGAAACTTAAAAGGGCTTACTTGTAACATACCCAAACTCACATAGCCAGTGCATGATGTTGCTGAGATTTGAATCCAGCTATGCACCTTTGCCTTTTTTACTCCCCCAACTACGTCTGTGAAAACACTTGTGATTGACACAGTTGAAGGGATCTGTGACTCTACAGCCAGCATGGGTTGGAGGAAGTGGCTTCCATCCCAGTCAGTAAAAAGCCTCAATTTTAGCCTTGACACCTACTAGATCATGAAAAGGGTGGCTTCATGATAAATATCAGTTAAGCCCATGCCAAGACACTTTCTTCCTTTGCCAGCCCCAGATCTCCCCAGTGACAAGCCTTCTGTCCCATGCCCTATGTTCCATTGCCCCTGAAAATTGTGGATGATGATTAATAGCTAACTCAGAGAGCATACTAATCTCACAGGACACTAGGGCCAGCTCTAGGGCCCGAGTCCTGGGGATCAGCAATGTATTACGAGCTTATTTCCAGGACCAACCTTCTCTCTGAAAATATATATTTGTAGGTCTCCAGGTCAAGGTAACACAAATCTTTTCCCACTTAGCATAGTGAGGCCAAGTTTCATTTATTTCCAGCCACATATTAAAACTAGAAAATGACACCAGCATGGCATGTCACATTAATTGTAAAGCTCCTGTCACTAAAGTTTTTCTTCCCTTTGCTTTCTACAATTATGTCTATCATTTTCATGTTGGTTCTTATAAGAGCTCTTTATGTAAGAAGGACATCATCCATTGTCTGCCTCATGTTTGCAAATACAGATTTTTTTCCTCACTTAATTTTCTGCCTTATAGTTTTCTTATTATGTTTTTGATATAGACAAGTTAATTTTGTGTGGTCATGTCAAGAGGGAAAGGTACAAATGAAAGACCCAACAGACCCAAATGATGAATCTTGCTGTCCTGGGTGATTCAAGCCAATACACCCACCTTTTCTTTAAAGAAGGACTTTGTTACCTCAACTCTTTTTTTTCCTCATAAAAAGGAGGAAACAAGGGTCATAGACACAGTCCCTTCAGAGCATGGAAGAAATTTTTAGAAATGCATAGTTTGGCTAAGAGCTCTTCCTGGCCAGCCGCTGCAGCTGGTTATTTTCATGTCCCCTTGAGTCTGAGCCCCTTATAGTTAGAGTCTCCTAAAGATCATGGTCAAGTCCAAGTCCAGAGGTTAATCTCTAAACAACAGAATAGAAATGAAATAGGTACAAAGTCTGATTGGAAAACAAATAGAAACTGATTATTGTTCCAAGCTAGGTATGTCCTCTGCTGGAGGACCAGGCAGAGGAGGGGCTGAGGCATAGGCTAAGATATTTGTAAGTATTCCTTTACCACAACACACATTGCTTAATGGGCCAGCTCTGCCTCCTTCTGATTATTGACACAGAATGCCTACGTTAGGAGCCAGGGGTAAATCGGTCCTCAGTGGCAAAATTCATGGTGAGAAGCAAACGAGAAAAAAATACATGCTGAAACTAGGCCCATTTTACCTAATCAAAATTCAGAAGGTTTTCCATGGATACGTTCTATAATTGCTTGCCTCCTTAGTGTCAGCCAAAGTTTGTGGGGTGTTCCAAGGTAAGAAAAGGAAAATGAATTTGGGTAAAATATCTCTCTGTCACAAGTATTAGCCATTTTTTTTATATTGTTCATGGCAAGTACAGAGTCCTAAGCCAGCACCTGCTTGGCCAACCCCCTCTAAGTGGTTTTCCACTGAAGGGAACAACCATCAGAGAGACCACATCCCTGCTGTCCCCTCCCATTTTGGGATTTGGGGTTCATCCAGTGGTTTTGGACTCTGGCTGCACTGTTCTCTTCCACTAGAAGGATAACTGGAAGAGTATTTTGCAATAGGAGACAACACTGTAGTGAGTCTTGCCACACAGTGTGTGGCATTGTTTCCCACAAAGCAGGTACTGCATCTCACATAAAGAAACTACTTTTCCACATCTCAGAACAGCTTTAGGATCTCTGCAGACAAGGCTTAGAGACCCGGTCATTACTACAAAACCCATAACCGAATTTCTCCCTGACAACACTGAAATGACTTAATTGTTCCAAAATCACAGCCTGAAAAGAAATCAAAAATGAACACTGACAACACAAACCCAACTTCACCTACCAGTTTTTCCAGACTCTTGGATTCATAGGGAACAAGCCAAACAGCTGGCTAAGCTTACACACACACACACACACACACACACACACACACACTCAGGAGAGCTGTAAATTCATGCAAATCAAGAGTGGATTTTTAGCTCAAGTGACAAGTACTAGTATTTTTATACATCTTGTCAAATAAATATCAATCCTTGAGAGACACTGATTTTTTTTTCTTTTTAAGATCTAGTTAATCCTGGCTTTTTGTGGGTGGAGTGTTAAAAACCTGAAATGTTAAAGTGAAAAAAAGTTTTTTTCTTTCTCATAATGGTAACAAAAATTTGGATGCACAATTAAAGAACTGACTTAGCCATTCGGATGGTACCATCTACTTTGGCATGTTCCAAACCACCAAGGCAAAATCCAGCTTTCTGATGTGTTTGAGGTCATAAATCCGATACATGGGCATAGCCATAAATAGGGACGGTGAAATGTGTTTGGGCTTTAGGCTTAAAATAACTGTATTTCAGTAACTTCATAGTCTCAAAAGAGTCCAAGAACAATATTCTAAAAGTCAGATCTTATCTAAACTGCTGTCAAAGCACATGTAGCATCCACCTGAATGCGCCACAGGGGGAGATTTGTGCAGTTACCTGGTGAATTTTAACAATGTGGACTCCTCGCTTTCATTTCTAATAATTCCATCCTAGTTTAGAAGACTTAATATATGCAGCTAGCCTCAGGTATGTGCAATGGAGGTAAAATTGAGCCTACCACACTGGTGGCCATGAAGCTGATGTGAGCTGTTCTAAGCCAAGTGCCCAGTGAATGCCAGGCCCCAAGGAAACTAGCTCCATCTGTGGACACTGCCCACCTCCCCATGTCACAGCTCTCGCTCCCCTTCACCTGGGGCTGTGTAGACTGAGACAAGATGCTTCAGAGTCTACTGAAGGAACAGGGTGCTTTCCAAGGCTAATAATGCTTTTGAGCAAACATTAGCCCTGGTGTTTAATTTTAGATGTTTAATTAATTACAGCAAGATAAAAATGATACCTCAGTCAGGAGTCCCAATTAATAGATTGAATGGAAAAGAGATTGCCATTTATAATACTCGGAATTTCCAAGTTTTCTTAGAAATCTGCAGATCTCATTATTTCAGAACATATACCCTACCAACCAGCCCCATCCCCATTCCAGGGGGACCACTAAAGTCTGGGCAAGGACAGCATTATTAAAGTGTAAGCCCACTCGGACCTCATAAAAGGATTGTCTGTTTCCTTGTAGGGTTGAAGAAAGTTTTAAAACCTTATTTTGGTCCATATTTGGCTTATCTGAAGTGATCTCGGTGGTGCTGAAATATGACCACAAATTCATTGAGAACATCGGCTACGTTCTCTATGGCGTTTATAACGTCACCATGGTGGTAGTGCTGCTCAACATGCTCATAGCCATGATCAACAACTCCTATCAGGAAATTGAGGTAAGGCCAGCTCATTGAAAATGAACTCTCTCCCTTGGTTAATTGACATTGCTACTTTGAGCAACGTGGGCAATGACGTCAAAAGCCTGTGTCTTATTAAATGTTAAATTGGAACAATAAGCACCAGACATTCTTTGGGGACAGCTCCAAGAAGTGCTTCGAGTCAGTCTGCTGCATGGCATGGCTGGCACCATCACATAAAGGTCCCAATGAAAGCAGAAAGAACTGGGGTCATGAATCATGCCTCTTTGTCATGTGTCCCTCGGGACATCATGCAAGCGGCCCAGAGCACATCAGAATGACTATCTTTCAGCCCACTCCCCATTTGCCTCTCACATGTTGTTTATTAGACACCTACTGTATGCCAAACCTGTGCTAGGCACTAGTAACACAAAGATGACTAAGACACAGTCTTTGCCTTCAGGAGCTATGGCCATCAGCAAATGAAAATGCTGTGGGTCAATGCAACCAGGTGCAGAAAGTGCAAAGCAAAGAGAAAGGACTGTGAGGGAAGGAAGCTTCTAGAGGTGATACTTGATGGTTATTTAAAGATGAAAACAATTTTTCAGACAGATAAAGGAATCAAGAGAAAGTACTGGGGCAATGTGTCCAAAATCTAAAATGCATAAACCATAGGCTTTTGATTGCAGTCTTGTTTAAAGCATCACAAAATTTAAAACAACCTAAATGAGTCTTAATAGGAATTCATAAATAGATTATGATACATCTGAACAACAGGATACTTGTGCAACTTTATATTTTTAAAAAAAGATGAAAATATTCTTGATATGCTGATGGTGGAAGACCCTCAAGTTATAATGTTAAGTGAAAAAATATCAAGTTGCAGAATAATATATGTATTGCTCGTTGTCCTGTAGAAGAGAGTAAGAAAAGGGACTGTACAATCATTTGTGATTGTATTGGCATTTGCAAAAGAAACAAGCCTCTGAGACAGGCCACAAGAAATGCTTGACTGGAGTGCTTGCTGGCAGGGGTCCTCCCTTTCGCTTTTTATCTTCTTATGCTTTGTAAATCACATCATTGTTTTACCTATCATCAAGTTAAATAAAATAAGCTAAAACTTAAAATGCTATTTACTCAGCTATTTCAATTTACTCAGCTATTTCAATTCTAGGAATAGATCCATGCATAAATGTGATCTCACATGGATGTTCACCAAAGGGAAAACTTGGAAATAAACCCTCAGTATGTTAAAATAAACTGTGATATAGTCACACTCTTAAACACTGTATAGAATATTTTATGTACACAGTGAGAAAGACCTTTTTTTACTGACATAAAAAAATCCCTCAGATATTATTAAGTGAAAAAAAATACAAATGGGCAGATCTTATATCCACATACTAATACAAATGCATATATACATAAAGGAAAGGTAGAAAAAGGGAACTTCAAGGATGCTACCACACTCTTGACCAGGGCATCCCCTGGGGGAAGGAGAGAGGAGATTAGTAAGGGAGCTTTTGCTTTTGTTTATATTATAAGAAATGATTATTTGTGTATTAGGAGAAAAAAATAAAGACTGCCCTAGTCTTTATTTGCCAGGGCTTTCACAAAAAAAATCCTACAGACTGGGTAGCCTAAACATCAGGAATTCATTTCCCCCTAGTTCTAGAGACTAGAAGTTCAAGGTGTCCACAGGCATGGTTTCCGTGATGTCTATCTCAAGCTTGCAGACAGCCACCTTCCTGGGGTGTCCTTGAGTGGCCTTTCCACCAACCTGTTGGATTAGGTCCCACCCTTGCGACTTCATTTAACCTTAACCATGTCTTTAAAGGTTCCATCTGTAAATACAGTCACCTTCTAAGATATTGGGGCTTCAACATAGGAGTTTTAAGGGGATACAATTCAGTCCGTAACACACATCCCCCCAAAAAGAGTATTCCAAACCTTAGAAACAGTGTGTCTCAGGACAGGGAGGGGTGAAATTGTGTGCCGGGTTCATCACTGCCAAAGCATAGGATGAGCAACTGAAAGAGACAAGAGGTGAGAGGAAGAGGTGTCCTGGTTCCTGAAGTCTTAGCTGCACCCCAATCCCTACCTGGGGAAAATGTAGCACTGTGCAGATGGACAAACAACATATATTTTTAAAAAGCATTTCAGAAAATTAAGTGGGGGGATCCTGAAGATGGCGGCCAAGGGAGTGCAGCACACCAGTACGCTGCGCCACTGTGCGGGAGAAACACGAGGTGAAATGGCTGAAGGCTACCATGGTGGGAATCCCCAGTGAAATTGAGGTGCTCCAGAATCTAGAGGTCAGAATTCCAGCGCGCGGGATTCGGCTGCAGGGGCTTGGTCGCGGGCGAATTCTCCGCACGGAGGGAAGCAATACTTGGTCGGCGGACCGCCCCGTGGATGGAGTCTGGGACGCGCCCGAGTTAATTAGCTGCGAGGTACCAGAGAGGGATTACAGCAAAGCGGATTCTGCAGGCTCCTGCCAGTGGCACACTGGCCGCGCTGAGTGCTGAATTCCAGTTTTGAAATAGAGGAGACAATCGGTCCAGTTCGATTCCCGACACCGGTCGGAACACGGAGGAGGACTGCAGCCGCCATCATGGAGAGCTGATGCAATCATCCCTGTTTTCTACTGATCTCAGCTCATTCAACTACAGAACAGGTGATTCCAGGCTGGTATTTGCCTGCGTCGCGCAGACAGATCGCTCAGGCTCGGGATTGGAAACTCTGAGGAGAATACTCTTCAGGCCTCACCCCTGGCAAGGCGGGCGCCAGGGCTTTGAGCGGCCAGATTCTAGTTCCCCGGGTTGCTTTGGCCCAGGGCGGGAGATCCTTCTTGGCCCGGGGCTAGGAAACCCGCGGCGACTGTGTCTTTGACCCTGCCCATGTCTGAGCGTACACTGAGCTGGGAGAGGTTGGAGCTGCCAGGCTCCGGCTCCCGGGGCTGCCTGGGCCTGAGGCTGGGGTACCTCTGTGGAGCCTGCTCCGAGCAGAGTGTGGCAGGGATCGGAGAGGCTGGGTTCGTGGCTGCTTGAACCCAGGGCCGCGGAGCCTGCGGGGACCGCGAGCTGAGGCCAGCCACAAGTGAAACTTGCGACGAGGGGCAGCGGGACTCTGTCTCCTGGAACAGTTTTGACCCGGAGCTGGGGAGCCCGCGGGAAGTGCGTCTTAGACTCTGCTCCCAGGGGAGCGTGCACCGAGCAGGGAGAGTTTGGTGCGGCCAGGCTTGGGCACCGAGCAGGGAGAGTCTGGTGCGGCCAGGCTTGGGCTCCCGGGGCGGCTTTGGCCTGGGATTGGGGAACCCGCGGCGGTAGCCCTGAGGAGCCTGCTCCTAGCAGAAAGTGGCGGGGATCGGAGAGACCGGCTCCTGGCTCCCGAAGCGGCTCTGGCTCAGGGTTGGGGATCCTACAGGGACTGCTTCTTGGTCCGGGTCCTGCTGGGTGCTGCGGGGGCCTGGGGGGCAGAGTGGAGCTGCCTCCTGTGCCCAGAGCAGGCTAAGGGTCCCGCCGGTGTGGTATCGCGACACCCCAACTGCAGCTGGGGCCAAGGAGAGTAGCCGCCCACGCCTGGAACAGGACCAGCGACCCGACGGCAGGGTAGCCAAGTCAACCCACTTGGAGTGGAGGCCGTGAAGAGCTGCCGTCTGACCCTGCAAGGTAGGCAGTCCTGTGTCCCACTGGCAGGACAGGCTCGGCAGCCGGCCAGTGTGGTGGACGAGTAGCATCGAGGCAGTCACGTCACACTGGTTGGAGTGGGGGTTGAACAGAGCCGCCGCCAGCATCCGGAAGGAGCCCAGAGACCCGTTGGAGAGGCAGTTAGGTACCCCCACTGGGAGTGGGGGTTGAGCAGAACTGCCGCCCAGGCCCGCAGGGTGGGCAGATCTGAGACCCACTGGCGGAACAGGCTTGGAGGCCGACCAGCGTGGTAGACACGTCACATCAATTGGAGTAGGGGTGGAGAAGAGCTGCTGCCCACGTCCGGATCAGGACCAACGATCCGAGGATGTGGTAGGAACGTCACCGCAATTGGAGTGGGGGCAGAGTAGAGCAGCCACCCGTGCCCGCAGGGCAGGCAGACCTACGACCAACCAGCGTAGTGGATAGATCACCCTGATTAGAGGAGGATCACAGCCACTACCCGCCCTACAAGAGAGATATCCCAAATATACAAGAGCAACATAAATAAACAGGGGGAAAAATTTCAAAAACACAACAGTTTCACGAAGCAGAAAGAAACGCAAGCAACATGAAAAGACAAGGAAAGAAAGGACCACAAGCAATGCAGGTCAACTCAACTCTAGAAGAGGTAATAGCTGCAACAGATGGAATGTCAGATAAAGAGTTCAGGATATACATGCTTCAGATGATCTGGAGTCTCAAGGAAGACATGAGACAGCAAAATCAGACAATGAAAGATCACATTGACAAGGAACTACAGAAACAAATCCAGGAAGTAAAAGATCAATTTCACAGGGAGTTAGAAGTAATAAAAAACAAACAAATAGAAATCCTAGAAATGCAGGAAGCAATAAACCAACTTAAAACCTCAATTGACAATACTACCAGCAGAATAGATCACTTAGAAGATAGAACATCAGACAATGAAGACAAAGTATTTCAACTTGAGAAGAACATAGACAGTTCAGCAAGACTGCTAAGAAACCATGAGCAGAACATCCAAGAGATATGGGATAACATTAAAAGACCAAACTTAAGAGTCATTGGGATACAGGAGGGCACAGAGCTCCAAACCAGAGGAATGAACAATCTATTCAATGAAATAATACGAGAAAACTTCCCAGACTTGAACAATGAAACAGAATCCCATATCCTAGAAGCCTACAGGACGCCAAAAGTGCAAAATCATAAGAGATCCACACCTAGACACATTATAATGAAGATGCCCAACATACAGAATAAGGAGAGAATTTTAAAAGCTACAAGAGAAAGAAAGCAGATTACATTTAGGGGCAAACCAATCAGGATAACAGCTGATCTCTCAACACAGACTCTGAAAGCTAGAAGATCCTGGAATAACATTTTTCAAACACTGAAAGAAAATGGGCTCCAACCAAGAATCATGTATCCGGCGAAATTAAGCTTCAGGATGGAAGATGAAATTAAAACCTTTCACGATAAACAAAAGTTAAAAGAATTTGCAGCTAGAAAACCATCTCTTCAAAAAATCCTTGGCAAAACATTACAGGAAGAGGAAACTGAAAATAACATTGAAAACCATCAGTGGGAGGTAGGACAGTAAAGGAGGGAAAGTAACCAAAGAGGAAAATTAATCAGGTTTAGTAACATAAATAAACAAATATGACTGGAGGAACAAACCAAATCTCAATAATAACCCTAAATGTTAATGGCTTAAACTCACCAATTAAGAGACACAGGCTAGTCGAATGGATCACAAAACAAGATCCAACAATATGTTGCCTACAGGAGACGCATTTGATAGGAAAAGATATACATAGACTGAAGGTGAAAGGCTGGGAAAAATCATTCCACTCATATGGACTGCGGAAACAAGCAGGAGTGTCCATACTCATATCAAACAAAATAGATTTCAAGCCAAAGTTAATCAAAAAGGATAAAGAGGGACACTGCATACTGCTCAAGGGAACCATACACCAACAAGACATAACAATCATAAATATATATGCCCCAAACAATGGTGCAGCTACGTTCATCAAGCAAACTCTTCTCAAGTACAAGAGTCTAATAGACCACCATACAATAATCATGGGAGACTTCAACACACCTCTCTCACCACTGGACAGATCTTCCAAACAAAAGTTAAATAAGGAAACTATAGAACTCAACAACACAATTAACAACCTAGACTTAATTGAAATATATAGAATATACCACCCAACATCAAGTAGTTACACATTTTTCTCAGCAGCACATGGATCCTTCACAAAAATAGATCATATATTATGTCACAGGACAACTCTTAGACAATATAAAGGAGTAGAAATAATACCATGCATCCTATCTGATCATAATGGAATGAAACTGAAAATCAACGATAAAAGAAGGAAGGAAAAATCATGCATCACGTGGAGAATGAACAATAGGTTACTGAATGATCAATGGGTCATAGAAGACATCAAGGAGGAAATTAAAAAATTCTTAGAGATAAATGAAAACACAGACACAACATATCGGAATCTATGGGACACATTGAAAGCAGTTTTAAGAGGAAAATTCATTGCTTGGAGCGCATTCCTTAAAAAAAGAAAAAACCAACAAATAAACGATCTCATATATCATCTCAAAATCCTAGAAAAAGAAGAGCAAAATAACAGCAAAAGAAGTAGAAGGCAAGAAATAATTAAAATCAGAACTGAAATTAATGAAATTGAAACAAAAGAAACAATTGAAAAAATTGACAAAACCAAAAGTTGGTTCTTTGAAAAAATAAATAAAATTGACAGACCCTTAGCCATGCTAACGAAGAGAAGAAGAGAGAGAACCCAAATTACTAGCATACGGGATGAAAAAGGCAATATCACAACAGACACTTCAGAAATACAGAAGATAATCAGAAATTACTTTGAATCCTTATACTCCAATAAAATAGAAGATAGTGAAGGCATCGATAAATTTCTTAAGTCATATGATCTGCCCAGATTGAGTCAGGAAGATATAGACAACCTAAACAGACCAATAACAATAGAGGAAATAGAAGAAACCATCAAAAGACTACCAACTAAGAAAAGCCCAGGACCGGATGGGTATACAGCAGAATTTTACAAAACCTTTAAAGAGGAACTAACACCAATACTTTTCAAGTTATTTCAGGAAATAGAAAAAGAGGGAGAACTTCCAAATACATTCTACGAGGCCAACATCACCCTGATTCCTAAACCAGACAAAGACACTTCAAAGAAAGAAAACTACAGACCAATATCTCTAATGAACCTAGATGCAAAAATCCTCAATAAAATTCTGGCGAATCGGATTCAAAAACATATCAAAAAAATTATACACCATGATCAAGTAGGATTCATCCCTGGGATGCAAGGCTGGTTCAATATACGGAAATCAATAAATGTTATTCACCACATCAATAGACTTAAAAATAAGAACCATATGATCATCTCGATAGATGCAGAAAAGGCATTCGACAAAGTACAGCATCCCTTTATGTTCAAAACTCTAGAAAAATTAGGGATAACAGGATCATACCTCAACATTGTTAAAGCAATCTATGATAAGCCACAGGCCAGCATCATTCTGAATGGAGAAAAATTGAAGGCATTCCCTCTAAGATCTGGTACAAGACAGGGATGCCCTCTCTCACCACTTCTGTTCAACATAGTCCTCGAAACACTGGCCAGAGCAATTAGACAGACGAAAGAAATTAAAGGCATAAAAATAGGAAAAGAAGAACTTAAATTATCACTATTTGCAGACGATATGATTCTATACCTAACAGACCCAAAAGGGTCTACAAAGAAACTATTAGAGTTGATAAATGAATTCAGCAAAGTGGCAGGATATAAAATCAACACGCATAAATCAAATGCATTCCTGTATATCAGCGACAAATCCTCTGAAACGGAAATGAGGACAACTACTCCATTCACAATATCCCCCCAAAAAATAAAATACCTGGGAATCAACCTAACAAAAGAGGTGAAAGACCTATACAATGAAAACTACAGAACCCTAAAAAGAGACATAGAAGAAGACCTCAGAAGATGGAAAAATATACCCTGCTCATGGATAGGCAGAACTAACATCATCAAAATGGCAATATTACCAAAAGTTCTCTATAAGTTCAATGCTATCCCAATCAAAATCCCAACAGCATTTCTTGTGGAAATAGATAAAACAATCAGGAAATTCATATGGAATAATAAAAGACCCAGAATAGCAAAAACAGTGCTAAGCAGGAAGTGTGAATCAGGCGGTATAGCGATACCAGACTTCAAACTATACTACAGAGCAATAGTAACAAAAACAGCATGGTACTGGTACCAAAACAGGCGAGTGGACCAATGGTACAGAATAGAAGACACAGTAACCAATCCGCAAAACTACAACTATCTTATACTTGATAAAAGGGCTAAAAGCATGCAATGGAGGAAGGATAGCATCTTCAACAAATGGTGCTGGGAAAACTGGAAATCCATTTGCATAAAAATGAAACTGAATCCCTTTCTCTCACCATGCACAAAAGTTAACTCAAAATGGATCAAGGAGCTCGATATTAAATCAGAGACACGGCGTCTGATAGAAGAAAAAGTCGGCTATGATCTACATACTGTGGGGTCAGACCCCAAATTCCTCAATAGGACACCCATAGCGCAAGAGTTAACAACCAGAATCAACAAATGGGACTTACTCAAACTAAAAAGTTTTCTCTCAACAAAAGAAACAATAAGAGAGATAAACAGGGAGCCTACATCCTGGGAACAAATCTTTACCCCACACACTTCAGATAGAGCCCTAATATCCAGAGTATACAAAGAACTCAAAAAATTAGATAATAAGATAACAAATAACCCAATCAACAAATGGGCCAAGGACCTGAACAGACACTTCTCGGAGGAGGACATACAATCAATCAACAAGTACATGAAAAAATGCTCAACATCGCTAGCAGTCAGAGAAATGCAAATCAAAACCACCCTAAGATACCATCTCACTCCAGTAAGATTGGCAGCCATTAAGAAGTCCAACAACAACAAGTGCTGGCGAGGATGCGGGGAAATGGGTACACTTGTTCATTGTTGGTGGGACTGCAAAATGGTGCAGCCAATTTGGAAAGCAGTATGGAGATTTCTTGGAAAGCTGGGAATGGAACCACCATTTGACCCAGCTATTCCCCTTCTCGGTCTATTCCCTAAAGACCTAACAAGAGCATGCTACAGGGACACTGCTATATCGATGTTCATAGCAGCACAATTCACAATAGCAAGATTGTGGAACCAACCTAGAAGCCCTTCAATAGATGAATGGATTAAAAAATGTGGCATTTATACACAATGGAGTATTACTCTGCAATAAGAAATGACAAAATCATAGAATTTGGAGGGAAATGGATGGCATTAGAGCAGATTATGCTAAGTGAAGCTAGCCAATCCTTAAAAAACAAATGTCAAATGTCTTCTTTGATATAAGGGGAGTAACCAAGGACAGGGTAGAGACGAAGAGCTGGAGAAGAAGAATAACATTAAACAGAGATGATAGGCGGGAGGGAAAGTGAAAGTTAAGGGAAATTGCATGGAATTGGAAGGTGAGCCTCAGGGTTATACACAATTACATATAAGAGGAAAGGAGGAGTAGGAGAAAAATTATATAAGTGGAAGAAACGATTTATAGTAGAGGGGATGGAGAGAGAGAAGGGGAGGGGAGGGGAGGGGAGGGGTGAGGGGACAGTGGAGAATGGGATAGACAGCAGAATACATCAGTCACTAGAAAGGCAATTTGTAAATCAATGGAAATGTAACTGATGTGACACAGCAATCTGTATACGGGGTAAAAATGGGAGTTCATAACCCACTTGAATCAATCTGTGAAATATGGTATATTAAGAACTATGTAATGTTTTGAACAACCAACAATAAAATTAAAATAAAAAAAATAAAATAAAAAAATTAAAAAAATTTTAAAAAAAAGCATTTCATATATTTGTCACCTATGTGGATAACAAGCTATTTCTAACCAGTCCTCTGTCCTTCTGGGCCTCAGTTTCTCCACATATAAAAGAAAAACAGATGGCACCAGGAAAATCTGTGGGTATTTGTACCACTCACAGGACAGCTGCCATCCTAACGAGCAAGTCAGCTTCAGTCCTAATGACTGAGGCATGGGAAGTCCCATGATTGTCTGAGATGCCCCTCAACTTAGGGCAGTAATGGGCCAGCTACAGCTGTGCTGTCGTTTCCCTTGCATGAATGTTGCCTGAGATGGAGAGAACACACTGCAGCACCACATCTCTCCTGGGAGCTCTGAACTTCTCCTCTGCCAGGGGAGAGCACACGTCCTCACCTGCCTCACTGAACCATGACAAATGCCAGGGATTCTTGGCCACATTTAGCTCTGATGAAATGAATAGCTGCAAATTCTTCCATGTGAAATTCTTCTGTACCTGCGCCTGCCACCCAACCCTGCCACCCGACCCTCCCACCGGAGCAGGAAAGGCCTTCTCCTCCTGGAGTGGCCCTGCCTGGCTGGGGCTCCCTCCCTCCTGCACTGTTATTCCTCCTCTGCATGATACATCTGCCCAGCCTGGCCTGTGTCTTCACCCTCTTCCTTTCTACCTAATCCTTCCTATCAGCATTTAAACATGTCCCTTGATCTTTAAAAACAAAAACAAAAACAAAAACAAAAAAAAAACAATAACAACTAAAAAAAAAAATCCTCCCTGGATTTTTACTTTGAGCTCTCAGCTGCTATTTCCCCTGTTCTTTATTGCCAACCTTCTCCAGAGTTGTTTACGCTTCTCTCTGCCTCTCCCACTTGTTAACTCCTACTCATTTTCTATCCCAAGCATCCCTACTTGACCTGGCTGAGAACTGCTCAGCTCTAACAGCAGCCATGGGGCAGCCTTCCCAGGCTCAGGCCAGGTCAGGGCCAGTATGAAATCCTCCCACTGATCTAGCACATCTCTCTGTCAAAGGCATTTTAACAAATGCGTCATTGGCCATACCAGATGTTCCACCAGGGTGTGTTCTTCCCTAGCACTGGCCAGGCCCAGGGTAGGTGCTCAATAAATGTTTGCTAAATGACTAAAGGTTGAAGACTAGGCCTGTGATGGGCTATGGAAATAAAAATAATATTACCTGAGAGCTTACTCAGTGGCTGGCACTGTTAAATGTCTTTTTTGCATCAATTTCCTTAATCTCACAACCACCTATGAGTTAAGTACTATTATTCTCATTTTGCAATGAGGTAACTGAGGCCTAGAATCAGCTGCCATGTTTTCACAACTAGAAAGGAGCAGAGGCAGGATTTGAACCCAAGCAGATTCGACAGCCCATGCTCTTACCACTATACCACCCATCCTCTCAGTAAATATATTCCAGTATACTGTTAGACGAGGAATGACCCAGCCCTCACAAAGTTTCCAGACTAAAGACCCACATAGGATGATGCTGAGTAGACGAGGCCAAGTGTTGACCCTCAATAAAAGCAAAGAGGTTGAGCCTGCTAGTTATGACCTCATACCTTCATGGTGCATCCCAGAAGCCTCCTGTGGACACTTGCTGGCCTCATAGCCCTTTGGAGAGTAGCCATTGCCTGTGGAACCAAGTATACCCACCCCAAGACTCTGTGAGGGAACTGTGATGTCTTCATTTTCTGTATAAGCAAGCTCAAGACACCCAAAGTCACACAGCTAATAAAGGGTTTTGAAACAAGATCTATTGTTTCTTATTCTGAACCCTATCCTCAAATGAGTGAGATCATGAATAATTAAAAATGTATATTTAAAAAAATCCTCAAATCCTATCCTTTGTTCTGGCCTTTAACTTCTCTCTTAGGACAGAGGTTTCAGGAGCCTATCTATAGGAAAAAATATACCGCTGCCCTTCAGGGAGCCACTGAGCATTCTGGGATTGACACCAAGTCAAAAAAAATATTCATTTTTAATCTAACCCCCCCTCCCCCAGAGAAGAGAATACAGCTGGATTACCTCCTACAAACATGGTCAGGCTTTGCTCCCCTTGAATGACGTATGCTAGATCTCTTAACATGCCGCCCCCAGCACTGCTCTGACCAATAAGGAATATGCTTTTTTAGCATACACTGTATTGTCCAATGTGGTAGCTCACTAATCACATTTATCTAAAGAGCACTTGAAATGAGGCTAGTCCAGACTGAGATGTGCTCTAAGTATAAAATCCATGCCAGATATCAAAACTTAGTATGCAAAGAAAATGGAAAGCTATCTCATGAATTTTTTTCTGGTGGTGCCAGGGATTACACCCATCCTTTGGGCATGATATGCATACATTCTACCACTGAGCAATATTTTTATAATGATTACTTGTTGAAATGACAATATTTTAAATCTATTAGATTAAATAAAGTATATCAGTGAAACTAATTTTACCTGTTCCATTTTGTTTTTTATAATATGGCCTGTAGAAAACTTAAACTTTAAATGGCTCACTTTCACAGCTCACGATACATTCTTTTTTATTTATTCTAATTTGTTATATATGACAGCAGAATGCATTACAATTCATATTACACATAGAACACAATTTTTAATATCTCTAGTTGTACACAAAGCAGAGTCACACCATTCATGTCTTCATACATGTACTTAGGGTAATGATATCCATCTCATTCCACCGTCTTTTCCATCCTCATGCCCCCTCCTTTCCCCTCCCACCTCTTTGTCCTATCTAGAGTTTGTCTAATCCTCCCATGCTCCCCACTCCAAGCCCATTGTGAATCAGCATCCTTATATCAGACAAAACATTCAGTATTTGGCTTTTGGGGATTGGCTAACTTCACTTAGCATTATATTTTCCAACTCTATCCATTTGCCTGCAAATGCCATGATTTTATTTTCTTTTAATGCTGAATAATATTCCACTGTGTATGTATACCACATTTTCTTCATCCATTCATCTACTGAAGGGCATCTATGTTGGTTCCACAGTTTAGCTATTGTGAATTCACAATACATTTCTATTGGGCAGCACTTCTGTAAACAATCAACAAATACCTTGATGCTGTGCTAGTTGGTGAATCTGCCAACGGAACTGTAAAAATTAATGGATAGCAAGATGACGTGGCAGGGAGAAAAGTTCTTTGGTAAGCTGCAAGGGGAGAATGTTGGTGAAAAGACTCCATAGGAAATAGGGGAGGGTGGCATACACTGGCCAAGGCTCTTCCACCATGCAGAATTCCAAGGAGGTAGGTGGAGAGCTTTAAGACTGATGAATGCAGGTGGTCTTAGAGAGAACAAGCCCCATCTTTATGGCATCTGTAGAGACGGTGAAATCCACAAGAGCTCAAGAGCCCTGTTTAGAAGTCTGTTCTCAGAATGCGTAGACTGTATCTCCGCTCCTCACACTGAGCTCCGTTGTTAGGTCCTGGCCTTTGATGGCGTATCATTGATTCTTTTGTTCCACAGGAGGATGCAGATGTGGAATGGAAATTTGCCCGAGCAAAACTCTGGCTGTCTTACTTTGATGAAGGAAGAACTCTACCTGCTCCTTTTAATCTAGTGCCAAGTCCTAAATCATTTTATTATCTCATAATGAGAATCAAGATGTGCCTCATAAAACTCTGCAAATCTAAGGCCAAAAGTTGTGAAAATGACCTTGAAATGGGCATGCTGAATTCCAAATTCAGGGTAGGTAGCATCTGGTTTATGGGACTAGAAAAAGCATCAGGTTGGGGGAGGGAGTTGTGTGTGTTCAGTTTGGATAGTGGCCCCTAACACAAGGGAAGCCTGGAGCTGTGAAGGGCTAGTGTCTTTTAGAATCTACTGAGCACACCCACAGAGGCTACCTGCAGTACTGTCCCTTCTCCCTTGGAGAGTGCTCTGCTGGGGACCTAGCACACTTCCTGCTGCCTGCAGTGTGGCTGAGCCATGACCCCAGTGACAGGGACTCTTCAGTGGACTTGGAAATGGAATAGCTTTCCCCAGAAAGTATCTAAAGAATGGTCTCTGGGCAAGTTTCCCTACCCACTCTCCCTTCCTGTAGATTCTCAATGACCATTAGCAGAAGCTCTGAGGAGTCCTAGAGAAAAGATACCCACATAACTTTAACTTAGAGCTTCCCGAATCTGGTTGACCAGACAACATTCTGTAACCCTTGTGAACATCCCATAGAACTAAAGTTCCCAGGAATAGTGCTCTATAAAGCCAAGCAGCCGGGGCAAATCGGCTTCCAGAAGGTTCCTATAGAGTCACCCCATATGTGGATATTGTTCATTCAAATCCTGCCATAAGTGTATATATGTTTTGTTTTGTTTTTTCCAGAAGACTCGTTACCAGGCTGGCATGAGGAATTCTGAAAACCTGACAGCAAATAACACTTTCAGCAAGCCCACCAGATACCAGGTAACCACCCTTTCACAAGCACAGGCAGGAGCACACACCACAAAGACACAGATTTAGTCACAGGACTATGTCATGCCCTCAGAGCACAGCTCCCTGCCTTCCTTCCTTTACTGATCAAATATTTATTGAGTGCCTGCTACATGCCAGGCACTGTGCTGCTTACTGAGAGTACAGATGTGGTTCCTACCTTACGGCACCTCCAGGCTGGCTAGTGACAGGAGAGACAATGAATGAGTAAACACACAGATAAGGATATGCCATCAAAATGACTAAAGAGCCTAGAGGAAAAGAATAGGGTTTAAAATAGAGAAAACTAGGGAAACCCTAATTGAAAGGGCATCTTCAAGGAGAGGACTGTTGGCCAAGACCTCACGGATGAGAAAGGGGCAGCCATGGGGGGGGCTTCCAGGCAGAGGCAGAGCATTTGTAGAGATCCATGGGAGAAGCTTGATAGGTCCTTAGTGGCTGGCAGAGAGAGCAGAGGGAGATGAGGGCAGTGGGAAGGCAGCATCTGGCCACTATGGATGTGGAGTGTATTATAGTAATCTAAGAAGGTCCGGGTGGTGGGAGGGGAACTTTTCCAGGAGAAGCGATGATAAAATCATATTTATGCTTTAATGAGAAGAGACAGGAGATCAGTGAAGAGAATGTGACAGTCGTTTGGGCATAAGGGGTATGAGCAGGACAGTGGAGAAAAGCAGACAGGATAAGTGTACATTCTGGATAACCAACCAAGGAGACCTGATGCTGGGGTGGACCTGGGGGAGCACCCAGCATGACTCCCAGATATGGTTCTTAAGCAACAAGATAGATATTGTTGTCTTCAATGAGCACCTGCCCTTAGACTGCCAGCTTGCCCAGTCTGTTAGAAAAATTGGAGAAAAAAAAACCCTCTGAGCTTGTAATTCTTGCATTACTTCTAGCAAAGAATGCTAAATCATTGTATCCATTTGAACCAGCTCATGAGGTAGTGATAAATGCTAACTACAGGTACTGGATTATAAAAGTTCAGGCCATTCTTTTTCTACCTCCCACTTCTCCTCCATCAGCAGTTTCATCCATACTGATCATTTCTTGTCAGATGTGAATTTAAAGGTGTCCTGAGCATTCCTTTGGGCTGAAGTGACATGTCCCTAGTGCCACCTTCCCACAGGGAGCAATTACAGACTTAGCATCTTCCAGACACAGGTCTCCAATTGAATCTTTCCATCCATATTTCAGAAGCCAGCTGTGCAGTGAGGAGGATTTAATTGTACAATTAAGAAACAGCTCATCCCTCAGAGCACTTATAGTTTTATCAAATGACATGGACTAAAAATTGGCAATGGGCAAATCTTGTATTTTATCGTGCGCAAAATTTGGACTGCCCAGGATGATCAGCTTTGAGTTATTTTACAGGCCAAATCCTTTGATCAGTGGAAGGATTTTTATTTCTCAGCTTCTCAGAAAGAAGTATAGATTATCTGTGTCATGAAAAAGATAGAACATCCTAATGGGTTAGGTCCAAATCTCTCCTGTTTTTGAGCAAAATCAGCTACTGAGATAAAGGAAGACTGATTAGGTGTGAATGTCCTGTACCCAGAATGAATCCTTTCTGACCAAGACTGTCTTCAAAATCAGTTTCAGAGCAATCTGGTTTGTCTTCAATCACCCTGGGTAGAGCCCCTCCTGCCATAAATCTCCCAAGAGCTTCCTGCTGTGATTACAGAGATTGGTTGGTTTGCAGCAGCCTTGGGCTATGAATGACCTTGGAAAGCTCTGCTCACCTTGTATTTTGTCAATCCATGTAGAAAAGCCCCAGGCTACTTTTTCAAATAGTTGTGAAAAAAATCCCACTAGCAAGCAACAGAGAGAAAGGTTTGCTGGGACTGAGTAGGGCTGAGAGCACCTTGCATTTACACATGGACACTCTGCTCAACCCTGTCAAGCTATTTCTGGCATCTTCCTGAGCCATCATCCACTGCTCACCATAGGAGGAAACCTTGAGATGACCCTAAATGACAGCTGTGAGCAGCCTAGACACTAGCCCAGGTGTAGACTCACCACATTTCTAGGAGAGAAGGCTGTCTTTCACCCCATTTAAAAGATGAGGAAACTGAGTCTCCATGGCTCAGGTCACACAGCTGGTTGAACTGTGACTGTCTGACTCATTCATCACACTGCATTATCCAGGTGCTTGCCTGTCACCCATCTTCATAGTACTGCACCAGAGCTTTCCTCAGAATCTGCTTCACCTGTCTAATGGTCACTGTGGTGAGATGTGTCTGAGCCTTCCAAGCTTTCAGTGACACTTCTGCACTCTGGCTACAGCAGCAGCAGGTGAAGCCAAAGCACAAATTCAGGCAGGGGTCTGATGATGGCTCATCTGTTTCCTTGGAGGGTGTCAAAGTTGCATGCTTTCATTCCAAAGAAGCTTCCAGATGTGCAGAGAACATGAGCAGCCAAATCACTCCCTCTTGCTTACTCTCCAGGCTATCCCCAGAAATGCCATCTCAACTTGCTTCCTTTATGTCCCTTCGTTAGATCTTCATGATTGTTGCAGTGTTTACTTTAACGCCAATTCTCCAACTTTGGGGAGCCCTTCTTTGTAAGCAAAGACACGGCAGACTTCAGAGGCTTTTCTATGCATTCTATGCTTTTCTTAGTCTCCCAGGAATCCGAGTTGTTATTTTTCCCAAAAACCAGTTTCTTATTTTGCAATCCTTTCCATTCTGGGTTCTGTGGACTGGAGACCCAATAGAAATACAAAACCCTGATACTGGTGAGACGGCCAAAGCATGCCTTCTCTCAGAGCTACCTAGTGACCTATTCCAAGATCCAGTGTGTCAATGTTTTGGGGGTGGGTGTACAGACCATGAATGCCCACTCTCTGACAGGTACATTTGTCTACTCTTCATGGGCAGAGCAAACAAGCCACATCTCATATAATCCAGAGAAGACAGGCACAGCCCTTCCTTCAAATAAGCCCCGATCTTTACCATGTAGTCTCTTTACCAAACCCAAGGTAAAGTCCTCTTATTTATTTCTTTTTATTAGTGCATTATAGTTATACATAATTTTGACACTTATACATGTTTAGAATTTGATTTACTCCATTTTGGTACCCACTCTCTCTTTCACCCTCCCCTATTCTTCTTCCTCTACTTCACTGGTCTTCATTTCATTTCATTTTATTTATTTTGATTTATGGTTACACCTGAAGGTGGAATTCACTGTGGTGTATTTATACATGCATAGAGTATATCAAAGCCAATAGATAATTGCTAATGCTTATTCTCTCTACTCCAGGGTTTGATAAACCCCAGTCTAACAAATGACTTGTCCTAGCATCCATTTGTCCACTCTCTTCTAAACATTCCTCAATTTCTCTGTACCTATCTGGAACTTGACTTCCCTCTGGATTCTTATTTGGTACATACTGGCTACATATGTGGTCTCTTCCTCATCTATGTTCTTAACCACTCTGTCTGCACAGATAGCCTCATCACCCATAGAAAGATATTCTATTTTCCCATCCACTACCAGCAGCCAGAGGCCACCTGACCCTTAGAAGTCTGGGCTGGAGGAATTGTGTGCCTTTCTCCTTAGATGTAGGTCTCTGCGGGACAGCCATTCTTATTCATTGTGCATCCCGTCTGCATCCACTTGAGTCTTCTTTTGCCTGAGTAATATTGCTAAATATACTCCTCTCCAGTGCTTGCTAAAGGCATGGGGGCAGGGGCAGGAAAGTTTCCACCAACAGGGACATATTTGCTCAGGGAAAGTTTATCTTCATGAGTTGAAAGTGCTCTTAGGGAAGATAGCAAGGAGATATCTCAAACTTATCACAAAGGAACACATTTTCCCCAAATAATGAAGGAAAGGAGGCTTTTGATGTCCATCTTCTCTGGAAACAGATATCCTCTATGACATCATATTAAATAGAACTTCAGGGTATTTTCCAATCATTTTAGACTTTCTGTTGATAATATCAGCATTCTGGTCTTGCAGATTCCAAGTTATCCAACATGCACCTCACATCCAAGCCATAACACTTAGATATCCTACTCTATTGTCTAGAAGAATGTCCCTTATAAACCATTCCAATGCCTCAAATAACTTCCAAAGAGGAAGTTATCCCCATGAGGACATGAAATCTCTTACGGACAGTAAGTGATCACATTAATCCCACTGAAGGTCCCTGTCATCTTGACAGTAACTTGGGGATGAAGAAGAATATCAAAAAGTCCTGCACACTCACAGTGCCCATCAGGATCTGCTTCCATGAAGCATCTATGATCCTAATGCATAAAAGCAAACCTTCACTTTGAAGCCCAGGTCTGTAGGAACCCCACTCTGCACAGTCATGCCAGTGCTCAAGAGTGGGCATGAGTGCTAATCCCAGTGCTATGTCAGTGACCCTCTTGCCCAAGGGTGGACACTGGATGAGGCACCACCTTCTGAAACCTAGTGAGGCTTCCTCCTGCACAACAGGATATGGTACCAGAAGCAGTCCAAACCTCCTCTGACTAATGGAACCAGTTACTGAGCAAAGCATTTCCTTCCCTAACCCATCTTGCACTTACCCTCTTTCTGAAGTCCAGATAAATCCCTGGCTTTGGTTTCCATTTGGGCTGAATCCTAGATCTGCCACTTCCTATGTGTGACCTTGGAGAAATCCCTTTGCTCTTTGAGCATCTAGAGGCATGGGGGCAGGGGCAGTGTCCTGCTGAAAATGGAGATCACAACTCCTATTTCACTGAGTTTCTGGGAGGACTCAGATCTTTTTGTGAGACAGACTAGTTCAGTCCTGGTCTAGAGGAAGCACTTGTTGTGCTTGTCTCTTTGCTTCTTTTCCATCCTTTATCCTTTCCTACTGGAGGGCTACTCAGTATTAAAGGAGGCCTATGAGCCGGATTTCATCAATTCAAACCAAATAGAGCCTAAGGGGAATATTTTGTTATAATAACCCATGAGGTTTTTAAAATATAATCAGTTTAATCATGTGGTACAGAAATAGTACACATTGAGCAGGAATAACCGCTGTACCCGTGAAAGGATTCAACTCCATGCCACTGAACTCCCAGGCCCTGGCTTATTATCATAAATAATAAGCCTCTTTTATTGATGGATCTATAAACTAAGGAAACCTTAATTCTTAAAGTTTGTCCTTTAAAAAGCAACATACTTTAACTAGATCCCTTTAACTTGTGTTACCCTGAACATTTGCAGTGGAAGAGTATTTCTGAATTTCAGTGAGAATGACAGATACTTAGGTATCTGCAGTTTTGTCCCCTCCCCAACCCTGGTATAGAACAATGTTTTTGCTTTGCTTTATTTTTCTAATTCAAAGTGAAAAAAGCCTGGCACTGTGGTGCACACCTGTAATATCACTCCCAAGGACAGGAAGGGAGAGGCAGATACAGAAGGATTGCAAGTTCTAGGCCAGCCTGAGCAACATAGTGAGACCCTATCTCAAAACAAAATTAAAAGGTCCAGGGATGTAGTTAGGTGATAGAGAGCCCTAGATTTTGCTAGTTCAGGAATAAAAAAAAAGAAGAAGAAAAAGAAGAAGAAGAAATGAAAATAACATCATTGAGTCTCATGGAAAGGTACATATTCTTATAACTTAGTGTTTTAGGCAGCTTTTTTGCTGCTGTAACTAAAAACCCAGCCAGAACAATTGTAGAGGAGGGCAACTTTATTTGGGGCTCATGGTTTCAGATGTCTCATTCCATAGACAGCAGGTTCCACTCCTTGAGGCTCAAGGTGAGGCAGGACATTATGGTGGAAGAGTGTGGCAGAGGGAAGCAGCTCCCATGATGATCAGGAAGCAGAGAGAGACTCCACTCACCAGATACAAAATATGTACCCCAAAGTCATGCCGCCATTGCCCACCTCCTCCAGCCACACCCCACCTGCCTTCAGTTACTCCTCAGTTAATCCCTATCAGGGGATTCATTCAATGATTGGGTTAAGACTCTCACAACCCAATTATTTCTCCTCTGAATCTTCTTGCATTGTCTCACATGTGGACTTTTGGGGGACACCTCATATCCAAGCCATAACACTTAGATACCCTACTCTATTATCTATAAGAATGTCCCTGAGAAATTCTGCATGACCATTTACTGACAGGGGAAGACCCATGCTCTCTGAGAAGGAATAGCAGAAAGGCAATTTGCTTATAAACCATTCCAATACCTCAAACCATAGAGCCAGGAGGATGTGAACCTCATGGCAGAAAAAAGGCACACCGGCCTGAACAAGTCACTGCAGAGTCGTGGCCAAGAGCCTTGGCCAGGGTCGGTCACAGTCTTGGAATCACAGTCTGGAAACACTTCCTTTTCATGGAGAGAACCATCAAATGGTGATAAAAATGAGTTATACCCCCAGCTCTTTGCACCCAGTTCACTTCCTTCTTACTTCCAGGAAGCTTTTCCAGAGCCCACGTACTCAGAACTTAGCAACCTGTATGAGGTCACATAGCAAACCCCAGAACAGCTTTCAACCCCTAAAGTTTTCCTCAGTCTGGAAAATGCTGCCTTATCCCTTTGTCCTAAGTGTGAACACATGAATAGGCCACAGGACAGGAGGACTAAGGGACAGGGAAATCCCTCCCTTTTTTCCGTGCTACTCATCTCTCTTAAGAGTTAGAATTCTCAACTTCCAGAATATTTTTAAATCCTAAGCTTTCACAGGAACCCTGGATCAACTAGCTGACAAAATCCAAAGTTCACCTCCTGCGGTCTTTCTTACACTTGGCTCTATTCTTGGTGTCTCTTAAGTGTTTATTCATGCTTCATTTGCTTCGAGAACACAGTGACTGCATAATAACTGGAACCTCAGGCCCAAACCCTTCTTCATCATGACTGGCAACACGAGGTCGTGCCTGTGGGATTTTGTGGAAAACGATCTCTCTAGTATAATTGTTGCTCCATCTGGCAAGAGTTTTCCAAAGTATGGTGGACTTGTCCTCCAAGCCTAGCCCTGACCTCTGCACCGAGCAAATCTCCTCTTGTGAATGGCATACCTCTCACCGTCAACCTCTAGGGGACACAGCTCCACCTGGGCTAACCTAATAAGATGTTCCCAACATCCCCTCCTTAAATAAAACTGAGAAAGAGGCCATGACTTGCCAGAGTAGAATCAGGACCCTAAAGCAGCACAGTACATTCCAAATCATTATCTCTCCCTCTCTAGTGGCTCAGCCTCCTGCCATTGAGAAGTATCCTGTTCTTATATCCCAGGTCAAGTGGACATTGAATCCTGGGAACTGGGGAGGTTAAACAGAAGGCTGGCCAGCTTCCCCCACTATGCAGGGCATCCTGAGCAAGGCACCAGGGTTGAGCTTGTCCCAGGGACTCCTGAGGTGCTGTGAGGGACATGGGCCTCATGCTACACCATGTAGGCTGCTTCTATGCAAGGCCTGGCATGCCAAACTCCTCCTTGCTTCACATTTCAGAAAATCATGAAACGGCTCATAAAAAGATATGTCCTGAAGGCCCAGGTGGACAGAGAGAACGATGAAGTCAACGAAGGTAAGGGATTGCATCACCACAAATGTGGAGCCCTACAGCAGCAGTAAGCTCAGAAGTGAGGTGTGGGTGTCACAGGGCAAAAATCACGGTGTGGTTGGGGTACTGTGTTCCCTTCCACAGGCTGCGGGGAATCCATCCCCTCACTCGTGAGTACAGTGCATTTCCATGAGGCAATAGGACCAAGGTCTCTGTTCCCTTGCTGGTGCAGCTGAGGCTGCCCCAAGTGCAGCTCCAGAGGCCACCTCCTGTCTCTGCAGATCACCAGCAGCAGAGCCTCCCTCTCCTCATGCTACCACTTCTCCTGCCTGTTGCCTCTCATCCACTGTCTCTGCTCCACTCTTCTGCCTTCCTCCTCTACTCTTAAGAACTCATGATTAGATTGGCTTCTCCTGGATAACCCAGAATGATCTCCTTATTTTAAGGCCAACAGCAAAGAAAGCTCGATTCTGTTTGCAGCCTTAGTCCCTGTGTGCCGTGTAACACAGCACACTCTCAGGTGAACTCCACAGTTTAGGATGTGGACATCATGGAGGTGGGAGACATTATTGTGCCTACTGCAGTGATGGCTGCTTTGAGTCAGCCTCAGGTCCCTTGAGTTCAGGATGGCCCAAAGTTCCAGTACCCCACCTCATTCTGTGGGTGCACATACAGAGGGAGCAACCTGTATTCCATTTTCAGAGACTACCCCTGGATCAGTTCCAACCAGACCTGTCCTGTCTCGGTTTCAGGTTCTCAGCCTCTGACAACTAGCAGTTTCCCTAAGTATCCCCCAACTCTGTACCAGTTATTAAAACTGCAGATCCCAAACCCCACCTAGACCTAATGAATTGCTATATTTAGAGTGGGGTTTGGGGGTCTGCATTTTAGATAATAACACCAGGTGACTCTCAGGTACACTGAAGTTTTCCAACTACATTATTTTCACTGTTTGGGTTATTTTCCAGTCTATTTTAAGCAATTCCTCTTACATGAAAAGCAAATTACCTTATACCAGATCATTAATCTCCGTGAGACACCTAGGATATTTGCTACCTAGAAATGGCTGTGTCCATGACCAAAGGCACTAAGTCTCCTCCTCACTTGGGCCACAGGGGGCTACAAAGAGTCTGATCATTGAGAGGACTTTTGCCTCATTCCAGGCACCTAATGTGCAACCTCAATAATGACTGAGCTGGCTCCTGAGGTGACACTGCTTAGGGACTGAGTAGCACCCATCTACCCACCCCTACTGGGAGTCTCAAGTATAAAACTGGCAGGTGTCATGCCTGCCAGCCTCAAGCTGTGTATAACTATGATGGACATGAATGCAATTGCTACAGAAGGTGGGGAAAACCAGGTGCCCTGCCGCTTAAATGACACCACAAAAATGGGGCTCAGTGAAGCACCTGATGAAAAAAAAAAAATAGATCCATTTGTCAAGATGAATCTAGCCATACTTTCATGATCTCTGAATTTTATATGTATAATACATGCCTGGAAAACAGATTCATATCTATTTTCATATTATTCAAATAACATGTCCACAGGGAGTGGATTCCCACTGAGTCAAGTCCAGTATCTTAATATCAGGAAAGAATCTTTCTACTCTTCTTTGTGGTTAATAAAAAGATTCCCACAGCCCAGACCCCTGTGATTTCTAACCACACGGTTCACTGTGGAAATAAAAATTGAAGGTCCCAGGCTGGGGTTAGGTAGTGGTAGCACACTTGCCTGGCATGAGTGAGGCACTGGGTTCAATTTTCAGCACCACATATAAATAAATAAAATAAAGGTCTATCAACAACTTGAATTTTTTTTTTTAAATTGAAGGTCCCTAGTTGGTCCCTTGTTATGGGAGGAGGTGGTGGCAGGCATCCATGAGGGTTCTATCAGTGAGGCCATGCTGCTTGTGTGGACAAAGGGGACCTACTGGGGTACCTGGCTCACTCCTAGGAGACTGGCCAGCTCTGTGGCTGCCACTGTGCTGAGCCATTCTCTTAGGTGCCTTGAAGTTTCCCTTCCCTGCATATCTCGACAGAGCAAAACATAAAGTATCATGAAAATAAATGTTCCAGTTAATGAGGATGTTGCTCAGTCTTGAAATGTGCCATTAATGACCCCAGGAACAACAGTCTCAAGATAAGTGCTAGACACAATTCACAGCCCTGATCTCCACACCTCCTTCTAGCCACAAAGGGAGAGGCTTTCCAGGAATGGGAGGAAGAGGACTGTGTTCCTGAATATTGGGAAGCTGGGTAGTATTTAGGTCAGACAGAGCTGCCATTGCCTCACCTCTACCCCTGGCAGCTGGTCCTGCGTGTACCTGGGATGAGCCCCTTCCTTCTACTTGCTCTCACTCAGCAAAACCTCCTCTGTCCTTGCAGGTGAATTGAAAGAAATCAAGCAGGATATCTCTAGCCTGCGCTATGAGCTTCTTGAAGAGAAGTCCCAAGCTACTGGCGAGCTGGCTGACCTGATCCAACAGCTCAGTGAGAAATTTGGAAAGAACTTAAACAAAGACCACCTGAGGGTGAACAAGGGCAAGGACATTTAGCAGCCCAGTGGGCATCTGTGACTTCTACCAGCATTCCAAGGCCAGGTTGGATACCCTGGCCCCCAGCTCTGGTGGGGAGGGTCCTGGCCCACTCCTCTAGGACACAAGGGGATCCACTGGCTCAGTCTCGAGCACATCACTGACATCTCCAGCCAGGAGCCTGGACCCAGAGTGGTTATGAAACTAGGCTGCTGGGTAAGAAAAGTTACTCGGAAGAGTAGTGCCCCGACACAGGTGAGGCCTTCAGTCCAGCCTCGGTGAAATACATTCCTGTGGCCAGAGCAGGAAAAGGCCATCGTGGATGCACACGTGTGCCCTCCCATGGCACATGGGACTGCAGCTCTGGCTGTGTCCCGGGAAGTCAAACCTCCTCATCCCCTGACCCCTTCTCACTGCCCCATGCCACCCACATACACATCCAGCCAGAACCGGGAGGTGACCTGTGATCTATTCTTAAGTGCCAGATGAGAACACAGATAGCCTAATAGTAAAATAGTTCTATTTGTTTATAAAAAAAAATGTTTAAAAATCCTAAATCAAAAATTGTACTGTAGGTAGCACTGTTTAGAGAACAAAAAAGATCCAAATGATGTATTTTTACCTTTATTAAGATTATCTTGTATTTACTATTTTTACCTAAAATGGAAAGAAATAAAAATTACCTCATAAGAGCCTGGGAGATCTCTGTGGATATGCTGTGAAGCTGTCCTGCCCTCTGTCTTGAGGTGGCCTTAGGAACTCTCACATCAGAGGTGACCTGAAGGAGAAAGGGCTAACCCTGGGGGAATCCAGCAGCCAAGATCCCCAAGAAGTTCCTGGCCTCTGGCCTCTACTGCTAAGAAAGTGGCTCCCCACTTTCTATCCCCAGACCTGGTGACCCCAGCCTCATTGAGGCCAGAAAGAGGCAAAAGAAATGATGAGAAAGATGAAGTTTTCTCCCAACCCACCTCTCAGGATTTTCTCTGGTGTATGTGTTTGAGAAAAGCTGTGGGGATTTTCTCCAGAGATGTGCCATCACAAAGACTGGCACACAATCTGAAGAGCACTTGAGGATTTGTAAGTTTTTAAAAGTCCATCCATGGCCCCCTACAGGCCGCAGGTTTAAATCTCCAGACCACAGTTTATATCTGTAAAGTTCCCTGTACACACAGTATGCTGAGGTACTTACTCATCAGACCCACCCTTCATTCTGGACCCCCAATTCTCCTGTCTGAAAGAGGGGGCCGTGAATCTGAAGAACAGCCACCAGAGGGCGCCCAGTCCCAAACAATGCCCATTCTGAGCAGGTGGAAGGCAAGGCCTTGGATTCCAGAAGAGCCCTCTGGTCCCAAGGACTAGTAATGTCATCCAAAGCTATTGAGCACTTACTGTGTACCAGGTGCTATGCTTAGGGCTTTGCATGCATCGGTTCTCCAAATCTTCAGAGCAACCCTGTGAGGAAGGTCAGAGTTACAGATCAAATACCTTGAAGATGCCCTAGAAAGGGAAGAAAATCATAAATATGTAAGATATATATATATACATATTATATCTATTATATACATACATACACATGAATGAGCACACACATACACCCACATGTATTTGTGTATATGTATATATGAACCATGGTCCCCAGTGCACAATGGTTTTGACAATGATTTTTCAACTTTATTTTTGTAATACACATTCAGTAGAAACATACTTTAATTTTTGAATTTTGATCTTTTCTTGGGGTATTTGTATGTAGAGTGATACTCTCTATGATGCTGGACAATGGCAGCTCCCAGTCAGCCACCAATCACAAGGGTAAACTACCAATACTCTATGGTGTACTGTGCTACCAGCATTTGAGGATACCAGTATTCCACAAATTACAGGAGATAGTCAACACTCCATTATAAAATAAGCTTTGTGTTAGATTATTTTTCCCAACTGTAGACTAATGCAAGAGTTCTGAGCACATTTAAGATAGGTAAGCTGTGACATTTAGCAGGGTAAGTTTATTAAATGAATTTTTTTTACTTATAATATTTTCAACTTAAGATGGGTTTATTGGAGTGCAAACCCCACATAAGTATAGACTTTCATAGATACATATGTATTACAGAGGGTTGTATTTCAAGATAAACAATACATCTTCAGTAGCAGAAGATTTCTACTGAACTCTACTATAAGAAAATAGCAGATGAGATGAAGTAGTAAATAGAAGTAAAGTCTGTCCCAAAATTAAGGGATTGTGAGGGTGGATTGTGACAAACTGGTCAAAGTGCCCTTCTTAAGCAGGTTGTAGATACCAGTTCAGCTCATTGTTGCTATAAGCAATCCAGGCCCAGTTTTTCCAAAGCTTTCCAATTTCTGGGAGGCAAAGTCAATTTTGTGGATCCCCTGGCAGCTGAGATAGGTGATCAGAGATGTTGCTGACACGTGGCTCTATATCTGGGCCTTCCCAGACCATCTGCACCACCACCCAGTGCTCAAACAACACAGAAACACTCAGGTCTGGTGGGTACCTCGGGCATACTGTGCGTGCAGGGAACTTTACAGATATAAACTGTGGTCTGGGAGTTTTTAACCTGGTACTTGTAGGAGGCCATGAATGGATTCAAAAGAACCCACAAGTTCTCAAGTGCCCTTCAGACTGTGTGCCAGTCTCTGTGATGGCACATCTCTGGAGAAAATCCCCACAGCTTTTCTCAAATACTCATCCAGGCCCTGTGAAGCCTGCAGAAGATGAATGAACTTATTCAGCAAATATTTACTCAGTCCCTTGCCAAGTACTGGGGACAGGCCACATGCATCCAGTAGGGCTCCTTTTCAAGCCTGGACTCTGAATTGAGAGGCGGATATGCTTTGTAGAAGAGCAATTGATTTGCCCAGGGGATAAATTACCAATACTTCTGGAAGATTTTCTTTCAGATCTCCCACTTACCTTCATCAGAATGCTAATCAACACTTTCAAGATGCATTATTCAATTTCCCTATCTGCCTTCAACCAGAGGCAATTGGCAAACCCATTTCAAACTGTGGCACCCTTTCTCCTATCACACCTAAGTATCCAGTCTGCTCCTCACCAGAGAGGAACAAAAACAAGCCCCACCAAGTCATTAAAAATGGGAAAAGAAAACCAGCACCATCCATTTAAATTTTTCATGCCACATCTGGGAGGTGAGAATGGTCCAGCAATGAACTCATGGTGGCCAGGTGGGTGGGAGAAGGGACCCCGCTTTGTAGTACTGCTGAGGAAGCCTGGAACAGAGGGCCAGCAGAGCACATCAGCAGGGAGCTTAGTGATTTTTCCAGACACTGACAACCTCCACACCCTTTGCCTTTGTTGAATTAGCCAGGCAGAGGAAGCAGCTGTTGGAGACACCAAACAGGGCAATGTGGAATGGAACCTGAGCGGGGCTCAAGGACAGATGAAAAAACAGCCCAGATCCTCCCTGAAAAAGCTCACACAACTCCCCCAAGATATGCACACTTCCCAAAGCACCTCCTGTCCTCTGTATCTCTGCACACTTACTGTCGTTCTGTCCACAACATATGCCTTTAGTATCTTTCTCCACTGCCCAGAGGGAAACTCCATAAGGGGATCTGATCTGTTCCCCACCAGGCAACTGGTACAGGGCCAAAGGGTAGGCACTCAATGAAGGACTGCCGGGCCCTTCTGGGCCTCATTTTTCTAAAGCTCCTTCAGACAGCACCATTGGATCCTGAAAAAACTTCATGGATTTGCAGAAAATGCAAGCCATCCCCTGCTGCACCTCTGCCCAGAGGTGCCTGAACCACGTGACCCCATTTCCCTTCTAATCACAGCCTGGAAGGAGGCCCCACTGCTTTTCCCAACACAATGCACTGCTTACTGTCTTAAGGACTCAGGAGTGAAAGCTGCTGGCCATGTCTCCGGGGTGACCAGAGGTTAAGCAGTGAGTTCTCCAGTCACTTGTCACTTTCTGATGGCTCCTAATAGGACTCAACAAGTCCTAGTGACACTTCCTAAGCAAAAGCTCCCAATTAGCCCCCCCCCCCAGCTGTTGCTAAGGGACACAATGCTCACACATTTGAGAAAGCACAGCAGCCTCCTGTAACCATGGAAGGTTAACTCCCCACCCCCAACCAAGAAAGATCCCAGAACAACAACAAAAAAAAATAGCCTGCGGCAGCCCAGGCTGAAGAAGGTTCCCTTATGCAGGTGTGACTCTGAGGAAGCTACCTGAATGGCGGCAGGCCTGGAAGCCTGTGACCAGACACCTCTCTGGGGAGGGCAAGACACCTTCATGGATGAATGTCCCTCTTCCAAGAGCTCATTAATGCTTGTGTGAAGTGCAGAGTCGGAAGGGCCCTTGAGGCTGTAAGCCAAGGAGTTTCAATCTACCTATGCAGACAGGCACCTCCATTTTATGTTTATTCCACTCCTCCTTTCTTCCCTCCAAGGGTGGAACTCCTAAGGGAAAGGAACTCCAGGAGAAACACATCCTTGTAACCCAACTTACACAGGTCAAGCAGGCAATGAAAGTACCTTCAGCCCTGGGTCCCAGGCACAGCAAGCTCCTGAGGCTCACCCTGACCTCGCCCAGCCTTGAGAAGGAGGCCAGGAGGCCAGCTCCCACTATGGAAAACCCACCCACTCACTGACTGTTGGCCTGCTCTTGCTCCTCTGCTTCCCCTAGCAAGCAGTGGGGACATCCTCAGGGAAGAGACACAATATGGGGGGAAAATTATGTGGGCTCTGGTCCCCAGAGATCTGGGTCTGTAGATAACAAGGGAGAGGAGGATTGAGGGAAAAACTGAACATTTGAGAGAAATGGTGATGGAGGAGTTTGGGGCTCTCCTCAATCCAGGAACGCTCCCCTCCAACTGCAGCAGGAGAGAAATGGAGGCCAGGTCAGGGTACAGAGAGGCCAAGGCAGTCAGCAGAGAGGACAAGAGGGAAGAGGAGTGTGCCAATGTCCCCAGAAACCAGGGCTGTGGCTGAACCAGCAACCCCACACTGCCAGGCCCTTCTGGATTGAGCCAGAGACCAGTTCAGCCACCTGTCAGTGTACGTGGGGTCTCCAAAAGAGCCAGCCCCTGCCGTGCACCCAGGAGGCATGACATGGAGGAAGGAATTCAGGCAGGGACAAAGTAACTTATTGGGAATTTTAAAACTGTGGATTTCAGGTCTTCAGAGTATTGAGTCAGAAATAACTGGGTCAAACATAGCCCACCGTGCCACGACATGCATGCATGGATGTGGCATCAGCTACATGGGCAGACAAAGAGGCCATATGTCTTGGGAGCAAGGGACATGTAGAGACTGCCTGATAGGCCTGACCCACACTCCCCAAGGTCAGTATCTCACCCTGCCCTGGCAGACTTGGAGCACATTGGGGAAATAAAAGACAAAAGAAAACAACTTAAATATGCCAAATAAAAATGTAACAGGACAATTCTGGGTGTCTGATGGCAGGTGCCTAGGCCAGCAGGAGAGCGAGAAGGAGCGGAAATGTTGAGGGGCATGCAGACCTGGTACTGGTTGTGAACAGATCTCACTCCACCCCAGGCATGGGCTAGCACCTAAACCCCACACAGTCACCTACAGGGATCAGTTCTCCCAATGTTGACATCAGACCCGAGCAGGAGTAACCGGGTTTTCCTAGAGTTGTATGTGTGTGTGGTGGGTATGGCCACAGGATTGCGGAACAAGAGAGTGTGCATCCGGTTCACAGTAGACCTCCTGCCATCCAGAGAGCGACTGTCCATAAATGACATCAAAGAGCAAGGAAAAATAGAAGGGAGAAGAGGAGATAGGAGGAGGAGGGAGAAGAAAAGAAAGGGAAGGAAAGGTATAGCATAACGTTGACCCTGGGTCTAGCTCACCCCTGATGCTCTGCTTCCTACCGGATCTTCCTTAAACCTTGTGATCTGTTCCAGATGACCTTTCAGTTCACCTCCAAATAAACTCCATTTTTGCTTAAGCTAATTTGAATTGGTTTTCTGTCATTTACCTCCTCAGACTCTTGATGAACACAGATGTGATCCTAGGGCTTCTTTTCCTCACCCTTTCCTTGGGTCTGGTCTTCAGCTTCTGTGATTAGAAGTGCCAAGGCCAAAATCTGCCAGGACTGTTATTCTTGAGATGCAGTGAGATTCTGGACAATGAGGAGGTCCAGATTAAACTGCTTAAGAGAGAATAAGCAAGGCATGGGGCCTGGCAGGACTGCTATAGGACCCAGGGACAGCAGCCCCTCCGTACCTGGGAGAAGAGTCTTCCTACTCTGCCCAGGCTACAGGTTTGGAAAAATCCAGAATTGGCACATTAGGCATTCCTGTGAGGTATCTCTCCACCGCTTTGGAGGCAGCAGATAAGAATGTGGCCAACAGGAATATAAAGGAAAGGTGGGACAAGGCTGCTAGCAAGGTGACCACAGTTATTGTGCTTATTGGTGAGGGTGACCCCTCAGAGACTCCAGAAATAGCCAGTAGATACTTTGAGTGTAACCAGTTTCTAGCCGGTGAGGTTGCTGCTATAAATAGGAAATACATAGCTTTATTTCTTAGGTTCAGTCTGGCGAAGTGGGACTATTTCAGTTACATAAATGCAACCTGATATTGGATTTCTGGGGACTCCTCCTGCTTTCCATGAGCATGGATCATTGGGAGCAGCATGAATCCCAACAGCTATACCACTGACTCAGATGCCAGGGGGAGAGCAGTGACCACCCCAGACCTGAGCAAGAAAGGAAATGGCTTTTTGGATCATTTCAATGATAGACAAAATACAACTCCAGGATTTCATGCTCTGCTCAAATCCATCACAGAAAGGACACTGCAGCAAGGCAGAGCCCCTGGTGCCTTCCCAATCCACAGAACTAACCTCAATGTCCCCAAATCCTGGCCAGCCCTGCGGAAGGGGAGCATGCTGTCTCTCTGACACCAGGCTGTTTTTTTTTTTTTTTTCAGATGCAGCTTCACATAAAGCCATTCACAGAATTCTCATTGTTGGTGACATGAGCATGATCAGAATATATATTCTGTGCTTCAGCAAAGATTATAGAGTGTCATCTCATGACACTGCTTATTCTGAAATGCACATGCTTTTCTGAGCCCTAGGCCCCCTGAGCCTCTCAGTCCCCAAGCTGAGTTCAGAGACAAGTGACTTCCCTTGTGTTGAGGCTGCAGGGTGAGGGTGCTACAGATAAGAATTCTAGTCACTGTGTAGATTCTCAATGTTTCCCAAAGGGTAGAAATACCATTTTCCTGATTCTTAAAGACCTTTGGTCTGTCCTCCCCTGTAAACATATGATATGAAAAATTCAGCTTGAGGCAAAACATAGGGATACTTTCTGAAAAAGGGAGCTAACAGCTTATTCCCGACATGTGAGGAAACCAAGGGAATTATTGTTCTGCACTCAGCCTGAAAGTCACAGGTCAACTCTCAGAGACTGAAAGTGTTCCCCGAGCTCATGATATGTGGCTGACTACCTTGGGTCTCTGCTGCATGGGCAGAAACAAGGAGATGGAGTTGGAGGTGAGAATAGGACTGGGCCCAAGCCTCCAACACAGAGGCACAAAAGAAGAGGAGGAGGGGGAAAGTGGGCCCATATGTGCTCCCACATCAGCCCACTTGGATGCCGCCTGAGGACATATGTAGCAGACGTCAGTGGCTTCACCTTCTTGATGAGCAGAGACTCCTGCAGGACTCAATGGAGGGCACACCAGAAAACCACGAGCAAAAGGCAGCATCATGTGAGGACACTCTATGGAAAAGAGAAAATCACACAGAATCTGAACATGGCCCAGACCTTGGTGTCTCCTCCTTATGAGCTATGGTTACCCACCAGCACAAACCACCATTAGTGCAGAGCAGGGAAGCCTGGACCTGGGTAGCCTCCCGGTGTCACACCATAGGCCTCTAAGTTCAGGAAATGATGGGGCCAGTGCATTGGTCCCAGTTAAAAGAGATTCGCTGTCTGGGAGCAGATGCTCTATGTGCCCAGCATGACCACCATTCTGTTCTGTGAAGAGCTGGCATGACTTTACAAGAAAGGAAAATACGGTTGTGCTGAACTATTGCATCTGTGGCCCCAGTGAGAGGTGATACACACACTGTGCATTCCCTCCTGCATGGCCACTAAGCATAGTCATGTGACTTGCTTTAATTAATAGGGCATTAGCAAATATATATATTTGCTAATATATATTCGCCCACTGGATCATGTCCTACAGCAAGCCATCTGCCGTGTTGTCAAGGAGTTCTACACTACTGAATGTGCAAAGGCATATGGAGAGAAACCTCAGAAGACCAGAGGCTCGCGTACTTTCCAGCCTCGTCAAGCCCCCAGTTTAGAGCAGCCACAAGAGTGATTCAGCTATGTGGAGCAGAAGAGCTGCCCAGCTGGGCCTTGCCAACTACAGAACCATGAGAAATAGTAGTGCTGTCGCTTCAGACCCGTTAGTTTTGAGGTAGTATGCTACCTGTAATAGATAACTAAAACGCAGGGGCTAAGGATGGTTCAGGAACGTTTCACATCATACCCAGTCCATTTATAGGAGAGTAATCTTACCCATGCATCCCCCAAAATGATCTACTCCTGAGTCCTCAGGCCTGGTGCCTCAACTAATAGTATCCAACAAATGCAAGTCAACAGGTTAATGAAACTGCATTCAGGGTTTCCACCTGCCCAGGTCAGCTGTGCTCCACTTAGAAACACTATTTCTAGACACCAGTAGAACCTCTGCCCTGCCCTGAAAACCAGCTTTGGCCATCTTATGGGAGGATGAATGCAACCAGTTAACCCAGGCTTCAGCTCAGTCACAGGTCACAACATGTGAAGGACGAGATGGGTTCCAGAACTCCCACTCTGAGGGCCTTGAAGCCTCACTACAGAGAACAGAGTGATCCTGGGACAGAGAAGTGGATTTCCAAGGGATTTTTTCCCCTATGAAATATATTGCACCACATTACGTTAAAATATAATGCACCGCATTTTTCTTGGTGCACTATAGTTATGTATAGTGGTGGGATTCATTGTTGTGTATGTATATACACACAATATAATACTACAATTGGGTCAATACTATTCTCCTGTATTTCTCCTTTCCCTCCCTTCTTCCATCTCCCTCATCCCTTTCCTTTACTCTACTAATCTCCCTTCTATTTTCATGAGATAACCCCCACATTTCTTCTCCTCTTTTCTCTCTACAGAGAAAAAAAAAAAAAAAGCTTTTTGCTCTGTTGAGAGAAAAAAAGAGCTTCCATATATAAGAGAAAACATATGACCCTCAACATGATCCTGGGTTTGGCTTGTTTTGCTTAACATCATTTTCTCAAGTTCCATCCATTTTCCTGCAAATGACGTAATTTCACTTTTATGGCTGAATAAAATTCCATTATGTGTGCATACCACATTTTCTTTATTCTTTCATCCATTGATAGACACCTATGCTGGTTCCATAGTTTGGTTATTGTGAATTATGCTGCTATAAACATGGGTTTGCATGTATCACCATAGTATGATGACTTTAATTCTTTAGGATAAATACCAGGAGAAGTATAGCCTAGTCATATGGTGGTTCCATGCCTAGTTTTTTTTTTTTTTTTAGGAACTTCCATACTGATTTCCCTAGTGGTTATACTAATTTATAATCCCTCCAGTAGTGTAAGTGTTCCTTTTTCTCCACATTCTCTCCAGCTTTTATTATATTTGTATTCTTGAGGGCCGACATTCTGACTGGAGTAAGATGAAATCTCAGTGTAGTTTTGATTTGCATTTTCCTAATTGTTAATGATGTGAAACAGTTTTTCATATATTTGTTGGCCATTTGTATTTCTTACTTTCAGAAGTGTTCATTAGGTTATTTGGAGGAGTTTTGGTGCTAAGTTTTTGGAGTTCTTTATATATTCTAGATATTAATCCCCTACAGAACAGTATCTAGAAAAGATTTTCTCCTATTCTGTAGGTACCCTCTTCACACTCTTAATTGTTTCCTTTGCTGAGCAGAAGCTTTTTAATAAGAGTGGTGGGCAATACAGAGGAGATATCACAAGGAAATGAGTGGGTTATTCTCTGATACAGTTTGTTGAATGCCTCTCAATGGCCCATGTGTTAAAGACTTGGTCTCCAGGATGGCACTATTGAGAGGTGGTAGAATCTTTAGGACATGAGGTCCAGTGGGAGTCCTTAGGTCACTGGGGATGTGCATTCAAAGGGGATTGTGGGATCCTAGACCCTGTCTCTTTCTCTTTTCTCCATGGCTCATGAAGTAAGTTGTTCTGCTCTGCCTTGCTCCTGCCATGATGTGCATCCTTGACACAGGCCAAAAAACCTGGGTCCAATCATTCATGGACTGGAACTTCCCAAACTGTGAGCCAAAATAAACCTTTTCTAGTATAAGTTAATCACCTCAGGTATTTTGTTATAGCGACAGAAAGCTGACTAAGATATTACCCACTGGTCCTTGGTGACTTCCTCTTAGGATTTCCAGTCTTACAACTGTCTGAGCACTTTCATATACTTTATCTCATTTAATTGGAACAACAACCCATTGAGGTAGGCGGCAGAATTCATTACCTCCTTCTAATAGACAAAGCATAAGTAGAGGGGCTGGGGATATGGCTCAGTTGGTTGAGTGCTTGCCTCACATGCATAAGGCCTTGGGTTATATCCCCAGCACCATAAAAAAAAAAAAGTTTAAGTAGAGCAGGGGTGCCTTCCAGTGGGACAATCTATGAATTGAAGGCTCAACTAGCCTGGGTGAAGAGTGGGAGCAAATAAACAGACTGAATGGTAGAAATGTCCTTAGGCTGAGCAAGGAGTACAGAGCACTGTCCCTAGAAGGCAGCCTGGAGAGAAGAGACACTGGTTGATGGGTATTTCTCAAAATGGCCCTGGGACTTCCAGCTGAAGATCCCCTAGGACATACATTATTAAGATAGATCCACAGAGTGAGGGGAAGGCTAAAATGCTCTCATCAGATGGCCAACTATATTTGACACTATTGCCCCAGATCTCCTGCAGGATGGCATGGTTATCAGGTCACCTGACTGGTAGGTGGTAGAGATAGGACTGGACCCCAAGCCAGGTGCAGAGCTCTAGCTAGCTCAAGGTGGAACTGATCCAATTTGGGGAGGCTATTTGGGATTCGGGCATGCAGAAAAGATAGAGAATGAAACTTGAAGGCAGCAGAAAAGTAAAGGAAAAGAAAAGAAATAGGGGTGGAGAGCTCACTTCCCATCCACCCTATCCTATGCAGCATCTCCGTCATCAGACAGCCTTGCTATGAAGTGAAAACTCACAGTAAAAGAGACAGTAAACACCAGAGTCCAAGGACGACTTAACTTGGATTATGTCTCCAGTTTCTTGGAGCTGAGGAGATGTCATCCATGTACAGGGACATGGACAGCATCCTCTCCCACTTCTGTCCTGGATCTTAGGAGTCACCTGGAGTCTGAGCAGAGTCCTGAGACAGACTACCTTCCAAGGCATCCTGGCACTAGACCAGCTGGGGGAAGAGGGGGCGGGGGGTTAACTCCATCATGCCTTTGGGTTCCTGGGATTAAGATGGATGGCCGTATGAAAAGCTCCAACAGGCTGAGCAAGTGAGGTGGGGGTGAGAGACAGGGGTGGGATGGGGTCCACTCCTCTTCCTACCCCAACTTGTAGGAAAGACACAGGAGCTGGATATTCATATGGGAGATTTACTTTTTTCTCTCTCTCTCACCCTTTCCTACTCTTTGTGACTGAAACTGAGGCACTTCCATTCTGCATCAGAAGAAAATGTGCTGTTTAAGTGCATTCATAATTAGACCCAGGTAATTCGCTCTTTAATAATCAGCAAGCTGCTCCCTCTAGCCCACTAAACCTCCTCCTGTCTCCCTGTTTCTATTTTCATCCCCATCCCCGCCCAGGTGGGGATTCCTTAAAGGGGCCCTGCTGGCCTGTCATCTCTTCCCTCCATTTCTAAATGGTCCTGGTGGGGCCCCCAGGGTAGCCCTTTTCCTCTGTCATGATTCAGAATGAGGTTCTGAGCTAGGGCTCCATGGGGCCAGAGAAGCAGATTTTGAGAAAGGGCTCTATTTTGGGAGTGTAGATATGAAAAAGCCCAGCCAACTCACCCACTGGCTCAGCAGAACCCAGCCCTGGACCCTCCCAAGCAAAATGATAAGTTTCTCTTCCACCCTGGTTGTCCTCTCAAGTGGGCACAGGGAGGATGGAAAAGTATCCTCAGTGATGTGACTGTCACTGTCATCACGAGTTGGGGCCCACAGTCTTCCTCCCAGAAGCCCCAGCCATGCAGGGAGAGGGGCTGGGAGGAGGCAGGCGGATGAGGCCTTTGAGGAATGAGGAAGAACCCAAGAGGGGGGAAAGAAGAAAAAAACAAATTACTTTTACTGTTTTGTTTTATACTGTTTTCTTAAAATATTATTCTCATTACAAAAGTAAACCATGGTCACTGGAGTAATTTTCTAAAAGCCTCAGCAACTAAAAAAAAAAAAAAAAGGAAAGAAAGAAAGAAAATCACCTCTTAATCCAACCATCCAGGGATAACGATTAGTGGATATTTGCTTGAGGCTTCCTTTGCATATTTATATAAAAATCTGCAAACACAAGTGAGGGAGAAGTATAAGGTTTGGTTTGGTTTTAATCTCTGTCAAGAGCTCCCACCCCCCCACCCCCGCCATTCCTCCAAGACGGGGGAAATCTCAGCAGGGCTGGAGAACCCACCCAGCATACCTGGCGCTGCTGTAACCTCCGTGGCTATAGTCACTGACTCCCACCCACTGGCCTCTATGTCTACACTGGCATCATAATACCCCTCTTCCAATCTGCTTCCTATGGGTTGCTACGTGGACCAGTATGTGACCTCTCAGCATGGCTGTGCATGCTCAGCCAGAGAACCTCTTGGCCTCCTCTCAGAGATCCACCTAAAGCTAAGGTTTCCTTATCTCCCAACCAATTCTCCTTACCTCCCACTCTACCCTGTCCCAAGATGCAGGAGATAGTTTCTAACTTCGGCAATGGCCCCTACTCAGGGCTGCCACATAAGGTCGAGTAGTGTGTGCATCATGCAAAGATGTCCGACTGAAATGGATGCAACAGGAAGCCAATTATAATTCACCCATGGGTGCCATATGCACTAGCCACAACCCTGCCCTTTCTCATCATGTGTTGTTCCAAGCCTCAGCCTGGACTTCTGAAATGCCAATAATTTGATTCATTTGTTAGCTGGATGTTGCAATGTCCACTGTCCTTGTGCCTTCCCTGAGGCAATTACTGTTGAACAGTCTGGCTGCTGCTGACTGACTGCAAGAAAGGACCACAGGTGTCAGCAAATGCAGGAGGAACGCCCTGGTTTATGATGGTCTCATACTCACCCACACACGTGGATATGTTCATACTGCAAATGCACAGTACATTCACAGCTCCAAATGCTGAGTTTGGATCTTAAGGTTCAGAACAAAAACCTGAGTTTCAAAAAGTATGACAGATAATCTGAAGGAGCTAGGGTACAGGAAGCCCCATGAGGAGAAACTAGGGATAGTCCCTGGAGAATGCTAGCCCCAGCCTTTCAGCACCCATTGGGGGATCTGCAGGACACTGCCTTTCTCGCCTAGGTAGGCGAATTCAAGAACAGGAGACCGGGACTGGATGGCAGCCTGTCATATCTTGAAATGCCCTTAACACCCCTGAGTGTCTTCTTTGGTTCCACCCTCTCACTGGTGCGGCCCAGTGCCATTACTGGGGGAGTGTGATCTTAAAGGCTTTTTCCAAGAAGGGGCCAGATGACTCCAAGTCATCCAGCCCACTTCTTCCATCCCCCAGACATGGGCCCGCAGGGGTGGGAGAGGCCCCTTCCCCAACAAAGCTGGGGTGAGAGGCCCTTCCCCAACAAACTGGGGTGCAGAAGACCACATGTACCTCACCAGAGGAAGAGACAACCTAAGTCCCTTCTAGACCTGAGAGGAGGAGCACCATAGATTCCTACAGCCTCTGCATAAAATGGCAATGCTAATGGAGTTTCCAATATAGATTTTAAAATGCCACTTAAAGGACAGCTCTGGTTCTCTCACTTAAAACTTCTTCACACTTCCTCCTGAATCAGGCCACGGGCCTCTGGGTGCCTCCCTCCCTCCCTCTCTCCCTATGAAGGAGTAACAAAGCAAAAGGGATCATCTTTCAGGATTCTTGCTAACCATGAGCTACTTCTCTGTCAGGGGACTTTGTCTGCCCCTCCCCACATCTACAGTCCCTTCTGCCCAAGCCTCAGAGCCACCAGTTAGGGCCCTGCCACTCCCAGAGGAAGAAGTCAGCCCTGCACAAGAAAAACAAGGACAGAAAGGAGTGCTCCTTTAAATGGTGGCCAAAGGGAAGGTTTGCAGCAGGGGACTGGTAGTAGGGAGTCTTATCCAAACACAGGAGGATGAGGTCCATCTTTGGTCATCCTCCAGTATCTCCAAGTGATTGGTTCCAGGACCCCCAACCCCCCCACACCCTGCCCATAGCAAAATCTGTGCATGCTCAAGTCTCTTATATAAACAGGTGTATAACCTCTCCATGTGCCTCCTCTCATATGCTTGAAATCATCTCTAGATGAATTAAAATACCTAATTTGTTATAAATGCTATGGAAATCATTGCTAGGAGTACATTGTTTATAAAATAACAAGGACAAAAATGCCTGGACGTGTTCAATACAGGCCCAGTTTTTTTGGTTTGGGATGTTTTCCACCTGCAGTTGGTTGACTCTCCTCATGCAGAACCTGCAGCTTCAGAAGGCCGACTGGAGTTTTGTGGGATAGAAACCCAGTTGTTGTTTCATAACTTTGGAGAGAAAAAAAATGGATATATAATTTCAAATCCTGGGAGAATGTGCTTCTGAGTTTTGTAAACTTGGATGTTCTTCCTCTTTCTAGTCAGGGGGCTGTTTCGGAACCTGAAGAAGGTTGAGTCAGATGCCCTTTCCCAGTCCTCCCTTGGTGGCTGGAAGCCAATCCAGATAGGGTGGTTTTGTTTGCTTTTATATTTGGGATCTTTGTCAGATTTTTTTGTTTTCAATTTATTTTGATTCTGTTTCTTGTACTAAATAAGTATTCACTTTAAAACCTTATTCTGGAATCTCATTCTCAGTCTGTTCTCTGTAGTCATATTCTGGAGTCTTATGAGCTTGTATATCTTAGGGGTCTTTTGAGAATAAGCTCCAGACAACCTAGATATCCCTTTGAGGATGGACCACGGGGTGAGCAAAGGGCAGGAGACCACTGTCATTTCAGTGTCCCATAACAGGGCTTTGGGCCTGGGCAATAGCTGCACCAGTGGAAATACTTACGGCAGGAAGAGAGAGAAGGCCAGCAAGGACCTGAAGCCTGCAACATATCTGGGCTTCACACCACCTAAGAGAGCAGTGAGTCACTGGCTTCAAGGGGGAGCTGGCCAACCTCCTGGACTCTGACCTCAGCCCAGACTCAGAGGTCAACCCATGACTGAAGCCTAGGAAGGCAGAATCTGAGGCACATGGTCAGATCCAGCAGAGGACATCTGGGACTGTCTCAAGGTGTCATCAGCCCAAGAGAGTGCAGGAAGGAAGGGTAAGCTGAGGCCAGGGCCTGGGAGAGAGGACTTCTGAGGAGAGGTGAGTCTTGTTGAGTCTTCAACCCCTGGCACTTGCCTCTTCCTCCAGGACTGGACAGCCTTCTGCAAAGGGTCACCAGCCCCAGCCTCAGCAGAGGAAAGAGGATCCTGCCCTGGATTCGTGAGCCCAGTGCTGCCACCACTTCATACATCCTGCCTGACAGGGGATTACTAAAAGCATCTGTAGGCCAGGAGGAGACACTTTTAACTTAAGGCTCTTCCTACCAAGTTCTCCCCTCCCCTCCACTCCTGAGGCTCCCATCAGCACTGTGCTCTAAAGCCTCCCTGTTGCCTGGTGCTTCAGGTCCTTCCTCAATGAGTTCTTTGGCCCCAGCCTTGCTACCTGGCCCCAGACCAGTCCCTGAAGCCATTCTCCATCAGTGCCACTGAGAGGAGGAGCCTCTTCCCCCACTAAGCTCCACTCTCCCCTTCCTTGCTACCTGTCTCTGTGTCTGTGTGGGAAATACTTCCTCTGGCTCCCAGCCTCCTCCAAGCAGAATCTCCCAAGTTAGGCACATAGAAGTATAGGGACAGGGAACTTAAACTAGACTACCAGGTGCCCCTGAGACAAGCTACTAATCCCAAACAACCCTCCTGTTACCAAGTCCCCTCATTTCTTTTGTGACATGCTAGCTCTATCCCAGCTCTAGCCAACTGCCTAATTTGTGGTCAGAGTGGTGGCCTGTCCTTTAGTATGTAGTGATCCCATTCATGATTCCACCCCAGCACCCCTGGCTGGGCTCAGGCCACAAGAGGAAAAGTATAGTTTCACTGCCCTTCAAAACCCCCACCCATCCCTGAGAAGGGAGGTGATGGGGTTCTGGGGGTGATGATCAGTCAACTCTCAGTCTCAGTGACCTGGAAGCCTTGTATCACTGGGACCCATTTGGCTTGAAGCCACACATCTGAAGGGATCCAGAGAGGCAGGCAAGGTCACATGTCATTCAAACCAATAAGAACAATGTTGAGGAACTAACCAGTGGGTGGGAACATTTAGTTTAAAAAGTTGCACACCCAGTAACAGCCATCACAAGAGTCAGAGCCCACACCTTTGGCCTGCAAGTCCAGCTTTGCACCCTCTTCTAATGTCCCTAGTCACTCATATCAAGACTGACTCTCCGTCCCACTATCTGATCAGCCAGAGACCCACAGACCCATGGACTGGATGACAGAGCCAGAGATGCTGTTTCTGACATAGGAGACTACATCCTTTTGTGGTTTCTCTCCTCGTAGTACCACCTCTCCCTCACACCCCATCTTTTCTCCAATTGCTCCACTTCACCATCCAAACTACAGCCACCTTGAACACCCAGCATGACCATTTCCCAAGTCCTTTATTGCCTACTCTCATCAGGAAAAGTTTCATTTTGGAATCTAGCCTTGGGCTACTTGCTGTTTAGTTCTTAAATTGGCCATTTGAAAATATAACCTTAAATCACCAATCACGGCAGTTGCCAAAGTTACCTGTAAAAACAGAAAGAGGAGGAGGAGCAGGAGGAAGAGAAAAGCCATTGCCAGGGATGATGGTTTAAAAAAAAAAAAAAAGTTATTCACAGAGAGGGAGGGGTCATTCCATTTTAGAGCAGTCTAACCCCACCCTCTCTCCATACACAGGGATACCAAATGCAACAGTATCCAACTCCGGCCTTGAGATAGCAACTCTTAAGCTTGACCTTCAGTCTCAGCCTCTGTGTGACAATCAGTGGTTTAACTCCCAGAGCATGGGGGAAGAAACTGAAATGGCTGTACTGAATACCACAGGCCCATGAAGCACAGTTTACAAAATCCTGGGGCTCCAATGCTCCCTGTCTGTCTCCAAAGTTTCCACTCAACAGCTGCCAAATGGCTCTCATGTGGCAGGAAAGCGCCCTTGCCTTGCTTCCCTGGGCTTCTCTCAGACAGGCAGACTAGGAAGGCACGTGTGTGTCACTCAACAACTACGTAATGGGAAAGAGGTGGCTCTAAGGTCCCAGGCCTGTGACCTCTGCCTGTCAAAGCTGACCTCTGAGCCCCCTTTTATAATCTTTCCAAAGACTTAAATGTATGAGTACACAATGCTCCCTTAATGGAAGGTCGCTTGGTTTGTATAAAAAGCTGTGTAAACTTCATCTCTGCATTTACTCAGTACTGGCCTTGTTTAATTTCCTGCCAGGGATGTGTAGGGAACGTGACTGCCCTCTCAGGGCTCTGAATATCTTTCAAAAAAGAAATCGTGCCCTCCCTACTTCAGGACCAAAAGACACCACCCCTCCAAATTCCTCCAACTTTGCCAAGAGAAAAGGCATTTTGACCACACATTCTTCCTCAGGAGAAAAAGCAGCTAAGACTGAGTGAATGAGCACAGGCTGCGAGTTTGTGGCTTGCTTGCTCCACCACCCAACTCCATGAGCTTTCCAAGTAACACCACTTCTTGGGGTTCCAGCTTCCTCCTGGGGAAAGTGGGAATGATAGCAGTGCCTTCACAGGCTGCTATAGGGGAAAAGATGAATTCTGAAGCCTGGTGCTCTGCTTATGGTAAAAGGGTCATGAATAGCATCTACCAGAACTGCTCCTTCATGGGAGGCTTCATCATAGTGGTCAAGTGCATGGACTCTAGAACTGGGGAAGCCCAGGTTCAAGCCTCAGCTCCTCCATTCCCGGATGCAGCATGGGGATGAAAAGAAGCTGTGGGGAAGCAATGAGCAGTGTTAGGAACCCCCAGGCTCAGAGATTGTGGAACTGCAGGGATGCCCATCTACACCAAATCCTCTGCAGATTCCCTGTTCCACAATCATTTCCTGGATGATCACAGCTTGTTCCAGAGCAGGACCGGAAGTCAACTACCTTCACTCCTTGTTCAATAGTCCACAATGAGTTGAGGACTGCACAGGTTCCATCTGGACCTTCCAACTGTGCCATCCAGTTCTTATCTGGGTATCATGGATGGAGTTGAAAAGAAGTAGGGAAAAGGGCCTTGTTACTCCCCATATAGACTCCAGGAGAAAAATCCAGGCCAACCCCCAAACCAAGCTACTCAAGCTCTGCATTCAAACTAGGACCCAGAAGTCACTGACAGTTTGTAATCCTTTTCCATATATGGCCCATATACTATTGCTCCCCATTGTTGAAAGAGCCAATGAGGCCTGCTCTGGTTTTACAAAATTTCCTGTAGGATCCTGCTGTTTGAGTGTCTAAATAGGTCAGATCTTTAGAGAAAGGGACTCCTGCCCATAACTATTGCTGCTACCACATCAGTGTTACATGGTAACTGTCCTGTGCTAATAAGGATAAGGCCTGTCCCCTCTCAGAGCCAGTTTCCCATTCCAAAAATGAGGTGTTGACCTAAGCAGTAGCCAAGAGTAGAGCCAGCAGCTTCCCAGGACCAAGGTAGGCTCTGTCTGGGTTGGTGACTGAGCAGATGGGGCCATGATGAGTTCTTCTGGGTCCTACCCTCCTTGTAATGCCTCCCTGGTTGGGGAGGCCCTCAGGGACCTACCCATGGAATTAAATGGAAAACACTACAAAGAGCCTCTTGGAGCAATTTTTTTGCATCTTGTTCAGCAGCCAAACACTCTAAAGTCAGTACTTGGGACCACAGTTTTAAAGACAGATGAAGAGCTCACGGAGGTATCTTCTGGGTATCACAGGGATTTGTGAGGATGAGCTGTGGCCTGGAACAACTTGGTGGTTCTTACTGTACTGGTGACCTGGCACAAAATGCAGAGGGGAGAGGGGAATAAGTAATTCATCTCTTCATCATTCAGGGAATGTCACCAAGCTCTCCCCAGGTACTTTCCCTAGAGGAAGAAGAAAGGGGTAGAGAGACACAGATGTGAACTTGGCTGATCCAGTGAGGGTCTCAGACAAGTGACCAGGCAACAGGGCTATGATTACAGTGAGGCATGGGACATCTAGGGTGTAAACCTGAAGGAGATACCTGCTCCTGACCCTGACCTTGCAAGAACCTGAGAGCAAGAGTCTCCTTTAGATTGGTTCCTTAGGCTTCTTACCTGCTGCCTCCGGTTTTGATCTTGCTGGACAATGATCTCCAGGGCTTACAAAGAAGAAGCACAGGATCCATGGTGGACCAGGACAGGGTTCACCTTCTGGCTGGGGGTTTAGAAAGTTTCTAGCAGGAAGTGAGGAGTCTGGAGTCCTGGAAAAGGGGACTTCCCCACTCCCAGTCCAACTGACTGCTCACCTCTGTCCTGGCCACCAGTCCTTTCCAGGGCTTCCCAAAGTGGGTGGGTCATGGCCACTCCTCTTACCCCTCTATTTTTTAGCAGGACTGCAAATGCTGTTGAGCAAGTGAGCTCCTAGTGGAGAAGCACACTTACCCACAGGCTCCAGTTTGAACAAAAGTCTGTGCCTTTACTCGGGTGTGCCCTGCCTAAGCTATCCAGCAGCCAGTGGGGGCTTCACCCAAACTGGCTGGTGTCCATGCTCTGCTAAACCTTGTTTCTGAGTTTGCATCGCTCAACTGTCTGTTTTCCCTGTGGCTCTGTTCGTAGGTCTGTAGCTGTGTCTTTGACCCTCCATCTTTCTGTGACCCTATGGGCGCGCTTGCTAGAGGGCCCCCCTCTGCCCCCGCACCAACCCTCCCCCGCCCCAGCTCAGCTTTCTTGCTTTTTGGTATCCTCAGCTCCTGAGTGTTGTGAGGCGGGCAGTGGGCAGTCACAGCCGTGTCCTTCCTCGCCCTCATTGGTTCGCAGCTTCTCCCAAGGGGCAGCCCCCACCAATCCCGCCCCCTCCCCCCGCCCAGGACCAAAGCGCGCCCAGAGCTGCCTCAGAGCTATCTCCAGCTCAAACAGGAGCCTAGCAGCCAGAGGAAGTGAGGACAAGCTGGCCACACACACCGGGAAGTCTCCACAAGGACCCGGGACTGCAGGACTGCCTTGATAGCTGCCGCGGCGGTGGCGCCAGCGCCAGAGGACTGACTCGGAGGACTCCGCGCCACCCGCCCTCGGTGCACTCTGCGTCCAGTGCGGAGCTTCGGCAGCACTCACTCAGCACCTCTCACAGTCGCTGCAGCCCAGACGCGCGCCTGGAACCCGGAGCTCCCCCAAGCTGAGGGTAGGAGCCGAGAGAGCGGCTGTGAAACCGTGAGACAGTCAGAGACTTGGGACCTCTCTCTTGCTGGCAACAGCGATAAACAGGGAAAGCTTGAAGGGCGCAGGCACGGAGCTGTGCAGCTCCGAGGGCAGAGGTCCACCGCGGCGTGGCAAAGGCAGACGAACACCTAGGAGAGTGAGCGGAGGGTCCCGGGATCTGTGCTTTCCCCTCTGGTCGGAAGGCACCGACTCTCCCGGTCAGTTGCGCGCAGGGCGGGAGGAGGGCTCCATGGAAGCGCTGGCTAGCTCAGGTCAGCGCGAGGCCAAGTGAGGAGGTCCTACTGGGGTCGCCGGGACCCGCGGGCCATGTACGGAGACGTGTTCAACGCCACGGGCGGCCCGGAGGCGGCGGTCGGTGGTGCTCTGGCTCCAGGAGCCACCGTCAAGGCAGAGGGCGCTTTGCCTCTGGAGCTGGCCACCGCGCGCGGTATGAGGGATGGCACCGCCACAAAGCCTGACCTGCCCACCTACCTGCTGCTCTTCTTCCTGCTGCTGCTTTCCGTGGCGCTGGTCGTCCTCTTCATCGGCTGCCAGCTGCGCCACTCGGCCTTCGCCGCGCTGCCCCACGACCGTTCGCTGCGCGACGCCCGTGCTCCCTGGAAGACGCGGCCGGTGTAGCTTTGAACTAAGCCAAGGCCGCCGGGTGCCGCGTCCTGGCCTCCCCAAGACACTCCAGCATGAACCGGGCAGAACGGGATTGACATCGGAGGTTGCTGGTCCCTGGAAACACTTTGCTCAGACCTTTTCCCACGTAGATAGGCAACCGGAAAGTAAAAAGGGATGGAGACGTTAGGAGGCTGCACAGGATCCCTAGCTCAGTACCTGAAAGGCTGTCTTTCTTCCCCTAAACAGAGGGTCCAGTCGGGGAACCATCCTGAAAGACAGTGTGCCACCTGGGCTCAGAAGCCTTGCCTGCCACGGGTTGAATTCCTTACTTTGCCACGGAAGGGGCAGGAACCGCCAGCGCACAACTAGCCAGGAGCTGCCCGTCCCGACTCCCTGGCCCTGTGGCTGTCTCCCCAAAGATGCTACCGCATTTCTTGCTCCTTGGCACTGAGCGTGAACTCAGCCGGACCTTGGAATGATGAGAGAGAACCATAGAGAACCGCGTCCCCTTAGGGAAATGACACGACGCCCGAGTTTCAGTGGGTCCCGCCTAAGTCCAAATAGCCAATTCCTTCTGCGGGCAGAGATGGAGAGGGGTTCGGTGGAGAGGTGCAGTCTCACTTGCAGGGCGCGACTGTGGGGATCAGCATCTCACATCTCCATGAGCCACATTTCTACAATAAAAACTCACCGAATTAGATCCAAGCGCTGAGAACACTCTGGTTATTGGTTGCGCCGCTATGGGAAAGGGAATAAGGGCTGGTCCATCCGAGCAGGAAGAGACCCAAGTTTGATCCGCCTTCCCGGCCGCTGTGGCCCAGGTCAGTTTAATGATAACCTCCTCCTCCTCTCTAGCTTTCCCCAGTTACTTGCTCTGGGAAGTTTTTTCAGAACGGTCTCTAGGGAAAATTGCTGCCTGACCTGCTGAATAAATTCTTTTTAACAGGACTCCCTGGAGACTCTCTGCGGGCAGTTCCTTCCACCCGCCATCCTCCCCTTTGCTCCCTGGACCTGAAGCCTCCCAAGAGCCATCCTGAGCCAGAAAGGCTTAAAGGTCAGGTAGAGAGGGCAGGCTCTGGCACTTCCTCCCGTGTAGACAGGAACTTGCCCTGGAGAACCCCACAGGAAAGAAATGATGACTAAATCCCTCCAGGAGAAAGAATTTCAAAGAATCTAAAGGGAATAGAGAACTTTGTGATAACCTTGACCAGTTTCAAAGTTAGCCTTATTCTAAGGAGTCTTTCTTTTTATTAAATATTTTTGGGAGTCATCTGGCTCAATGTGACACTAGAACTTAGAGAAGTTTTGACTGAAAAAAAAATGACAGATTATCTAATTCAGTAATTCAAAAACATTTGGGTCACTGGGCTTTGAGAATTGGAACAAGATAAGAAGGACTCTTGTCCCTGGCCAGATGCATATAGCCATGCAATTCTGCAACATTTAAGGGTTGTCAGACATTGAAACATTCTAAAGGCCAAGTTTGGGGTGCAGAAAAGACCAGCCAGGGCTCCCATCACCACTTCTCAGCACAAAATTCTCCCCGGGTTCCTATTCTGGGAAGCAATGGAAAAGTGAATTAGAAACCAAGAATCCCAATTCTGTGGTCATCTTACAGAGCACCATAGCTTAGTCTTTGGAACCATATCCAAATTTCTCCAGTTTACAGTAAGGGTAACCCAGTTCATTTGCACCGACTTTGGTTGCAGAGAGGACTAGATGGGAAAAAATGTACAAAATACAATCCCCTGGCTGGTGTACCAAAAGCACATGCTATTGATCTGGGGGATCCTTCAGCCTTGATCTGGGATTATGAGAGGTAGAAGACTAATGTATGAACAGGACATTCTTCCACCATATCGCAGACTTGAAGGTAGTATGAAAGATGGTCAGAAGACAAGCTCTAGAGTCTAAACGTCTAGCTTTAGATTCCAGCTTCACCTCTGAATAGCTACGTGACCTTGAGCAAATTATTTAACCTGAGCTTGTTTCCTCAGCTGTGAAATGGATATTATACTATCTAGTTCTACAGGGTTGAATATTAAGCAGTATGACCAATGTGACATGCTAGCACAATGCTTGTACAAAGTGACCACCCAAGTATAAGCTATCGTTATAATTGAGCTGCAGACTTGAGGCAGCACTACTGATGGGAAAGGCTGAACCCCAATCATGATGCAGTCTCACAAAAGCCCACTACCTTGTGTGACCACAAACAAATGCAAGAGCTGGTCCTTTCATGGGAGAAAGGTTTCAGTGGCTTAGAAATCCCTTGTAGTTCCTAGACCATTATCAGCTAGAATCAGAGTGATCCAGGAGACTCTTGGGATCCCTTAAAGTAAACCAAAAAGTGCTAAGATGTATACAATTTGGAAGGTATCTGATATCTCTCTTGCATTGCAGTGACCCCAGCCACCTCAGCAAAGGCTTGGCCACTTCAAATGAAGAGACTCTTCTGAAATAAATTCCTGGGTAATTGGACTTACATAGAGCTTGAATCTAGAAAGCAAGCTGGGTTTGTAAGAGTGCTGTTTTCCAGCACTATGAACCTGAGTAACTTCATTTCCTTTTCTAGGATAGTGTTGGACTAGCTGAGTGGCAGTGGGTTTTTCCTCACATTGGATCCAGCCTTAGATTCTCCCCTAAACAAGTGACATGGCCAAGTTCATGTCTGCCCTCCATTAATATGCAGAGTTAATGAAATACAAGGTAGTGATGACACATTCAGACCATGTTATGGACCAAAAGAATACAAATGTTCTTCCAAAATTTCTATGTTGAAACCCCAACTCCAAAAACAACTATATTAATTAAGATCACATATTGTCCTAGGATGGAACCATGATCCTATAGGATTAGTGTCCTTATGAAACCTGGGACATAGTGAGACAGAACATAGTGAGATGTTGGCCATTCGTAAACCAGGAAAATGGCCCTCAGAAACTGAATCAGCCAGAATTGTGATCTTAGACTTGCTTCAAGAACTGTAAAAATTAAATTTCTGTTGTTTAAGCCACCCAGTATATGGTATTTTGTTCTGGTAACTCAAGTTAAGATAGATGGCTATTTGGGACGTAGATCTGAACACACACTCTCCTGCCTTTTGCTACCCTAATAATTCCAGGATGCCTTGGAACCATCTTTAGGCAGTTGGGGATGGCAAGTTAAAAATAGGAATAGAGTAGCCATAGGTATCTGGGCTCCTCTGGTAAAACCAGCCACTACAAGCAGGCAAGGAGGTTAAGGAGAAGACATTTTTGATAAGTGATGGGTGGGTGAGAGGTTGGAAATTGAAACAGCAAAGTGATTGTAGATACTAGGAACTAGGGAGAGGCAAAAGGCTGATTCCTGGGACCAGGTGACCTGAGCTTGACCATCTACTCTGGGCCTCCATCATGTTTCTAAATTTCTGCTAACCTGTTTCTTCAGCTGTAAAATGGAGACAATAATACTAACTGCCTCATAGGATTTTCAACACTGAGTGAGACATTGTAGGTGAAGTGTTAACTCATGTTTGATATACAGGAAGTGCTCTGAATGTGAGCAATCATCATTAACCAGGATGACCATTTTAGAAGCGCTTGCAGCAGTACAAACAGTAACTGCTTTCCATCAGTGACTTGCAGTCCTTTTTCAGGAATGTGCTATCACAAGACAGTACAGAGGTCTGCCACTGCACAGCCACTGTGCCCAGAGTTGGAGATCTCTTCTGGATCTCATCCATTCTCATGGCTTCAGTTGCTTTTCAGATGACTCTTGCTACACAAGCCCACTCAATATCTCTATTGGCTATCTCATAGGAAACCTCAGACTCAACAAGTCTAAAACTCTTCATTTTTCTTAATTAGATGCTCCTTCAGTCTTCTCAATTTCAATAAATTGCAACATATGACTGTCCAAAGGAGAGAGAGAGAAAAAAAGCATGGTTGTCATTCTTAACGCCAACCTCTTCTGCATCCTCCCATATGCAATCATCACCTGCACTCCATTCTACCCCATCAAATACACACCGTCTCCACAATCACCACCCTACCTCAAAGCCCTACATTCACTTTTACATCTCCAATCAAAACACACATCTGATCATGGTATCTGCCTCCAGCAGCCTCCACTCTAATGGTTTTTCCTAGTACTTGTGATTAAAAACAAAACCCTAACCTTAGCCTATGAGGCCTAGAATCATCTGGCCCCACCCACATCTCCTCACATCCCTCTTGTACTCCAGGCTACAGTGACAGTGGCCTTCTTGGTCCTTAAGTTCCCTTGCCTAAGATGTTTTCTTTCACCTTCCTTTGGCTAATGCCTTTCATCCTTTAGAACTCTACTTAAATCTTTCTTCCTCAAAAAGGACTTTCCTAAAATCTCTAATAGCCCCAAATCATCTCTGTAATCATAGCTATTAAATGACAATGCAATTATAAGCCTAATGTCTTTTCTTCCTACTAATATGTAAGTTATATGAAGTCAGGGACAACATCTTCTTTTCACTGTTTTTTGAGAAACTATGTTTTAACCACAAAACAGGTACTTGGTATTTGTTGAAAGCAACATGGTGGGAAAACAGTGCTAGAGCTTTATCTGTATATTCTTCATCTGAACATATCTCCTTTGATTTTCCACCTTAAACAAAAATTTTATCAGATGAAATATTGACTTGAATTCTTCCTTACTTATTGGTCTTCCAAGTAGCCAGATTCCTGGGGCAGTAATCCACAAAGTTGTCAGCAAGTAACATTTCCTGTCTCCATCTATGCAACACCTCAGGTATTATTGTTATTTCCTGAAGAGACTAAAGAACATGCAATTTTTTAAAGTTTGTACCTTTAGCTATATCTGCATGAAATACTTTTTCCCGTTGCAAAGCACAGACCTTAATATCATTCACATGCTTGTTAATTGCCTTGAATAAGAAATCTGTTTAATCTACTTCACATATCACCTTACCTTTTTCTGCACTTAAACATTAGCTTCTAATTAGACCTTCTTTGGGCGCTATGCCTAAAATTGCAATTACTCTCCTCTCTCACCCTGACATCTCCTTTTTCTTAGAATTCACCAATAAATTTACTATGCATTTTATTTACCTTGTTAGGTATATCCATCAACCAAAATGAAAAACTATCAGGAAAATTGCTTTTGTTTTATCCTATTTATCCTCAACTTGACATCTAACAGCTCTCAAATATTAATTGAATGAATAAACAATCTGATACTGTTCAGGGTTAAACAAAACAAAACCCCCAGATATCCCGCAACGCAGGAGCAGAGTCTGTATGTTAGTCTCCTTCATTCTCTGCTCCTGTTTGGGCACCCTCCCAAACTGATCAGATTAACCCCTAACTAGCCAGGAATTAAATACTCTTATGTTATAGCTTTGCTTTCAATGAGGCAGGAACTTCAACTCCAGCTCTACAATCTAGCAAGAGGCTTGATTTGAACAAAGCACTTGACAGTTCGATGAGAGTAACTGAAAGAGTAAGTAGTATCACCTAGCTCATAGTCTAAGTAGTTGAAACAATATCACTGTGGTGCGGGGTTGTGGGGTCCTTTCTCACAGTAACCTCCCAGAGGCAGCAAAACACTGAAATCTTCATCCCTTGACTTCCATATCCACTTCTACTTCCCATCGTCATATCTGCTTTCCAGCCATTGTAAAGGAGAAAGAACATTCCTCTTCCAAGCAGAAGTGGCACATATCATTTCTGCTTATATCCTATTGGCTAGAATTCAGTCACATGTGGCCAGAAATCAGGCATATGACTTAACCTAACTCGAAGCCCCAAGGACTGAAAAAATGTGTTTTCCAGATGAATGTAGGTGGTCTACAATTAAAGAAGGGGAGAATAGGGATCTGTAAAATTTCTAGCAGTTTATCACACAATAAAGGGCCTTTTCATATGAACATCATTTATGAACTATTTGTATATTGTAAATCTCTGCTTGCATTCATCATCTTCATATCCACTGACATCACTAACTTGGCCTAAACAACTCTAGGTTAATGAAAACCACATTTCAGTTTATGTAAAAACAAAAGGCAATCAGGGAATGTTTACCATTAATTATGCTTTGAAATAATATTGACACAACTATAGATGGGGGCAAAATCTGTCAAAGCCCTCCAGACCCCAGTGCTTTTCTTCTTCCCAAATTTCTTCCCTTATATCACCCACACACACTCTTCGGCAAAATAATCTTTTATTCTCAAGTGCAAAATATGAGTCACATATTTGGTCTGTCATATGTTCTCTCTCACAAAGGCATTCCCAAAAGTGGCCCACCTGAGTGCAAAAGGCCTGTCCGTCACATATAATTGTCAGGGAAGAACATTATGGGCTAGGCCAGGACACCAAAATCAAACTACAAGTTTGTTTCTTAAAACCCTCACCTCTGTAAGCTCTGAAATACAGTGCACCATTTGGGTTATTTTCTGTTATCATCTACATCGAAGAAACTGTCCTTTCTCCTTTTTCTGGAAAAATGTTAAATGTCAACAGGTTAAAGCTCCAACTCGACTGGCAATTTTAATACGTTATCTGAGCAAAAAATTCAGGAACTTGATTACTTGACCCAAAAGTTCAAAGACAAAGAATTTAAGAGTGTTATAATTTCTTAGTTGAATTTCCAGCTTTCTCATGAGGTATGGTAATGAGACCTAATAAATTACTGAGCCAGAATCAATTCAACTAGCAGTTGTCATATTACATTTTAAAAAAGTGAATTCTAGTATTAAAAAGGAAAACCCACTCTGCTCAGTCAACAAGTCCTGGTGTGCTGACTTATTACGTGGTGTCAGGAACTGCTCTAGCAGAGAGATAAAGGTCTGTCCTTAGATCTTATGTTCTCATGAGGTGACAAAAGGGTAAAGAGATATATTTTGTGTGACATAGTGAGAAAAGCTATGCAGAATGTTCTCTTGGTTATATAGGAGGAAAGACTTGGAAACCAAGCCAATTTCTCTGAGAATCCTTTCAAATTAAGGAGCGATAGCCCCACCCATGATCAGCTTATATATTTGTCAAAGAACATTAAAACAGATGCAAAACAAACAAACAAACAAAAAAATGCAAACTGACTACCAGAACTGGTTTGAAAGGAATGTGCATAGTCAGGCATGATGGCACACACCATTGACCACTCAGTGACTCAGGAGGCTGAGGCAGGAAGACTGCAAGTTCAAGGTTAGCCTCAGCCACTTAGCAAGATTCTCAGATACTTAGTGAGAACCCACCTCAAAATAAAAGGACTAGGATGTAGTTCAGTGGTAAAATGTGCCCTAGTTCAACCCCCAGTATTGAAACAAACAAACAAAAGTAAATGCGTAAACGTCTAGTGGTTAGCTATTGGAAGAAAGGTTTTAGTTTATGCTTTTCTGGACTGTTAAATCCTCACCATTTATCTCAGATAAAAGTATTTTTTTTAAATGAGCTAATGGGTGAGATTTATTGGATGAAGAAGGGATAAGAGATTAAGAAAGTTTAAGGAGCTTTTCAAAAATCCATGCCCAAACACGAATAAACTGCCTCAATAGGAATTATATTCACATAACTTGGTACAATATGGATCCTAAGAGTCTTAACCACCAGATTAAAATCGCCCCTTTCCCACCTCCCATCTAACATATTGTAAGATGGAGATGGTTAAGCAAGCTGGCCAAAAGCTCTTCTTTAAAATTTCCCAGTAGCCCCACTACCCTAAGCTTCAAAATATAGCAATAAAAATGATTGAGGCTGAAAAATTTTTTTTAAAAAAAAGTTTATTGAAGAATTATAAATCTGACAACAAAAATCACAGTAATATTTTATAATGTTAATTGTGGGAAGGTTTTAAAAAATACTTCCTCCTTCTAACCATATACAGACTATGATAAACTTCTAAATAATTACTTTCTTATAGGCATTGTCCAGTCTGACAGACTTCTTATAAATGTTTATAAAATAGAGAAGTGCACCAAAACTGCATTCTGGATTTTAATAGGGAATAGTACTAGTCATTGAGTCTCACCATCTGAACTCATCATCTGAATGTTTGGGCTTTAGCAATTTGAAAATTAATTATCTTAAATCTGAAATCTTTTGCCAGGAAAAGTGATTTTTGTTGTTTTTTAAGGAATGCCTCTAAAATAGCCAATGAAGTTGCTACCAAGTACCTCACTAAATGCCTTTCAAAGAAAATGACAGAATGAACTGATTTGCAGTAATTGATTCTTGTAACGAAGTCTTTTCTCTAAAGAAAAGAATAAGAGCTTTCATATTTATTCTTTTGATTCAAAATATTTAGTTTAGCTTTCTCTACTTTTCTAGTCAGAATGCATGCCACTCCCTGCTCCCAGCCACTTGGAATGAGTTTGTACCTGTTGTGTATGTAATCCAGAGGGTGGTAAAAGTATGCATCACAGAGAGGGAGATAACAAAGCTAGTCTATGATTTACATTTTTTTCAAAACAGGATAATCAGAAACCTTTTAAAAGCACAGCTAATTCACAAAATAGAAAATCAAGTGTTGATCTACCAAGGACAAACAGCCTCAGAAATAATTACTCTAAATCAAAGAAATAACAGAAATGTAAAAGATATTAATTTTTAAATGAGTTCTTTTATGCCTGGTTGTTCTAAGTACTTTTTTTGTTATTACTTCATTTTTCTATAAAGTGAACTTTTATTTTACAGATGAGGAAAACTGAGGCAGAGTCGTTAAGCAACCTGCAAAAGGGCACAGAAGTATGCAGCCCAGGACTCAAATGCAGATTCTAGAGTCAGCTCTGTAAAAGCTGTCTTCTTATTCTGCCTCTCAATCACCCAGCCAAGCCCCCTCATTTACAATGACATCTAGAGAAGGAAAATTTAGTGATTTAACTTAAAAAAAACCCAGAGTCTAGGTTCAAATCCTCTATCAAAACATAAGAAAAACACATCAATTCCCTTACAAAGAGAAAGAAAAACAATCAATTATACTGAGCAACCCTCATGCTTAGTGAAAAGGCATGATATATCATATTTTCTATCACTAGCACACAGATAATTCAGCAGGTTGTAACAACTGAAAATCCCATCCCTCTTCTATAACTCCATTCAATGAAACATAAATCAGAAAAAATTACCAAAAAGAAAAAGACACATTAAGCAGATTTTGAGGTTTATTAAAATAAAGTATTAGCAAACAATATGCAAAAACAAATTTAAGAGTTATGGCTTTGAAAAGCACAGTATAGTAAAACCTAATACATTTTTATAAGTATCAAAAGGATAGCAGAATTGAAGCATCATGCTACAATTTCATTTTCTATAACATGAACAGAAGCAGAACAAGAACAAATAGGAAGCAGTCCTACAGTGCAGCCATTGGTTTGGTCTTTATCATTTACATATGAAAGATCTTTTTAAAGAGAGTGTAGGTAAGTACATACATTCAGTTTCAATGATCTTAACCGAATTTAAAATAAGTGAATTTTAAATTGCAACTTTAAACAACCAGGTTAAAAAGAATATCTCTAGCCCAACCATCATCCTCAAGAGTTCCTCTAGTAAAATCAAAGCAACATCATTTCCAATAGTATTATACAGGAAAATCTGACCCTATAAGATTTTCTTTTACAAAACACTTGGGATTCTTTGGCCTAACTGGAGTTCTCTTATAGCTAACACCAGTTAGTTTTAAGACAGGCACTATCTACTAATAGTGGGTGGGGATTTATTTATACAAAATTCTGAACTTTTAAAAATCACAGCAACTTCAAATAAATCCTTAAATGATAATGGCTCATGATTATTTTAGAAATTTTAAGAACTGAGTTATGTGGACAAGAACCATAAAACCCTTTTCACTCTGCCACGATCAAAGATCCTGCTCTTTTCAGCAAAATAACTCATTACTTATTTTACAGCAAATGCTACCAACAATATTACAGCATGTACTCTTACAAAATAACAATAAACAAAACCAGAATATATGAAATCTTGTTTATTGGTTTGGGTATACCACCTAATTTTAGAGTGTCACTTCAACTATAATGCTGTTGTATTTTGTTTTGGAGATGAGTTTCATCTTATTTTTCTTCCCACCCACCCATGGGTGGATCTAATCCAGGGTCTCCCACATGCTAGCAAATGTCTACCACTGACCATCATCCACAGCCAGGAAGGCAAACTTCTTTTATGAATAATCCAGTTTAACAAAGGCTTTATAATACTGTTACCTCCTGTAATCAGGACACACTAAACTGCAATCCACTGAATTCTAAAGAATTATCCAAATTTCTCTCCAGCAAGATTTGTTTATGCAGGGGAGAAAAAAAAAATGCCTTGCAAGTATATTCAAGAATCTCACCTCTATCAATGAAGAAAATAATGTTGTTCAAATAATGCTGTTGGGGAGAACAGGCAGCAAAAGGAAAATTACCCTCCAAAAATCTGTCTTAGTTAATATCTGAGAAAACCACTTAGGAAAACTCACTCCCATAAAAACCATTAAACAATTCTAAAACCACCACACTGTCTCACCTTAAAAGATACTTGCTTATCTTGCTGATGAAAAAAATCAGAATGAACACTTATATTCAGACTCCAGACATCAAGAGTTCTTAAAATAGGTCCAAAAATGCAACTCATCAATGAAGGCTGAATTCAATAATTATCAAAAGATTCTTCCTTCTTCAGGAAGTAAAAAGGATAATATATTTTAAATGAGAAACGTGACAGTAACTCAAAGTACCATTAAGCAAATAACTAGAAAAAGTATTAAAAAATGGACCTAGACTGGAGTATGAGATGTTCTCTATAATACAAGTGCAGCACTTTAATACATACTACCAAACTTTTTAGAGTTTCTCTGCTATCAGTAGGATTCTGTTTTTTTGTAAACCTTTTCCTCCAAAAGGACACTATTACAAGGGAAGGAACGGTTTCTAACAGGTACCCTCAGGTAATAACAGGGAAGGTTTTATAAGGTGAACCCTAGTTCTTATCTTGACAATAGCCTTCAGATTTGAATACTTAGTAATTGTTTTACATCCCCTAAAGGACGTCTTACTCTCAAAAGTTATGAAAAGCATAAATTTGTAATACTAGGTGTAGCTTTTTGAACTGAATCTTATTCTGGGTTTCACCTCAGCAACACAGCCAGTTCAACTGCTGGGTTATACAGCAACCATGAAATGTAAATATATATATATTATATTCTAATGAAGATATCTTTTTTTTTTTTTTTTGGTGATGCTGCAGGGATTGAACCCAGAGTCTCAAGTACACTAGGAAAGCTCTCTTCCATTGAGCTATGCTCCCAGCCCCGTATTTGACATTTTTGATGTCTTCCTTAAATTTTCTCTAGAGAAAAGTGTCAAAATCAGTAGATCAGTAACATGCCTACTAGTTTATATTCCATATATTAGCCATGAAATCAATAAGATGTTAGTCAAATTCACTTCTTATAACCTGCTTTTTTGGCAATCAAGATCTTGTTACTTTTAATTCATTATGAGATTAATTTGATTCTGTTCTGCTTTTTGCTTTTCCCAAACTGGCTGCAATTTCAGTATTCTCAGATTCTGTCTTTTAACTGGCATGTATTAATATAGTCTATCTGCTATAAAAAGTGATTATTGTAGTGGTGCTGATATTCTTGCAAATTTGACTATAAACCAGTCTAATATTAAATAAAATCTTAATATTGTACTTTTTTGAAATAGTTTCTTTTAGAGATACTTTCTTATTGTTAGCCAGAATTTTACTTTGCTTTTTCTGTTTTCATCCTATTAATAATTTTTATCTCACATATCCTTAGGGTTTATAAGAATAGCAGAACTGAATAAAATTTTCGTTTAAAGGCCACAGGTGGAAAATTTACAATCTTTAGGAAATATAACAGGTTTCTACTTTATGAAATTCTTAACAGTTAACAGCTTCAGTACTGCCATTCACAAGATAATACTTCTTAAACACACAGAAAAAGCCAATCACATAATACCTGCTAAATATCTAAAAGCTGGAACAGGGTGTCTGCAAACAAAACAATTTTTAACTTGCAGCTAAAAACATCTATAAAAGAATCTGATGACTAAAATAATCACTAAAGTTGATTATATGTATCTGTCATTCAACTTGAGTGAATTCTTTTTCATAAATTTGTGCCATGAGCCTGTTAAGTAAAAGAATGATAAAAATACCTAAGTTCTATCACTAAACAAATAATTCTCTTTCATGTGGCTCATACAACTTAGAATACATGTTATATAATACTTACGTTGAAGGCTCAGGTGACTGTCTGAAATTATTCTTTTTACCCAACAAAGAATTCTGAACTGAAACACAAATGACACTTCACCTGAAGGCACTAAAATCATCCAATGGCTGCACTTTGAAAAAGCAATAAATAATGACACAGAAAGCAAAAGGAATAGCAAAATGCTTTCCTAAAAAAATATTTTTTGTGTTTTTTTTTTTCCTCATAAAAGCAGAAAGGGCAAAGCAGAAAGTCAAACCAAAAATAACATTTTTAACAGCTGAATGGCATGGCTCCAGATACTTACAAAGGCACTAGAAAACAAAGCTTCTTTTTCTGATTAGGTACATTAGGTCATTTTTCTTTTCAAAATAATTTCTGCTTTCTTGTGCCATAACTAAATGTCCATCTGACTATTCCCTAGAAAAGGTGATTAATAGTACTCTACTCAAAGCCAAAACATGACTGATTAAATGGATATTTTAGAGTTGTCATCTTTCCTTTAGAAGACTGTGTTCTGGGAGATTAGCATCCATGTAGATACTAAAAAAATAGAAAAAGAGCATTGATGATAAGTGAGAGAACAGTCTTTGATACGTGAATGTTTTGAAATCAGCTATCCCAACACCTACTGCCGATTCATTTAATATCAGACCAGTAGCCTCACCCTTGAGGCCCAATCAAAGAGCCTCCTATGGCTACAGAACATAGGTCCTTGCATGGGGAGACCAATACAAGTGAGAACAATGACATTAAGTACATGATTTTCCAACATTAATAAGACCCACAAGACTGTAGAAATTAAAAAGGCACCTTAGTTGGAGCTATAGAAGAACAATCTTATAACCTAGATTGAAAATAAAATACTAGAAAAAGGCATAACTTCCTAAAACTGTAAACTATATTGTAGTTTGTTAATACAAAAGGGGTAACAAGGAATTGAGGATAAGCATCTAAGTCCAAGTCACTTGAGTGTTTTACCAAAGGTTACACTAAAAACTGTCACCCATAAAAGTGCAAAATAAAAGATTAATGCATGTCAAAATTACAATCCTTGCAACAGGGCCAAAAGCAGCAAATATAGCTGAACAAGGCCGTGCATGCACTGTCACTAGCTAAAAAGTAGTATTTATGACAAGATTTTGAGTAAATGACATATACTAGAGATCAACTACTTGGCAATTTTTTTTTTTAAAAAAGGAAATGTTTTACAAAAGATATTGAGCATGAAGTCACATTACACTGACAAACATTTAGCTATATAAATGGAAATTTTATGTCATCTAGAAAACTCACTTCGCTTTTACTGAACACTACTTGTTAGAGCAGTGCATAGTGTTCCATCAAATAAAAAGATTATTTTAGAGTTTCTTTTAAGCCCCTACCATAGGCTTTTAAAAACTATGTGTTAAGCTTTTTTAAAGTTGGTGGGACAAAGAAATTGTTAGAAGTATAGTTTCTGGAAAATCAACAGAAGGAAGACTATTTTTCTCTATTTATAACCTCTTATACTATAATTTTTCATCATGTGATGCATACTTTAAAAAAATTAACAAATAAAAACCCTGTTGGGATGATAAACTAAAGCATGTTCCAGTTTAAAATCAACACCAAAATTCTGAACAGGGGCATAATACTTAGTCCACATCTTTTACAATACCTTTGAAAGTTAATCACATGAACATGAATACAAACAAATGCAGATTCATCCCAAAATACAAATGTGTTGGTCACAATTATGTAGAAAAAAAAAGCTATAAAATCTGTTTTTCCATGTCAGCTCACAGTATTTGTACTGGAAGTTTCTCTAAAATTAAAATAAGTCCACTAATAACAATTGAAAAGAATATTTCTGCACTATGAAACGGAAGATATGGGATTTAAAGGAGATCCCATCTGAGTAAGGACTTTATCCAGCCACTGAAGAGGCCCATGGAGATGAATCTCAATCCAACATGGGGTGCTGGTAACATCCTGTCGGTGATATTCTGCTCCCCAGCCCTATGAAAATGAACAGATATCATAGTCAATCTCTCTTTAAGTTGTTAACAAGTCTAAAGCAATTATAATAACAAACAAATAGTTTAACAGTAAAGATATACAGAATACTTAAATTAACTATCACAAAACCAATCTTGATATTCACCATGGAATTATAAGATTTACAATGTTCAGAGATATATGAATTTTTAAACAACATATACTTCTCCTAATAGAAACGCATGGCACCAGGTGTTTCGGCATTTTTTTAAATTTTAGAAACATTATACAGTACAATATCTCATAATTAAAATATTATTTATTTCTGCTATGAGATATATTCTCACTTATTAGGATAAATAAAACCCATAAATAGCCTCACGTAACTTCATGTCAGATTATATGACCAAAAAACTTTGTTTTCAGGTTTTGTTTTTGTTACTAAGGATTGAACCCAGAGTGCTCTATCACTAAGCTAGATCCCCAGTACTCTTTATTTGTCAAGATAGGGCCTCGCTAAGTTGCGGAGGCTGTCCTGGAAATTTCAATCCCCCTCAGTCACTGGGATTTACAAGCTTGTGCCACTGTGTCTGACTTGTTTTGATATTTTTTAAATTTTGCTTTGTTTTTATTTTTTTTCCTGTCACATAAAGCACTGTAGATACTGATAAACACATTTATAAATAATTTAATGTAGTGATTACATAGCCATTATCCTTAAAGCTGGGGAATTAATGAGATGAAATGAACTAAAACGCTAGCTTAAAACTACAAACAAAAACAAAAAGGAAATTTTTCACTTTTCTTCCATCTGGATTTATCAAGCTCCCTGTGTTAGTGCTTATTCTAGTCCTGGTCCAGGAAAATTATGGGAGGAAAGAGGAAAAAGAATGGAGAAAATGGGTAATGCAGATAAACTAAATATGCAAAAGTCTCATTTGTATAGAGGGAGGGGAAATAACTTTAGGGTGATTGATAATTCAATGTACACATCAGATCTACAGTAAAGCATCAAGAAAACACTGGATGGATGGATGGATGGATGGATGGATGGATGAATGGATGGAAGAATAGAAGGAAGGAAGGAAAAAAACACTAGATAGGGAGAGAATGCCAAAAAGAAAAAATTCACACATGGCATGTGACAGTTGTTGTTCTTGGGCTAAAAATCTTTATGGACTATGTGAATATAGTATAGGTTTCTTAAATACATCACAAATTCTTTTCAAATTTTGTTCAAGAAGCATCTTCGGAATATTCAATAAAATCAGGCCAAGAGGGTAAATGATGAACTTGAACTTTGCAAATTCTTAATAACAAAGCTCAGTTCAAGGAAAATAATTTTAGAACTCCAAATAATTGTCAAGTCAGTCTAATAGAATCTAATAACAATCAAAACTATTGATGCTGAGGGACTCAATAAGCAATTTTAATATTAAATTTTTTCCAATACTTTAATCATTTAACTGACATTCTTTGTAAGCTCAACCCCTGTTCAATATCAAAATCAATATCAATCATGCATTTTATGTCTGGATTATAAGTTATCTTAGACTTACCATATGTTTACAATCATAAATTCAAGGATTTCATCTAAGAACCTAGTAAATCCAGTTGAAAGTAATGCCCACCTTTAACAATTTTTCTATTACAACCTATAGACATACATATTTACAGTGACCCATACATATTTTCAATACAGATCACACACACTTACCTTAACAAAACTCATTCGAATGGTGCACATTTTTGTGAGCTCATAGACTGCCTCAAACCCATGATTGACAGACTGAGCCAGAAGCTGAGCAAATTCCTGATTATTAAAAATTTTGAGGCTGCAGCTGCTGGGAATCTTACAGACAGTGGTGGGATGAAAACCATGATGAAAGTTGCAGTTCCTACTCTGTACAAATATGCTGCTGTCACTGAGACACTCCGCATACACCTCCCCGCCAACATAGTACAGATGAACACCTTAAAAAGATGAGTAGCATGAGTCAGTTTAACAAAGCAAAAGAGATTATATGGTATAACCAAAATACGGAGATGTTCATAGCAAACTCTCTACTGTCTTCAGATAAAAGCAACCACTAGATGGCCTTCTGCTGCCAAAGATAATGAAGAGGTTAATGTCTGCCTAAGTCTAACATGGTCCTCAAATAACTAAGTTAAGCCTGAAGCTGACAGCTAATTAGGTTATCTACTTTTAAGTTGTTTTCCTTTTCCAAATCTTCTATTATCTCTATGAGAGAAAGAGATGGTTAAGAAAATAAAATTGCCTTTTCGTGAATCCTTTAAATAAACAGTCATTAGCATAGTTTTGCATTTTCTTTTTGTTAACAGAGGACAACAGTATTAAACAAAAATACAAACAAAACCCCCAAAGGTGCATATGTACTTTCAGGTCACCGAAAGAGTTTTTAAATTGCAGACATTTTACTTTGGTAATTTCAAATTATTTTTAATATATTTAAAATATATGTGTAGTGTGTGTGTCTGTGTGTGTGTGTGTATGTATAAAAATAATGCATGAAAAGTTTCAATACAAAAATTTAAATTATGTAACCAAAGCTGGTATTTTTCCAACATATCTATCACCTAAAATTTCTCTTCATTAGAGGTAGAAACTGATATCAAAATGGTGGATATCCTTTTGAACCTTTTTAAATGCATTTAATTTTATATAAATGTTCCTATGTAATTTTTATGTGTGTGTTTATGTGGAAGGTTGGGTGTTCTGCTTTGTTTTTTAATGTGAATGTACCACATTCTATTAATCAAAAACTTGCTCTTTCACTTTAAGCAATCTTGAGGATTCTAGTACACTTCAAAATATAAATTTGCTACTGTATATATCCTCTAAATGCCACTTATAATTCTAGGTGAATCTACTATCTACTGATGGGCAACTTTTCACTACCACAGTGCTTTGTAGCACCATCCCTGAATACACATATCTCTCTGCACACAAGTAAGTCATAAAATTATATCAGACTATAATAATAAAAATTCAGCTCTGTTTCTGAGTAAATAAAAATGACCCATGAACAAAAGTATCCTATAATAGTATGTTGAAAAAAAAAGACAACTAATTTTAGAAATTCAAAATTTACCAAATAGATTTCACTTAAAATTATTTTTACTGGGATGGGGTAGGAAATCAATGCATAGAAGGAAGACATTTTACCAAAAACAAACAAACAAACAAAAAACACCATCATGGCAAGTAGGCAATGAACTCTAAAAGAGAATGGCAACTTTGTATTCAACCTATTTTTGACCATAATATTTTTAAAAACCTCTTCTATAAAAAAATGCCATCATAATTATATTTATTTGCCTTTGTTTCCACTTGTAGTAAGACCCTCCTAAGTTAAAGCAAAAAGCAGCAAGAGGTGAAAACAAAACTTCTTGAGAAATATGCAATACATTCTACCTGGGATGTATTTCCTTCCTGACCACTTGATGCATGCATGAGACTCTGGCATCTCATTGCAGTGTGATATAGTTGTTGTGGCAGCTATATTTCAGGATGAATTATACAAAAAACCTTCCTGAATTTAAAAGATGAGGGGTGATAATAAAGCCACCAAAGAACTTCGACATTCACACTTGGATTCTCCACTTCTAACTCCACTCCCCCAACATCATGGTAATTCTTACACATTATATCTCAATTGAAGATGCTCCACAAATACCATAATTATGAAATCCTCATTCTTCACTAGCAGTCATGTGTTCCACAAATACATTTGTTGTATATTTCATGAGCCAAGCACTGTCCTAGCTACTGTTATAAACATGATAAATTTCTGTGCAGTTTATATTCCAGTCAGGGTAACTCAAAAAACAAAGAAATAATGATTTCAGATCTCTAGTACTTAAGCAGAAAAACTAAACAAGATAAGGAATTGGGGACTCATGATATCTTTATTTGATTAATACATTCTTTAGTATACGCAACATGAGACAGAGGCCTTTAGATTCTTTGTAAGTTTACAGCACCTTCCTTACACAAACTGTGGCACATGACCAATACAAAAAAGGGCTGAATTCAACTGAATGTATGATTACCTTTTCCAATATGACGCCTAGTATTTTCAATTGTTGAATTACGATTAACATTTGACAACAACCCCAAGCAGAATCTACTTTTGTTATTTGAAGGGTCTGTGAATCCATCTACTAACACACTAGTAGAAGATGCATGAAAAGCTTCCCCAACTCGGTTGTTTAATTCATAGTAAACAATTGAACACCAATGTTTGGGTTCTTCATAGGCAACAGGCTGAACATCTGTGAACAAATCAGACAGAAAAGAAGTTTAATAAGTGATTATCCAAAACTCCAAATTCACTATGTGTTTAATCTTCAACCCAACCCAAAGAGCTACATGAGAAAGAAAACAAGACATTTCACTTAAGTATCACTGTCCTTCCTGGTTTGAACCTATATCCAAAAATACTAGAAATAGACTTAAATATGACAATTTAAGGAAAACAAAGATAGGCAACTATCTTACTTAACCTGCTCAGACTCCCTTAACAAAATATCATATTCTGAGTGGATTAATTTTTCCCTTCACAGTTCTGGATGCTGGGAAGTACATCAAGGTGTCAGCTGGTCTGATATCTAGAAAGGGCTCCCTTCCTGGCTTATAGATAGCTGCCCTCTGGCTGGGTGCTTATATGGCCTTTCCTCAGTGTGTGCTCATAAAGATCCAAAGATTCACTTCTGTTTCTCTTCTTATAGGAGTAACTAATTCCATTCTGAGAACCCTGCTCTCATGAACTCATCTAAACCTAAATTATATCTCAAAGGCCCCATCTCCAAACACCATGACATTGGGGGTTAGGGCACAATTTGGTCTGTTAGCATGCAAAAATACACGCATTACATCTCAAAGGACTCAAACTCCTAACTTATTCCAGCAAAAACTATAAAGTCTAAAATCTAGTCTTATGAAAATCAGAAAAAGGTGAGACAGGAGACAAAAATCCCACAGCAAAATTCCCCTTCAACTGTAACATGTGAAACTAAACCAAGTTCTGTGTTGTAGGGAGTTGCACCCTCCAGTCTCCAGGTACCCTCATGACGTCATTCAGCCTGCTGAAACCAGACCAGTCATCCTGATGATTTCTGAATCAGCTTCAGAGGAATTCTTCTTTTTTGAAGAATTATAAAAGTTTACAGTCAAATAGCTTATATGGTCTGCCACAGAATTTAAGGAACCTGATAGCCTTACTAAACTCCAGTCCATCTCTGTTCTCTTCAGGTCAAACTGTGCTTCTGCTGAAGTGGCTATTTAGGTCCATGGTTCATACCCACACTAATCTCATTATCACATGGCAGGTGAGCAAAACTGAGTTATTTTTTGAAATATGGATAGGATGAGAATTTTCCAAATCATTTAAGTTCTGATTCCTTGTTGCTTAACAATTCCTTCTCAAATTTATTTTTTTCTTGAGAAGCCAGTAGGAACTAGGATACTCCTTCAACACTTAGGAATTTCCTCAGCTAAATATCCAATTTCGTAACTCAAAAGTTCTACCTCCTATAATACACTAGAACATTAACACCATTCAGCCAAATTCTTTGTCACTTTACAATACGGATGGCCTTTTTTCTGTTTTCTAATAATACATTCCTCTTTTAGGTCTATACCCTCACAAGAATCAGCCTGGTATAACATCTATATCTGTACTAATATTCTATACATGATTTATGTATTCCCTAAGAAAATGGAAGGTTTATTTAAAGCTCTCTTTTACTTCTCAGCCCTCACCAGAATCACCTTTAATAGTCACTTCACAGCAACATCAGATTGTTCTAGCATGTATCTCAAAACTTTTCCAGCCTCTACATTATCTAGTTCCAAAGCTACTTCCATATTTTTAGGTATTTGTTATAGCAGCACCCATTTCTAGGTACCAGTTCCTATTTCAGTTGGTTCAGGCTGCTATAACCAAATACCATAGATGGAGTGGCTTAAATAATAGAAATTTATTTCTCACAGTTCTGGAGGCTGGGAAGTCCAAGATCAAGGTGCCAGTAGATTCAGGGTTTGGTGAGGGGCCCGCTTCCTGGCTTGTAGACAGCCACCTTCTTGCTGTGTGCTCACATGGCCTTTCCTTGGTTTGTGTTCAAGGGTAGAGAAAGATATAGACAGAAAGGGATCTATCTCTTCCTCTTATAAATTTACTAATACCACAATGAGGACCCCACCCTCATGATCTCAGCTAAATCTAATTACCTCCCAAAGACTCATTTCCAAATACCACCACATTGGGGGTTAGGGTTTCAATATAGGAAATTTGGGAGGACACAATTCAGAACACAGTAGCAATATCATATCTTAAATTATTTCTCTAGGGGAATCTACTTCAGACTTAAATTTGAGATAAATGTAATTTTTTTAACAACTGGAAAGGATTAACAATATCACTATCTATAATACTATTCTAAACAAAAAATTGAACTCAAACACTTAAGTGATTCTCTCTGCAAACTGGAAATAAAAGCATGAGAAGAGTCATCCTTGCCTTGTTACTAATGTTAGCAGGAAATCTTCCAGTTTCTCACCATTAAGTATGATGTTAGCTGTGGGTTTTCTGTAGATAGGCTTTATTATCACAAATGTGTAAAACACAAAACACTTAAGAAATACGTTAAAAAGTAATATCTTATTTCGAAACTTGGGATACTATACAGAACTTAAAGTCTCAAAACAAATCGGCTTTAAAACCACAGTGACACCATAAAAATATACCATTTTTCATTGTCAATTTAAAAAGGAGACAATTAAAAAACCCACAATGAGAATCACTTCATTATCCACTGGATGGTAATTATTAAAAAAAGAAAAACATAGATAACAAGCATTAGCATGTACATGGAAAAAGTGGAACCTTTATGTACAGATGGTAGGAATGTCAAATGATGTAGCTACTGTACAAAACAGTTTGGTGGTTTTGAAAAGTTAAACATAATTAGCATATGACACAGCAATTCTATTTTCAAAGAATACAATATTCAAGTGGATTATAAGCAGACACTCAAACATAACAGCATGATTCACAACAATCAAAAAAGTAGAAAAACTCCAAACAACCATCAATAGATAAAAGAGAAACAAAAAGTGTACACACATACAATGGAGTATAATTTGGCCTTAAGAAGGAATACCTCCCTCCCTCCCTCTTTCTCTCTTTCTTTCTTCTTTCTTTTTCTTTTCTGGCACTGGGGATTACAACCCAGGCACACTCAATCACTGAGCCATATCCCCCACCCTTTCTATATTTTATTTAGTGACCAGGTCTTGCTAAGTTGCTAGAGCCTGGTTAAGTTGCTGAGACTGGCTTTGAACTAGCAATCCTCCTGCCTCAGCCTCCCAAGCCATTGTGATCATAGGCGTGTGCCACCGCACCCAGCAGGAATGAATTTTTAATGCATGCTATGACATGGATAAATCTTGAAAATGTCATCCATACTAAGTGAAATAAGCTAGACATAAAGTTCCTAAATACATCATTCCACTTAAATACCTCAAGTAGGCATTACAGAGACAAAAAGTAAAAGAGAATTGATCAGAGGCCAGAGAAGAGAGAATAGGGAGCTTTATAATAGGTACAGAGTTCTGCTTGGCATGATGAGAAGGTTCTGGAAATGGACAGTGACAGTGGTAGCAACACTGTGGATGTACTTAACACCACTGAATTGTATGCTGAATTATACAAACCACAGAATCCCAAAACACGTAAGGCTAATCTCAACAGAACTGAATGTAGAAATATACAATTCAACAATAGTTGGGAACTTCAATTCCCAATTCTCAATAAATGATTGAATAATTAGAAAGGAAATAAGGATATAGAAAACTTGAACAATACTATCAACCAACTTTACCTAATTGAAATGTACAGAACCTATGATACCTCACAATAGCAGAATTGAAAGGAGGGTATCAAAGAGTTATCTTTAATAGCCAAAACCTAGAAGCAACCTAAGTGTTCATCAGTGCATGACTGGATAAACAAAATGTGGTGTGCACATACAGTAAATATTCTCATCTTACCACAACAGATGAAGCTGAGGATATTATGCTAAGTAAAATAAGTCAGTCATAAAAAGACAAATAGACAAAACGTAGAATGGTGGGGCTGGGTGATAGAGCACTTGAGTGAGGTCCTGGGTTCAAGGGAGGGAGAGAAAAAGAGAAGAAAGAAGGAAGAAAATAGAATGGTGATTGCCAGGAGCTAGGGAAGGAAGATATGTAGAATTATTGTTTAATTGGCACAGAATTTTGTTTGGTTTCATAAGGTGAAAACAGTAACAGAGATGTAAGATGGTAACCACTGCACATTATGAATGTAATTAATGGCAACAAACTATATGACTTTAAAATGGTTAAGTTGATAAATTTTATGTGTATTTTACTGCAATAAAAAAAAATAATGTGGAAAAATCCTCAATATCAAGCTTTAGTAATCAAGACAAAGAGGTACAAATATACAATCAATGAATAAAACTGAAAGGCCCTAAACAAACCCTTACATTTGTATATTTTTATTATAAAGTGATTTCTAATAAAAATGTCAGTGCAATGGAGAACAAAAAAATATAGATATTTACCATATGGCATACACAAACATAACTCAAATGAATCAGAGACCTAAATATAAGAGCTAAAACTATAGAACACATAGAATAAACACAAAAGAATATTTTTTGCAACCCTGGAACAGATAAAAATTTCTTAGATACAATACAAAAAACACGATCCAGAAAAAATTGATAAACTGGACTTCATCAAAATTTAAAGCTACTGTGCTTCAGAAAACATTATTAAGAAAATGAAATCTACTGAGATAAAATATTTGTAAATCACTTTCTGATAAAGGATTCAAATCCAGAATATATAAAGAACTTGTACAACTCAATAAAAAGATAAACAACCCAATGGGCAAAAAATTTAAAATAAACATTTCATCAAAGAAAAAATTTTTAAATGTTCAACATCATTACTCATTAGTAGTATAAAAATTAAAACCACAATGTGCACTTCATACTCACTAAAATGACTATAATCAAAAAGACAGATATAATAGTAAGTGTTAACAGATTACGAAAAACTGATACCCTCATACACTGCTGGTGTAAAATGATACAGCTACATTGGAGAAGGTTGGCAGTTTTCCTTCAATGGTTAAACTTACTATATGACACAGCGATTCTACTCCTGGGTATCTTCCCAAGAAACATAAAAACCATGTCCACACAAAGACTTTTATACAAAACTTTCTAAGAGTATTATTCATACTAAACAAAACAAAAACTAGAAACAGTTAAAATGCCTACTGACTAGTGAATAGATAAAATGTGGTATATCTATACAAAAAAAAACCCCACTGTTCAGCCATAAAAAGGAACAAACTATTATTATGTCACAACATGAATGTATCTTACAATACTATGTTACCTGAAAGAAGCCAGATGAAAGACTATATATTACATGACCATTTATATGAAATGCTTAGAAAAGATAAATCTATACATACAGAAAACAGATTGGAATGGTATGTAAAGCTGTTCATATGAGTGAGGATCTCTTCAAATGCTCTCAAACTATATTGTGGTACAAAATTTATGTTTTCCAAAATCATTCAATCATATACTTAAGGTGAATTTATAGTATATAAAATATACATGTTCCTGTTTTTTTAAAGTGGCCAAGACTGGGGGTGTAGATCAGTGGGTGAGTGGTCCCCTAGCATGTGGTAGGCCCTGCACTGGGCCTCTGATACTGCAAATAAATAAAATAAAAACAGCTACAGGGGCTGGATTTGTAGCTCAGTGGTAGAGCACTTGCCTGGCATGTGTGAGGCCCTGGGTTCAATCCTCAGCACCAGGTATAAATAATAATAAATAAAAGATCCACTGACAACTAAAAAAAAATTAAAAAAAGAAAAAACACAGCTACAATAAAATCAACATGGTTGAACATCACTTTCTGATAAAAGATAAAATATACTTCTCTTACCTCTGCTGGATATACTGGGCATAATCTGAGGAATCATATTATTGCTTGTATCCATAGGCTGGGAATTATCTTGGCCCATCTGTTCATCAGGTGGCATATAGGCAGGAGGAGGTGTATCAGCTAAGAGGAAGAAAATGAGACAAGTTAAAATCCCAAAGAACGGTTAAAATCTTCATCCTGCTCAAAGTTATTACTTTACAGCATTAAAAAAATTTCAAGATTACCAGTAGGGATCATTACTGACTGAACATTAGATGCACAAAAATGCAGACATTAGACAGCACATCTACTAGTAATTGAAAACCTATTACAAGCCCACATGTATGTACAACAGAATCTGGTAATCCAAGATATTAAAATAGAATTAAAAGTCAAAAACTGCCTTTCTTTGCACAGAATCATATACTCAGAGATATATCTTAAGAAAGAGTTAAAACCAGCACTGAATCAGCACTATTAACTGGTGAAGAGATAAAATGTAGTACATCTGTGCAAAATAAAGTATGAAAGTTTGTTTTGAGCAGATTCCTAACAGCAGGTTAAACAGTTGGTATTTAATTCCCCTACTACTTCCATATTTTAAACATGGTATTTGACAAAATAAAATCCAAACTATTGTGGAAATCGAACAATTATCTGAGGAATATACAGTCAGAAGTAACTAGCTCTTTTATAACATAGTTCACCAGCAGGATCAGCAGTAAGAACAAATGCTGATTCTCAGGGGTTAGTATTATTACTTTTCTTTTTTCCTCTCAATAAAGTCTTACCTGGGAGTTGAAATGGACTTCCTGGTCCAGAACTTGCTGGGGAGTTAGGATATGTACTGCTAGCAGGGGAAGGGGGATAGGGGCTATTTGGAGATAAGGGAAAAGGAGTGTTGTTGGGCTGATGGAAAGAATCTGGAAATGTGGCATTTTGTGGCATATGCGGTTCATTGTGGCTCAGGTTCCTAAACTGAACCAGAAGACTGTGTTGTGGATTGAATTCATTATGACGAGGCACTAACACTGGAGGTAAGACTGAAAGACAAAAATGAAGTTATTAATTAGAAATCACTAAAGCAAATGTCCCACCCATCTTAAAGGATTAGCAGAAAGGACTCATGTAAAACTGCAAACCAATTAAAACAATTTACTTTTAGGAAAGTCTGTTTTGTAGAAACCTGAAACTATATTAACATAATAACTATTTAATAACTATTGCGTTTAGCCTGTATAAGAGACTCTAGAAGACAGAAAATCCAGAAAAGATACCACTGATATTCTGTGATACATAGACTTGTTTAAAAAAAAAAAAACACCATAATACAGAATATTATTGCAAAAGAAGTTCAATAAATGAACACTCCCATCTAACAGGGAATCGGAATATTATAGAAAAGACAACACCTGATCAGATCTTAAAAATCAAGAGGATTTCACATGAGTGCACTAGGGGAAGAGAACCATAGAGGGAGATGGGAAAACACAAGTCACTTGGCCTAGGCACTGAACCATAGCTATGGGAGGTAAGAATAGAGAGTAAAGATGAGGTCAGTTATGTAGATGCCCTAAAAACCTTCACGTTTCCAATCCGAATATTTTCATCATGCTTAATTTGAAAGATCTCAAATTTTGTGTTCTTCAGTAAAGTTTTCTTTACTAAAAATAGTAATGTTCCCCTAGTAGAAGTCTTCTGTTCAAAGTCTGTCTTATAATTATGATAATAGTGAAATTTCACATATGGAAAATATATAACATTTAAATAGATGTTTTTTTAAAAGATAAACTTTAACCTTATTCAAATATTCATTTTCTCTAAAGACCCATGTGATCAAAACAACATTCAAACACCTGATTACTTACTTTTTCCTATAGGAAACTAAAACCTGATTCTTCATATTCTTAAATGACAATTCATCTCTTTTAATAACTTTCCTATATTTGTCAATGTAATTTTTCATTCAGAAAAATCTCACTGATTCTGATATCATTTTGTACAAACAAAACTGGTTTGTTTTTTAGCTTCATACTTCCCCCTCCAGGAAGTTGGGATACATACAACAAATCAAATGCTCACCATTTGTACTGGTTTTTCATTTTACTGAATTCGTGCTGTAAATATACAGTTAACATTGACTACAACATTTTTTTTTTCTACTGTTGTTCTCCTTTCAGAATGATGGGGCAACCACCATTGGAAAGAAGGGCATTAAATGACAGCAAGAAATTTTCTTATCTAGTTAAAAAGACTTCGTGAACTAAAGAATCCAGTTCTACTAAAGGTTCCTTTGCTGTTTTTTTTTTTTTTTAAACTAAAGGCATAAATAAAATCACTGGCTTCCCTTATTTTTATATTATGTGCATACATAAATTTTTAAAACTATTTTACTATTCCAAAATAATATTTGGAGTTTATAAAGACTACAGCATAAACATATAAAAATGAAACGATTATAACAAAACAGCAATTTCTAGCCGTCTCCCATACTGTTTCCATAAATAACAAATTTAATATTAAACCATTTCTTCTGATATTTATTTTGTGCACTGCTAAATAACATATTGCTATTACTGTTTTGTCAAGACATTATTTGTAGACTTGCTCTTGTAGCAAATGAGGCAGCTTTCTTGTTTTATTCCATTCCCATTTCCTTTCCCCACAACTGTCATAAAAAATTGTGATAAATATCCAGTGTTTATATTTAGTATATATGTGTGCGTATATATATGCATATACATTAAACATTGTTGAGTCAAGTGTACTGTGATTTCAACTCAAAAAGTGCTTTTATTAAAGTTAAGTATTGCCTTGCTCCTTTATTTGCTTAATTTTAAGTGCATACACTAATTTCAGTATTCTATCAGGTCTGCCAAATGCCTATCAATATTATTTTTCATACAGCACAATTATCAAATAATTTATTAATTTCACGTTTTCCTTTGAGTCTTTCTTCCCTTTTGCTCCAACCTGGATTGGTTGCTACTCAAGATTCCCATAAACCTTCCCTCCTGTAGGATTGGATCCCATTTCCTGGGCCTCATCTTATTAGTTTCCTAAGAAAGGATAAGAAATTTTTATATATGAAAAATATCTGGGAAAAAAAAGTTTTCTCTGTTTGCAGACAGAATTCCAGATAACTTTTATCCTTCTGAATTTTGAGGGCACTGCTTCATTTTCTTTAGAATTCCAAATTGCACTGAGACATCCAATGTTCTGATTTCCAATCCTTTGTAGATGCCCTAAATTTTTCTCTCTGGAAGCTTTCAGAATCTTTTTTTTACCCATGCTTTCCTAAGATTTCACGTGTGAATCTTTTTCAATCCCTTGTTCTGATTACATGGTCAATGAGCCACTACGATTGCTTGAGCAGTAGTATTCCTTTGAAATTTTTTCTCTGCCATTTCCCCCATGTTCTATTTTCAGAATGTATTATTCTAGAATTACTATTTAATTTGAAATCCATTCTGAATCACATGATGTTTTAATGCATTCAATCATCTAATCCTCATAACAATTCTGGGTGGTGCGTAGTACTATTCCTATTTTATAATAAACTAGACACAATAAACTTTCACAGAAAGTTTATGTACATTGATTGAATTTATATTGCTAGTATGGAGCAAAACCAGAATTCAAATCCAGAAAGTCTAGCTCCAGAACCCATAATCTTAACTAGTATGCAAAACACCTCCCAACTATCTTCCATAATTTTTACCTTTGTGCAATATACCATATACCAGCTAGTGGGTGATCCTCTATGTTACTTTACTTTCAAGTTTAAGTTTCCTTATCTATAAATTTATACACTCATAGGGGTCTAAAATGTTAGTACCCTTTTCTAATTCTATGAAGGAATAACATCATAGGGTTTGAAAACCACCTAGTCCATAAACACTAATACTACTTTAGTAAGACAGTTATATGAAGTGATCATCTTGTGCTTGGAACTGGGCCAATCTGCCACCTCCTCCACCCTCCAAGATGTTCGGATGAACTTGGGTCCAAATAACGTTTTGTTGTTGTTGTTGTTTTCTTTTTACTGTTTTTGTTTGTTTGCTAGTGATACTGGGGATTAACCCCAGTTCTGCCTCTACACTATATCACCAATCTTTTTTTCTTTTTTCCCAGACAGGATCTCACAAATTCATCTGGGCTAACCTCAAACTTGCAATCTTCCTGCCTCAACCCCCTGAGTAGCTAGGATTACAGGCATGTATTCCAAAAATTAGATTTCTTAACATTCCATCTAGCAAGATAGGTGATATCTAGTGTTTTTGAAAGTATCAGAGGTATGCTTTTGCTCTTTCTATAGAATGATTGTAGCTGAGAAAAATGGATTCTTAAAGAAACAAAAACTTCTTCTGGTAGCAGTCACACCCTGGCTATGGAAGTAAACACTTACTAGACTTACTATTAGCAAATATGTAGACTTGAGAGTTTTGCAGACATCTCTATGAAATCTTCCCGTTTTCCTTTCTTCATCAATTCCTTCAGGCTGCAGCTTTCCTGGGACTCCATGAGAAATTGAAGATCATCTCAAATATCAAATAGCAGCTCTAACGCTCTCAAGTTGGAATTTCCCTGACAGGACAATCACTTCTATTCTTTTTACTAGTTTTCACGTTCAACGTTACTTTCAGTCTTTCTACTACACTGGGTTTATGTTATCTGTAGTGTGGTGAACAGACTCTGAGATGGCCACCATGATTCCTGTCTTTGATTACTCATGTCCTTGGGTAAATCTTGAGTGTAAGGATGACTGTGATTTGCTTCTAACCAAAAGAATACGGCAAAGTGACAAGAGGTATGTGATTATATTATAAAAACATAATGCCATTCTTTCAGGAAGAAGCTGCCATAAATGTAAACTACTTATGCAGATGGACATGTGGTAGGCAACTGAAGGCAATCTCTTGTTGATGATCAGCAAGGGTCCAACAGCTTGCAAGGACTACCAAATTCTGTTAACAATTACAGTGACCATGGAAACAGAGCCTTCCCCATCTGAACTTTTGATAAGACCTCAGCCCTGACCAACACTTTCATTAGAGGCTTGCAAAAAGCCAGCTAAACTATGACTAGATGCTCATCCACAAACTGTGAGGTAATAAATGTGTCAAGCTACTACATCTGTAGTAATTTGTTGTATAGCAATTGATAACTAATGCACTCAGCTACTATCTTAGCTACTGTGGTTTCAATATGTCCCCAAAATTCACATGTTGGAAACTTAATCCCCAATATAACAGTGTTGGGAGGTGAAGCCTGATAAGAGGTAATTCAGGAGTGGGTCATTTATCATGAGAATTGATTCTGTTTTAAGTACAGCCCCCTCTATTTTCTCCCCTGCCTCACTTATGCTAGCTTGCTATTCTGCCATCATATGATGCTATCAGAAGACCCTCACCAGAGACAGCCCCTCACCATGGGACTTTCCAGTCTCCGGAACCATGAGCTGAATAACGTTTTTTTAAACTTTTGTGTGTGTGTGTGTATAACTTTATTTTATTATTTTTTTTAATATGGTGCTGAGGATGGAATCCAGTGCTTCACATGTGCCAGGCAAGTACTCTACCACTGAGCCACAACCCCAGCTCCCATAACTTTCTATTGTTTATAATTTACCCAGTCTGTGGTATTGTTGTAGCAGCAATAAATGAACTAAAACATCAGTTTAGGTAATTCATTCCTTACCCCCCGCCCCCCCCCAAAAAAAATACAGAGTAGCAAATGCTGGAAATGTTACTCTAGACACCGGGGATGCAGTAATGAAAGAGACTAAGGAAGGCACTACTTATGTCAGTCAGTAAACAAAATAAATACCTAACAGTCAACAAGTGATGGTGCTTTTGGAGCAAGTACTAAACTGAGTGAGAAAGCATGCCACAAAAATATGACAAGGGGAGAGTCCTTTAGAAGAAAAGGCAATATATAATGCCTGGAAACAGGAGTAGACAAGTCCAAGGAACAGAAGTCTGAGGACAGGTCATAAAGAGACCTGCTCTAAGTGTGACAGAAAGCCTTTAAAGAGTTTTTAGTAGGGACTGACATGATTTGACATAGGCTGTTTTAAAGGTCACTCTGGCTGCCACATAGAAAATATAATGGGTTGAGGAGAAAGGAGAGAGAACAATTAGGAGAGTACTAAGTTGAGAGATGATGACAATCTATTTTAAAGTAGTGCTTACAGATGGTGAGAGGTGATAATATCAAGATATATTTTGAAGGTACAATAAACAGCATTTGCCATCGCTCAAATAAAGGACTTAAGAATAAAAATGAACTTAGGGTTAGACAACAGTAATTACATGAATATTGCCATGCACTTCAATAGAGAAACAGGAGAAAAAATGATTTAGTAGGGGGAAAAAATCAAAAGTCAATGTTTATTAGACATTTAAGTGGAGATGTCAAGTAGATAACTGGATGTATAAGTCTAAAACTAAGGGAGAAGTTGACACTGGAGTTCAAAATGTAAGCATCAGCTTATAGATGATTTAACAAACATGAGGTACTTAATACATGACAGCATTTATGACAGAATACAGACGGAGAAAAGATCCAAGTACTAAGTCCTAAGAAACAGTAGAATAAGGCATCAAAGAGACTGAACAAGGATAGTGAGATAGGAGAATCAGGAGAAAGTAGTGTCTTGAAAGTCAAAGAGAAAAAGTTTTGAGTAGGAGGGCAGAAGACCAACTATGTCAAACTATGAGAAGGAAGTAAGACCTAGAAACAACCTTAATTTGTAAAAAGGCAGTCACTAGTGATGGTGACACATTCAATAGTAGGGAAGAAAGACTAACTGGAAAAGTAACAAGAAATAAGGAAAAATAAAATGTACAGATAATGAAAATGGAGAATTTTTATAAAGACCAGAAGAAAATGCAATAGATAAGGAATAGGAGTGTGTGAATGAGGTCAGGACAGGAATTCTTTTTTAACTCTTATTTTAGGATGGGTGGTAACATAACATGATTATATGTTATCAGAAATAGTCTGGTAGAGGACAATATGATGCTGGGAAGACGGATGATATTGTTGGAACAAAATTCTTGAATAGACAAAAAGGAACAAGATCTACTACATATGAGAAAGGCAGATGATCTAAGTGTATATATAGGTGTTTACAGTGAACAAAGAATTAGAACAAGCCATTTGAGAGTTATATCACCTATATAAAAAAAAGTAAATCCAGTATCCCTCCCACATTAAATCTTTAAAAAGGCAACACAAGGTCAATAGAACCTTTCAATTAATAAACTAATGATACGCTAATCAGCCAGAGACATGTTTTTTTGTTTTGTTTTTTCCTTTTTAGTTTTGTTTTTAATTATTCTCAGGACAATAAAACCTACCTGGACTCTCCACTCTCTTATAATGGTAAGGGTTGATACAAACTTCTTTTTGCTTAGATCCAAAAGGAAATTCACAAATATCCAATGGCTTTAGCTCATGATGACTCTGCAAATCAGGCCAGCGCCAAACACGACAATATATAACATGGGGTAAGCCCTTCCTGTGAGAAACCTGTAGGCGTCCATCTAAAGATCTGGGAATAGTGACACATTTGCTCGGCTGTCCTGGACTGCTCAAGGCTTTCTCCAGTTCCTCCATGGCACCCTTTTTCTTTTTCAGTTTTTTCACCAAAGCATCGACTGCCTTTTCTGCCCATTTTTCCTCCTCATCACCTTGTTTCCAGCCCAACAATCGCTTCACTGCTGGACTAGTAAAAGAAAACAAGCTGGCCATTGACGTCATTTGATACAAATCTTCAGAGACCTTCCTGTAATCAAAGTCAGTAGCTACTGAAAGAACAGATCACAGGTGAAAAGTCACATACAGGTCCTAAGCAGAAGGTCCAATTAAAGAAGGAGGAGTGACATTTATCTTCACAAGTGCCATATGCTTCTTTCATTGGTTCAAGTCCTAAAAGAGAAAGCAGGAAAGGATCCTAATTTAAACCAATTCAATTTACATATATTTAAGTCAATATAACTGAAAAATGTGTTATTTGTCACTAAGAACAGAACAGCATTACAAAGTAAAACAAAAAACATAAATCTAGAAGAAGAAATTTTCTCTAAAGGTTCTGTGACTTCTTACTTCCTTCTTCACAGCATGAACAAATAATTAATCGACTGACAATGACATACCATAACCAAGAGTAAAAACAGGCTACTTTACTTTCTATATATTCTCAAAAACAAAAACAAAAACAGACTCTATTTCCTTTGGTCAAGCTACTAAGGCCTAAAAGAGTCCTCTAAGATTTGCTTATGAAGTTCTTTCCTTCACCAAAATTCATACATGTTACATGCTGTCAATTCTGAACATGACATGTCCTGAGGTGATCAAAATCCTCTAAAGTTTTTGTTTGTTTGTTTGTTTGTTTTGGGTAATACTAAGGATTGAACCCAGTGACACTCTACCAGAGAAGCTGAGATTATTCAAGTCACATTATCACATGCAAATTACATTAAAAGTTGTCATAATATGTACCAAACTCTCAAATCAGTCATAGTACATATAACTGCCAGAAAGTGAAAAGTGTCTATTTTTAAAACTAAGAATGCTAAAGAGATTTAGAGAGATTAAATATATGATTCAACCCAAAGAAGTTTATATTTTATAATTTCTACTGGCTTATATGATATTTTATGAATATTAGTTAGTGAAGATGCTCCATGCAAAATACCATTCTGACCCACTAAAAGTTTTTGGTGATGACAAGAGCAAGTGATACACAGTGGCGTTCTACTGCTAAGAGTGGGTAAAAATCCCTGTACATCACTATACAACCAACTACAGACAACATGCACTTAGTGAAACATTTAAAAAAAGAATGTTAGTAACAAAAGATACTTCCTTTCTTGTGCTATTTTACCAACCAATGCTGTAGCCTTTGACAAATGCTAGCAAATTCTAGTCAAGATTGTTCTAGGATGGACCATATCTTCCCAGAAAAGAATACATGCACTCAGTTAAAACCAGGTAAACACACACACACACACACACACAAAAAAAAAAAAAAAAAAAAAAACTGAGTTAAACATCAGTAATAATTGCTGGTTGCTTATTATGTGCCATGTACTATGATCAGCCATTATGGAGCTTAAAAAAAAAAAAAAAGAAAGAAAAAGTCACACCAAATAGGTTTCTTCTTAAGAATCAACAGATTAATTCATTCAGCATATACTTGCTGAGAGCCTGTAAGTGCCAGGAATTGTTCTGCATGCTGATGGTGGTGACTAATAGCAGTGGCTGTCCATACTGCTAAGCTGTAACCATGAGAGAGGGGTGCAAGAAACTAAAGATATACTTCTAATGTCAGGATCCTGTGTAGGATGTTTTTGCCAGGCAAGCAAACCTAGCTACATTAAACTAGAGATATAACAAGAAAAAGCATATTTTTCAGTAACAGGCATATATAAAGGAGCTATAAGAAGAGCTGATCTCAGTCATAGTTACATTGAGGATGTAGGACAAAATCCAACTGGGATCAGAAAGTAAAGGCAATGTTTGCCTCAGATGAGAAAAGAAATTCCAAAGGCAAAGAGACACTAACAAAACAAACAAACAAACAAAAAAAAAATCAGGCAGACATAAACAGAGCATTTCCTGACCACAGAGAAGAAAAAAAAGCCGGATGATTGAGATCTTATTGAGGAATACAAGATCACAGTGGGGTCTAGACAGAAGGGGTGTGTGTGTGTGTGTGCGTGTGTGTGTGTGTATGAAAGAGAGAGAGACATGAGAGGAACTTAAAAACCAAAATTCAGAATACACAGCTCATTCTAAAACAATAATCTAAGTGATTATAGAAACAATACAATTAACTAAGTTTAAATGAGATATAGTATAAGAATGCTATACAACCATTAGAATAACATAGATACTATAACTTTTAGGGAAGGTATTTCTCCTTGTTTCCCCATCTAAATTACAACTATGCAGGGTGCATAGAAAGTACCTAATAAATGTTAACTATTCATCTATTATCATCATCATTCAAAATATGGGGAAAAAAAGTTAATTGTGTATATAAACAGAGAATAAGGACCAGAAGGCTATGTACTAAATTATTCATTGCACTTATCTCTGGGAAGAGGCAGAAGAAAGGGGTGCTGTATAACTTGTTCCATATACTTCTCTACTGTTTTAACCTTTTAACAACAAGAGCCTATTAAGGCATTATTTAAATAGTGCTAAAATAAAAACAGTATCTAAAATCAAATTATAGTAACAGAATGAAATTAAGAGTGCTCACTGGTACAAAAACCAAGTTAAAAAAAATGCCTACTAGTAGAGGTTAATATGATGGTGGGCCTACAAAGGGAGTAACAACTATTAGAGAATCTTAGGGATTTCTACTACCCTGATACAGTTTGTGCTTATAGTTCTAGATGGTTATATATAAGATTTCAGTTTGTGAAAATTCAACTGGTTGGGTACTAATTATAGGAACACTTTTCTGCATGATTTTAATATATTCTGTTGACACAGAAAAAGTGAACCTGATTTCTCCTCCCCATTCTCTCCATCATCAGTTCCCCATCTCACAGGTAATCCCTTTTATTTGCCTTTAATGTCCTTCCAAAGAAATATTACATAAATAAGCAAATGTGAATGTATATTTTTCTTTACATAAGTAGTTGCATTCTGAAAAAAAAAGTGCAAAAAAAGTGTTGAAATTTATCTTTAAGATCTTTCCATATTAGATGCAGATCTTTAGAGTTTCCACATTCTTCTCTACAACACAAAATTTCAGTGTAAAATTAATTCAATTAGTAGGACAAAGCATAACATTTCCCTGCTCAAAAGAATCATCTAGTGGCTTCTCATGACACTCAAAATCTAAACTCCTTATATTATTTTATAGGACCTACATGATCTGGCCCCTGGCTTCTTCTTCCAATCTCATTTCATAACTATTCTTCCAGTTAACTCTACACTTAACTACACTTGACTTCTTTCCATTTCTCAAGGACTCTAAGGTTATTTCTACTTCAAGGCCTCTGCACTTGATATTCCCTCCTGTGGAATTCTCTTCTCCCAGATCTTAACATGGCTCATTTTCTCAATTAATTCATTTGCTCACATGACAACTCCTGAAAGAGAAATTCCCTGACCACTTTATCAAAAATAGATTTCACTCCACTTCACAAAACCCTATCCCAACCATGTCCCTCCCTCATAACATTTACCCTAAAAAACCTGATACCATAGTATCAATTTTATTTATTTACACTGTCTTCACCACTGAAATGTTAGTAGGGAGATAATCTTATCTTCACTACCCACCACCAGATCTCCTGGACCTAGAGAGGTGTCTATTTATAAAATATAAACCAGTGAGTAAAAAGAAGCAACTTGCAAAAATATGTGGACACCACCAGCCAGAGGCAGTGGCCCATCCCTGTAATCCCAGCTACTCAGGAAGTTCAAGGATTTGAAGTTCAAGGCCAGCCTGGGCAACTTGGCAAGACACTGTCTCAAAATAAAATAAAAGGGGCTAGGGATACCAAAATCCTAGAATGTTTAAGTTCCTTATATAAAATGGTATAGCATCTGCATATAACCTATGCACATCCAAATATATACTTCCTCATCTCCAAATTGTCTATAATACTTAATACCTCATGTAAATGCTATTAAATAGTGGTTTTACTGTATTGTTTAGGGAATAATGAAAAAATCTGTTCAAATTCAGTACAGGCATAATTTCTTTTTGTAATATTGTTTACATTGGTGGTATTTATCAGTACAAAACCTGTGGATATGAAGGAGCAACCATACTTTAATGTATATAAAATTTAAAATAAAAATTGTCATTATAGATATGTACATATATAATGAGAGAATAAAAATATGGATAGAAATGACACACACTAACCTTATACTAAATACTAATTGTCTCCAGTGAGCAGGGACAGAAGGATGAAGATAGAAAAATCTTTAGTTGTTTTTTTAAATAGATTTGAAGAGGCAAATCATCTATTATGATAAATTTATAGAAAAGTAAGAAAAAAACCCTTTAAGTATTTCAAAATTCAAAAACCCACTAGTTTTGATTTTTAAAAATAGTATAATGAAATCAGAGAGGAGATCAGATTTTACCCTTCACTAAGGGCAGGACTAGGTATCTAGAGAGGGTCATTTCAAAGTCACTAAAATGTTGAAACAATAAAGTATGATAAAGTATATGATACATACTTTATAAACTGAAGAATGCTATTCAAACACGAATAATGATCTAATTACCATTCAGAGGGAAGAGCCAAGACTTAAGAGACTGGATGAATTTATTCACAATCTAACCACTCATCACTGTATCACTTTATGTATTCACCTTCTGATCAGCCCAAATTCCTGTAACTTGTCTGCTTATCTGTATCTTCCAAGAGAAATCTTAGTTATCCTTAATGATAAGCTCAAATCCATCCCTTCCTATGAAGAGTTTCAGCACTACCCTACCCTAAAGAAGTTACTATGGCTATGGCTAAGACGATATTGATAAGAACTTATCTACTTCCTCAAATGGAATACAAAATCCTTCCAAGAGTCTGGAGTACCTGGCATTATTCCATGCACTGAACTGCATACTTTAATGAACAGTCATTGATTTTTCTATCAGGTGCTGCCATGGTTTGGATATGGTTTGAGTGTGTCTCCACGGAAACTTAGTCTTCAATGTGGTGGTGTACAAGGTAAAAAAAAAAAAAAAATTAAAACTTTAAAAGGTGGGACGTAGTAGAAAGTAATTGGGTCACTGGGGGTACTGTCCTTGAGAGGGTCTAAGATAGTTCCTGTGAGACCCTGAGTTAGTTCTCCCAAGAGCTAGTTGTTATAAAAGAGCAAAACTGGACCCTCCCCACATTATGGCTTCCTGTCATGCCACATAAACATTCCTTCTCACATATACTTCCACCAGGATGCCATCTGCTATGATATAAAATAGCCAGGGAGAGCCTTGCGAAAGCTAGTATGATACTGTTAGGACTTTCAGCCTCCAAAACTAAAGCTAAATAAACTTTTTGTTTTATATGTTACCTAGCCTCAGGTATTTTGTTATAATAACTAAAAAAGGACTGCTATAGATTGAATATTGAATATTCCCCAAAGGCCCACATGCTAAAGGTTCCCAGAATGTTGCTATTGGGATGTGAAACCTTTGGAAGATAAGGCCTTGTGGGAGGTATTTAGCCAATGGAAGTATGCCCCCCAAAAGGAAACTGAGGGACTCCAACCCCTTTCTATCTTTCCTCTATTTCCTGGCCAGAGGACCAAAGCACTGGGCTACTCAATCTTGAATTGCAATCTCCAGAACCATGAGCCAAAATAAACTTTTCTCTTTATAAGCTAATTGCCTCAGATATTTTGTTATAGTGATGGGAATCTGACTAATACAAGGGCCAAATTGAGTATACCTTAGAGATAACTTGAGCTTTTGCAAGCAAGTGACTAAGATAATTGAAAATTCCACTAACAGAAATAAGAACATTCCACAGGTATATTTGTCAGTAGAAATGAATGATAAACTCCACTGGGAAAAGATCATGACTATATTTGCAAGTTTAGCAAGGTAAAGATGAGAAACATTTAAAATTTTTCACAGAGAACTAAAATAATAACAAAAAACTATTTTTCAACAGTGAAAAGATCAACAAGTAAACACTGATAAAGAATGTTAAAAAGATAGGCCTAGAACTACATACAATGGTTATTTCAGAAAAGTAAACATATGGAAGAGTTCAAATAAAATGTGAACAAAGAAAAGTCCAGTGATTTTGGAAAAATGGGATGTCATCAGTCAAACTTCAAAGGATTGGCTTCATAAAGAACAATGAGTATCAGATTTTAAAACCTAATATTGAAAACAAGTCTTTTCTTAAAATTACCTCTGGGAGAGGGGTCAAATCCTGCAATCATCTTATGCATGTTTGAAGGAATTCTTCCTAAAAAGGTTTTATATACATTCCAAAACTATGTAAGTGATAAGCGTGACTCATGCAAGTACTCATTATCTAAGTTTCAACTTAAAAAGTTACAGCAGGAATAAAAATTCATCCCAAAAATTTACTAGTGAACAGGCAAAAGATCTGAACAGATACTCCATAAAAGAAAGTATCAAAATGGTCATTAAATGGAAAAATGGGCTAAATACCATTAATTATCATACAAATGCAAAAAGAACACACACACACACACACACACACACAAAAAAAAAAAACACAGTGAGATATTACTCCATATTTATCAGAATGGCTATACTTTAAAAAGAAAGATTAAATGTTTGTGATAAAACACAGTAACTGAGATTCTCATATACTGTTGGCAGAAATAAAACTTAGCCACTTTTGAAAATTGTTTGACAATATCTACTTATGCTAACATAGATTTCTATAACTCATTAATTCCATTCGTAGGTATATATTTAACATAAATGAGTACTGTTGCCCAGAAGACAGGTACATGCTTACAGCATTTTTATTTATTATAATAGTTCCAAACTGGAATCCAAATATCCATCAACAGTATAGTGGGTAAATAAATCATGGCAATAAATTTGTAAAATATAAAATTTCATGGCAAGAAAAAAAACCCTAACAAACATAAACATGGATGAATTTCACAAATACAATGCTAAAGGAAAGATTGCGGATTATATCATTCCATTTATATAATATTCAAAAACAAACAAAACTAACCTATGTCATCAGATGCTATAATACTACTAAAAAGAATCCCAAGAGAGCCTTGTAAGGCACTAAAAATTTTCTATATCTTAATCTGGGTGATGATGATATAAGTGTTTATATACATAAAGCTTCATTAAGCTATATACATTTAAGATTTGTATACCTCATTATACAATATACTTTAATTTTTTTAAAAAATTTAAAATTGACTAGTGAAGGAGTATCTCCTTCACCATAATGGCTTATAAACCATGAGATAGTAAATTTTGCAAAAACTAATAGGTTTCATAAAATTTATAAAATGATGGTAAAGTAGTGTTTATGTTGATTTTACTTACTTATAAACAATCAAGCTAGTCTGTTACTGTTTCTTGGTACACACTAAGAACATGAGTCTCCAGGGTCAGGAACAAAAGACTTTACTACTCATGGCACAACCAGCAGCATAAATATCAGCATTATTTAACCCCTTTGCCCTCAACATGTAAGAGTGTGATGCCACATGGTCTTAATAAATGGTACTTCTACAGTGGGTTTGTACGTGCAAAGAATATGGATCATGTTGGATCTACTATTTTTATACTAACACTAGCAAGCTCTTCTTTATGGAGGTTATAAGAGTAATTTGACTATCAAAGGATTAACAGAAGTCCTTGGAGAAAAACATCTATATATGTTTTAATACTTTTGTAAAAATATTTTAATGCTAATGTTACAGATGTCAAACCAAAAGATGTCATGCTATCAAACTTCTTTTTTTTCTTTTTTTTATTGATTATTTAAAACATTACATAGCTCATGATATATCATCTTTCATACATTTGACTCAAATTGGGCTATCAAACTTCTTTATGAGAACAATTAAGTCTATCCATTAACACTTGATTCATTCATTCTTTGTTCAATGTAACAATGTTTATAATTATAACCAAATATTTTCCCCAAAATTTTGTTAAGAAAAACTTTCAATCAGACACCTTTTATTAATCATTTAGTGTGAAATGTTGGTCTACATTTTAAATGATTTTATTTTAAATGAGTTTCTTCCTGAACCAATTGCCATTAGTTCACAAAGACCGAAATACAGCTGTTTTTCCTAATGACTCAGTTATCATTATGAACCTCTATTACCATGCTGTACTGGAAACGCAATGAAGAAGGCATGGAACATAGACTGCACTGCAACTGACTGAAGAGAAAAAAGGGCAATAAACCTTAAAAGATCACTTACAGAGGTAGACTTTTGGACATTTGACTTTTAAAAAATAATATAGCCATATCAAAGATTTCAATAGCTTCCTTTCTTAAAAAAATCAATTATTTAAGCAAAATAATCATAATATTCTTTTGATAATAATAAGAGTAATTATAAAACCACTAACATTTATTGAGCACTCACTATGCCAAACACCATTAAGGACCTTACAACATTTAGAAACTGAAAATCATTAAATTCAAAACAGCCATATGTGGTAAATTGCATTATTCTCACTTTGCAAATGAGAAAACAGGCAAAGGGAGACTAAATATAACTTGCTAACTTGTTTAGATAGGAAGAAATACAGTTAGGAATTGAACCCTGGGAGTCCAGCTCTAGAACCCACACTTACACCCACTGTATTACTAAAAGAAAGTCTCTTGCCAAGGAATATTCTTCCCTTAAAGAGCCTCTCGTAAAGATTCAGCTACTACACTATGGAATGTTATTCAACAATTAAAATGAAGAAAGTATTGATATATGCTACACCATGATTAAACCTTAAAAAATGTGAAAGACAATCACAAAAGCCTACATGTTGTATGATTCCATTGCTATGAGATGTGATGTTAAGAATAGACAAATCCACAGACATAGAAAATAGATTAATGGTTGCCAGGGAGTGGGGGAAGAAGAAAATGGGAAGTGACTACTAATAGGTATGGGGTTTCTTTGTTCAGAGATGAAAATATTCTAAAATTGATTATGGTGATTATTCAACAACATAAAATTCTTACTTGTATACTATAAGTGGGCAGACTGTATAATATGTGAATTATATACCAATTAAGTTGTTTATACTTAAAAAATTAAATTGTTCATATTACAGCAAGGCTTACATCCTCATTCTCTTATGCATCAACTGATTTTATTTAAATAACTTTTTTTAAAAAAAAGATCTTCCCTACTGTTCTATCCCTTGACTTCTCCAAAATATCCAAATCTTTGTATACTGACATAAATTTATAAAGTTTAAGAGACCAAGAATAATACAGTTCAATATGCTTATTTTCAAATTGATTTAATACATCAATGGACTTTTAACCCAATCTTCTCTCATTTGAGCTAAGTCAATTAGTAGAAATGACAGGGCTATCAATGCATGAGCGGAAAAACAAATTGTTTCTCCTATTATACCTTATAACATAGAACACTTCAGTAACCAAATGTAAGGAAGAGTTTTCCCCATATTCCAAGACACATATACTTCAGATCCCACAGGTTGAAGGCCTCAAGCCAACAAGACTCCCTTACCTCTTTCTGATGACAACTGAAAACTCAAAAGAGGTTTTTTTTTTAACTATGCTTCAGAAGGTCCAAAAATTTTCTAGAGCGACTCACAGAACTCAGAGAAACACTTACTTGTACTTATTTATAAATGATCGGTACCAGAGATTGAACTCAGAGGCACTTAACCACCGAGCCACATTCCCAGCCCATTTTTATATTCTATTTAGAGAAGGGTCTATCTAACTAGGCTGTTTAGGGCCTTGCTAAGTCACTAAGGCAGGCTTTGAACTTGCAATCTTCCTGCCTCAGCCTCCCAAGCAGCAGGGATTACAGGCATGTGCCACCAAGCCCAGCTGTAAAGAAGGACATAAATTATCAGCCAGATGAGAGTTCACAGGATGAGGTCTAGACGAATCTTGCAAGCAGAGCTTCCATCCTCATGTCGTTGGGGTATACCACCCTCCCAGCATACAGATGTGTTCTTGTCCACCTTGCTGGAAGCCCTCATGTGTTTGGCTATCTGTAAACTCATAGAACCATTATTTAGGCACAAATTATTACATCACTGGAATTGATTTAACCTTCAGTTCCCCCTCTTCCTCCCAGGAAGATTGGGAGATGGGGCTGTAAGTTCCAATTCTCTGAACACATGACTGGTTCCCCTATCAATAAGCCCCTTCATTCAATTGTTACCTAAGCTCAGTTATGTTTGAAAGAGCTTGTCATAAATAAGACCACAAATGTTGCAGAAACAAAAAGTCCAAATATTTTAACAAAAGATACTCTTATTGTCTAGTCACTTGGGAAGAGGCTACAGGAACTATGAGCCAGGAAACAAGGAGGACCACCAATATAAATATGGAATAGGAAGGAAGAACAATTATACCATTAGTACTGTAAAGTGAAAAAGAAAATATTATATACTTATAAGACTGCTTAAGAAGACATTAACTGGGCTGCAAGTGGCCAGGAACAGATAAGAACCAGAGGCTTAGCAGAAATCCTACCTTAGATAAACTCTATATCCTCTACTACCCCCTAATACAAATACACTGCAGAGAATTTAATAAGATCTTATAGATGAGGCATGGGTAACTACTAACCATAATAGCACAGATTTTTAGAGTGAATACCAAATAGAAATATGACAATCTATAATTCATAGTCCATTTAGTGAGAAAGGACAAGAGCAAGAAAAATCAAGTTAAAAGGAGACCATCAGCCAAATGGATGTGAAGCCAAAGGGAAGGGCACCACCACAGAACAAAGCTAAACAGGGAAAAACTGAATACAAAAGCCTCAAACTGACAGAAGTAATCCTATGGGCAGTGCAGTTCTTTATCATCAGGAAGATAAGTTCAAAGACACATTTCAAAAGACAAAAATGGTAACAACGCATGACCAAGTAAAAGACTAACCAGGCGGGCAAAGAGGGCAAACCAAAAACGTGGTAGTAAGCCAACCATAAGAAGAACACACACACACCAGGGCAGTGATACACAGACCAGTAGAGACAGAAAAGGAAAAGATATGAAGGGATTACAAAATAAACAATTGATAGTACCTTAGTGATCAAAGAGGGCAAAGAAGAAAGGAAAAGGTTTAAAAGCTGAAAGAATAACGATGTAACTTACAAAAAAGGGAAGTTCTAGTTATGGCCAAAAAGGGACAATAAAGTGATAGTAGAGGGGTACAAAAAAGCAAGCACTGACATACATTCATAACGACATACAATTAAAGCTCAAGTGAGAAAGAATAAATATGTTGATTTGAAGGACCATATGAATAGATATGAGAACTGAATCTTTGACAGTAGATACTTGATTTTTTTCAAAACTTTTTGGGTTCTTACTACATATCAGGCATACTACATGCTAGGAACTTCACTTAAATGTACTACCCATAATCTCTAAATTCTTAGTAATGGGAAGAGAGAAAGAATAAACAACTTCATATGGCTTTTGGCACATCACTTAACTTTACCCAAGACTTATTTCCATATGATAGCCAATAGAGATACAGCATTAGAGAAAGAACAGGAAGCACAGAGGATCAGTAACTGAGCAGAGCAGACAGGAATATTTGCTACTCCTTATGTCAGAAATTGGGGATGAAAGTTAGTAACTATGAACCTATTATTTGCATTTATCTTGGCCTTTTATAAATTACCTCTGACTTATAAAGACCTGACCTAATGATACTTTTATTAACGTATTTTTTTTCATTTCTTAGAGAAAAAAACCCAAGTGCTAGAAAGAAAACCTGGATAATAACATTTAGAAATATCTATGGATGTTAGAGTCTCTAAATTTCTTCCGATGTAATCCTATACTGAGCAATAACATCACATAGAAATCCCTAAGAAATGCAATACTACTTCAACCATAAATGAAAACCTTGTAAAATTTAGAGACACCATGTATTACAAAAGAATCTACCACAATACAAATCAATCCCCCTTCCTTCCCCTTCTCTCCCTCCCCCCTCCACCACTTCTCTTAAGGAAGCATTCCCAGACCATCCTTTTTAGGGGAAATCCCCCCATTATATGTATCTCATACCTCACCTTGTAGTTCTTGCTATACCTATATTTTTATATTTATCCACCTAATCTGCCCCACAAAATGTAAATTCTAAGAGCCATATCAGTTTTAACTCATCACTGCATGCTAGTAATATATATGCTCCAAAATACCTGTTTAATAAGAGAAAGTTAAAGTACATAAGGAACCTGTAAAAGTAAACATTTCCTAGAGAGGGAAAAAAAATAGATTTTAAAACTAGAGGAAGCTGTGCCTCAGCTATATTAAAACCCTCACTAGAGGGCTGGGATTGTGGCTCTGCGGTAGAGCTCTGGCCTAGCATGGGCGTGACCCAGGTTCGATCCTCAGCACCACATAAAAATAAAGGCATTGTGTTGTGTCCATTTACGCCTAAACAATAAATATTTTTAAAAAAATCCTCACTAGAAAAGAGAATTCACATTATCAAAAGTCATTCATAGCAGACATGGTGAAACCCTATACTCCCAGTGACCTGAGAGCTTGCTAGGCGGAAGGATCAAAATTTTAAGGCCAGCCTCAGCAATTTAGTAAGACTCTGTCTCAAAATTTAAAAAAAAAAAAAAAAAAAAACAGGGAATGGAGTTCAGTGGTAAAGTGCCCTGGTTTTAATTCCCAGTACAAAAAAAAAAAAAAAGAAGAAGTTATTCATATATCAAAAAATATATTTAGTGGTATTAAAATTTGGAGATTGGAATTAATTTAAAGTGAAATAAACCAGAAACTGGTAGCAAATATTTCCATAACTAAAATACTCTAGGTAAATCAATAGAAAAACAGAAATGATTATCACATGGCAAACCTATATCTGAAAATACATTACCTGAAATAGCTGTGATAAATAGTTCTGGATTATTAAACATTTATTGAGCACCTACTATCTTTCAGACATTGTAGTACATTGTGGATTTATCAGAACTATGATGTCAGGTGATGCAATCTGTTCACTGTACAAGGATGAAGGAGGAAGTGAAGGTGCTTTTTTCTAAGTCCCACACAAAAGTACTGTACAAGTGAGTAGTAGAGATAACAAAAACGCACATGGCACAGAATCTCCCTTCATAGAGTAATCTTGCACAACAGACATCAAACTATACCATGTATACTAAGTACAATGAAAATACACTCATAGTACTACACAAGAGGGACAGAGGAGGGGCATCTAATCCAAACTTTTCATTGTATCCTCTTACCACAAATGAGATGGTACTCCTCAAAACAATGAAAACTCTGGAAATAATATTCTGGCACCCAATAAATATCAGAAAGAATTCATTCCTCAAAAGCACTTCTCTTCCTATACTGGAGTATCTTTTATACTTCTGATTTTACAAATGCCATTTTCTGGCCATTACACAATGCTCAAGCCCCAATTACCAATTTCTAGATCATCCTTCTGATTTCAGCGTTAGCTATCATCTCAAGCTCTTCCCATAACCCTATAGAAAGTAGGTTTTCCTCACTCTCTAATCCAATACTTAATTCATCTCCTTCACTTGATTAATCAATTTCTAATAATCTGTTAATTCACTAGCCTTGCCACACCCACTGGAATGCCATATTTAAGATATAGTAGCACATGTACATTGAGATAACCTGTTCAATTTACTCAAGTCCTTCATTCAATATTTCAATATTTACTAAATAGTTTATTAAAATTAATAATAGAATTGCTAAGAATAAATTCAACATTTAATTAAGGTAGCATTTCAGGAGCTGGTAATATAAAAGGGAACAAAATCTTTGTCCTCATGTAGCTTACATTCCAGTGGAGAAAGGCAGACAAAATATAGCGATAGAAAAAATTAAAGCACGAGAATAGATGTGCCATGAGAGAGGTGTCATTTCAAAAAAGATGACTAGGCTAGGCCTTCTGGAAAGTGGCAAATGAATCAAAATTTTATGTAAACAAAGACAGTGAACAGGCAATACAAAGATCCCAAGGCAGGAGCAGACCTCGTACATTCAAGGAACTAGAAGACCAGTGTAATCTGAGAAAAAACTGAGCTAGAAGGAGAAGGTAAGGAATTATGTTGACGCGGAAGAGAGCCAGACTAGCTAGAATGGCTGTGATAAGGGTTTTAGGTTTTACTATTTGAAGTAAATATGGTCCCAGAGAGCTCTGAATGAAGATGCAACATTTGCTGTTTTTTATTACTATGGAATTTCTCTAGCTGGTGTGCTAAGATAAAGGGGAATGAGGCATGGGGGTGTGTGGAAAGCAAGAGTAAAGCAAGGAGCTCAGATCAGAGTTGAAGTAATCTAACAGAGATGATGATGGTTTAGACCAGGGTGATAGCACTGGCCTGGTAAGAAGCAAATGTGAGAGACAATAGGCTTCCTGATGGAAGAGATATGGGGTGTGAGAACAGAAGAGCCAATAATGATTCCTAGGTGTCAGCCTGAGCAACTGGAAGAACAGTGTTTGTCATCAACTGACTTGGGAAAGGCTGATAAGGAGGTTAAAGAAAGATGAGGAGTTAAACTGTATGCACATTTAATGTATGAATAAAATGTTGCTCAGCTTCACAAGGCTTCCAACTTAAATGAAAGCATAACAACCCAAAGGTCTTGATTTTCCCTCAAACCACTGAAGTAGGACATACCACAAACCCCATGAACACACACACACATGCACAAACACTCTAAACACCCTTCCCCAGAAACAGACACATACTGTGGGCTCATACTCAGACTTCTAAATTCACATACACAGCTCCTTTACTTTCTACTTCAGCATCTGATTGTTTCAGTCCAAAATAAAAGGCAAATGAACCAATGCTCCCAATTCCCTCATCACCATTAGCCAAAACAAAACATCCTGAGCACATCATCGTATATAGATGAATGTCCATATGGACTACAACCCACCATCATCTATGCCAAACCTGTAGGAAAGAATTACAGGTAAGACTGAATACAGTGGCACACACCTGTAGTCCTAGTTGCCTGGGAGGCTAAGGCAGAAGGATCACTTGAGCCAAAGAGAGAATGAAAAAAAAAAAAGAATTACAAGTGAGCACTTAAAAAAAAAAATCACTCAAACCATCTCTAAAAATTCATTCATTAAGCTTAGAAGTAAGTAGGGCCCTACCTCCCATATTTTTAGTAAGAATCACATGTTGAGATGGGAACATCGCTCAGTTGGTAGAGTGCTTGCATCATGTGCACAATGCCCTGGGTTCAATCCCCAGCACCAGACACCCACAAAAAAAAAGAGTCGCATGTTATGCAATAGGTTTAGGAATCGCGAAGCTCAGGATCATGAGAAAAAGAAGAAAGCCTCATGCACATATACATCCAAGGGAGACTTTCTAGGGGATTTGTGGGGGTAAAGCTTTAAAAATTGTCTTACCCTTGTGGGTTTTTCTTTTGTTTTGTTTTGATACCAGGAACTGAACCCTGGGACACTTAACCACAGAGCCTCATCCCTAGCCCTCTCTTTTTTATATTTTATTTAGAGACACAGTCCCACTGAGTTGCTGAGGTGGGCTTTGAACTTGCAATCTTCCTGCCTCAACCTCCCAAGCTTATGGGATTACAGGTATTTACCACCACACCTGGCACCCTTGTGGTTCTAATGTCAACAGCAGTCACCAAGAATCTCCAAGAATAGAGACTTATGACAACTATCAAAGCAACCTAAATCCAATTACTACATTGGATTTATACGATAACTATAGAACTTATAAGTTACATTCATGATTGCAGGCAGAAAAGAGAAAAACCAAAAGTAAGTCTGCCCATAGTTCTTCTGATTTCAAAAATTCTTTTCTTTTTGAGAACATCTATAAGGAAGACAGAATACTATCATATGGGCACCCAAAATTATTTTCCTAGAGAAACACTTAAATCACCATTTTTCCCAATTGTACCTTCCAATTTCCAAAGACATTAAGTAAAAGTTCTCAAAGCAGATTGAAAGCTCTTCAGGAGCTGAACTCATGATCCCTAACACTTTTCACAATATAATTTTCTTGCCTATTCTTTGTGCCCACACAAGTCTCTACTTTTCTATCTCCCACACCAGACTTTTGTTTCCCAGTTTTTAATCACTCTTTAAGCTTCACCTGCTCCTTTTAAATCCTCTAATTAAGCAGAGTCTGATCTAGATGTATCACTCACCTCCACAGAGCCTGCAAGATTTCCTGCATTGCTACCAGAAGTTTCTGAGTGTACCTGTACAGGCTTGTAGGAACAGGACCAGACAGAGATGGTCAATGTTCATAGTGCTTTTCTTTAAATTATACAATCAACAAATGCAGATATCAAATTATTACTGTTAGATGTGTATCTGAAGAATAAAAAGCTAACCTGGGCCCACAATATATATTCCAATGCAAAAGATGTTCTCCAGTTATCTCATACATCCCAGAGTTCAAGTCCCTCACTTAGTAGAAAAATGAATAAATAAGGCTCAGGGTAACTTTTCAGTTCTAGTCATCATTCATTTCATTTATACTCAACTCCAAAGGGTGGGAAATGATCAATAAATCAACTATATATTTAAGTGGGCCAAAAGATATGAATAAGGGAGAAAAAAACAGAATAATGACTTTGAATTATTTCTGTAGTACCCCCTCTTTCTGGGAATACACAAACCAGAATAACTAGATCCCAAGTTATACAGCTTACCAGATAGGATGCTAGATGAAGCAAACACAGCATGAAAACAAAACTTGCCTTGAAAATACAAGCCATATTTTGAGATCACGGTTAAATTTGAAAAGTATAAACCTCCTCTCAACACACCAGTTGCTATGCTCTGAGAAAGCTGGGAAGGGGACACTGTTTGTTTGTTGTTGTTGTTGTTGTTGTTGTTTTCCTGTTACATTCAGTTAAAATCTCACTACAACAAATAAAACCATTTTCATATTTCTATAGAGTACCAATCTACAAATTACAGACATATTATAGACAGAAGTGGGGCCCCCAAAGGATTCAAGAGCCAAACCTATTTACAAAATGTATCTCAGCCTTCCAAAATATTACCTCAACTAAGTTAAGAATAAAAGCAGGAGGGAAAGTCACTGAAAATACTAAACCAAAACCTTCCCTACCTTCCCAGTTCACCACAGAATAGATATATGCATATGAGATATGTGTGTGTGTGTATATATATATATATATATATATATATATATATATATGTGTGTGTGTGTATATATATACCTCACAAAGAACCCAGAACTAGCTGATTATTTATTTTAAAAAAAATCTAAGAACTCTGTAATGACTATCTTTCTAAGCTCTAAAACAAAAACTATTAGAATATATAAGCTATGAGATGGAATTCAGCTGGTCCTAATAATACTCCAGCTTTTCATAATTCTTTCAAAAGAGTTATAAATCTTGACCTTCTACTTAAAATTTAAAAAAAAAAAATCTTTCAGGTTCAGAGTTTTGAGTAGAGGTAAAAGGCATATGACAGTGGCAATGAGCTAAAACACCCAGCACTGACACTTACAATTACTATTATTCTAACTTCAGAAGTAAAAAAACAAGGTGTAAGACATGGATCAGCTTCCAGAGATCCTTCATCATCCTTTTGCGAAAAAGCACCTGTATCTGTGCACCCCAGCTATCTTGAGTCCTACCTACCCAGATACTCTTTTCTCCAATATCTAGATTGGTAGAGATACAAATAATTCCTCTGTTCTACTTCTGTTATATACAAAAGGGAATGTTCTCCAATGTCTAACAGACTGAGTAGACAGATGGCCCAACCATACAATATAAGGTGCCTATAGTATCTAAAGAAATACAAATGTTGGCTTTTTCTTTGTAAGCACAAAAAGGAGACAAGGAACATAGGCTCTCTAGAAATAAAGAAAATATGGAAGACTGATAAGCCAGGGAGAAAAAGGTACCTATATCCTTCAGTGTATTCATATCAACTCTGAAATTCACCCAGATGTGGAGCTCACTGCCTAAACCAACAAATACATCTGGTAATAATAAACATTGATAAGTCATAAACAAAAAAGGGCTTTTTTAATTCAAAGACTCTACAAGCTACTAGTAATATTAAAATTTACATAAAACATAATCAAAGAATATATTAAGAAATGGAGTTTTTATATGGTTTTTAAAAATAAGTTCCTAAGAAATGAGAAACTGTTTGGTTTTTTACTGCCCAGTCTTCAAAACACTAAATTCTTTGATTTGACCAAGTTACAAATCTGTTTTCAGCAGAGAGGAAAAACACATTGCCTCTATTTAACGCAAAGGACAAAAAAGATCATCACTGCAAATCATAATGTTTGAGTTCATGATGAAAACAGGAAACAGACAGGCTGCCCAGGTATAATTATGGTTGCACTCTTAATGTGCCTTCAGGTTCAGCCAAGAATTAAAATCCAGTGAAGAGGGTAAGCAGAATGAACTTGCCTTTCTACCTTGCTACAGAATGCAACTTTTAATAATACTCCCAGCAACATGTTACATAACCAACAGTAAACAACAATCTGATTCAAACCTCATTAGTAACAACATTCTGCCACTGTCTCCCACTGAAATTAATAGCTCACTTTGCCAGAGGGAAAAGAAATGAGCATATCAATCTACCCATTTCTGTGGCGCCTACCACAGTGAACCAGACCAAAAGATAATACTACTAGATGTGTATAGAACCTACAAAAATTTCATTTTTCCCAGTTCTCTTCCTCTTTTTAACTAAACCATATCATATGGACACATTTAAAATTTAAGAGGAAAGTCAGTCTACCTTTACTTCCTATTTCAGCTATGATTTGAAAGTAACAGAAACACAAAATGATGAATGGGCATTTATGATAAACAACAGTTTATATGGTAACAGCAGTTAGATAACAAGGATTGACTGCAGGAGCAGCATATAGAGGGAAGGAAAAGAGGATGCATATTGATGATCACACAATGATAAACAAAAATAAAATTTTAAAAATCTAGATATAATATGTATAATCCAAAATTTTAAAACCTGAGCACATATATAACTACTATGAAGGTTAGAATTTGTTAAATTGTCTCTTTCTGAGTTATTTTATATTTTTATAATTTGAGGTTTTACTTTAGACACCCCCTTCAAAAAAGTTAACCAAAGGGGTTAAATTTTAAAAATATATACAGAATATATACAAAGAATATGTAATAGATCCACAAATAACTTCTTACAGAATTTGGAACACATTAATTTCAAAATGATATCAGGTCAATGTGTGATACACTGAGTGTTAGGTATTGCTTCTGCAAACAGACACTACCCACATTGGCATTTGGCAGAAATATTAAACTATTTGGAATGTTACTAATCTACTGGGACTAAGGCTTTCAACTTTTAAATTAAAATTAAAACTAATTCACTTAGCATTCGAGTTCTCTAAGGAAATTTAAGGACTCTAGTTTTTAAAAGAATTAAAACAACACTTGTTGCTGGTACAGTGACACAGGCCTGTAAAATTTCCAGCAAGGCAGGATGATCGCCAAGTTCAAGGCCAGCCTCAGCAATTTAGCAAAACCCTGTCTCTAAATAAAAAAGATAAAAAGGGCTAGGAATGTAGCTCAGTAGTAAAGTGTCCCTGGGTTCAATCCCCAGTGCCAAAAACAAAAAACAAAACAAAACAAAAAAAAAAAAAAAAAAACACTTGGACCCTTTCCCTCAACTTCAGTGAAGCCAAGCCTCAATCTCCACCTATTCCAGTCTTTGTTACTAGATAAGAATACTTTTGGTAGTGCAAGGCAACAGGCATGATGTGACAAACTCAACTAGACTTCAAAACTTTTTCCAATAGAAAGACAAGGTAAACAAGATATACTTAGCACCACACCCATTTAAACGCAAAAGCAGCCAGGAATGCTCCCCGCTCCCACCCACCAGACCTCCAGCTGGTCAGGAAACATTGTCTTTACAGTTCAGATAAAAATCTGGCGTAGGGTGTTCAGGCATTCCTCACCTCTAGGCTGGCCTATGCTCCATTCTCCAATGTCATCAAGACCAGAATTGAAACATTTGGTCAGGAAACGGGCAAATCTCCAAATACCCCAACTATCCTCACCCGGGTTCTTTTTTGCAACCCCAATCTGTTTTTGCTATTGAGCATGCTCGGACTTAAGACAGGCGCTACAAGGGAGTTTTCAAAGCTTAGGCTCCAAACTCCACGTAATAACAGCAGTTGAAAAGGGAAGAAGGAAAAAGGGAAGGTGGCGGGGGGCTGGAAAATGAATTTAGTTCTAATATTTAAGGACCTGGCAGGGGTGAACATGGTGATGGGAAGGAAACATTGCTTGGGCATTCTCCTTTGCAGCTTACGGAAGTTTATATGAAGTACAAGAAATCTTTGCAATGCTGAAAGCTGACATGGCAAGTGGTGGAAACCAGATCTAAGTACCAGCTGAGTGCAGCAGCAGGTCACCAATGCCCAGAGTGTAATTCCCACCGATAAGCGTGGATCCTTATCTTCGAAACACAAAGAAACGGCGGCACAGATTCATCACACCATTGGACACCTTTGCGGTGCAGCAAACCTAGCTGCTCCACTGAACAGGGCAATCCTATCAGGGGTGTGTATCGAGGGTGGTGCTGAGAAGCGGTAGGGTAGCAAACTGCTCCCCTGGACATAAGTGGGACCGGGGAGCCCTTCGGGGTCGTCCAGAACGCTTGCCTCCACCTTCCGGGCGCGAACCGCGAAGGTGGGACAAGGGCCAGAACCGGTCCCGCCTCAGGACGTCCCGGACCGCAGGCGAGGCCTCCGCAGCCGGCTGGACAGTCTCATCCCTGCCCGCCCGGACCCCGACAGGCTGGACTAGGCCTACCTCCCGCCCCACAGGCCCTGGGCCCTTACTGCCCCGCCCGCGACCGAACGCCCCCGCCTCAGCCCGAGCCCGGCTAGGGCCTGAGGACAAGCCGCATCCGGACCGAGCCAGCAGCCTCCGGCCCCGTTCGCCCGCCCCAGGGCCCCTCACTCACTTGCGGGCCGGCTGGGCGCGCTCTTCTGGCGCCGTCGCTGCGCTTCCCCGCGCTGCAACTTTATTAGCAGCTCGGCCGCAGGACACGCGCAAGGCGCCCGCTTGCCCAGAACCCGGATGAGGGAGGGAGGGAGGGAAGGAGCTAGCCTAGGAGGACGCCCGCTGGGGTCGGCGCATGCGCGCCAGGGCCGAGTGACCGCTGCGGGGAGGAAGGGAGGGCCACCTTATCCCGGCAGCCCAAGGAAGCCTCGGCGCTTGGCTTTGAGCCTGCAATCCCCAACTTCCGATCAGTCCTAGGCTCCTCGCGTCAATGGCCAGGCCTGCGAGTGGGAGTCCGTTGTAGGCAGTAGCTCCCTCTACAAAACAGATGAACACACATTATCATAAATTGTCCTGGATATGGACAGTTGGAGATTCCTCTGCTATATATAAAGTGCAAGCAAAGGTATTTTCAAACATAAGTTCGCTAATTTTATTTATTTATAATATAAATCTGAACGGAAAAGAGTCCTCTTACTGTGGAAAAGTCGCTTCAAAGCAAGTTTCTGAACAACTTACAGCTTCCTCCTGGATGCAGCCATAACTGAAGAAGGGCAATCTTGAAGCCCTGGAATTCTCACTCCTCCACCTCCTGGATATGCAGGCCTGGACAAGTGGGCCAAGGGTGCAGAGAGGACACTCACAGGCTGATAAATGTCACCCCTCTGTTCCCAGTGATTGAGATTCTCCCCTTTACCCTCCAAATTCCCCAAAGTGTTAGCATTTCCCAGAATATGATACTGAAACCACCTAGGGCACCTGATTTGGAAAGCACTAGTGAGGAAAAATTTTAAATACTTTTGTTTTAATTTTAAAAGGTCAATACTGGTTTTCCACTATTCCATTATAGGTTTTCTCTTTAAATCAATTAAAAATCAAACCTGGGGCTGGGTGCTGCGGAGCACGTAATCCCAGCGGCTTGGGAGACAGACAGGAGGATCTCAAAGCCAGTTTCAGCAATTTAGCAAAGCCCTAAGCAACTCAGCAACTGGCTCCACATAAAATATAAAAGAAAGCTGGGGATGTGGATCAGTGGTTAAGGGCCCCTGGGTTCAACCCCTGATGGAAGGAAGGAAGGAAGGAAGGAAGCAAGAAAAGGGAAAGAAGAAAGAAAAGAAAAAAAGAAAAGAGGGCTGGGGTTGTGGCTCAGCAGTAGCATGCTTGCCTAGCATGCATGAGGCACTGGGTTCAATTCTCAGCACCACATACAAATAAGTGAAAATAAAAGTCCATCAACAACTAAAAAAAATTTAAAAAAGAAAAATTGAAATCATTGTTTAATCAATTCCCAGACTAATACAATTCATCAGTTCTATTAAATCTGCCTTCAAATACTATACAACCTAAATCTGACAATTTCTCATTGCCTTTATTGCCATCTCCATTACCAGAGCCAGTGTCATTTCACCTGATACACAAATGAGGCAGCTATTTTGTTTGTTTGTTTGTCTTTGTTTTTGTTCCAGGCTCTAGTAAGTTGTTTCCATGGAGAAAAGACCAAAGAAAGGTTGCAAAAGTCTCAGAGTTGAAGTGGCCACCTCAAATGGTGACAGGCCTGGTGAGGGAGAAAGTGAGCCAGAGTCGGGAACCAGAGAGTCTCTGCTCCCACCAAAGAGAACAGCTGCTATTCTACTCTAGCCAACTGTTACCAGGGGGAAATGTAGGGATAAGGGCCCAGTGTTGGCAAATCTTATTTTTCAAAGGAAGCTGAAAACTTGTATTTTTTATGCAAAAACCAAATATCAGTTTATCTCTTTAGCAATCTCTCCCTCCACCACCCACCCTCTCTCTCCTCCCCCTTCTTCTCCCTCTCTTAGACATTCAGGAGGCCAACCCTGTACAAGCCAAACAAAAACAAATCCATGGTCCAATTTAGCCTGCTGGCCATCAATTTGCAATCTCAGGTCTACATCAGGTCTGCATGTTAAACTTCTTTACTACATCATAAACTTTGTGAAAGTAAAGTCTGTGTGCTTTAACTCTTTGTCACACTCACTGCTTATTTGTTGTTAATTCAGAAATTTCCAACTCTTGGAAGGCACATATTTCTGGAGCCTGTATGGATTTGCAGCTCCCAGAAGTGCCTTGACCCTTAGAGGATACCTTTTATTCAGAACTGGTGTTTACCGAGTGCTTTGTTGAACATTACAGGACATAACAATTTGGTTTAAATATTTCGTATGCTAGAGCCACTCCTCACTTCAAACAGCCAGTAAAATCCCTACACAAACAAATTGTTTGCACATATGTAAGAACAATTTGTGATTACAAGATTCCTTTTCAATAGTTACATATGTAATCCTAAAGCCAACAGTTTTGCTTCCTGAACTATGAGTTCATATATTGATAAAATCAACCAGAGACTCCAATCTCTCTGAGTTACTATGTCAGCCTAGGTCTTTAGTTGGAAGAGATAATTATATAGAAGGGAGGAATGGAGACTCCAGCAGCCAGCATGAGCCTTCCAAAAGGATTGAGAAATTACCCAGACTTCAAAGGTATAGGAAGTCCGAGGTTCGCTATCTATATAATGTCAAGAAGATTATCAAATGATCAGGCTTGCCAGAGCCTTAGGAATGGAATAAGGAAGACCCTGTTTTTGATCTAAGAACAAATATAGAACAGGATGCTCTGAACATGTAGATACAATCCATGAGACAACAAAATAGACAAAATGCTTTTTCAGTTTAGCCACCTACCTGATCAAGAAGATCAGCAGCTTCAATATTCAATTTTACTTTACTGGTAGAGAAAGTTATTTCTGGATAATTTAGGCCATTGCTTTTCAACCAAGGGTGACCGCACCCAGGAAACATTTGGCAGTTTGAACCCTTTCTTGGTTGCCACAAGGAGGAGGGTAGTGCTCCTGGCACCTAGTGGGCAGAGGCCAGGGATGCTGCTAAACATCCTGTAATGCCAGAGCAGCCACCTTCTGTCAACAGTTATCCAGCCCAAAATGTCAATAGTGCAGAGGTTAAGAAACCTTGATTTAAACCCCAGATAGTTTTTATTTAATTGGGTGTTAAGAAAGGAAATGGACCTTTTCTTTCAAAATTTTCAAAAGGCTTATTCATTTCACATAGAGAATTAGCCTCAATGTTTAGTTCCCATCTTGAATTTTCTAGATCTAAGAAGGAGGCAATTTTCAGGAAATGGGACAATGCATGGAACATGAAAAATTGGAATTAACCTACTTCATATTATTTTTATTTTTATATGTCAAGTCATTGAGCCAATTTGGTTTGGTTTTGAATATCCTTTTAAAAATCTCAATTCCACAAATTGCTGTAGTAGCTCAGAAGATTCTGCCTAAATAACTCTCAGGCCCCAGTAGAGCCGGAAGAATGCAATGGCATTTGGGGGGCATTGCACAGCATAGATGTATCAGCAATTGACATCACAAAGATCCTCAAAGGGCTCTGAGTAGATGCGTCAAAGATACCTCACAAACAGCCATGAAAAGTGGACATCAGTTTGTATGGCTCCTCCAGACAGGATCCTCAGAAACAATAAAACTTCCATCTCCCCAACTCTGAGAAATACTTGTATGTCTTTCTATTGGCAGAGCAACCCCTTCCCCCATCCTTAATATTGAAAACAGTGCTAGAGCCAGAGCTAAACAGAAAAGAGTTCCAAGAAGGGCGAGTTCCCAAGAAGTGATGCACAAAGACATACTCCACAGTTCAGAGAGAGTGAAAAAAAATCACTGTGTTAAAATTGGCCAAAAGAACTTTCATGTTCATCTTTAAAAGAATGAGCCCAAATTCCATGTCAACCAGAGATTACACTAACGTGATTTTATAGAATATTTGAAAGGCTTTTTTTCCAGTGAATCTTTCATGATCTGGCATGCAATGCTTCCGTAAGAGTCCAGACAAATCCCTTTATTTTCACAACTGAGAAGTTGAAATCGTAATATCCTGGGAAGAGAAAAGTAAAAAAATGGAAGCTGCCTCCATTGAAGTACAGGGATTGTGAAGCTTCAGAGAAAGTGTCAGAGAATCCATGAGCCCCTTGTGCACATTTTTCATTTATACCTATGTACGAATTTTCTGCAGAAAAAGCCCATAGCTTTCATCGTATTCTCAAAGGCTCTCCTGATCTACACGTTTGCAGATGCTCAAAACAGTGGTTGCATTACATATGGTGTATGTTTAATGTGCCCATTTTAACTTATCTCTTTCTTTTTCAGAACAACATAATTAGGAGACTCCTCTCTGGGGAAGGCAGCTTGAGTGGAAGAACCTGGCTCGCCTGTCTCCAGCCATCTGCTACATTAAAGAAGGCCTCCTATGGCTGGAATCCAAAACACAAAATTAAAAGGGTTGCTTGCACCCAGAGTCATAAAACAAAGAGGCTTTCTAAAGCAGGGCTTGGAGTGAACACTTGTTTCTTCCAGACTGAAGCAGCATCTGTTTCTCCTGCTGGCCACCCCGCCACCCTACCCCCTGAGTTAACTCCACTAACCTCCATGGTTCAACATTCTCAGTTTTCATCCTCAGAGACGTGGGTCTCAGAGGAGCCAGACCACATGTGTACCCCATAACAAATCCAGAGCATCAGGTGAAAATCTGGGAGTGCTACGGAATTGGGGAAGAGAGGACAGACAAAATTTCACATTTTCTAGAAAGACTTTTAACTGCGTGAAATTTTATTCCTAAGAACTCCAGAGCTGACTTCTTAGTTTGAAAACAGACTGTTGACATACTACCTGTGTACCTCAGACAAGTTTTGTACCCAATCTGTGCCTCAGTCTCCTCATCTTTAAAATGGAGATGACAGTAATATCAATTTTACAAAATGTTTGTGAGGATTGTAAGACACTTAGAACAGTGTTGGCATGTAGTAAGTGCACCACAGGTGTTTGTTTTAAAAACACGCATTTCCTCATGATATACCAGAAATGTCTACAATATTGTAATCAAATTGATTTGTTACATAAAATATGCATTCATTTTATAGGACAATGGGCTTCTTCCCTTCTCACTCCAATAGGTAATATCATTTTTTCCAGGCCTCTTGGTACCATCTGTTACAGACCATACCTAAATTTGTCTTCCATTGGACTTGGCTAATGAATTTCAGACGCTTAAATTCAACTACTGTGTTAGTCTACTTTCTACCACTGTAACAAATACCTGAGAAAGGTTTATTTGGGTTCATGGTTTCAGAAGTTTCACTTCATGGTCAGGTGACCTGTTGCTTTTGGACAGGTGGGAAAGCAGCGCATCATGGTGGGAGCACGTAGGGGAGGAGAACTTTTCACCTCATAGCAGCTGGGCAGCAAAAAGAGAAAGAAAGAGGAGGGGCCAAGGTCTCAATAGCCCTTCAAAGGCATGCTCCCAATGATCTAAATTCTTTCCACCCAGTCCTTTCTCCTAAAAGTTTCACCACCTCCTAAGGGTGCCATGGGCTGACAGCCAAGCCATAGGCCTTTGGGAGACATTCCCGGTCCAAACTAAAGCAACTACCCTCTTAACTTCCCAAACTGATTATATTAGTTAAATATTTTGCCTGCCCTCATATTTTACAATCCTCTCTCTTGCTTCTTCTTTTTTGTTATCATTCCCCTCCTATAGTTACCACAACCTTGACACTCAACCCCAGAGATGACCCAGAAGGGTTATCATGATATCCCAGCTACACAGACCATCATAAATGGCTCATCAATGGACATGTGACCTCAGTGAAATAACATGCATCACTCCTTAGGTGATGTATGGACACTGAAAGAGAAAAATTCTCCTTCTTTCTGTCATCACTAAACTAAGGGTGATTCTGAGGATGCCAGGGTCCATCCTGTTACCTGGGAATATTGCAATGAAGCCAAAAGAGAGACAACAGAGAAACTGAAGCTAAACAAATTCCTTGTGAGATAGTTTGAGACCCTGGATTCAGCTATACCTGAAGCTCTACAGGTCCTCCTTAGACTTTTTAATTACATTATCCAGTACAATCTGCTATTGTTTAAGCTAGTTATACGTCTACTTCTTGCAACATATGCTATTGACAGTCTCACTGGATTTCTCAGGTCCAAATTTGAACTCCTGGTATTTGTCATATGCCCTCCCCTACCTGGTCCTGCTCTGGTCTTCCCTATATCGATAAGTGGCAATTTCACCCCTTAGTTGCTGAAGCCAGATGTGGCAGTCATATTGATAGATTGGGTTATTGTTCCTAAATCTTCACTCCTTCCCTGTTGTGATATAACACACTCCTTTGCCATGTGGCTTTGCAGTATCCTCCACTGGAGAAGGTAGAATATGCTCTCTTGAAGTTGAATTTGGCCATGATGACTTTGGCCAATAGATATGACATGAACATAACCTTTAAATATGCTTGATGGTATGACTTTGTCTTTTGTTCTGTTATCCATCTTTAAAAGATCAGACCCCAGTAACTAATGGTCTAAGGATAATGAAAATGTACAGGGACAGAGTCACCGTACACCCTAGTAAGAAGCCAGCTCAACAGACCTACAGCTTGAAGCACTGCTACCCAAGCTGTTTCACAGACTCATGAGTGAGAAAAAAAATCAATGTTTGTTGTGATATACTACAAAGATTCTGGGCTTGTTTGTAAAGTAGCAATAGCCAACTAAAAAAAATCCATACATATCCCTGTCTCTCATCCTCATTTATTTCTTTACTTACTCCTTAGTTCAATAAGATGATAAATTTTTATTGAACACCTAGTATATATCAAGCATCATCAGATATATACTATGAAACAAAACAGACAAAAATCCAAGTAATAATAAACACATCATTTTTTAAAAAATAGGAAAACAAGTAACTGTCCCATGGTAATAAGTACCTGCAGGAAAATAAAGCCATGAGTAGAGTTTGGGGAAGATACTGCTGGCATGAAGAGCAACAACGCTGCTGTCTTGATGCAGTAGTCAGGGTTAAATAAGGTTGCCCTTCCATTTTTGGTTAGTGTCAAGTCTTACCAGTTCTACTTCAAACCATATCTCAAATCTACCCACTTCTTTCCATGGCCTCTGTCCGTAGACAGTCAGCACCACCTCACAATTACATCTCCCAGGACCATCATATAGCCTTTCTCTGTCCCTTTATCGCCCAGAAGCTATCATATGTTGAAAAAGCAAATGAGTTGGGGAAATAACTCAGTGGTAGAGTGTTTGCCTAGCATGCAGGAAGCTCTGGGTTTGATTCCCAATACCCGCCTCTGAAATGTAAATAAGATTATGGCCACCCTTGAATAAAAGTTCTACAATCCCATTTCATTTGAGATAAAACCTGGAACCCCACCCATGGCCCTCCCCTGAGTGATATGGTTCCTGCTGTCACCAATCTTTTTGCATGTGTCTTGCTCACATGGGCCTTCTTTCTGTTCTTCACATTTCATAAGCTTTTCTCCAAATCAGTATTTGTGTCTGCTGTTCCCTCACTTATTCTCTCTCTCCACCTTGCAAAGAAGGTGTGGAAGGCTGTGCCTAGCACTCTTACCCTGTCTGCCTCCTTCTCATCAACTGTAAGTCTCAGCTTAAACCCCACTTGCTTATAAAGGCTGTCCCTGTCCATATCCACTCTCCCTCCCTCCCCATCCCACCTAGATTGGGTCCCCCCCTTACATACTTACAAAGCATCCAGCTCTTGCTATGCTGGGACTCGCTTCTCACGCGTCTTAACTTGATCAAAGTCTATATTCCCCACTGTAATTAAGCTCCTCTTCACAATTGAATCTTTAACACTCAGATCAGGCCTGGCATGCTGCAAGCCCTCAATAAAGAGCCATTTGATTTTCTGCTTCAATTTCGGTCTTATGTTGGCTCCTAGTTAAAATCAAATTGTTTACATCTATTTTTTTCTAAACTTCCTAATTCAATTTTAGTATGCAATGGGTGTGACTCCCCTTACCTCCCAAGCAGAACCCAGGCCTTGGATTCAGCTTTCATTCATTCATTTATTCAATCAATATAAAAACATGCATATGATATCCACAGTGTACCAGTCACTGTGACAAGCAGTGAGAATACAGTGGTAATTCCCTGTCCTGCGGGACATTTGTTTGTCTTCTGTCTTTAAAACCCTTGAACACTTGATGTAAGATCTAGAAACTAAAAAAATCAAAATCTGTCATTTTAAAACTGTTAACTCAAGGGTTCACAGTGGAGGAGAACCTACTTCTCATTAAGGAGCTCCTTGGTTTGTAAAGACCTCTTAGGTATAACACACCATTTAATCATGAACATGCAAAACAAGGACCTTTTTCTAAGGTGGAGATTTTAGCACTAAGGGGTTAAACAATTCAGCACAGTCATTCAAAAGGTGGTTACAAGTACAACTGTATCTTACTGGACTACATTTCCTACTTTTTATTGCTAAGTATGGATTTTTAAAAAATAAACCTTTATGGTTTTTTGACGTTTACTGGGAAAATTCAAATTATGGAGAAAAGGTCAAGAATGGTAAAAAAAAATAATTGAAATTCCATGAATTAGAAATGACCATGATTAATAAGCTGTTGTAACACTTTGCCAGACCTCTTTGCATACATATGTACTAACAATAATAGCCAATATTGATCAAGCACTTACTTTAGGCAAACTGTTGAGAAATGTGCTTATATATCTTATAAATAGCAACCGTAATCTTACCATGAGGTTCCAATTACTAAAATCATCACTCCCCCCCCCCCGCCACACACACAGGAAGAAAAATAAGATACAAGCCATGAAAGGACTAACTATTGTGGATGCACATATTTCTATGGCAGATGTGGGTTTATAACACCCAAAAGTATTTCTGGCCCTGCCTTAGAGTATATCTTTTTAAAGAACTGGTGTTTGCTCATCTTTAGAGGATATAACAGAATTCTTTTGAAATGGTTTGTTCAGCAGGCTTATTCCTCACTTTGCATACTCTGTAAAAATTTGCATACTCTGCTTCCCACAACCTAGTCCCTTACCACCTCCCCATCCATTTCCCTTTATGCTCTCTTTCACCTGTCATCAAACTTGTCTCTGTGCTGCCTGCACTGCTTCCAACTCCCAACTGACCATCACATTTCCATCAACACACCTTTCTTTCACAGTAATCTCTCTGGGGGAAATGTCCCCTTTTGCTGCCTTTCCTTCTCAGGCCACTTTATATTCCTCTTCCTCCTTCATGAGGCCTGTCTGGTGGTCCTCAAGGATCTTCTCTTGATGCTTGGCATTCTGAGAGGTGTATAAATAGGAACAGAGGAGCAATGTTGAGATGGTGAGAGATAAGGGGGGCTCAGAGAGGTCAAGTCCATTCCTGAATTTGTGTAAATAGTAAGGGAGCTTGAATTCACATAGAGTGGAGCTTAACTCCCAAACTCCTGCTCTAATCACTACACAAAGCTATCTGCTGTCTTGATGCACTCTTACCAAAACACAGACCTGTACTACAATACTGCATCCCCCACAAACGGTTCGTATGAATCCTATGATAAATGTCAATGAATCACAGTATTGTGCAAACTGGATTGGGAAAACAATGGGTTATTAAGTAAGATAATAAATAAATGTGTTGATGTATACAATTGCAATTTCTAACCTGAATCTGTGTCTTTCAGTGATGGCAAAATCACATAGAGCAAGTACACCGTAAAACTTTATAAGTGTTCTAACAGCCAGGTGAAGGCCCTGAGCAAGTTGAAAGAGCCCGAAGTGAATGGAGTTAGTGTTCCAACAGGTTTATCTTGAAGTATAGTGAAACCTATTCATTCTGTTTTTATAGTGACTAATACTCCTGTGGATGTGTCATTGACAATATGGGGGCATCACTAATGTGCCACATTAGAGGTAATTTGTACTGATGAATCAAATCAGTTAAGCTTTTCGAAGTCCACTCTGACTTCCCAAGTCATGCAGTGTACTGTTTCCATCCCTGAGAGGAGCCATGCTAAGCAGTCCAGAGATGTTGATCTGTTATGTTGCTTCCACAAAACTTGCTTTTGTAAAGCACTGTTGCACTGTGTACTAAAAACCAAATTCAAGTGTATAAAAAGCAAGATAACAAGTCCACAAAGTCCTCTGTCCCAAATGCATATTGATGGAGTAGAAGGAGCCCCCTGCTGGGTCATTCTGACAGAAATGGGAACTCGCATGATATTGGAGCTCCAATGTGGTCGTGGTTTTAATGTCTCTGAGATCAGAGCAAAAACCACCTGGGGACTGCTTCTGGTTTTAGAAACGACAGGAAAGAATTTTATCTTTTATCTAAGATAAAAAATTTATTTTACTTACTTATGATTGCTGGATGAGATTCTATATATGCCAGGAACTATAATGGTAAGGAATTATTTCATACATTCCTCTGTTCATTCATGAAAAATAAGGACATTCAGAGATAAAGATAAGTGAAAAAGAACACCCATCTCTCTCCTTGAGAGAGAAGTGTCCCATCACATCCTTCAGTCATTTCTCAGTTCTGATCTTTGGTATCATGATTGCAACTTCCTTTCTGATTCATTTATGGCTGAACAAACATTTACTGAGTACCTGTTACGGGCCCTAGGCTCAACACCGAGGCTGATTAGAGAACAAACACACGCAGAGGCCTTGCTCTCATGGAATGCAATCAAGTCAGAGAGACTTGTCCCATCTCTAGGCTGCCTAGGATGATCCCCGGACACCTGCTTTATTCTTCTGATAATCATCAGCTGAGCTCAACTTTTTCAATGGAAAAAATTATTTTCTTTGCTTTGTTCATCTTGTCTCCTTATCACCTGTCTGATATTCATTTTTGAGGTCTATATCCAACCTCATGGAAATAGATCCAGTGATGCCTTCCTTAATGATTGGGCAGCACTGATATACCCACAAATAAATTGGAGTAACTAGATGCACCTGGACACCAACATCTACCCTTGCATTGAATTCCATAGGACTTGGCACTTGGGTGTTTTGGTGAGTGCTGCCAACTCACGAACACATCCTGTCTTCATCTAGCTGTGATATTTCACCTTAAGGACCCCAACTGTGCTGGACCCACGAGGATGTCATGAATGATTTCATCAGCAGGTCAATGTCCCAGAGCTAAATGAACAGCCTTAAGGAAGAGCCAGTTTCATTCCTCGTCTTCACACTTCACATTGTTCTTACTCCTTCCACATGAGACGAGAGGATGAACGCTAGCTCCCAGTGACCATGGAGGCACATGACAAGGACGTCGGGGAATGTGTGGTTGCAAGGAATGTGGTTTCCTTGTCCATAAATTTGCTTTGGTACCAGGGCTACAGAGAGTGGATTGTCCAGCAGGCTTCTAGAACAATAGCTTAGGGAAGGTTGGGGTTAGAGCCTGCCCTAGAGAAGACCTCCTGCTCTTTTATTTCCTTTTCTAGAATTCACAGTAGTTGACCTCTTTCGAGAAACTCCCAAGTTTGCCACTGCCCAGATGAAGTCCCTGTCGTTGGCAAATTTCATGCCAAACCTCCTTGGAATGTATTGGCTTCTATCATACCTAGTTGTTTGTAATTTGGCAGGGCACATGTCAGTCCTTACCTGGGCAGCTGTGGTCAGAGCTATAGGGCTGCTTCCACTCCAACTGCACAGCACAAGACAAAGCCCCTGATACAGGAAGGAATTGGCTCAGGTCACTTTCCTGATGAGGCAGTCATGGCATGGCAGACACCATGGGCTTCCTGGACTCCACTGCTGCCAGGCCAGCACACAAAGTGAGATCCAGGGATCTGCTTGGTCTACGTAGATTTCCCCACATTGGGCACACATGGTTCATCAGTCACCTGCACACTTGTCATAGTCTTACTGGTAGCCTACTACGTGGCAGGCTCTGTAAAGACAGGTGCCAGACACCATGAGTGAAAAACAGACCCATCCCTGTCCACACAGATTCTCTAACTCAGTTGAGAAAATGGGCAATAATCAAATAACCACACTGTATCAAAAGAGCACAGGCCAAGAGGGCACAGAGCCAGGGGCAGGACAGGCTGCTCTAACCAATGGGTGTTAGGGGAGACCTGAAAGATGAATAGGAGTGAATTAAATGACGGGGATGTTTGGGTGGGGTTAAAGGTGAGCAGAGCATTCTAGGCAGATGGACTGGTGTGTATCAAGACCCCAGCAACATGGGGCAGCATGGCGGTGACAATGAGAAACTAAAGAAAGACCACGTGTTGGACAGAGGAAAAAACAAGGAGAGATGGGCCTGGAGAGGTGGGCAGGACAGTCCAGGGCTTGGGAGGCCATGGTTGTGTTTTAGAGCTATACTAACTGTGCATCACTAGATTTCCAGGTTCTTCTGGGCCCTGGGGAGTTACCTTCATGATGAGGAGGAAGGCTGGAGGTATTAGAGAAGAGACAGATAGAAACGGGAAGGAGGTCGAAAGATGGGAGTTCTCTAAGGACAAGCCCTCCTACAACATTTCAGGAGCACCATCACTATCTTACTTGTGACTTCTACTTAAGCCCAGCCCAGGACCATTCTGCCACCCCACACCTACCCAGTTGGCACTCCCAAGGCTTTGCATATCTCCCCTGCTGTGGTGTAGTGTGATCACTACACCTGCACAGCTGATAATGGACAGAGCAGGAAAACAGGAACAAGGTACAATGAGGACACACAGGCCCCAGGGACTGAGCCCCCACATGCTATTTTCACCGTTAAAGGAGGTGTCAAATATCACTTCCTCCCACGACTCCTAGATGACATGACATCCTGGAGCATCTGTGGGAAGACGCATTGCACCTGAACTATTTCTGTAATGTAGGGTAGGCATACAGAGCGTCTAGTTCTTTACTGTGGTGTCTGCCACATTGTGGTGCATAGTAGACCTACAGTAAATGTTTACCAATTGAATTATCATACCAAACATGTAAAAATTTATTTTCTCTTTTTACCTTGAGGGGAAAATTTGGAGAAATACCCAAACTAACAGTGAAAACAATTTTCTTATGCTCAGGAAAGGGAAGGGTGAGTTCATCAAACGTGTTGTTTGGGTACAGGGGAATAAGTCCAGGAGTGCTTTACCACTGAGTTACATCCCCAGTCCTTTTTATTTTTTAATTTGAGACAAGTCTAATTAAGTTGCAAGGCCAGCCTTGATCTTGTGGTCCTCCTACCTCAGCCTTCTTAGTTGCTGGGATTACAGAAATGCACCACCACACCTGGCTCATTGTAAAAAATTTAAAAGGGGAGAAAAAAAATTCTTGGCCTAACTGGGGCTCCTGCAGACTTTGCTCTTATTGACTTAGAGGCCATTTTGTTGTTGTTGTTTATTTTCTTTTTGTTTTAATTATGGAGACTTTGTCTATTTTGTCCAAGTTGATACCCCAGTAAAGGACAGACTCCAAACAAATATAGTCTGTAGAGACTGATGTCTTAGCTGTGTGTGTGTGTGTGTGTGTGTGTGTGTGTGTGTGTACGCATGCATACCTGTGTGTCTCTGTAGATTCCTCTCTAGTGACCCAAAAGGCCCCAGTTCTGGCTCATCAGTGAGTCGATAGCATATTTAGTCCAGGGCATGGGGTGCAGCATGTAGACTTTTCCCTTATGAAACATCATACTAGCATTTTACTCACCTCTGGACTTGAAGAGAAATTCTTGCTCTGGAGCCCCAATTTAAATGACAGGAGAGAGGAAGGGCCCCTGATTTGGGGGATTGCCTCCTAATAATACTCATTCACTGGCTATTTCTCTGCAACCAGGACCTGGGGACTGGACCCAGGAGGAGACTAGGATTTTCTCTCCACCGAGCATGGAGATGGGGGAACTGTGTACTCACCTGCCTGCTTACTGGAGCCAAAGCTCCAGCCCTCTGCCTGATGGAGTCCTCCTGATATATGCAGAGCTTTGTGCACTTTTCCACACATAAATTTTTCTAGTGAAAGGACCCTTAGCCCGTCCTAAGGTTTTATGATCCCTCAAAAGCTAAGAACCTCTTATCTTTATAAAGGAAATTGTTCACATTTTATCTCATATTTCAGAATATCCACTGAGCCTGCCCTTGTTCCTGCTTGATCATCTCAGTTTCTGAACAAAGTGAATAGTGCATAGTGTCCTCCATGGCTCACCAAGAATGAAGGTGACCAACTAGGAAACTTCCTATGGGTTAGAAGGTGGCTTTGCCTAGAAGAACCAGTGCTCCCTTGAAAGGAGACTCAGTACTCAGAGCTTTCTCTCTGTGGATCAAGCCTCCATTTCTGTTCTGCTATACAGACCAACAAGCTGCAAGACTCTAGTGCCAGGGGAGAACCTGCCACTAATCACAGCCCCCTTCCCTGTTCTGGGTGGCACTATGAATCTTGCTTCTTTGGGGAGGGCTCAAGATTGAGGAAGAAGTAGGAGAAGGGAGAGGGTCTTGAGAGTCTGTCCTGTTCCTTTCCCTGTACTCACAGACTCCAGCCCAGGGAATCTAGCCAGAAGGGCCTTGAGGAGTTTGACCCACGACAAAGAAAATAAAGTGGCAGAGTGAAGCATCAAGTCAAGGGCGAGGTTTGGAATCCATGGAGAGCTTGAGGAGGACTCTGCCTGGCCAAGAAGAGGCTGCAGGTTGGCTGGGGTGGGATCAGGGTGGGATCAGGTAGCAGGCATCAGAGTCAACAAGAGAGAAAGGAGTAGGGGTCTGTGAGGTGAGAGAAGGCTGGGTTCCCTGGCAGGGAGAGAAGCTCCAGGGCTTGAATCACGAGCTCTTTGGGTTGAAGAGGGGAGAGGTCCAGGAGCTGGAGCCCGTGGCAGCAGCCTGGGCTTCCTGAGGAAGGAAGAAGGCCCAGGAGTCTGGATGAAAAGTGCACAGTATTGAACTAGACAGTCTGGAAGTATAGATTCCTGTCCAGTAAAAAGAACAAAGATTAAATACTGTAGACCATCCAGTGTATATTTTTATTATGTTTATTTCAGCTCCTCTTTATCTTTGTTCCTCACTATTTCTAAATTAGCAGGAACTTGATCAAATCAACTCAGTTTCTGCCTCTGTGAAGGATTGACTTGTTAGTAAAGAAAAGGATCTCCAAGAAATCTTTTGGCCTTGATAAGTGGAATTTACAGTTCCAAGTAAGACATGCAGAGGCAGTATATGTACTTGTGTGTGTGTGTGTGTGTGTGTGTGTGTGTGTGTGTGTGTGTTGGGGTACTGGTGGTGGCAGTTATGTACCTCCAAAAAAATCCTTTGTCTTCCTCATCGTCCTCCTTCTCATCTCTGCCCACATCTCTCCCTCTTCTCTGCTGTTCCCCCAGCTCACAGCACCCATCCTCTGTCTAGGAGGTCAACAGGAATCTCCACCATCCCTTCTTGACCTCCCCATGTATCTTCCACATAGTAGATGGAGTAATATTGTCAGATGTAATATGATCTTGTCAAATACCCATCAGCTTCCAGGTTTATACCCTTCAAAATGCTTTCCAGTGCTTTTAGAATGTGGTGCATCCAGGAACTGGGGATACGGCTCAGTGGTGAAACACATATCTGGCATGTGTGAGGTCCTGGGAATAGCAAAAAGAAAAGCAAAAGGAAAAGAAAAAAATAGAATAAGGGGCATCCTCACTGCTCCCAGCTCCCATGCTTCTCTCCTTTAATTCTGCATCCCTTCACACCGGCCTTCACCTGGTTCCTTCCAAAGCACTTTCTCCCTCCCCCTCCTTGGACTGCATGCTCACTCCCCAAGTCCCCACTCCTGTCCATTTCTGATCATCCTTCAGCTTTTAGAGTTGCTTCCTTAGGAAGGTCTTCATGTCCTCTCAGTCCAGAGTGGCCCCTCAGTCTAGATTGCCATAGAACTTATTTTTGTTTTTAGAGCATGTATTTCCCTTTGCTATTATATACTAAGGATGGTAATTATTTGATCAATAGGTGTTTCTTCACTCAGCTGTAAGCACCATGAAGTCGGACATGACTGTCGATGTATACCAGTGTATCCCTGAAAGCTAGATGGGGACTGATCCCAGCGGTTACTCAAGAAAATATATGTTAAATATATAAATAAATGGGGGTGGCTGGAAACTACTTATTTATTCATTCATTAGCCAACAGATATATGAAAGAGGGACTACTATGTGCCAGGAACCATGTATTTCGTAGCAAACCTAACCGTATGTCTGTCTTCCAGGAACTTAAACCTTAAGAAAAAGATCTATCTTCTTTAATGATGTCACATTTGAGATGACATCAAAGCTACAGTGGAAGTTTTCCAGGCCAAGAAAGGAGGGGAAGGGATTCCAGGAAAAGGGTACAGCAAATAGGGAGGTTGGGGGAAGGGAAAAAAATAAGAGTATGAAGAAATCAAAGAAGACCAAAGTGGCTGAAAAGTAAGGATGAGCAAAAGAGAACGCAGAGAGAGAAGAGGTTGGGCAAGGAACAAGGGACAGATCCCTCCTGTCTTAGAGGTCCTGGGGGAAAGCTTGTGTTTTCTCCTGTGCACAGGAAAAAATCATCCAAGGTGCAGTGACATGGGGCATGCTCTGCTCATGTGTCTGATGGCAGAGAATGCACTGCAAAGGGCAAGAATGGAAGGTGGTGACTTGTCAGGAGGCTATTGCATTTGTCCAGTCAAGAGAATGATCACTTGCTTTGCATCAGCTTGTGACAGTAGAGATGGACAGGAAGGCAAAATAAAGAAAAGTGCTCATGGTAGAATTGAAAGAACTAGGTGACAGACTAGATGTGGGTTTGGGGTGGTGAGCCATTAAAAATTACCCCTAGCAACTCAGCAAGTCCCTGTCTCTAAATAAAATACATTAAAGAGAGGGCTGAGGTGTGGGTGTGCCTCAGTGGTTAACCACCCACACCTGGGTTCAATCCCCAATACCAAAAAAAGAATAAAAGAATGACTCCAGAGGCTGGGTGCAGTGGCACATGCCCGCAATCTCAGCAACTCGGGAGGCTGAGGCAGGAAGATTGCAAGTTTGAAGCCAGACTCAGCAACTTAATGAGACCTGTCTCAAAATAAAAAATAAAAAGGGGTGGGGATGCGGCTCAGTGGTAAAATGCCCATGGGTTTAATCCCTGGTACAAAAAAAGAAAAGACTCCTGTGTTTCTGGCTTGAGTAACTAAGTGATTAAAGTATGTACAGATGAGAACAATCAGTGAAAGAGTGAGTTTAGAAATAAAGTTCTGTTTCAAATATGTTAACTGTGCATAGTTGTAAGAAACCCAAGTGATTTTAAATAGATAGTATACATCTGGCGCTCAAGGACTTGTCGGGTAATTTTTAGAAATTGTCAGTATAAAAATGGTGCTTAAAGCCCTGTGTATCAAGCAGGGTATGGTAGTATACACCTGTAATCTCATATACTCAGGAGGCTGAAGCAGGAGGATCCCAAGTTTGAGGCCAACCTGGGCAACTTATTGAGACTCTGTCTCAAAATAAAAATTAAAAAGGCCTGGGGATGTAGACCAGTGGCAAAAAAAAAAAAAAAAAATCCATGTATATCAGGGAGCCTCTGCTGTGTAATAAATTACCCTAAAGTTTAGTGACACAAGACAACCATTTTGTTTTTTGTTTTGTTTTGTTTTGTTTTTTTGTAGTACTGGGAATTAAACTCAGGGCCTTGCATATCCTAGGTAAGCACTCTACTGTTAAGCTACATCCCCAGCTCTTTTTATTTTATCTTGAGACAGGTCCTGCTGAATTGCCAAGTTGGCCTTGAACTTGTAACTACTGCCTTAGCTACCCAGCTGGGATCACTGGTGTTTACCACCATATCAGGTACAACCATTGTTTACTAGCTTACAATTCTTTTGAGTTGGTAATTTGGTCTGGGCCTCCTGGTCTGTCCAGGGTGAGAATGGTCTGAAATAACTTCACTCACAAGTTTGTTAGGCTGTTGGCTAGAGCATCTCAGTGTTCCTCCATGTGACGCCTTCTACAGGCTAGCTAAGGTTTCCTCACAAAGTGATTTTAGTATTTGACGTAAAGCAAGAACCAGCAAGTACCAATGTACAAATGGTTTGTAAGTCTTAGTTTATATCACTTTTATAAAATACTTATTAGCCAAAGCAAGCCCAGATCCTAGAAGTAGAAAAATACATTGCAAGGAGATCTCTACAGGAGTAGCAGTTCTTTGCAAGCTACCAGGCGTGGAAGTAAGATGAGCTCACTCAGAGTGACAGTGTAAACATAGAAGGGCAGTGTTCTGGGGGCCACCACCATGTAATGGCAGAGATAGAAAGTGGGACCTGCCAAGTAGGGGGAGGAGCAGCCAGACAAGAGAAATCCAGAACCACTGGCTTGTGCATCCTGCAGGAAGGGAGAATTTCAAGAAGGCAGGAGCGGTCTACAGTGTGGCAGGAGGTAAACTTGGGTGAGAACAGGAAACTAGATGTGACTAATGGGGTAGGATTCATCAGTGGGAGGCAAAGCAGGAACAATGGACTGAATTCAGTTGGACAAGCAATCCAAGCTGCTTCTTAGTCCCCCGCCCCCAGCCCTACTTTACCCTAGTCCTGTATATTGCCAAAATAGTGGGTGAACAGAGATTATAGCCCCCTGGTACACCTCCTATCCTTCCTGACCCTTGTAGCCACTGTTTACCTTCCATATATCCATGAAGCTCCTATTAGGGATCAATCATACCAGGTGCTGGGGGTACAGAAGGGCCTGCTCAGGTCCTGGTAGGGGAGGAGGGGAGCTCAGAATCAAATCTCTCTTTATTGTTCACCCCAATCCAGTGCAGACCTTCATTCTCTCACCTGGATGTCAACTACTTCCCTCTGACATCCCTGACTCTCTGCTTCATCCTCTGAAGTCCACAATTCACAAAATTGCCAGGCAGATCCTCATAAACGGCTAGTCTCAGTATGTTGCTTCCTGGGTTAAAAGCACTCAACAGCTGTCCACTGGCTGAGGGTTGAATTCAGACGCACTAGCAAGGCTCCCACAATCAGGCACCAGACTGATCTTTGCAGCCCCACCTCCCACCTCTGTCTCCCCGGGACCCACACACTGGCTCACTCAGCTTCACCTCTACCATTGCTCTAACATGCCAGGCCCTCCTGTGCCTGGCCACGGGCCACCCATGCTACCTAATACTGAACGTACATACATTTGCTAACCTAGTGGACAAATGGGTGTCTGTTCCTCTTTGTTTCCCCAAAATATAGCATCGGGTCTCCTGACAGGTGAACAATCAATACGTGTTTCTATTATTCCATGAACACGGTCCCATTACCCTCAACCCCAGAGCTTTCCAGGGTGCCCTCCTGTAGGGACAGGAATGAGAAAGAACAGACAGTGCACAGAAGTCGACTCACCTGGTTGCTGGCCTCAGCTCCTACTCACAGCTCAGGTGATCTTGAACACCCTTAAACCTTGCCTGGCCTCAGGGAGCTGGGATCATGGGGAGAAAGTCTGGCAGAAGGCAGCACAATGCCAAGGGCTATGGTCCTCAAGCTATCTCCTTCCTAGAAGTTTCCATACCCCAAGAAGGCTCCCAACTCCTGTTAGACCGTACTCCTTACTAGGTGGCTTCCCTTACCTACTGGGTTCACAAAGATTGCCACTGCTCTCCTCCCTCTCACTTCCCCAGGGACACCTCTGGGCCGACAGTTTCACGATCCCCACCTCACATGGGAGAACATGTTCCTTTGGCTGTGTGGCCCATGTGAAGCTCCAAACAAGGCAGCCCTCACTCTCCACCATTTGACCCATGAAGGAGTTCAGAGCACAGACAATCCTGTGCCCCACCTCCATCAACTTCCTAAATTGTTCCCTTGTGTGTGGCAGCTTTGTTCCCCAGTAGCCCATCAGCCTTCTTGGCTTCACAACGGCCTGATGCACTCAGACTCTTCCCAAGGTCTTTCTCTAAGTCCCCAGTTTGAGCTGCCACCGTGCTCTGAGCCCCGAAAGAGCAGTTTAGGGACAACCAGCAGCCTAGACTGGAGAGCCCACTATCTGTGAGACCAGCCCATGAAATAGCAATTTAATAAGGATTTGAGTGTACTATGATTGTCCCCATTTTACAGGTGAGGAAACTGAGGTTGTGAGCAATGTGAGGAGGCCACTTGCTCAAGGTTACACTTTTTAAAAAGTTTAACTGACACTTTAAATTCACTCCCTAACATATTTGACATATTGTGTATGTGTATGTATAGATATGCATTTACAATACCGAGTATGGAACTCGGGGTGTTCTACTGCTGAGTTATCCCTGGCCCTTTTTACTTTTTATTTTGAGAAAGGGTCTTGCTAGTTGCCCAAACTAACCTTGAACTTGCAATTCTCCTGCCTCAATCTCCCAAGTCTCCAGGACTACTCTTGGCTAAGGCCACACTTTTTTTTTTTTTTTTGTATTGAGGATTGAATCCAGGGGTGGTTAACCACTGAGCAACCTCTCCAGTTCGCCTCCTCCTCCTCCTCCTCCTTCTTTTAATTTTGAAACAGGGTCTTGTTATGTTGCTTGTTGAGTTGCTGAGGCTGGCTTTGAACTTGCATTCCTCCTGCCTCAGCCTCCTAAGCCACTGGAATTATAGGCATGTGCCATCATTCCCATCTAAGGTCATCTTTTTAAATTAGAGTCATCTGTCAAATTCCAAAGCCCAGAACTTTAATTCCTTATTATGCTGCTATATGTCCCCAAAACAGCCCAGATCTGATTTTTTATAAGGCCTAGTTTATCCATAGGTCAAAGAGTCATTTCTGGAATTCAGACAGATTTGAATGACTCTGAGGATCACAGAGGATTTAAATTTCTAGATGGTTGAAATGTTAGCTTGACTTATGGAAAATAAAAATAATCCTGATGGTTCAAGTAGATACTCTGAGAGTTCTGTGGCTCTGAAACAGGATGTGTGCTTGGCAAAGCATACATTCAATTTCCTTCCTACTCTCATCCTTTTACTATCCTATTAAAAAAAAAAATATGTAAGGGTCATCCCCTGCATAACACTGCCCAGGTACTTGTTGTATGGCCATGAACAGGCAGATGTAGTACTTAGCCTCATGAAGTCCACATTCTAATGTAATGCTGGGAGGGAGCAGCACTCTCTAGGTAGTCTCCACCAACCTCTAAAAAGTCTGGCAAATAACCATCAGCTCTCTGGTTACATACTTCCTCTAACAGGGAGCTCATTGCTGTAGGAAATGATTACTTTCTTGACTCAGTTTCTTAGGTAGGCAATTCCTTATTGCAACTAAAAAATGTCCTCCTTTCCCCTGTAACTCACACCCATTATTGACAGGGCTGCATATTCTCTGGCAATCCACAGGCTAGTTCTGATGCTTTTTTTTTCCATGAATTTTTAGTTAAAATATATTCAAGAATGTTTTGTTCAACATCTTCTAGGTCCTAGCCATGTTGGAAGGCCTCCAGTGAGTGTCGGGGACCTATTTTCAGAAACAACATTACTGTTGGAAGAAGCTCTCAGTTGAGAAAGGGTTAAGGGAACCAGACACTTCCCACCCAATACCACTTTTGTCATAGGCCCAAGTGCCCTTCCTAAATCAAGAGAGGCACGTTTGTTCCTCAAACTCAAGACACAGTGATGGTCCAAAGTTACGGATGTTGTTTCTGGGGAGCAGGACTCCACCCCACCACCCATCTATAGGCAGAATGTTTGTGTCCCTACAAAATCCTGGTTTATTCCTACCTTCCCTGGTAATGTTATTCAGAGGTGGGGCCTCTGGGAGGTCCTTAGGTCTTTTGAGCTCCACCCTCATGAACAGGATTAATGGTTTTAACAAAGGGGCCCAAGAGAACTTGTTTATTCCTTTTGCTGCATGAGGACACAGAGGAAGCACCTTGATGAGCAATAGACCCTCACCAGATGCTAAATCTTCTAGGGCCTAGAACATGGACTTCTCCAGGTCCCAGAATTGCTAGCAATGAATTTCTAAACCAGCCACTCTAAAGGTATTTTGTTACCGCAGCTGGGATGCCCTGAAACAGGGAAACACCAGGAGCTGTGAATAGTCTGCTCAGCCATCTGCTTCTCAGAATTGATGGCCCCTGGTGTGCAATTAAATTATTCTTGTATAGTTCATCCTACATCAAATCGTCAAGAATTAGAGGGGCGTAAGGGGAAACAGTTTTTCTAGGAACTCTGGGAGGAAGGGAAGAAGGGAGAACTTGCTGTGTGGTGTTCCCAGTCTGGGAGAGGGATGGAGGCCACTGTAGAAACCTTTTCTCCCTTGCTGGCTCAGACCCTAATCAGTTCCCATCAGGAACTAGGCTTGGACCATAGTATCCCTGCATTCCATCCCAACAGGAAGGAAAAAGAAGGGAGCTGTCCCTGCATCCAGAGGTATCACCTGACCAGCAAGCCCTCTGCTCTGCTCTGGAGCTTAGAGTTCCCTTACAGGTGAACAATGAAAAATGCCCAGTTGTAGCCCTCAGTGGGGACCAGATCCTGTGCCCCAGGTCCTGGCAAACCATGGCCACTGCCCACAAAAGATCTACAAAAGAGCATCAATTCAGTCTTCTCCAAAGACCCTTAAAACTTTGTTCTAACCCAGCTCTATGCCCCTAGGGCCACACATGTGCCAATGTAGTCCCAGCCCTCAGTTTATTTACTCTATTTTGTTCATGTGTAGTTTCTTAATCACCCTATTTAATATATATATATATATATATATATATATATATATATATATATATATATATTTCAAAATTATTATATCCTCATCAAAAAAAGTTTAGCATTATAGAAATAAATAATGTAGAAAGAGAAAGAGTCCTGTAGTCTCCCTTCACTTCCTCACCAATATAACTATTAATGGCTCTTTGTCTATTCATCCAGAGCTCGTCTCTATGCTTATACTATCAAAAAGGATTTCACTACACTTGACATTTTGCAGTCTACTTTTTCAACTTAATATATATTTGGAGCCTTTCCATGCCAAAGAAGACTACGTACTAAATCACCTCAATGTTTAACCAGCTCCCATACATGAGTTTTGCATTGTCTCCCTCTCTGTTTTGCTATTACAAACCTGGCGTCTTCAGCATCCTCACATCTTTGTGCATTTGGATGAGCACTTGGGTTGCTTCCAGTTCTCTCCTATTACCGGCATGCTGCAATCAGCAGGCTTGTGTGAGGGCCTCCATACATGCACATGCATGTTTCTGCAGGACAGAGTGCTTGAAGTAAAGGCTGGGTTAAAAGGTGGATGCATCTTGAGTTTTGAAAATTGCTGCCAAATGTACTCTCAAAGGCTCATACCAGTGTTCACTTCTAATGGCACTGTGTGAGTCACTCAGTTGTGCTTTCATGCTGTCCTTGGCTTTTATTGAAGGACTTGCTAAGACTCTGTCCCTGCACTTACTGTGGGATTTAGGCTCAGCCCAGGATAGTCGACATCACTCTGCATCTGTCAGAAAGTTCCACTTAGGCCTCACAAGAATAATGAGATGATCTAAAGGCACTTTTGGAGAAGGGCTTTTGGAGAAGCCCTAAGACATGACATGGGCAGAGGCAGGAAGGAGGTGGGTAGACAGATAGCCAGAAGACCACTGTGTAAAGCATCCTTTGCCTTACAAAGAAGCATGTCATCTTTTTCTACTGGATGTTCCACGTCCCTTCTCCAAGACACACACATACACACTCACTCACACTCTCCAGTTTCCTGTGCTAGGGACTCATCAGTTGTGTAGATGAAGTCGTGCTCAATGAAAATGTCATTACAGCCCTCCTTGGCCCTGCAGGGGATGAACATGCATGCCATGGGCCCCAGTGTGGTGTGATTTTTAGGTCCATTGAAAATGGCATCTCAGTGGGTCAGATCTCAGCTGCATTGTCATTCATTTTGTGTTTAAAATCCTCCACTGCTCTGACAACTCAGCCTAATCCTTTTTGTATAATGCAAGACTGCTATGAGCAGAATGGGTGTTCTATTCAGGTGACCAGAAGTGACTAGCAAAAGAAGCAAAGCAGAAACCTCTGGGGATAAGCTTAGATTAGACACTGCAAGACAAGGACGTCCATGGGTCTGAGAATGCAGATCTGTGGTAGAGCATTTGCAAGGCCCTGGGTGTGATCCCCAGCACCTCAGAAAGAAGTGTGTGTTGGGGGAAAACCACCCTGAGAATATCCCTGATAATAAATTAGTAATAGTTTACATTTACTCAGTGCTTAGCATATGTGCTTACCATCCAAATACTTTATGTATCTATCATTTTACTTAATTCTCTTATCAATCTTAGAAGGTATGAGTTACTTTCTGAGTCTAACCTGAGTTAAGCAGACAGTTTGGTTCCTCAGTGTACTCTGCTGAATGCTGCTATTTTCACATTCCAAAGAAATCATCTCATTTGATGCTCAAAGCCAAGCCAGGAACCATGGAGTATAGGTATTAATAATATACTCATTTGACAGGTAAGCAAACTGAGGCCTGGAAGTGTGCTTTCCCCTCAAGCCCTACCCCCACTGGATTGGTATGGCTGGAACATGAAGCAAATCCCTTAGCTTGGGATTTCACATGACACCCCAGTTGAGCATCTTGGATGTGTGTCCTAAGGTGGTATGCATGTCCTAAAAGCATGGGGCTTTCTTGAGGCTCAAAGCACTGGGCACTGGAACAGCACAGGTGGCTCCCAGCCAGGTGACCGATCTGCAACAAGCTTCATCTCTGCCTATGGCTTTTCAGAAGCCATTGACATCTTGGTTGGCTAGGGAGCCTGGCTCTCCCGCTGTCCAGGAATTGAACTGCTCCTTGGCCCGTGGGTTTATGAGCGTCAGCTGCTTTTTCTCATTACCACTTTCAATTAACTCATTGTTCTGAGCCCAAAGCTAACAGGTTCCCCTTAGGATTCATTTGCATTAAGGTTGAGACCCTGGTTCCTTTTTTCCTGTTTTCTTTCTTTCTTTGTTTAGAAGAAAAATTGAGGTTTGTGATAGAGATAGAGCTCTTGGTTGTGTGCCTGGGCCAGACGTACACACACTTTATGTTGACAGGTGCATTTTTTGTTATTGGCACAATGTAACTGAGGTAGGCTTCTCTTGAAGAAAAGAGGTTCATTTAGCTGACAGTTTTGAAGGCTGCAAGTTCAAGATCCAGTGCCTCATTGGTCTAGCCTCTGGTAATGGCCATTGCATCTGCAGGAGCACATATGGTTAGAAGAAAGCACCTAGCCAATCAGGAAACCACAAAGTGATTCAGTGGCCATGTTCCCTCGTCTAAGAATTTGCTCTCTTAAGAGCTCAGAGGTCCAATGAAAGTCACATTCGTCCCTTCTGAGAGCAGCCCCCCAATGACCTAAGGACTTCCCACTGGAAGACCAATCTCCTCCCACATCGCCACACTGGGGAGCAAGCTTCCAACACATGAACCTTTGGGGCACACACTCAAACCACAGCACAGGACCAGGTGCCTTCTCAGTCTGGACAAATTCAATACATGCTTCAGGCCCAGATCAATCTTCCTTCATGGCAGCAGCTGCAGCTGCAGGACAGTCAAGTGGTGAGGAGGCAAGGTGCCATGGGGCTTGCTGAAGAGGGACCCTCCTATTCTGTGGAGACCTACTGCTTAAGGGACATGTGTGCCTTCCATTATTGAAGAATTGGAAGGGCACTAAAGTTTTTTAAAATACCTACCATATGCTAAGTGTGATCACTCTCATTTCACCTCATCTCTAGGACAACAATATCAGGTAAGAACTATTATTACTGCTTTACAGGTGAGGAAACAGAGGCACACAGAGGGACAGCAAATTAACCAAAGCCATACATCTAGAAATGATGGGATGGAGATTTACACCATGGAGACCAATGGACGTGGGAACACTGGGAGGAAGGGAAGAGGTGAGGGAGAGAGGTACTGGACTTTGTGCAATTGAGTGACCATTTCCTAAATTCCATTTTCAAGGGTTCTTGTGACAGTTCATTTGCTTTTCATGAATTTCCTTGAGAAACAGTAGCTTTCTGATTGGCCCAGAGTACTGACTTGAGGAATTGTTTCTGAGTATGTTTCCTCTTATTAAAAAAAAGGGCAGGAGGCTGTGGTTGTGGCTCAGTGGTAGAGCGCTTGCCTAGCATGTGTGAGGCACTGGGTTTGATTCTCAGCACCATATACAAATAATTAAAATAAAGGTCCATCAACAACTAAAAAATATTTTTAATAAAAGGGCAGGAGGGGGAGCTTCTGCTTCTCCCCTTTCTGGTGCTTATTAAATGGCTAGTGGGCACAGGAGAGACCGTTTCCTAGTGGTAGCTACTTCATGGTCAGACACTAGATCAGATGAGAAGAGCCTAGCCAGCCATCCCAACAGCAGAAGAACAGGAGGCTGAGAGAGCAGAGGAGCCAAGCAGGACCTGTGACCACCCATCCTGTAGAGACAAGAGTGGCCCTATCTGCCATCCAGCCAAGAACATGGGAAAGTCCTTTCAGCTTTAGTAGAGCCTCAGTTTCTCTATCTGGAAAGTGAAGGTATCTCATGAGTTGCCTTCTTGGGTCTCTCCCAGTTCTGAACTTTTGTCAGAGAAGATCTGGGTCTCGTTATTCCTGAGGCTGAAGGAGCTGCCTTACTTATTATTTTTTTAACAGTCAAATATTTTTATGGTCATAGAACCTGAATTTACTTTCCTGGTGTGTGAAATTGTAAATTTATTTAATTATCTGGTCTTTGATTACAGCCTGTAGCCTCCTTTGGATTTAAATTGTGTGATAGAACAAATCCATCTACATGTTGAGCTGCCACCTTCCCCTAGCCCAGCCCTCCAAAGTCCCCAGCCATTGACTGGCCGTGTAGGACTTACAGATCCTGCACACATCCACCGCACTTTGCAGACTACCTTTTGTTCCTTCTCTGGAAGGTGTTCATGTGTCTGAGTTCAAGGAGATGGAGCGTGAAGAGGCCGAAATATCTAACAGAGAGGAAGGGCCGGAAGTTTACAGGAAAGATGGCTAATCCCTGCCAATGGGGTGAAAAAGTCAGACATCTGGTTGCTGGTTGTATTTCCTGCTGAAATTCAGGGCAAAAGGTCCCCTAGAAGTTTGGGTCTGGGAGGGAAGAGAAGAAAGGGAGTAGGAGTGTGGATGTAAGACAGTAATCCTGCAGGCGGAGGAGGGAAGGGGTGGAAAGACAGCTACCCCATGATTTTGGCTCAGAGCTTTTGCCAAGAGTGGGAAGGGGATCTGGCAAAACATTCAACACCATCAGCTTCTGGGGAGTGAGCAGTATCTGAGAGGCCCTTGCAGGTTTGCCCTTGGCTTAAGTCTGGGTTTTCAGGAGGAACCACAAGGCTTTGAATCCAAAGTCCTGCCAGATAACAGAAACTGGGAGTTAACCTGGAATTTTTCATCTACAGCACAAATTAGCAAGAAGAAAAAAACAGACACCCAACGCTTTGTATATGCCCCTTGTTTCCAGAATCCTGTATATATTAATAGCACATTTCTTTCTCTCTTATTTTTTTGGGGGTGGTGGTGGGAGGAAGGGTACTGGGAATTGAATATCCTGGATAGGGGCACTTGGCCACTGAGCTACATCCTGGATCCATGAGGAAGTGTTTGCCCACCTATCTATCTGGCTTAAAGGGCTCACCCTAATTGTCCACCTATGCTTTTGCTAGATGACTGAGTCCAAGTGGTCAGCACTTAGATTCTTCTCCACTTCATCAAAATCATCCCTCATTTATCTGCTTAATATATTGAGGGACATTCAATCAATCAACAACAAAGTTTCTATTACCAAACACCAGGAAGAAAGAAATAGACAAAAAAGGGGAGAGAATAGGGAAGGAAGGAAGGCTCAAACTCAGACCTAAGACCAAAGCTCAGGTTCTCAGACAATTGCCCTAACTGCGGTGTGCGTGTGTGCATGCGTGTATGCATGCGAGTGAATCCTGTATGATGGGTCTTGTGGCCAATTAGAGGAGTATAGAAGCGTCTCTATTCTATAAAACAGCATGCTGAATTCTTCTGATGCCCACTAGATGCAGATGCGCAATAGAAAACCATCTTGCTTCCAGCTGCCTACTCCCATCTCTTTCTCCAAACTAGAAGTCCTTGCCTGGTACCAGCTGCCCTCACCCTGACAACTCCCGTCCATCTCTTTGTGAAAAAAGGGAGATAACCCTGTCTTTGCTGGACTTCATTTTAAATAATTCCAGTGTGCTGGTAACTTCACTAAATCTTGTTCCCACCACTATCTATTTGGCATTTACAAAACAGTATATGGACTGGCAACATAATTTCCTTTGAACAACCAAGAAAGCAAGTTTGGACACTTGAGAGCGAATTCCTCACAAGCCCCACTTTTGCTTTGTATCTTTGTGGCAGAATGTGACCTCTTGAAATTAAGAGATGATTACCATGGAGAAAACTTTATCTTAATGAAGTCAACAAACACATGAAGGCGTTTTCTAATGATAATTTTTTGCTACTTGCTTCACACCTTTGAGATACAACAGTAATTGGCAGTGTAGCCTCAGAAGGTGTTGTGGTGCTGTGGGAAACCCAGAAAATGAAGGATCCAGTCCTTTCCTGCAGGGAAGGAGCTCTGCTTCTGATGGAGCAATCTGGATGGTAAAGGGCCAGCCCTGTTCCCTAGGAAGGGTGCTCCGTCTCCAAGCTCCGGTTCAAGACTGTATCATAAGGTTATTGGGAGGAGTCAGTGAAGTGAAAGCACTTAAACATGACCCCACACAAAGCACATTTTAAATACAAGTTTAATCATTATTACAGTTTCACTGGGATGCCATACAGTAAATAAATAAACCCATAAATCGCCACAAGGTAATCAAGATGAATGGCACCAAGTGTGACGTGCAATAAAAAATTGCAATAAGAGGAAATAAATAGTCTAGTAGGTCAGAGAAAACTCCCTGGAGGAGGTAAAGGTAAAACAAAACCCAGGAGATAAGGAGAATCTGTTGAGAGGGAGGGGGCCAGTTAGTTCTATTCAAACTGGGCTTCAAAAACCATCTATCGCAGAATCACTCCAAGTGTTGTAACTTTTTTAAAAAGTCTAAAAATTATAAAAAAAGCAAACATGTTATAGTGTTATTTCATACTTGGAATAATAATGAAGGTAAATTATGTTTTCACATATTTAATTATTTGATTTATAATTTTTTGTTCAAGTTTCTTATGGGAGATATCTGTTTTATTCTTCTTTATTTAAAAAAGTTCTTTATATATTACATATATTAACCCTGTTTCATAATTATTATAGACTGTTTTAGCCAGATTTTTTGAATGCTGTGACCAAAAGACCTGCTAAGAACAAGTTTAGAGGAGGAAAAGTTTACCTGGGGGCTCATGGTTTCAGAGGTCTCAGCCCATGGATGGCTGACTCCATTCCTCGGGGTTCGAGGTTAGGCAGAACATGGTGGAAGAATGAGGCAGAAGAAAGGGGCTCAGGACAAGTCCACCAGGAAGTAGAGAAATGGAGAGTGCCCTCACTACTGACAAACTATATACCCCAGAGGCATGTCCCCAATGACTCACCTTCTCCAGCCACACCCACGTGTCTATAGTTAGCACCTATTCACTGATTAGGTTAAGACACTCATAACCCAAACAGTTCACCTCTAAACTTTCTTATATTGACTCACACATGAGTTTTGGAGGACACCTTAGATCTAAAAACATGACACAGACATTTTTCTGAATTTGCAGTTTACTTCAATTTTCTGAAGCTCTTTAAAAAACTTAAAAATATATCTATCCAATCATACATCATATGTATATGTAATTTGCTCTCATTGGTGTTATTTGTCTGTTTAGAGAGTTTTTGTCCCTCCTGATATCATGTAAACGATATCTATATTTTCTTTTTCATTTTTTGCAGTTTTATTTTTGATTTATGTACTCATAATTTCCAAAAAAATATTCTGCAATGTTTTATTCAATTATGCTTAATTGGTTTTACACCGTTACTTTGATTCTTTTTTAGGATAGCCTACACTTCTTGGAATTTGTCTCCATTATTTATCCTCCAAGTGGATCATTTCCTTATAATCTCATAATCTTTATTGCTTTTCCCATTTCCTCTCTATTTTGTAAAGACTGCTAAGGTTTATCCTCTATATCAAAGATTTAATTTTCTGGGCATTCATGTAGTTTTTTATTGCTTCCAACTCGATGATCTTAATCTTAACATTATTACATGAGTTTCCTTTCCCTCCTTATATTCCTTTTTATCTCACCTTATTTTCTTCTCATGGCTTCATTTCATAAAAGTGATGGTTATTAGAAGTTGCCAGGTGGTTTTCTAAAATTTTCTTCTGGGTTTTGCCCTGTTTTAGTCGACTTTTTCACCGCTGTGACTTAAAGACCTGACCAGCACAAATTGTAGAGGAGGAAAAGTTTATTTGAGGGCTCACAGTTTTAGAGGTTGTAGTCCATAGAAGGCCAGGTCCATTCTTTGGGCTCAAGGTGAGGCAGAACATCATGACAGAAGAGTGTGGCAGAGGGAACCAGCATACAACATGGTCAAGAAGCAGAGAAAGAGAGACTCCACTTGCCAGATGCAAAATATATACTCCATTGCCATGTCCTCAATGAACCACTTCCTCTAGCCACAACCGACCTGCCTGTGGTTACCAGTTAATTCCATCAGAGGTGAATTAGATGATTAGGTTAAGGCTATAACCCAATCATTTCTCCTCCAAACCTTGCATTGTCTCACACATGAGATTTGGGGGACACTACATCTAAACCCTAACATGCCCTGTGTAATTTTCATTGTTATAGTCTTCCTCTAAATTTCCAAGGTGTATGTCTCCCTGTATTCCTCACTAGGGTTTTAGTTGTCCCTTGTCAGGTTCCTGCACCCCACTGGGTTCTGCACAAAGATAGAACTCCTGGGGCAGCTGTGTGGATGGATCTCCCAGCACCACTTCTCATGAATTCAGCAGGTGATCAGGCAGCTGGACTAGCTTATGGTCCAATTTCAAATGTCCAGCAGGAAAAAATGTCGCAGTTTTCAGCAGAACTATTTTTCTTTTTCCCCAGGGGAAAAAAAAAAAATCTTACTTAGAACCTCACCATAAAAATCTATAAAATGGAGACTGAATGAAGGGAGGGACAAAGACCCAACCATTACTCTGCTCATGTGCCTTTCTGGTCTCCTATTTCCCAGTTCCTGGCTTGTTGATGGGTTGCACAGATGAGACGCAGGAGAATTGCCCTCATTAGGTACTGCTATGAAGATCTCCTTCTCTCTCCCTTATCCCTAAAGCCTTGACCTTGGGATTATAGCCCTCAAAAATGCTACAACCACATTCTTCTTTTTTCTCCACCCCAAATTCCTTGCCCTCTTTCCTTCTGGGAACTGGAACTTCTAAAAGGATGTGGAAACATGTGGTGTTGGCAGGGAGTAGGGAACGATAGCCCGCAAAGTCCCTCAAAAGGCAGCCTCCTGAGGTCCTGAAAAATGTCTGCCTGACTTCATGGTTGTTCCAGAATCTTCTAGAAGACTGAAAAGTGGAGGTTGCTGAAGGTTCTTTCCGCCTTCTTTTAGGAAGCAGGGTGCCCTGTTTTATGGATGAAGCGTGGTTGCCACCATTTTTCTCCCTCAGTTCTACTCCATTTGGTGGAAACTTTTGCCAAATTCAGTTTCTAGGTATTTTCTGGGATTGTGAGTGACTCTTGGTCCCTTTCTTTACCTTCAATAATATTTGGTGGGAAATTAGGTATAAGAGTTAGTATGAGGTTGTTTGTGTTTAAAACTGCAAGTTCCAAGGATCATCATATGTATGAGCTGGAAACCACGGGGAATTGAAGCCTTGCTCCTGCCTCACTGCAGAAATGATCTTTATCTACGTCTTTAAGTTTCATCCTTTAAGTTTTGATACTTATTAGTTTTTCAGATATTCAAGATATCATTAGAAAATATATTGGAAGTATATGCTCAGACATTTTTTCCTAATATCAGTGCGACCAGAACAGCAAAGGGAAAACAATATGGAGAACATGGAGATATTCAGGTACATCTGGCCCAGGAGACTTAAGTGCCACCTTCTGTCCCTCCTTCATTTCTCCCTCCAGGCCCAGGTCCTAGCTCTTTGGGGCCTCATGTTAGGGAGGGGGAGAAGGCACCTGGGCCCTCCCTCTGGCCCTAGACCCGCCAGCCTGACTCCTTCCCTGCCCAGGGCTCAGACACAGGTGTGAGAGTCCCCTTTCTTCCAGGTTGCTGCAGCCATGACCTTGCTTTGGGATATTTTGTTCTGTTCCAGCGCCCAACAAAGTCAGCATTTAGCTAATGAGCACCATATTATTGGGAATGTAAAAGACCCCATTGTTCTCCTGCTCCTTTATGGAGGAATGTGGCTTCCTGAGGTAAATTAACTTGAGGAAGAAGTCAGAAAAACCAATAGCTTTACAATGAGCAACTCCTTAGACCAGTCATGTACAGGGTGGGGCTGGGGAAAATATTACAGGGTATGTTTTTCTTCAACTTAAGTCCTTTATAAAGAAAAAAAATTTTTCTTAAGGCTTTTATTAAGGTATTCAAGCTGTGAGCTCGGAGCCTACTAAAACACTCCTCTGTATTCTTCCTCATCTTCTTGGAATATATTTGAAAGAGATACAACAGATAGGACAAAGGCACTGGGAAAAAAACAAATAGGCACATCAGGATGGTTGAACATGGAATTCAAAGTAGATCATGAAGCATCTTGCTGTGAATAACAAAGGGGTGAAGTTTCCAGAGAACAGAACTGATTTCTTTAATATTATAGAAGCGATTCATCCTCAGGGTAAAAATTCAAGCAGAGGGAAATAAGATGATCCAGATTCTATGACAGAGAAGGAAAAAAAGAAAAAAAATATATACATACACACACACAAATATGCACGTATAAATAAATAAACATATATGTATATATAACAAATACTATATTCTCTTTTTTTTTTTTACAGAATGCCTTTATTCTATTTGTTTATTTTTACTTGGTGCTGAGGATCAAACCAGTGCCTCACACATGCCAGGCAAGCGCTCTGCCACTGAGCTACATCCCCAGCCCCTCTATAACAAATACTACCTATGTATACTACGTATCTTCAAATTACATCTTTATGAAAAACATGGGGGAAAATGCTTCTAGAAGGTATTCAAACTATGAAGGATAAACAGTTTTCAGAAGCTAACTAACATGGATTCTCCTTCCTTATCTTCTTTGAATACTCTTAGAAGCTAAACCATGTTCAAACAAAACACAAGGAGGTAGTAGCACATCCAAAACTTTAAAAATAGGACAATAAAAATCTTGGTATACAGTAGACAATAAATATTTATTGATAAAGGGTTTTGGTGAGCTGTAACGTTCTTTGCAATTTAATTTTTTTTCTCTTAATAGTATCTTTTGAACATATTAACCTACAATTTCCCAGCAATTCGTATCATTACTGTTAATTGCTATATGATATTATATTGTAGGAATGCATGGTATTTGTTTGACCTGATTGATTGATAGTTAAATGTGTCCTGCTTGTTTTTTTTTTAATCATAACCAAAGCAACATTTTGTGCTATCTTTGCTCATGAGTATGCGTTCTTCTGTGAGATAAGCAGCTGGAAGTGAAGCCAAGAGGTCAAGTGTGGAATTTCAGGGTAAAGCACTAATTCTTCTTCAGCTCTAGATGGGAAGTGGGACTGCATTGAGGAGTTCCGCAGCCCCAACCTTTCATGCCAGCTGCTCTTGGCCCATCTTAACAAGGCTTCAAAACCATCTTGGTTTGGGTCACTCCGGGAGCAGCCCTTGGGCACGGAAGTATTCAAGTGCAGGTAGTTTATTTAGTTGGTGATCTCCACAAATACGCTGAGGGGAGTGCAGAAGTGACACAGTCGACCAAGGGTGTGTCACCAAACCACTTCTCACTGAGGGCAGCTGGGAAACTCTAGGAAATGATGTAGTACATACCAAAAGTAATACCAGCCGCAGGACATGGAAACGGAGATTAATCCACTGTGCTCCTGTCCTGGTGTTGGTTGAGAATGGAATCATAGGGGGCACTAAATATCTGATTCTTTTGACTTGTCCTACACAAAGGTTAAGTGCACTCCTGAGCAGGCAGAGAGTTGCAAGTGCTGGACGTAATCAGCCTCGGTCCCGTGGAGATGAGTGCTGAGGGGACACAGGCAGGGCAGGGACAGCACTTACCTTGTCACTTCTCAGGAAGCCTCGCAATTACCAAATAGAACTAAAGACTGACCATTAGGGGAAGAAGTCAGAAATCTGCAGATATGCCACTTCTTGGCTACCCAGAATATAACCCCCTTTTTTGGGGGGAGACATCTTTAGTCCATAGGAGACTTGAGGGAGACTGAGCCCCTTTGCCACTGTGTAAGCTCCAATGGGGAATGTTGTTTATAGCCTGCCTAACGCGTAGGAGACCAGGCAGTGGAACAAAGATTCAGTGAGTCAGGGACCATTCAGGGTGTCAGTAGCCCAGTTCAAGCCTGGCAACTGTATGGTGTGTATCCCAGAGCAGCAGAACTGGAGAGGTTCATACCAGACTGTCATACCCACAGCTCTGCTCTCAACCACTCCACCTTCATGGATTCCCACCCACTCCTTTTCCAAGTGTGCTTCTCTCTGTCAATTCTTGGAGCTCCCCAGTATCAATAAGTAACACAGGGAGTTTGTGTTGTTTGCAATAAATCAGCTTAATTACTATGCTAAATCATTTTCATTCACTCCAAACCATCTTCTTCCAGAAATATCCATACAACCATTTAAAGAAATAAAACATTTCATTAGAACATTTGACACCATATTATTGGGCAATGACTCTAGATATCATGAGGATTGCTTATATATCAATGACATTTAGACAAACTCCAAAGGCTGATTACTGGGGCAACCAGAGAAACAGAGAGACAGTGTGTGTGTTTGTGTGGAGGGGGGGGCAGTTTCCAACTGTTCCCCATCTGCCCCACCATTTATAAAAGGTCTCCTTCTTTGAAAAAGAGAGAGGCTGCCTCATCAGCCGCCCAGCATGGCTCCCTTTTCTGAGAGCTCTCTGGGCTCTTAAGCGGAAAGAAACTGGTGACCTCCTAAAGGACAAAACTCTGGCTTGTGCCGGACTTTCCCTTAACGATATGAAAGGAGACCACGAAACAAGGTTGCCAATGTTTTGAGGGAAGAGATGATAAGCCATTTTTAAAAAATGTATCTATTTTAATTAGATATATATGACAGCAGAATGCATTTTGATTTATTGTACACTTGATAAGCTGTTTTAAGGGGAAAAATCCAAATTCCCAACAGGCACTGATCCCTCCATGGAGGTCTTTCTAAAGAAAGAAGGACAAGAGGTCTCTAAAACTGAATATTTATTAAAAGGTTTGATCTGGAGACTGAAAATTTTTAAAAAATTTACTTGGCTACTGGAAAAGGAGAATCGTGACTAAAGAAAATGGAATTTGTAGTTTGGAAAATCAAATGAAAGTAGCATCTCTCACACATGCACACACTAAAGAGTGGCGGGCGGGGGGGAGACACACACACACAGAGCAAATTGACATGTAAATACAATAGAAATACAAATCCACATAGAATAGCTCTAGGAGTTCTGATATACAAATAACAGATGATCCTTAAAGTAAATGACCCAAGAGAAAAATATGAAAGAAATAATAAAACTCTAAGCTACAGAAAAGCTTGCATTTTTAGAACAAAAGGGCTAATCAAATTCTAAGCTGTACAGGCCTGGCATGGTGGCCCATGGCTGTAATCACAGTGATCTGGGAGGCTGAAGTAGGAGGATCACAAATTCGAGGCCAGCCTTATCAACTGAGCAAGACCCTGCCACCTCAAAATAAAAAGGACTAGGGATATAGGTCAATGGTAAAGTGCCCCTGGGTTCAATCTCCAGTACCCGTTCTCTTCTCAAAATTCTAAACTGCACAAAAAACAAGCAAACAAGCAAACATCCCAGTCATATCATGGTGAAGGTTTTTGAACCTGAGATTAAAGAAAGTGTCTTATGTGTTTCTAGGCACACAGAAAACTTACTTGCAAAGGAAAATTAATCAGATTGGTATTGCACTTATCAACAACAGAGGAAGCTAGAGGACAGTAGCATCATGATGGTAAAAGATGGTACACTTCAAGAGTCTCCTGTCCTGCCGAGAGTTACCATTCATGTGCAAACACCATTACTTCTGGAAAGTGCTATAAGCATTTGAGGCTCAAATTAAATTAGAAAATAAAGATTGCAAGCTAGGATCAGATGATGAGTACAGAAAACATTTGGGAATATGAACATTGTCATGTTGATGGTTAAGTATAGAAGAAAAGAGACAATGTAACTAGGGACAGTAAAACCAGTGTTAAGCGTCAAGAAAAACTGGAGAGAGTGGAAGCTTTCAAATGAGGTTTACATAGACAGGGGCCAACAAAAGTTTCATGGGATATCACTCAGGAGAGGAGCGTGGATTTAAGTTTCTTTGGAGAAATTAAATGTGAACATTATTGAATTTAAATTCTTATATTTAAAAAAAAACCCCAAACAATAAAATACATATGTGTGTGTGTGTGTGTGTGTGTGTGTGTGTGGGTGTGTGTGTGTGTGTGTAAGTGCGTGTGTGACTGATAGGATAGACAGTAAAATATTAACAATAAATGATTGAAGTATGGGCACCATTTCTTCTTTTCTGTTTATGCAAATAACGGACCAATCAAGTGCTACATGTGGAGACAAGTTTTGCACTCCTCGGAGACAAGGTGATCTGTTTTTGTCTGCCAGTACTTCTCGAGGGAATGACCCCCTCTCACTTTCCAAACTCCTGGAAATTGAACTGGATCCACTTGGTTTGGGTGGGACTGATCCGGAGCCATCAGATAGCCCTGAAATCCTGGTAGTTGGCTCAGGGATGGGCTTATGACCCAAGTCAGACACAGAATTCAGATAACCATCTGAACTTTGTAACTGAAATATGGTCGGGTCATCTTTGCCTGTTTCAGAATGAAGCATGTAAGGTAAGACAGGAAGGAGAGAAAGAAAGGAAGAGAGGAAGAGGGGATCACAAAGGGACAGAAAGACTAAGGGACAGAAAAAGGGCTGCAATGAGACGTTCTATGACAAGCATGAGACTCCCTACCCTGATAGTTTACTCCTTGTCCCCTCCTGTTGTCTGGGTCAAGACATTTTTCTTTTCTCTTCAGCTGAGTTGTTTTTAATCTCTGTTGAGTAAAAGAATCCTGATGGAGGCAATTGTCCAGTCCCTAAAAATTTAGAGCCTTTTTTTTTTTTTGATACTAAGATTGAATGCAGGGGCGCTTAAACCCTGAGCCACATCCCCAGCCCTTTTTTATATTGTATTTACAGACAGGGTCTTACTGAGTTGCCCAGGACCTCACTAAGTTGCTGAGGCTGGCTTTGAACTCCCTATCCTCCTGCCTCAGCCTCCCAAGCCTCTGAGATTACATGCATACCAGGGCCTATTTTTTTATTACGGCCTCTGGGTTTACTTTAACCATGGATGCTTTCCTTGGCCGCAGCCATAGGATTTAGGCCAAAGTAAGTCTTTCTGTGAAAGCAGTGGCCAATGCTTTCTCCCCTTAGGAGTCAGAAGATAATTTGGGGCTCTTCCTCTTTCCACTGTAAGTAGGGAACCACTTCTGCTAAAGGTGCTGCTTTGAGATCATTCCCCTGCCCTCTTTAGCCCCGTGTTCTCATCTGTACTCCTAGCAAAGACCCCTGGTCATAGAAAATTGACTAAGCCCCACTCTCTGGCTCCTGCCCTCACTGCCGCCCCTGTGCAACTCAGAATACCAAGCAGTTACCTCCCAGGGACCTTGCCCACGCTATTCCACTGCCTGAAACATTCCTCCAAGACCTCTCCTTCTTCCATGTGGCTGGCTGACTTCCTGTGTCAACTTGGATATTACTTACACTATTCCTTCTTCCATCTTGACACTCCAATCTAAGGTTTGACATCGACTAGAATTTCACACTCTGTTTTTCTTTCACAGCACTTAACACAAAACCTAATGACACAGTTAGCTGAATTTCTGTGACCATGTTTCTATTGTTTTCTTTCCACACAGGGGCAGGTTCATGGTCTGTTTTGCCCTGGCTCTGCCCCAGTTTCCAGCACAGTGCCTGACACGTGGTGGGCCCTCGCTAGAGTGGAGGAATGGACGAGTGCACGCTCACGACCAGCTGTTAACACATTGGACACTTCCTAGAATACAGTCAGCAGGAGGCCTACTTTCAGGAACAGGGCATCTTTATGAGGCTTGCCAAGGAGGCATTGCAGAGATTAATGGCCTTTGCATTGACTTCAGCATAACAATAAAAAAAGCATCAGGAAGCAGGGTTTCCAGGAAAGCTCTAGAGTCTAAAGAGCAAACAGATGGGATGGAGCTGGGGAAGGCCATGAGTTCCTGTCAGCCGTTGCAGACACTGGCCTGAGCTAACTTGCGTCCTCTCTACAGGGATCACAGCTAAATAAGATTAAATGGGAAGCTCTGGGCACGATCAGACTTATTTTCACAGTGCAAGGATGTTATTCTTCAAATTCAGGGGATTTTTCAAAACATTACCTTGCAAAGTTAGGAGGTTTGTCTGATGAAGACGCTGGACTCTCAGATCAGAAGGAAGCAGAATCCCTTTAATATTAGAACCACGGTTTCCAAGACAATTTTTCGAACATTTTCATACTATGTCTTATAGTATGGAGTAAATGCAGAGCAGGAGCTTTGGAGTCAGCAGGACCTGGGTTTGAGTCAGGCTCTGCCACTCACTACCTGTGTGACTTGGAGCAAGTTAATGAATCTCTCTGAGCCTCAAGGTTCTTCTGTTTTTATTGTTTGTTTCTTTTGTTTTTGTTTTTTTGGTGTCAAGGATTGAACCCAGAGGCACTTTTCCAATGAGCTGCCTTTCCAGCCCTTTTTATGTTTTTATATTGAGTCAGGGTCTCACTAAGTTGCTTAGAGCTTTTGCTAAGTTGCTGAGGATGGCCATGAAATTGTGATCCTCCTATCTCAGCCTCCCAAATCACTGGGATCACAGCCATGCACCACCAGCTTTTTTTTTTTTTTTTTTTAAGTAAGGATAATATCAAAATCTACCACATGGTTTATACTGAATGGGTGGACATTATATCTCATAATCAATGTGAATCACAGCACCACTCCTGGCCCCTAATGAGCACTTGTTAGCTGCTATTGTTCTTACTCTTGTTGCTGTTTATTGATATGGGGAAGTCACCTAGAGGGCTGTCTGACGAGTTGGAAATATCAATGGATGCTTTCTGAACCAAAAAAAAAGTGATGCTCCAATATTTCACAAACCTGGAACCAGTCAGAGGAAGGCTAGGCATTAATCTTCTGGTAGGTGAATTCATGAGGGGTAAAGAGGATGATCCTGTATTGCAGGGCGGGATAGGACAAGAACAGCCATCATGGTGGGGGTTGGAGGACCTGGGCATTGGCTCATTAACCAGACAGTTAATTGTATATTAAACTAGCAGGTTGCAGTGCCAGTGACAAAGCAGCTGCCACCAGGTGCTGAGTTGGATCCTGAGGAGGATCCAAGCCCGGAGCACTGCTGCTCATTTAGTAAGAACACCACCTCTGCACACTCACCTACATAGCCAGGCTCCTCCTCCAGCCTCTGCCTTCTTTTCCAGACCCTTCTTCAGTCACTTCCAGCACAGGAACAATCAACTCCCCCCACGCCCAGTGACCCACAGCCTCTAGGCCACCTGTATGCTCAAACTTTCACAGGGGTGGCCTCTCCCTGGAACCTCTGTCCGGGAACTTGACTCAGTCCTCAGGGTTTCCTCCATGGCCCCCCAAATATACACATCACACAAAGTGGGAGCCATCTCCTTCCTGCTCAGCCCTTGTCTGTCACCCTAGCCACAGCCTGAGATCTCCGGGGCCTTGCGTCTTCACCCCACTCCCCACTCTCCAATGGGGCCACCAAACCCTCCATGGTCAGAGCCCATAGGGCTGGATCTGCCACCCCCACCTCCAGCTGACTCCCACGCAGGAAATGGCTAGTCTCTATTTTGAGCAGAGGGATGGGTCGCACCTCCTTGGGCTGGGACACCTCCTCCCTTGCCAAGAAACCACACTCCAACTGTGTTTAGACAATGACATTTCAGCCCAGTTCTGCAAAGGCCTTGAGGACTGTTCAGGTTGCCCAAATCCTTTGAACCTCCTAAAAGTAAATCTTATTTTCTCTTTCTCCCCGACAATCAGCTATATATAGCTCCACACAATAGCTAACCTTGGACGGCAGAACACTTGGACAGGCTTGGCCCATTGTCTCAACACCTGCCCACGTGCAGCCAGAGGCCTGCAGCCACCCTCTGGGATCTGCAGGGAGTGGCCCAGAAGGAGGGAGAGGAAATGGGTGCAACCACTGCAGGCCCCACAGGTCCTGGCTCTGTCATTTCCTTGCTGTGCAACTTTAGCTGACTTCAGGTCTCTGAGTCTTGTTTTTTTGTTTGTTTGTTTGTTTTTGTTTTCAGTTGTCAATGAACCTTTATTTTATTTATTTCTATGTGGTGCTGAGAATTGAACCCAGTGCCTCACACATGCTAGGCAAGCACTATACCACTGAGACATAGCTCCAGCCCTCTGAGCCTCGGTTTTTTAAACTGTCAAAATAGTGTAAAATTGTTGGGAGGATCAAGAGAATTGCTGTATGTTTGTCAAGAATCTGACTCAAGGCGGGGGTCATAATGGTTGCTAAATAAATACTTGCTGTTAATTATAGTATCCAGTAATTTTTTGAAATCTCTGAGTATTTGGGCAATTGAGAAAGTTGTTATTCTGTTTCTTTCTCTTGTGAACACAGCACACAGTTCTCTGGTCCTTCTTATCTTAATGTTAACTTTTTCTCATTGATACCCTACCACTACACTTGTCCCTAACCTTTGTGCAGTTCAAGGCTATTGTACTTAAGGAGTCCCATATACTATAGGCTTTTAACAGATTTATTGAGATATAATTGACATGCAATAAACTATGCACAATAGATTGTGACATTTTCCTGGACCCATGAAACCATCACCATAATAAAGATAGTGAACATAGAGCATTACTCTCAAAAGACCCCTACCCTTTTGTAATTCCACCCTCCCTTTTCCCATTCTGCCCCCTGTCCCCATCTGCAGGTAACTTTTGTTCTGCTTGATTTTCTTTTTAGATTAGTTTACAGTTTTTAGAGTTTTATATAAATGGAACCATATAGTATGTTCTGTTTTCATTTGGCTTCTTTCTCTTAGCATAATTATTTTGAGATTTATATTGATGAATATCCCAAAATTTTATCCCCTTTTATTGCCAAGTAGTATATGAAAATAACAGACTGTTTAATGAACTATTCTCGAGCCTTTGTGTTGTTTCTCTTTGGGGCTGTATCAAATGGAAGTGCTAGGAAAACTAATGGACAAGATTTTCTTTCTACATATGCTTTTTTTTTTTCTCTTGAGTAAATATCTTGCAGTCGAATGGCTGGATCACTTGATAGTGTGTGTTCAGCTTTTTAAGAAACCACTGAACTCTTTTTCTTCCCAAATGATGATACTATTTTATGTTCCCACCAGCAGTGTATGAGAGTTCCATGCCTTTCACATCCACACCGTCTAGATTATTTACATCTTAGAAGTGAGTGATGTTAGCCTTCCAGTTTTATTTGTCTTCAAAGTTATTTTGTGTAGCTAGGTTTTTTAATTTTTTAAATGTGAATTTTAGTATTAGATAGTCATTTTCTTACCAAAAAAAAAAAAAAAAGAAAAAAGAAAAATAGCCACTGGGCAATCTGGAAGTGTACTGAATCTTCAAACAATTTGGAGAGAATTGACAGCACACAAAGAAGGTATGTTTCTCCACTTACTAAGTTTTCTCTCATTTTTCTCAGCATATATTTTGTTATGTTTACACCTAAATTTTTTCTAGCTTTCGGTGCTTCTGTAAAATGGTATTTTAAAAGATTTCAAGGTACAGTTTGTTATAAGAAATGCAAATACAATGGATTTTTGTATGTTGCTACTGAGTCCTGCAACCTTGCTAAACTCACTGATTCTAGAAACATTTTGTAGATTCTACCAGTTTTCTACACAGTTGATCATATCCCCTGTCAATCAGGACAGTTTTACTTCTTACTTTCTGAATAAGATAACTTTTATTTCTTTTTCTTGACATCATACTGACTAGAACCCTTCCATGTGATGTTAAATAAAAGTGGTAAGAGCAGATATTCTTGTCTGATTTCTGATCATAGGGGTTATCTCTAATACTTTAGGATGGTATTAGCTGTAGGATTTTGTTGATGTGATTACCAGATTGAGAAAGCTCCCTATGGTTTCTAATTTGCTGAGAGTTTTTAAAAATTATTATTTATTGCTATCGGGATGGATATTGGATTTTTGAAGGACCTTTTCTATACTTAATTGCTATGATGGTATAACTATATCATAAGATAACTTTTTTTTTGGCTTGTTAATATAGTGAACTATATTGATTGACTTTCAACTGTTCAATCAACCTTCCATTTTTAGAATAAACCTACTTAGTCATGATGTATTATCCTTTTTATAAATTACTGAACTCTATTAAACTTTTATTAAGAATTTTAGTATCTATGCCCATGAGGGATATTGTTCTGTTGTTTTCCTGTAATGTATTTTTCTGGTATCAGAGTATCAATGGTCTCTTAAAATGAGTTGGCTTCCCCTTTGGTGTGGTCTGCTTTTGGGAGGGTGCCCTGAGAAGGCCAGCATAGACCCTGGAATTCTAGCAGGCATTTTTGGTGTTCTGGTCACTGGGGTATGATCTAGAAGAGTTCAGGGTGTGCACTTTCCCTTGGTTCCCTGATAATTGCATACTCTTAAAAGTATGCCACACTGTGGAGAGGGTTGCAGTCAGAGTTCTTTCAAGCACGAAGGTTAGGGAAGGGACCCATTTTGCCCAGGACTAAGGCACTTCTTCAGGAAGCCTGACCAGCTACCATCTGGAATCTTTGCTCACTGTAAATCCCACTTCTTCTCCCTCCTAGAAGTCTTCCTATGTGGATCATTCGCATAGCATTTAGACATGCTCAAGGCTCCCATCAGAAAGCTCCACCACAAAATAAAGCTCTCCCTACCTGATGGCCCTTACTCTCTCTGTCCTTTCACAGCCCAACTTGTAGAAAGCACTCAACATCCTCACTCTGTCCCCATGTCCCCATCCACCCCTTAACAAATAGGAAGCCAATTCTCATCCTCCCCACCCCTGACAATGTCTCCAAAAAACTCCTCTTTACCACAGATGCTGGGGTGTCTTCTGCTTGACTGTTCACAGCTTCTGGCCAGGATGGCCTCTATTTGGCTCCACTTATGCAGACTTCTCTAGCACCCTGTTTTTCCTGCCTCTCTGATTTTTTGCTTCTTTTGCAGATCTCCTTGTATTGGTGTTCTCTGAGATTTCTTCTCCGTTCTCACTCCTCAGCTGGATCACCTTATTCCAGGTCACTTATCCCATCCCCACCTGCAGCTCAAATTGTGCACTGCATGACACCAGAGAATACCATTCACACTGGTCAGTCTGAGGAGCAATGCCTGATGTCAGTCATGCATAATCTAGCCATGTGTGGCAGCCTGTTTGTACATACTCCAGACATGTCACTTGACATCCTTCAGAGCAATGGTTTGCTATCTCTGGATTATAAGGCTTTTGAAGGCTACAATCACCCCCCAAATCACCTTTGAAGTGTCTGACACACAATGTGCTGAATGGATGAGCCCACCACTGAATTCCAGCCATCATCAATTTCCCCATTGAGAACAGCCATCATTGCCATAATGGGGACTGTGCTTCCATTTGGACTCTCCGTCCTTTGGGACTAGAAGAAGAGACTGTTTTCCAGCCCTTTTCTCACCAGACATTCCCCTTCTTTGAGCTCAACACTTCTGTGCATCCTCCATTGCTCTTGGCTTGCCCAGGAAATAAATAACAGGTTTTACTTTGCAGATTATGGGGAGTATTACTGAAGCAAAAGTGTGCAAAGTCCATCTATCTTCTGTCCCCCCTTCCCTCTACTTCATGTCACTCAGGATACTGCCTCCGGTCAAAGTCTATCCCAGGAGGAAATGTTCTTTTTGATCATGGAAGGGCATATAAAGTGAACAAAAGCCCTGTGAGGTGTATCCTGCCTCAGCCACGGCTAGCCCTCAATTCAATTCTGCTTGTTAATATCATTTATTTATTTATTCATCTATTCATCTAACATATAGTGAGTGCTTTATACTGCCAGGTGCTGTGGCAGGCACAAGGGGAACAAAGATTAGAAGAACGCGAGTCGGGTTTTCAGGGCTCTGAGCAGGGAGGATTGTGATCTGGTTTAGGATTTACAAAGATGGGGAAAACTTCCTTACTGTCCAGGGATATTTGCCCACCAGGGGGAGCACCTGGGACACACCAACTGGGTCCCTGCCTTTCTGCTGGGCAGTTCTCATTCCTAAACCCAAGCTCCAGCCCCAAAGCCAGGGCTAGATCAAATGGTTGGGGGTGAGTTGGGCATGGATAGCAGGGGAAAAAATTGCTGGCAATTCTTACTGTTTGCAAAACCTATTCTGTGCCTGGCCTGACCGAAGTGCACTGTTTGAGCAGAACTTCCTACACCTTCAGCAGGAAATACTATTAACAGCCCAATTTTGGGATGACAATTTGGCAGTTACTCGTTTAATGTATATGCCATGCAGCTCAGCAATTCCACTTTAGGGAACTTATCCTCAAGAAACACTTGCCTGCCCAGCACAATGGTACACTTGTGTATTCCCAACAGCTGGGAAGACTGAGGCAGGAGGATCACAAGTTCAAGGCCAGCCTGGGCAACTTAGTGAGACCCTGTCTCAAAAAAAAAAAAAAAAAAAAATTAAAAAAAAAAAGAGCTGGGGATGTGGCTCAGTGGTAGAATGCCCCTGTGTTCAATGCCCAGCACCAAAAAAGAAAAAAAGAAAAGAAACAATTGCCCATGTTCATTCACTCAATTAGCAAATGGCTGTGACGGAATGTCAATTGTCCACATACTATGCCAGGTACCAGGGAAACATAGGAGAACAAAATGAAGATCCCTGTCTAATGAAGCTTACTAGCCATTCGAAATATTTTAAAGTAAGACAGACAAAGACAGACAGACAGACACTACAGGCAACTTTCTTCCTTGAGAGTTCAAACTTAGGTTTCTATCCTTGAATGACTGTATCCTGTTTTGTAATTCCTGACATTTCAGTTACTTAAATCCCCTGATTCTCAGTTTACTCATGTGCAAACAGGGGCCAATATTACTGACTTTAATTGTTCTAGCAATTAAATGACATAAATGCTTAAACCAGAGCTTGGAACATAAGGTGCGCTCCATAAGCAGGAATATAATTATTGATTATCCTTGAGGTCCCTGGCTCTGCGTTAGGAATTGTATAGATAAGGTTGCCATTTAGTTCCCCAATTCTCTAAAAGGAAAGAAATTGTAGACAGGGAAGTGGGGTAGAGAAAAGGAGGAATGATTCACCCTACTTCAGCCATAACGGAGTTTTTCTTGACCTGAGGCGTTTTAGCCCTGCTCTTTCTCCTGGGCCATGGTGCCCCAACTCATTCATTTATTCACCTCTCCAACCAAAGAGCATTTGCTGACAGGACCTCTGTCCCCAGGTCCCAGCTCAGGACTGGTTCAGAGTCTGGCTGCTGGGGTGGTTTTCTGGAGGGCGTGGGCTACCCCATCTGCCCGGGAGCACTCTGAAGTCTTCAAGGAGGAGGGGATGCTTCGGTGGCCTGGCTGCGGGACCCCGTAGGGGGTCAGCGACCTGCTCAGCGTGTGCTCCGCCGTTCCCTCCCCTCCCCTCCCGCGGCAGGCTTGGTCCCCTAGGACATTCCCGTTGGCGGGGCGCTCAGGGACCTAGAGTCCCTTCCAGACCCGCTCCCAGAAGGACGCGGAACGCCAGCAGGCGGTACCGGCTGACGCAGGCCTCTCGGGGCGGGGAGCACACGCAGCCCGTCCCCTTTCACGTCACTCTGTCATGGTTTAGAAGTTTCAGTCGCCCTACTTCTGCCGGGTCGGCTTTAGCTCAAGCGGTTACTTCCTCAAGCCAGGTTTTCTAGCTGTCTAATCCCGAGTGCTGGGGTTCGAGACCCGCGGGTGCTTTCTGACCTTTTTGCACTTTCCCTCGTACTATAGACGCTGTAGAATCGCTCCTTTTGAGGATTTTAAAATGTGCTCTCTGTCCTTTTCAAATTTGCTAATTTAGCCGGTTGCTAACATAATTTGAGTGGCGCTGACGGCCTGACTCAAAAGTATGTAAGGGTCACTTTGACCTGGGGCTGCTCTGGACCCACAGGGTGGGCTGATCATCCTGTCCTGCCAGTTCAGGGGATAAAACAAAACAAACTTAACAACTTGCAGCAGGAAGTTCAACATGAAGGTCAGAGTCCCAGGACCTTCAGGCCTCCATGTTGATTATGGACTTTATTCCAAGAACAATCGGGAAGGCCTCCTGAACTGGCTAGCAATCGCTGCCATCTATTATTATTTTATCTGTATGGACTATTTTCTTTGCATATAGTGTGGTGCACAAAGACCTACTTGATAACCGCAGCTAATGAGACCCTACCCGTTCTTACTCTATTGCAGAGACCAGGGAGTTTTCTGTTGGTCTTTGAACATCCTAAATTCTTTCCTCCCTGGCCTGTGTCTGTGCTGTTTGGGGGTAAGATACTAAATGTAGAGCTCCATCTCAGTCTCCCTCTATCCCTTCTTTCCTCCTTAGCATTTTGAACAACCTCCAGATATTTTATGTGGTTTCATTACTTGGAAAAAAAAAAAAAAAAACCTAAATAAACTTTCTAGCTTCACTTGTTCTTAGTTGACTTAAAAATCACTAATTTGCCATGAGTGACAGCACCTGCCTGTCATTCCAGCAATTTGGGAGACTGAGTCAGGAGGATCACAAGTTGGACGGTAGCCTGGGCAATTTAACAAGACCTTGTCTCAGAAAATAAAAAGGGATGGGGATATAGCTCAGTGGTTAAGTGCTCTGGGTTCAATCCACAGCGCCAAATAAATAAATTAGAAAGAAAGACTGGGTATAGCCAACCTCCCTGGGTTCAACACCTAGTACCACACAACTGGGCATCACAAAATTAGTTTCCTATTAGATTCACTGCAGATAGCACCTCTGATGTATGGGTTATGATGATAACAATTGTTTAGGTTACTCTTTTTTTGTTTGTTTGTTTCTTTGTTTTTTAGTACTGGGTATTGAACACAGGCATGCTCTGCCATTGAGTTACATTGCCAACTCTTTTCATTTATAATTTTGAGACAGGGTCTCTAAGTTTCAGAGGCTGGCCCCACTAAATTGCAATCCACATGCCTCAGCCTCTGGATTTGCTAGGATTATAGGCCAGCACCACCATATCTGGCTTGAAAAATGTTGTCCAAAACTATAACATAGGATTATTTTGACCCAGAATTGCCTAGCACACCCCCCCTTTAATAGTAAAGACATATACTATAAGCTATAACCAGAAACACCAGACCATAAGAGGAATAAACGGGTGCTCTTGAGTTCCTGGAAGAGCTCTGCCTATATCCAGAAAAGAATATTTCTCTCCTTTGTTAGCCTACCTCTCTCCCACATTATTCCTATCCTGTATCTGTAACTCATCAACCCCCTGGAATGGAGAAGAGAAACAAAGCTCCCTCTTTTACAATCTTTAGCCACTGAATAAAACCTTTCTCCTGAAGGCTCTTCTCTTGAACATTGATTTTTCCATGGGATAAACTTCCAAATCTGGGTTTGGTAAGAGTTTCTCTAATGTGGAGCCCTCCTCTAGAACACAAGCTGCCTGAGGACAGGGACCTATTACTACTCAGGCGGTTTAGACATGTCCAACTGTTTCTCATATTAAATTTCTGTCCTGAAGTTATGAATCAGAACTTACCAAGGTTTTAGATAGATAACTATGGCATCAGTTCCCTCAGGGTAAGGTTGAGTGGAATGGGGAGAGATCTTCCGAAGCCCAGCAAATCCCTGCGACCCCAGGGAAGCTGAGACAGTAGGCGCCGAAGCAGGGGGTAGCAGTGCGGGCAGGAAGGGGGAACTTGGGGGGGAGGGCTCTCAGGCTATTGTCTTGGCCCTTCTAGGCAGCTGTCCCACCCGCCATCCACCCCTCTAGGCTCTGTTGACTTTATATGCGCCTTTGATCATGCCGGACTATGCTTCTGAGCCTGTGAACTCTCCTCAGCTCCCAAGCTTTGGAGCGTCCCTCTGGGTTACTCCCACCCTGAGGGTCCCGGAGATTGTCCCGCCCGCTTCCGGCGCTCTGATGCACCTAGAGCAACCAGGTGGAGAGGTGTCGCTGGAAGCCCTTGATCTGTCTGCCAAGGCCCGCCCTCCCTCGGAGAATAAAGTACCCACTCTGCTTCCAACCTGCTGCCTCCAAGGGACCTGGGGGGAGGGCGGGTGACGAACCTCCGGGAGCTAGCGCCACCTTTGGAGCCCCTCTCCCCACTACCAGCGGGCCTCAAACTTTGGAAAAGAGAAAAACTGAGCTAAAAGGGAACCTAAACTTGACCCAACTTGGAAGCTCATGTATTAGTAGTGGTGCTTGTAATGGAATGAGGGGCTAGGGCAATTCAGCTCGACATTTTTTATCAATCGTTTTCCAATTATTCATAAAGAACCTGGTGTAAAACAAAGGAGACAATGATCCTTCCTGCGGAATGTAGGAGGGCTCCCCCACGGAGCATCCTGAGGTGGTGAGGAGCTCTAAAACCTCGGAGTCGGGATTCCACCCCAGCCGCAGCAGCAGCAGTTATCGCTGGTGGGTGCCAGGAAACCTGCATCTCTAAAGAACCCTAGGGTGACTATTTCACACCTCTTCTCAAACTTCCTTCCCAACTGATGACTGTACCTTTTGGTTCTTAACAGTGAGTTTGTGGAAACTCAGAATTTCTTCACCTTCCCTCACCAAAGCCTGCCTCTCCCACTTGGATCCTAACACAGTGAAAGCCAGATTTAAAGAGAGACAGTGAGTGTAGCTAGATAAATCGTGTCTGATGGAGAAAATGGAGTCCAATTTGAGTCCGGGAAATTGGAAACAGCCCTTGGGAGAATGGAATGTTCATGTCTCCAAAGCTCTTTGATACTGCCCCTTCCAAAAAGGTTATTAATTAAGCAACTCCTGACCAGACTGGGATCTGCTAATCAAAGCCTCCTGGGCTGCCCAGTTCCCTTCCTGCCTAGCACTCCACCTAGACCCTTCCAGCTCACCTGCTCACCCCCAGGCCATTCCACTGAAATCCCCCAGTCACTATGCAGGATGAGGGGGAATGAACAAGATAAGGGAAAAGAATGCGGGAGAACAAGGGAAACTTTAGAAGTATTAAAGGGACAGGGCTTCCTCATCCCAAAAGATTCCCCTTCTTCCACCAGGGAGAAGTCTGTTTTACTATTCTTTAATAAGCTTCTTACTTTCTACTCTATGCTTGCCTGGATGTGCTTCTCTGGTGTTACACTTCAACATTTGAGGAAGCAGGACTTGTCAAGGATCAAGAGGTGACCCCAATTTCAAGTGGGGATCCCAGACGCTAACCTCCCATACCACCAACTTCTTCATTCCACTGAATTAGTCCTGGTAGCATATAAGCCTCAATATGGTCCACCTGGAGGAAATAGACATGGTCCCCTCCCCCTAAGAACAAAGTAAAACAAAGCAACACACATATAATCTCCCCCTGACCCAAGTCCCCTCCTGTCAACCTCCTATTTCCTTGACCCCTTCCTGGCAAAGCAGTTTTCTCTGTTTTCTTCTAAATCTACTTGTAAAAGGCTTCTCCCTCTACAAGTCACTAGCTTTGATCAAAGAGACCTGAGGCCAAATTCAATTCTCTTTCCTTATCTTACTGTATTTCAGCAAATTTAGCCACACTTTCTCTTCTAAACCTCCTAACATCAACCTTTCCTCTTCTTTTTCCTATTCCATGGGACAGTCTTTCTTAGTCTCTTGCTTGCTTGTACTCTGTCAGGTAGGAGCACCCAGAGCTCTGGAGTCTTCTCTATGTCTATTCTCTCCTTCATGAGTTTATTCAGTATGGAGGCCTTAAACTGTATGCTCATAATTTCTAAATATATATCTCAAACAAAGGAGACAATGATTTTTCCTGCAGAGTGTAGGAGGGCTCCCACACGGAGCATCCTCAATAGTGAGGAGCCTAGAGCGCTCTAAGACCTCCGAGTAGGGATTCCACCCCAGCCGCAGTTGAATGGTTATCTCTGGTGGGTGCCAGGAAACCTGCATCTCTAAAGAACTCTAGGGTGACTATTTCACACCTCTTCTCAAACTTCCTTCCCAACTGATGACTGCACCTTTTGGTTCTTAACAGTGAGTTTTTCCTGACCTTCAGATTCTAATATTCAATTCTCTACACAAAATGTTTCAGAGACATTTCAAACTTGATAAACCAAAACTCTTGATCTACTACCCGCTCAAAGCATTTCTTCCCTCAGTCCTTCCTGTCGGAAAATTGCTGGTCCATCCACTTAGTTGCTTACTTCAGAAATGAGACAGATGTATTTGATTCTCCTTTTTTTCCTCACCTACAGTTGAATCAATCAACAGATAATATTGGCTCTATTTCTAAAATATATCTGAAGTCAATCATGTGTCGTCATTGTCACTGTAACCTGGTCTACAGGAGTCCTGACTCTATCCCCTTTCACCTGGACCACTGACAGACATCCATCTGGGCTCCCTCTTTTTTTTTCTGCCCAAAAGCCCATTCTTCACACATCAGAGTGATCGATCTTCCCTTCCAATTTTCTGTTGTGAAAAAGGAAAGGAAAACCTCAAAGCTCTTCGGGTCATTTTAGGATATAGAAGCTAGTTGGCCTAGAGAGGTCTGGGGAGATGGGCTGAGCTCATTTGAATCTGTGAGTGTGAACCCTGGGAAGATGACTGAAGACACGCTCCATTTCAATGCAAGAGCCTCGGGCAGGAAGCCACTGGATAATGAAAAATGCATGCGTCTGGCAGAAGATGAAGCAGACAGTGCTCTCTTCTGCTCCATCTCAGTTCTACTGGCTGCCTCCTGTGGCTGTGGTTATGTGGCTCCTCATGCTCCCCTAATTTCAGACCTGGAATTGCACCACGACATCATGACTATTTTTCTCTGTGAAGAGGTAGTCCTTCAGCTATCCAGGGACCTCTGTGTGGAACTGTGCCCTGCTGTGTGTTTGGCCCTTTGTGCTGATGTCCTGGTTTCTAAAAACTTCCATGGCAAGGCCAGGCAGAGCGGCTGAGCTTTCAATGCAAAGTTCATGTCAGCCTCCCAGAACCCAGAGTGGGGAGCCTAAGGGCAGGGCCCATGCTCCAGGAAAACAGAGGGGTCATGCCTTTTGCCCTTTACCCCTATGGTCCTGGCTTTCTTCTTCTGCTTCTGTCCACATTCAACTGTAACTGAGCACTCTCTGTTCAAAGGCAAGGTTCTCCAGCTCAGAAAGGCATGACCATTCTGGGCTGGGTGTTTACAAGGAGATTATTTGAGAGTCTGGGGATATAGGTCAATGGTAGAGCACTTGCCTAGCATACACAAGACCCTAAGTTTGATCCCCGGCACTGAAAAAAAAAAAATAAAGACCCAAGAACAAAAACCAAGGAGATCATTTGGAACACTTTCTCTCTCCCAAGAACCCTTGTCTATAAACCAGTAGTCTCCAGGAATGTGTCCCTGAAAAGGGAACCTGGTAACCTAGTAGGGGAGAGAGATGTTGATTTCTGACTTCTGATGTCTGGGGTGGGTGTGGGATTGGTGGGATGGATCTATTTAGGATAGAGGAGGAAGAGGGCTTTGGGGATCCCATCAGTCATGAGAACTGGACAAGTGAGTACAAGTCAGCTTCTCTATCCCTCTCTTGTTTTTCTAATTCCCATTGTGTCCCTGGTGGCAAGAACCATGCCTGCAGTAGGGTCAATGTAAAGATGGAAGGTGCTAACTAAACCAGGTAGAGATGATTTATCAAACGGCAATGGTCTCAGGAGGTGGACATGTAAAGCCCAAAGGCTCTTCCCTTTTGTCAGCTCTCCTGGATCTGGTGTGGATGTGTGGGGCAGAGGCACACATAGTTAGTGTAGGTCAGTCTACCAGACTCCAGTGGGTTAATTCTTTACATCACATGTAGCCAGTCCCTTTAGGTTCTTTAACCAAGTACCTCAATCCACAATTTTGCTGGATTATAGATAATAGATAAAGAAACCCCCTTTTTCACCTTCCTCCTTACCCCATGACCCCCAACCACAGTCTGTGTGACCTGGGTCATGTGATGATTTCTTTGAGTCTCAGTTTATTATCTGCAAAATTGGAGGGTGGGGTTAATACTATTATCTATATCATAATGATTGTGAAGATACCATTAACTAACACAATAAATGGTATTGCCATTTCTCGCTCTAGTTCCTATTTTGGGGCTTGTATATAACAGGCATTCTACATACATTTATAGAAAGAATGAAGGAATGAATTTCAGAAAGATAATCCTACCCCCTCCTTTCAGTGAGGTGCTAACTTTTCTGTTTTCTTAGACCAGGGAAATCCCACAGCTTTCCAGAAATGGATGTTTAGCCTTCAGAAACTGATGCATTAAATTGAGAGAAAACAAACAAATCAACTCTGTTTTTTATCTCCCTGGCAGCTGTTGGTGAACCGGTAAATAGACATCTGGAGGGAGGTCTGAACCAGAGCTCATTAAATCACAAAGTCAAGGGCTTTCCTTCAAGAATGTTGCTTTTTGCATATTTACATAATGATACCAATGTGGCTGCCCTGACCTTGTCAGGAAACAGAATTCATGCTAGGTTCCAGATGTGGCTGGCAGGATTCTAGTCTGCTTCCTGCTCGGACAGTACTGGGCCCCATGGGAGGAAAAAGATTGGAGAGAATCAGACACTCCCTCTCTGCTGGCCTTGGGCTGCTGTCCCAGTAGATGTGGTCCCTACCTCTGGTGGTGATTCTCAAACTGTGCCCCCCATCACCTAGGAGAGTTGCTAAAGCTACAGGGAATTGTTGATAGAATTGGGCTGAGGTTAGGCCCACAGATTTCAATTTTTAACAAGTTTCCAGGAGATGTTGTAACTTAGAGGCTGCTAAAAAACACTGATTCTTCACTTGAGCCTTCAGATGCCCAATGGGATAACTAAAATAGGATAAAAACTTCATCTTTCTTTTTTCATTTTGCATCTGTCTCATTTCTATCTTAAATTCTGGGTCAGATTCCAGTTCAACTCTACACATAGAAATGTTAATCACTTAAAGAGTATTCATCCAAATCTGATAATCCTGCCCCTCCAAGGTAGAAGGCATCAAGATAAGAACACTTTTGAGATTTGCAGGAACATCATAATCAACTGATTGTCAACTGCTGGCTTTTACAGTGTTCTGTTTCAGACCCTTGGAGCAGTTTCTAGAAGTCTCCAGTCATGCCCTAAACCTGAGAAAAAAATAACATCATCTTACCTTTCCAGCTTGTCCTTTGTTCTGAGTCATTCTCTCTTGTAGACACCTGGATATGAGGGACAATAGGTCCGATTCATAAATCCTTCAAGTGTTGAAATCACCCATAGACAACATCAACTTTCTTATAGCAGATAATTATCAACCAGACTTCAGTTTGATATACACGTGGCCATATTGGAGGACCATTGTTCTGCATATTCAAATCATCTAGGGGAGGTTTTCAAACATTTTTGGTAAGACCAACTAAAATCAGAATCTCTGGAGTAGAGGTCCAGGCACTAGTGTTTTAAAAAGTTCCCCAGAGAATTCTAATATGCAGCCAGGATTAAGAACCACCTCTGTGTTGTGCTGAATGCACATCTTACCATTGGCCACTCAAAGTGGCGGTTCAAAGAGACTAAAGCCAGGCAAGGTGGTACAGATTTGTAATCCCAGCTACTTGGGAGGATGAGGCAGGAGGATTGCAAGTTTTGAGGCCCGCCTTTGAAACTTAGCAAGACCTTTGTCAAAGTAAATAAAAGAGGGCTAGGAGTGTAATTCAGTGGTAGGGCCTAGCATGCACAAGGCCCCGGGTTCCATCCCTGCACCTCCAAAAACAAAACAAAACCTCTCACACAACCAGAATAAATTCTGGTTCTATCACCCCATCACTACCACTCAGGTACTGGGGATGGATCCTGTGTTAATGCAGGAATAGTCAGAGGTGAAATGATTGGATTATGAGAGCTGTAACCTAATTAGTTCATCCAAGTATGAATAGACTACCTGTGTGGTAACCATAGTCAGGTGGGGTATAGCTGGAAGAGGTCCCTGGGGGTATGCCCTGGAAAGGCTCATCTTCCCTGTGTCCCCTTCCCCTCTCTTTCTTTCTCTATTTCTGTTTCCTGGCCACAGTGAGCACAGCAGTAGTCCTCTACCATGCCTTTACACCAGACTATTTCTGCCTCACATTTGTCTCCAAGCAATAGAGTTGGCTAAACCATGGACTGAACCTCTGAAACCATTATCCCAAAATAAACTTTAGCTCCTCTAAGTTGTTTTTATCAGGTATTTCGTCACAGCAACAAAAAACTAACACTCTAGGCAAGTGCTCTACCACTGGGCTACATCCCCAGCCCTTTTAATTTTTTTATTTTAAGACTGGTTCTGCCTAAGTTGTCCAGACTGGTTTTGAACTTGTGATTCTCCCACCTCAGTCTCCTAAGTCATTGGGATTACAGGCATGCACTACCACACCTGGCAAGAGGTAGCTTTGATTATTATTACTATACACAGAGTGTGTGACTGGCAGAGTTCCAGGGCCCTTAGTGACCTAATATCGGTTTCTGGCCAGCCCTAGGGCCACTTTGGGTGCGACAGGGTAAAATACAAGAAGACTACACGTGTTAAAATGCAAAGGTGAACACTTGTTCCCATAAGACCTTGTGAGATCTCACAGGCTCAGCTGATGGGGATTACATTTACAGGCAAACTTCATCCCACTCTGTGTCAATATCCTTGGGCTATCAGCTAGCCATCGGGGGAAAGAACACAGCTGTGGCCATGGGCCTACCCTCCTCAATACCCAGCAGGTTTCTCATGAGACTGGGGAAGTTTAGGTCTGGGAATCACCCCGATTCTTGAAAAAAGGGCTTGTACCCATGCAGTAGGCACTCACAGGGCTTGGAACCGACCCCCGGGCCTAGGAACCCTATGTTGACCCAGAACCCAGGCTCTCCATGGAGAAAAGCCAACTCAGAGTCTTCTGTGGATGCTCAATGAAGAAAATGAAATTATACTTATAGGATTATACCCAAATATAATTTTTCTAATGTTAAAATATGTTTAGAGGGCTTTTCTCTTTCTCATTCACTGGTTTCAAGTGGAACAAATTACCATGAAATTAGTGACTTCAAACAACATCCATTCACTATCTCACAATTTTGTAAAGTTAGGATTCTGGGTGGGCTCAGCTGATCTTTCTACTCCGTGTCTTATGGGCAGAAATCATGGGGTCAGTTGAACCTTTACTAAAGGCTCCATAGAAGAATCCCTTTCCTAGCTCATTTAGTTTGGTGACAGAATTGAGTCTCTTGTGGTTGTGGGTCTGGCTGTCATCTGAGGTCTCTTCTACTTACTGAGTACCTCTCACAGTTCCTCCCTAACCCATCTTGGCATGGAGTCCTTCTCAGTCTTCTTTCTGACCTCCAATTCTGCCCCCTGCTGGAGGAAAAATGTTGCTTTTAAAGAGCTGCGGTACTGCATCCTGCCCACCTGGGATAATCTCCCCAGTGCCAACAAGGGAATAACACTGGGGCCATGCAAGTTTAAATAATGGAAATTGCCTTAAAATTCTCCTGACCACAATGCCTGTTTTATTTTTATTTTGAAACCTATTAACAATTTATTTGGGTACGATAAAGGAAAATTACAATATATTATAAACATTCATAGTGTTCTCAAAAAGAAAATCTGAAAGGAGCTGCTAAAACTAATTTGACAAAGGTTGTCACGGGTAGGCTTATAGGTACTTTTTACTTTTTCTTTCTGCCGCTCTTCCTTTCCCAAAACTTTTGCAAGGAGAAAGTGTTAATTTTGTAAAAAGAAAAAAGTCATCTTCAAAAGCAAAGAGATCTAACTCTATGAGATATTAAAAGATACTGAATTAACACCAATTTACGTGGTGTGCTACAGATGTAAGCACAGCTATGTACATCAAAAGGACAGAACATGTGGCCCAGAGACACAGCTGATATGAATAAAAATGACACATAGTCATAGATAAGGAAATAATTGGTGAGTTTCTGGTGGTGGGGTAACAATTTGGAGGTGAAATTCATTAAGAACTTGAATTCCCATCTTTAAATCAAATTACAGTTGGATTAAAAAAATTAAAAAGAAAACGAGCTCTTTGTGGGGTTATACACTTATAGTCCCAGGTACTCTGGAGGTTAAGGCAGGAGGGATCACAAGTTTGAGGACAGCCTCAAAACCTTAGCAAGGCTGAAGTGGTACAGCACTCTTTGCTTCAGTCTCCAGTTCCAAAAAAAAAAAAAAAAAAAAAAGACAATAGAATGAATCAGACATAACTTTTCTCTGTTAATATAGGAATACACAACCAGTGAAACTCCACACACATCACGCACAACCACAAGAATGGGGAGTTAGACTCCATCTATGTACGATATGTCAAAATACATCCTACTGTCATGCATATATAAAAAGAACAAATAAAAACATTTAAAAAATATCTTAGCATCTCCTTAAAAAGATAGGCATATTAGGAAATAAAACTAAATTCCCAAAGATGATTTTTCTGAAGTTAAAAATCTGGTTAGAAAGATGATGAGGAGATATAGGACGCGGAAGAGGGCGGCGAAGGGAGTGCATCACCCCAGTGCGCCGCGTCACTGTGCGGGAGAAAGACGAGGTGAAACAGCTGAAGGCTATCTTGTTGGGAATTTCCAGTGAAATTGAGGTGCTCCAGAATCTAGTGGACGGATTTCTATCGCTCGAGGTTCGGCTGCGGGGGCTCGGACGCGGGCGATTTCTCCGCACGGAGGGTCACATTGCCTGATCGGCAGATAGCCCCGCAGCTAGAGTCTGCGGCGCGCGCTGGGAAGCGGCGAGGTGCCGGAGCGGGGCTGCAGCGATGCGGATTCTGGGGGCTCCTGCCAGTGGTGCAATGGCCATGCTTAGTGCTGAGTTCCGGCTTTGAGACAGAGGAGAGAAGCGGTCCAGTTCGGTTCTCGACACCGGTCGGACCATGGAGGAGGACAGCAGCCGCCATCTTGGAGAGCTGATGTAATCATCCCTGTTTTCTACTGATCTCAGCTCATTCAGCTACGGAACAGGTGATTTCAGGCTGGTATTTGCCTGCGTCTCGCAGACAGATCGCTCAGGCTCGGGGCTGGAGAACCAGTGGAGAATACTCCTAGGGGCTCGCTCCTGGCAAGGCGTGCGCCGGGCTCTGAGCAGCTGGATTCTGGTTCCGGGCGCTGCTTTGGCCCAGGGCTGGGGAACCTGCAGAGACTGCGTGTTGAGGCCAGCTCCAAGTGGAGCATGCGCTGAGCTAGGGGCGGCTGGGTTCTGACTCCCGGAACAGTTTTGGCCCGGGGCTGGGGAGCCCGCGGGGACTGCGTCTTTGAGCCTGCTCCCAGCGGAGCGTGCACCGAGCTCAGAAAGCTTGGAGCGGCCGGGCTCTGGCTCCCGGAGCTGCTTTGGCCTGGGGCAGGGGAACCCGTGGGGGTCGCTCCTTGGAGCCTGCTCCTAGCGGAGCGTGAGCCGGGATCGGAGAGGCCGGGTTCTGGCTCCCGAAGCTGATTTGGCCCAGGGTTGGGGAACCTGAGGTGACTGCTTCTCGGTCCGGGTCCTGCTGGGTGCTGTGGGGGCCAGGGGGGCAGAGTGGAGCTGCCGCCTGCGCCCAGAGCAGGCCAAGTGACCCGCCGGCGTGGTATCACGACACCCCAACTGTAGCTGGGGCCGAAGAGAGTAGCCGCCCATGCCTAGAACAGGACCAGCGACCCGACGGCGCGGTAGCCAAGTCACCCCATTTGGAGTAGGGGCTGTGCAGAGCCGCCGTCTGAGCCTGCAAGGTAGGCAGACCTGCGATCCACTGGCAGGATAGGCTCGGTAGCCTGCCAGTGTGGTGGATACGAGCACCGAGGCAGTCATGTCACACTGGTTGGAGTGGGGGAGGAGCAGAGCCGCAGCTTGTGTCCGGAAAAGGCCCAGCGACCCGTTGGAGAGGCAGTCAGGTACCCCCATTGGGGGGGGGGCTGAGCAGAGCTGCCCCCCGAGCCCCCAAGGTAGGCAGACCTGCGACCCACCGGCGGAACAGGCCTAGAGGCCTGCCAGCGTGGTAGACATGTCACACCAATTGGAGTAGGGGCCGAGCAGAGCCGCCGCCCATATCTGGATCAGGACCAACGACCCGAGGGCGTGGTAGTTACGTCACCACAATTGGAGTGCAGGCAGAGCAGAGCCGCCATCCGCGCCCGCAGGGTGGGCAGACCTGCGACCGACCAGCGTGGTAGACAGATCACCCTAATTAGAGGAGGAGCACAGCCACTACCCGCCCTGCAAGGGAGATTTTCCAACTATACAAGAGCAATATAAATAAATAGGGGGAAAATTTCAAAAAAACAACAGTTTCACCAAGCAGAAAGAAACACGAGCAGTATGAAAAGACAAGGAAAGAAAGGACCACAAGCAATGCAGGTCAACTCAACTTTAGAAGAGGTAATAGCTGCAACAGATGGAATGTCAGATAAAGAGTTCAGGATATACATGCTTCAGATGATCTGGAGTCTCAAGGAAGACATGAGACAGCAAAATCAGACAATGAAAGATCACTTTGACAAGGAACTACATAAACAAATCCGGGAAGTAAAAGATCAATTGCACAGGGAGATAGAGGTAATAAAAAACAAACAAATAGAAATCCTAGAAATGCAGGAAGCAATAAACCAACTTAAAAACTCAATTGAGAATACTACCAGCAGAGTAGATCACTTAGAAGATAGAACATCAGACAATGAAGACAAAGTATTTCAACTTGAAAAGAACATAGACAGCTCAGCAAGACTGCTAAGAAACCATGAGCAGAACATCCAAGAAATATGGGATAACATTAAAAGACCAAACTTAAGAGTCATTGGGATACAGGAAGGCACAGAGCTCCAAACCAAAGGAATAAACAATCTATTCAATGAAATAATATGAGAAAACTTCCCAGACTTGAAGAATGAGACAGAATCCCAAATCCTAGAAGCCTACAGGACGCCGAATGTGCAAAATCATAAGAGATCCACACCTAGACACATTATAATGAAGATGCCCAACATACAGAATAAGGAGAGAATTTTAAAAGCTACAAGAGAAAGGAAGCAGATTACATTTAGGGGTAAACCAATCAGGATAACAGCTGATCTCTCAACACAGACTCTGAAAGCTAGAAGATCCTGGAATAACATATTTCAAACACTGAAACAAAATGGGTTCCAACCAAGAATCGTGTATCCAGCGAAATTAAGCTTCAGGATGGAAGATGAAATTAAAACCTTCCATGATAAACAAAAGTTAAAAGAATTCGCAGCTAGAAAACCATCTCTTCAAAAAATCCTTGGCAAAACATTACAAGAAGAGGAGATGGAAAATAACAATGAAAACCAACAGTGGGAGGTAGGACAGTAAAGGGGGGAAAGTAATCAAAGAGGAAAACAAATCAGGTTTAGTAACATTAATAAACAAATATGGCTGGAAGAACAAACCATATCTCAATAATAACCCTAAATGTTAATGGCTTAAACTCACCAATTAAGAGACACAGGCTAGTTGAATGGATCACAAAACAAGACCCAACAATATGCTGCCTACAGAAGACGCATTTGATAGGAAAAGATATACATAGACTGAAGGTGAAAGGTTGGAAAAATCATACCACTCATATGGACTGCGGAAACAAGCAGGAGTGTCCATACTCATATCTAATAAAATAGATTTCAAGCCAAAGTTAATCAAAAGGGATAAAGAGGGACACTACATACTGCTCAAGGGAACCATACACCAACAAGACATAACAATCATAAATATATATGCCCCAAACAATGGTGCAGCTATGTTCGTCAAGCAAACTCTTCTCAAGTTAAAGAGTCTAATAGACCACCATACAATAATCATGGGAGACTTTAACACACCTCTCTCACCACTGGACAGATCTTCCAAACAAAAGTTAAATAAGGAAACTATAAAACTCAATAACACAATTAACAACCTAGACTTAATTGACATATATAGAATAAACCACCCAACATCAAGCAGTTACACTTTTTTCTCAGCAGCACATGGATCCTTCTCAAAAATAGATCATATATTATGTCACAGGGCAACTCTTAGACAATATAAAGGAGTAGAGATAATACCATGCATCTTATCTGATCATAATGGAATGAAACTGAAAATCAACGATAAAAGAAGGAAGGAAAAATCAATCAATAAGTACATGAAAAAATGCTCACCATCGCTAGCAATCAGAGAAATGCAAATCAAAACCACTCTAAGATACCATCTCACTCCAGTAAGATTGGCAGCCATTATGAAGTCCAACAACAACAAGTGCTGGAGGGGATGTGGGGAAAAGGGTACACTTGTTCGTTGTTGGTGGGACTGCAAATTGGTGCAGCCAATTTGGAAAGCAGTATGGAGATTTCTTGGAAAGCTGGGAATGGAACCACCATTTGACCCAGCTATTCCCCTTCTCGGTCTATTCCCTAAAGACCTAATAAGAGCATGCTACAGGGACACTGCTACATCGATGTTCATAGCAGCACAATTCACGATAGCAAGATTGTGGAACCAACCTAGATGCCCTTCAATAGATGAATGGATTAAAAAAATGTGGCATTTATACACAATGGAGTATTACTCTGCATTAAAAAATGACAAAATCATAGAATTTGGAGGGAAATGGATGGCATTAGAGCAGATTATGCTAAGTGAAGCTAGCCAATCCTTAAAAAACAAATGCCAAATGACTGCTTTGATATAAGGGGAGTAACCAAGGACAGGGTAGGAACGAAGAGCTTGAGAAGAAGATTAACATTAAACAGAGATGAGAGGTGGGAGGGAAAGGGAGTGAGAAGGGAAATCACATGGAAATGGAAGGTGACCCTCAGGGTTTTACAAAATTACATATAAGAGGAAAGGAGGGGTAAGAGAAGAATAATACAAGTGGAAGAAATGATTTACAGTAGAGGGGGTAGAGAGAGAAAAGGGGAGGGGTGGGGAGGGGAGGGGAGGGGGGATAGTAGAGAATAGGATAGACAGCAGAATACATCAGACACTAGAATGGCAATATGCAAATCAATGGAAGTGTAACTGATGTGATACAGCAATCTGTATACGGGGTAAAAATGGGAGTTCATAACCCACTTGAATCAAACTGTGAAATATGATATATTAAGAACTATGTAATGTTTTGAACGACCAACAATAAAAAAAATTAAAAAATAAAATAGGAAAAAAAAAAGAAAGATGATGAAAAGGCTTTTATTTTTAATCATTTGCTGGCATCAACTCCGTGATTTCCACAAAGCTGGTAGGCTATTGATACATGGTTTCCTGGTTGAAGTCTTTCTAGTATGTAAACAATAAACCACAAATGAGGTGGTTCCACATTACTGAAGTGCTGAGGGTTTTTATACTTTGGGGTACAGAGTGTCCCACCCATGCACACTCTCTGTTGTTGAAACAGTTCTGCATTGCCAGCCAAGGTCTTCCACACTGCTGACATGATGGGCATTCTCCGTAGACTGGTGCCCAGGTGGTTGGCACAGTGAGCTCTGTCTGGAGCCCTGTTAGTGCTCTTTCCTCTTTTGCTGTCATACTGCCACTAGGCCATTGAGGGACAGCCTCTATGCCCTGTGGCAGCTCCATGGCCTACTCATTCTGTTTGTCCACCACCTACTGTGCACAGTGTCTGCTTGAGATGCCCCAGGGGTGGAGACTTGTTGGCTGCATTCAGAAAGCAGGTGGAGCTACAGATTTCAGATTTCTTTGTAAAATGTGTTTGGTGAAAGGGTTAAAGATGTGTGTGTGTGTGTGGGGGGGGTATGCTTTCCTCAGAGCTGCCGAGGTTGCAGATATATGGGCATTTTCCTGAGAAGAGAATCCTCTTCTTCTGTCTGGAGCCCCTGGCCTGGAGGATCAGGGACTCCTGCTCTAAGTTGGACACGGTGGGATCTGAATGTAGGCAATAAGAATTCCTCTCAAAATCACCTGGGATTTGAAGCTATATCCGGGTGATTTGGAGACCCTGTTCTTCTTTATCTCTCAGGCCTGTTCTGAGGAGCTGCCCCTGAAGGATTGAGGTACTTATCCCTCATCCTTTTTCTCTCCCCTCCCTTCCCTCCCTGGGAGTGATTGACTAATCCTCCTCTGCTCCAAAGGTGGCTGGAAACAGCTCCTCTGAAGGTCTTTGTCCTCATCCTCCTGTTTGAGAAGCTTGACTGAGAGCTGTCATCAGGGAGGCCCATACATGCAGATGGAGTCCTTAAACTTGAATTATTTATGGACTGTTGCCAAAGAGCCACGGGGACCCACCAGCCCCATTGACAGGGGAGGAGAGTAGTTTTCCATCTGTTCACTCAAAAACTCATTTCCGCCCAAATGAAAATATTTAATCAGAAGCCTTTCCTCTCTGTCTCTGCAACTCCCAAATCTCAGACCTTCTTCCTTCTCATAGAACTGGGGGAAGGTCTTGGGAATAGGGAAAAACTCTCTAACCATGAAACTTCCTCCCCCAAAGGATTAGAGGGTTGTCACCTGCTCTGCAGTGCAATTAAGCAGCTCTCTGTTCCCTGAACCCAGCGAATAGTAAGCATCCAGGGAAACCTCCCCCTGCTTTTTCAGACAGCAACAGGGACCTGAGCCCATCTTGTTGAGTGAAGAGACCATTGTTCTCTGGGAACCAGGCTCTGGGTTTTGAATACTTATTGTGTGCCAGGCACATCCCTGTCCCCAACTAACTCCCTCCAGTGGCTTCTCACAGTCCTAAGGATAATGTCTAAAATTCTTGATATAGCCTACAATCCCCAGCAGGGCCCAGACCTCTCACCAGAGGGATTTCCTCTACTCTCTCCCCTCTAATGGTAGGGACTCCATGGCTAGATGGGGTGTGGATGGCTCTAGGAACCTCCCCCCAACAGGCCTGAGGTCAGAGCCGGAAGGTCTCATGGGGCAACCACACCTCAGTGACTGCCTTTCTCCCCAGGCCCCAGAGTTTGTGGAGTACAAGCTGTCTATGCCTGAGGCTACATCCTGGGTCTCTAAGACCCACAGGGGATGTGTGTGGGTGTGTGCATGTGTATAAGTGTGTTCATGTGTGAGTGTATAAGAGGATCCATGTGTGAGGAGAATGAGTGTGCAAGCGTGTGAGAGAATGTGTGAGTGTGTGTGTACACATGTGTGTATAGGGGTCCCAGGCTCCCTTCCCTCCCGACTGAGTTCCTGGACTGGCTCTCTGGTGTGGATGAGTTTCTTTCCTCGCCAGGCAGGGATGGCCAGACGCGGCCCCATTTGACTTCTCTGGATGAGGCATCGGGCCCATCCCTCATTCCATGGCCTCCTCTCCTGGCTTTGAAAGAGTTCTGAGCACAATATTCCAGGCAGCTCCTCAAAAGCATAATGTTGAATCACGGTTCCAAGCAAAGAGGTGTTTTTTTCTCTTTTTCCTGATATCCATGTGGTACCGGGGCACCCCCTGCTCTGGCTGCTCCCCTGTCCGGCTCCCCCAGCAGCATATGAACAAGTTATGGTCTAGGCTGTGCCAGCAGAGGTCAGACTTCCTGGGGTCTCTAGGAGAGTGCCTTTCTGGCCACCTGGCCCCATGTCCTGCTTGTCCAGGGCTGCCTCAGCCACCCTTCCATGGACTCTGGTCAAGTAGCAGGTAGAGGAGAACAGAGTGGCTAAGAGGGGGGCTCGTGGGCCAGGTCTGTGTTTCAAATTCTTCCTGTTTGGTGACCTGGCAGACTACTCTTCTGAGCTTCCATTCCTACAGCAGTGACATGAAAATTCTCATTGTTCTTCCCTGGTGTATAGATAGCACAGATGCAAAGACAACTCCTGTGGGTGTGCAGCCCAAGAGCTGCCCTCTCTGGCCCATAACTGTGCTGGTCTCTCAGTTTGCGGGTAAGGCCAGGTGGCCCCTGTCTGCTGAGGAAGGCACACCCCATTCTGGAAAGGTTTCTGGGCCCCAATGCTGAGGGTCTTTTCAGTCCTCTCTACACTCCAGAAAACCCTATAGTAGTCGTGAAACCCCTTTCCCTCTGTCTTCTGCGTCCTCTTCCTTGATTAGGGCTCAGCAGAGGCCTGAGTCCCCTCCTTCCCTCTTGTGCTGCATTCTGGTCTTTGGATGGTACAGGGCACAGGACAGACATGGCTCTCCCCTACTTCCCTCTTCTTGGAAGTTTATTCTCTGGATAGGAGCCCCTGATTAATGCTCAACCTGAGTCTCTGTGAGAAACTGGATGGTGTGAGGGCAGTGAAGGGATATTTAGGACTCCAAAAAGGGAACTGGACCCTCTCTGTCTAGGAGGGAAGGCTGTGCATGGTTATCAGCCAAAGGACTCCCCAGGAACAGTTTAGAGAATCAGATGGAGAGCCTCTTATTGGAAGGTGTGGGAGGAGGGCAGGCCAAGGATCGTAAGGGCAAATGGAGGGGAGAAGCAGGAGGACCTTAAACATATAGTTTAGCATTTGACATTTTTGAAGGACTCCTGTTGTAAGAGGACAAATAGATGAGGATGGTGGGAACACAAGGTTAAGAGAATAATTCCATAAAATGAGCCCACTGTGCTGACTCTCCACATGCTTTCTTTGCCAAAAAGCAATCTGCCTGCAGTCCAGCGTGGCCCAAGGGGACAGGATATGTCACATTCCTCAACAAACTGAGGCAGGGGGTGAAAGGCCTGACAATCAGTATAGATAATGAATGATGGGGGTGAGAAAATGAAGGCTGGTTATCAAAGAAATGATGGGTTGCTAACAGCTAATACCTCTGGAATCACAGGGATTACCCCCTGTGCTGCTCCTTCCTGTCCTTAGGCATCTACATGGAGAAGAAAAGAGAAGGTGAGGGTTCTGGGGTCTATAAAAGAGCAAGACACACCCACTTCTGGGGGCACCTAGCTTTGAACCCCACTACTCTTCAGAATAGTTTCTATCTCTCTGTCTTTTTCTTAAATAAAACTTGCTTTCTATTCTTGCTTCTGCAGCGTTTCTTGGGTGTTTGATCTTTAAAACTGGGGAACGAGGACCTGTTCCTGATCTCCAAGATCCGTGTCACTATGGTGATTTTTATTTTAAATGCAAGCATTTTAAAAAGGTATGCTAGCCATCTCTTTGGGTTCTGATGTTGTCTTGGTAAAGTCCAGGTGCATGTATTTGGGGGGCTTAAGACAATGTACAGCTGTAGGATACCTGGCATGAGCAAAGCTACTGTGGAAGCCCAAGCTGGTGACACTCTGGGAGGCAGGATGAGCTCTTGGGAAGAATCCAGTACTGGTCACTCACACAAGGCTAAGCTTCACCTCTCAGGACACCTTCTCCCCAGCCTTCTCCAGTTGGACCCTTCCCCTCCAGATTGCTCCTTCACCTCATTTCATCTCCTCCCACTTCTGGTTGCTCCTGGGGATCCCTTTCTCTGGTCCCCACTTTCTCAGATGCCTTCATAATCTGTCACAGAACCACATGCTATCCTTCAGGGTTCTCCGTATCATAGTCCATTGTGCCATTTGCTGACTGATGATTCTTTTTCCCACCTGTAGGGAAGCTTCATGAGAATAAGACCATGTCTATCCCCAGGGCCTAGCATGGGGGTGGATGTAGATGGCCCTTCACAAATATTTGTGGAACAAATGGATGAGTGACTTTATTTGCAGTGTTGGGGACTGAACCCAGGGCTTTGTGCATGCTAGGCAAGGGCTCTACCACTGAGCCACAGACCTAACTGGATGAGTGACTTAATGGATTGACTTAATGTGTCTTTCTCTAGGCTGGAAGCTATTAAAGGGAGGATCTCTGGGTGCCTCGTTCAACACTCTGGGCTCAGTAATGGTGGACTGAGCTGTATTTTGCTGTAGACATATTATTGATCACTAGGTTCATGATGTGGAGTGAATCAGCCCTGGCAGAGTAGGGTGAGAAGAGGCAGGACCATCCCATTCTCCTGGAAAGTGGGCTCACAGCTCCATGGATCCTGAGCATCCCTAACAGAGTGGTAGCAGTAAGGATAGGCCACGCTGCACCAAGCATTCTACATGGACCCCCATTTCATCCTCTTGATGGATCCAGGAAGCAGATGTGGCAGTCATCTCCCTGTTACAGAATAGCAGGTCCTGAGAGTTAAATGAATCTTCAAGGCCACACAGGTAGAGTGCAGTAACTCCATAGTGACTCCCTGAGTGCCAAGGCAGTCTAGACAGCAGATAAAGGAGTGGGGAAGGGATTTGATCATGGATTGACACAGAGGGTAGGGCATGGGAAACTTGGACTTGCTGTCTTGTCAGATGGTGGTCTTTGGGAGTCAGTATGCTGGGGTTCCAGCCCAGGCTCAGCTATTTTCTGCGTTATCAGTGGTTCTCCCTTTCCTGAGCCTCAGTCTCCTCATCTGTGTAATGGGACCATGAGAGCAACCACTTCACAGCGCAAAGACGAAGGGTCACAGCACAGAAGGGAAGATGCTTCAGAGTAAGGAAAGGAATAAAGTGCTGGGGGCTGGGGAATAATATTGGTCAAATTATATGGTTACATTGTGTTTATGCACAAATATGTAACAACAAATCCCACCCTAGGTCCAACTATAACGCACCAATAAAAAAATGTGGGGAAAAATAAAATGCTGGGGAAAGGGAACAATGAGGACTCAAACCCCCAGTGTTAGTGGAAGTAGAACTGAAAACAAGTTCAACAAAGATCCAGGTTCAAATCCCCACAAGCAGTATGGGCATCTGAGGGTCAACTGCTGGATCCAAGACCATCCCTCAGAGCTCCTTGCTGATCTGTTCCCAGGAAGACTTGAGGCATGAAGGACCGTGGAAGGCGGCCCCAAGAAACAGAACCCATCCCTCTGATACCCAGGCCAGCACCCAGTCCCATCCACACAAGGCATCTATTTCATTGGTTTTATTATTACAAACACACCATGGCGGACACACTCAAGAAATACAGGCTTTACATCCTTTTCTACTTGGACAGGGCCACATAGAAGCGTCCAAGCCACATGTGGATGCAAGACACATTTGACAGAAACAGTTCAACTCATAGCTTATAATGACGCCATTTCTCCAGCTGTGCAAGAGCTTTATAAAACCATACCAGAACTCCCCAGAGCGCTGCACTGCGTCATTCACGTTTTGTGAGCTCCACAATGCTGCAGCCTGGAAGAGATTCCAGGCACTTGGCATTGGCAGGACATTCCACGTTTGGGGTAAGTCCTTTCTGGAAGTGAATGTCAGGTAGTGACATCCAGATCTCTACCCTCAGTAGGCTAACAACCATGTGTAGGGGGAACAAAAAGTAAAAAGTACATATTCTCCCATCCCCCCACCCCAACCACCCAAGGCTCAGATCCCATTATGGTGTAGCCCAGGTGTATTGAAGTGTGATATTTGGTTTCAAAAACATTCAAATAGTCTCTTTGGCAAACTGAGAGAAATTGGCGGGAAGCTGGGAGGTGCATTCCTCCTGTGCTCCTTCGTGCTAATGCTTCATCCTTTCCAATAACCTCTGGTAGACAGGGGCTGTAAAAGAGGTTTGAAAAGTTAATAAGATGCAGACTTTCCCTTGTTCATCTGGGGGCACTGTCAGAATCTTCTGGAAAGGGCCAAATGGCCTTCCGCCATGCTTTCCGGCACATAGCAGGTGCTTTTTGGTTTGTGAAACTTTATATCTTATTCAATGTCTGATGTGCTGGGATTTTCTACATCTATCTGCTTGGAACCACATCCTTACCATGGGCTCCTGCCAAGTCCCTATGCAATACTCCCAGGGTCCCAAAGCCAAAGCTCACAGCAACCCTAAAAGACTGTGATGATCTTCATCTTACAGAAAAGGAGAGAGCTTTCTGGGTCTGACCTCAATTCACCTCTCTGGTCTGAGCTCAAAGGTCAGCTTACTCTACTGCACCATGATGTTCTTATATACATACAGTAGATGGCAGGCTTGGGCCTGATGGGGGTATGGCCCAGATAGAAATGCAAGGACTACAAATCCAGACCAGACTTACCTAGTCGCACAGACCTCTGGGAAGCCTGAAAGAGAACACAAGGTGTCAAGTTTTCTAGTGAAAATTATACCTGCCCCTACTTATGGAGTGGTTTGGCCCATCGCCATGCCTACTCAGAAAACATGCTGCAACGAGGAAGAGGAGAGGGAAGATAGAACTGATAGGCCCCTGGGAGCCCCTCAGTAGGCCTCTGTGTAAGCCCCTTTCAAGTGGGGTCTTAAGTAGACATTCATGGGAGGTCCCCAAGCCAGGCATTTCCATCGAGATCACAGCCTGGAGTTGGGGGACTGGTACTACTCCAGGTGGCTCCCAGGAGTGGGAGTTCAGCCCTAGAACCCTTCTTGAGGGCACTAAGGAGACACCTCTTTTCAAAAGTGAAGTGATGTGTTGGAGCTCCAGGTCTCTGGGTTCAGGCCTGCACTCCCAGCCTCTTCTCTTGAAATGTAAACCTTCTGTTTAGTGCTTCAGGTTCCCACAGGCTCCACCTGACCCAAAACAGCAAGGAGATTGTGTCCTGGGCCAGTTGGGGAGTAGTTGGAAAGGAAGCTCAGAAAGAGAGGTTCTGAGAAGGAGGCAGGGCTGAGGCCAGGGAAGGAGGCCCCCCACACATAATTGGCTCGGTAGCCCTTACCCAGGATCTACACACTGCCCAAGAGAGCCCCAACATCACCCAGAATGGGCATCCTATGGAAAATGAAAGAGCAACTCAGAGGCCCAGGCTCAGGGCAGGCCAGGCCACCCTAAGGTGACTTCAGTATGGGCTGGCATTGTTGGCCAGATGGACTCCAGAGTTTTTCTCACTAACAGTGGCTTCCTGGTGAACTGGGGTTCAGAGGCCCCTTTGTGGGCTAAAGTTCACAAAGGAAGCAGGAGCTACCTGGGTACTTTTTATGGATTCCACATCATCCAGGGCAGAGGATATCCCAGTGGATGTGGGGATATATTTCCTAAAAGCTCTGGGAAAGTGACCAAGGAAGTCAGGGTCTGGAAAGACCCTTCATGGACCCAAACAGGGACCCCAAGGCTGTTCCAGAGAGGCATGAACCTAATAGGCTTCTTACCCTGGAAAATGCGGATGCCTGTTTGAAGATTTCCAGGGCAGAGTCTGCAAGCTCATCCCCTCGTTCCTGAGGTCTGTTGGCTGGAGAAAGAAAAAGCAGCTTTGGTACGCTTAGCCTGGCGTCACTAACAGCCATGAGTGACAGGCACTATTGGGCTTTCTGACTCATGTTTCCAAACAAAATTTTCCCCTATAACTTTTCATAACTCATTGTGGAATTTGGCCCCTGGGGGAAGAGAGAGCAGAGAAAGCTAACATGCACAAGTGAGGAGGGACAGGACTGAAGTCCATCTGCCCTGGGGGTAAAGAGATACTGAAGATGAGCCCTGGGAACCCTGCAGCCCACAGCTGCATGCACTACACAACTGGACCTTGTCTTAGAGGGGCTAAGACAGTGGGCAATTCAGCAAGAAGACATGTATCCTCAAGTTCCTCAGTGTAGTGCATTCAAAACCACAGTTCCCAACTCACTTTTTAGACAGCCACAAGGAGCCCATTCATGTAGCCATGGTGGGAATGTCACAATTTCAGGTTATCTTTGTTTAGAACATTTTTCTTCTGTCACATGGAGAGAAGGACCCGCTGCAGAGTCAGCAGCGATGCTATATGTTAGGGACTTACCTGGAGGCTGCAGAATGGTGGTGATGACATGGACCACGCCATTTGTAGCCATGATGTCGGCTTCTGCAACAGGTTCCTTATTGACATTCACTACATTGTTTTTCTAAAGGAAAAAGAGACAACAATAATAAAACAGAACAGAATCTTCTTTCTTTCTTTCTTTCTTTTTGGTATAGTGGATTGAACTTGGAGGTGCTTAACCACTGAGCCACATCCTCAGCCCTATTTTGTAATTTATTTAGAGACAGGGTCACACAGAGTTGCTTAGTGCGTTACCCTTGCTGAGGCTGGCTTTGAATTCACAAACGTCCTGTCTCAGCCTCCCAAGCTGCTGAGATTACAGATGTGTGCCACCGCACCCAGCCCAGAACATAATTCTTCTATTCATTCACTAAGCATTTACTGAACACATACCTGTGTCAGGCCCCTGTTAAGTACTGGGGATACTCTGGTAAGTGACACAGTCCCCACCCTCTGCTGACCTTCAACCCCTGTCGTGGATTTGGCACACTGTGATTTATAAAATTTTCCTTTGTGTTATCCATTTAGTCCTCAAAAAACTTTTTTGTTTTGTTTTGTTTATCTTTGTGTCACTGGGGAGATGAACCCAGGGGCACTCTTCCACTGAGCTACATCCCCAGTTTTCTCTTCTTTTAAATTTTTTCTCAGGCTGGCTTTGAGTTTTCAATCCTCCTGCCTCAGCCTTCAAGTTGCTGGAATTCCAGGTGCATACCACCACACCCAGAGGGAGGTACTGTTGTCTCACTTATTGAAACTGAGTCTCAGGAGAGGTAAACTTCATATTTTAAGCCATGTAGGTGAGATAGCTGGGCACAGAAACCAGGCCTTTAATTCTGGGCCAAACGCCTTCCTTCCTCCCTCCCTTCCTTCCTTCCTTCCTTCCTTCCTTCCTTCCTTCCTTGGAGGCCCACTCAGGGAACATCTATCTCAGGCCTTCCTGAACCCATGCTCCTGTGACAGACAAGACCCAACACCTGAAACTAGGTGTTCTGGCTTGACCTGCAGGAGTCATACAAGTCACTCCCTATGTGTCTTCCCAGCTTCTAGGAAAAACTGGTGGTCAAGGGATGCTGAAGGCCAGGAGAGAGGATCGGGGGCCGTAGCCAGCCACACACAGAGTGATCCTTCCATGGAGAGGTCAGCAGCCTCTGCCAATGCAGCCGCTGGGCTGGGCTGGGCTGGCTATCTGCTCTCTCTCCAAGGTAGAATGGTATCAAAAACATGCAGAGCAAGAGAAGGTTCATGGAGCTGGCATCAGAACTGAAAAGTCCCTTGTAACAATCTGGTTCATGATGCAGCTCATGCCGCTCATGTTGGGGGCCAGCATAAGGAGAGGAGACAGATTTATCTCTCAAGACATATAGGTAATTCCCCACCATCTCCCCAAAGGGCCTCTCCAGATGCTTTATTCCCTTGTAAATCTGGAAGTTCTTACTCATGTCTAACTATATTCTCACTTCATTTCCCTGAGGCCCCTCTTCTCTTTTTCTCTCGTTCTTTGGACAAACAACACTCAGAGACCTAGGATGCATCTTAAAGAAAGTAAGTGTCACAGGCCATCCTGGGTGAGATGTGCCTTGGAACCTTGGAGGCCACAGCCAGCCTTTTGACTTGCTGGCACACTCACCGAGCTGACTTCCAGCTTGTCTCCTTGGAGAGACTTCAGCCGCACCAAGGCCCCAATGCCTCCGCTAACCAGGATTTCATCACCTACGTGGTATTTCAGGATGTTGGCAAGTTCCTTGGCATTTCCTGCAGGTCAGTGAGAAAAGGAGACAGAGTGAATCCCAAGGTTGGAAACTGCCTGGAGAGGTCAAGGGCCCAGATGAGAAGATGCAAGTGGTCACCCCTGAGATGGAGAACTCTCTGCCCTGGTAATAAGCACTCATTGAGCACTCAGTGTGTGCTCATTCCTGTGACCTGCTGTCTGCCTAACGGTCAGTGGACACAAGCACATATCTATCATCATGAATCTGCCCCTGCAGGCCCAGGGCTGCTGGGTTAAGCTCAGGCTCTCTCTGATGCTGAGCTCCCTAGCTGCTGAGGAGTTAATCCATACTCCTCTGCGAGTATGACTCATGTTTCCATGAACTAAATATTTGCTTGGAAAGCCAGAGACCTTTCCAGCACTGGCATCTGGGACGATTCATCAGTGTGGCTCCTGATGTTTACAACACAGTAGTGAAATATTTACACATTCTGCCCTCAATGCATATTGTGATTGAGACGGCTGTTTCCTGAAGGGAGTTTTTTTAAAAGAGTCAACAGCTGCACTCTGGAGGCGCCACGGAGCCCGCGAGGTCAGGGCCAAGGGGGTATTCCCTCTGCCGCATCCCTCCTCGGCACGTCTCCACATTCCTTCCAGCCCACATCAATTTCTCCACCAACTGGGGAGGCATCTGATGGCTCATAAAGGTGAACAGGCCTTTCCCAAATTAAGTGTGGGAGGCAGTTTCTAAAACCGCCAGCTGCCCTCTCAACTCTGAAACTCCTGTTTCCAGTCAATGGCTGATTCTCCCACGGCTCATGGGCAGCTATTCCCATCATCCTGAAACTGAGAACAGAGGAAGTTTTAAAGCCCGTTTTCCTGGTGGTACTGGGAATTAAACCCAGATGCATTCTACCTCTGTGCTACATTCCTAGCCTTTTTTATTTTGAGACAGGGTGTTGCTAAGTTGCCAAGGATAGCCTCTAACCTGCGATCCTCTTGCCTTGGCCTCACGAGCCATTGGGACTACAGGTGAGTCCTATCTCACTCACCTAACTAGCTTTAAAGCATCTTGTAGACTTTACTTGGACAAATCTACATTAGTGCCAGGGGATGGAGTCACAGGCACTAAGGGATTTCAAACATCTGCAGCTGCCATTGATGAGTTCCCCTTCCACAAAATACTGTCAGGAGATGCAGAGGTAGAAGACCCCCCCCCCCTCCCCAGCCAACTGCGCTGATGCCAGGCTGATGCCAGGGGCCTCCTTCTTTCCAGAAAGAGCTGGACTACACTCCATCTCCCAGGTCTGCCCATTTAGCCTGCCTGGGGTGGAGGTGAGGGGGGCCTGTTTGGGGAAGCTTTTTCTTGGCCCCTCCTCCACACCCATACAATTGAAAATGAGAGGGAAGCCCAGCAGGCCTGGGCCACCTAGGGAATATTCCATTCTTGCCTGGCTGAAAGAGGATGGAAAGTTTATGTTGTGCATGAACTTCTCCCCTCTTCTCAGGAACATACGTCAGCCTCAGGGACACAGACATTCATTTAGCAATAAAGAAAATTAAACAGGACACAAATTTAGCTCAGAGCTGACTGTAACCCGAGCCTTCTATGCTCCTGCAGGAAGGGAGGTGTAAACAATGTGTGTCTAGAGGTTTGGCAGAGGTCCTTCCTTGTCCTCATCCTCCTCCTCAGGCTCACCTTTCTGTGATGATGGCCCCGCCTCTCAAGGGCATGCAACTCAGCTAAATGCCAAAGCCCTCCGTCATCATGGCTCTTGATTCATGATGTGCACCTAGCACTGCTCAAAGCACCCCACAGAATCCCCACAACACACCCACTGAGGAAACTGGCTACCCTCATTTTTGTAATGGGAATACTGAGGCTCAGAGAGGTTAAGCAATTTGCTAGAGGTCACTCACCTGGTAAATGTCTGAGCCAGGATTTGAACCTGTTTTCAGGTAATCCAGAAGCCCAGACTTGTTACTGCTAGATTGCCTCCCGCACATCCTCAAAGACATTTCTCAAGGCTGTGCTTTTATCCCGAGGGACATTTAACACAAGAAACACAAGTAAATGGTCTCATTATTGCTCTTCTCACAGGTCCCCAGTGGAAAACACACCCCTGTGACTGAGCTGGTTGTTATCCACACTCAATTTCTGTCTACCTGTCTCTGCCTAGTTTGGTGCCCCAGGAAGCTGATTCTATGAATGACAACAACCTGGCTCCCTCCTCCTCCTGTGATTGGCTAATGGAGGCCCAGCAGGCAACTGGGAGGAGAGGGAGCTAGGGCACTGAGTGACCTCCCTTGCTATAAGTCCTGATAGTGGCTATGAATGGCTCTGCTGTTCTCAGCCCAAGGTGCAAGGTCTCTCTGTTTCTGCCCTCATTCCCCACCCCAGGCCGGGGTGGTGGTGGTGGTAAAGGCTTCCTTCTGTCACCAGCCCTGGATGGCATCATCCTTTGCTAGTTCCCTAAGCCCTGCCCTTTCTACAAATGGGCTCATCACTAAATTCCTTTGAGTCAACGCCTTTATAACACACCTACAGTTTCCTTCCAGGGCCCTGGATTGTTACTTTAGAAAAGTGGAAACATGGACTTAAGTTGGTTTTTACCCAAGAGTTTGTTCAGTTCTTCTGGTGGCACGGCTTGGAAGGCTTCATTTGTGGGAGCAAAAACTGTGTAAACCCCTTCCCGGTTGAGGGTCTCTGTCAGCCCTGCAGATTGGATGGCGGCTACCAGCATGCTGTGGATACACGCAAAGGAAATGTCACCCACCTGTGAGGGATGAGTCGGGAGGTTTTCTCCAAATACCTCACTACTGGGGATAGTAGAGTCCACACAACCAGAGTGCACACACCTTACCGTTTTTGACACCTTACTGGATTTGACATGCTGTCTATGCAAGAAAAGGAAACTAGTTCATTCTGCATCTTCTCTCCACCCAGTATTAATGTCATGCTTGGTTAAATGGGCAGAGCTCAGGGACCAGAGAGGGAAGGAGGGAGAAGAGAGGTGGGAGACATGGTTGACCCAGGGATTGACTGAGCCACTGGGGACTAGGCATGTGATTGTGGGAAGGGAAGAGGGATGTGTCTTCCAGGTCCTGGTACAGACAGCTGAGAAACTCAACATGACAATACCCAGTGGTGAATAAGCAAGTCAGAAATGGAGAGGGCACTGGGGACATCGGTTGCCAATAAGTAGATACTGCACAGAGAGGCAAAGACTTGTCTCCCCCTCAGAGTCATGTGCTGTCTGCTCTTAGGGATTTTGCAATGAGAGAGCAAAGTTTTTCTTGTGCTTTAGTAATAAAAACACTTCCCTTGATTATAGGGATTATAATCCCCAGAGTAACCTTTCTTTTAAACTTAAGATTCCAAGGGAAAGGACCCTTATCCTTTCCCTACCCCAAGTCTGGATGGTCACACCAGTGTACCACTAGTGTTAGCTGAAGCTCTGGGGAAGTTGAGGTACAGAGTCCTGCCCTGGCACAACCACTTGGCAAAAGTCCCACCCTGGGATGAGACTGGTTACCTAAAGCGACTGTCACCCTTCAGGATGTCCATGACGGTCCCCATGGGAGGGGTCAGCATCCGGTCCATGGTGAACAGGGACCCATACCGCCCCCTTTTGTCGTGGGCAGCAATGCAGCTGTTCTCGATGCACAGGCTCTGCAGAGAAAGACAGGGCTGGTCATCCTCCCAGAGCCTTCCGTCTGTTCAGGGCCTGTGCTGATGGCATCATCCCAAAGGTCAGAAAAGGTGGGATAAAATGACATATTTTCTCCAGGAAAGAAAACAATACCAAATGGTCTTCCTCAAGGAAAGAAAGAGCACAGAGGTCCCAGTAAAGTCACCCAGGGGACCCATAATGAGAATATTAGTTACACTTGAGGAACATGGACCATGATCAAATAAATAGAAGGAGGCCATGAGCTTGTTTATTTAACAGACGACAACCATCTTTAGTCAAATGGTGCTGGTTGGTCCCAGGCAGGAGCAACGTTTTGCCTTTTGATATCCCAGGGTAGTTGTGGGGTTTGAAGACAAATAAGAGACCAAGGAGGGCTGTTCAGGGGGCTTCTCTTCACATAAGCAGAAAGACTCAAAACCTTCATGCTTCCTCCCACATGTCCATCCCTCTGAGTTCCAGGTGGTCTTACTGTTTAATAATCCGGGTCAGATAGGTGTGTGGCTTATTATCTGAGACCTTCAGAAAAAGAGGTTCTATCTTTCTCCAGGAGCTCACTTACTATCCTATACTCTGCAGAAATCATTTCTTTCCTTACTAGAAACCAGCTCTTATGCCAACTCCTGCTTATAGAGGACATTTTAAAAACATGAATACAACTTCCATTTCTTAGAGTTGGGCCAAAGGAGGATGATTTAGGACCCAGAACTTACATTACGATAGACAAAAACTCTCAGTTTCTTGCCACCCAGAGTGTCCAGGGTCTGTCCATGGTACAAATACTTGGAGGCCACTTGGTCTTTAACTATGTGGTTCAGAAGCAAACTCCTCGTTTGGGCATCAAGGCGAGGGGTTCCATCTACAAGAGAAGGTGTGGTTACATCCAGAGAGCCAGGCTCCTTAGAGGACCAGAAGGATGAGAGACAAATGTGGTGAAAAGCTGATCACTCTTTTGAGTTTGGAAATGGAGATTGAGAAATCAAGCACGGCTGCCAATATTCCTTAATATCTGGCATCTTCCTCAAAGAAAATAAAAGTGCAGATAAGGGAAGGTGTTTGGAGTTTTGCCCTAAGTGGAAAAGAAAGGCATGCACACCACTTGATCCTCTTCTCTTCCTTCCCCATGGCTGCAGCTCAGCATTACCTCCATGCTGACCACCCACCTGTGCATTGGCATTGGCCTTACGGACAACAAAGCTAGGGGACATGCTGCTCTCCTGGCAGAGGTAAAATCTGGAGTTCTGAGAGAGAGACAGATCCCCAAATGCACCCTCAGCCTGGCCAAATGCAGAGAGTCTGAAGTTTCTGATGAAGCCACATCTGTTTGGATAGAGCTGGGTGGAAGGTCTAATGGAACCTGCAAAGCAGGAGAGTGTCCTGGAGGTGACAAGTGTGTGTGTGTGGCTGCCCCCAAAGATGGCCCAACTGGGGCACTTTCCCCATGTTACCTTTGAATACAGAATTCAGGGGGGCCAGGAGGGTCACCCGTTCACTTCCGGAGAGATGTGTACCGAGGCCTGCTTGTCTGAAAAGGTCAACGGCTGTGGAAACGTCAGACTCCGCAGCCAACTCAAACAGTGTCTTGGCTACGGGAAGGAGAGAGTGGGTTCAGAAGTTAACAGTGCTGTTTGCACTTGGCATCCGTCCACCCCAGAGTGTGACACGTATCAGCAGGAATGTCATCTCATGAATCAACAATCCTCTAAACACTGCAGGGCCCAGTGGATTTGTGTCATCAGAAAACTTAACCCAGGGGAAAATAGGTAAGCTTCAGTTGGGCACAGGGCAGAGGCTGCCCCAGGTGGCTTCATCGGGGCTTCTCTGAGGCTAGGCAGGCCACATTGCCTGTGTGGTGGCTTCTGAAGAGTACACAAGGGTCATGACCTCTCCTACAGATGGAGCGTTGTCTGTAACTGTGAGACTCCTTCACCCACTAAATAGGACACAGGCAGAGTCCATCCAGTCATCCTCCCTGGGTCAGTGACCCTGGGATAGCTTGAGCACTATTGATGAAGCAAATGCTCTGAGGTCAGCAAATGGTCCTCTGTGTCCAACCACAGTAGGCAGATCTGAAATGATTCCAGGATTGGGTCTCTCCTTCCCCATGTACTTTCTCAATAGGTCCCCACTGCCTCCCAGGTAACATCAAGACCCCCATACCTGAAGCAAAATCTGCTTATAATCTGGCCCCAACCCACCAGTTTCCAGGTGACTGTAAGACTACAAGTTACGTACAGGCAAGGAAGAGGCCCAAAGGATCCCTGAATCCCTCAAGCCCACCTCCAGGGACAGCAGGGGTGGTAAACCCGGCAGAATCAAGAGCCCTGGAGGCCTGGCTTACCTGAATCTGGGATAAGCAGTTCATCTATGTAGTGGATCACACCATTGGTGGCCAGGATGTCTTTGTTGGAGATGATGGCCTTCCCATTGATGGTGAGCATGTCCCCGCTGCAGCCCACCTCCAATGTGGTGCCCCCCAGAGTCTCCATGGACATCCCCGCAATAATAGCCTCTGCACACATGGCTGACTTCAAGATATGGTTGTTCAGCAGGTCTGGGTGCAGAAGAGGACACAGGTCAAGAAAGAGCCTGCTCTAACCCGACTTCAGGGCCAGCTGGCAGTCTGCTCATGGCTGTGAGCATTCCACACTTTTGGATAAGGACCTTCTGATGAGACTAGAGTGACACAGGGCCCAGATTCTTTCTCCTCCTGCTGGCCACCCTCTAAACTCTAGCTGGGGCTCTGGAGATAGACTGCCTGAGTTTGAATCCCATTGCCACGGGCTAGTTGTGGGACCCTGGGCGAGCCGTTTAGCCTCCTGGGGTCTCATCTTCCTCATCAGTCAAGTGAAGTCAAAAAAAGCATTTGTCTACTGTAGGTTGCTATAAGGCTGCCATGCAATCTGAAGCCTGAGAACAGAGGAGATTGTTAATCAACGTTCCCATTATCTTGAGAGCACTCAAATTCAGGGTGGATTCTCTATTAGGATCTGAACTTCAAGGGAAAAAGACTCAAGTGAGACTATCACGGTATTTTAAAAACTACTAACCTTTATAAAAATACAATATATGGCAGGAAAAGATGGAAACTGCAGCACAGGGCAGTTTTTATACAATTCATTTGTCTGGGTTTTTTGTTTATTTTACCCAAGAGTCTACTACTCGCTGCCAGGATCTGTCTTAGAGGTGTGCATGAGGAAGAGTAAGACATGGCCTTGGCCATCCCATTTGCCACACCTGCAATTAATAAATACCATTGTTTATTTACTTGTCCAGGTGCTACATTAGGGGCAGGGAAAGAACTGGGTTCCCAAGAAGTGCTCCTAAGCCCACCATGGCTCTTGCTGGCATTCATGACCTGTAAACAGAGGTGGCTATAAGGGTGATCAAGGAGGTCACGCCTTCCCCACCCCCCAGGCCAAACAGGTTCCTGGGCTGCTGCTCTCCAAGATCACCAAGGCCCTCTGTCTTACAGTCTCACCACAGAGTCTCAAGCTGTTCCTCAGTGTGGGAACCAAAACTGCGCTGTCATGGAGAAGAGGAAGCTCTGAGGCCCTGTAGAGGCTTTGGGCTGCTGGAAACAGACTTTGAAAGCCAGTGCTGACCCGATTCAGCCAGAGGGGAAGAGAAAGGACAGCAAGACCCCATGGGAATGAGGCCTTTGGGGATCTTGCATCTCAGACAAGGAAATTGAAGCTCTGGGGTGGGGTAGGGGTGAACTTCTAGGGCCAGGAGTAGTAGTCAAGCTTCAAATGGGACATGCCAGCCCAGGGTTGCTTCTCGCCTATCAGTCAACCTATGTAGTAACAGCAGGAGACCACTGATAGTAGGCCCATGGCCCTGTTCCTTCAACTCTGCAGCTACAGCAACAGAGAGCCCCTTCTTTGAGAAAACCAGTTACCAAGCAGAAAACACCAGATATGCAAAACACACAAATTAGCATTCATTTTTTTCTTCTACTTTACAATAAGGAGTTTGGATATTTATGAAGATATAATAATGTTCTGTACAAAAGATGTTTTAATGGGTACTATAGCTCTATTCTGGATCGTTCCCTGAAGGCCCAGGTGTTAAAGGCTTGGTCCCCAGGATGGCATTATTGGGAGGTGGTAGAAATTTTAAGAAGTGGGGCCTAGTGGGAGGTCTTTAGGTCATTGGGGGGTGGGCCCTCAAAGAGGATTGTGGGAACCTGGTCCCTCTCACTCTGTCTTTTTTCAGGTGAATGGCCCCAGAGTCATAGGCCCAAAAGCAATAGGGCCAATTGACCACAGATAGAAATTTATAAAACTAAGCCCAAAGGAACCTTTTTTCTTTATGAGTTGATTATCACAGGTATGTTATACTAATGGAAAGTTGACTCACACAATGGGGGACATAGTTCTCAATGGGAAGCAAACCATCTTGAGATGCCTGTAAGTCTCCTCTCGTTCAGGAAGACTTCAAGACCCCTGAACCTGTGTAGGCCCCATCCCAGCTTCATTCCCACAATGTGTTGAATATCTCTGTCATTGAACGCATCAGATCAGATCCCAACAATATGTTTTGAAGCCTGCCACTAGGCTTTAATGTCCATGATGGCAAAGACTGGGCTGTATTCACTTTTGTGACCCCAGGACCCAGCACAGTACAGGCATCTAGAGGCATCCTAATCCTCTGGACATACCACAGATCCCATCTGTGCTTTCAGAAATGTGCTCTTTCCTATCCATGCCCAGCCAGGAGGAGAACATTTTAAATTTATAGTATGTCTGAAATGCATGAGGCATGTATTGTAAAGGTAGGTTTAAATAGATTCAAAAGAAATGAAGTCATCCCTAGATTTTATGTTTGGGAGGAATTGTGTGGTTGGGATGCACAGGAGACTTGGGGCCTACTTTCTTTTCCAGGGCATTTGGGACTGATCAGGAAGCTTACTGCTCATGACCCTTAAAAAGTACAGAGTTGAGCCAGGTGCAGTGGTTCACACCTGTAATCCCAGTGGCTCAGGAGGCTGAGGCAGGAGGATTAGCAAAAGTGAGGCATTAAGCAACTTAGTGAGACCCAGTCTCTAAATAAAATACAAAATAGGGCTGGTGATGTGGCTAAGTGGTTGAATGTCCCTGAGTTCAAGCCCTGGTACCAAGAAAGAAAAAAAAAATACAGAGTTGAGGACTGTGGTTATGGCTCAGTGGTGGAGTGCTTGCCTAGCACACGTGAGGCACTGGGTTTGATGCTCAGCACCATATAAAAAAACAAATAAAATAAAGTTATTGTGACCATTTACAAACACACACACACACACACACACACACACACACACACACACACACATATACAAAAGAAGTACAGAGCTGAAAGGGATCTGGTGGGGGGAATGCTTGCTTCTTCCCTCCCCTTGGCATTAGTTGATGCCCACCTAACTTAGCAGCTCACCGAGGAAAGGATAGAACCAGCAATGGAGAGTTAAGAACTAGGGTTTTTTGGTTGTTGTTTGTTTTTGTTTTTTGTTTTTGGTTTTGTTTTGTTTTTGGGTACCAGGATTGAACTCAGGGGCACTTGACCACTGAGCCATATCCCAGCCCTATTTTGTATTGTATTCAGGCTGGCTTTGAACTGGGGATCCTCCAGCCTCAGCCTCCCAAACTGCTGGGATTACAGGCACCTGGCAAGAATTAGGTTTTAACTGTAGCTTACCCATGACTAGACAGAGGCAGATTTCCAGGGTCAGCATGGTGATTCTATTTTCAGGATACCTTTACCTGCCACCCCCATCCCACATCTCCAAACTGCCTATCCACCGGGCAGCCCTGCTCTGGTCTTGGCCACGTGAGTCTTTTGCTGTGGCTGGCCAGGGTCAGCTGTGACTTCCAGCTCTGCCTACTTCCCCAGCTCTCCTCAAATGCTGTGAGGTTCTGGGCTCACCACTTAACGCCAGGGAGGGGCTGTCTGGCTTCTGCAGAGACACGGCCAGACAGAAACAACACAAGCTATGACTGTGGTGTACATTCTGAAAGACCTCATGACAGGCAGTGTTCCTGTCTTGAAGTAGAGCAGGTTTGGGGTTCAGTCTGGTTGCTCAGCAGTTGCTGGAGCTAAGGATGCTCACCTCTCAGAGCCTCAGGGTCACCCAGGATTCGGTTCAGGGTCTCAGCAGGGATCTTCTCAAAGGCCTCATTGGTTGGAGCCAGGAGAGTGAACTGGCCGTCACCCTCAAGCACAGTGTTGAGCCCTGATGCAGCTACAGCAGCCTGGGAGGAAGAGAGAAGATGACGTACTTCCTGGAGCTCTGGGCTCTTCCCAGCAGGTGAACACACAGTCTTGCTAGTTCTCTATTGGGAGCTGGAGACTTTTACAGAAGCCCAAGGGGAAGAGAGAAGCTGATCTGGATATGGTGGCATACACCTATAATCTCAGGGACTCAGGAGGATGAGGCAGGAGGATCATAAGTTTAAGGCCAGCCTCAACAAATTAGCAAGACCCTCAGCAACTTAGGGAGACCCTGTCTCAAAATAAATTAAAAAGGTAGTTCTGTGGTAAAGCACCCCTGAGTTCAATCCCTAGTGCAAAAAAAAAAAAAAAAAAAAAAAGAAAAAGAGATGCTGGACCAAACCTCCCTTCTATTATGGCCTCCATGGGGGTCCTGGCTTGACCCCAACCATAAGGGCCATCTTTCAGGAACTACTGTACATCTTCCTTCCCACCTCCAGCTTATTCCCTCAGCCCTTCCCTCTTTCTTTGCTTCTTTGACTTTTATTCCTTCTTCAGGTCTTGTCAGAAATACCCTTTCTTTGAGAGGTCAACTTGGCATTCCTCCCAGCCCGCAAGCCCCCAGACAAAAGTCTATCTGCCTGGTTCTGACGCTCTCATGGCCTGTTGCCCTTCTCCCAACGGTAATCCCATAGTTATTGGTAATTACTTATGAGAGCTCCAGGAGCATAAGGATCACATGACCCATTCTTTACACCATAGCCAAAATGAGCTCCTAAAAGCCTGAGGGCATCCTGTCCCTCTCAGGATGGAGCCAGCCTCCTGCCCCCTCTGCATGGTCTGGCCTGGCCTTGCTGCATCCTCTTGCTTCCGTTGGGGTGTCACTCTGGCTCTTGTGCCTCTGCTTTGCTGTGCCTGCTTGGAGCTCTGCTCTTGCCTTCCCTCCACTGGCCTTGCTCTTGCCTAGTGTTTTGTAGAACAGGCCCATTATGTTCCTTCAGGCCTCCACTCCGGTCATCTCTTCCAAAGAGGCCTGCCCTAGGCCTCCTGATATTCTGCCCACCACCGACTTGCTGACCTCACCCTCTGTTCAGTCTGTGGCTGCCTTGTTTGCTCGTGTGGACTGGTTAACACAACAGAGAATATGAGCAACCCCAAGGACAGTCCACTCTATACCCCAGCACATAGAACAATACCCGGAAAGTAGGGGGTGCTTAGTAAGCATGTTAGGAACAGGAAAGATGGCCCTCAGGGAGGGCAAAGGGAAAAAGCAAGGGAGGAAGATTTGCCAAACCTAAATAGTAAGAGGGCTTTCAACAAGATCAACCATTATTGTTAATGAAAACATATGTTGCCAACTTTATAGTGACATCTTTCCCTTGCAGACTCCTGCCCTTTGGGTGACCCAGGAGAAAGGCAGGGGAGAAGAGTACAGAGTCACAGGGCCCTCCAGAGCCAGCTCCAAGCCATCCCAGCTTGCTGAGGCCCATCCACTCCAGCCGGTCCCTGTGTGTTTGTCTCTCTGTGTTGGAGATCTCCAGGGAGGGGCGGCCCACTCCCAATTGTATCCTTTGTGGTTAGGAAGTTCTTCTTGAATCAGAGCAAAAACCCTGACGGGGCAGCCTGCATTCACTTCCCCGAGTGGCCACTGCCAAGAGCAACACCACTCATCCCTTCAGTTGTAAGACAGATGCCTGCTGGGCATGGGGGATGGGAGCATGTTCTTTTGGCTCCAGACCAGTCAGAAGCCAGCCCAGGAGTCAGACTCTAAACTCCTGGTGGCCTCTCTGCTTGGTCTGGGTTTCAAAGAAACATGGGTAGGACTGGAACAGGGCTCCCAGGGTGGGAATGGGTGGTCTACACAGCCTGGCTGGCCATTATTCTGGTATCCCCATGAGGAAGCCAACATCCGGGAGGAAGGGTCCTCCCACCTCTGGAGCCCACAGTGGAGATCCAGGCAGCTCACAGCTCAGAGGACCCCATCCTGCTACAGTCACAAACCAATGAACCTTCCCAAGTAGCCAAGGAAAGGAAAGCTTTCCAAAGGAGGGGGCAGAGAGCCGGCATTCCACAGCTAGGCTCAGCTGGGCATATGATTAGTGGATTCTCCATGTTTCCTACATGAGACATCCTCTGTTCCACCAGGCCTCTCTTGGGAAGCCAGGTGTCCCCAGCCTGGGCCTCCGCCGAGGGAAGTGCCTCACCCGAAGGGTCTCAAAGGTGTCCTCAATCTCAATGATCTGTTGGATGTTGTTGGTGATGGTGGAGATGACCTTATCGATGAGGTGCACCACACCATTGGTGGCGTGGTGGTCAGCTTTCAGCAGCCGAGCACAGTTGACAGTTATAATCTGCCCAGAGAAAAAGCAAAGACAAGTGGTTAGCAAAATAGAATCAGGATGTGGAAGCCTCAGGAGGGGAAGATGATGTTTTCACATCCACCCACTGTGAAACCAGAGGATCTAAGGAGAAGACCCAGGAGGCCAGGGGTTGCAGAACAAAACCCCAGAGAGTAGCCCCACATATGGGTCAGCAGTGGACAGAAGACAGTGCTGTGTGGCTGGGGATTCCCGTACCCCATTGGGATAGTGATGGATTTGGATGTTGGAATTCTGGTACATGGAGGTGAGGGCCATGCCATGCTTCAGCTCATCGGTCAGGACCCGCCTGTCCACCATGTGGTAGCGGAGGGCGTTGAGCAGCTCAATGTTGACGTTGCTCACCAGGGAGTCCAGCACTTCCTAGAAGGAAGAACAATGTGACAGTTAGGAGGCTGCAGACCCCATGTTCAAGGGGTGGGCCCTCATTCCCCTGGGAAATATGCTTCCTAATCCTCAGGTAGACGTAGACCTCACTCCTACCAAAGAGACCTCCTCTGTGAATACCAAGACGGGTCTGTGCCCAGTGGGACAGACAGGACACTGTAAGAGACTTTGTGAGTCCTATTTAATTTGTATCTGTGGGGTGAAAGGTAAAGCTTCCAGAAACAGTAGGATATTGCTTCAGATCCTATTCTCCAAGCCCAGACCTCTCAGAATAAAGCAGTTCCCAGGAAGAGCCCTCTGGGCAGAAGGAACAGCTCACCGCTGGCAAAGAAGCCCAGGCCTCGTTGCTAGGGGCGAAGATGGTGAAGCTGCCTGGTCCCTCCATCTCAGGCCTCAGCTTCTCTGTGCGGTCCGTGTACAGCTGAGTGGTGGTGGATCCGACAACTCCCAGGGTCTCGTAAAGGTTTGAGAGGGGAAGGGCTGCAGGGATAGAAGACAAAGGAGGGATGGGCCTCTGCAGGACCACCCCAGCCAGACCACTCCTGCCCTTCCTTCTCTGCCAGAGAGGCCTGGAGATACATCTGCAGGTGAAGAGGGGTGAGGGAGTGGGTGGAAAAGCCCGAAGACAGTCTATTGCTGGGGAGCTGAGAGCTTAAAATAACTCAGTAAGTAGTCAAATGCCTCTCTATGTGAACTCAGCTAATTGGAAATTTCTAATCATTTTTTCCCCTAATCATTTTAAACACAGCAGAACACAGCTTTTTTTTTTCCTTAGACATTTAGATAACACAGGTAGGAATGTACACCAGAAAGAGAAATCCTTAACTACACACTAGTTTTATAGATTTGTATTCTTATTGAAACTAGTTTCCTAATGGCCTCTACTAGAAGGAAACAATTATAAATCTTTGAGAGGTATTTTGTGTATTTGCAGGTAATAAAATCCTTCTTAGACAGTGAGCCTAATGTTCATTTTAAAAGATCTAAAACTAGGGTCCAGAGATCAAGCTCCCCCTTATGGCCTATCTCCTTTCCCCAACCACTCTCCCCATCCCACCTAGTCCTTCTACTTGGGTCATCATGACATGCCCCCCACACCACGCCAACAACATCCTCCTCGTGACCTTGGCACTGACCATGTTGCACGCTCCCCCACTGCCCTTTAAATTTCAGGTTCACATTATTATTTTTTTTTTTGTCAAAAAGGTCTATTTTGTTGTCTGTCACTGATTTTATGACTTTGATCTAGTTATGGACTCAGTATCACACTGCTTTTATCATCATACTTTTTTTTATTAGCCATTTTTCAGGTTCATAATCTTAACTTAAAAGTAACTTATTTTTCAAAGTTAAAACACAAACTCCTCTACACAGTTGCTGGTAATGTGTGGCACTAAAGAAGAGACTCTGATCAATTTCAAAGGTGGCATCCTGTCTTTGGCCCAGAGCTGCCAATCATGGTATCCTTTACTGACTCTGGGTGAGCCTCCTTGCAGCTCTGCTCACTGCTGAACTCCAGTGGGCCAAATTTAGACACAGAGTGGGGGTACCCTGGGTTCCCAGCCCAGCCAGAGACCAAGTTATCCCATCTGACCTCTAGCAGGATCTGATCAGAAAGCAAAGGGCTGCCACGCCAAACCTGCTGAATGCATTTAGAATCAAAGATAAGAGGCCCAGGAGCCTCCACTTTCTAAAGAGGCTGGGCAGGCCAGAACTGGGTTCTGCTCCACTAGTTTGTTGAAAAGTAGCTCAGGAAATGCGCTATTTCTAGCTCCTATCTTCCACCTCTTGCATGGAACATAAAGGCCAGTGACACGTGAAAGAATGGGAGAATGCCAATACACCCTTCCCAGGGACCCATGTTCAGACCTTGTACACTTTTATATGCATGCTCCTCTCTCCTTACTCACCCCTCCAACCACACCCACAGGCAGGGCCTGGCTTATTACCTGCAGGACAGCCCTTCTCTCCTGGGACCTTCTCATATCCGGGACAGCACTCATAGCTGATGACTCTGTAACAAGAGGCACACACATTTGTCAGGCAGGGCTTCACTCCTCCTCCAGTGCCATCAGTCTCTCTCTCCCAGCAAATCACCGAATAGAAGAAGAGATCATGGGTGCAGCATCTTCCTCTGAGGAGCCATTTGCTAGATCATAACTACCTTTCACTGGCAAGAAGCTCCTCATGTCTCCTTGGCCTTATAGAATGTTCCTGAAGGTTGCCAACATCTACAACAAACCAACTAGGAAGCCCAACTAACTCAGTATACTCAATAGTGTAATTAGAAAACACCAAGAATTTATCTCCAACATGCACCAGAAACTAGATGGCCACTGTGCTGGAAAGGGAGCAGGGAGGAGCAGACAGATATGCACTAGTTCTAGCTCTGAGTCTGTCACATCCCGGCCAGTCCCCTTTCCTCCCTGGGTCTCAGTTTTCTCATCTATAAAATGCATGTGTGCATGTGTGGGTGTCACTGATTAAATCTCTCATGCTCTTCTAACTCTGATTTAATAACCAAAAAGTATAGGGTATCTGTGATCATCAAGTTTTTCTCAGTTTCTAATAATCAAATTTTAAAATTTAAAACTAAAATAAAAGCAGAGCTCCTCTTATGAAGTAGTATTTTTTTAAATTTTAAAGCTAAAAATGTGTTAATTGATAAAATGTTTTTATGGTTTCAAACTGAAGATACACAAAGGATGACATAGCAAAGTGTTCCCTACCCACCCTCCTCCTTCAACCATGCCTCGTCCTTCCAGAAGAAAACCCATATTGTCCATTTGTAAAATTATCTGCATTTGGATGAACATGAGATTGGTAGTGCAGTTTTAATCTTTGAAACAATTTGTTCAAGAAACTAAAGATGGTCTCCTTCCTTCAGACTACCCTATAATGAGACATTTTCTCCTATGTGGAGATCTGAAAGACACAGCTTCAGAAAATGTGATACTATGGGGAAGCCACAGGACTTCAATAACATTGCAAGGAAAAATTCTGAAAGTCTATTCCTTCCTAAGAAAGATCTTGTCGAGGTCACACCACAGCGCCAGCCAACTCTCCTTAGCAGGCCTGGAACCAAATGCAAACAGCACGGACTCCCCATGCTTTCCCTTCTTTCTGATACATCGATATGCCCTTTGGGACAAGAGAGAGGTTAGACTTGAATTGAAAAGGGCTTTATCAGACTCATGTAGGATGCTTAATGACATCACCAGAAGAGAGGCAGATGGATTGGGAAGAATTGTGGCTTTGGAGCGCTGGATTAGACTCTCAGTGCACACTGAGCATCCTGCTCTTGTGAATGCAACTGGAGTCAACTCTGGGAAGACTTATCAAGTGAAGATGAAGCCCGGTTCACCAGTTATCCAGGAGAATGTTTCAGGTTCTCAGGATATCAGGGAGTTATAGGTGCCACTTTTAGCTAGAAATGGGCCCCCAGGGAATGATGAGGATCCACAAGTTAGAAACATTCTTCTCTGTCCCATTTTCTCCATTCTCCTTTTGTCCAGCCCTTCTGTTCCTTTCTAACCTTGCATCCCAGCACTTATAAGGCCCAAACATGCTGTTCCCCAAGACTGACCTTGACCCACCCACAATTTTATCTTCAGAACTAAAATTGACTCTGCAACTAAAATAATATTTCATTGACATACAATTTGCAAAGGCAGTGTAGTTAAGAGAAACCGTACTAGAATCAGGGGTTTGCATTGTAATTCATTGGTAACTAACAGGGTGACCTTGAAAGTCTATTTCTCTCTGGTCTCAGTTTCCCCGTATACACAATGTTAGATGATCTCTAAAATTCCTTCCAACCTCACACTCACAAGTCTTTTAGTTGGTGGGCTGATTTCTATGGGACAGAGAGCCACTCTCTCAAAGAAGGACAATATCCTTCGATCCAGGGAGAGTTCCAAGCTTTGATCCTATGAATAAATACTAGGGTTTAGTGACTTCATTGGGAAGAAATGGAGTTAGGGAAGTAGGAGTAGGTCATATCTCTCCACAGTTAGTTTATTTCAAAAGTTATCTGTTACAAAATTCCATGGAGTTGGAGAAGGACAGTTGGAAAATCTACCAAGTCCTCTGGGCCTCTGGTGAGCATGGGTGCTATACACTCTATGGCCTGGAGTCCCCCATCAATCTGGCCAAAGACTCAAAAAATATTGGCTTCTGAGTTACATCTCTGCCCTTCTCCCCAGAAAAACAAAAGCACAGGAAAGACAAACAGCTCAGGTAGCTTCCCAAATGGGAACCTATGATTCCTGCAACAAGATATGTGTATGGGGGTGGGGCACATATGCACATGTGTGCAAGTAGGATATGTAGGGAGAAAAGGGTGCTGAGGGGCTGGGGGGAAAAGGTCAGAGATGAGCAGAACAGTCTCAGCAAGGAGAGGGTTAACAGGATTAAATTAAGATGTGTGAAGACATGAATGGTGTGACTCTACTTTGTGTACAATCAGAAACATGAAAAATTGTGCTCTATATATGTAATATGAAGTGAGGTTCATTCTTCTGTCATATATAACAAACTAGAATAAATTAATTTAATGAAAAAAAAAGCTCTAGGGGTGAAGGGGTCTCTTGACATGACAGGTGGATCGAGGCAGTACTAGGGCTCCCCTCACATTGCACCAAGTCGGACTCTTTTTCCATTGCTCTTGTCAATGCGCACATTTGGCAAAAGCAGAATGATCTGAAACTGTGACATCTGGAGGACACGGTTGTGTCTCCAAATCAAACAAGGTTAACTTCCGTCAGCACTCCCTGTGCTTCTTCAGGTGGGCTCTCTGCACCCATGTCTCATGGCAGCAGGACTGTACTCTGCTGTCACATGCGGATAGCTTTGTCAGCAAGTTCCCCACGGTAGAGACTCAGTTTCTGAGGTTGCAAAGTCTCCCCCAGCCAAGATCTTTTTCTAGTAAACTGAGCACAGCTCTCAGAAGGTTTCTCCTCTTCCCCTTGCCCTGCTGATCTCCCTCTCCCCGGCTCTCTCTGGGCATGCAAGTGTAGGCCAGGACACTCAGCCTGGGTATGACAGGCTTGTGACTTGAGATGGTTCTACAGCTGCTAGTCTCCTTGCTCTACCTGTCCCAACAATACTGGCCCTTTCCAGAACCAGCCTGCATGACCCCAGAGAAGCAGAGAGCAGCTGCAGGCCGCAGACCTAGAAACGGTCCATTGGGACGATTCCCCTGAAAGATTCTTGGGTTGCTGAGCTGCACAGCAGCTTGCCCCACCCTCCCTGTGCCCAGTGGGGTACTCCATGTGGGATCTAGCCCTGGAGAACACAGTTGCTGTGGGGAGACAGACAAGCAAGAGCCTGGATCTAATGCCATCCCTCTAGGATGAACACAGAGAAGGACAGAAACGAGTGGGAACCTGCAGTTCCTAGGTGTCTCTGAACAGCAAGGAACTGTTGGTCTCTGAATCTCATCTCATCAGCCAAAGCTTCTCTGCTCCTATCTTCTTGACCAGAAATAGTTTCTAATGACTAAAAACCTCAGGTCATAAAAAGCAAACTCTCCAAGGCAACAAGATACTAATTATCTGGTTCCAGTTTCTCAGGACAGAACAAGTTGCAGAAGAAAGCGAGTCAAGGTACCAGGATTAGAAGGGTATTTAAAGCAGCGGGCCAAAAAGATAGTGTCTACACAGGGCCTGGGTTTAGGGATGTTTGGGAAGCTCTCCTCCATCCCCCTGTAACATTTTCACATAGAATTGGACACAGAAAGAACCAGTATTTCTCTTCCCAAAGTAATTTTCCACAAAGTTAATATAAAGTTAAAATAATCACTCTCTCCCAAGTGCGCTTCACTGGGTGTAAATGCCAAGGAATTAACTAGACTTGTGGAGGAGATGGAGCAAGGAGTGGAGCCTGAGAGCCAGTCTCCTGTGACAGAAGGTAAACTATTCTCTGGGTCACAGTTTCCAACAGGAATCTCAGAGCAAACAGAATCACAGCGTCTAGACATGGGGGTGCCCCGCGGACTGCCTGCCTGGAGTGGTTTACTTTTTTCTGCATTCCTGGCCTTGGAAAGGAAGCTGAGCTGATTCTTAAGGTCCCCAATAGAAAATCAGAGATTGCTCTAAGCCACCTTCCACCAGCAAAGGCTTCCAGCATCCCAGGAATTCACTAGCCTGGTTAGTGATTAGGATGAAGACTTCAGAAAATGGGTGTATGCAATTGTGGTGATTTGTGTGAGATGTGTGAGGACATTTTGGGGACTCCTGGGTGTCTTCTCAGTTCTCATGCCCGTCATCTGATGAGGGCTGTTGAGGAGCCTCTTGCAGCAAGGGATCACCAAAGCCACCAGATTGGGAGTGACTCTGGGCCAAAGGGCTTCTCTGATCCTGAGGAGGCTTTGTCTCTGGAACCCACAAACACAGTTTTCAGGGCTGTAGAGAGAGACCTGGGCAGTTCATTCAGGTCCCACAGGCATGCTCATTTGTATACCTCCTTTGACACTACTGCTAGGCTTGATTCTTCCTGGGGGCAGCACAGTAGAGTGGACAGAACTGCCCCATTTACCAGCAGATGATTCTGAGCAGGACGCTTAGGCTTGCTGGGACTCAGTCACCCCATCTACAAATGAGCTAATGATCACATTCTATTAGAATGTAGAGTATGAGAAGTGAATGAGTTTTCATATGAGAAGCACTTAATGGATACTGGCTGTCAACTAAGTGCTCAGTTGTCCAGCTTCTTCTAAAACAAAGCATTCTAAGTGTAAACTTTAAAGTGGAAGCTAGGATAATAACTTGAGGCAAAGCAATATCCTACAGTGAGCTCACTGATTGAGTCACATTGTAACAAATAAATCCCCATAATACATGGGTGGAAGGCTTCTATTAGTTTCCCATAGCTTACTGTAACAAATAACCACAAATGTAGTGGTTTAAAACAATACAAACTTATTATGTTACAATTCTGGAGGTTAGAGCCACTAATCAGCCTCATGGGGGCTAAATCAAAGGTTGCATTCATTCCAGAAGCATTAGAAACTCGGTTCCTTTCCATTCCCAGTTTCTGGAGGCTACTGCATGCCTTGGCTTGTGGTTTTATCACCCCAACTTTCCACCACATCTTCTCTGACTCTGAACCTGCTGCCTCCCTCTTATAAGGACCCTTATGATTACATTAGATTCACCAAATAATCCAGGATAATGTCCTCCTCTCAAGATCCTTTTTTTTTTTAAAATGCATGAATACATTTATTAAAATTATATGTCTTAAGATCCTTAACCACAGCTGCAAAGTCCCATTGTCCATGTTGGGGAACACATTTACAGGTTTGCAGATTAGGATGTGGACATCTTTAGGGGTCATTTTTCTATTTTTCCCCAGGGCTTTTGCCCCAGGTAGTAAGTATGTGGTTCATATAAATTCTCAGCAGCATGAAATTTCAAATCAGCTAAGCAGCTTCCTAATTTACAGAATGTTCTAGAATCTTCAGGAAACACTGCTTAACAGATGTGATTTTGGTGTATGTCCAATATCCCTGATATGAAGCAGATCATCCACGGGGTCCTAGATGGTTGTTTGGGAAATATGAAACAGTGCTAGGGTGGGTCTGGGGACAGCCTACATGGCTTCTCACCATCCTCTTTTTCCTTTGGGACCAAGTTATGGGATACAGAAAAGAGAAGACTGGCTCTTCTCCAGTTTCATGTCAGATGTCTCAGCGTGCTTTGCACAGAATGAAATCTATTGAAAACAGACCTGCCACCTGATGGACAAGCTCAACCTTGTCATGGCTGGCTTCAGTAAAGGTGACATTTCTAAGCTTTAACACAGTGCTGAACAAGTATTGCAATGTAGCCCCTGGGCAAAGCAACACTTGCTACTAGAAAACCAGCAATATCCTGCCAGCCCATCTTGGCTCCAGAGAACTGCTTCTGCACTTGTGAAATGTGTTGCTTATGGAACAATTTCAAGACTTTGGAATGGACAGCTGCCATCCCTACCTGCCAGCTCCCTTCCTGTGTCACATTCATGATGTCTGAGCCCCTGCTATGTCTGCGACATCCCTATGACGACTGCTCTGATTTAGCTATTAAACAGATCTCCCTCTCTGCAGACACACACACACACACACACACACACACACACACACACACATGAAGACTAGTACAGAGACAGCCAGACTCCTGACCACAATTTCCTGCACCTTTGTTCAACCTTCCACATGTAAGAATTTTATTACCAATCAAACCAGGGCCTGAAATCACAGAGGAGGATGCTATTTCCCATAACCCTTTTTGATTGACCATTGTTATCACTCTGGTGCTCCTTAGGATCTGAAATAAAAGCTAAAGTGAGTTTCTAAGGAATAAAATGTACTCAAGTCTCTAGATAGGAGCCCACTGGTAACTACTTCTTGTAATAAAATGTATATGTTGGCTTGACACATAGTGTCCAAGTCTCAGATTCTTCTCTTTGGAAATACAGAAAAGCTCTTGTCTGAAGACATGAGGACAGTGCTGAGTGCGGCCTGTCCTCTCCCCTCCAGGAAGTGGAGTCCAGGGCCTCCCGGCTGCAGGCAAGTGGGTTCAGGGTCCTGCCTCACCTGCCTGTCCCGTGTCTCTGCTTGAATTGACGCCACAACCTTCACCCTTGTGCTTGGGGCTTGGTGCTGTTCATTTGCTTTCAAGGTCAAATTTTCCTTCTGGCCTTAGGTCCCCTGATGACCCATGTTGCCTCCTCCCCCAGACCATTTTGCTCTTTCATCTCAACACAACTGAGTCTTGCTGGGAAAAGGCCCGGTGCCCATGTCAGCCCCACTCTAAGATGGTTTTCTTTACTCCAACTACCATGCTCCCATGTCCCACTCAGTTCCTCATCCAACTCAATGCACGAGGGACCTACTTCCCCCAGGGTGACATTAATTCCAGCCAGCATGCACCCCACCCCCAGTACCCACAGCACTTAATTCATGGTGGTCAGATGGCAGCTCCCTCAGGGGTCTGGGTCTTAGATAAACAAGTCCCCCCCCCCCCCCCCCCCCCCGCAAAGCTGCCCTTAGCTTTCAAGGACAACAGAACTAAGTCAACCTCTTCCTCTTTTCCTCTCTGCTTTTTCTGGTTCTTCTCCAAGTCAGCTCCACCTTTCTGATGCTGCACGTGATGTTCCAGGAAGGGCCTGTCTTGTCCTGGATCATGAAATTTTACAACGACTCTTGTTTTTCTCTCCTCATTTCCTCTTTTCTGAAGCTACTCAGAGCAACAGCCACATTCAAGAGCTGAATGTGAACATCTTTTCCCTTTGATTTTCATTTTCCTTTTCTCTATTCCCTGGCTCCCCTCTGTGCTGACTGGAGTGAGGGTGCTGCCCCAATTCCTCAACACATTCTCTAAACCAAACCTGTCCCAGAAGGCAAGATTATTGCTGGGAGTGTTTTGTCAACACGTAGCTCTACTGCTTGTGACTTGTCCTGGCACACGCACAGAGAAAGAGGAGAGTGTTAAGAGCCAATAAGCCAATGTGACTCATCCTCCACCAGCGTCAGCCACGAGCTGCCGAGGAAAGTTACCAAGCTACTGTTAACCAGTCGGGCAAATGCTTCAACAGGGGGGCATCCAAAGTGCCACCCTGTGGCCAGCTTGTCATCACAATTGGATGACATTTGTAGAGAAACTTCAATTAATGAAAATATGGCCTCATTGTAACCGAGAGCTGTGAGATGGAGAAGTACTCTTGGCACAGGTGCTTTGGTTATCTTCCAAGAAGCAATTATGTGGGGCCTGGCTTTGTGTTTAATTGAGTAATTAATTGTTTGAGTAGATAATGTACCCATATGAAAAAAGACAGTTGGTACCAGTGGTATTATTATTTTTGAACCCAGGGTTCCTCTACCACTGAGATACACCTCCAGTTCTTTTTATTTTGTATTTTGAGACAGGGTCTCACTAAATTGACAAAGCTGGCTTCAAATTTGCAATCTTTCTGTCTCAGCCTCCCAAGTTGTGGGGACCATAGGTGTGTCCCACCACACCCAGCATTATTATTATATATATTTTTAATTTGGGCAACAGGGAAGAATAGGCTAGGCATAGAATTTGCATAATCTCTTTTTGTTCAAAACTGGAAAAATTATTGCTGAGCTTCTGTTCACTGAACCTGGAGAGTGTATCCTTCTAACTCACACAACTCTTAGATTTCAGGTGGGACTCTCATTGGCAGGGAGCCAGCTGCCACAGACCTGCCCCAGACAGGCTCCAGGGAGAAGCAGCTCTCTCCAGCTCTGTTCTGATTCCTGATTTCCCTCGATTCAGACTAGGATTGATCATTGCCTCACATAATCAGGGCCACACATTGGGATATTTATTTCCATGTACATTTTAAGGAAAGGGCATTTCCCTTTCCTTTAGTTGATTATTAAATTAGAAGAGATGGTTACTTGAAAGCAACATCAAAGCAATAAATTTAAAAATCCATAAGAGTGGAAGAAGTCCAAGACAGTGGCTTAGAGTTTCTTAATCCTCCTATTACACAGATGAGAGGAAGGTAAGGACCCTACAAATGGAAGTTTTGCACAGCACATCTTCCTATCTGTAGGATAGAGCCAACTTTGACAACTGCTGACAGTTAGTGCCCAAACAGATTAGGTTTCCTCAGAATTCTGTTAGAATATGCACACTACCCTATTTCCACCAGGCGCTGGGCAGTAGGGATGAAGGCTGCCTCCCTTTGTGCTTATACAGGAAGCAACAAGCCTTATAGTAATGTCACTGGAATATAGCCTGTTGTCACTTTTCTGTCTGTTTGTGTGGTCTAATTTGCAAATTCTATTGTAATGATAATAGCAGCTAGTATTTATTGAGCAGTTACTATGTGCCAGGCACCGTATTTGTTCTCTTATGTACATTATTTCATTTAATCCTCCTAACAAAACCATAAGGCAGGTCATTTCATTATTTCCATTTTACAGAGGAGACAGCTGAGTATTCTAAAAATGAACCCTGTCAAAGTTAGGGTCTAAGCCTATCTTAATATTGGGGGCCATCTCATTGTGGGCACATTTCTAAGCAACCTAAATCTTTTTGAGGTGTTTACCTTAGGACAACAGAGTCAGAGTGGGCTTTCCTATCAGCTCACCAACAGATTTTCTTTCCCAGAGTGACATGCTGGTGGTCTCTCCATGGACTTTCTGAATCATTTAGTGAAGATTTGGAAACGCACACACGTATGCACGTGCGCGCGCATGCACACACACACACATACAATTTTATGCTTCTTGCAATTCCAAACTAGCCTGAAAGACGTATTAAAGTGTTGTCAGCAGCCTTAAAAATGCAGAAAAAAATTGGCCAGCTTCCTAAAAATGCCACTCCCCAGAACACATTCTCTGACACGTTTGTACATGCACCTTCATGGCTCTTTAGGCAGCCTGACCTTTTAGAAGGTGGCTGGCCCAGCCCTGGGGGCACCTGTGGCTGGCACACGTGCAACATGGCCTCTTTGGTCTTGGTTATTTGCAGATACTCACGTGGACTTGCCACAGATCTTCCTCTGGTACCACTGCTTGCAGTTGGTGAAATACTTCTTGTTGGTGCCAATGAGCTTCTGCACAGCACACACGTTGGGGCTGGAAACAAAAGCAATGGTGTTAGTGAGGTCAGCATGTCCATCACATCATGTAGGTCTTCCCAGTTCATCAGATGGAGGACAGACAGCCATTTCGGTCTTGGCAGCAGGGTGGATTTTGGGGTAGGCTTTGGACCTGTCTACCTAGATTCCCATTGGTCCCCATGAAAGCTTTCCATCAAACAAAAAATTGCTTATCTATCTCACACATTGATATAATTTCATGTAACTATCCTTGGTATGGGCAATGGGACAGTGTAAATAAAGGCGTCGTAAATGTTTTAGATGGCATGGTATAGATCCAAAAAAATAGCAAAGTCAAAGTGGCATGTTTCCTATGCAAAGCAGCTTTGAAAGACATCCCAGCCATTCTCTGTATCTGTACTTCATACTGAGCCCAAACTTGACATCCCAATGTCTGTCACAGGCTCTGCAGTCATGAGGAGAAGACCCCAGCATCCCCCTGGCAGCTCTACATACACATATACTCATTGTCTAGACCAGCTGCCTGTCTCCCCAGCGATGACTCATCCAGAGGACAACACTGTAAATGAGGGTACATGGCAAGTAGTACATGACACCAAATAGGGGTGTTCTCCCACTTAACTCTTAGTTGTCAATTACTTAGACCCCAGTTTGAGTTCCACTTCTCCCCAAAAGCCTTCCTCCACTGCCCTATGTGACATCTTCTTTACATTCTCTGATCTGGGATGCAACTCTTTTGATGCTGGTTACCTGAAACCCTATAGCTGATGTGCGATGGATATCTCCTTTCTCCAGCTACCCTCAAAAGAACCTCGAAGGCAAGAGTCCTGCCTCTTTCTACCTTTGACATTCTGGATAGAGCCTGGCAACCGGTCAGGTGCAGAAGCTTGGAATAATCTTGTTGAAAATACTTGGTGAAAAGCATGACCCAGCTCAAAAAGACCTCAATGACTGGGAAAGCAAAGTGCAAATTTCCTGGGGTTTTGCCTAGAAGGCTCCAGAGCCACAGGGTTTTGTTGCAGGGTATTTTATTCTATTGTACCATCTCCTGATCCAATAGAATAGTGCTCAGGCCATTAGGAACCCCTGGGGGTAAGGAGGCTGCTGTGGCTGCATGGTGACATTTGGGATGGGAGAAGATGAGGAGGCAGACAGTTCATCTGACTAAATCATAAATCAGACAAAGCAAAGAAACTACAGCTGAGGGTTTTCACAAGACCTCAGTGCTCAGAGAGCTTCAGGTGTCACCCAATGAGTGGGCAATTACTTCAACATCAATTTCTTTGTGACTTTAAAACTGTAATCCATAGGTACCCTTTCATATGCACGATATTTTTCAGGAAAACCCTGATTTTTGCAGTAAAGCTAGGCCAACCATCCCACTATTTGGGCTGCTAGAATTTGATCAGCTCTTAAATATTTAGGTTATTGGGTGATTGTTTACTCTGAACCCTTACTTCTTTACCTGTCTCTTTTACCATGTCACCTCTTATCCACATTTTAAAATTATTATTATTTTTGGTTGTCCATTGACCTTTGTTTTATTTATTTATTTATCTGCAGTTCCAAGAATTGAACCCAGTGCCCCACACATGTTAGGCAAGCTCTCTACCACAACCCCAGCCCCTTGTTCACATTTTTATTCAATAAGCAGAGGTGAGTGGGCCACGAATACACAGAGAGTATTAGGGAAGTAATGCAAGAACCAGATAGGGAACAAAGCTGAGGCAGAAGAGAATGTGACAAGCCAGCAGGAGGGCAGGTGAGGGCTGCCTTACTCCCAATAGGATGTCACTAAATGCCCCCAGCAGATTTCTAAACACCTTGCTTCTCTGTTTGCTCTCTGGGATTCAGAGGTTAGACAGTCCCTAAGTAACTCCTGAAGATTCCCAGACAGCCACACTCCAGCTGCAAGTCCTACTTATTGTTGAATAATCTGCAAAGTTCTCCTATCTGGCCAAGCAGGCAATAATTACTGTTGATGAATTCCCTGCAACTTTCTGTAGGCATTTGGCCAATCTTCATGAGCCTCTTATGGATGTGGCTTCTACATTCCTCTGCAGAGGGAGAGTCCACTGCTGCTGCCCTGTGTGACAGAAACAGTGGTTGGGGCTGCTGTGACCCTCTCTTTCTCATATCAGGCCTGTATGAGCTGTGTACACAAGAAATTTATGCTGTAGTGCAATCAAAAAGAGCAAGCCATTTCTGGGCCTTCTGCCTGAAGAATAACAGAGCTGCTGTTCAACTTGGACTTGAAAAACCAAGTGCTTTAGGAGGATCACTCCAGTTTTTGATCTGTGATATTTGGAAGTGTGGCTGCATTTCTAACTTCTCGTTCAGTAGTATTTTTCCCCCTTCCCTATAGCAAAAGGCAAACCTGGGAGCCAAGAGACCACATTACAGAGACCACCCTCCCAACAGTTTTCTATGTTTGGATAAAGTCACTCTCTGTCACTAAGCTGTAGTTTCACCATCTGTAAAATGGGAACATGTACTGTGGGGAAGTTGAACACAAAAGTGGTGGTAGGGAGAAAGCGCTGCCCATGAGCAGAACACTGACCATTTTTCCCTTCATATCATGGAGCAGTCTGCATTTCCTTAAACTGGCAGAAATGTTTTTCTTCCCTTTTCACCAGTTCTCACTTTGAATAAAGGGCTGGAACTTGAACAGGGTTATCCATTTGCACAGGGTGCCACACCCATGTGTGCAGGGCCAGGCAGTCCCGTGGTATTTTCAAGGGATGGTTAGATCAGGGTAAATGCAAGTGTGCCTGCAACCACTTTGCCATGGTGCATGCACACGTGCATCCAGATTTTACTGGGGGAGGGAGTGCTCGTGTGACTTCTTGATCACTGTGCCCATCACAGACAGATTACTATGGGTTTTTTCAACTGCACTGCAAGAAGTTAATCAAGAGGATTAGCCTGCAGAGGTATGGCAGGGAAGTTGATCTACTATTTGAAACTCAATACAAAGCATCCGTATTTTTTTAAAACCCTATTTTCCATCCCGTCAGTATCTCTTCTGGCCTCTGAAGGGAAGTGGGTTTTCTGTGGAGATGGTTCTTGGTGCAGCACCCTCAGTACCTTCACTGTGTACAGAGATGCCATTCTGGGAGACAATGCTGCGGGGGCAGACTATGGGGATCTTCTCCTGACTTAGTGGTTAAGAGGCAGAAGAAACAGAAACATCCCAGGCATATTGTGGCATCAAAATAAAGCACAAGAAAGGCAGAGGAAGCAAAGGTGGGCTGGAGAGAAATAATAGGCCCGTCATCCCAGAGACTCAGGAGGCTGAGGCAGGAGAATTGCAAATTTGAAGACAGCTTTGGCAACTCATTGAGACCCTGTCTTAAAATTAAAAATAAAAGGGCTGGGGATAGAATTCAGTGGTATAGCAACTCGGGTTCAATCCTCTGTACCAAAAATAAATAAAAATAAAATAAAAAAATAAAAATAAAAACAAATAAATAAAAATAAAAATGCCAGTTTCACATTTTGACATTGAAGCCCCATGTCCTCCATGTCCTTCTTACCTGCCCTCTCACCCTTATGCCCAGGGCCTAAGTCAAAGATCATCTCCCAGTTCCCTAAGACCCCAACTCATCCTCAGTGCTCTCCTTCCAGGAGCCTGTTGAGGCTGTGGCTTTATTTCATTTTGCAGAGTAGACAAGACAAATTTGCCCCCAAGAGCCGTTCTCCCGAAAAGCCCTGAAGCGCCTGGAAGGCCAAGTGAGGTCAGAAAGCCATGGAGGAAACAAGGGTGACTACTCTCTAAAAGGGGCAGCCTATATCCACCCCCTAGAGCATGGCTGGGTATGGGAGTGAAGGCTTTGCTGGGACCTATGAAATCAACTTTGTCACCCTCAACAGTGACTTTTCATCTAAGTATAGATCTGGCTAGACTCTTGAAGGGCTGGCATTGCCTGTAATGTCACTGCCAGACCCAATAGCATCTGATCCTCCCCTGAGGACTCTTACCTGCCTCTACCTACATATAGTTTTACAAAGTTGTTTAAAAAAAAAAATGTCTGTGAAAACAGGTAGGCTGGAAGCCACAGTAAAGCCTGGTAATATGAAAAGCCCACATGGCTTGGCTTTGGATGGATGTAGAAATGTTGCCCACCTTTGCATGGGTCTGTGCCTGGGTCTTTACCAGGTTAGACCTTTTACCTGGGTCTCTCTCCTAAAGCAAAGACATCTTCAGTGACTCAAAGGAATGCCTGCAGTTATAAGGTCCCACAGTTACAAACCCAACTTTTGCTTTAGGTCAAACTCAACCCTGGACCTAATACATACCACAGGACTGTGGGAAGGTCTTCTAGGGGCTCAGTTTCCCCACCTCTGCTTGGTGAATACTGCTCTTCATTGTGTGTTTGGTGGGGAGATGCCACACTGTCCCTTCTGTGCCCGGGAAGTACTGCCTGATGCCTGATGGTGGGTGCAGGGCACGACCAGGTGCACGGAAATCTGGGGCACCTATGCCACCTGGTGTAGCCCCAGTCTTATGTCTGGAGTCACTGGACAATGACCTGGCTGGGTTGGTTTGTGCATGGCTGCCTTGGGCACCTTCCCACAGTGATTCTGGTCAGAGAGATGCCCACGCCCCCTTCTACCTATGTCTGGATGGAGAAACTGAAAGCGTGGGCTGTCCCATGCTTTTGTCCTGAGTAGAGGGTCACTGTTTGGCTTCCCCACCCTCTTCCCCTACAAAGCGTCCCGAGCAGGCTTCCCTCCATCATCCGGCACCCCCCTCCCTCCACCGAGTGCAGGACTGGTCTCAGCGCTGCACATTGCCTGCTTTTCTATCGGGCTTTGTCCCTTGCTTTCTGCCCCCTTCAATGCCCCCAGCGGCGTGCGTTCTGAGCCTGGCGACCCGCCCCTCCGCTCGGCTTACCCGTGCTGGCGGCCCCGGAGCTGGCTGTGCTGCAGCACCAGCTGGTAAGGTGACTTGGCGGGACCTGCCAGGGTCGCGGCGGGACCCAAGGCCAACGCCAGGGCAAGGGCCAGCAACCGCACGAGGAGCGCCATGGAGAGGGAGGACTCGCACCGACCGACGGTGCGCGAGCGGGCCACTCCGGGGAAGTAAGAGCGCCCCGCTGCCTGCGCCAGGTTAAGTAAGCCTCGAGCCCAGGGAGCGGCCGCGAGGGGCGGGGCAGCCGGGCCGGCCCGGAGCGGGGAGGGCGGGCTGCTGGCGCCTCCCAACCCGCGCGCCCGGGGCTGCGCTCCGCACTCACTACGCCCCCTCTGCCAGCAGATCACTTTCCTCTCTGTTCTCTCCTGCGCTGACCAGCCCTCCCTCATGCCCTACCTCCGTCTCCTCCCCTAGTCAATTTTGCTCGAGCACAAAGTATGCAGATCCTTGAGACTTGGGCTTTTTGCAAGTGGGGACACTGGGAGTGAGGGGCAACTTTCTCTGAGGCTCGCTTCAAACTTTGTTCTTCCATAAGGGTCCGCAAGTCTTGAGTCCAAAGATGCCTCAATGATCAGGTTACAAACACTGCAAGAAAGGGGAGGGTGCTGATTCCCACAACGCTATGGCCCATCAGAATGGCCTCCAGACACACCAGTCATGATAATAGAAACACAGATGGGGAGTAAGTCTTCTGATTGACAGAAGCCTTAAAATGTCGGGCAGGTTTTGTTAGGTGCTAAGCTGCTCTTGGAAACTTGGGGAAGGGTGGAGTCCTTACCTTACTCATCTACCGTCAACAAACATCTCTGCAGCATTTGTGGCAGATAAAGATTCAAAGAGGCAGAAAAGGCAAGATTCCTGCCCTGAAGGAGCTCAGAGCAATTAAGCAAATGGTCAGAGCAATTATGCAAATGGACTAAGTGCTGAACCTTCCCCTTATTAATCACCCATCAGTTACCTGGCAACTCTAGCCCTGGGGAGACAAAGATGGATGTGTGGATGAGACCCAGGTCCTTTGGAAGAAGCTCACAGCTGGACGGATCCCTGGGTCAAGCCAACAGTGTGGCCCAGAGGAGTAGCTTGGGCTTTGGGAGTCCAGAGAAGGGACCTGGTCTGGACAGGAGGTGACATCTACTTTTAGGCCTGAAGCGTGCAAAGGAGTTAGCCAGGCAAAATGAAGCATGTATTTAGGAAATTCAAGTTAGCCAGTTGTCTGAAGCATGAGGACTGGAATCAAGGGTAGGAGTGGAAGGCAGGAGTGTAGCAGGGTCCACCCCAAGTTGAGTCCTACAGACAAAGGGGAAGCTAGCAAGTGCCATGGTCGGTGGGTGTCACTAGCAGGATTTGGTAAGACCAGATGAGATAAGGCAAGGTGGGAGGAAGGAGGATCAGGTGACCAAGAGGGGATTTTGTGAGAGCTTGAACTGTGGTAGCAGAGGCAGAGAGGAAGAGGGGTATCTAGGAGGTAACATGCTCAGGAGGAGACTCAAGGATGAGTATGGTGTTTTTGGCCTAAGAATCATGGTGGAGAGTGGTGCTATTTTTAATATGAGGGAACTGGTAGGAGTGCAAGTTTGCCAGGAGAGCATAAATGGATTGAGGAGCGCGGAGTTTGAGGTGCTTGTGATTCATCCAGATGGAGTATCTCCCTGGGCAGCTGGATGTAAGGATCTGGGTCCTGAGTGAGGGATTCAGGATGGGGATTCACACCTGGGAGTCCTCCTCTAGAGACAGCATGTGAAGCTAGAGGTAAGCGATGACAGATGATGAAGCAGAGACTCAGGCCCAGAGCAGTCCACAAAGAGAGAAAGGAATGCTGATGGTAGAGTGGGCCGAAATGGCTAGTGTGGAGCTGTCAAGGGAGGAGGGAGTCCTATAAGAGGAAGCTGTTAACAGAGAGGAATGCTGCACACAAGACAGAGTCCATCAGCATCCACTGTGTCGGAAACAAAAAGGTCCCTGGGGACTTGGCTGTGCAGAGCAGGATTGAGTGTAGAGTGTCAAAGGGAAGGAGAGAGTTAGGATGGAAGCCAGAAGAAGACAAGGTCAAGAACACTGATAGAAATAACTGAGAATGAGGAGTCAAAGCCATGGGAGGGAGCGAAGTAATGAGTGAGGGATGAGGAGCAAGATGAGCCTGGAGCAGAGGGGTTTAGGTGCTGGAAGAAGAGTGGGGTCTTAGAAAGATATTGAAGGACTGATTAGAAGAGTAGAGTGAGTGGAGGGGCATGGACAGGTTTAGTCATAGCACTGACCAGACTTGGAAGCTCTTTGGATATGGAGACTAAGGGACAGGGACAGAGATAACTGGGAGGCTCATGACTGGGAAACTGGATTCATCCACAGGGTGCCCTGGTGAAGGTTCACATTTGAGTGCATGAGGGCAGTGACAAGCCACCAGCATTTCCAGGTGGAAGAACTGGATGGGAGACAGCTGCATTCACTGGTCTGTAGCTCAGGAGAGCTGTGAGAATTGAAGAAGCAGATTTGAGTCTCCACCACTAGAGGTGGTTTCAAAAGCCATGAACTGGATGAGCTCCGTGGGGAACATGTGTTGGAATAGAGGAGGAGAAAGAGTGATAAGAAGAGGAAAGGATGATTGGCAGAGATCTAGGGAGGATTTTCTGATTTAGAGAGGGTGGAGAAATGACAGAGCTTGAGAGGCAGGCAGAAAAAGGAACGCTAAAGGCACAGAGAGGTCCAGGGAAATCCAGAGAGGCCACAGAGGAAGAGAATTTCAGAGAACTACCATCATTACCAGGTGGTACACAGAATTCAGGCTGGACCATATCAGTGAGTAGTTTTTAGCACTTGGTTGGCACTCAGGAAAGAAAAGATTACAAGGCTATTAAAAGTTTCCTGGAACATTCAAACCCTAGCCTGTATCTTTTGCAATGAAGACTAGAGGATGTTCTGGAATGGCTTTGACTTTGGAGAAAGCCACATCCTTCCCTGATGCCCTTCTGGTCTCCTACCTTACCCCATCTCCCCCACAGAGAGATATTTATTCCCCTGGCTACATATGGGGTCCAGTTCCAGTGCTAGGGTCTTCTGCCACAATGGGGGTTAATGTTTCCTTTGTCCTGTCTCTGCCCAGGTGGGATTCACTGCTTGCTGGTGAGGACTGTTGAGTACAAGGTTTGGTCTACACTAAGTGGATTTTCCCTAAAGCAACTTTCTGAGAGAGGAGGATGCTTCTCTTGCTGGATTAGTTCTGGGATTGGACTCCTAGGAGTTAGCCCTACTTTATCTGTGAATCATTTCCCTTATTATGGTATTCATCATCGTTTTTCTTTGTTTTCTTGAAACCTCCAGGGATACTGGTGATTTCTACATCAAAAAATCCTATTTGCTGACTTTCTGCTCAGCCAGTGGATCCTGCAAAGAGAGAAGTGTCCCTGGCCATGACCCCACGCGGCACATCAGGTTGGATGGCAGCTAAGATTCTGAACCGTGAAGGTGGGCTTGGCCAGGGTGAGGGTCTGAAACACAGTGTGGCCTCCGTGAGGCATCCAAATATGAGCTGATGTTAAAGTAACATCAGGGTGGTCCTGGCCAGGGTAGGACAATAAATGGAAGCTTCTGGAATGGGTGTGTGTTCAAAGGGGAGAAAGCAACTTTTGGCAATGTTGCTACATGGTTCTGTTAGTCAGCATTGCATCGCTGTGACCAAAATACCTGACAAGAACAACTTGGAGGAGGCATAGTTTATTTTGACTCGTGGTTTCAGAGGTTTAGTCCATGTTTGGTGACTCCATTACTCCCCAAAGTGAGGCAGAACATCACAGCAGAAGGGCAGCAGAGGAAAGCTTCTCTGCTCACGGCAACTGGGAAGCAGAGAGAGGAAGGGAAGGGGCTTCAGGAAATATGCACCCTTTTAGGGTGCACCCTCAATTACACAGCTCCTCCATCCACACCCCACCTACCTATAGTTATCACCCAGTTAGTTCTTCAAACTATTTAGATTAGGTTATAGCGTTCACATGTCCATCATTTCACTTCTGAACACTTGTGCAGTAACACAGGAGCTTCTGGGGACTCCTCATATCCAAACCATAACAATAGTTTAGATTTACAGCTTGGATCCCCTAACCAGGTTCCAGTGACGAGGCAATGGCATTGGCGTAGCAAAGTTGTTGAGTGCTGACTCTTGTGACAGGTGACGTGAGTTCCAACACCAGCCTTAGGTGCAGCCTTAGGTGGATTATTCAGCCTCTCAGAGACCATGATAAAGCCTACTCCACAGGACTCTAGGGTAGGATGTATGATATAGTTCAAGTACAATGGCCAATCATTCTGAATTGCTATTGTTATTCCCTCTCTCCAGTAACTGTTCTGTAATACAGAGCTCAATGAAAAGATATGATGCTTTAGCAACTATCGAAACAATGATCTGAAAGTACTCATTTGACTGACTGAAAGCAAAAAGCTTCTCTGTTTGAAACTATATGCTTGGTCTAGGACATTGGAAGGCACTCGAAGAGACGCAAGCTCGTGGTTCATATTGGAAGATGTTTCCTGGGACCAGGAGAACTGGCAGCATCACCATTTCTAGGGAAGATGCCTCTTGTAGGCAAGAGGCTAGGAAGCATACCGTTTCCTCGCTCCCCTCCAGCAAGATGGAGGGGCTCCAGGCAAGTCAAGTAATCTCACTGGACCTCACTCCCCTCATCTGTAAAACGAATGCTTGATGAGTTGAAATTTTCCATGAGCTCAGTAAAGAGATCACAGTAATACTTCAGTTACTGTTTAGATATTTTAAAAAGTTCCACCCCATGCTCCACCACCTACCCCCTCTCCAAAACCATAAAAAGCAGAACCCTGCAAATGTAAACATGTTCTTCCACTGCAGGCTGCTGCTTCTCTGGAGATGGAGCGATGCTGCTCGAGGGAGGAGCAGGGTCCTCCATCCCCAGATGACCTGGAATCACCCAGGACAAACACAGCACAGCACAATAAAAGACCTTTCATTTGGGCAGGATATTTTTTTTTCTTTCCATGTTGGAAAATCTAAACAGGAGAAAATGAGGCTTGTTTGGAACAATAATTACTAGACTTTTTCAGGTACTTAAAAAAAAATAACTACTTTCACATTCTGTGGCACATACAAGATTACCAAAAACGGTTTAGTCTTAGAAAATAACCGTGTAGTGCATGACAGCAGGTCTTAAACATCAAGATGAATTAGTAGTTCCAACGAGTTGCCTGCAAAGGAAACTAAGAAACTGAGTTTAGGGCTATCAGTGGGAGAGCTGGCATTTGTGGGGGTGGACCTGGGCCTCCAAAATTCCTGGTGATGTTTGGCCAACAGTGGAGATAGATGACACAGTCAAAATAACTTCCAGAGGACACTTGGCCCTTCCTACCTGCCACCACTCAGCTATTTAGAGAGCTCTTAGAATTCAGAACTTGCTCAGAAGAAAGAAGGATGAGTTTTGGCATGAGATCTCCAAATGAAAATGGTACATGAGTCAAATTTTGTTCCATTCCTTGTATAATGCACAGCACATAGGACAGGACTTCACACAGCAATTATTCCATTCAGGTAACAAACATAGAGGAGAAACATCTCGTTTACTAAAATTAAGGAGGTGACTATACTACTAGTTAGGAGAATTTTTTAAAATTTGATTTTGCACAACTCTTTCATGATCTTGCCATTCAAAATTTGGTCTGCAAACAGCAGCATCAAGACTACCTGGAACTTGCTAGAAATTCAGTGTGGGCCTACTGAATGTTTACAAGATTCCTAGGTGACTTGTAAGCACGTCACAATTCGAGAAGCACAGTCCTACAAAGTCATGTTAAATCAGAGTTCAGATGAGAGTAAAATAAGATTCAATTTATGTAGAATTTGGTCAAAAAGAAATACACCCAAATATTCGCACCAGTAAAATGACCATAGAGGAAATTTCATCTTGTGCTGAGGCCCAGCTCCTAATGCGAATGTCTGTCAAGATGTGTTTTTCTCTACATCTAGTTGTCTTCTCTGCACTAAACAGGAACAGGAAATCGGGTTCTATCTGAGTAATCTTCCATCATTCTCTCCTTTCAAAGACCTCAAAGGGTGCAGGGGTGGATGACAGGTTTGTAACAGCAAGAACTTAAAACAAACCTGCAGCTTGAGGCTCCCCAGTTGATAGACACCAAACAGCTGTCAGGCCCTGAAATGGCATTAGGTTTACTCTGTTGAATGACTTGCTGCTTTCCCAACTTCCTCAAACTCTGGCTTTTTAAATGAGGGCTTGCCAAATGCTGCTTGCTGGTTAGAACCCAAATTTAATTTCCAGGGAAATTGATTTTTCACAAGAGAGTTTCCTTGATTTGGCTCAGCTAAAATATCTTAAACAAGAAGAATTCAGAAATGCTTTTGGCATAGCTTTAATTGCCTGACCTCAAATATTTATGAGTGTGATACCCATAGGTAATTGTTGGCTGTGGAACAGAGATTATTCACACCTCTTCCTCTGCATCCCTTGAGTTCTCCTACAAGATAGGCATAGGCCTTAGAGAACTAGATCCCACCCAGCAGCAATGAATTCCAAAGTACAGAAATCCCATGACTCTAGCAGCTCCCCTTCTTCCTTTCTTCATTTTTGCCCTTGGTAGTGCTCAATGCTGGAAACCTAGCAAGCAGCTCTGCGTCCCCTTGCTTCTAACCTCCACATATGCTGTGAGTGTTCTTTCCAAGTATCTCCTAGAAATTTCTGTCTTCTCCCCAGCCCTTGAACATTCAGATCCCCATGGCCCCATCTCCATCACCTCAGCCCCCCACTAGTCTCCTTAACATCAGCTCCCACTCCCAGGCATCCATCTTTCCCAACATTTGCTAATTTTCTTCAAGCACTTCTACCAAAACGCAGTTCTCCTAGGACATTCTTGATGGTTTCTATTGTTTACAAGAAAAAATCTAGACTTCTCTGCCTGCTTTTTCGTGTTTTTTTTTTTTTCCCAATGAACATCTTGACTTTCTGACCTTGTTTAGAAAAGGAATACCGTATGTTGTAAAAGGCTTGGTAAATACTGAAAAGGTTAGATAACAAGAAAACATCATCCATCCATAATCCCTATACCAAAAGAACTTCAGATGTATTGCTCTATTTCCATTGCACCTGACTTTTAAGTCTTTCCAAAATTCCTCCTTTTGACCCATCTCACTTGCTTGCCTGTGTGTGCCAGTGTGGGCCAGTTTTCTGCAGGACATGTACCTCCTCCTACGGTCCCCAAGCATGGACTGCTCCCCCATGCAGTCAGTGCTCTGGGATCCTCTTTGACTCCATATGTATATATAATACTCTCCCTCCAAGACCAGCTTTGCTATTAGGCAGCTTTACTCAGGCAGATTCCTTAACCTTTCCGTACTGCTGTTTTCTCAGCTGGCCTCCCTTCTGTGGCTTTCCCATTTATTGGAGCCTCTCCTTTTTGAAGTCAAATGCCTGTTCTCACAGTCAGCCCATGTGCTTGCTCCTGTGATTCTTTTACAGCCTCATAATAAGTCATCATAGAGCCCAGTTAACATTTATGGATCCACCAATGGACTGGCTGTCTGTGTTTTGAAAGGTCTAGCCTACATTCTTTCTGGTGCAATTCACACTTTTTCCATCGGAGAGAGAGGAGAGGTCTGCATGAAATACTTAGGTGGCACAGCTTTGGGGGCTATTCCAGCACATGCCTTGGGCTAGACTGATATGTGTGGCCTTGTGGATCAGGCAGAGATTCTGAGGGGCCTTAAAGAACATTGGTCCTGGGTTCCTCCCACCCAGGACCAGGGTCCATAGTGTGGGATATGCAGTCCCAGCAAAAAAGGAGAGAGATTCTTCAAACTGGTGCTCCCAACATCACATCCTGGTTTTCTAGATATTCCTCTAAGCCAGGTAAAAGAAAGTTTCTCCTTTATCAGTTTCAGTGTTGTACCAAAATCAAAGAGCAGACAGGAAGATAGACTGAAGCAGCTGGGACTGCTGGCTTTATGGCAGTCATTCTGATAGCTGAGCCCAAAATTCCTAAGAATTTGCTCTTATCCACTCCATCTTAAAAACTCTCAGACAGTCAAGTCCAGGCTGTAGAAGGCAATTTGTGCAGGCTGGAGAGCTGTGAGATGAGGACCCAAACATTTTGCCTGCATGTTTGAACATTTGGAACATGCTCACTGTCCGGATCAGCCCTTTGTCCCTGGCATGAAAGATAAAATTAAATCCAGAGAGTGCCCCATGATACCTACCTTAGACTGCTTTGAACCTCTACTTCCTCTCACCCAGCTCTTGGGCACTGGGCCCAGCCAGGGAGACAGGGTCCACAGGTAGGTCTAGTAGCATGAGCTAGCTATAACATCCCATATCCTGGTCTTCCCCAGTGTTTTCCTCCTCAGTCTTCCATCCAGGGGGCTCCTGGTATTTTACTGGGACATGAATAGGGTGACTGCTGAAGTTCTACACAAACTACACACTGCCTTACAGTGAAAATCATAAGTGTTTAGAGTGATCAGAGGAGACAGTTAAGGGCCTCGGATTGCTGCTTCTAACAAGCAAAAATTAGCCTCCAAGTTTCCTCTGAACCAGGCTGATTAAGAAAAACTATATGTTTGAGTATGATGCAGGGAAGTAATCAGAAGAGGAAGAGAAGATACGTGCATGCATGTGCACATACAGAATACTAGCCCATTAACAAATAATTAGAATTCACCAACATCAAGTGCCAGCCTAAATACTTTCATGTATTAAGTCCTTTCATCCTTGAAATAATCCTATGGGGTAGGTTTTGTTATCTTTTCTATTTAATGGATGAGAAAAGCAGGAAAGGGGGAGGCAAAGAAACTTGCTAGAGTAGTGACAAAGCTAGTAAATAGCAGAGTCAGCATTCAAAGGCAGCCAGCCCAGCCCCTAGTTCCGGCCCCACCCAAACCACAGTGTGCACTATGCCCCCTTCTCAGGGAGTGGAATTGCGTATTTCCCCTGCTAGTGCTGGGGAATTGAATCCCAGGGGTACTCTACCCATAAGCAGAATTATTTTTATTTTTAATTTTGAGATGGGGTCTTTCCAAGTTGCCTGGGCTGGCCTCCAACCTGAGAGCCTCCTGCCTCAGCTTCTTAAATTGCCAGGATTATAGGCATGCACCACTGTGACCAGGTATTTGCTTTTATTTTTATTTTTTTGAAACCCTCAAACCTCCTCCTTTGCATAGATGTTTATTGAGCAAACCCTCTCAGGTTCGCAGCAGTCACTCTGATGAATGAGGCAGCTTTGGTGAGGAAAGCCACCGCTACTTGTTCCTTTGTCCAGGTGGCTGGGGTAACTGACCTGCTGGAAGCCACTATTTAAATTTACCATGAAATCGGTGTTCCTGTGACTAGATCAACTCACGTTGTTTGGCAATCCTCAACAATCTTACTGTCCCCACTCCCAGCCTACAAGAAGAATGCTCTGTATATACAGTTTAGTGAATCTAAGTGAGGCGGTGATTCCCAGGCCTGGGAGAGGGGATTATTTATCAACCAAAATCTCCTTCTGCTCAGGTAGTGGTGACTTTCTGCTCCCTCCAAATCATACTGTTTTAGAGTCTGCCTGTCGTGGCAACTCTAGAATTTTAACTAAAAATAAAAATCCTACCCACCTAGCATGAGCAAAAGGGGGATTGGATTGCTTCCTTGAATTTGTGGCAGGTGTCTCCCTATCTTTCCTCCAGGGCCTGGGTAGATAGCTGAGGGAGTCTACAGCACTGACATCTGCTTCCCAGAGGGAATATTCCTCAGCCCCATGCCATTTACCCTAGGGTGTCCTGCAGTCCCAGGTGTTGATTGATGGCCTCTGCTCCTATGGGGCTCTTAAGTATCCTGAAGCAGGATCCAGCAGCTTCCACCATTCATCTTGGACTGCCTAGACCCCTCTTTGCCTTCTACATTTCAAGCAGTGACCTCTGTCTGACTCCTTGGTTGGCAAGACGGCACGTTTTCTTTCCTAATGTATTTCAGATTGGGGATAGACTCATAGACTTAGCAGTCACTGTTTCTTAAAGCACCATAAAAGTATGAGAAATAAGTGAAAGACGTTGTGGGGGCGGGGGGCGGGGGACGGGTGCTCGGCACAGCCCCACAGGTGACGACACTCTGGCAAGACATATTCCCAGAAAAAAAAGCTTCTCCTTCTTTATTACCTCATTGAATTACTGATCAAATATCAATATTCTGCCTACGAATTATTCACATTGATGGCATGGTCATTTTAATTTAACATTTAAAACACCAAAAAAGAGGAATAAAATTAAAATGACCTACTGGGTCTATAGAAAAAATTGGCCCACACTAATTGGCACATTTCTGAAATAACAGTCAAACTAGAAGGTGAGTTAGCTATATTATTCATCGTTAAAAAAAATATTGCTGACAGTGTTCAGATAACCAGAACACTCTGAAAGTGGGTCTTGACTGGTTCTACCAACACTTGAGCCCAGCCGGCAGCGGGCTGCACACTGGCTTCCAGACGTGTGTGAGTCACACTCTGGCTGGGAGACACTTGCAGTCCCAGGAGAGCTGGGCGCACATACAAAGAAATGAGTGCCCAGTATGGGGCTATATGCAATAGTAACTCCAAAGGAAAGTACCAACCGCACACTCCACTGTGGGGGCAGGGAGCAGGGGCTGGGGGGGGGGGTGGTGGAGCATGGAGCCAGAGGGGACCGGAGTCTTCCCAGAAGAGGTGATTCATCATCGGGTGGAGAGTGATGCCAAGTCAGCAAGGTAGACTGCAGCTCATCAAGCCAGAACCGGCGTCGGAGTTAGCACTTGAGGCAGGATTGCTGGTCTGGGTTTCTGGTTCTTGTTAGCACTTTATAATTCCCAAGACATAGGAGAGCCTGAAAGAGTTGCTTTTCTGTGCATTCATTCTGAATGGCCAAGGAAAATGTCCTCCTGTTTTTTTTTTGTTTTTTTTTTTAACTTAAGATCATCGTTTTATCCCTTCCAAGATTACACAGAAATCTACTAAATTTCCTCAGGATTTGATCTTTCTCAAAAAATACATCCAAGTCTTCTCTGTAGCTACTTTTGAAATTCTAAAACTAACAGGCCCTGAAGCAGGCCCCTAGTACTTGTACAACCTGTTTATATCTTCAGGACACCGGCCACTAACATTATGCTGGTGCTACACAAAAACCTCTTCCTCAATGTTCTGGTTGCTTACGGTTTAAAGGAGGCAGGGAATGACAGCAAGTATGTGTGTCTCTATGCTCTGAAAATAACAGAATCTGCCTGTGTGACCAAATCCAATAAGTACAAATTCTATGGAGCCCTTGAGACAGAGACCACAGAATCTGCCAAGTTGGGGAGGGGCCCAAAGCTTAAGGCAGGGCTTACAAAGGCTTGGCTTGATGATTAAAATACACTCCAATATGCAACTTCAAAAATGTGTTTATTTGGATACAAAGTCCACCCAAGCCCCCCAAAATAAGACCTTGGCCTGCTTTCATAGTGTTGTAACAGTCATGACCTATTTTTTTACTTTGGTTTCTGGACTTACTCTGGGGACCCCAGTTGATCACTCCAAATCCAGTAAATTAATAAATAGAGCAGCAGAAAGGAAGACTGCAGGGTCATGAGACCCAGGCTTTCATGCCTCTTCTTTCTCTATAACTGTTTCCAGATGTGGAGTTTGGCGTAGTATCAGCTCTGGGACAATAACTAATCAAAGTCCTTTTCCCCCAGCTAACAGCAGGTGGCTACTGGTCCCAGCAGAACAGCCTGTTTGTGTTTTCATTTCAGGACTCAGTTGGCTGGAAGCTTTGCCCTCGTCAAGTGTTTACCTGGCATCAGCATGGAGTTGACGGCAGCGAGACGCAAGAACCTCAGTGCAAGATGTCCCTGAGAAAAGAAGGTTGTGAAGATTGTGTACTTATAACAGTAGGCCTAAACAATGGGGCAAGACAGAGTGGATTTGGGGTGAAAACATCCCATCACTGAGGAAATGACACATATGCAGTCATTAGCTCAGAGTCCTGCCATGAACATTGATGAAACGCTTGCTTCCTCTATAGTGCCAAAGGGAAGAGGTGAAGAGAGAGTTGTTCCTGACTTCAGGGTGCTTATAAACTGAGATGGGTCCTACACCTATGAAACAAAAACCGGAGGAGTGACAGGGACCAGATGAGATTTATCAGGAAGGTGTCCAGTCAAACAGGTATAGGGAAGGACTCAGGACATTCAGAACTGCTTTCTAGGAGAACAAAAGTACTAGAAAATGGTAGGTTCTGGAACTGTTCAGGTGGCCTCTTTGCATGTGGGGGGGACTTCACCCTTGCATTCAGACTGTAGCCAACGTACAGCCGAGCTGCTTTTGGCCCAAGGTGTTGAGGCCAGGCCATCAGAGCTCAGGCTTCTTACATTGTGCCTCAATCCATCCCTGGTTTGGGGGAAAGTCTCTTTCTTCTGCTGATTTTAATTTGCTGACCAACTTGCTTGCCTTACCCACAAGGAAAATCAACTCTGCATTTTTGAAACTGGAAACATATCAGTTGGTTTGGCATAAATGTGGACTTCTCCTACAGACAGCGAGGGAGTATCATTGACCACCTTGGAGCCAACCAGGTCATTCAGCTGGTGTGGATAGTGTAAGAATAAGCTTTACTGCTCTCTAGAACCCAGGGACCACTGATTTGTGGATTTCCAAGCTCACAAAAATTTCCAGGAAGAGCTCTGAAAGATCACGAAAATCTTTGCTTCATGCCTTTGAAGGAATATCCCATCCTAGTTAGTTTTTGACTGGTTGGTGAACCAGAGCTTCTTTCCCCGAGTCACTTGCAGGAGTTAATTTTGTGGATGTGAGCAGCACACCCTGAAGGGTGTGGGCTACAGAGGAGAGCACGGGGTTGGTAAGGGACACAGAGCAGCAAGAAAGGTGAGTCTGTCTGCTAGAGACTGGATCTGACCTGTCCCTGATCAAGCCAGTCTGAATGGACAATCCTGCTCTCTCATCCCTGCTGCTGACTCTGCTCTTCCCTGGGCTGGGATGGGAGATGCAAGCTGAGACAAGCCATACCACTGCCACCCATCCATCCACAGGCTCAGAGGCCCAGCCCCAGGGGCACCGGGCATGCACTCCCCTTGCAGGGGAAATGCTCCCATACAATCCTGATTTTGGAAAAATGGAAGAAAAGATATTTCACAGCATTGCTTCCTGGGTATTCATGTCTGAGGGGCCAGCAGATGGTATCTGGTAGCCCCTGTCTGGTTAAACTGTGCTATGCTTTCCAGGCCCAGGGGGTATATGAAGAAATTTCTAAGGGGGCCTCTCTTTCTAGTAAATTAAATGACCAATGCACACTTACCAAAGTATAAACTATGGCTATTGCATAGTCAAACAAATATGCCGGTGAGCACAAAAGATGATGATTATTTTCCAGAAACACACCATTGTCTAGGAGCGTCAAGCAAAGGGAAGAAATCAAGTTCAAGACTAGGAAACATGCATCTCCATGGCCAAGTTTACCAAAAGCTTTTCAGTTCTCCAAACCCACCCAGCATGCTTTCTCTCATCTCTAGGCCTTTGAACACACTATTCCTCCTTCCAGGGGCCCTTTAGATTTTAGTTTAAATAGCTCTCTCTGCAGGAAGGTTTCCTTGATGCCCTTAGCCTAATAAGTGCCCTTTCTCTGGGCTTTTACTGGCCCCTCTTTCTAATGTCATAGCACTGGTGATGATATGTCTGTCTTCTCTGCTAGATTGCAGGTTTGATGTGGGCAGGAGAAAAGCCTGTCTGACTCACTACCCCATTTCCAGAAGTCATTCATCAATTCATTAACTTATTTATGGAGTACCTAGCATGAGCTAGTGAAATAAAAGAGAAAGGTCATTTGAAGCTATGTTGGTCAGGGGAGTCTTCTTAGAGGTGGTGCATTTTGAGATTTTCTTCGAAGAAGATTGAAAAGGGAGTACATACAGTAGGAGGTATGGAACCTGGCTGCATGGGGCTCCCCCACCATGCAATGTCTGGGCATCCATGAGAATCAATCTGGGAACCATTAATCAGGCTCGGGAGGGGTGTACACTTTCACGGGGCTACCGCTACATGCCAGAATGGTTTTCCATATGCCAACCATGTTAACAATCCTTACCATTCACCAGGAGCGGGCAGCCTGCCCACTTCTTGGACTGTCTCAGTTGATCTTTTCAACATCCCTGCTGAGAAGAGATGCTTGTACCCATTTTTACAGATGAGGGACTGAGACTCAGAAAGGGTGGGATTTGGCCAATATGAAGGAGAGACTGAGCTAAGAGTCTTAGCTAGGGCTGTTTGGCTCAAAATCAGTCATCTTCAAATAGTTTGCTTACAAACCTCCTCAAAGAATTGACCCTCTTACACATTTTAAAGCTTATCTATAGTGATTTTTTATCATATATTTAAATAACTGCAATAGATGCCAGAGTATATTTTGAATATGTACATACATTATTTTTTTTGTCAAAATATTATAGATTAAGCTCATGCAATTTATAGAAAATATCTGCCATATCTCAGCTGTCTCTCTTACTAGCCTTGGGCAAGTTACTTAATCTCTTAGATGTCAGTGTTCTCTGTAAACTGGGAATAGTAATAATACCTACTTATAGGGCTTCTGCGAGGATTAGATGAGCTAATTCATGTAAACTGGTTAGAATTAGGACAGGTCCACACAGCTAGGTATTATTTGCCATTATTACATGATCTAATTGCAAAGCCAGTCTCACTGTCAACATTGCCAAAGCAGACTTAGTTTGGGTAGAAATAGCATGATTTCATCTTAATTCAAATAAACATATTACTACCTGCCCTCCTGAAACCATCTCTCTTACTAACTGTAATTATAGGAGGAAAAGATAAGTCTACGTGAATTGCCAGAAGCCTTTTGCCTGGACAGAACCAAGCACATAGCTTCAACACTTCTTGTTTTGATTTTGGGAGACTTGGTTTTCTAGTTGTCCTTTGTCAGGTATCCTGGAACGATGCCCATGGTAAGTGGGTGAAAGGGAAGTCTTGCTTTTGTCAAGGTGGGAAAGGAGCATCAGCTGAAGGGAGGGACACCCCAGGCAAGTCTGCTTTAGGAGAGGGCACATGTGGAAAGGTCCCCAATTTCCTTGAAAGGCAGCAACCACCAGTAACCAAGGAGGAGGTGCTCTTTCATCAGGGACCAGCATCCCAGGACATAGCAGACAAAAAGAGGTTAAAGGTTTTTCTCATTTTTTGCTCCCCTAGGAAGTTAAATTGCAGACAGATGCTTCAGTCCTATGGACTCCAGCTACCCAAAGAATGGTCTATGGACCAGCAACACAAGCATTTCCTCAACTTGCAGAATGGGTCCCACCCCTAGTGACTCAGAATCGGCTACAAATCACTGGTTCTCACCCGAGTTGCATCTTAGAATCCCTAATCATGGTGAATAGACATGTATGTGTATGCACAGATACACACACATACGCATACACATACACACATAGTTGTTCATATTTACAGGGTATAATATATTTTGACACAAGTATACAATGTGTAATGATGAGATCTGGTTAACTGGTTTATAAATAACCTCAAATATTTATCATTTCTTTCTATTGGGAATACTCAAAATCCTCTCTATTAGTTATTTTGAAATATACAATTAACTATACCCACCCTTCTACTGATCTATAGAACATTAGAAGTTATTTCTCCTGTTTAGTTGCTTCCCTGTATCCATAAATCATCCTCCCTCCATTCCCCCCTCCCCATTTCTTCCCAGCCTCTGGTTACCACTATTCCTCTCTGTATTTATGAGATCCACTTTTTAGCTTCCATATATAAGTGAGAACATGCAGTATTTGTCTTGATGCAGGCATTGCTGTTTTTTAAGTTCTCCAGGTTATTCTAGCACACAGGAGTGAGGACCATGGATGCAGACTCCTCTGCCACAGGCTTCATGCATCCCCGCCCTTCCTATCCACTGCCCTGCACTCCCCTCCTCTCCTCTGAGCCACTGTGGCAGTCTCCAGCCTTTTCCCATTCAAAGCAACATGGCCCTGACTTCTCTTTGAGAGAAGTCAAATATTCCCCTACTTTCCAACCCGCAACTCGATGACTCACTCTTCTGCAAACATGCCTCAAAGTTTCTCTCATGCCCACGCTGATTCTCTGCCTTCCCCATCTTCCCCACTTCTTGCCCAAACTCTGCTCATCATTTTTTTTTTTGGTGCCAAGGATTGAACCCAGGGGTACTCAACCACTGAGCCACATCCCCTTTTTATTTTTTAACTTTGAGACAGTATCTTTCTAAGGGCCTCACTAAGTTGCTAAGGCTGGCTTTAAATTCGTGATCCTCCTGCCGCAGCCTCAGCTAGGATTATAGGTGTGCACCACTACATCCAGCTTCTGCTCATCTTTTAAGGCTTTTAGGATGTTTCCTCTGCCTGATGCTCTCTCCCCATAGCATATTATTTGACTTTCCTCATGGCCCTTCACACTAGCTAGTTTGGATTTGCATCCAGTGCCTTCTTTCTCCACTCTGCTCCCCTCCCATTAGACCGAGGGCTTCGAGGCAGAAACACTTACCTGTGTTTATTTTTGGGACCCACACTTGGGTGGACACACAGGAGGCCCATGCACAACCACCATCTCCACCCTGCTCCTTCCCCAGGAGAGGGCAGGACCAACCCTACTGGGAAGGCTGTGAGAGGCAGGCACAGCCTGACAGTCCTTGCGATTCTGCAGACCATGCCACCACCACAGGGGAGTTTGGGGCATGCCAATTTGTTTCATTAAGAGGTCTTTTAAAATTAGGTAGTTGGGCAAAACCAACATTAGGCGTGTTGCTTTGGCCCTTGCAACATAAAAGTTGTCTAGAAATGAAGTTTTCTGCCATTTGTAGCCATGTTAATACAGAACTTCAAATATGGGACCCCTCCCTTCTAAATAACAGCCTTACCCTTTGGTGGGACAAGATGGGTCCATTACCACAGTCAGCAGAAATTGACCACCAAACTTCAAAGGAAATATTCTCCAGTCACTGCTTCTTGCCCACTCTGGCAGTCTGCGCTTGGCCTCAGCTCAAATCCATGATAAATGTTCTTTTTATGCAGAGCCTTGCATTTGAGCTCAGATTCTGTCTCTGCTTTCCTTTTACACTATGGAAATCATTTAGTAATTTGCCTGTGCAAAATCTAAGCGGTGGTAGATACTTAGTATCAAGACGCTGCACAGAGACAGGGGGCCTGGACCTCACTATTGCTGCCATGCATGTGCCTTTCAGCAGGACTCACCCTGTGCCCTCCTCTCCAATGTGTGGGAACCCATGCTGCAGCTCCTTCTAGTCCCTGGTGACTTCTTCACTTTCATCTTCTGTCTATGCCAGGCACCCATTCCTAACCTGGCTCTGCCAGTCCATGTTTTAGACAGAGTTCTGATAGGCTTCAGCGTGTGTCACATTCAAAGTTCCGTTCTTCTCCAAGATCGGATGTGTACTGACAAGGTTGCAGGTACATGGCAGGAGTTATTAAAGAGCCAGATGAGGTTTTTCAGCATTGTCATCTTAACCCTAAACCATAAGTCTCAAGAGAAATGTGAGAAAGTGTTGCCTCCCTAATACAAATAACCTAAGAATAAATATTTAGCAGACACAGAAGCCAGCCAATCTCTCTGTGTGTCTCACCCAAGCCTGTGGTATTACAATAGCACCTCACAGAGCAGCAGGTTAGAGCAGGACATGTTTATATGACATGTTCAAAAGGTCCTCTTGAGTGGCAGGCCTGGAATGGGATGCAGAAGCTGCTGGGAGACATCCTGAGGAGATCTTGAAGACTATGCAGCCCTATATTACACTGCGGAAGGAAAAGTACTTCAGCATGGGGAGGAAGTTTGCTGAAGGTTGCTTGTTCCCTGGAAGTTTGTGCCATGAATAGGGGACCTCTGGCCAGAGCCAGGAAACCTTGTGGTCCTTCTCTAACTTTTACTTAAGTGCCTGTAACTCAGAGAACACTTTTCAACACGCCATATAATTTCTACACTGCTCTGAGGTCTCACTCTTGCAGAGAGTTAGACACTTCAGCCCAGGGGAAGGAAAAAAATTCAGCTTTGTGAGCCAAACACCAAGTAACTCATGTTCGCACATGCCTATGCATTCATCTCTTCAGAGTGAACATCTAAACAGTAGAGAACATCTAAATTCTGAACTGTCCCTTGTTTCAAAAATCTTTCAGAAAACAACACGTCAAAGTTAACTAAGAGCTTGGAGATTTATACCTTGAGTTCAAAATTTCTGATGAGAACTGCAGTTTTGCCATTTATTGGGAAAAGCACAAATTAGACACTTATAGTAAGAAGAGGAAATAGCTTACCAAATATCAGCGTTAATTCCTGAGCTTCTGTTTTATTACACAATACTTGACTTCCTCTTCCACAACAAACATGAACAAGCAGTTGTCTGAAATACTAGCTACGTAAAACTATAGCAAATGCTAACGTCTAAATCTGAAAATTGCATATGGGTATTCTTCATGTGCAAAAGCAAATAGCATTATATGCAGAGAAGATCATGTAGATGAGGTGGTCTTTTTCTCCCTGCTTTCCTTGGAGATTCTAGGAAGACATTTTTTCAAGTTCATTTCTGATTTTCAAAACCACAGGCTGCTAACAATAAGTAGTTAGCTTTTGCATCTTGGACTACAACCACCCAGAGTAAATTGCTCCCTTATTAACCTAGGGAGCATAACTACCAAGTACGAGATCATCTTTCATTCATTAGCAGTGATCTGTCTCCAATCCATACATTCAGTCCACAATTTTTTCACATATGTGAACACTTAGACATTGGTGTGAGTTTCCTGCTGGTTTCAATGTGCCTTTCTTTTCAATCCCTCCCCCCAAAAGATCCAAAGATTATCAGATAAGAAATAGTTCAAAGCTTAGAACAAATCCTCTTGTTATATTCCCACCTACCTGTATCTCTTATCATGAGTTATATTAAGTGCTTTGGGCTGTGTTCTCAAACACCCAGACACATTTCTGGGAAGAGTGAGTCACGACAGCATTGAATTCATGGTTCCGAACAGTCTCCCAGGAATAGAGAAAACAACGGTAGGATCTTAAATCGTTGGTGATGATGGACTGGGAACTAGACATTTATTCAAGTGAAGAAAACAAAATAGGAAAACATTGCTTTCCAACTTTAAAGGAACGAATCGACTTACAGGAGTTGTGTCAACTAAGAAGTATGGCGCTGTTGGCAGAGGCCGGCAAGAACAGAAGTGAGAGCGAAGCTGCCTTATTAATGAATTAAACTAAACTCTAGAGTAAAATGTGGACTTGTAAAAGTTTCAGGGGAAAAACAGATTTACTCTTTTCCTTCCATTCATTGTTTTTTTTTTTCTGTGTAGAGAAATTTTATGATGGTGATTTCAATAGACCATGAAGTCAGTTATTCCTAAAATATCTATTTGAACCAGATGCTATTTAACATGTGTGCGATAATGACTAATGTGCTTGTGTCTAGAGCCCTTACCCTTTGACATCCCCATGTAAGGAGTTTCATTTCTGCCAGTGTGCTGATTGGAGCTGCTGATTTTGATTCAAGATATTGGAGTACACCTAGCCTCAGTGAGCATGCATAAAATCCCAGCTATTCAGGAGGCTAAGACAGGAGGATTGTAAGTGTGAGGTCAGTCTCAGCAATTTAGTAAAACCCTAAGCAACTTAGTGAGACCCTGTCTCAAAAAAAAAAAAAAAGGTGGGGGTGTGGCTCAGTGTTTAAGCATCTCTGGGTTCAATCCCTGGAGATAGATAGATAGATAGATATCTGTATCTATCTATCTATCTATCTAGATAGATAGATAGAGATATATCCATATATCCTGATATCTAGATAGATAGATAGATAGATAGATATCAAGGTAAAGAAGAAAACTTCTGGGAATCTTCACTGATTTGGCCCAGCATCATCAGATCAGTGAGAGTTACATATATAATTTTTAATTTTTTCTTGTATTTTTTCCATACTGGGGTTTACATCCAGGTCCTGATGTATACTGGACAAGTGCTCTACCATTGAGTTATACCTCCAGCCTAGTAAATTTGAACTTTCAAGTAACTATATAAGAAATATGAAGAAGAAACAGGCGACCACTATTATGGAAAGCAATATCGAGATTCCTTAGAAAATTTGGAATGGAACCACCATTTGATTCAGTTACCCGACTCCTTTATACCCAAAGGACTTAAAATCAGCATACTCCAGTGATGCAGCCACCTCAATGTTGACAGCAGCACAATTCACAATAGCTAAACTATGGAACCAACCTAGATGCCCTTCAGTGGATGGATAGATAAAGAAACTGTGACATATATACACAATGGAATATTACTCTGCCATAAAGAAGAATGAAATTATGACATTTGCTGCAAAATGGGTAGAACTGGAGAATATCATGCAAAGTGAAATAAGCCAATCCCCCAAAACCAAAGGCTGAATATTCTCTGTGATATGGTGGATGCTAACACACAATAAGAGGCGTGGGAAGGAAGAATAGAAGTTCATTAGATTAGGCAAAGGAGAAAAAAGGGAAAGGAGAGGGAGGGGAATAGGAAAGACAGTGAAATTAATCAGACAAAATATTCCTGTCTTTGTGTATGAATACATGACAAGGTTAACTCCACATCATGCACAACCACAAGATTGGATCCTAATTAAAATAACTTATACTCCATGTATGGATGATATGCCAAAAATATACTCTACTGTCATGTATATCTAAAAAGAACAAATAATAATAATAATAAAATAAGTGGGTGCAATTTAGTCTTAAATACATATTTAATTAAGCCCAATATTTTGAAACCTTATCACCCAACATGTAATCAGTAAAAAATTAACCAGACATTACACATTTCCCTTTTTTCATACTAAGTCTTCTAATCATCTCAATACAGACAAACCACATGGCAAGCGCTGCATAGCCACACTTTTCTAGTGGCTCCCACACTGAGCAGCACAAAAATAGATAATAAGTTACTGGAAGGGAGGAGTGGAAATGAAGAAGAAAAGCCTTGTGGGCTATAGGTTTAGGGACAGTTTTGGCAACAGGAAGAACTTTGAAGACAGCCATGAGCTGTCAGGTCAATGTGCAGACTTGCGGGGTGGCATGTACTTAGACATGGCTCAAATTTTCAGGGAGTGAAAGTATTTGAGTTATTTTGAAGTTAATTTGGGTGGATGGACTGTGTTACTTCAGATGTACCTCCTTGAAACTGAACTGCTTGGGCCTGCCCATATGAGGACTATCTGTCCAATCATGGATGATGGAAAGAGAAATGAAAGTGTCAAGTAGGAAGATGTTGGTGGCTGTGGGCCTTGCCCATGTGGAGAGATAGGCAGGGGCCAGAGCTCTGTCCTTATCTACATCTGCACAAAGAATGCCTGTCACACATCTGGAATCAATAACAGCCAACCCAGGAGGGCATGAAGTCAGCATATCAATCACAAGCAAGAGAGGATATCAATTGAAATGTCTGTTGGCCTTAGGCAACAATGATCTAGAAACCCTTGGGAGGTACAGGCACAGCTTGGGCCCGGATCCTAACACAGAGAATAATGTGGGCTGCTTTCCTGGGTGCAGAAACAGGGGCACACAGGAGCACACCACCCCTTAGCTCTCAGGGGCACCACAATCAGAACATGAACAGGAGAGAACGGCACGCAGGTGCGCATGCAGCTAAGTTCCGAGGGTTAGCATCGTGTAGACAAGAGCTTTGGACTCATCCTATATTGTGCAACAGTTGAACATCCCCAAATAGCATGTCAGCACTTTCTAGCGACCTAGTCTCGTGAGATTCTGTGAAGGAAATACCACACTGTCCTGCGAGAGTAATCCCAGGTGTCAGGGCCCCTGGGATAATCCCATTGATATGAGTCCTGAAGTTGCTCGAAACATCTGGTTGACCCCATTTAGGGGAAAGAGGACCAGAGATACTGCAAAGGGAAGATATGAGGACCAGGACCCACATGATTGCTTGTCTTGGGGTATCCTGCCCAGATGGCACCAATGGTTCTCGCTGTTCCCAGGCATTGGAGGAGATCTAGAAAATTTCGAGATATTTACTCCAAAGTGAAGGACCCTCAGAGATATGGGGCCCAGGCCAGAGACTTCACTTTCTGGACCTAGGGACACTTGGGAGGAAGCTCTACCAGAATAAGGGAACGTAAATCAATACCAAATGGGGAGACAGAGCCACGGAGAGTCTTGCCGATACCAAGCCCTTGAGGCCAATTCTCCCCTGTAATGATCAGTTTTGGCAGCCAACAAGTTTGCTTTCTGACTAGTTCATTTGCATTGTTTCTCTGTCACACACAATTAAAACAGACCTGGCTGATGCTGAATTGCTCAATGCCTTCAAGACCAAATTTGTGGTTTCCTTCCTTAAGGGAGCCATTCTGCTCCTCCAAGCCCCACGGCTAAGGATGGTCCTCTCTCCTACAGGTCCAGACGGGCACCAGAGGGGCTGAGCAAGCTGAGCTGCTGCAAAGGCAGGTGCGTCAAGTCACCTGCCTCCTGGGATTGCATAAGAATGGAGGGAGACAGCAGAATGGAAGAAGGGGACCAAGAGGAGGGAAGAGGTGAGGAAAGGGGAAGCTGCTGGGAAATGAAATTAGCCAAATAATGATATGTACTTGCACAGATATGTAACAACAAATCCCCAAGTATGTGTGATTACAATGCATCAATAAGAAAATCATCTCTCTCCCTGGAAAAGAACATGTGAGTGGAAGGTCAGCCCCATACACGAAGGATGGGACTCTGTTTTTTTTTTCCCCAAGAAATTTTCTCCGTGTCTTCATAAACAGATTTATCCCACCCAGCTCAAAGTGCCTCAGTGGCTTCCCAATGCTCCAGAGTCAACTGTGTGACCTGGCCCTGCCTGCTCTTTCATCTCATTCACTCCCCACTCCTCTGTGCACTCTACCCACTCTAGATTTCTTCCTGTTTCTTTACCATGCCCAAATCAGTTCTACCTTACAACCTTTGCACAGCCATCTAGAATACTCTCTCCTATGTCAACTTTTTTTAATCATTCAAATCTCACTTTAAAGAAGACCAAGAGGTCTTCCCTGATCCCAAGCACTCTCTATCACCCTATTTTAATTTCCTAATAGCAACTTCTACTATTTGGTTTGATTTGTTGGTCATTTACCATCTGTCTCCCCACTATACGCAAACTCTTGGTAGGAATCTTATATCTTGTTTATTGCTATATCACCAGTATCTAGAAGAATACCTGGCACATAGCAGATGCTCAACAAATATTTTATCAGTCACATAAACTGAATGCATGCAGGCTGTTCCCATTGACAGATATGGCTTGTCTTCTCAGGCATATCATCTTCTCAGCTCTTTGACAAAGTTTAGCTGACTTATTTTTCTGGCTTACCTGATGATCCATGAGCACCTATTGTGCACAGTTTCTGTCAGAAGTGATAACCAGACATGCTTCTTAACCTCTTCCAAAAGTTCAGGCTGAGAGAAAGACAGACGCACAGGCAAATACAAGACAATATGGAAAGTGCTTTGATGGTGCTGAGCACTCTTGCAGGTAATAGAGGAGAGCACGACCTTTAGATGGTCACAAGAGGTTCAGGTGGTGAAGTCAGGGAAAGTCACAGGGAGAGATGCTTGGGATGTGGGTATTTTCCTTTCTTGTAACATCTCACCATTATGAATTTTTTAAAAAATTTGTTCTTTTTAGCTATACATGACAGTAGAGTGTGCTTTAAAAGAGGTTCTCGGGCTGGAGTTGTGACTTAGTGATAGAGAACTTGCCTAGTATGTATGAGGCTCTGCTATAAATAAATGAATAAAATAAAGGTCCATCAACACCTGAAAAAAAATTTAAAAGAGGTTCTCCCCACTCTTGTCACTCCTTAAAGTGTTGGTAAAGAGTGACAAGCATGAGCAACTTGTTTTGAAAGAGGGGAAGGGAGAACCCCAAATACTTGGATGAGCTTGGATGATTTGTTCCATTTATGTGTCAACAGCCAATTAGATTATTTATGCCCAACTAGGGGATTTAATATCTGGTTTTAGGGTTGTCTTATAATCTTTAAATTAGCTAACTGCCTGTCCTATCCTGAATGGAGCCAAGGAGATGTCAGGAGACACCATAGAGGGTAGTGGGGCTTCCTGTCTATGGAGTGCCCAGGAGGACAACCAGCCAGTTGTGTCCCTGTGAAGGACATTTCTCAGGAGCACTCTGTAGTCCCAAGTCTTCATCCCGTTGCCCCGAGGGGTTCGCACCTTAGTTCAGCCCCATCAGACAGCAGGGTGGCACCCTGCTCTTCACCAGGGAGGCTGACTCACCTCTACCTGTCAGACAGCAGCGAAAATGAAATGCTGAAGACCAGGGAAATAAAGGCCAGATCCCCAGGTCTTCTCAGCTGAAGGAATCTGCACACACGGATGCATCAGAGGTTACTCACTCTGCTTTGGAGCCCTTGTCTAAACTTTGTCTAGCAGAAGGATCATGTCTCATTGCCAGAATGAGGCAATGTCCAGCTCCTTATGGCTAAATCATGAATCAGTCATAACAGGGAGAATGGATTTTTATTTTTCCAGGGGAAGCCTGAAATCCATTTTCTGTTAGAGTAGATGCACACACGCACACAGGCAAGATGATCTGGATGGATGAGGCCTTTGTAAATTGAAATCCATGCAACATACAGGCCATCTTGCTCTAAAGAAATCTAACAGATGCAGAGATGAACTAGAGAAGCTGGAATTGGGCACAAAAGACAGCAGCCCCGGCACTAAGGCTGGACACTGGGAGTTATGTGTTCTTTCTGTTCCTTTGGCCTCGAGAGGTATCAGTCAGCCCAAGGTCAGCCGATCCCTCTTTTCTGCAGCATTCCCACGGAATCACAGCATTCGAAACAGATGATGAGTGTTGGAGTCAGAGACATATTGGAAACTATCTAGACCAATCTCCTCATTTGTAAACAAAGCAGTAAGCTCCAGAAGGGAGCCTTGCCTTGTTCGAGGTCACACGGCAAGTCCACACTGGAGTCAGGAAAGAAAGTCAAAGTTTCTGATCCCCAGTCCACCTCATCCCAGGGCACCACAATAACACACTGTCTGGGGCTGCTAGTTTCCATGAGTCTGTTGTAGCTCCCCAGTGACACTCTAATCTCTGCTGACTGCTTACAGTGCTTTATTCTGTGATCCCCATAGTTCCTTAATTAGAAGGTTTCTTAGGACTTCAGTTTTAAAATGATGTTTGGCTTCAGAATGGAACATACTTCATTAGGTACTTTGAGACCACTGTAATTTTACTTAGCACAGATCTTGTTCTCGGAAAGTTTAGAATGAAATAAAGAAACAAGCAGGTAAATAGTATATGCAGTATAAATATACTGATTTGTTTTAAGTATAACATTTATTAGATGCTTTTGCAAAACTGGTATGTAAAAACTGTTATTTTATATTGTTCTTTGTATCTTTAAACATGCATCCTAAGTTAAAAAGGTATATAATTACATTTTTTTTAATATTTATTTTTTTTTAGTTCTTGGCGGACACAACATCTTTGTTGGTATGTGGTGCTGAGGATCGAACCCGGGCCGCACGCATGCCAGGCGAGCGCGCTACCGCTTGAGCCACATCCCCAGCCCGAAAAAGGTATATAATTACATTTGAAAACAAAATTTAAAATGTCAAAAAAATCTATAATAAAAACTCACTTTTTGTGGTTTCATTATAAAAATAAATACATAAAAAAAATAAAATGATGATTGGTTAATAACCCCCTACTGAGCTGCTCCCCACTTCTCATGCAAATACCTAAGACAATGTTGCAGAGTGTCAAAAGCTTGTTCTGTGAATTAGAGTTAATAGTCAACTAAATACCAGGGAAGAAACTGGGTTAAAATACTAGGATCACCCCTGCTGTGTGCCACAGAGCCCATCCCTAAGACCAGAACAGAGAATGAGCCATCCAAGAGCTGGGAAGCTGCCTCCTAGGGTGCTCTGGCTTCAAGGGCTCCCCATCCTCATGGTCTAGGGTGGTTGGATAAACAAAGCAGAAAGTCGGGGTGCATGTGGAGGAACTGGGACCCAGAGGGGAGTCCCACAGACATGCACAACTGCGCCAGTTTATAGAGAGCAGAGTCTGGAAGAAGGCATTCCGGGGCACCATTGTTTCTGTACATCCTGTTTCTTTAGGATGTAACTTATGTTGACGTAGAAAAAAATGGATTTCAGTTTAATGGATTTCAGGAGGCGAAAACCTGTTGGTTCCAGGAGCAAGGGCTAGAAGCTGTGTACTGCAATCTGCTACTAAATCATTTATTGAACAGAGCTTTTGATAGACTCCCAAGATGCCAGAGGCAGCAACAAGCATCAACCCCTACCTGTCTCCTGGAAATTGATGGATCTAGGTAGATCTTCCACTACTTGAAGATGAGTGGAAAAGAAGAAAATAACTATGGAACTTCCGGAAATGCTTTCAGGTTTGCAATTAAAAATGTTTTTTTTTTTTTTTAAAATACAATATTAGGAAAACAAAACATAACAACCCCACAGGTCAACAAGGAGCTGAGCTGACACCATAGGAAAGTGAATCATAGGAAAGTGAATATGGATAAGCATTAGATTCAAAGAGAAAGCAGATGATAAAAGTAAAATGCTGCAAATGACAGGGAAGAAAAGGATAAGGGGTTCTCATTCTCCATTCTACCACATCCAAGAATTAGAGAATTTCTTTTTTTTTTCTTTTTTTTTATTGGTTGTTCACAACATTACAAAGCTCTTGACATATTTCATACATTAGATTGAAGTGGGTTATAAACCCCCAATTTTACCCCAAATGCAGATTGCAGAATCACGTTGGTTACACATCCACAATTTTACATAATGCCCTATTAGTGACTGTTGTATTCTGCTACCTTTCCTATCCCCTACTATCCCCCCTCCCCTCCCCTCCCATCTTCTCTCTCTACCCCATCTACTGTAATTCATTTCTCTCCTTGTTTATTTTCCCATTCCCCTCACAACCTCTTATATGTAATTTTGTATAGCAATGAGGGTCTCCCTTCATTTCCATGCAATTTCCCTTTTCTCTCCCTTTCCCTCCCATCTCATGTCTCTGTTTAATGTTAATCTTTTCTTCCTGCTCTTCCTCCCTGCTCTGTTCATAGTTGCTCTCATTATATCAAAGAAGACATTTGGTATTTGTTTTTCAGGGATTGGCTAGCTTCACTAAGCATAATCTGCTCTAGTGCCATCCATTTCCCTGCAAATTCTATGATTTTGTCATTTTTTATTGCTGCATAGTACTCCATTGTGTATAGATGCCACATTTTTTTTATCCATTCATCTATTGAAGGGCATCTGGGTTGGTTCCACAGTCTAGCTATTGTGAATTGTGCTGCTATGAACATCGATGTGGCAGTATCCCTGTAGCATGTTCTTTTAAGGTCTTCAGGGAATAGTCCGAGAAGGGCAATAGCAGGGTCAAATGGTGGTTCCATTCCTAGCTTTCCCAGGAATCTCCAAACTGCTTTCCAAATTGGCCGCACCAATTTGCAGTCCCACCAGCAATGTACAAGTGTACCCTTTTCTCCACATCCTCGCCAGCACTTGTTGTTGTTTGACTTCATAGTGGCTGCCAATCTTACTGGAGTGAGATGGTATCTTAGAGTGGTTTTGATTTGCATTTCTCTGACTGCTAGAGATGGTGAGCATTTTTTCATGTACTTGTTGATTGATTGTATGTCCTCCTCTGAGAAGTGTCTGTTCAGGTCCTTGGCCCATTTGTTGATTGGGTTATTTGTTGTCTTATTGTCTAATTTTTTGAGTTCTTTGTATACTCTGGATATTAGGGCTCTATCTGAAGTGTGAGGGGTAAAAATTTGTTCCCAGGATGTAGACTCCCTATTTACCTCTCTTATTGTTTCTCTTGCTGAGAAAAAACTTTTAAGTTTAATTAAGTCCCATTTGTTGATTCTTGTTATTAACTCTTGTGCTATGGGTGTCCTATTAAGGAATTTGGAGCCCGACCCCACAATATGTAGATCGGAGCCAACTTTTTCTTCTATCAGACGCAGAGTCTCTGATTTGATATCAAGCTCCTTGATCCATTTTGAGTTAACTTTTGTGCATGGCGAGAGAAAGGGATTCAGTTTCATTTTGTTGCATATGGATTTCCAGTTTTCCCAACACCATTTGTTGAAGATGCTATCCTTCCTCCATTGCATGCTTTTAGCCCCTTTATCAAATATAAGATAGTTGTAACTTTGTGGATTAGTCTCTGTGTCCTCTATTCTATACCATTGGTCCACCCGCCTGTTTTGGTACCAGTACCATGCTGTTTTTGTCACTATTGCTCTGTAATATAGTTTGAAATCTGGTATCGCTATACCGCCTGATTCACACTTCCTGCTTAGAATTGCTTTTGCTATTCTGGGTCTTTTATTTTTCCATATGAATTTCATGATTGCTTTATCTATTTCTACAAGAAATGCCGTTGGGATTTTGATTGGCATTGCATTGAACCTATAGAGAACTTTTGGTAATATCGCCATTTTGATGATGTTAGTTCTGCCTATCCATGAACAGGGTATATTTTTCCATCTTCTAAGATCTTCTTCTACTTCTCTCTTTAGGGTTCTGTAGTTTTCATTGTATAAATCTTTCACCTCTTTTGTTAGGTTGATTCCCAAGTATTTTATTTTTTTTTTTGAGGATATTGTGAATGGAGTGTTTTTCCTCATTTCCGTTTCAGAAGTTTTGTCGCTGATATACAGAAATGCCTTTGATTTATGCGTGTTGATTTTATATCCTGCCATTTTGCTGAATTCATTTATTAGTTCTAGTAGTTTCTTTGTAGACCCTTTTGGGTCTTCTAGGTATAGAATCATGTCATCTGCAAATAGTGATAGTTTAAGTTCTTCTTTTCCAATTTTTATGCCTTTAATTTCTTTCATCTGTCTAATTGCTCTGGCCAGTGTTTCGAGAACTATATTGAATAGAAGTGGTGATAGAGGGCATCCCTGTCTTGTTCCGGATTTTAGAGGTAATGCCTTCAACTTTTGTCCATTCAGAATGATGCTAGCCTGAGGCTTAGCATAGATAGCTTTTACAATGTCAAGGTAAGTTCCTGTTATCCCTAGTTTTTCTAATGTTTTGAACATAAAGGGATGCTGTACTTTGTCGAATGCTTTCTCTGCATCTATCGAGATGATCATATGGTTCTTATCTTTAAGTCTATTGATGTGGTGAATAACATTTATTGATTTCCGTATGTTGAACCATCCTTGCATCCCAGGGATGAATCCTACTTGATCATGGTGCACAATTTTTTTTGATGTGTTTTTGTATTCGATTCGCCAGAATTTTATTGAGGATTTTTGCATCTAGGTTCATTAGAGATATTGGTCTGTAGTTTTCTTTCTTTGAGGTGTCTTTGTCTGGTTTCGGAATCAGGGTGATGTTGGCCTCATAGAATGAATTTGGAAGAGCTCCCTCTTTTTCTATTTCCTGAAATAACTTGAAAAGTATTGGTATTAATTCTTCTTTAAAGGTTTTGTAAAACTCCGCTGTATATCCATCCGGTCCTGGGCTTTTCTTGGTTGGTAGTCTTTTAATGGCTTCTTCAATTTCATCCATTGATATTGGTCTGTTCAAATTGTGTGTATCCTCCTGACTCAGTCTGGGCAAATCATATGACTTAAGAAATTTATCGATGTCTTCACTATCTTCTATTTTATTGGAATATAGGTTTTCAAAATAATTTCTAATTGTCTTCTGTATTTCTGTAGCATCTGTTGTGATATTGCCTTTTTTATCCGTATGTTAGTAATTTGAGTTCTCTCTCTTCTTCTCTTCGTTAGCATGGCTAAAGGTCTGTCGATCTTATTTATTTTTTCGAAGAACCAACTTTTAGTTTTGTTAATTTTTTCAATAGTTTCTTTTGTTTCAATTTCATTGATTTCCACTCTGATTTTAATTATTTCTTGCCTTCTGCTACATTTGCTTTTGTTTTGCTCTTCCTTTTCTAGGGCTTTGAGATGAAGTGTGAGCTCATTTATTTGTTGTTTTTTTCTTTTTTTGAGGAATGACCACCAGGCGATGAATTTTCCTCTTAAAACTGCTTTCATTGTGTCCCATAGATTCCGATATGTTGTGTCTATATTTTCATTTATCTCTAAGAATTTTTTGATTTCCTCCTTTATGTCTTCTGTAACCCATTGATCATTCAGTAACATATTGTTCATTTTCCATGTGATGTAGGATTTTTCCTTCCTTCTTTTATCATTGATTTCCAGTTTCATTCCATTATGATCAGATAAAATGCATGGTATTATCTCCACCCCTTTATATTTACCGAGGGTTGCCCTATGGCATAATATATGGTCTATTTTTGAGAAGGATCCATTTGCTGCTGAGAAAAAAGTATATCCATTTGATGATGGTTGATATATTCTATATATGTCAGTTAAGTCTAGGTTATTGACTGTGATATTGAGTTCTATAGTTTCTTTATTCAACTTTTGTTTGGAGGATCTGTCCAATGGTGAGAGAGGTGTGTTGAAGTCACCCATAATTATTGTGTTGTGGTCTATTTGATTCTTGAACTTGAGGAGAATTTGTTTTATGAATGTCGCAGCACCATTATTTGGTGCATAAATATTGATAATTGTTATGTCTTGTTGGTGAATGGTTCCTTTTAACAGTATATAATGACCTTCTTTATCCCTTTTGATTACCTTAGTCTTGAAGTCGATTTTATTCGATATGAGGATGGCCACCCCTGCTTGCTTACGAGGACCGTGTGCGTGGTATATTTTTTCCCATCCTTACACCTTCAGCCTGTGTATGTCTTTTCCAATCAGATGTGTCTCCTGGAGGCAGCATATTGTTGGATTTGTTTTTTTAATCCATTATACTAGCCTATGTCGCTTTATTGGAGAGTTTAAGCCATTAACATTCAGAGTTACTATTGATATATGGTTTGTACTTCCATCCATGTTTGATTGTTTATCCTTTTTTTAAAAAATTTAGTTTGTTTCTCCATGATTATCTTTCCCCTTGCCCTCTGTCTTTACTGAGGCACTTCCCACTGATGGTTTTGGTTATTGTTTTTCATTTCTTCCTCGTGTAGTGTTTTGCTCAAAATGCTTTGCAATGCTGGTTTTCTGGCTGCAAATTCTTTTAACTTTTGTTTATCATGAAAGATTTTTATTTCGTTGTCATACCTGAAGCTTAATTTTGCTGGATACAGAATTCTTGGTTGGCATCCATTGTCTTTCAGTGTTTGAAATACATTGTTCCATGACCTTCTTGCTTTCAGTGTCTGTGATGAAAAATCCGTTGTTAACCTTATTGGTTTACCCCTGAATGTAATCTGTGTCCTTTCTCTTGTAGCTTTTAATATTTTCTCTTTGTTCTCTATATTGGATATCTTCATAACAATGTGTCTTGGCGTTGGTCTACTGTGATTTTGTGTGCTCGGTGTCCTGTATGCATCTTCAATTTGTATATCTGTTTCCTTTTTTATTTCTGGAAAGTTTTCTGTAAATATTTCATTCAGCAGGTTACTCATTCCCTTGGTTTGAATCTCTGTACCTTCTTCTATCCCGATGACTCGTAAGTTTGGTTTTTTATGTTATCCCATAACTCTTGGATGTTTTTCTCGTGATTTTTTACCAGCCTTTCTGAGTTGGCTAGACTCTTTTCCAGATGATATATTTTGTCTTCATTATCTGATGTTCTGGCTTCTACTTGCTCCACTCTGTTAGTGATACTCTCAATTGAGTTTTTAATTTGGTTTATCGTTTCCTTCATTTCTAGAATTATTGTTTGATTATTTTTTATAATCTCTATCTCCTGATAAAGATGCTTAACTTCTTCTTTTATCTGTTTATGTAATTCATTCTCAATGTGTTCTTTCGCTGCTTGAATTTGCTGTCTCGTATCCTCTTTAAGGTTCCATTCCATCTGTCTAAGGTATTCCTTGAGTTCTTTATATGACCATTTTTCTGATGACTCTAGGTCCTCCTGAATATTTAGGCTGTCCTGCATTGTTTGTACTCCTTTTCTTCCTTGCTTTTTGAAGCTGCTCATGTTACTTCTTGTTCTGTTTGACTGATGAGTTACTGTTTACTCCTATAAATTTATTTGATGCTGTAGCCGCAGGTTTCAATGAAGTTATCTCCTCTACTGCAGTCTCGAGTTAGCAATTTTTAATTCCCACCTTCTTACCACCTTCACTTTCCTTTTGTAAAACCATTTCCTGGCTTTCAGGGTTCTCAGCTTTCTCCCAGTGATTTGTTTCGAGCTTCTGCTTAGCACAGAAACCTGGGCTCCAGATCCAGGACAGAAGCCTACAAAAAGCATTAGAGAATTTCTTAAGGAATAAACTCAAATGATTGGAGCAGAAGCAGTAATGAAAGAAATAATTGCAAAAATTTATTTAGTGTGCAAATTGAAATGGCTTATGGTATAAGTAAAAATAGACTTGATGGAATCATCTAGGAAAGAGTTACCCAAGCAAGTCTGAGACTACCATCTGAAGAAAGTTCTGTTTGTGGGGGTCTGAGAACTGGATATAGAACTTTCCCTAAGTGACAATTGTGGCTTGTTAAACTATTTTTATAAACCATGTGGTTTATGCTGAACATATGTTTTTCTCCTGGGCATCTAGAATTTTGGACTATGCTAGGTAGTCTTCCTACCTTATCAGACCCCAAGGACAAAACTTGAGTTCTTAGTCTCTAATGGGCTTCTCTGGGGTAAATAGATGTCATATATTTTGTTCCATTTTCCTGGCTGGGGAAAGAGTGAGCTCTGTATGGCCCCTAATGGGGAGAAGAGAGCATAAGGAAGCCACAGATTCCATGAGACAGTGCCTGTGACTTTTCCCCTCTGAGCCAATTGCATTTGTATCTTTACTATATGTCTATAATAAATCTTAGCCAGGAGTAAACTTTATGACAAGTTTTGTGAGTCATTTTAGTAAATTTCCAAATATAGGGTTGGCCTTGGAGAATCCCTGACACAGGCACTTCACTTAAAACATATTCTAGAAACATATTTGAATTCTAAGACTAATTTACTTTTATATCAGAAGTATCAGGAGAAGACAAACTATCTTACAAAGAATATAAGAATTTTCCTTTGCTACCTTAAATGGAGCAGCCTTAGAAAGTTTTGAAGGGAGAAGAATGAGGCCAAATAATTCTGCAGCCTTCATATGAAGGCAGATGACAGATATGCAATGGCTCAAAACAGACAAATGGTAGTGACAGAGATGATGAGCCTTAAAGAATGTGACAATGGGGGAATCTAGATATGCAGTTCTTCTTTAATGGAGCATAGATCCCAATTGAAAAAAAAATCCACTTGGATTGTTTTACTGGAAAATTCTGTGTTTTTATGCTTAGCCCTTTGCTATTTCCCTCAGCTGTCCTTTTGCTTCTAAAATTTTAACAAGACGAACAAATTGATTTCTTGTGCCGTATCTTTCATCCCACAATTTAGGAGTCATATGTCATGGCTATGCAGCATAGGTCTATTTTAATATGGGCAAAAATTAAAAGGATAGAACAGATCGCAATTTATATGAATTAATGAAGTTAATGAGGTTTTTTCATAGAGTAGGATTTTGAGCCACATCTGAGCTCTATGGGAAAGAATGAAGGAATCAGTAAGCGATGCCTGACTGGAGGAGCAATGGAACATGGTAGTACACCCTGCAGTTGTGTGCTTTCCCTGATCTACATATTCAGAATACTATGGTTTAAAAATTAACAAGCAAATCTTAATTTTGCCCAATAATTTTGTTAATAAACAAGATCATTTATATTTTGAGAAACGTGAGTAACAATTTTCTGCTTTTAAAAAATTCACTCCCATTGAGCAACCTGGGTCATTTAGTGCATGTGTTTTTTCATGTATGATAAAATCAAAACAATCATATACAATTATTATCTATCATCAAGTCCTCATTTAAGTAGCTTTTTTATTTACCTTTAAGGGCTTTGTGGTTAACTGTGCTCTAAAAAGAAATTATATAGAATGATCTCAATTGTATAAAAGTAATCCATCTTAAAGTCATTGAGGACATTTAGCCAAGTGTTAAGTATACCTCTGGGTAGTGCACTTTTGGATGATCTTTAATTTTATTCTATTATTTATCCTGGTTCCTCTGTTCACCTTCTGCCCACTCCCAGATCCATTTCCAGCATTCTATACTTTGCTCTGTGACTCCAGATGCTGTAACCTTTGTAGGCCACATGGCTCAGGCTTTCTTGCTCTCTGTTTGGGTTTGGTCAATGGAGGTGTCTGGAAAAGATTAGAGGGAGGAGAAAGGAGAGGCCAGGCAACATAACACTCAAATAATCCTGGCATACCATGGATTTCTCTGCAGTACGGTGGGATCACTCATGTACAAATATTGCTGCTCTCTTTCCTATTTTTTGGATATTCTTCATCATGCACATAAAAAAATTATGTCATCTTTATAGGCTTCACAAATTAGAAACTACTCCAAAACTTGTTTGCTTATAGGACTCAATTCCTTTTTCTGTGGGGAGGAAATACAGGAGGCAACAGGGGGAAGGGGCCAAGGTTGAAGGATGAGGTGAGGATGTGATAAATTCTGTGATAACAAACAGATTATATCCTAACTTTGGACACTAGAAATTGGATGCAGTTCTATCTCTGTTGAAAATAATTTGAGTGGTAAAATGTTAACTTTATAATAAATCTGTGGAAAATTAAGTGACTGTTATGGTTTGAATGTGAGGAGTTCCCCAAAAGCTCACATGTGAGACAATGTGAGAGGGTTCAGAGTGGAAATGATCGGGCTGTGAGAAACTTAATCCAATCAATGAATTAATCACCTGATGGGATTAATTGATCGCTGGTGAAGGCAGGTGGGATGTGGCTGGAGGAGGTGGGGCACTCAGGGGATAGCTTTGGGGTATTTATTTTGTATCTGGTGAGTGAAATCTCTCTGTTTTCTGATCAACATGTGAGCTGCTTTCCTCTGCCACACTCTCTGTCTCACCTGGAGCCCTGAGGAATAGAGCCAGCCTTCTATGAACTAAGACCTCTGAAACTGTGAGCCCTCAAATAAACTTTTCCTCTTCTCCAATTGTTCTGGTCAGGTCTTTTAGTCACAGTAGTGAAAAAGCTGACTAAAACAGTGACATTTTGATTTTTAAGAAAACATCCAAATGTCATTAATTATATAAAAAATGGTGAGCTCTTCCTTACAACTTTGAAACATCAGACCAAAACCAAATGTAAATAAAATTTTCTCTTATAGGTGTATTAGAAATAAAACAACAATTTGCAATTTCAATTTTGAATGATAGGATCATATCTATATTCAATGCTAACATTTACTTAACACTGTTAGAAAGACAGAAGGAAACTCTATGTAAACAAAATAGTGAAGTAAGAAAGTGCAAAGAAAAAGATTGATAGATTAGCAACATAATTTTTTTTTAAGATGGGGTGTCCCTATGTTGCCCAGACTGAGCTCAAAATTCCTATTCTTCTCCCTTACTCCCTACCCCCCAAGTAGCTGCGATTACAGGAGCATACCACTGCACCCAGTTTGCTACAAAATGTTTTAAAACCTCTTTCACAAAAACATCACAAGTAAGATAAAAAAGGCAAATGACAAATGCAGACACTTGTCTGTAACAACAAACTCAGATACTTGTCTGTAACATAGTGGACAAAGAAAAAAGCTTTTGCAAGCTAATTTTAAAATGAATTACATTATAATCAACTGGGCAAAGAGTAGAATGAGAGGATTTACAGAAGAATAAGTTAAAAATTGTAAAGAATGAATAAAATGCTGAGTACTAAAAAAGGAATTAAAGTTTAAGTCATAAACAAAAAAAATTATCAATTTGATAGATGAAAGATTATAATACCCAGTGTATCAAGGAGTACAAATTACAAGTTTTCTTGAAGGCTGCCCTCAACCCCTGCAATCTGGGTATTGAACTTGGGGCCTCACATATGCTATGCAAGAACTCTCCCACTTGGTCACATTCCCAGTCTTCCTTGCAGGCATTTTGTCTCATCTTTTAAAACTCTTTAAAGAATGCTGCCCGGTTGGCTGGACTAGAAGCACATCACGGAGATTGTCTTGAGGATATCTGAATTGATCTATCATCTCACAGTTATGATGGCAATTTGGAACAATCCAAAATCAGGGGGTTTGCTAAATAGATTTGTCATGGTTTGAATCTGGAATGCTCACGTGTCCCCAGTGCAACAATGTGTGTATGTGGGGTGGGGGTGGGGGCTTCTGGGAAGTGATTGGATCATGAGTTTTCTGACCACATCAGCGGATTAATCCACTGACTGCTGAATGGCCTACTGGAAGTTGGGACCTAGCTGGAGGAAGCAGGTCACTGGGAGTGTACCCAGAAGGTTATAATTATCTTCTTTCTGGCTCTTTCCTCTCCTTCTATCTCTGCTTCCTAGCTGCTTTGAGCTGAGCAGCTTTCCTCTACCACACCCTTCCACTATCATATTCTGACTTTTATCAGACCCAGAAAAATGGAGCTGTCTGACTGTGGACCCAAACCCCTGAAACCGTGAGCCAAAATAAGTCTTCCTACTTCTAAGTTGTTCTGGTCAGATATTTGATCAAGCATTTTAGTGATGAAAAGATAACACAAGGTTCAAGTTAATGTATGTAATTAGATATCTGCAGCTGTTGGAATCATGGGGTCAGGACAATTGAGAAAGCAGTCCAGATCTATTGTTTAGTGAAAACTGGGACACACGAAGACACTGCATTCCACATATGTGTATGTGGGGTGGCTGAGAGCTGTGAACTGGAGTTGCCCAGGCGGCAACTGGTCCCTTTGCATCTCTCTGGAGAGTCTTGGGCAGATTCTAAACTGCATATGTGAGAAATTCTATTAATAAAAGCACTTACCTAGTAGGGTTGAATATGCAGCCTGAGGTCATCCCACAAAGTACTGAGTACACTCCCTAACGTAGAAGTGCGCATTAGGTCGTGATTACATTTTAAAAAGCAATGTTGTAATCTATTCAGGAAAGAATAGATTGGCAGAACGCATGCTAAGACTTTTGGTAGTGGGACTGTCACTTCTTTTCCACTCAGTTTTCTGCATCAAATGTAAATAACATTTAGAATGTTAAAATATATACACAGGCAAAATACCACTTTTACAAGGAGGTTTCAAGGAGTCTTGGGAAAACAGCTGAAATCCATCTTTCTAGGAAGAAAAGGAAGAAGCAATGACTAAATGAGGAGGAACCACCCCCACACTCTAGGAAACACAAGCTCCCTAACCCCTGGACCCGCCTGCCCGGTGGAGGTGGAGGACCGAATTGCCGCCAGCCGGGCGCTGGGTCAAGGCGCATGGCCGCACTTGCGCAGGCTGCACACTGCCCCATTGTCTAAGGAACGCGCCCCACTAAAGTCAACGAGAAACAGATGTCGAAGACTGCTCCTGCTCTTGCACACCTCTGATTTCAGCTTGTTTTGAGCCGCCCGCGCCAGCGGGGCAATCTGCTTTTCATTTCAGAGGCAGAGGAAAGCCACAGAGGAAGGAGGGAGGGAGGCCATAGATTTTAGGGTGTCGGGGGAGTTGATGCAATAATAATCCAGTTCCCCCCTACTTTGAAAAGCAAGGCGGTCCAACCCGGCAGGATGCCTGTAGCCCGGGACTGTAAACTCCAGCTCACCTCCGGCTGCCTCCGCTCAGGCAAACCCACACCGGAACCTGTGGGCTGGATCCTAGGCTCTTAGGACCAGCGGGGGACGAGTTCAAATGGGGCTTTTGCAGTTTGCACTGTGTGGAGGAGCCCTGCAGCCAATCACAGCAGGAAACAGGTCCCAGCCTGGGAAGAATCTGGACCTGGGGGCCCCCTGGGGAATCATTATAGACACTGGCAACCAGGGATAGCCATCTGGCCCATAGGGCTCCCTTCTCTTGCCTGAGGCATGAGATCATTGCATGGACTTTGAAAAAGGCTGTCTGGGATCCTTTCCCAGCTTCCTTGCTGTTTTACCTTAGGCAAACCACTTAGGCTCTCCAAGCCTCTAATTCCTCATCAGATAGGTGGACATGACACTTCATAGGAACTAGGAAGACTGCAGGAGATAATCCACTGGAAGGGTCTCACATAGCACATAGTAGTGCTTGATACATAGCTTCTTGGCCATCAGCTATTATATAATTGCAAGATTCTTTCTATGTCAATCCCTCTCCTCTTCACAAGGTGGCACGATTTCACATCAGGGCATGCTTTTGCGCATACCTTTTCACAGCCCCAACCAGTACAGTCACTGCCTGTGGATGGTATATGTACCACCTGTGGGTTTCACCTCTGGACACCTTCTCTCTGGAAATGACTCATGTCATTGGATGAGTCTGGACCATTGTGTGTGGTCACTGGGTGACAACTCAACTCAGCCCAGGATTCTCTCCCATCAGGCAGTTGTATAACAGGGGCAAAAGTCTCCTGAACCAAAGAATGGCTTGCCTGGGCTGGGGCTGGGGTTGGGGCTCAGTGGCAGAGCACTTGCCTAGCATATGTGAGGCTCTGGGTTCTATTCTTAGCACTTACATATAAATAAATAAAATAAGGTCCATTGACAAATAAATATATGCATACAGCTTAAAAAAAGAGAGAGAAAAAAAGAAAGAATGGCTTTGCTTTTTTGATAGCACCAGGAAAGAAATGCCATCCAGAGCCCTAATATAAGGGAGATTAGGAAAACCAAGCCCAGAGCACAGAATCAAAAAAATATAGTCAAGAAGAAAGGGGTGATGGACCCTTGTAGTGGTTAGAGACAAGACATTTCCCAAAAGTACCTATTAATGTAGAGATATTTAGAGGTTAAATGATTAGACTGTGAGAGCCGTAACCTAATCAGTGCATCCAAGTTTGAACGAAATGACGGGGTGATAACTGTAGGCAGGTAGGGCATGACAGAAGGAGGTGGCACTGCGGGTTTGCCCTGGAAGGGTGCACCTTCCCTGTGGCCCCTTTCTCCCTTTCTCTCTGTGCTTTCTGACCCTGCCCTGAGCAGCTTTCCTCTGCTGGGCTCTTCCCCTCACCTTGAGCCCAGAGCAATGGAGTCAGCCATCTATGGACTGAGACCTCTGAAACTGTGATCTCCAAATGAACTTTCTCATTTCCAAGTTGTTCTTATTGGATATTTTGATCACAGTGATGAAAAGCCAGCTAAATGTCCCCAAAGGAAGGAGAGCAAATGGAGAACGTATGAGCTGTGAAGTTGGCTGCTAACTGCAAAGACATCAAAGAAGGGACAGAGTTTCAAAAATGCTCTGGAAGAAGAAAAGTTCTGTGGTCTCTGGATGTGGCAGCAGGAAAGATCCCAAGAGAAAGACATTATCATCATGAAAGTCTTCTGGGGAACAAGAATCACAAAGATGCCAACATGACTGACAAACAAATTATAGGTGTAGGGAAAGAAAAGAAAGGGGCCTCGGCAGGTGCATGGTAATGTGATTTTCAGAGGGGTATTCTGCATCAAGGCATGTCCAAATTAGGTGAGGATGTGTTGAGCTGGCAGCTTTTCCTGAATGTGCTAATTACACTTTTTTGTTCTCAAACAAAAATAGATTATTTATCGTGAAGGCTAAAGTCCTGGGGACTGAGGGATCAACTTCTCTCAAGGAGCAGGTGGGTGGCTCTGAACAACAAAATCTCACATCTGTGCCACAACATAAATCACTTCTCATGGAGACTGGGTCTTATGCTCTGTCTCACAGAAGCTACTAGACCAGGGGCCTGGCAAGGATGAGCGTCCCCAGAGAAAAAGAGAATGTGGCAGTAAGAATTCACAGTGTATTTTCTTCTATCAGCCAGGGTAGGGGAGGTAATGCTACAGTAACAACCCCAAATCCTGGGGCTTTAAGCAACAAAGATTTATTTCTCATTTCTGCCATACATGCATTGTGGGTTGGCAGGAGTTTTGCTCCTCATCAGCCTTACTCAGGGATCCTGGCCAATGGAGCAGCCAGCATCTCAAACCTTGCTAGTCACTGGGGCCAAGAACAGAGAAGGGAGAGAAAGCACACACTGGCTCTTAACAGGTGAAGTGCATTACACCTGTTCACATTTCATTGGCAACAGTGAGACACATGGCATGCTGAATTGCAAAAAGGATGGAGAAGTACAATGTGACTGTGTGCTGCTCAGGAGACAAAAAGACAATATATGTGAATGGCCCTAAAGTCTACATCAGCCAGCGATCCCACGAACAGGCCTACCTGCTTGTCACTTGACTTTTCCTCCCCTCAGCCTGCACCCTTCTCTGCCCACCAAAATCTTCATGGCACATTTTGGCTGAGATGATTGATCACAATGCTTCCATCTTGAGTCCTTAATCATCCAATATAGAGAACACATGCTTAGAATGGGAGAGCAGAGCAGAATCTCTGAGAGCAGCTAGCCCAAGCCCTCTTCTTTTCAGGTAGAGAAACAGAATCAAAGAAAAAAAAAACATGTGATGGGTATAAATTCTAAGAGGGACCCCAAGCTTCCATGCCCTGTGTGACCTCCTTGTCTTGAGTGTAAGTGGGACCTGTAAATATGGGGAGATGCACTCCATGGATTCCCTTACTTTATGAGGCAGGTGTAATGGAAGCCACCATAAACCCTTTCCTGTTGGCCTGGCAGAATGTACACTGCCATACTATGAACTTCCTGGGGAGGGGGGCCATAAGGCAAGGACCTGAGCGTGAGGCCTCAGCCCTGCAACTATAGGTACTAGACTCTGACAAAAGTCTGAATAAACCTGGAAGAAGACCTTGAGCTCTAAATGAAAACACAACCCCAGCTGATAGGTTGATTTCAGCCTGTAGGATTCTGGCACTGAGAACCCAGCCACCCTGCACCCCAATTCCTGACCCAGAGACTGAGATTTAGGCCATGAAGTTTGAGATAATTTCTTCACTAATATAACATCAATACTTCATGGCAGTAGCTGTTCAACTCTCAGGCCTGTGGTTCTCTGATGGTCGTGCCCTTGGGCAAGTCTTTGCAGCCTGTGAGGTTGGCCAGACTTCACTATTGTCGTGGTCAGGCAAACAAGCTAGATCAACACCTGTCACTCTCTTTCCTCTCATTCTTTGCTCCATCCAAACGATCTTACACACCGGTGACAGGGGAGACTTACAAAAATATTGCTTCACCATGTCCTTCTCCTGCTCAAAAACTGACATCAATGCCCTTTTGCCTGAGACATTAATTCCAGGATTCTAATCCCAGTGTTCATGAGCTTCCAGACATTTCTGCTCCTGGTGTATAAAAAAATCCATCAGACCTGCTCTATTTCAGGTCTGATATATCCGCATGGTCCACTCACCTGCCAGGATTGCTCCCCCTGTGTGGCTTTCCCCAGCCTGCTTCCTGCGGCACTGCTGTTGGTCATTGGACTGGGCTTCCACATGCCACATGCTCCAATATAATACTATGCCCCGCAGCGACCCTCTCCCACTCCACTCTTTCATTCTCTGATGGTTCCATAGCACCTGACACAATCACTAGCATTCCTATGGTTGATTTTGTCCCACCAGATAAACTAGTAAACTTCCATGAGGATTGAATCTTTCAGATCTTCTCTACCTGCCAAGATTTTAAGATAAGGGCAACAACTATCCAGGTATAACACTGGAAACCAGAAAAGGCATCTGTAGTCATCATACCCCAAACGGTTATTTCCATCAATCAAATAAACTAAGAATCAGTTATTGGTGGTATGCTGATATATGAATAAATATCAAACACTTTGTGCTAAGCGTAAGGCACAAATAAACATCTAGAAAAAGTAAAACATCTGCATTGACAAGAGCAGATAAGTGGCTAGGGGCTCGGGATGATTGCAAAGGGGCTAGAGGAAGGATTGGGGGTGATGGAAATATTTGTTCTGCATTTTGATTGTGGTGACAGTGACATGTGTCACAATTCATCAAATTATACTTAAAGAGATGCATTTTATTATATGTAAATTATGCCTCAATAAGGTTGACAAAAAGAAAAAAAAATCTTTGAATATTCTGAGTCAACTAAAGATTTGTTGGAAATGTCATAGGCCATTCCCTTGTAAAATTGAGATCTGCACATAATTTGAAAAGAGTGAGCCCAAGAAAATACCTATAGACTTATCCTCACGTAGAACCATCTCTGAGACACAAACTCTTGAGCAGAGAGCAAAGATGTGACATTTCAGGTGAGTTAACCAACATAAAAAGGAGTTGTTCAGCTACACAAGTCCAGAAAAAGGAGAGAGAAGAGGGCAAAGGGGGGCCATGCATTCTGGAAGAAAGGCCTACATCTGTGGCTTCAAGGATGGTTTGGCTGCTTATTGGCCCCTCCCCATGCTGGGTGGTGAGGTGGGGTGCAGCTCTTTCCAAGGACTCACCATGGCCTTCAGGAAGAGATTTCTGAAGCAGATTCTCCATATAATGTAATGATTTGGATATGAGGTGTCCCAAAAAACTCCTGTTAATGCAGGGATATTCAGAGGTAAAATGATTAGATTCTGAGACCTGTAACCTAATCAGTCCATCCTAGTTTGAATGGACTGAGTGGATGGTAGCTGTAGGCAGGCAAGGCATGGCTGGAGGAGGTGGGTCACTTGCTTGTGCCCCGGAAGTGTTCATCTTCCCTGCAGTCCCTTTGCCCTTCTCTTGCTTTTCTGCTTTCTGCCGGGCCATGAGGAGACCAGCTTCCCTCCACCACACCATTCCTCCATGAGCCTCATCTTGGATCCAGAGCAATGGACTCAGCTGACCATGGACTAAAGCTCTAGAACCACGAGCCAAAATAAATTTTCTCTCCTATAAGTTGTTCTTGTGAGTATTTTGGTCAGTGACACAAAGTGGACTGAATTCACAGTCACATGCCACCAGCCTGGTTACCTTCTAAAGAAGCTGAGACTTGGAAAGGGTTATAGATTTTCCAACCAATAAAAAAGTCCCTATTACAAGAACTAAAATCAACTTACTATAGTGATAGCTGCATACCAATGTTTATCGCCATGCAATTCACTATAGACAAGTTATGGAACCAGCCTGGTTGCCTGTCAACAGATGAATGGGTAAAGAATAGGGGGTGTAGATACACAATGGAGTTTTACTCAGTCACAAAGACGAATGAAATTATCGCAATTGCTGGTAAATGGATGGAAATGGAGAACATCACGCTGAGTGAAATAAGCCAGATTCAGAAAGTCAAGGGCCAAATATTTTCTCTCACTTACAGAAACTAAAGAAAAATAAGGGAAGAAAAGGAGGTGGAGGAGTGGGCATCATGAAAATAAAAAGAACAGTAGAGGAGAGGAAGGAGATCAAACATGGGAGAGCAATTTGGGAATAAAATTGACCAATTTATGATACATGCCTGTGTGAATTCCACTTTTGTGGATATCTATAATGCACCACTTAAAAAAGCAATCAATACATAGGATGAAAACGAGTGGAAGAGAGAAAAGGGGTTGTGAGGGAGAGGAGGGGAGGGAAAGGGTAAGTGCTGGGGATTGAAAATGAACAAACTATGTTATATACATTTATGATTGTGTCAAAATGAACCCCATATGTGTATGTATAACTATAATACACTAATAACTAATATGTATACACATACTAATATGTATAACTATAATACACTAATAAAACATTAAAAAGAAGAAGAAGAAATGCCCCTTCATCTGGATTAAATGCCAGAGGACTATGGCCCAGGTAGTACTGCCTTGTTTGGATGCTATCCACAGAGATGCGGCTCCCTGATGTCACAGGAGAAGAGATTTCTGCAGAGAAGCTTACTGGAGTTCTCAGAGGGGAGGGAGAGTTCAACTCCGACCAGTGGGGTTCTTGGCACATGTGGGGGAAAAGAATTTCAGCATGAGTCAGACAAAGGCATAGACAGAGGTTTATTTAGGAAGTAGGTACACATTCAAGGGAGAATGTGGGCTATCTTGAGAGTGAGAAGACTCAGCCTTGGGCTGGGGATCCAATATTTATAGAAGGGCTGTATTTAGGGACCAGACTGGAATGAAGCCAGGGTGGAGACACACAATTTTGCACCAGTTTTCCCTGTACTTGTGGTATTTTTCCTCATTTTACAAGGGCCTGCCTTCACAATTTACTACTGTGCTTTCTGTATCTCAATGGTTCATGGACTTTTCCTTTAAGATTTAGTGTCTCTCTCTCTTCTCTCTTCTTTCTCTTCTCTCTCTTCTGCAACCCCCTCTCTCCCCTGAATCTTTATGACAGTATGGGCAGCAGCAGGAATGTGGAGCATTTATGTGGTCTACCTAAAGTTGTGGAGAAACCACCAGAGCTCCTGACCCAGAGAGAACATGATAAAAAGCAAACATTGTAGCAGGCACAGTGGTCCATTCCTACAATCCCAGCTACTCAGAGAGGTTGAGGCAGGAGGATTGCAAATTCTAGTCCAGCCTGGGCAATTTAGTGAGATCCTGTCTCAAAATAGAATAAAAGGGTGAGGACGTAGATATAGCTCCGTGGCAGAGTGCTTGCCTAGCAGGCACGAGGCCCTGGGTTCAACCCCCAGTACCAAAAAAGAAGTAAATACTCCTTTCCTTGGGAGAAAAGAGATGATTCCTGAGCAAACCAGCACCCCTGACTGTGCTGAGGCCAAAACCCAATTGTGAGGTAGAAAAGAAAGTGTGTGTGTCAAATGCCAAGAAGCTCAGGGGAGATCATGAGAAACGAGATGGACCAAGGAGGGAAGAGAACAGGAAAGCTCAGCTGAGCCCTGTGGAGCAGAGTAGTGTGGCCCAAGCCACAGCAGAGACGTAGAGGGTGACAGGCCAAGTGGAGCAGAGCTCTGCAGTCTAATAGGGACATGGCTGTACATACAGATGGCTGCCAGGTGGCCACTGCACTTGACCGACTCCAAAGGCCATCTCTCGTCTGAATTCCCTTACATAATCAACAGCACCACCTTCCACGTGAGCACCCAGTCCAACACTGTCACCACTGCCCTGATTCTCTCACTCCAGACCAGACAGTCTAGATTCTGCAGTCTCTCCCTCAAGTCAGGGCTTGCCTGTCTTTTTTTTGGGAAAAATTGCTGGAACCCCTTAAACTAGCCAGCCTATTTGTTGAATGGCATCAACAGTGGTTTAATCGTTGTTACGGTTTGGATGTGAAGTGTTCCCAAAAGCTCACATGTGAGACAGTGCAAGATATTCAGAGGAGAAATGATTGGGTTATAAGAGTCTTAACCCAATCAGTGATTTAATCCCTTGATGGGGATTCACTGAGTGGTAACTGAAGTAGTAGGATGTGGCTGAAGGAGGTGAGGATCGGGGTTGAGGCTTTGGGGTATATATATTTTGTATCTGGAGAGTGGAGTCTTTCTCTACTTCCTGATCACCTCATAATCCTCTTCCCTCTGCCATATTCTCTTTCACCTTGTTCCTGTCTCACCTGGCGCCCCACGGAATGGAGCCGGCTGTCTATGGATTGAGACTTCTGAAATTGTGAGCCCCCGAGTAAATTCTTCCTCCTCTACAGTTGTGTTGTTTGGGTCATTTAGTCATAGCAGTGAAAAACCTGACTAAAAACAGTCAAGGAGAAGGAAACCAACATACACCAGGTATTTATTATCTTAGATTTTTCAATTATAATTCTCATGACCTCATGAGGAAGACAGTACTATCTTCATTTTACTAACAAAGAACACGAAGCTCAGAAGAATTTAGCTAATTTTTCCCCAAATCTGAACTAGTGGTAAAGGGCCAGAGCCAGGACTCAAACCTTCTTCCATCTGCTACTTCTGGGTAGATTTTAAATACAACTCCATTTAACTCATTTCTCAGGTAAAATCCTTCAGGGACTCCCCACTGCTTACAGAAGTGTTTTTCAATTTTTTTTGTCATTATAGAACCATTTCATATCTTAAAAAATCTCAGCTAAATCTGTCTGTGCCTCTCTTAATGAAATAACATAACCTGGGTAATTGATGAACAGTAGAAATTTCTCACTCTTCTGGAGATAAGAAGTCCAAGGTCAAGGCAGCAAGTTCAAGTAGAATGGAGGGACTGCTCTCTGCTTCCAAGATAGCACCTTGAATGCTGCATCCTCTGGAGGGGAGGGACACTATCCTCATGTAATATCAGGCAGAAGGGCAGATGGGGGGGGTAGGGGGGGACTCCTTTCACATCCATTATAAAGACGTTTGACCTGCTGAAGGGTCACATTGCCTCAATTCTACCGCACTGAGCGTTAAGTTCAACATGAATGTTTTGAGTGGATAAAAGCATTTAAACCATAACAAATCTTCACAGGCAACACTAGCCTATCACAGTGGTGATAGGACAGCCAGCTCAGGGTGAGTGGGAGTGAGGTCCAGCGCTTGCCTGTGTGCTTTCCTAGCTGACACCTCCATAAGGTGTCTGAACATCATGTCACTTTGTTTAAGACCAAACTTTTGATCTGACTTCCAGACAGACCTTTTTTGATTTTCTTTTTTAAAAAATATTTTTTATTGTTGATGGACTTTATTGTCTTTATTTTTATGTGGTGCTGAGGTTCGAACCCAGTGCCTCATGCATGCTAGGTGAGGACACTACCACTGAGCCCAGCCCCTTGATTTTCTATCTTAATGAATGGTTGAGCAGCCATTCAGGAGCCTGGGACCACCCTTCTCAGCATCTTCTCCCACAAGGATAGACTTCCATAAGCAGGCAATCAGCAGATCCATCTGATTTTGTCCTCTACATCTTTTAAGTAGACTTTGCTCTTTATTTACACTGTCAGCACCCGACACCCAGGTCCAAGCTTTTCTCATCTCTTACCTGGAATATCAGCATAGCCTTCCCTATCCACCATGCCCACAGCAGTCCATTACCCACACAGCAGCCAGAGACAAGGGCCACTCTGACATGGTAACTTCCTGGCATTATTTCAAATAACACTGTTGGCTGGGCACAGTGGCATATGCCTGTAATCCCATCAGCTCAGGAGGCTTAAGAAGGAGGATCACAAGTTCAAAACCAGCCTCAGCAAATTAGTGAGGCCCTAAGCAACTCAGTGAGACCCTGTCTCTAAATAAAAATACAAAATAGGGCTGGGGATGTGGTTCAGTGGGTGAGTGCCCCTGAGTTCAACCCCTAGTCCTCCCTGACCCCCCCCCCCCAAAAAAAAAATAACACTGTCACTTCATCTTATTCCTCCCACAAAATCTGGCCAGTATATCTTTCTAGGTTTTTTTAACTAAAAAAATTATAACCTTTTGATGTGACTATCCCAAAAATAAGCTAAGGGTTAAAAGAACTGGGTGCTGGGTTCTTGACTTGCTGTGGGACCAGTGAGTTTTCCCAGCTGTAGCACAAAGTTAATAGAACCTGCTGCTCCTCTTTTGCCAACAGTTGTTAAGGGAATAACTTACATAAAATATCCAGGATAAATTACAAGGAACTTATCCATCTAATGCACTCAGGTTTCACTGACATGAAATAATAAATTTGGAGACATAGACATCTGGTTGACAATGTGATGTCCCTAAGATCTAAAACAAATTTGATGATGTAATGAAATATATCTTTCCACATTTTACTTGTATAGAGGATGAGATCTCACTCAGGATCTATCTATATTTATACATGGATTTGGACACATGGTCACATGAATCAGGGGAAAATTTGGAGCAGATGTTGTTGGGTAGCTGGAATTCTCCTATTAGGACTGCATTTTAATGGAAAAATGACAGAAAGCAGACTTCCTACATGCCTCACAGATAGAGTAATACAGTTACTTGAAAGGAATATTTATATTTTTGATAGGTTGATTTTAATCAACAAAAGTGATTACTTTATTGTCTGGTCTGGGGTGAGCCAGACAGTGGGACGTGCAGGCATTTCCCGTGGGAGGGGGTGGCCAGGGAGGAGGAGGCTTCTCAGTACCTAGTCTGCCTGTCAGTGTGGTCCTGAGCTTTCTCCCCTAGCTGGAAACTGAGATCTTTCCCTGGGCCTTTCACGGTAGCCTCCCATGGGCCTATAGCCCAGACGCTTTTGTTCAAGAGGAAAGGGGCCAACGTGAGCTAAACCTGAAGTTCCACCAATTACAGAAAACAACTCTTTGGCAGTATACATGCAATGAGAGGTTTTTTAAATCCTCTGTTTTGCTGGTGCTCACTCTTTTGAGGCTGTTTCATCTGAAGTCATTGTTTTTTTGAACCTTGTTTGGAAGAATTTTCCAGACCTGATTTTCTAGGGAGAAAGAATTTCCTTCTGAAGATAAGCGCCTGTGCTTCTGAGATAAAGTAGGTGATGTTCTATTTCATGTGGCCTCTGGCTCCCCTACTTTTCTCCCTCCCTTTGATGGTACTGAGTAGAGAATCACAGGATCATAGTCCAGATTTTCTTCTTGTTTTTTTTTTTTTCAACTTGGAAAATGAAGAAGGAAAGCTACAGTGTTCAACATGGGAGGTCTCCTGGGTATAAGTGGATTAGAAAGTTACTTAACCCAAACAATGACTCAGTTTGATTTTCCGACACAGAAGAAGATTGTTTAACTCTGCTAATCTCAGATGAAGTTAGGTGTTCTGGAAGGTTGAAGACATCCTTCTTAGTCAGTTGATTATGATTTGGGGGGTTAGTTGGTGGACAGACAGAAGAACAGGAGCTGTACCAAGTGTCCTCTGAGTGTGTATTGGGGTGTGAGGCTGGAAGATGCTGAGCACTGAGCACCTGGGTGGAGGGGGCCCTGGATTAGCATCCTTCCATAGAAGGCCACCTCTACCAGTCTGGGAGAGTAAAGAGTAGACAAAGAAAAATAAGATCTGACAATCAGATAATTACAAAGATCACCCAAAACCGAAATGTTATCAACCCAGTATGCAGAGAGACTTGTGCATGTTTATAAAGAGCAGCGCCCAGGCTAGACCATGCTGCCCTTGACATGGTTGTTTCAAGTATTTACTGAGTGCTTACTAGGTACAAACTTCTGTGCAAGGCTATGCCATCTTGTGATTTCCAGGTTGTTCTCATCAGCATGGTATATTATTCATAATTTATTTCTGAATGAAAGAAAATAATGTGGATCACAAAAAACACAAACTTTAAGATCATATAACAAAATGTTAGCTGTGGCTCTATGTATAATTGGATCAGAGGCAATTTTGTGTGTATGTTTGTGTGTATTTTTAACTTTTTTTAGTTGTAGATGGACACAATTACCTTTATTTTATTCATTTATTTTTACGTAGTGCTGAGGATTGAACCCAGTAACCTCATTCATGCCAGGCAGGTGCTCTACCACCAAGCCACAACCCCAGTCTCAATTTTATGTTTTTATAATATTTTAAATATATATATATATTTAAAATATGTTGTAACATATACCCACATATATGTTACAACCCAGGGAATGTCTAACTCAGGCTGCTAGGAAAAAGTCCTACCAACAATGAATCATCTGCAATTAGCAAGGACTCTATGCTATTTGTTGCCATAACTACACAATCTTCACCAACTGGTCACTTACTGCATTTACCATTGATATCCTTGATATCTGGTGGATTTACAGATTTTAATAACCAGGAAGCTCCCCACACTTAGAACTTCCTAGATATCTTCACAGCTTTGCAGTTCCCAGGCCCTAGGTGGACAAGTGTGGAACAACCCAAGATTCAAGTCCCAGAGAATGCATAAGTCAATGCTTAAAGGATTTAGATCTATTCTAGGTATAAGAAAATGGAATTCACATCAATTTCTAAACCAGCACAAAAATAAGTTTCTATGGCCCAAAGGCTTGTGTACCTGCAAATTCCTATCTTGAAATCTCATCCCCAAAGTGGTAGTATTGGGAAGTAGGGCCTTGGGAGATGATGAGGTCATAGAAGTGGAGCTCTTATGAATGGGAAAAGAGGCCCACAGGAGTTTATTTTCCCCTTTTACTATGTGAGGACATAATGAAAAGCTTTATGCTAAGAACAAGGAGTTGGAGCCTCATTAGACACCAAATCTTCCAGTGCCTTGATCTTGGAAGTCCAGCCTCCAGAACTGTGAGAAAGAAATTTCTGTTGAAATTCTGTTGTTTATAAGTCACTGATTTCTGGTATTATGTTAACGTCATTTCAATAAACTAAAATACTAGTCCTTCCATTTTCTACCAGAAAACTGTATCATGCTATTGATTTTAATTGCTTTTTCTTGGGCCAAGTTGAGACAAGAGACCTAAACTCTAGGTAATTCCTAACACACCAGGATATACGGAAATACCTGCTCCTGGGAACATTTCAATGAATGGCAGTAGGCCACTGGTGAGTGATGGCCGAGGATTTCACTGTTTATAAATACCAATTACATTACAAAAGCACTTTTGGGTGACACATAAATGTTTCTTTTAATAAATGCTTCTATCTTAAAATACTTGAAGAACCTGCAAGAAAAACAACAATCAAGATGACATATTTGATCCCAACTTACTGCACAGAAAATGTATATAGAACTGTTCTAAATGATATTCAGTATTTTCCTGAGTTATGTACCAACCCTAAAATCATATAGCAATTTGAATTATTCTTAGTTTGAAAAAGCCTACTTCACTATTACTATAAAGTTCAGAGCACAAAATATATGAATATTATTTTTGCCTTGCAGTCAACCAGTGGAAAATACTGGTTTTGAACTTGAACCTGCCAAAGTGTACCTCTGAGTTATGTTTTGATTATCTCAGCATAAATTTTCTTCATATGTTTGCTAAACACGGTATCATTGCCATGGATACTTTCCACTGCCCCATAACTTTTCTCACACATTCTGGCACTTTCTTTCAAAGCTACCCACATATGATACCAATTGAACACATTAACATGTCATTTGTTCTCAACATGGATGGGAAATCCAGAGGAAAAACTGCATAAAAATATGATCAAAAGAGAGGAAACACAAAATGGAAGAGAATGGGAAGGGTGGGGACATACAACTTTACTTATAAAATGTTTGGGGGTTGACTTAACTCTTTCTGAGCTCATGCATCCTCTGTGTTTAGGATAATCAAAATAACTTCCTGGGTGAAGAGTAACACATTTAATTGAGCTAGTTGACAACAGGGGTGGAGAGGTCAGAGACTGTGGCACATGAAGGAAATAGATAGCTTTCTCTGCACCCTGATATGGGCACTGAGAGCCACACCCAGGGGACAGCTGCTCTGCCTCCAGCTTCCTCACATACCTGTGCTGGGTCTCTGAGAAGGCCTCTCTCCTGAACTGTGTGGCTAATTGCAGAGGCTGTCAGGTTTACAGATGTCCATCTAGACACTTCCTGCTGGGCTATGACAGAGAAATTGCAAGAGCATACGACACAGTCAGGACAGGTGCTCCTGCAACTCTGTAGCCAGCATTAGCTCCTAAGTGTCTCTGCAATCTGTCTAATCTGTCTACTTGTCTCTACCACCTACTGCTACACTAAAGCTAATACTGCCCTGTCCCCTCACTGCCCCGCCTGCTCCTCCTCTGACATTCTCCATTGGCCTCACTGCATCCAGAGTTGTCTTTTCAAAACACAGATATGAACGTGGCTCTGCTCTGCTTGCCACCTTCATCGGGTGACCCATTTATGAGGACAGAATCCAAAATTTCTCTGGGGGTCTAGGAAGTCCTGTGTGATCCTCTGCTTCTGCATGCTCCCCTCTAGCCCTCACTCGCTGGTTCTCTCACACCCCAGTTCCCCTGCTCTTTTCCTCTTCAAGAGACACTCTCTTGCATCTTCGTGCAGGGCCATGGCACACACAATGCCAGTACCTGGACTGTCCCGCTCTTCTGTCCCCCACGGCTCTGCCCCAGCACTAGCCACCTCCCATCCCCACCCTTCTTTCAGACCTGGGCTCTGGCACCACTTCCTCAGAGATATTCCCTGACCCTTGGTTTAGACCAGTGCCCTTCATCATTCACTGCAATAGGACCATGTTCTTTTTCCTCACAGTTCTTACTTGTTTATAATGAGACATGACACAAATAATCACACTGCTGAGGCTGTGGCTCTTCCTGGGAATGCAAGCTCCACAGGAACAGGAATTGATTTTGATTCACCACTTTATCCTTAGCTCCTAGCCCAAGGCCTGGAATACAATAGGTGCTCAATAAGTATTTATGTTATCTTAGCACATGTCCTCAAACCTAATCACACAACCACCCCAATTGAGCACCCAAATGGAGTTTGACCTCTGTCATCTTTTTCTTTCTCCCTCTACACCTTCATCCCCAAAGAACTGACTTTGTCAAAAATTAAACACATGCTTTTAGAGCTGACTGTCCTTCATGATAAATCATGCTTAGGACAAGGAATAGAAATAGGTGAGGCGGTTTTATTTCCTCATCTTTATTTGCCATCTTGGATTGACAATGATTTGTGAATAATTTTCAACCGCTCTACTTTCAGGCTAAGACCACTTGGCCATAGAAGATCACAGAAGATTCAGAAGGGACACAAGTTGGGAACCAGAATATTTAGTAAGGTTCCTTTTATTGATGCTACTGACAGCCGGCTATCCCCTGTGCCTGGACTGTCCCACACACATCCAAACCAAATACAAGCAGCTGGATCTTGAGGTACTGCTCCCTGGAACATCCCTGTTCCCAGGAGCTGTGGCACAGGACAGTACAGACTGTGCTAAGAATGGTGAGGCTTCAAGTTGCTCTTGGCCACAAAGAATATTATTGTAAATAGGCTTAACTGATATTAATACACAAGAAGGAGTCCCAGAGCGTTTAAAGAGCAAATATTTCTGAAGAATATAGTGTTGTTGACCTCATATATTCATTCAAAAAATATTCGAGGAAGTGGGAGTGAGTCAAGAATTCATCTCTTGATTAATTTGGAAACTCAGAGATACACAGTGGAAACCCCAAGTTGTCAAAGACAGTGGCAGAATCAAGCCAAAGAATTTGTTCTAATTACAGCCCGTTGAGGGTTTTGTAGCTAAATCCACAATTACAAAAGAGATTTCCAAGATGCGGTCCAGGGGCCACCTGCATTAAAATCACTCCAGAGAGTTGGTGGAAAACACACTGAACTAAAAACTTCCAGGGATGGAACCTAGGCATCCTCAACACATTCAACAATCGGACTCGGCATTCTAATGTCCGATAATATGAGAATCACATAGTTGGACTTAAATTTCTGCCTGAAAATCTCAAAACTCACATCTTTTCCAATGTTACTCTTTTTTTTTTTTTTTTTTTTTTGGTACAGGCTATTGAATCCAGGAGCACTTAACCACTGAGCCACATCCCAGGCCTTTTTATTTTTTATTTCGAGACAAGGTATTGCTAAGTTTCTTAGAGCATGCTAAGTTGCTGAGGCTGGCCTTGAACTTATGATCCTCCTGCCTCAGCCTCCCAAGCAGCTGGGATTACAAGCATGTGCCAGCATACCTGGCTCCCATATCACTCTTAAAACTGGGTTTGTACTTTTTTAGATAGGGAGAAAGAAGAATTGGTCTTTTTAAATCTTCCAATTGAAAGTACTTGCACTTGGGCTGTGTGGATTTCCACACTATGAGGACTTGGAAATAGGAGGAGTTTATTGCCAATATTAAGAAGAATAATTCTGGATGAGGGAAGGACATTCCTCTCAGAGGCTTCTGTGGGAACTGTTTCAACCCATTGCTTAGAATCAAGTCTAAACAGACTGTTTACAGACGGAATCAAGCAGCAGAACTCAGGGCCTGCCAGAAGGAAGGGGACAGCGATGAGGCCCCTGCTTCCAGAAGGAGAAAGAAAAGTACTTAGGCCTTTGCAGGACTATAGTTCAGCTTCAAGTCATCTCAATCCCTGAAGTTCTTGTCAGTTTATTCTGGCTGGATGCTTAGAAATCTGGCAAAAGCAAACATAATTCCTCTCTGGAATTATAGCCTCATTTTAGTCTTCTATTTCTACAAAAATAAATTATAAATACAATGTCCAGCACAAGATTAAAAATGACCAAGGTAAACCACACAGTGGTGCATGCCTATACTCCCAGCTACTTGGGAGGCTGAGGTAGGAGGATTGCAAGTTTGAGGTCACCCTGGACAACTTAACAAGACCCTGTCTCAAAATAAAATAAAAAGGACTGGGGGTGAAGCTCAGAGGTAGAGCACTCCTGGGTTCAATCTTCAGGACCACAAAACACAACCAACAAAAACAGGAGAAAAACATGAGAAAAACAATAGAAGAACAAGACCCACAAGAGCTTCGGACAATAGAGTTACCACACAGACTTTAAAGTCACTATGCTTTTCATGTTCAAAGTGCTAAGAGACAAACTTAAGCATTTTTACCACACAATTAAAAACCATTAAAAGGAATCAAATGGGAATTTTGGAAATTATAAGTATAATAATTTAAATTAATAACTTAGTGTCCAATTTTACAGTCATTAGAAAATAACTAAAGAGAAAATAGGTCAGGTTTCCCAAGAAGGCCCAAAGTGCAAGGAAAGGAGACTGGTCAGAGGCTGGGATGGGTTAAGAATTCCCTCCTCCGGGAAGAGGCTCTGTGCCTGAATCTCCCCTGATGCTAAAGCATAAGGCCCTCAATTTTCTTTTCCTTTCTTCTTCTTTAATATTTTTTAGTTGTAGAGAGGCAAAATATCTTTATATTATTTATGTATTTTTATTGGTGCTGAGGATCGAACCCAGTCCTCACACATGTCAGACAAGCACTGTACCACTGAGCCACATCCTTGTCCCTTTTGATTTTTTATTTTGAGACAGAGCCTCATTTAGTTGCTTAAGGCCTTGCTAATTACAAAGGCTGGCTTTGAACTTGTGATCCTCCTGCCTCAGCCTCCCAAGACACTGGAATTACAGGTGTGCATGCACCACCATACTCAGCTAAATCATACTTTTAATATTTATCCTAGAGACTATAGCATGCATCTGACTTATAAAAATCCAATGTTAGTGTTTCCTTTTCTTTATGGGTAAGGCAACATTTTGTTTTACAATTATTTTAACTCTCTGCTATTGGTTGTATTTTAAATTTTATATATTTTTAAACCCACAATATGTTATTATTGTTTTCTGCAATTGATTTATCTTTATAGTTTTCATTTTCATTGTTCTATATTTCTTTCTTCATCTCCAAATTTCTAGCTCAGATAATTTTCCTTCTATCTCAAAGATGTATTTTAATATTTCCTTCAGTGAAATTCTGCAGAATTTTTTTTCCAATTTTTATTTATCTAGAATTTTCTAACATTTTTTTCTATTATGCCACCATTTTTGAAGAATTTTTATTTGTTGGTATAGAATTCTAGATAAACAGCTATTATTCAGCAGTGTTGAAGATGTCATTCCAATATCGGATAGCAGTCAGCTGTCAGTCTAATCCTTGCTCTTTTGAAGGTAATCTATTTTTCTTTTGAAAAAAAAATGGGTTACTCTTATGATTGTTTATTCATTTGTTTAGTTTTGGTTTGCAATAGATTTGCTTATATATCTGGTTGGGCTTTCTTTTTTCCCCCCTCATTAGGGTCCCTAGAGCTTCTACAATATGAGCCTTGGTATCTCATTAGTTTTGGGAAGTTCTCAGCCATTCACTCTTTTTTTTAAAATATTTATTTTTTAGTTATCAGCCGACATAACATCTTTGTTTGTATGTGGTGCTGGGGATCGAACCCGGGCCGCACACATGCCAGGTGAGCGCGCTACCACTTGAGCCACATCCCCAGCCCCATTCACTCTTAAAATATTGCTTTTAACCCATTCTCACTAATCTTCTTTGGTCCAGTTACACTTTGACCTGAGTTTCATTCCTTCCCTCCCTCTGTGTTCTCTTTAGTATTTTTTATTCTCCCCCCTCCCCTTTACATTTCATGTTGAAAATTTTCTTTTCTAACCAATACTTCTCAAACTTTAATGTCTTAAAAGTATCCAAGTACAATCGGAGTCACTAGGTCTGTGGTGGAGCTAAGATTCTGTATTTATTTATTTTTAAATATTTTTTTTAGTTGTAGTTGGACACAATACCCTTTATTTTATTTATTTATTTTCATGTGGTGCCCGAGGATCAAACCCAGGGCCTCGCACATGCTAGGCGAGCGCTCTACCACTGAGCCCCACCAGCCCCTGCCCTAAGATTCTGTATTTCTATTAAGCTCCCACACAGAAAAAGGAAGATTAGGTAAAAACCATAGGAATATGAGTAAAGCACATACTTTAATTAGTAAACATGTGGCACATATGAAGTTTTTCTATAAATCTAAAATGATTCTAAAAATTAAAATTTTATTTTAAAAGCGTTTCAAGGTCATAGCATAGCTATTGGTCCCTTGGTCATGGGAGTACAGTATTCTAGCCTATCTTCCCAGCCTGACCTGCTCTCTCAGACAGCCTCAGCCATGTCAGTAGCAAACATTTACATACAAACATGTGTATGCATAGCATCACCAGCCTCAATCTTCCAGCAAAATTTTGGGGAAGGATCCATCCTACTCCCCCAGTGGCTTACACAGTCTATATGTTCTATTTAAAAGTCCAGGCTTATGACACTTGACTTAAAACATACTAAACTCAAGACTATACTATTTACAAGAGATACATCTTTAACAGGAATATTAAAAGTTCAGAAGCAAAGGATTGAAAAAGATAAGATGAAAACCACTAACTATATTTGATTTTGCTACATTAATATTCAAAGATAAAATAGACTTTAAGGTTGAGTGCATTATCAGAGATAACTAGTGACACTTTTCAGAAATAAATAGTTCAATTCAGAGTATTATTATTCTACAACGGTATACCTCTAATAAAAAAGCCTCAAAATATTAATGCATGAATCAACTTTCCAACATTGAGAAATAGAAATGTGTAATCATAGTGGGATATTATTATAGAACTATTTAAATTACTGACAGAACAAATAAACAAGACCACAGTAGAGATGTAGAAAATATAAACAACATGATCAGCAAACTGACAGAATGGGCACATATTCTACACCATATCCCCACACTGCAAAAGATACATTTTTTCAAGTGCACTTGGAATATTTATACAAATTAACCAAGTAGTAGTTACACAGAGCTTTCCTTTTTGATAAATCATTGAGCTGTACATTTTTATTTTATGCATATAACTCATATAACTTTTGGGGGGTTCTATTTCTCACAATAGTCTGGAAGTTCTCTGCCTAGGATTGTTAAGATCTTTCATGGTGCCAGAGACATAGCTCTTTTCACCAAAATGGTTGCCAAAACTCAGCCATTAAAACTGCATTTCAAACACAGGAGGGAGAAGAAAGCAAGAGATTCCCAACCTCCCTTTAAAAACTCTGTCTAGAATTTTCAAGTACTATATCTGCTTAGATCCCATTGGCCTGAACTTAGTTGCTTTCATACCCAGCTCCAAAGAAGGTTGGGAATAAAGTCTTTATTTTACTTGACAGAATGGGAAAAGGGAAGTGACTTATATTGCTACACAGAGGAAATAAAAATGTTATCTAGAAGCTGACATAAAGACGTTTTGTTCTTATTTAATAGGCTTTTTCCCCCCAGTCCTAGCTTATTACCAACAACAATAAAAAACAAACAAACAAACAAACAAAAAACCTCACCTTTCTCCATAGGACTATTCTTTGTCTATTTAGGTGGTCCTTGATTTACAATGGGTTAGAGCCTGATGAACCCATCGTAAGTGGAAAATACTGTAAATAAAAAAAATGCATCTAATACACTTAACATGCCAAATACCATACCTTATTCCTGCCCATCTTAAATGTGCTCCAAAAATTTGCATTAGCCTACAGTTGCAAGCCTATTTATAATAAAGTGTTGAACATCTTGTGTATTTTATTGAATGCAGTACAATTGTAGAGTACAGTACCAGGTGTTTGTTTACCTTCACAATTGTGTGGCTAACTGTTCATCATCTTGAGAGAGTGTCCTACCACACATTCCTATTGAAATAAAGATCAAAATTCAAACTTTTTTTTTTTTTGTACCATGGATTGAACCCTGGGGTGCTTAACTACTGAGCCACATCCCAGCCCTTTTTGTTTTATTTTGAGACAGGGTCTTGCTAAATTGCTTAGAGCCTCTCTAAATTGCTAAGGCTGGCTTTGAACTTGTGATCCTCCTACCTCAGCCCCCTGAGCTGCTGGGATTACAGGTGTATGCCACCACACCTGGCCAAAATTAGAAGGAAGGTTTTCTACTGAACACATGTCACTTTTGCATCATGATAAAACCCTAAGTCAAAACATCAGAAGTTGGGACCATCTGTATTCCTTTGGTGTGGGAAGAGATAAAATTGGATGAACCAGGTGGGAAAAGGCAAGCAAACAATTATTAAGGCAAGTGGGCTTTGCATCCATTTATACTTGTAATGAACAAGCTGCAGAGATCTTGGTTCTCCAGTTGAAATGAGTGAACTACATGGAAACTGAAGTCATGAATAAATACAGCCACTATTTCATGTAGGATGTCCAAGTCTAAATCAAATGCAACTGCTGAACAGCCAGATGTTATTCCCATTGCTATATTTCAGTGTTTTCCTGGAAGTGATCTCACCCTGATGGCAATGCCGTTGTCCAACCAGGCACACTATTTATATCCAGAGCCCCTGCTTGCAGGTTTAAAATGCACCAAAGTGCAAATTGCTTTGAAGGCTGAGCCTGCCATGGGGAACTTAAACAGAGACCTTGGGCTGGGATGTGTTAACTTTGATGGCTGTCAAGAAGGGAAGAATTTAGGTAACTTGTAAACATGTGGGTATGTTATTACTGAGCTGTAAGCCCTGGTGCTGAGAGACACCTCCACATTCCTCCCGTGTGGGGAATCAGAGACTTCACTGTTCCTTTCTATGAAGAAGAAGAAGAAAAAAACTGCAATTAATGATCTCCAATAGATTAAAAGGTGTACATTTCCAAAGCTGAAAGGGACATTTGATCAGAGTCTTAAGTAAAGTGACAATCTTCAAAAGAAAAAAGAAAAGGACTATCAGAAAGAAGTGTGATGATGCCTTTTCATAATGGAGTATTTTCTTGGTTTTGTTTTTTAATCTTTAAATTTGAGGGTAAAGAGAGGCATCAAGATAAAAATAAACTGTTTTTGGAGAATGTCATAGTTTTTTATGGCTAATTATCCTATTTTGGTTTCATGCATTCATCTCATTAAAAAAAGTTATTGAAACAAAGAGGTGAAAATAAGCCATTAACACATTTATTGCTACTTAAACTTTTAATAGTCCATTCACATGATATATATGAAGTAAAACATTTAGATGACTCCTGTATTGAAAATCAATATGAAGAAAGCAAATGGCTAAGACTGATAAAAACAGCAGCTAATATTTCTGGATGTTTCATGTAGGCTGGGCCTATCCTAAGTGTTTTGTATGTATTATTTTTGTAAGTCAGCTTTCCGGTACTATAATACAATACCAAGATAATCAACTTGTAAAGAGGAAAGGTTTATTTTGGCTCACAGTTTTGGAGGCTTCAACCCATGGTCAATTGATCCCTTTGCCAATGGCTCTATGGCAAGGCAGTGTACCAAAGTGGAGATCATGTGGATAAATAAAGCCCTCCACAATCTTCTTCAAGGGAACCCCCAATGACCTGAAGACCTCCCAGTAGGCCCCCACCTCTTAAAGTTTCCACTACCTCTCGGTAGCACCATGCAGGAAACCAAGTCTTTAACACAGCGGCCTTTGAGAAACAGTCCAGACCCAAACAACAGCACTCAGAACAGAAGGGGGTTCTGTGATCCCCACTTCAGCAGAGGAAAGAAAGGTACATGCATGAGGGCAGATCACGTGCCACGTGTTGCTCTTGCACAGTGCAGCTGGACTTGAGGTCAGGTCTGCTGGCTCAGGAGCCTGTCTCTAGAACTAGATGCTCAACCTAGGATTAAGTGAGAACAGATGTCAGGAGAGCTTAACTCTGTGCCTGGCACGGAATGAGATCCCAATAAAGTCAAAATGAAGGACATTTACACAAAAACAGACTAATGCAAACTGCAATTCACATAGTTTCCATATCACTGAAGGCTCACAGAGGACAGTTAAGATAATGCAAGGTAATGGGAGCCATCTGGTTGAGGGGTCTTTTTGGATCTACCTCTGCTTCATTGCAGCCCTGCCTCAGTCACTTTGGGGCTGGATGACTACAGACCAGTTGCTTCTCTTCTCTGGACTCTACTCTTTTGTGAAAGGGGAGGATCTGGCTAGACTGATTCCTAAGCTTGCCCTCTGCTTTGAACTTCTACCACCAAAGTCATCTCTAAGCTTTTGCCTGTGACCATTATTAGTCCAGGAACCCAGCGAGCCCAATACTTGCCTTCAATATGTTGAAAGAAATCAATGCCCCTATGTTGCGATGGTAAAAGGTGAGACTTACACAACCGAGGGGGAGAAATAAAGAATATTCATGCGCTTCTGCCCTTTGTCAATGCCTTATTCACTCAAATCACTCAATACACGTTCACTCTATAGGTTCTTAATCAAGCAAATGACAATCCTGAATGCTAGGCACTGCAATTGACATAATCAATTCACAGCAAACAATTCTAGATTAATTAATTCACAGCAAACAATTCTAGATTCATTCTAAGCACTGCAAATACACTTAATCATGACAGGCTCATGACAGACATTCCCTCTGCATGCTAAGTCAAGTGTCAGATCAAGAGTCTCAAGCCTTAGGCTTTAAGTCCAGCAGATGCACACTCACTCACACTGTGGTGATCAGTTCAGAAACCCAGGCAGGCTTCTCCTGGAGCTGAGGGCTGATGGAGGAGAGGGTCATAGGGAGAAGTTGCTGCTCTCACTAAGGTCAAGATGTGGCTGGAGAATTTGAGAGCGGAGAGGAAGACACAGAGGATCAGCAAACGATGAGGAGAGTTGGGATGTCAGTCCAGGTCCTCACCAGGCTCTCAGTGTGAGGGCAACAGCATCGGCTGGGTGAATGTCTGTTCATTTGCTCCATTATTTATACCCAATTTTGAGGATTTTGACCCCAATTTCAATCCCTATCAGCTGCCACTGGGTCTCTCAGTTACATCATTTACCCTGGGGTTAAAACATCTGGTCTGGTGGTCCCCACCCTGTTTTTCTTGCCTTTCCCCCTTAGGGGGCCAGGACAACATGCCAGGAGTTTATCAGGGTGAGGAGAAGTGACTTGTTTGTGCCTGAGGGCCATACTGGAGGGCTCTGTTAGGCGTGCCTGGTGAGACAGCCAGTTTCAAACTGGAGTTTTAAAATGGAGTTGCTTAGGCTCAGGGTTTACACCTTATTAAAAAAGAGAGCAATGCTCTAGAAAGATCAGCATTTTCCACAAAGGATAAGCTCTATTTCCGATGGCAACACACCATGGTAGCAAAACTGCCAGCTTCCAGCGTGGGCATGACTCAGTATTCAAGGGCCAGAGCAGTCCTTTTAGAATAGCTGATGGATCCAATTATTCCAACGACTTTCACAATCCTGGGCTATTTCATACCCAAGTGTGTCAGTCACCACTGGCACTGGTGCGTGCCGGCTGCTTGGGAGTGCACGAAGCGGTGACGAAGTCTGCTCAACGTCGCCCACTAGTGGAAGGCCACAATGTGGCCAAGCGGTCTGGCTGGTGTGGGGTTCCAACCTCTCTCACAGTAGAAGCCCAGCAAGCAAGGCGTGTATTTGAGGATGAGGAAAAGGAAGTGTCCTGCTCAAGGCCACCAGCTACACAGGCAGACTTGACCTCTTGGCAGTCAGTTTAGTTCATGAAAATAGGAAGTTATCATCTGTACAATACTTCAGTTGTTCTTCATAACATGTTACTTAATGTTTATTTGTTGTAAGATGTTGGTCACCATATTTTAAAAAGTGCAAGCTTATCCTGTCTTTAATCCAAGAAAATAAAAAACAAAATATCTGTAGAAAAATCTTAGTTCTTTTCATTCTGTTTTATTTTTATCACTGTGTAAGTAAATGCTTGGGATTCCCCTCTTCCATGAATATTTTATTAGACCCTAATGACTTAGAGATAGATATTATTGGCAATTGGAATTATTTGACATGTATTTTAAATGTCTCTTTCAGGATAGGGACACATTTTACAAGCTCTCAAAATATTAAAAAATCAGACAAACTTCACCAAATAGTCTTAAAATAATTGTATGGTAGTAATGATATTTATTTATAGGAAAATCAAATAGTACTTGAAAAAAAGATTAAACATATTTTGATTCAAATAATGTTTGACCATATGAGAGAAATAAAACGAGTGCATGATCCCATTCTTTTTGTTTGTTTCTTTTTCCCTGCCCCTGAGTACTGGGGATTGAACCCAGGGCTTGGTGCCTGCTAGGCAAGAGCTCTGCCGCTGAGCTGCATCCACAACCCTGTATGATCCCATTCTTATCCTCAAAGAGGTTGCACATCTTCACAAGAAAAATGAGATCTCTACAAATAGTAAAATATGACTATGATTCTGAAATAATTTAAGTGCCTCAAGACAAAGTTCTGAGGACGTTTAGAGAAGGAACATTGAGAAATCCAGAAACAGCTGGGAGAATGGCATGGAGTGGGTTGGACTTGTGCTGAGGGTTAGAGGATGGGAATGGCATTAAGCAGAAGGAAAGGAAGAAAAGAGAGGCAGGGGAGTTCAAACTCACAGGAAGTTAAGTGGGTAGTTGATGCAGGAAGGATAGGTCTCATGGAAAGAAAGACAGTATTCAGAATAGCCTGGCCAGGGCTTATCTCCTTAGAACTGCAGCCTTTCTGGCTTCTCCCTTGTTCCCAGATGGCTTTTTCTTGCCTTTGAGTCACTTGAACTCACGGTCAAGGTGTGTTTTAACTACCTTGCTTGCTTCCTCCTCTGCTCCCACTCCTGGGTAACCAGACACTGCGGGAGATGGCCATAGAACCAAGCTTCCAGGGCCCATGCTACAATCCTTCTGTTCATTTCCGGATTATCAGCGGCAGTGGCCAGCCCAAACCATGTTTAATCTCAAGTTCATGGTCATTTCCTCGACCTTCTCACACTTTGAAATTAACTCAGAAGCTAGGGCTATTCTCCAGGAACTTCCTAACATACCTTGTTGTCACATTAACATGTTTCTTGAGTGTCACTTATTCTCCACCTGTGTCCAGACCACCCTATCTCTTCACTTCCCCAGACAAGGCTCTATCTATAGGTCCTCTGACTGTCCTGTTTCTAGTCCCTCATGCAACAGGGCCCTGTCTTGGCTCCTGGCCACCCTTTGCTTTAGGCAAATGTAAAACACACCAGGGCAAATCTCTATCCTGCATAGTCAGACCTGGAGCTCCCAAGATTTCCCATCAGAATCCATCCTAGAATGAATCCTAGAAGTGGAAGTCACCTGGAGAGATACGGGCATGGAGGTAGAAGGGTGCTTTCCAGGAGTCAAGGCTAAAAAGTTGTCACTTGTTCAAGCTTCTATTTTGGCACAAGCAAGGAGTAGAAACAAATGAAGTAGTAAGTGCAAAGACTGAAAGTTGCTTTGTAGAAACACACCGTGGATGAAATGCCCCGAATCATTCAATGGAGGATCCATGTGTAATTCTTTTACCTTCCAAGTCTTCCATTTTTTTAAAAAGTAAATTTTGGGGAATAACAAGACAAACTGGAACTTTGGATAATAAAAAAAAAGTTTCAAAATATTTGATAATGATAAAAAAGCACTAACTCATTAAAAAGGTGATTTTTGTTTCAAAAATTACAGACAATAAAAAAATCCCTCTTCCAAGTAGCACTGCTGTCCAATATGTTGAAAAAGCCTCTGCTATTTGTTATTGAGAATGTGGGGGCCTCTGGCCAATCTGAATTTCTCCTCCCTTGTGGGATTCTGTGTTTGCACACCACCCACACTCTCACTCTTCTCTGAGAGCCCTTTTGTTTCTGTATGATTTCATAATGACAAAACCCGTGGACATGAGCAGAGTCCTCACAAAAGGCAAAACACGGTAATGAGTATGGAAATTAGGGATGCTTCCCGGGCTCAATCATTTTCATTATGTCTTATTTCTCCTCTAACTCCTCATCAAAAGTTTTAAATGGAACAGACCCTAAGGAAAGTTTTCAATGAGATTGTAATTAGGCATATGAGGCTTAAATAAATTAAACCAATAGAGTGAAATTTCTTGAAGTCCATGGAAGATACCCATAGCTGCAAGTTCCCATAGTGATCCAAGCTCTGCCTCTGTTCTAGTTCAACCCTTGAAGTGCAAGGACATAAATTCTTGCTCCAGAAGCAAAGGTACTAGAATGATGTGGTGGTTAATTTTATGTGTTGGCTTGACTTGGTTACAAGCCCCAGATATTTAAACACCAGTCTAAATGTAGCTATGAAGTTACTTTTTGTAGATGAGATTAATTTTTTTTTGTACTGGGAATTGAACTAAGGAGCCTTTAACCACTGAGTCACATTTCCAGCTCTTTTTAAAATATTTTATTTAGATACAAAGTCCTACTAAGTTGCTTAGGGCCCTGCTAAATTGCTGAGGCTGACTTTAAACTCACAATCCTCTTGCCTTAGCATCCTGAACTACTGGGACTACAGAGCTACCGGTACCACAGGTGTTCCATGCCTGGCAAGATTTTGATCAGTAGACTTTCAGTAAAGCAGATCATCCTTCACAACATGGATGGGCCTCATAAAACCAACTGAAGGCCTCTTAAGAGGAAAAAAAAATGGAGGGCTCTGAAGAAAGAGGGACTTCTCCCTTCAGACTGCCTTTGGACCCAAAGATGCAGAGCCGACTCTTTCCTGGGTCTCCAGACTGCCAACCTATCCTGAAAATTTTGGACTTGGTTGTTTTCCTAATTGCATGAGCTAATTCTTTAAAATTACTCTATCTCCCCCCTATGGGTACTGTTTCTCTGGAGAATAATGACTAACACAGATGAGTACTCATGTTAATTTTGGAGAGAAAACAATGTCTCCCAAAGAAACTGTCTAAATTTGGAATCACAGAAGATGCCTTCAGCCTACAAATGCTGCATTTTCCCTGAAAATTGTCTGTGCACCTTGTTGTCTGGGCTAAGATTCTCTTCTCTCTCTCTCTCTCTCTCTCTCTCTCTCTCTCTCTCTCTCTCTCTCTCTTTCTTTATTTTGGATAGGCAGAATTAATATTGTCAAAATGACCATACTACCCAAAGCACTTTACAGATTCAACATGATTCCAATTAAACTCCCAATGTCATTCCTTATAGATATAGAAAAGGCACTCATGAAATTCATTTGGAAAAATAAGAGACCCAGAATAGCCAAAGCAATCCTTAGCAAGAAGAATGAAGCAGGAGGCATAACAATACCAGACCTTAAGCGATACCACTAAGCTATAGTAACAAAAATGGCATTGTATTAGCACCAAAATAGACATATGGACCAATGGTACAAAATAGAAGACACAGAGACAAACCCACATAAATACATTTATCTCATACTAGACAAAGGTGCCAAAACACACATTGGAGAAAAGATACCTCTTCACCAAATGGTGCCGGGAAAACTGGAAATCCATATGCAGCAAAATGAAACTAAACCCCTGTCACTCACCATGCACAAAAATCAACTGAAAGTGAATCAAGGACCCAGGAATTAGACCAGAGATCCTATGCTCAACAGAAGAAAAAGTAGGACCAGAGATCCGGACTGACTGATCCGTGTGGCCCACCCCGAGGCTACAGACGGCGGGGAGCCCCCAAGAAGCGACCAGCAAGCAGGGAGATTGCTGCAGATTCTGTGGAATCCTGCCGCCTGGGCACTCACGGAGCCCCTGGCTGAGTTCGGGATTTCAGACAGGGAAGGAAATGGGACAGTTCTATCCCCCACAACGGAAACTCCACCAAGGAAACCAGCGGCCACCATCTTGGAGAGCTGAAGTAACCACCGCCACTCTCCGAGAGATTACAACAATAAAACAGGTGCGTGTTACTCAGCTCATCTCCCATACAGCGGGGAATTCGCATAAAATCTCTCCTAGGCTCTCCGGGGGAGGGATTATCAGAGCAAGCCTGCATAAAGACCCGGGGAAAACTAGAGACACCCGACCTTCAACTCCCCCTCCCATCAGCGGGAAAAACGAAACCTGTATTGCCAGCGCGGGGGGGGGAGGGGCAAGCGGAAAAAATCAAAACAATAGAGTGTGGGGGGGTGTTCAATAGTCACCCTCCATGCCCAAAAAACGGCAGGCCCAGAGTACAGTTTGAACTGACGAGAGGCATCACTCAGGGGAAATCTGGTCTAGCAGGAGAAACCAGGACTAGCAGGAGAAACCAGGACTAGCAGGAGAAACCAGGGGACTAGAGGCCAGGCCCGCGCAACTGGGCAGCTGGAGACCGCACGCCCGCTGGCGACCAACCACACGACTAGGTGGCTAGAGATCGCCCGCCCACCAGCGACAGCTGGCCCGTTGCCGCTGCGACTGGGCAGCTGGAGACTGCACGCCCGCCGGGGACCAATCGCCTGCCGGCTGCCAGCGCAACTGGACGGCTGGAGACCGCCCGGCCGCCGGCATTCGGGAGCTAAAACCAACCAGAGACAGTCCAGTCCCACCCCTCCATTCGGACACCCCAGTAAGGAGCCTGGGGCCCGCCATAGCAGAGAGGTGACGTCACTGGAGCTCGGCCATCGGAATTCCTTCCCAGCGGAATCCACTTTAGCAAGCATAGTCTACCAACACAAAGGAGAGACAACAGAGATATAAAAAACCAAAACAAATGTATAGAAGAGAGCAGAAACACAGCAATCAAATAGAGCTGGAAAGTAGCGTGAACATCATGAAAAAACAAGGGAAAAAAAAAGGAGTACAAACAATGCAGGACAACTTAATTCTACAGGAGGACCTAGAAGCATCAGAATCAGGGATAGGGAAAGAACTCAAGGCATACCTAACTCAGATGGAAAGGAATATTAGAGAAGACATGAGACAGCAAGTCCAAAAAATAAAAGTATATTTTGAAAATGAATTAAACAAACAAATTCAAATGGCAAAGAATGATCTTCACCAGGAGATAGAGATCTTAAAAAAAATCAAACAGTAATCCTAGAAATGCAGGAAACTATAAACCAAATTATGAACTCAAATGAGAATATTACAAATAGACTAGATCAAGTAGAAGTCAGAACATCAGATAATGAAGACAAAGTTTATCAACTTGAAAAGAATATAGTCAACACAGAAAAGATGCTTAAATCCCACCAGCAATCTATTCAAGAAATATGGGATGTCATAAAAAAACCAAATTTGAGAGTCATCAGGATAGAAGAAGGCATAGAGAATCAAACCAAAGGAATGGAAAACCTATTAAATGAAATAATTCTAGAAAACTTCCCAGAGATGAAAGATGGAATGGATTGCCAAATCCTGGAAGCCTACAGGACCCCAAACATTCAAAACCGTAATAGACCAACTCCAAAACATATAATTATGAAGATAGCCAACATACAGAACAAGGAGAGAATATTAAAAGCTACGAGAGAAAAGAGGCAGATTACATTCAGGGGTAAACCAATTAGGTGAACGACTGATTTTTCATCACAGACTTTAAAAGCGAGAAGATCCTGGAACAATGTATTTCAAATGCTGAAAAATAATGGTTTCCAACCAAGAATACTGTATCCAGCAAAATTAAGCTTCAGATTTGACAATGAAATTAAAATCTTTCACGATAAACAAAAGCTAAAAGAATTCGCAGCCAGAAAACCAGCACCGCAAAGCATTTTGAGCAAAATACTACAAGAAGAGGAATTGAAAAATAGTGCCCAAAACTAACAGCAGGAGGTATCTCAGTAAATGGGGAGGAAAATAACAAAAAGTAAAAACTAGCCAAACTAAAATAAATAAATAAATAAACATGACTGGGAGTACAAATCATATTTCAATTGTAACCTTAAATGTTAATGGCCTAAACTCACCAATCAAGAGACATAGGCTAGTAACCTGGATCAAAAAAAACAAATGCTACAATATGCTGCCTTCAGGAGACTTATATGATAGGAAAAGACATACACAGGCTGAAGGTAAAAGGTTGGGAAAAATCATATGACTCACATGGCCCTCGGAAGCAAGCAGGAGTGGCCATACTCATATCGAATAAAATCAACTTCAAACCTAAGTTAATCAAAAGGGATGAAGAAGGACACTATATAATGTTAAAAGGAACCATCCACCAACAAGACATAACAATTATCAATTTGTATGCACCAAACAATGGAGCTGCAACATTCATAAAACAAACTCTCCTCAAGTTCAAGAGTCAAGTAGACTAAAACACAATAATTATGGGTGACTTCAACACACCGCTCTCACCATTAGACAGATCCTCTAGACAAAAGCTGAATAAAGAAACTATTGAACTCAATAGCACAATCAATAACCTAGACTTAACCAACATATATAGAATATATCAACCATCATCAAGTGGATACATGTTCTTCTCAGCAGCACATGGATCCTACTCAAAGATAGACCATATATTATGCCATAGGGCAACTCTTAGTAAATATAAAGGCGTGGAGATAATACCATGCACCATATCTGATCATAATGGAATGAAACTGGAAATCAATGATAAAAGAAGGAAGGAAAAATCCTACATCACATGGAAAATTAACAATATGTTACTGAATGATCAATGGGTTACAGAACAAATAAAGGAGGAGATAAAAAAATTCATAGAGACAAATGACAATACAGACACAACATACTGGAATCTATGGGACACAATGAAAGCAGTTTTAAGAGGGAAATTCATTTCTTGGAGTTGTTTCCTCAAAGAAAGAAAAACAACAACAAATAAATGAACTCACACTACACCTCAAAAACCTAGAAAAGGAAGAGCAAAACAACAGCAAATGTACTGGAAGACAAGAAATAATTAAAATTAGAGCAGAAATCAACAAAATTGAAACAAAAACAACCATTGAAAAAATTGAAAAAACTAAAAGTTGGTTCTTTGAAAAAATAAATAAGATTGACAGGCCCTTAGCCATGCTAACGAAGAGAAGAAGAGAGAGAACTCAAATTATTAACATACGGGATGAAAAAGGCAATATCACAACAGACACTACAGAAATACAGAAGATATTTAGAAAGTATTTTGAAACCCTATATTCCAATAAAATAGAAGATAGTGAAGATATCGATAAATTTCTTAAGTCATATGATCTGCCCAGATTGAGTCAGGAAGACACACACAATTTAAACAGACCAATAACAAAGGAAGAAATTGAAGAAACCATCAAAAGACTACCAACCAAAAAAAGTCCTGGACCGGATGGGTATACAGCAGAGTTTTACAAAACCTTCAAAGAAGAATTAATACCAATACTTTTCAAGCTATTTCAAGAAATAGAAAAAGAAGGAGCTCTTCCAAATTCATTCTATGAGGCCAACATCACCCTGATCCCGAAACCAGACAAAGATACTTCAAAGAAAGAAAACTACAGACCAATATCTCTAATAAACTTGGATGCAAAAATTCTCAATAAAATTCTGGCGAATCGAATACAAAAGCATATGAAAAAAATTGTACTCCATGATCAAGTAGGATTCATCCCTGGGATGCAAGGATGGTTCAATATACGGAAATCAATAAATACTATTCACCACATCAACAGACTTAAAGACAAGAACCATATGATCATCTCGATAGATGCAGAAAAAGCATTTGACAAAGTACAGCATCCCTTTATGTTCAAAACACTAGAAAAACTAGGGATAACAGGAACTTACCTCAACATTGTAAAAGCTATATATGCTAAACCTCAGGCTAGCATCATCCTAAATGGAGAAAAACTGAAGGCATTCCCTCTAAAATCTGGAACAAGACAGGGATGCCCTCTATCACCACTTCTATTCAATTTAGTTCTCGAAACACTGGCCAGAGCAATTAAACAGACGAAAGAAATTAAAGGCATAAAAATAGGAAAAGAAGAACTTAAATTATCGCTATTTTTGGATGACATGATAATATATTTAACAGACCCAAAATGGTCTACAAAGAAACTGCTAGAGTTAATAAATGAATTCAGCAAAGTGGCAGGATATAAAATCAACATGCATAAATCAAAGGCATTCCTGTGAAAGATTTATACAATGAAAACTACAGAACCCTAAAGAGAGAGATAGAAGAAGATCTCAGAAGATGGAAAAATGTACCCTGTTCATGGATAGGCAGAACTAACATCATCAAAATGGCGATACTACCCAAAGTTCTCTACAGGTTTAATGTGATGCCAATTAAAATCCCAACGGCATTTCTTGTAGAAATAGATAAAGCAATCATGAAATTCATATGGAAAAACAAAAGACCCAGAATAGCAAAAGCAATTCTAAGCAGGAAGTGTGAATCTGGGGGTATAGCGATACCAGAGTTCAAACTGTACTACAAAGCAATAGTAACAAAAACAGCGTGGAACTGGTACCAAAACAGGCAGGTGGGCCAATGGTACAGAATAGAGGACACAGAAACCAATCCACAAAATTACAACTTTCTTATATTTGATAAAGGGGCTAAAAGCATGCAATGGAGGAAGGATAGCATCTTCAACAAATGGTGCTGGGAAAATTGGAAATCCATATGCAACAAAATGAAATTGAATCCCTTTCTCTCGCCATGCACAAAAGTTAACTCAAAATGGATCAAGGAGCTAGATATCAAATCAGAGACACTGCATCTGATAGAAGAAAAAGTTGGCTACAATCTACATACTGTGGGGTCGGGCTCCAAATTCCTTAATAGGACGCCCATAGCCCAAGAGTTAATAACAAGAATAAATAAATGCGACTTACTTAAACTAAAAAGTTTTTTCTCAGCAAGAGAAACAATAAGAGAGGTGAATAGAGAGCCTACATCCTGGGAACAAATTTTTACCCCTCACACTTCAGATAGAGCCCTAATATCCAGAATATACAAAGAACTCAAAAAATTAAACAATAAGATAACAAATAACCCAATCAACAAATGGGCCAAGGACCTGAACAGACACTTCACAGAGGAGGACATACAATCAATCAACAAGTACATGAAAAAATGCTCACCATCTCTAGCAGACAGAGAAATGCAAATCAAAACCACCCTAAGATACCATCTCACTCCTGTAAGATTGGCAGCCATTATGAAGTCAAACAACAATAAGTGTTGGCGAGGATGTGGGGAAAAGGGTACACTTGTATATTGCTGGTGGGTCTGCAAATTGGTAAGGCCAATTTGGAAAGCAGTATGGAGATACCTGGGAAAGCTGGGAATGGATCCACCATTTGACCCAGCTATCGCCCTCCTCAGACTATTCCCTGAGGATCTTAAAAGAGCGTACTATAGGGATACTGCCACATCAATGATCATAGCGACACAATTCACAATAGCTAGACTGTGGAACCAACCTAGATGCCCTTCAATAGATGAATGGATAAAAAATATGTGGCATCGATACACAATGAAGTACTACGCAGCAATAAAAAATGACAAAATCATAGAATTTGCAGGGAAATGGATGTCATTAGAGCAGATTATGCTAAGCGAAGCTAGCTAATCCTTAAAAAACAAATGCCAAATGTCTTCTTTGATATAAAGAGAGCAACTAAGAACAGAACAGGGAGGAAGAGCATGAGGAAAAGATTAACAATAAACAAAGACGAGTGGGGGGAGAGAAAGAGAGAGAGAAGGGAAAGCATACGGAAATGGTAGGAGACCCTCAATGTTACACAAAATTACATAGAAGAGGATGTGAGGGGAAAAGGGGGGGGACAAGGGAGGGAATTGAACAACAGCAGATGAGGTAGAGAGGGATGATGGGTGGGGAGGGGAGGGGGGATAGTAGGGGATAGGAAAGGTAGCAGAATACAACAGTCACTAATATGCCATTATGTAAAAATGTGAGTGTGTAACCGATGTGATTCTGCAATTTGTATTTGGGGTAAAAATGGGAGTTCATAACCCAATTGAGTCAAATGTATGAAAGATGATATATCATGAGCTCTGTAATGTTTTGAACAATCAATTAAAAAATTAAAAAAAAAAACAGAAGAAAAAGTAGGCCGAAATCTTCATCTTGTTGTATTAGGCCCCTGCTTCCTTAACAAGACTTCCTAAAGTGCAAGAAATGAAAACTAAGATTCACTTTAGATTGGTGATCCACTCTGAAGTTTACATTCTAGGTCCAACAGGTCTTAACTTATCTTACTTATCAAGCTTCTTATCTTGATAGTTCCTGTGTAGCAATAACATAATTTTTTCATGTTTCTCATAAAAACATCTTCAAAGTAAACTTTGAAAAGAGATTTAAAAAATATGAATGTACCCAATCCTTGCACAGATGATTTTAAATGTCCAATAATTACTTCCCTATCCTCTCTCCTAATATCCAAGAGAAATATTCCTGGAGCAGTTCTAGATGTCCCCAGAGTCAAATGAAATTCAGCAACTCCATTTTCATTGTTGGAAATAGGCCCAGAGGAAATTGGGCTTGGTTTCTAGTGCCCTCAGGCTCCACAGGCTGAGCTGGCTACAGGGCAGCCAACACTCCTCCACTGCCTCAGCCGCTGGGCCCACCCTCGCCCTCATTCCCTTCTGGCCCTGGCTGCCCAGTCCTTCCTGGCATGCTGGCCTCCCTCCTCAGACTCCTGTTCTCACTGGGCTACGGTCAGTGCCTCGAGCGCATTGCCCACTCAGCATGGGATGTATTGGGTTGTCAAACAGAGAAGGAGTGTTGTGACCAACTTTGAAAGTCATTCTCATTGGCAGTTTCTTTTTTTAGGAGGTATCAGTAGCAAGAGAGACATTTTAATCCCTGAACTGGCTAGCTTCCTTCCTTCTATTGTCATCGTTGAGTTATCACTGGGTTTAAGATGTTCAGCTGTTCTGAGTCAATCAGAACAATGGTGCCAAGAATGTGTGTGTTGTAACCTCTGGCAAAACTCTGACCAAGTCTGTGTGTGGTGTAATTTCAGGGTTCAAAGCTCAGTGGGCCAAACACATCTGTTTACCATGGCTTGGAGTAATCTGTGTCTGTGTTTCCCTAGGTGGTTCAGAGCTATTTACTTTCTGTTGGTTCAAAGTACTAGCAGATGGTGAAACCTGGTGAGGAAATATGCTCGCTGTGATTCTGTAAGCATTTGATAGAGTGAAGGCTCTCTATAGACTTGTGCTTAGTACATTCTAGAATCTTAGAATCGAAAGATCTGTTTCCATTGGAAAAAAAAAAAATTCTTAGGCTGGATTTTTAAAACAGGAAACTGAATTTTTTTTAAAAAAAATGGATTTATATAATGAGTGAGTGTAGAGTCTTCCTTGATTGCATATGTACCAAATGGGATAAAGAAAGGTTTTATTCAGAAAAGTTCATGTCCAATCTAAATGTCACCAGCGAGGGTGATCTTATTTTGTTTCATGTAATTATCTTTTAGCCAAGAAAGTATGCCAGAGGCAGTTAATCAGCTCACAAGAGACCTTGAGAGCAACTTTATTTTATTTATTTTTTTATTGGTTGTTCACAACGTTACAAAGCTCTTGACATATCATACTTCATACATTAGACTGAAGTGGGTTATGAACTCCCAATTTTACCCCAAATGCAGATTGCAGAGTCACATCGGTTACACATCCACAATTTTACATAATGCCCTATTGGTAATTGTTGTACTCTGCTCCCTTTCCTATCCCCCATTATCCCCCCTCCCCTCCCCTCCCTTTTACTCTCTCTACCCCATCTACTGTAATCCATCTCCCTCCTTATTTATTTTCCCATTCCCCACCCAGCCTCTTATATGTAATTTTGTATAGCAATGAGGGTCTCCCTTCATTTCCATGCAATTTTCCTCATCTCTCCCTTTCCCTCCCATCTCATGTCTCTGATTAATGTTACTCTTTTCTTCCTACTCTTCCTCCCTGCTCTGTTCATATTTGCTCTCATTATATCAAAGAAGACATTTGGCACTTGTTTTTTAGGGATTGGCTAGCTTCACTAAGCATAATCTGCTCTAGTGCTGTCCATTTCCCTGCAAATTCTATGATTTTGTCATTTTTTATTGCTGCATAGTACTCCATTGTGTATAGATGCCACATTTTTTTATACATTCATCTACTGAGGGGCATCTGGGTTGGTTCCACAGTCTAGCAATTGTGAATTGTGCTGCTATGAACATCGATGTGGCAGTATCCCTGTAGCATGCTCTTTTAAGGTCTTCAGGGAATAGTCCAAGAAGGGCAATAGCAGGGTCAAATGGTGGTTCCATTCCCATCTTTCCCAGGAATCTCCAAACTGCTTTCCAAATTGGCCGCACCAATTTGCAGTCCCACCAGCAATGTACAAGTGTACCCTTTTCTCCACATCCTTGCCAGCACTTGTTGTTGTTTGACTTCATAGTGGCTGCCAATCTTACTGGAGTGAAATGGTATCTTAGGGTGGTTTTGATTTGCATTTCTCTGACTGCTAGAGATGGTGAGCATTTTTTCATGTACTTATTGATTGATTGTATATCCTCCTCTGAGAGGTGTCTGTTCAGGTCCTTTGCCCATTTGTTGATTGGGTTATTTGTTATCTTATTGTCTAATTTTTTGAGTTCTTTGTATACTCTGGATATTAGGGCTCTATCTGAAGTGTGAGGAGTAAAGATTTGTTCCCAGGATGTAGGCTCCCTGTTTACCTCTCTTATTGTTTCTCTTGCTGAGAAAAAACTTTTAAGTTTAATTAAGTCCCATTTGTTGATTCTTGTTGTTAACTCTTGTGCTATGGGTGTCCTATTAAGGAATTTGGAGCCGGACCCCACAATCTGTAGATCGGATCCAACTTTTTCTTCTATCAGACGCAGAGTCTCTGGTTTGATATCAAGTTCCCTGATCCATTTTGAGTTAACTTTTGTGCATGGCGAGAGAAAGGGATTCAGTTTCATTTTGTTGCATATGGATTTCCAGTTTTCCCAACACCATTTGTTGAAGATGCTATCCTTCCTCCATTGCATGCTTTTAGCTCCTTTATCAAATATAAGATAGTTGTAACTTTGTGGATTAGTCTCTGTGTCCTCTATTCTATACCATTGGTCCACCCGCCTGTTTTGGTACCAGTACCATGCTGTTTTTGTCACTATTGCTCTGTAATATAGTTTGAAATCTGGTATCGCTATACCACCTGATTCACACTTCCTGTTTAGAATTGCTTTTGCTATTCTGGGTCTTTTATTTTTCCATATGAATTTCATGATTGCTTTGTCAATTTCTACAAGATATGCCATTGGGATTTTGATTGGCATTGCATTAAACCTATAGAGAACTTTTGGTAATATCACCATTTTGATGATGTTAGTTCTGCCTATCCATGAACAGGGTATGTTTTTCCATCTTCTAAGATCTTCATCAACTTCTCTCTTTAGGGTTCTGTAGTTTTCATTGTATAAATCTTTCACCTCTTTTGTTAGGTTAATTCCCAAGTATTTTATTTTTTTTGAGGATATCGTGAATGGAGTGTTTTTCCTCATTTCCGTTTCAGAAGTTTTGTCGCTGATATACAGAAATGCCTTTGATTTATGCGTGTTGATTTTATATCCTGCCACTTTGCTGAATTCATTTATTAGTTCTAGTAGTTTCTTTGTAGACCCTTTTGGGTCTTCTAGGTATAGAATCATGTCATCTGCAAATAGTGATAATTTAAGTTCTTCTTTTCTAAGGCATAATATTTTTATGCCTTTAATTTCTTTCATCTGTCTAATTGCTCTGGCCAGTGTTTCGAGAACTATATTGAATAGAAGTGGAGATAGAGGGCATCCCTGTCTTGTTCCGAATTTTACAGGGAATGCCTTCAACTTTTGTCCATTCAGAATGATGCTCGCCTGCGGTTTAGCATAGATAGCTTTTACAATGTCAAGGTAAGTTCCTGTTATCCCCAATTTTTCTAATGTTTTGAACATAAAGGGATGCTGTACTTTGTCAAATGCTTTCTCTGCATCTATCGAGATGATCATATGGTTCTTATCTTTAAGTCTATTGATGTGGTGAATAACATTTATTGATTTCCGTATGTTGAACCATCCTTGCATCCCAGGGATGAATCTTACTTGGTCATGGTGCACAATTTTTTTGATGTGTTTTTGTATTTGATTCGCCAGAATTTTATTGAGGATTTTTGCATCTAGGTTCATTAGAGATATTGGTCTGTAGTTTTCTTTCTTTGAGGTGTCTTTGTCTGGTTTCGGAATCAGGGTGATGTTGGCCTCATAGAATGAATTTGGCAGAGCTCCCTCTTTTTCTATTTCCTGAAATAACTTGAAAAGTATTGGTTTTAATTCTTCTTTAAAGGTTTTGTAAATCTCTGCTGTATACCCATCCGGTCCTGGGCTTTTCTTGGTTGGTAGTGTGTTGATGGCTTCTTCAATTTCATCCATTGATATTGGTCTGTTCAAATTGTGTGTATCCTCCTGACTCAGTCTGGGAAAATCATATGACTTAAGAAATTTATCGATGTCTTCACTATCTTCTATTTTGTTGGAATATAGGTTTTCAAAATAATTTCTTATTGTCTTCTGTATTTCTGTAGCATCTGTTGTGATATTGCCTTTTTTATCCCGTATGTTAGTAATTTGAGTTCTCTCTCTTCTTCTCTTCGTTAGCATGGCTAAAGGTCTGTTGATCTTATTTATTTTTTCGAAAAACCAACTTTTAGTTTTGTTAATTTTTTCAATAGTTTCTTTTGTTTCAATTTCATTGATTTCCGCTCTAATTTTAATTATTTCTAGCCTTCTGCTACATTTGCTGTTGTTTTGCTCTTCCTTTTCTAGGGCTTTGAGATGAAGTGTGAGCTCATTTATTTGTTGGTTTTTTCTTTTTTTGAGGAATGACCACCAGGCGATGAATTTTCCTCTTAAAACTGCTTTCATTGTGTCCCATAGATTCCGATATGTTGTGTCTGTATTTTCATTTATCTCTAAGAATTTTTTAATTTCCTCCTTTATGTCTTCTGTAACCCATTGATCATTCAGTAACATATTGTTAATTTTCCATGTGATGTAGGATTTTTCCTTCCTTCTTTTATCATTGATTTCCAATTTCATTCCATTATGATCAGATAAAATGCATGGTATTATCTCCACCCCTTTATATTTACTGAGGGTTGCCCTATGGCATAATATATGGTCTATTTTTGAGAAGGATCCATGTGCTGCTGAGAAAAAGGTATATCCATTTGATGATGGTTGATATATTCTATATATGTCAGTTAAGTCTAGGTTGTTGATTGTGATATTGAGTTCTATAGTTTCTTTATTCAATTTTTGTTTGGAGGATCTGTCCAATGGTGAGAGAGGTGTGTTGAAGTCACCCATAATTATTGTGTTGTGGTCTATTTGATTCTTGAACTTGAGGAGAATTTGTTTTATGAATGTCGCAGCACCATTGTTTGGTGCATAAATATTGATAATTTTTATGTCTTGTTGGTGAATGGTTCCTTTTAACAGTATATAATGCCCTTGTTTATCCCTTTTGATTAACTTAGTCTTGAAGTCGATTTTATTCGATATGAGGATGGCCACCCCTGATTGCTTACGAGGACCGTGTGCATGGTATATTTTTTCCCATCCTTTCACCTTCAGCCTGTGTATGTCTTTTCCAATCAGATGTGTCTCCTGGAGGCAGCATATTGTTGGATTTGTTTTTTTAATCCATGATACCAGCCTATGTCGCTTTATTGGAGAGTTTAGGCCATTAACATTCAGAGTTACTATTGATATATGGTTTGAACTTCCATCCATGTTTGATTGTTTATCCTTTTTTTTTTTAAAAAAATATTTAGTTTGTTTCTCTGTGATTATCTTTCCCCTCACCCTCTGTCTTTACTGAGGCACTTCCCACTGATGGTTTTGGTTATTGTTTTTCATTTCTTCCTCGTGTAGTGTTTTGCTCAAAATGCTTTGCAATGCAGGTTTTCTGGCTGCAAATTCTTTTAACTTTTGTTTATCATGAAAGATCTTTATTTCGTTGTCATACCTGAAGCTTAATTTTGCTGGATACAGAATTCTTGGTTGGCATCCATTGTCTTTCAGTGTTTGAAATACATTGTTCCATGACCTTCTTGCTTTCAGTGTCTGTGATGAAAAGTCCGTTGTTAACCGTATTGGTTTACCCCTAAATGTAATCTGTCTCCTTTCTCTTGTAGCTTTTAATATTTTCTCTTTGTTCTGTATATTGGATATCTTCATAACAATGTGTCTTGGCGTTGGTCTACTGTGATTTTGTGTGCTCGGTGTCCTGTATGCATCTTCAATTTGTATATCTGTTTCCTTTTTTATTTCTGGAAAGTTTTCTGTAATTATTTCATTCAGCAGGTTTCTCATTCCCTTGGTGTGAATCTCTGTACCTTCTTCTATCCCAATGACTCGTAAGTTTGGTTTCTTCATGTTATCCCAAATCTCTTGGATGTTTTTCTCGTGATTTTTTACCAGCCTTTCTGAGTTGGCTAGACTCTTTTCAAGATGGTATATTTTGTCTTCATTATCTGACGTTCTGGTTTCTAGTTGTTCCACTCTGTTAGTGATACTCTCAATTGAGTTTTTAATCTGGTTTATTGTTTCCTTCATTTCTAGAATTATTGTTTGATTATTCTTTATAATCTCTATCTCCTGATAAAGATGCTTAACTTCTTCTTTTAGGTGTTTATGTAACTCATTCTCAATGTGTTCTTTCGCTGCTTGAATTTGCTGTCTTGTATCCTCTTTGATGTTCCATTCCATCTGTCTAAGGTGTTCCTTGAGGTCTTTATATGACCATTTTTCTGATGACTCTAGGTCCTCCTGAATATTTAGGCTATCCTGCATTGTTTGTACTCCTTTTCTTCCTTGTTTCTTGAAGCTGCTCATGTTGCTTCTTGTTCTGATTGACTGCTGAGTTACTGTTTATTCCTATAAATTTATTTGATGCTAGGGAGGAAAGGTATTAGAAGGGAAGGGAAGAAGTCACTAAGGAGAATGAGAGTAGGCAGGTAGAATTCAAGGAAGGCGGATAAGAAAAATGAACAGACAAAAGAAGAAAGAAATAGGAACTAAAAAAATACAAAAATTTTAAAAAATATATTAATAATAATTAAAAAAAATAAAATTAAGATTAGAAGAGAAAGAAGAAAAAAAAGAGAAAGGAAAAAAAAACAAGATAGAAAAATGAAGATGAAAGAAAAACCCCAATCAAGAAAAAAAAAAAAAAAACCTAATAAATGCCGTCTTAGAGTTTGATTAACTTCTCTTCCACTAGGTGGCGCTGTGCCCACCAGGTCATGTCTTTCCCATCAGTACGTGGGAACCAATCACTGTGCAGCAGCTCCTCCCAGACTGGGCGAGTCTCCAAACCTGAGTGCCTAGGGTCTCCTCTTGTGTCCAATCCCTTCCACTTTTCCTCTAGCCAGGCCCCTCTCACCACAGTACTGGCTACAGGCCAGGTCTGCTGCTCCCGGGAGCCCTGTTTTCATGAACGACTGGGCTCACTCCTCCAGATTGCCATTCCCTCAGACCCTAATTTTGTAGAGCTTGGTGCTGAGAATCCTCAGCGAATTTTACTTGCCCTCCGGTAGCCACACCCCCGTAGCTGGTGCAAGAGACCTCAACAGTCAGCCCTGGCGGGAGCGGCAGTCCCGCACCACCTCTGACTCCCTCGGGCTGGCTGTAGCACTCACGGGAGAGCTGGGAGGGGCTCTTAAGTTTTCCCCGATGCGTGGAGAGGGAAAGCCAGGTGTCCACACACCTGTAGCAGCAGGCTTCAATGAATTTATCTCCTGCGCTGCAGCCCTGCGACTCCAGCCCTCTGCCACAGTGGTGTCCTCCGCAAATGTGACAGTTCGCCTCCCCCTGCCGGGCGACCAACGCCACGGGCGGGTCCCCACTGTCTCCCAAGCCCCGCCTGGACCCTGCGGCCACTACCCACTAAGGCTCGGCAGGCATCCACCTCCGCAGGATGAGAAGGGCTGACCAGCCGCCTCGCTGGATGGCTTAATGCTGAGTCGCAGCTGTCAGTCTCAGCTTTTCAGATGCGGCGGTGCGGGGCACGGAGAGGCTTACTCACTTCTCGCCTCCATCTTCCTCTTCTTGCTATTTCGGGATGATGGCGGGGTGCTGGCTCGCTCTCTCCGATGTGTCTCTGCCTCGAGCTCCCACGCCTCTCTCCTCCACGGCCTCCACAGCCAGCGCTGCCCTGGTCGCTCTCTCTGCCCCCGGCGTTCCCGGCTTCTAGCCAGCCGCGCCGCGTCCTGGTCCGTGTTTTTCTGGCTCGCGCTCCAGCGGCGCCTGGGGCCGGGGAGGCGACGGCCGGCAAGTACCACAGTCCCCGGGCCCCGAGTCCCAGCGGCCACAAACCGACACTTCTAATAGACCTACCAGATCCCGGCAGGACCCCTCTTCATGGAATTTTACTAGGAGTTCCTCAGTGTGAAGACTGCCGCTGTTCCAAAGGGTCTTTTTGATCTCGTTAATGTGGAGACATTAGAGTCACTGCTTCCTCATCGGCGGCCATGTTCCCTCCCCCCCTTGAGAGCAACTTTAGATAAATATTAATAGTTGGAGCTGTAAATGTAGACACAATAATTTAACCAGTTGTTGAGGTAAACTCCTCATTTTGACCCTCTGCTTTTAGCACAGCAGGATAGAAAGAGGGAAAACATTTTCAGTCTACACACATACATATGTACATTCTACCTACCCCCTTCCCATAGTGTCGTGGCCAGATGCAGCCACACAACTTCATATAAATCTTGAGTACAGAGAAGGGACAGGCATGCTGCTGAGTGCCTTTGATGTTATATGTTGCACCATGACAAAGTTAGGGAGACTTTTGTATCCTATTCCATAAGATGTCCAACTTTGTTTTAGTGTGAAAATAAAGGTTATGGATATCTGCAAAAATAGTGTAGGAAGAACTGTTGAAAATTCCCTCCTCCATACAAATAATGAGAAACTGGCAAACATTATCAGGATTGACTTTTTCAGAACTCTAGAACTGAACAAATCTAGAACTGAACTTATTATAGAAAAATGGCTGAATCTTGATTTAAAAAAAAATGAATTTTGTGGCATTTGACTTATCCTGATCGATCCCTTACTACCAGTTTTACATTTGCTGTGAAAAACCAGTAGTCCAGCTGCAACTGGAAGAAACAGTCAAGCTGGAACTCTTTTGTTCCCAAGAATTGTCATTATTTGACCTATCTGTTGATTCCCTTGAAGACCCACTTGAAAGGCTGGCTGCATTTGAACTAACTTGGAGCTTGCCTAGTGCACATAGCCTTCTTGGAGTGATTGCTGGAAAGTAATTGCAAATGATTGATTAGCTTCACAGCTTCCTGAGATGGCGTATAAAAGTTGGGGCAAACAAAAGATTGATCAAACAGTTTAAAAGAAAAAGTTGAGAGTGGGATGTCTAGAGGGACTCTGAAAAGCTCCTACAAGCCTTGTTAGGGTTGTGTGCATGGTGGGAGCTGTGCACACATTCAGGAAAGACTCGAACTCTCACCTTGGGCTAATCTTGAGACTTTGTAGAAGCAGGAAGTGAAGACTCAGGCAGAGTTGTAAACTGCCTGGCTGAATGCTGAAGGCATACCCTAGCATGCACCGTGAACCCACAGACTTACTGGTTTTGGTGTTTAGGGAAATCTCTGCCTAGTCATTAACTGGCCAAATGTAAACAGATACCATAATAGCCACATATGACAAAGAATGTTTTGAACAACCAACAATAAAAATTAAAGGAAAAAAAAACAAATATAAGAATATTTTTAAAAAATAATAGAAGCTAGTAACAAGTAGATGGCATTATCTTTTGGTGAGCGATTATTTTACCCAGATTAAAATTTTGTGAAACGCATTTACCTTTTAAGAAAAACTCCGGACATATGAGGCAGTTTTCTAAGACTGAGCCTGCTTCCGTTATGAGTCCCGTTTTGCAGAAATGACGAAATAAAAATTACCAGCACTGTCAAAAAAAAAAAAAAAAAGACTACAGAATTAGTACAGAGAAGTCACTGAAAAAACAACATGGAAAACAAATCTTGGAGAGTCAGGGGGTTCCAGAGTTGCCATATTATACTATTTAAAATATCTAGTTTTCAACAAAAATGATAATATATGCAAAGAAACAAAAAATTATGATCCATATGCAAGAAGAAAAGCAGCAAATAGAGCCCAGATGTTGCACACACTAGACAGAAACTGTAAGTCAGTTATTTTAAATATATTCAAAGAACTAAAGGAAGACTCACAGAGAGAATATTAAAGGAAAGTAAGAATGATGTCTCACCAAATAGCATCAATAAAGAAACAGAAATTGCAGAGTTCAAAAAGAACCATATAAAAATTCTGGAGTTGGAAAGCACAATAAATGAAAGTTAAAAATTCTCTAGAGTAGCCAAATGGGCAGATTTGAGTAGGCAGAATAAAGAATTAACAAAACTGAAAATATGTCAGTTGAGATGATACATTCTGAGCAACAGGACGGAAAACTCATGAGGAAAAATCAACAGACCCTCAGAGGCCTGTGGTACATCCTGAAGCAGACCAAGTACTAACACACAATGAGAATTCTAGGACAGGAGAGAGGAAAGGGCAGAAAGACTATTTAAAGACATAATGGCTGAGAGCTTTCCAAAGTTGATGAAAAACATTCACGTACACATCCAAGAAGCTCAACAAAATCCAAGTAGGATAACCTGAAAACCTCGAAGGTGGGATACATTATGATGGAACTGTTGAAAGACAAAAACAGAAGACATACGGAATGAACAACTCATCCCATACAGGAGATTCTCTATGATGTTAACAGCTGATTTATCATCAGAAACCATGGAGACCGGAAGCTACTGGGAGGACTCAGTACTAAAAGTACTGAAGGCAAAAACCTTATAACCATTAATTCTATATTCAGAAACTTATCCTTCATAATCCATGTGTGTGTGTGTGTGTGTGTGTGTGTGTGTGTGTGTCTACATTTGTATTTCCATACAATGAACAATCTGGAAGTTAAATTAAGAAAATGATGCCATTTATAATGGTGCCAAAATAAATAAAATACTAAGTAATAACTTTTAACAAATGAAACACAAAATTTGTATCTTGAAAACTACAAAATTTATTGAAAGAAATTTAAGAGGATCTAAATAGATGGAAGGACGTGACATGTTCTTTGGGATTGGAAGTACTTAATATTGTTAAGATGGCAAGACTTCCCAAGTTGATCTACAAACTCAAGTCAACCCCTATCAAAATTCCAGTTGCTTCCTCCACCCCCAAATCAACAAGCTGATTCTAAAATCATATGGAAATACAAAGGGTCCAGAATAGCTGAGCAATTTTGAAGAACAACAACTGAGAGGGAGGACTCAGATTCCCCAATATCAGATTTTAATACAAAGCTGTCATTATTGTGGCACAGGCATGGGAGAGAGTCCTGAAAGGTCAGTTGATTTTTCACAAGGGTCCCAAGATAATTTAATGGGAGAAAGAATAGTCTTTTTAACAAATGGTGCTGTAAAAACTAGATATCTCCCATTAAAAAAAAAAAAAAAACAGGTAATTTGGATCCCTACCTCACACTATATGTAACAACCCAAAGTGGATCAAAGACCTAAATACAAGAGTTAAAAGTATAAAACCCTCAGAACAAAACTTAAATATAAATCCTTGTGACCTTTCTCAATATTTGCCAAGAGTGGATCTTAAATGTTCTTACCACAAAAAAGTAACTCTGTAAAGAGATGAATATGGAGATTAGTTTGTAGCATTCAGTCCCCTGTGTATGTATATCAAGACAGCACAATGTAACAATGTACACCTTAAATATATATATATATATATATATATATATATATATATATATATATATATAACTTTTATAAAATATAACAAAGAAAAAAAGGTGATGAAATGTTCTGATAACAAAAAGCAATATCTGTTTAATGTATTTGAATATTTCTCCAAAGAAACAAATGGTCAATAGGTATGTGAAAAAGATGCTCAGCATTACTACTAATAATCAGAGAAATGCAGATTCAAATAATGTTAAAATATCACCTCACACCTGTTAGGATGGCTATTACAAAATATTTAAAAGATAACAAGTGTTGGAGATAATGTGTAGAAACTGAAACCTTTATACATTGTCAGTGGGAATGTAGAATGGTTCAGTCACTATGGAAAACAGTATGGAAGCTCCCGGAAAAAATAAAATGTAACCACCATGTTATTTAGTCATCCCACTTTGGGACATACATCCAAAAAACCTGAAATCTGGATTTTGAAGAGATACCTGTATCCTCATGTTCACTGTAGCAATAGCCAAGATATGGAAACAACCCAAAGTCCATCAATGAATGAGTAAAGTGTGGCATATGCATATACTGGAACATTATTCATCCTTTAGAGGGAAATCCAATTTATAACAACTTGGATGGAACTAGAGGACATTACGCTAAGTAAAATAAATCAGTTGCAAAAAGACAAATATAATGATTCCATTTACATGAGGTATTTAAAATAGACTCTCCGGATGGCAGAATGGTAGTTGCCAGGGACTGGAATGAGTTAGACAAGGGCAATTGTTGTTTGATGGGTATAAAATTTTAGTCATGCAAGATGGAAAAGTTCTAGAGGTATGTTGTACAACATAGTACCTATAGTTAACAATATGGCATTGTGCACTTTAAAACATGCTTACATAGAGCTCATGTTAAGTGTTCTTACCACAAAAGAAACAAAGCAAAATAAAAATTCCACCCACAAAATAATACAAGGACACATTTTGGAATTGACAGATATGTTTAGTATCTTGATTCTGGTGATGGTATCATGTGTGTGTGTGTGTGTGTGTGTGTGTGTGTGTGTGTGTGAGAGAGAGAGAGAGAGAGAGAGAGAGAGAGAACTCATAAAAATACATGTATTAAACATGTCCATTTTCCTGTATCAATTGTACCTCAATAAAACTAAAAAACCATGGATTAGACAATGGATTTTAGATATGACTTGTGAAATACAAGCAATCAAAGTTAATTTTGACTAAATTTTATTAAAATTAAGAAGTTCTGTGCTTCAAAAAACACTACTGGTTAATTCCTGATGGGATATAACTGAATGGTAACTGAAGTAGGCGGGGTGTGGCTAGAGGAGGTGGGGCATTGGGGGCACACCTTTGGGATTTATATTTTGTATCTGGCAAATGGAGTCTCTCTCTCTCTCTCTCTCTCTCTCTCTCTCTCTCTCTCTCCTTTCTGATCGTCATGTGAGCAGCTGCCCTCCACTGCCTCACCTTGAGCCCTGAGAAATGGAGCCAGCTGTCTATGACTAAGAACCTCTGAAACTGTGAGCCCCCAAATAAACTTTTCCTCCTCTAAAATTGCTCTTGTCAGGTCTTTTAGCAGAAAAAAAAAAAAAGACTGAAACAAATGGTCACTAAGCACATGGAAAGATACTCAGCACCCTCCATTATTAGGGAAATTAGAATCAAAATCACAATGAGATACCATGCCATGCCCACCAGGATTTCTATGTTAAAAAGACAACTAATAACAAGTGTTGGTGAGAGTGTAGATTGATGCAGCCACTTTAGAAAATGGTTTGGCACTTCCTCAACACATTCAACACAGTGGTCTCATGCACTCTAGCAATTCCATTCCTAGGTCTGTCCCCTAGACAGCTGAAAATACGTGTTCATATGAAAACATGAATGTTCATAGCAGCATTATTCATAATAGCCAAAGAAAAAGTGGGCAACCCAATGTCTGTCAGCTGATGGGTAGATAAACAAAGGGTGGCATATTCATTCAATGGAATATTATCCAGACCAAAAAAAAAAAGGAATAAAGTCCTGAAACATGGGACCATATGGGTGAGCCTTGAAAACATGGTGTTAAGTGAAAGAAGACAGACACTAAAGGACTTATATGACATGATTCCATTCATAGGAAATATCCAGAACAAGCGAATCCATGGATAGAAAAGGCAGGTTAATAATTGCCAGGGGCCAAGGAAAGTAGAGAAGAGGGAGCGACCACTAATGTGTATGATTTTTCATTTTGGTGTGATGAAAATATTCTGGAATGAGAAAGTGGTAAAAATTGTGTGACTTTATGAATAGATTTAAAAGCACTGAACTATGTACTTTAAAAGAATGCATTTTATGGTATATGAATAAAATATGAATTTAAAGATATATATTTAACATATATAATGGTTCTTTCTTTTCTTCTTGCTCCATCCCCAAATCCTAAAGAAACATAGACACCCTGAGTGACCCTGCTTATCCTGTGGCTTTGTGTATTACCTGACCCACCTCCAGGCACTCACAGTTGAAGGGCACAGGCCCAGGGGCATGAGAGGAAATCAAGGAGCCAGAGATTCAGGGTTCCATTTAGTGACACCCAAGGGGAAACATTCTCTATGCCATTTCTTCATGGGAAAAGAAATTGATTAGACACGGGACCACAAAACTGGTTAGAAAAGCTCTTAAAATTCTTTGGTTTTTTTTGCTCCCGTTCCATATTCACTAAAACACTTTCCTAAGACTTGTAACACCAGAATGTACATGTATTCCACCATTATAGAGGAATCATTTCCACTGAGAATCCTATCATCTATTACCTTAGTATCATCTGTCTATCTATGATCTAATGATCTATCTATCTATCTATCTATCTATCTATCTATCTATCATTTCTGTGCTCATTTATTTGGTCTCTAGTAACTTTATGTATTGTTCTCCTGGAGTCTGAGACTGGGACACAGAAAACTAAGGGCTGGTCTCTGAATTAGGTAAATTCACCTCCATAAGAGATGGCCAGTAGATCTGAACCTCAACACATTAACATTTCAGAAATATTCTGTGCTGTACAAGATCCTGGGGACATGTATACATTTAGTTTGACAGATTTCCATGCTTGATTATTAATGTCTATTTTGGACAGATGAGGAAAGCCATGGTACCACCATGCATGAGAGATCCGGTTTCATCACACTCTAATGTTCTGCATATGTGCCACCCAGACATAGATAACTCTCCTTCAGAGTCACTAACCAGAAAACCTCTAACAACATCTCTCAAAATTAAAGTCTGCATTATACATGGAACAAAGTTGCCCTGCATACACAGTATATGTTTTATAAAGGGCTAAAGCAGTCCACTTTCTGTAGCTTATGACTTAATTTAAAGTAAATCAAACCTAATGCCCACTCTTCTGCAGGGGTCACAACCTGGTGTCTGTTATTCATTCCATCAATAAAAAAGAAAATAGCTTGCTGAAAAAAAAAAGCTTCTTTATATTCTAGAATAAGTCAACCACTCCATATATTAGAAAACATAGAAATGAGTCCATTCCCTATGTAAAATTTTTTTTGTAATCAAATCCTCTCTTTCATCTCCAAGAATGTTGATGACCTATGTTCCATATTTTTAATTATTTCCATTCTCTCTCTCAGCTGATGGTTTGTGTTTGTAGAGGATGCAGACTGGGCCAGGTAGACTGAATGATTTACACATTTTCAAATCAGGGATGGAAGATACTAAGCCAGGGATGATGACTGAGCTAAGGCTCCCACTAGCCAAAACATGTGCATTTAACATCTTTTCTCTCTAACCATCATTATGCAACTTTAGTAGAGTGGTTCTGGCCTTATTTCTGGTTTCTGAATGCATTTGGTTAGTAAGTCGGGGACTTTACACAGCCTACTGTTTCTAGTAGGTTCTTCCCCATGAACCCCAGGAAGAGGTGAAAGGGAGGGAGCCAGGTGTGTTTGGTCAGGTCACCCAGGCCAATAACCCTTTGCAAAGCACATTGACCCCATCCTTTTCACAAAGGCTAGATCAAAGATCCTAGAGATCAAAGATTGGGATTTCCATACCCTCTCACATATTATTCCCACAGTTAAGTAAAACCAAAATGGTTTTATGTAAATATGTCAAATGGAAGCTCCCAGACATGCCCAATACTTTACTCTTCTGATCTTTAGTAGTCTGTTAAAAAAAGACGTTAGTCTTTTACTGCATTTTACTTTTAGTGCTATGCTCTAGTTGAAGATGGAACACATTTAGTAAAATACTGATACCCTAAGAGACAAGTTAAAGAGAAATTTATCTATATTTATATCTCTATCTATCTATCTATCTATCTATCTGCTTTTCTTGCAAATTTGTGTGAGGTAAATATACATATACATAATGGTAATGGTGATTTGCTTTATATTTTTCTGCATTGTGGTGTAATTTTTGTAATAAGAATGTGTCACTTATATCATAACACTAAATACAGCTACTCCTTAAAAACCTATAGAGAAATTAAAAACAAAATGACTCAATTAGCCTTAAGAGAGGAAAAGTGCTGAGAGCCATTGCCAAGTAGGAATGACGCATGGCATGACCCAGGTCATTTGCAGTGACATTGCATGTAAGGTGACCTTGCTCAAGGACCAGGGCGGATCCGAGGGTTTAGGGCGGTTCCAGGTTTAAGGTGTATCCTGCTGGGAATAGGGCGTATCCTGCTGCCTCCAGGCACCCGCCTCCTTGAGTTCCCGTTGTGGGATTCAGAGCCCGTTGGAGAGCGTGGATTTTGCCCAGAACCTGTGTGTAGAGTGCCGGTGACAGTTCGAGAATAAAGAGTTGCTGTTTGAATATACAAGGTGTGAGTGGCTCGTGATTGTGTGCCCAGCCAGACTGCGGCAGAAAAGTAAATGCTTTCTTGGCCAATGGCTTAGCAGAGAGATACAACTGAAATAAGAAAAACAATTGACCAGATACATGGCTGCCTATCCAACTTATACTTTCAATAAGTTTGTCTGTTCCCAAAAATGCTTGCTTTGTCACTTTGATAGGTGAAAAACTGTGCCTCATTCTGGCTTATGACTGTTCATTATAAGTGAAGTAGAACATATTTTCAAATGCTTCTTGGTAAGTTGTATTTCTTCTTCTATGAAAGCCTATTGATATCATTTGCTTATTTTTCTATCAGCTTCCTTATGTCTTTGACTTTTCTGCATTAATACTGGAGATTGAACCCAGAGGCATTCTACCACTGAGCTCACACGGAGCCCTTTTACTTTTTGTGACAGGGCTTTGCTGATTTGCTGAGGTTGGCCTTGAACTTGCAGTTCTCCTGCCTCAGCCTCCCAAGTAGCTAGAATGACAGACATAAAAGGCATGTACCATCAAGTCCAGCACTTCTTTTACTTCTTAAGAATTCTCAGTATCTAAGGGAGATGAGTACTTCATCGGTTATGTCATATGTGTTAGAGGTATTTTTCCCAGATTATTATCTTTTTTTTTTTTTTTTTTTTTGGTACCAGGGATTGAACTCAGGGGCACTCAACCACTGAGACACATCCTCAGCCCTATTTTGTATTTGATTTAGAGACAAGTCTCACTAAGTTGCTGAGGCTGGCTTTGAACTTGCAGTCCTCCTGCCTTAGCCACTGGAGCTGCTGGGATTACAGGTGTGCACTACCACACCCATTATCTTTTTTGAATCTGAGTAGAAAACTGTTTACCTTGAAGAAGTTTTTTTTGTTTGTGTGTTTTGTTTTTTAATTTTATTTACTACAATACATTAGCAAATGGTTCTTTTATAGCTTCTAGGAGGTTGGACATTCTTTGAAAGGCCTAACCTATTCCAAGACCATTAAAAATCATTCATTTAAAATTTGTGAATTTCTTAATATAAGGTTTTCCTCCCTTTCTTATTTCCTTCCTCTCTCCTTCCCTTCACTCCTCCCTGACTCTCTCCCTCCTTTCTTTCTCCTCCTCCTCTTTCTCTGCCCCCTTCTTCTTCTCTTTCCTCTTCTTCTTCTTTGTGTATCTTTCACATAGAACTGTTCGGTTCATAATTTTACACTTATAGAAAAGTTGATAAACTAGTACCAAGAACTCTTTTTTAAAATTAAATTGCATTATTATTTGTTCTAATTAGTTATACACGATAGCAGAATACATTTCGATTCATTACACACAAATGGAGCACAACTTTTCATTTCTCTGGTTGCACACGATGTAGAGTCACAACACATGTGCAGTCATACATGTATCTAGGGTAATGATGTTCATCTCATTCCACCATCTTTCCTGCCCCCATGTCCCCTCCTCTTCCTTCCTTCCCCTTTGCCCAATCAAATTTCCTCCACCCCACTCCCCACATTATAGGTCAGTATCCACTTATCAGAGAAAACAGTCAGCCCTTAGTTTTTTGAAATTGGCTTATTTCACTTAGCATGATGTTCTCCAACTCCATCCATTTACCTGCAAATGCCATAATTTTATTCTCTTTTAATGATGAGTTATATAACATTGTGATTATTTATGTTTATCACCCACCTTCCATCAATGTTACCATCTTGTGATTGATTTTTTTAAAAAAACTTTAAATTTGACATGTGAAACTTAGTTTGTGTTGCTGGTTTTTCTACTTCCTTTGACCTTGAAAAGTTATTTTTGTGTTTATTAACGAATTTTATTTTGTAAATATTCTATCATGATAATTTCATCATCTTTGGACCTTGGTATTTTTCATGTAAATTAGTGTGAGAAGTATATTTAAATATGTTAATTTTTGTTACATACAAATTCAACTTTCTATCTTGAAAAAAAGAGAGAAACGTTTGGTTCACTTTGATGTATGAATCAAGATTTTACATCTTGCCAGATTTTATCTCAATAATATTTATGGATGACTTAGCTTCTCCCTAATAGTCCAAAGTGGTACTTTTATCCTATACTACATACTGTGTGCATCTGTGTCTGTCTTTGAATACCATTTTGTTCCCATAATTTATGCTTTTTTTCAGTACAGTGACTCAGTTCTGTGACATTCAATGTGTTGATATTCTGCACTGTCCACATTATAAGCCCCGTGAAGGGTGATTGAAGTCATGGGTGGTGCACACTCTAACTGGCACTGTTGGCTAGTGTTGCATAGCCCACCATCCCAGCCTCAGCGGCATCGCACGACCATAGTTATCGCTCACACTTTTGTGGGCTGTGCTGGGCTGGCTCACTGGGTGGCCCTGCTTCATGTGGCTTTGGTCTCCTTCTCAGGGCAGCAGGTTGGGCTGGGAATGTGCTCCTCGCAGCAATGGCAAAACACAAGAAGGTGAGTGTGAGGACAAAGGCCACACAGGGCCCAGGCCTATGAATGTGCTGTCACCTCTGTTCCACTTTTACTGGTTAAAGACACATTGCTGACCTAAAATCCAGGATTGAGAACATCCCCTCTCACCCTGATGAGACACAGCAAGGGTGAGGATGCAGAGAGGGTGAAGATTTGGGGCCACAGTCCCAACCTTCTACAGCAAAAAATTTACTTAAATGAGAATGTTTCCACAGAAGATTCTAGGTCTCATCTACTTATAAGGATTGAAAAGGGCTGCTAAGGTATATTTGAAACATACAGAACACTGAAGTGCACAGAAAAGTACAAAGAGAACTCAACATCTATGTATCTGTCTCCAATAATTAACAAATTAATATTTTCCCATATTTGCTTCTGATCTTTTTTCAAAAATAAAATATTTTAGAGTTTAAATACTCTGTATATTCTCCACAGTTTCATTTCTCTCCTTTTTTGTTTATTTACAGTATATGCAATATTCATGAATATTAAAACTTTGCTATTGAAATAAATGGCAGAATATAATATGAATATATACTACTAAAACAACTGTTTAATTCAGTTGTACATTTAGAGATATAACTGTGATAATACATAGAGATTGTCTTTATTTAAACTGGTACACTCCATTATATGACTCTACCATAGTTCATATATCTTTTCTCCTACTGATGGATACTATGCCTGTTGTATCCATCTATTACACAGATGAAATCTAACTGCCATCTTAATAAAAAAAATAACCCCAAGGGATATATGGAAAAATATGTTATGAAGGGTCATACATTATTAATGATCAATTCTCTTCTGAAATATGTGCTACCCAAGAAATGAATAAAAGATCTACAGAGATAGTAGTAAATATGCTATTATTCACATATATATATTCTCTCCCCAACCACAGCCACAAAGACCATCAATCTGCACCTAGTCTTATCATTTCCTGTTAATATTTAGTCAGTATTTCCAATAAAGCTGGCTGCTTCTTCAGATCAAAGGCTTTTATATAGTCCTATGTGTCAAATCACTATCCGTGGGATATTAGAAGTTGGTTTGTTCCATTCTATTTTCTGTGTCTCACAGCAAATTAAAAGAAATCAGAGAGACAGAATTATAAGACTAAAGAGGCCGAAAATATTCATTCAAACTTGAATATTCTTCAAAGAGAGTGTGGGGGCAATTCTAATTAGAGGAAGAAACATAAGGGAAGCAAAAGCCAGATGTTTTCCACAAGGGTCCTCCTTTCAGCAGCTTTGATTTCCACTGGTAAGTTGAAAGTACAGTTTTTAGAACTTTGGCTAATTTTTAAAAACTTATTTCCTGGGCAGATTTAAAAGTCATTAGTAGCACAATTGCAAGAGAAACTTATGTATTAGTTACTAAAAGTGGGATAGAAAAAAATATGTTTTTGGGGGGGGGGGTTGATGATCTCTAATGTTCTAGTTTTTTCTTTCTTCCTTTCTTTCTTTCTTTCTGTCTTTTTTTCTTTCTTTCTTTTTTTTCTTTCTTTGTTGTTGATGTACCTTTATTTTATTTATTTATATGTGGTGCTGAGGTTCAAACCCAATGCCTTATATAGGCAAGCGCTCTGCTACTGAGCCACAACCCCAGCCCAATGTTCTGGTTCTTTAATGAAGGAAAACTACAGTGGGAGTGGAAGGACTTTCAGAAAAGCCTTTCAAACTTGATCTATGATTTTATTGGGACAAAACAGAAAATGGAAAGTTTAAGAACTGGATTTAGAAAATTCCTGATATAAAGAGTGGTGTGGATTGGTACAAAAGCAATGCACTATTAATGTTCATAGCAAGAAAGAAAAATGAACAGATTAATAAATTGTCTATTATATGTCTCAATTCCGAAGGATAAATACTAGTTGCCGAAGTAATGGTATTATACATCTGGATCTGGGTGTTGATTTGAAGCTTTACCTCCAAGGTGGAAGACTTCTGATGCCCATGTTTTAAAAGTATATTAAAGAAAACACTGACAATATTCTGTAGCTTCTTTTCCTAGTGTGGAGTAAAATGTCTTTAAAGAAAAATCAGTCATCAAATTTACAGGTTCTTGTTTTTGCTTCTGCTTTTGTTAGTTTCAAAGTGAAAGGCTGAGTATGCTAACTCAGTTCTGTGAATGCTAACATTAAAAAAATCAGGAAATTTAATTCAATTGGCAATTTATCAAGTGCTTACTAACAGACAAGTTGCACTTAAAGTTTGCACAAAGTACACTGAGAAAGAAAATTCCATGTTTTTCTTCCTCATAACTTTTCATAGAGTTGCTTCTATTCCCGCCCCTCCCTCTCTTCTGACCTCCCTCTAGATGAAATTGCTTTGACATTTTAGATTATTTCTAGAATCTTCTTCTTCCATGTCCACAAATATGACAGATTTATTTAGTGTTGAATAAACTTGGCTCGTTCAAGTATGTTTTGCCCTTAATTCAAACATTTGCTTGGATTTGATTATTAGAACAAATCATAAAGCAGCATTTCAAAGTTCCTTTAGAATTTCTGAAGCTGGTTCTTTGAGCTATGTTGTTTGCTTGTTTTTACTTAACTTAAACATAGTGGTCCCCATGCCAGGTAATGAACAACAAAAATTTGAAAAGTACAATTTACACCATTTATTAGTGAATAATTTAAAACAAGTTATAATGATGAAGCTTATACATAAATAAACACTTTATGTGCCACATAACAGAATTCTGTGGCTACAGAAAAAGTCAGTTTTACATATGAATCAGGACACAAAATTCTGTAAGAAAGAGTCTCCCAGAAACCACAGAAAGTTAGGCAAAACTGTAGTGAAAAAGACTTCTTAGCATCCCTGGGAGGCCATAGGCAAATGGAGGCTGGGGATATCTAAGGCTTTCATGGTTCTCCTTTTCAGCACTGGCTGGGCCATGGGCTAACCTATGTGCAGGCAAGCATTCCAACGAGATCCGGACATGTGACAGCCACGGCTGTGGACAGTACTCTGCTCAAAGGTATGGGGTTTGAAAATACCCACCAGTCTCTAGCTACTCACCTCTTTTCTTAGTGTCCTTTCCCATGTTTCCTTGAGGGCTCATGAGTATCCCCCTTCAGGCAGTCTAAAAACCCAGAGACGTGTGTAACATGACGGTCTTTGGAGCAACTTCTAAGAACTCTGCTTTAAGTAAGAGTTTTGAATGGGGGACAGATCACAAAATAAGAAAAAGAGAAGAGAATAAACACAATGTTTCCCTCTCAACCTCTCTACACATTGATTTTTCTCACCTGGCTTCCCAAGGGTGAAAATCAAAACATTGTATTTTAAAGATAAGGAACTTGAACTGAGGTACCAAAGTGTTAGTCCCATCAAACCCAGTTGGAGATGGTGAAGGTTCCGCCTGAATTCAAGCTTTTGGATTCTTTTCCACCAAGCCCATTATAACTGACTCAGGCTCTGGAATTTGAATGTTAGAGGATGATCCCAAGCAGGCAAGAAAGTGTCTCAATCCATTCCAGACAACGAGAAACTGAGCTGTGCTGTTTGTGAACTCATGAATGTTCAATAACACATACTACCTGGGGAGAGGTGGCACTGTCTGAGGTAGCCATGTGTCCAGTTGTATTTGTGATCTCCATCCTAATTGGAGCAGAACTCTCACTTTTTCAGATGCTAATTACAAAGCAACCTCAAATACCTGAGATAGGGCTAATATGGGAAATATGGGAAAATGGTCTCTGGATTGCCAAAATGAGGATTCAGTTAAAATCTTAACTTAATTCTAAAGTTTATACACACTGGACCTACACCACAACAACTTCTTGGTTCTTCACTTGGATCAATGTCACTTTACAGATAATTCTAACAATTCTGGTGAATCTGATTGCTTGGCAGTGATCTATTGGAAGGAGAGGAGCCTGGAGGGAGCAGGCATAGTGAGAACAGTGGAAAGCCAGAGCTGAGGGCTTGCTAGAGACAGACTCAAGCAACCTCACAATCTGGAATCATTTTGTGTTTGTGCTCCACACAGTTTAAGAAACCCAGGAGGCATCAGTCACGGCACTAAAATACCACGTGCAATAAATGATGTTTACCATGACTTGTCACTGAGAGAAAAATAAGACTAGGGTAACATGTGATATTTTTATGATAAGTTCTCATTAAAAGACAACTCTAAATGGTCTTGAAGAGGTCAAGCCATAAAACTTATTTACATGTACTATCTCATTTCCCTAAAATGCCATATAATAATAATAGCTAATATTTGTTTAAGACTCGCCATGTATCAAGTACTATTTTAAATGCTTTAATCTTTACACCATGGTTATTATGACCTATAGGGAGAGAGGTTAAAATTTGGCTAAACAGAGTGAGGAATCCTAGAACATCCCAACATGTTTTGGCAGCTTCAATTTTAGATACTCTAGACTGGGAATAGTGGGCTGAAACCATGTTCGTGGGCAATAGTATCCCAGGGCAGCTACTCAATCTGCAGGACCTTCTTTATATCCTAGAAATCAGAGACCTCATCAGGGCGTGGATGTCCTGTGTTCTGATGGATCTACCGTGTATGCACCATTCACTGGAATGATCATGGGCCAGGAAAAACCTTACAAAAACAAAAATGCCATTAATAATGGTGTTCGGCTCTCTGGAAGAGGTAAGAGGGTGACGCACAGACCTGGGACCCCTACCGATGCTTATTTACTTAATGTAGGTTTCATACATACTAGTTTTGTACTTATTTCAAAATTATAAAACCTAGAACATAAAGGATATAACAAACCAAAACAGCTGATGCATTTCAAAAGTGTTCTAGTACCTTTCCCCAAAGCTTCTGCTTTATGCACACATTCCACCAAACTCTATAGCTCATTGAAGGGGTTTCTTTCTGTGGCTTAAGTAGTTTTGCTTTTTTAAAAAAATCTATTAATCATAATGGATAGAAACTTTTATTTACCAGTATTTTTAAAAGTTGACATTTCTGAAAGATTTTAATGTGAAATATTTCCAGAGGCTTTTATGTTCTAGGTAAAGCAGGTCTACTGGTACTCCAGACATTGGATTTGTTTTTTAATTCTTTCAAAGTATAATATACATGCAAAAATGTGCAAAATACACAAACATACAGCTCCGTGCATTGTTGCAAACTTGTATTACATCAAGACAGAACTTGTCCAGTCTCCCCAAAACCCCTGTGTTAGCTATTGCTCAGTTACTGCTCCCAGAGAGGACAATTGCTACCCTGGCTTCTAGTTTTGCTATTTTAGAAGATTGTATAAATAGCTACCCTAGAGGTTGAGATAGAAGGATCCCAAGTTCAAGGCCAGCATAGATAACTTAGCAAGACATTGTTTCAAAATAAAAAATAAATAAAGGGTTGGGATGCAGGTCAGTAGTGGAGGGCCTCTGGGTTCAATCCCCAGTACAGGGGTGGGTGGTGTGGGCAACATAGAATTAAACAGAATGCACTGTTTCCTGTGGGGTTTCTTCCATTCCACATCATACTTGTGATGATGCTCTGTTTAAATCCACATTCACTCTTCCTCATGTGTGGATTCCATTATGTGCATATACTTGTAGCTTCTCAGCTATTCTTTAGATGGGCATTTGGGTATTTTTCAGTTTTAGGTGATTGAGAAAATACTGCTATGCCAATGTCTTGGCTGGGCACAGAATCACGAGCCACCACACAGCTTTGTAGATTCAAACAGCAATCTTTATTCCCGAACTCACACCGGCCTCTACACACGTTCTGGGGCAATCCCAGTTCTGCTGCCACCCAATTCACCTACTACATGAGGCTTTTTTCCCAAAATGCTCTCTGAATCTCACGAGAGCTCAACGGGAGCTCAGGCAGCAGGAACGCCCTATTTCCAGCAGCAATAATCCTCAACATCGAACTTCCCTAAAACCCAAGGTCTTAAACTGGGAATGCCCTCAACCCAAGGAGCGGGATACTTCCTCAAACTGCAGGATACACCCTAATCCTGGATCCACCCTGGTCATTGAGCAGGGTCACCTTTCTCAAACACTCATGCAAGGTCACAGCAAATTTAACATGGGGTACGCTGGCAAGGAAATCGATGCGTCATTCCTACTTGGTAATGGCCCTCAGCACTGCTAGGAACTTTCTTGTATCTTTTAATGAATATACATATGCATTCCTACTGCAGGTGAGTCCAGAGGATATTCTCTCACCAAGGTTGTGAGGGAACCACATCTTTGAGGAGCTGTTTGGTGGCAGTCCTCTGCAGGCCCCAAATGACAGCAGAAGCAGTTGCCATCAAACTGGGTTCTCTGAAGGGGTGGCACTTAAGAGCCACAGTAGTCAGCATGGTCACCTAACAGGTAGCAGTGATGAAGCAGTAATTAAGATTCATCTGAACCTCAGAGATTTGTGGTATTGGCTCATTTATCATGGTAACACTAGAATTGAATAAATGGGCAGCCTATTGGAATCTTGCTCTTTTTGAGAAAATCTCTAGATCTCATGAACAAAATTCTGACTTTAATCATCACATTAGTGGATTACAATCTCCAGCCAGTTCCCAGACTTGAGCCAGTTCAGTCCCAGAGCCCCTTCAGTGAAAGAGAGTAATTTTGTGTACTAAATCTTCCAAATGCATTGTGTATTTTATGCTGAAGCCCATCTTAATTCAGACTAGCTACATGGCCAATGCTAAATAGCCACAAGTAGCTAGTGGCTACCATATTGAATAACAAAATTCTATATAGCCTTGTTTTTTCTTCTTGGCCCATTTTGACCCAGTTGCACTTAACAGAGTAATATGTTCAAGTCTGCCTTTATTAGTGTATTTCTATTTTTCCTTGCATATCTGTAGTCTTTGCTTCATATAGACGATTTCTGAGTTATTTAACACATGAATGTTTGTATCTTACTTATGAACCCCTGGCCATTACCAATTTACACCATTCTCTCTAGTCTTGTTTCAGTGCTTCTTGGCCTGAATTCTACTCTCTGGCAATAGGAACATAATTCTTGCTTTCTTGTTGTTTCCATTTGCTTAGTGAATCTTTGTCCAGTACTTTATTTTTAGCTTTTTCTATCCTTGTTTTATTTCACACAGCATAAAATTTGGTTTTACTTTTCAAGCCAATAGGAAATGTATTAAGCAGACAAGCCCATTCACACTTATAGATATGACTTATATATTTAATCTCAACACTGTCATATTGTTTTATAAATATTGCATTATACTATTTCTCTACTTGGTAGTTCTTTTGTTAAAAGTTTTTTTTTGATATTTAGAAAAGTCTATATTTTTATTCCATAACCATTTTTATTTTTGAAGTTTAATAATTTTATCAGAATATATCTTGGAATAACACTGTTTGGGGTCAACTTCCCACCACCTCATGTTCTCCTGCTACTGTTCTTCAATACCTCAATTAGAGTTCATTTGAGTCTATTCTCCTTTTTGCATATTGTAATTTTAGTCTTTTTAACAGAATTGTCATTTTCTTCTATTTCTCCCAAGTTCATTCAACTGTTTCTTTTTGAAAGTCGTTTGAAAGTCATTTCTGTTCTTATGTTTAAAATTTCTGATTCAAGGCTATTGAAGTCCAGATAATAATTATACTTATTTTCTTTCAGGTTTCTGTGTCAAAATTTTATACATTAAGCCAATTAAGTATAAAGGTTCTATCAAGAAGGGAGAAAAACTGGGAACTCTTTTGCCCCTGCAGAAAGTTCATCCTGGCATACAGTCACACATACACATTGAAAACTGTGACTTAAGTGATCCTACTGCATACCTGTAAGCAGAAGACAAAGACGGATCTTCTAAATAGAAAGCCATCTTCTGAAAAACCTGGATGCATATCTTGCTTCTCAAGAAATATGTGTTCAATCAGAAACATGATAAATGCAAGAAAGAAAACAATTTTGATTTTGACTCAGTTACTTTGATGTTTGGGTATGAACTAATTTCTGGGGGGTTCTCTGATCTTTATGTAATCTACAGGATCTTGGGTGGTTTAGGCTTCTCCATCCTGAAGACCTAGGATAAAAAAGTGAATTCAAGCAGTTTACACTGTATTTTTTGACACCTTTGAAACTAGACTCTTTTCTGTATGAAAAGTGAGAATGAGCCTGAAGGTCTTTCTATGGCATAAGAATGAAGAGTAGCTTATGATTCTAGCTTAATAAATATTAGTTGAATAAATTGGAGGCTTCTTTTGAGTTGAGGTAATAAAGATTCTAAGCAATACCCTTAGGCGTATCAAACTTGGTACAGGGAAAGCTGCTTATACATGTAAGAAAGGATACGCAGGTTCACATCCATGCTTTTCCATGCTATGAGTAAGATATTTCCCAGGTAATAAACAATGGCATATTCCAGAAAGAAACATTCTAGGTGCCAGGGAAGCTGCACTACAGGGAGTACTAGACAAGAGAGATGAAAGCCTTTATCTGAAGCATCTCATGGTCAGTTGGCCTTATCTAGTCACATGCCTTATCTGTCACGTCTACTTATTTACGTGTTACGATGTATAATTATATTATTATATATCTATTATTCTACCTCAGTTATGTTGTGAAGTACAAAGAGGAAAAAATATCATACAAATGTCCAAAGGACCAAATGTAATTCTGGCTCCCTAGAAGTAAGTTAGTTAATAAGAGATGTGGAACTGCATTAATCATTTTGGAAACTTTCTTCATGGGTTTTTGTTAAAAATTTTTTTTGAAATATAGAAAACTCTGGTAGAATAATTCCAGTATTACATGTAGATATGTTAGAGGAAAAAATAACTAATTGAATCTTATCACTAGAGAAATCACTCCATTTGTGTACTAGGTCTATATGTAAGAATATCACTCTTTGTCAGAGAAAAATCCAAAACAGTGAAAGAGATTTTTTTTAAAAAACTGTGATAACTACAGAATAAAATATAATAATCATAATAAATAACACCAATTAACAAAATAGATGAATTATAGAAATAGCAATTCTGAGAAGTCAAAAAAATCACAAAGCATGATATGGTTTTTATGATATGGTTTTGATTTTGTCAAAACAAAATCAAAACAAAATTTCTAAGAACACATAGAGAGGTAGTAAATTAAAAAGAAAAGCAAAAAAAAACAAAACAAACAAACAAACAATGAACACTAATTACCTTAGGATTAGGTGTAGGAGAATCACATAGATTTTAGTTATTAACAATACTGCAGTTTTTCATTTGGGGGTAATTTCATGGGTTCTTACTACTATGAATGATATGTTATAGAGGCAACAGGACACTTCCTGTTCCTAGTTGGCCAGGAAGAAGCCTAAATGATGATTCTCAGATAGCTGAGAATTTATGCTACACAATTAGCACTTTCTTGTATTCAGTTAAATACTTTCCTCTACTGTGTTATAACATTCAAAGCATCTAAGACCAGCAAGTTAAGAATTTATTTCTTGCTTAAAAAGAAAAAAAAATGTATCCAGCAGTGTCTAATTTGATGATCTCCCTTATTTATTTCCTTGGTACTCAATAACTTTAGGTTGTTTCCAGAAATCAAATTTCTTCCAAAAGATAAAAGTCGTGCTCCTATTGAAGATACCAACAAGGAAATGGCACACAGGTTTTATTTTATTTTTTTTTATTGTTGGTCGTTCAAAACATTACATAGTTCTTGACATATCATATTTCACAGTTTGATTCAAGTGGGTTATGAACTCCCATTTTTACCCCGTATACAGATTGCTGTATCACATCAGTTACACTTCCATTGATTTACATATTGCCATTCTAGTGTCTGATGTATTCTGCTGTCTATCCTATTCTCTACTATCCCCCTTCCCCTCCCCTCCCCTCCCCTCCCCTCCCCTCCCCTCCCCTCCCCTTTTCTCTCTTTACCCCCTCTACTGTAAATCATTTCTTCCACTTGTATTATTCTTCTCTTACCCCTCCTTTCCTCTTATATGTAATTTTGTATAACCCTGAGGAACACCTTCCATTTCCATGTGATTTCCCTTCTCACTCCCTTTCCCTCCCACCTCTCATCCCTGTTTAATGTTAATCTTCTTCTCAAGCTCTTCGTCCCTACCCTGTCCTTGGTTACTCCCCTTATATCAAAGAAGTCATTTGGCATTTGCTTTTTAAGGATTGGCTAGCTTCACTTAGCATAATCTGCTCTAATGCCATCCATTTCCCTCCAAATTCTATGATTTTGTCATTTTTTAATGCAGAGTAATACTCCATTGTGTATAAATGCCACATTTTTTTTATCCATTCATCTATTGAAGGGCATCTAGGTTGGTTCCACAATCTTGCTATCGTGAATTGTGCTGCTATGAACATCGATGTAGCAGTGTCCCTGTAGCATGCTCTTATTAGGTCTTTAGGGAATAGACCGAGAAGGGGAATAGCTGGGTCAAATGGTGGTTCCATTCCCAGTTTTCCAAGAAATCTCCATACTGCTTTCCAAATTGGCTGCACCAATTTGCAGTCCCACCAACAATGTACAAGTGTACCCTTTTCCCCGCATCCTCTCCAGCACTTGTTGTTGTTGGACTTCATAATGGCTGCCAATCTTACTGGAGTGAGATGGTATCTTAGGGTGGTTTTGATTTGCATTTCTCTGACTGCTAGCGATGGTGAGCATTTTTTCATGTACTTATTGATTGATTGTATGTCCTCCTCTGAGAAGTGTCTGTTCAGGTCCTTGGCCCATTTGTTGAATGGGTCATTTGTTATCTTATTGTCTAATTTTTTGAGTTCTTTGTATACTCTGGATATTAGGGCTCTATCTGAAGTGGCACACAGGTTTTAAAGGCAATTTTAGAAGAGCCTCTAAAATATTTGAACAATGAAATTCATGCTCACTCTTCCAGGTAATCAACCTTCTGAGGTAGTGAAGAGGCAAAACATTGCTGGATGTAGGTATTGCTTTTAAAACCAGGCCCACCTGGAAATAAACTGCTTCTCCAAAGTAGAGCAAGAATGCATTCTGCCCAGTATGCAAATATGTTCAGTGGAAATACAAACTATAGACTCAAGGATTTCTTTCTTAGGAAGAATTGGAATACAGCGCCCTCTGGTGCATTGTATCAAAGTGTTTATACCCCCTTATTTTCTGATTTGTATGTCAAAATGTTCATTTAACTTTAGTTAAAATATTGTAAAGTTCAAATGACAGTGAAGTAGTAGACTGAGTAACTTAATTTTCCTTAGTAAAAGCGACTATAATAAATACTTCAAAAACTGGTGTCAAATACTACAGATTAATAAGGTGAATAGGAAATTTTTATTTAAAAATGTTTTGAGTGAGCTGTACAAAACTAATTAAATAGAATAAGTGATCAATTTATTCAGTTACTTATTTTTGGCATTTAAGTAAACTTTTTATTGAAGTATAGTGTACATAGACAAATAAGTTGATGAATTTTGATGGCCATGAATGTACCATAACCCCCAGTAAAAAAAAATAAACATTATCACCATCCCAGGAGCTCCTTTTTCTCTCCTTCGGTCACTTCCCATCCCAAAAAAATATTACCTTAATTTGAACACCATATACCCACATCCTGTTTTTGTTTCCATTTTTTTCCATGTTTTTTATTGGTGCATTATAGTTGTACATAATGATGGATTTTTTGTTACATACTCATACATGTACAAAATATAACAATATAATTTGGCCAGTATCGCTCTCTTCCCTCCACCTTTCTTTTCCTTTTTCCTCTCTAGTTTTCACATATAAAACATATGCTCCTTGACCTTTTTGAGTTTGGCTTATTTCTCAACATAATATTCTCACGTTCCACCCATTTTCCTGCAAATGACATAATTTCATTTTTCTTTATGGCTGAATAAAACCCCACTGCTTATATATACATTTTTTTAATCCATTCATCTGTTGATGGACACCTAGGCTGGTTCCACAGTTTGGCTAGCTGAACTGTGCTGCTATAAATATGAGTAGGCATGTACCTAAGTGATCAGTTTATAAAGGACAGGCCTACAAAGAGAATTCTCACATCCTTTAGATGATGTTTATCATACTTTTTGGCACAAAAGCAATACAGATACACTTAAAAAATTTGCCTGGCTATTGACTCATTTCTCTGTCATTTTATACAATACCAATGAAACAAATTTCCACAAGGTAGGAAAAGAAAACACAAAAAGACCCCCCATTCTCTCCATTTACTTTTTTGCCCACAAAATTATCCAAATGATTCTAAAATTCTCTAACAAATGCAAAGAAATATTTTAACATGAACAAGTATGCTTACACGACTAATTTTTTTTTCAAAGACTGAAATTTGAAATCTAATAACAAACTTTCATTTATCTAGAATTCTCTAATCTTAGGTAAACAAGTTTTCATAGACTTCCAAAGCATATGGAATGTTTTCATTAGGTAAAGCATTAAAATTTATATTTTCTGGCCTTGTTTTTGGCTATCTTAAAATCTTTTTCTTTTCCATTTATATTCACTCAGTAAACTGGACCAATCAGGGGAATTGATATGAGTTGGTGAACTTAGATGACTCTTTTTGAGTTTTGCTCTAAGGTTCATTAGAGTGCTTAGTTCACAAGGCTCACCAGCAGGCCCCTGAAAAGCTCCAGTTAGGGCATAACTTTTCATCTTATGTGAATAAGACAATGGTGATCCTTCTCTCTGTGCTTGACCACTCTCCTCTAATACCTCTGTTTGCTTCCTTAGCTACCAGTGCAAACACCACTGGCATTCTGTTACCTCACCATACAGGTACCTACAGTATTCTCTCAACCCTCTTCCAGTATGACATGTTAAAGCAATACCAGGTAAGACCAGAGGCTTACTGCTGCAGTATCCACCATTACTCTGATCACTAACTTCATCCTAGTCAAGCCCTTCTTCCTTCTGCCTGCTTCCTTCCTTCTTTACCTCCCTTCCTTCCATGCTAGGGGTCTCCAGTATCCAGGCAAATGCTGTACCACAGAGCCACATTCCCAGTCCTAAAGCTACTTCTTTTGTGGTTCTGTTACCCTGATCAGGTTCTAAGTTTCCTATTATTGGCTGATTCTGTACTTTCTGGAAATCTTAAGTTATAAAAAGATGATCTGTAATAATAATAACACTGTTTTCAAGAAATTGGATTTATTTTTTATATTTTTGGTACCAGGAATTGAGCCCAGGAGTGTTTAGCAACTGAACCACTTCCCCAGCCTTTTATTTTTTATTTTGAGACAGAGTCTTCTAAGTTGCTTAGGGCCTGGCTAAACTGCTGAGGCTAGCTTTGAACTTGTGATCATTCCGCCTCAGCCTCCTGAGCCACTGGGATTACAGGCATACACCACCACACACACAATTTGGTTTTATTTTTTAACCACTAAGCTCAGTTCCAACATAACATAGTGGGTGCTATGTTAGTGATCAATCACTCACTAACATAGCACCCACTATCCTGAGAGAGGGGTGAATATGAGATGCCTGCCCTTAGAGAGCTCACAGCAAGACAGACTGTGGAATAATGATGAGAGTATAAGAAAAGTCCTAAATTAAGGAATATAAACATACTACTTTTAAAAACCACCATTTACAAACCACAAATGCATTCTAATTGCTAAATAGGCATGAATATTTAAATTTTTATAATTAAAGATATTCAAATGGAAATATCTGGAAAATGTTAAACATTTAATTTTCTTTTTTTAAAGTTTAATCAATTTCTTAGAAACTTAAAGACACTGGGGATAGAAAGCAGGGAAACAAATTTGAAAAAGAAAAGTACTTAAGTAAAGTACTTTTTTTTGAGAGTCTATTATGTGCTAGCTAGTATGCCAGATGCTGGGATATAACAATAAGGAAAAAAAATACAGTGGTCTTACACTGATGGAGTTCCCAGTGCAATGGAATAAATGTGTAATAGTCACACAAGTAAATAGTAAATGACACTGATAAATGCTGCTAAGAAGAACTACAGAGTGAGGACATCCACAACCTGGACCTGACCTATGGGCATGGAAAATGGGCCAAGTGTTAAGGAAGGCTTCTGTGAGGAAGTAACATTAAAGAAAGATCTGGGGGAGCAGAGGGTAAGCCAGGTGGACAGAAGATGTGCAGATGCCTTGTGCCTGGAGGACAGAGGACAGTTAAAGGAACTGAGAGAATGGCAAAAGGGTCAGGGGCAGCATGGTGGGAGATAAGGCCAAAGAAGTGGGGAGGAGCCACATGGTGAAGGTCATTTTAAGGCTACAACTTCATCCTAAAGACAATGAAGAGTTTTAACTGTGCTGTTAATTAAATTATGAGATCACTTATGCAAAAGAGCTGGCTAATCCCAGATCCATAACAGAAGGCCAGGCTGATTCTCCTTCTAACACATCCTCCAAAACTTACTTCTTTATCTGTGAAATGTATTCAATCAATTAACTATCGCAATGTCTTTTTTCTTTTCATAGTATCATTATAAAAGGCATCAGAGTTATTTAATTTTAATTTAATGCCAATTATCTTCCAAGTTAATATAAAGTAGAATTCAAAGTACACTGGAAATTAGAAGTTGTTTACTGACTCACAAGATGATCTTATAGAGTGCTAAAATTTTTATAAATATAATAAATTAAACTTCTGTATTTATATTTTGATTTTACTCTAATTTTTAATACTACATATTTTGTAAAATATATTAGTACCAAGAGGAATCAGATACAATTAAAGCAATATGAAGTGTAAAGTAAAAGGTATAACTGAAGAGATCCAAGTTTAACATTATAAATTTACTTAGTAAGCTAAAATATGCCTTCAAGGAAGGGGGAAGAATCTATTTAGTTTTTAGCCCTAGCCTATCAACCAGCTAATCTATAGTGTCTATGCTCTGTTGACAAAGATTTCTGGTTACTGACATTTCTTACACTTTTTCCACATGATTCTGCAGCAATCCAATAAGACAGTTTGCAAACAATAAAATATTTAACCTAAAATATTTAGGCTATGCATCTTAAAGTTTACATTTGCATAAACAGAAAGCAGCTAATCTTATTGATTATTTAAAATGTTCAGAATCTTTGGTAGTTGGTCACCAGATAGGCATCACATCAGGGAACCACACTCTCCCCAGGTATTTTGAGACCTCAGTATGAACTTCATCGAGGCTATAATTGTCATCAGGGATCAGAACTTCCTCCATGATAGAGAGCTGGGTTAGTCTTCTCCCACAGAGTCTGACAAACTCAACGAATGCACTGCAGCTAACTTCACACTCACTGAGGCCCAAAGCTGTTAAATTTTTACAGTGTTCAGCAATACAGATAAGCTCATTATCAAGAGGCTGAAGACCATTAGCACACACCACTAACTCAATTAGTCGTGGGCAGTTAAGACCTATCTGTCCTAGAATAGCTTTGCTTACTGAACGACCAAAATAAAGGTGAGTAACTGGGGTTTCTTCTTTGAAGAACGGCTCAAATTCTTCTTCATATAAAAAGAAGTACATAACAACATTAACTCCAGGGGAGTGTTTAATAAGTGCATCCCAACTGTGCTTTTTAATAGGATGAAATTCAATCTGTCCAGGGTTTTCACTTACAACATCAATTCGAAGATGTTCAAGGTTAACATGAGTCTCGCTTGAAAGTGCCAGGAGAAGTTCATCACTTAGAATGTAATAATTCAGCGCCAGCTCTTTAAGGCCTTGACAATGGTCAGCTACACAAAGAATTCCTGTGGAAAATGGGAAAAAATTCTTAAGAACAAATTATCATATTGATATTAACATAATGCTTTGTAAATTTAAATTTGATAGCATTTACTATTTGCTACAACAGATACCTAACAATTTCCGAGACGGTTGCCAAGAAACAGGATTATACATATAATACAAAGTCTAATTTTATGTGTTTGAATATATAATGTAATTAAAATATTCTCAGGATAAGCAATTTAAACTATATCCAGCTTACAGATTGACTTATTTGAATAAAATTAATGAGTTAGGTTTCATAAGCCTGTAATTTTCAATAAGAAATTATACTGTTATCATTACTATGATAAAACATAATTTTATTTATAAAAAATATAAACTACCATCAGATGAAACATGAGGACAGCTACTCATTTTTAGGAGTCTTAGAGTATCACTGTTATTGGCAACAAGAATCTTCAATGAAGGATCATCCACTGGTGTATCTTCGATTTTGATTGATGATAATGATTTTGAATTGACAAACACAACTGTAAGTGCTGAGACAAAATGAGCCTGGAAGGGCATCAGAAAAAAATTATGAAAACATTATTTAAAAGTCTACAGCTTCAAATCAAATAATTCATTAAAGCTATGTCAACAAATGCAAACAATCACATATTATTATTATTCACAGTACCATTAACTAGTAGAAGAAATTTTCATTATAACAAAGTGTAGATTTATACTTTCATAATTAGTAAATGAAATGTGAGAAAGGGAGAAATTTCAAAAATTTCATAGAACAGGCCTTGCAGCTGTTATTTTCAACCGTAAGAATTTGGTGTTCAATATTAAAAGGATACAATTATTAATTTCCTAGAGTAGGAGTTGTCAAATTATGGACCACCAAATTCAGCCCACAGTCTTTCTATGATTTGTGACTTAAGAATAGTTTTTATGTTTTTAAAAGACTGAAAAAATTATTTTGTAATGTGAAAACTACATGAAACTCAGATTTCAGTGTCCATGGATAAAGTCTGCCTGGCACAAAGTCGTGCCCCTTCATTATGTACTGTCTGTGCTGGCCTTACACTGCCATACCGGAGCTGAGTATCTGAGGCAGAACTATATGGCCCTCAAAGCCTGAAATATTTATTCTTTGGACCTTTTCAACTCCTGCCCTAAAGAAATAGAAATTTTATGTTTTATACACTTCCATATTTCAAGACCTAAAATAGCATGTGACATATAATAGATGGTCAATAAACAGTTGTTAAGAAAATGAATGGTTAGATGGATGACACACTCTTCACTGACATGGTCTTCCTAACAAATTACCTAAACAAAGTAATTCCAAACCTTTATATGTCTTAAAGATTTATAAATTAAATTTTATTTATAGTTTTCAAAATGAAAACAATTCCACAAGGTTTCAGATGCACTCTTTTCTGGTAAAGATAGAAAGTTTGGAACTCAAATTCAGGCATGATCACTTTTCCTTTTTTAAAATCAATTTTCAACATTAATAGAACCTACTAATGATTTTATTGTTCCTATTAGGTTGACCAAACTGGTTAAAAATGCAAATTCATTTATAAGAAAACACTGATTATAAATTGGTCCACACAAATTTTCAGAGGGAGCTGGGCGACACCTCTACTAGATTTTATGGTGTCAAATTATTAGAGAAATATAAACATACCACTATTTTTTAAGAAATATGAGGTTCATTTTTCCCTTAATCAACTCCTAATTAGCTACTTTAGTCTAAAAGGCTGTTTAGAGTCCATATATCACTATAATAACAATGTATTTGTTTAGCAATTTTTATGCTTAGTAAAATGCTGCAATTTTATCTTATTTTTCCTTAGTTTGCCAGCAAAAAACACCCAGATATCACCAGATATCATAGAGATCCTCAACCTTGACAGCAGTCACAAAACTCACTTGAAACTGAAGTTTAATTTTTGGTGTCTGCTCTGGTGACTGCATCAGCTCACCTAGAAGCTGGCCCTGGAAGCTGATGTGCAACAGCAGCTTTTGAAGAAGCATTTCAGACTAATCTGATTCTACAGATCATAAACCAAGGAAATACCTATGCAGAACCAATAAGTTTTCATCTAATTATTTCTATTATTCTATTATCCCAATGCCAAATCCCCCATTTTTTTCAGGGTTTCTGAATAGGGTATCCTGTATATCTTTTAGAATTAGGATGTGGTCTGTCTTTAGGTAAAGAATTATTTTTCACCTAGTTCGGCAATATTTAAGAATTTTAGTATGTATCCACAAAAAACACAGTATCCTTACCTTCGACACATTCATAAAACTTGGCTTAGCTGTTGAAATCAGTCCCAAGGTCTGGATAGAACAATTTACCAGCTGAGAAAGTATATCACAGGCAGCTTCTGCTGACTCAGTACTACTATCAACCTACAAAGACAATTTTTAAATCTGAATTTCCTAAATTTCAGAGTTACTGGAAATATATTTAATAAAATTCAACTGTACAATTTTATTTATCCATTTAATCAATACAGATGAATATTTCTTTATACAAAATGTCTCAGATTAAAAGGTAAGAAACAGATGCAATGACAAATCAACTTGCCAACTAGTTCATATTTTCAAATCTTTTATAATTACTTGAATTTCAATAATAGCATCCAAATGAAGAAAACTGAGGTTTAAGTTAGTCAGTTATAATCCAAGTGCTATATTTCAATCTACTCAGTAGCTAGAGAAAAACTGGAAAATTTTTGAGATTAAAATTTCTGCAAAACTCAAAGTACTTCCAGAGAAGGATCTAGATATACAAAATGGGTGTTGGTTGTTAACAGGTAGAAGAAAAGATGGCAGATTAGAAGAAGGGGATTTTCCAGTTGCTCCACGGTTCTGGAGTTAAGCAGCCAGAGTACTACTTCTCAGGAGGTGGGTGACAAAGGGAAGTCATTGAAATTCAATATGAGACAGTAAGAGAATGATAGAAACATAGAAATTCATGTGCTTTGCACAAAGGACAAGAAAAATCACTTAGGAGCCAGGCCAGTGGCACCAGTTCACCACTGAAGGAACGAGGACACAGGCAGAGTGACAAAGAAACACAGTGAACAAATTAGGTGTGGGAAAACCAATAGAATGGAGAAGTGGTCTGAACTCAGCTAAACCAGAGCTGCACAGTGCGTATGTTTAAAAAGTACTCCATGTTTCTGGACTGGCGAGTGGAGAGCTGAGGCAGGGAGCCATCCTGAGGCAGGCAAGCTAGGCTTGCTGCTACGGGAGCTCAGAAGACCCTAAGAAATACTGCCATGCTGCTGTGGGGCCTAGATGATGCCTAGAGGGGCACAACTGAAATGGGCACAGAGAGGATTGTGCTCAAGGCAATTCAGGGTGGGGATACTGAGGGAGTGTGGCTCACTTTTGCTTTGTGTCTGGCAGCTCACATGACCAGCTGGGGAGAATTCAGAAGCTGGGGAGAATCCAGAAGCTGGAGAGGCAGGTACAATTATATAATCTGATCCAGGAAAAACCACCTTGCAAGACCTGTGGAGGGTTAGTCACCCTGCCCTGTGAGTGGAGTTCTTCCGAGGCCCCCGAGATTCAGAAGCCCAGCAGAGATCAGCATCTGCCCAGCTCCAGGTTGTGTGGATCCAATTTCTCTGTAGCAGATACCACCTGACAAAGTTCCAAAGGTATGGTCAGAGCTAATCTCCAAACCCCACCACTGGAAATTCTCATTTAGAACTATCCTGATTTTTTGTTTTGCTTTGATTTTTTAATTTATTTGTTTGTTTTTGCTTTTGCTTTTTTTCTTGTTACCCTTTCTCTCCTTTCTTCTCCATTTAATAGCTAATCTCTTGTTCACTATTTTGCTTCTTTTAGTTATTCTTTACTCCTCTGTTATAGCTGTCACTTGCTGCCCCTCTCCTTCTCTGTTCACTTTCTGAATATTTTAAACATTCTATTGCCTTCATACTCATTTTCTTTTCTCTTAATGAACTGCAATTTTGTCATCTTCTAGAACTAGTTTATATTTAGTTTATGTAATTGCTGTCCTCACCATTTACATCATTGCAGGTATTAGTCCTGTGGATGGCCAGTTGACACCTGCTGTTTACTTTAGTGCTAGATCTAGTTTATGACTACTTATTGTTAACTGCTGACCCTGTTATTCCTATTTTTGTGGTAATTGTTGTTGTAGATGTCATAGTAGGCAATAGACATTTATTTTAATGCTGTATAACATTTCCTGCTGTCTTTTGTTTCACGCCTTTCTGGGAAGTGATTGAGATATGACTGAGTTCAGGGGGTGGAGACTCTGCTACTGAACTATATCCACAATCCAGCCAAGTGACAGTATATCTTGCTTCACATATAATCTACGTCCACTCAGGATTCAATGATACTTTAACACATAGAAGAGGAGAGACAACAACCCACAATTAACAACCAGGTACCAAGCAGGAATGGACAGAGGGTGGCCCAAGCAGGAATTGGACAGAGGGTGGCCCTCAGATTTCACTATTGGACATATGCTCCTACAGCAAAACCAGAGAAGTTTCAAAATGATGACTGAGAGGAATTCACAGTGTTACAGCAGCTCTCCAAGAGTGAGACTTAAATCAGCAGTTCAGTAGAGGCAAAGTGAGAGGCACTGGCAGTTGAAATTAACCCATGGAATACACTGAGCCTATGTGTTGAAGCTAAGAAATACCAACAACCCAGGACTTATTCCAAAAGAGATAACTACATACTAAAGGACCCTCTCATAAAAAAGGAGGAATCCATCTTAACAGATGTGTAAGTCTAAGACCTCTAAAAAATGTAAGGAAACAGGCACACAAGGCTCCCTCCAAATTATAATCCCCCAACAAAGAAATCCATACATACTAAAGGGGATAAAACTCCAAAAAAATTACAAAAATTGATTATTAAAATGATTAATGAACAAAAGAAGACTTAAGGAATGAATTAAGAGAGCAAACACAATAGTAGAAAATCCATTTCAATAAAGAGAAAAAGATTTGAAATGAAACCAAACAGAAATCCTGGAAATGAAAAAAAACACAATAAATCCACAGAACTTCAGGCCTCAGAGATAAGGTATGTGAACTTGAATACTTAGTATGCAGTAAGAAAAAAATGAACATAGTCAGAATATACAAGAACTGGGGCTAAGGCTGTATATTGTCTAGCATATGTGAGGCCCTGGGTTTGATGCTTAGCAACACATAAAAATAAATAAATCAAATAAGGCACATCTACAACTGTCCATCTACAACTCTAAAAGAATTTTTTTAAAAAAAATAATATACAAGAACTCTGGAAAAACATTAAAAGACTTAAGAGTCATTGAGATTGGTAAGAAGGCATGGAGATACAGGCTAATGGCATTTAGAACATTTTCAATGAAATTACAGCAGAAAATTCTCTAAATCTTAGGAATAAGATAGACGTCCATATAAGAGGCAAGTAGATCCTCAAATAGACAGATTTAAAAAAAAATACCTCCAAGGCACATCAAAATGCCTAACAGAGAATAAGTATAAAAAAATATTAAAAGTCACAGGAGGAAAATGTTAAGTCACACATGCAGAGGTAAAAATAAGGCTCATTTCTGCCTTCTCAGCTCATACTCTCAAATCCAGGAGGGCTTGGAATGAGGTAATCCAAGCTCTGAAAGAAAACAATTACCAATCATTATTATTATATCCAGGAAAGCAATCATTCATAATTTAAGAATAAAAACTTTTCACAATAAGGATAAATTGAAATAATTCATAACCACTATGCCAGCACGACAGAAATTACTTTAAACTATACTCAAAAAAACTCAAAAAGAAACCCCACAGCCCTCAAATGGATGAAGCTTGCTAGTAATTAAGCAAATGAAAATTAAAACCAAATTAAATATGTGAATCAATGAAAGTAACAGAAAATAATAAACATCTTTTCACAATAACTCTGAATGTAAACAGTCTCAAAAAAAGAAATATGAACGGCCAACAAACATACGAAAAAAAAAAGTTCAACATCCTTTGCAATTAGGGAAATGCTAATCAAAACTACACTGAGATTTCATCTCAGTCCAGTTAGAAAGGCATACATCAAGAGTACAAAGAACAATAATTGCTGGCGAGGAGGTGGGGAAAAGGTACACTTTGTTGGAAGCAATGCATATTAGTACAACCACTTTGAAAAGCAGCATCGAGATTCCTCAAAGTACTAGGAATAGAACCACTCAGGTATCCTATTCCTTGGTATTTATGCAGAAGATCTAAACAGTATAGTGATACATGCACACCAATGTTTATAGCAGCACATTTCACAATAGCCAGGTTATGGAATTAGCCTAGGTGCCTGTAAAGAAGAATGAAATTTTATTTTAAAGTAAATGGATAGAAATGGAGAACATGTTGAGTGAAATATACACACTTAGAGAGTCAAGATTCAAATGTTTTCTTTCACATGCAACAGCTAGAGAGAGAAGATAAAAAAGGAAAAAAAAAGGAGGGGTAATCTCACAAAAATAGAAGACAAATAGAATAGAAGGAAGAAACTGAGATGGAGAGAGAAGGATGGACATGGGGAAGAACTAGAAAACAAAATCTACCATTTATGTTATATCCATGTCATGTACGACTATACCATAATGAATTCTGCATTTCTCTATTTTTTTATAACACACTAATTAAAATAACAATAGTAGTAATGGATGGGTAGAGCAAGCTGATGGGAAAGGGAAGAGAGGAGCAGAAGGGAAGGTACTTGGGAATGAGATTGATCAAATTATGTTATATGCATGTACAAATAAGGCAAAATGATTCCCACTATTATATGTAATTATAAATCACCAAAAAATGAAATATGCAAACAAAAAGCTAACACAGTATATAAGCCAGTTTTTCTACAGTGCTTATTTTTCTTACCTTAAAGCTGACATACTGAAGATGTACAGCATGCTTTTTAATGATCTGCTGAATGAGATCAGGATGAGTAGACCTAAAATACGAAGTAGCTGATTGGTTCAGTTCAAATTCAAACTTCCTCCAAAGGTCAGGAATATGAAACACCTCATTCCATCTCCTACACACTGAAGATGCTCGGGCCCGATCTATTAAAGGAAGATACTGAAAAATTCGTAATACCACATGGTGAGGCAGACTCCCCCAGTTGAGAACAACAGTGGACACTTGAGTCTGTTTTAGAGAAGAGCAGAACCCAAGTTTGGGCTGTTTCACTGCTGGTGAAGACTGGACAATTTTATTCACAACAGAGAAATTGTTCCTCTTCATTCTGTAAACATTAGAAAATGTTAAGTGTTTGATCTTTTTCACATTTCTATCAACTATCTGCAATTTAATTGTATAGAATCATATTATAAAATGAAAATAATAACACAATTTTAGTAATAATATTCCACTTTCGTGCATTGATAAATGCTGCTTTGCCCTAGGGATAGAGATAAATAAGTGTAAATTTATTCTCAAAGCTATGATCACATGGGGAAAAGCATTGATAAATTATATGACTGAAGTTGGAACAAGACACAATGGAAGAAAAGAGAACGGACTTTGACTGAGTTTGCATGTGGGAGAAGTGGTTGAGGAAGCTTCCAAGAGAAAACATCTAAGAAAGCAGCATATATCTCAGGTTTTGTTTCTGTTTTTTTTTTTTCTGGTCAATTACTATATCATACTACTCCTATAAAGGAGGAAGCATCACACTGCAATTTTGCTAAGAACTCCTGAGAGGTCTGGAAGACAGGACAACATAATTGAAAGTGTAAGTCTAGATAAGTCTCAGCTATGCCACTCACTAATCAGTAATCTTGTCAGAGATAATTACTTGAAGCCTCCATTTTCTCAGCTGCAAAACAAGGATTACAGCAATACCCAGCTAATAAAATTGCTGTGAGGATTAAAGCACTTAGTGTGGCAGCAAACAGTAAGTGCTCAAATAAGTATTGCAGTCTGTATTGCTATATTAAAATTCCATTTTTCTGAACTATTTTTATTTCTATGTCAAAGTACAATTCTAACAAAAAGTCAAATAGTCTACAATAATTTTCAGATGACAGCTGGGACACACAAGCTCTAGGAAAGATGTATACAGCAGGGCCAGAGTCTTTGTGTAATACATCGGATCCTCTTCAGTCAAAGATAAACAGCAAGTGAGCAGGTGTTCTTCACTCCCCACAAAAAGACATGCTGGATCTCTAGGTATTAGCCAGCTTGGGATGCAGCTAAGTTACAACAAATTTGAAGTTCAGATATATCTAAATATATATGGTCATTTTCTACATATACTTTACCTGAGAATCTCAAGTATACAATTATTTACAAGGCAAAATAATGGTAAGGGTGGTTTTGAACTGCATTTAATTCTAGTTAACTATTTAATCATTCTTTTACCCTTCAAAGTTAGAACTCTATATATAGAAGATTCAATTTCATAATCGAAACATACCTTTAAATCTAATGAAATAGTTATTTAATGTGTAAATATATCTGTCTTGTGAGTCACTCTGTCTGATATGAAACATTTCTTAACCACAACATAGAGTTGGATCCCAGAAGCAGGATTGACCTATAAAGTCACTAAACAAAATGAAGTTATCTTTAGGGTTTGGAAAACCAAAACGAGAAACAAAAATAGTTGCAAAGCTATATCCCAAGCATCAGAAAAGCTACTATATATATTTTAGTTTGACTAAACTAGTTACATGTACAACTTTGAAACTAGCAATTCAGTGTAAAATACATGAAACTGCTGACTATCAATAGTTCAAAGCAAATGTTACTAATCTACTCTTTAATGCTAGTTATCTATAATAGTAATGTAAAGGAATAGAAGCTGGATTCTAAATTCAGATGCTGAGAACACTCATTAACATTTTGCTTGTACTGTTTCATTTGGCAACCTACAGAATACATAGTTAAAATTTCACTAAATTATTACCAAAGAAAAGTTGCCCCTAATAGAATCCTGTACCAGAAAATCAGTGAAGCCAAACATAGAACAAAGACTTTACCCAAAGCTAGGTTAGAAAACCACTTTGTAATTCTCTAAACAGGATTGTGTTATATATTTAAATATAATTTATGTAACATGGATGGTTAAAATTATTGGATAAAAATCACTAAATTAGCTGGGCATGGGTATGGAACAACTATAATTTCAGTGGCTCAAAAGGCTGAGGCAGGAGTATTTTGAGTTCAAAGCCAGCCTTAGCAACTTAGTGAGGCACTTAGCAACTCAGTGAGACTCTGTCCCTAAACAAAATACTTTAAAAATGGCTGGGGATGTGGTCAGTGGTTAAATGCCCCTGGGTTCAATCCCCAGTACCAAAAAAAAAAAAAAAAAAATCACTAAATTACCAATTTAATGATAGAAGAATCACCATAAACTATTAAAGGATATGATAGTAACACCAATAATTTAGTTAAATTAACATTTTGATTTCATTTTCCTTGTTGCATTAATTTTCATCCAAAAATTATAAGCTTCATAAAAACAAATTTATAGCTATGTGCATCAATAAAATATATTTTAGAATGCAGAACGAATTGATCTTATTACCTTGAAAACCCTGGTATAAAAATTCTAGCCTATACATGTAGAATCATTTAACAGAAGATCATTTCTTTTCAAAGCTAAAGAAATATGTTATTTCTTTTTTGAGACTTTCTTACCTAAAGAAGGCTTCCAAATTACGGCTGACTCTGAACCAATAAAGTGAGGCACCTGCTGTTGCAGAGTACTCACCAATATCCATTTGACTTCACTTCCTGTCTTGACAAAATATGAAAAAAAACCCACATTCATCAGAATATATAAGTCAATATCCAATAATTTTTATGCTTAGGTTATTTATATACATTTGTGTACATGGTAGAATTCTGTTAGGAAACTATTAATTCCAAAACTATCTTTGACCATTAAAAAATAGCCTGGTTAATGGAAATATTGCAATACTTGCCAAAAATTACACTTTAAGCTCTACTAAGGCTATGGATCAAGCAGTCAAAGAGCTCTGAAGATTCACATTCTAATTAATATCTATGCAGAGACACTACAAAAAGTTTAAGGTAGTTCACGACAATATTTGTTTATTGATTATGTAAATATTTCAGTTCCAGTTTTCAACAGCATGTTACAATAATGAAATAGGCAGACATATAACTTTTATTACTTTATCATTCCCATATAAATACATTTTTGTCTCCTATTAATGGAACACATGCTTCTGAATTTTTTTCAATGTTTCAGTTATATTGAAAGATGTGGTATTGATTCATTAATACTCTTGAGCCTGACCAATTTCAGGCAAACTGTCAGAGTTAGGATCAAAGTCTATAAAAACTGAAATTAAGAACAGGTCTCTCCCAAGATAAAACCTATGGCCTTGGTATCGAGGATAAATGCTGTCTACTAAAATAAACTAATGTCTCTTACTTTTGTAAACCAAACTCAACTACGTAGAGGAGATAGATGAGGCAATCTTATTGATACACTAAAGAGTGGTAAATCTCTACTTTCTACCACCCTTCATTTCTCAATTTGTCTCTGAATTCTACTCCCAAAGTAGAGCTTTGAAGGATAAGACAGGGAGAATGAACTTGGGCTCAATATTTACAATCTGATGTCCTTACTGCCATCTGTTCTACCATTAGCCAAACCACTCTTTACCAACAATGGCAAGGTGGCTCCTCCTCCTGAACATTCTATGGAGAAGGGTGAAAGGAATTATCAGACACACTTCCAGAGAAACACCACAAATACGAGAAGGACAAGTCCAATGACGTGTATATCTGGGACAGATGACATTTAGTGAAGAAATTTTTCTACTGACTCAAAAATATGCCTAATTCCTGTGTCTGTAGAACATTTATTTTTATATTTTTTAAAAATTTATGAATATATAATACTAAAACCTTTTATGGGGTTCACTGTAATATTTTAACACATATTAAACATGTACTGAACAAGTCAGGGTAATAAGCATTTCTATTTCCTTATTATTTCTTTGTGTTTGGAGTCTTTGAGCTCCTCTCTCTAGTTCTCCTTAAAATGTAACATGTTATTGTGAACTACAGTTACCCACTGTGCTATGAAACACTAGAACTTGTTCCTTCTATCTTACCTGTTATCTAACCCTCCTTCTCAACCCCTCCTGGCCTCTTGCTTTGGATCCTCTACAAGTTTCTAATAAATCTCCCACAGAGATCTGAGGGCAACATTATCAAAGTCAGATTAGATGGGAGACTAATTGAATGTCCAGAGCCAACCTGGCAGCAGCAACAGAAGCAACTGTCTTCAGAACCATCATCAGCCTCTTCTCAATAGCCTAAAAGAATTTAAAAAAGGTACTTCAAAAAGTCTCAAGTTTTCAATTATCATAACAATAAAAATAATATGTAAATACTATAGATAACAGCATAACAATTAAAAACTATCCCCAAAGTCGAGAGACAAATTCGTTAGAAACAGCAAGATGAAATGAACATAAATAATTATCAAGCCAGGTGCAACAGTTCTTGCCTGTAATCCCAGCTACTGTGGATGCTGAGACAGAAAGATCCTGAGTTTGAGGCCAGCCTGGGCAATATAGTGAAGACCTATCTCAAAATAAAAAATTAAAAGACCTGGGGGTATAACAGTGATAAAATGCCCCTGGGATCCATCACCATACCTAAAGAGAAGAAATAATTATCAAATGTCCTTTATTTAATCTACTTTCTAAAGTGGCATGCTAAGAAATCAGACTGCTACCACAGGCAGCTAGTTCCTGAGAAGGGGCCTGGAATACCAATCATCAGTGCAATGAATGACAGGGGAGGAATGTCCTGCACAAGAGGGCTGAAGACTTGCTCCAAAATACAGCTTTAAAACATGTAGCTTTCTAACACAGGATCACTTGTGCTAAGGAGCACTAACTTTTTCTGCTAAATATAATCCCATCAAAAGACAAAACAAAATTTACTGGTGAAGTTATCAAAAAGGTTTATGTTCTTTGTGGACCACATGGCCTCTAAGTTCCCTTCTAAGTCTAAAAGCCACAATTAAAAAATATTAAAAGTATTAGTGAGACCCTGTCTCTAATTAAGAAATATAAAGGGCTGGGGGTGTGGTTCAGTAGTTAAGAACCCGGAGTTTAATCTCCAGTACAAAAAGTAATAATAATAAATAAAATAAAATGAAATTATTATCTGGTTTCAAAGAGACAAAAGTTAAAAAGCACTGATGATGTCAGACAACTCTTTCACAAAGCAGTAATTACCTTATTGATTAGTAATTTTCTATGCTTGCAAGACTGTGATATCTTAATATATATTTCCTTAAAAATAAATGTTGTTATTTTAGAATAAAGTTCTAAAGTAAAATAGTTTATTCTTAAATAAATCACATGAAGATTGAAGTTTGCAAAATATAATTGGATTGAAACAACTTGTGAGATGCAAGGAGAGGGCTGCAAATAACTTGAAGTGGGTAATCTGTTAAAAATCCCTGAATGGGGGCACTGAGACAGCTATGCCCTGCTCCACTTCTTCCCAACCTCTGCTCCCTGACTCTAGAAGAGAAACGGCAGTGAAGACACCCAGCCAGGCCGTCTGGTCTGCGGGGAGGTTTTCTGAAATGGGTCAGAGATCCCCCATAGTACCAAGGACACCATGGGCTCTACCCATTAATGCAAGTGATTCCATAAGTGACTTTGCAACATTTTTCTGGGAGACAATAACCAGAATTTATGCTTCAATTTCGTATTTTGGGGAAAATTTCTTAAGAGGCATACCTGTTGAATACAAAAAACAGCAAACCTTAAAGCACATAGATTTTTTTCAACTCACAGGAAGGGCCAGAGTCTACTTTTTCTTTCCAACATTTCTTTGAGGCAAATAAAAAACTTTCTCACACTATAGTCCAATGAACTTCAATACTGCAAGAAGTCGTGCACGTGCAACCTCTTGAAAAACTCAAAGCATTTTTCAGCGACTGCATATATTCAAACAACAACGCATGCAGGCTTGAAACAGGAGGTGAAGATGAAATCCTTTTCAGTCTTACCTTCCAAACAGTAAACGTGACCGAATCAGGCTGGCCTGGGTCAAGTGCCTAGCACTGCATTAAAAAAAAAAAAAAAAAAGATTATATATATATATATATATATATATAAACAACAACCTGAGGGCCGTACACGCGCAAACCACCCGAGCCCAAGGAGAAATCAAAGCCTCGGTTTTCCTTGAGCCCGCCCGGGTTCCGCGGGCTGTAGGGTAGCAGCAGGGGTAAGTCCAGCAAACCCAGACCTGCCTGACGTAGGCACCAACGTGAGGCCACGCCTCCCGCACCCCTCAGGAAGTGCTCGGACCCTGTCACTGGCGCCTCCTCCCCGAGTCGCCACCGCCCGCGGCATCTCCGGGGCCGGCCCCTCCCAAAGCCTCGCAGAAGAAAATGCTACCTTTAAACGTGTAACGAGGGCGTTACGTTGCGCCTCCCAGATTCCCGCCGTAGAAACAGCGCGAGCCCAGGTAGCTGCGCTGGGAGAGCGTGGGCGTGGCCAAGCCCTCAGGCTACAGGGCCTCGGACGCGTCTCCGGGCTCAGGACCTCTAGGCTTGGGGAGCGCCCCACAGTCCCGCCCCGAGCCCCGCCCCCTTCTCATCGCCCCGCCCCAAGAGCCCCCCAGACCACTGCGCACGCGTCTAGTTAGCGCCTCAGGGAAGGCATGGACTTGGGAAGGTGTGGACTTTCCTGCTCTCGCTTTTCTTCGTCGGTTGTTGTTACTTGAAGGTTTGCTGAGGTTCCAGGACACGCCAAAGGTGACTAGCGGGGAGTTTCCTGAGTCTTCAGCTAAATTTTTGGGACCATTTATCAGGACAAATAGATGTCTGTTCTCTCCAGAAAGAAGTAAATTGACCCATTCCATTGTCTCGAACTTAGACTGACCAAAAAGTGAGTCCCTTTATCAACATACAAGAAACCTGAAAGGAAACTTTCTGACTTTATCAAAGTGACTTTATGACTTTATCAGAAGTGATAGCAGCTCAGTGTTAAACATGTCTATATCACTTCCTGTCAAGTGCCACACCTCAGAGATAATCACTGCAATAGTTCGTTGGGCAAACTATCAACCTTCCAATACATAAGTATATAGCGAGAGCTAAAGAGTTTCAAAGTGCCTTATTCATTATTTTTTCAAAATATGAGATCAAACTATATGTAAAGAATTTCCCCTCTTGCTTAATACATCAGGACATAGTTCCATAGGGACATACACAGATGCCACATATACTTTTTATGAACAGTTTTAGTGATGTATAATTGGCAAAATAAATTGTACCTAGCTAAAGGATATAATTCGACCAGTTTTGACACCGTTAATAACATCTGTGCAATTAAGATAGTAAACATACAGTTGACACATCTTCCCCAAATTTCCATATGTCCTTCTGTCTTTCTCTAATTCCTGTTTCAGACTTCTCCCCTACTTGCTTCCTGATATTAGAGATTAGTTTGTATTTCCTATTATATAAGTTGAATAATACAGTATGTACTTTTTTGTCTGACTTTTTGTACTAATCATAATTGTTTTGAGGTGTACCCATGTTGTTGCGTGTATCATTCTCTTTTTTTTATTGCTGAGTATTACTTTATTGTATGCATATATGACAGTTTGTTTATACATTCACCTGATAACTGCTGCTGTGGAGATTACTGCTTACTTTTTTTTTTTTTTTTTTTGCCCTGGGGATTGAACCCAGGGGCACTTAACCACTGAACAACATCTCCAGCCCTTTTTATTTTTTATTTTGTGACAGAGTCTCACTAACTTGCTTAGGGTCTAAGTTGCCGAGGCTGGCTTTGAACTTGCAGTCCTCCTGTCGCAGCCTCCTGAGCAGCTGGGATTACAGGTGTAGGCTACTGCACCAGGCTATTGTTTACGTTTTTTGCATGGACATTCACTTTGTTTATATGTTATATTTTTATGGACATATACTGTACATAGGAGTGGAATAGCTGCCAGAGCAGTGGGATAGGCTGCTGAAAGATCAAAGAAAATATCCAGATATGATGTATGAAGTATAATGTTTTAATGGAGAAATGCTTATTGGCAAGGTCCAGTGGTGATATGTGGAACAGATAGCACCTCTGCAACTCAAGCTGCTCCATCAAGTAGTACCTCCTCTCCCTCATGGCATTTTTTCCTGTGGTGGTTAGATTGGCAAGTGACACATATCTTTCCATAGTGTCCTGAGTTTGTTGCAGTTGCCACTGTGAAGAGGACTTTTCCATGTTACCCTGCAGAAGCAGTAACATCGTTAGCATCACCTTGCTTAGTTTGTTTATATAACTAGTATACCAAGGAGCAACTGTCCTAGCATACATTTACACAGATGGCACTCACTTTCCCTAGTTTCCAGTGTGCATAGGAGAAAGCCAGGGTCCTTCAAGATAATTTGTGTCTGGGCTGGCATGATGGTGCATGCCGGTAATCCCCAGCAGCTCAGGAGGCTGAAGCAGGAGGATCTACAGATTTGAAGCCTGCCCCAGCAGCTTAGTGAGGCTGTAAGCAACCTAGGGTGAGACCTGTCTCAAAATAAAAACTAAAAATGTGGCTCAGTGGTTGAGCACCCTTGGATTTAATCCGTGGTACAAAAAAAAAAAAAAAAGATAATATGCGTCTGGACATTCTGACCCTGGTTTGTTCTCATCATTCCCTTAACTGGATGGTTAGGTTTTAGGAAACAGAAAGGGATCATTGAGGCGCATGGTTTTTACTGTCCCCTTTTTCTTTAAGGATGATACATAGGTATATGTTTGTAACTTTTTAAAAAGACTGCCAATGTATTTCCCAAGAGTTGGACAACTTTCATTCCCATCAGTAGTATATTGAAGTTCCAGTTACTCCACATTCTCATTTGCACTTAGTATGCTCAATCTTACAGTGAATCATTGTAGTTTTATTTTACATCTCCCTAAAACATTTTTTCCACATGCTCATTTACCATTGAGCTGTAATCTTCTTAGATAAAGTGCCTTTTCAAACACTTTTCCAGTTTTAATTGTGCTATTTGTTTTTTCATTACTGTATCTAGATAATTCTTTATATACTCCAGTTACATGTGATATGGATATGTGATTTGTAGCTATTTTTTCCCAGTGTGTGACATGACTGTGTCTTTTGAAGAACAGGCATTTTAATTTTGATGAAATTTAGCTTATCACTTTGTTCTTTTATGGATAATCTGTTTGATATCAAATTTAACAAGTCTTTGTCTAAGCCAGGATCACAGAGACTTTTTTTTCCTATATTTTTGTCTATATGGTTTATAGATTTAGATTTGTTTCTTTTTTTGCTGTGCTGGGGATTGAACCTAAGGCCTCATTCATGGTAAGCAAGTGCTCTATCACTGAGATACATCCTCAGCACTGTAGATTTAGATTTCATACTTAATTCTAATGATACATTTGAGATCATCTTTGTATATGGTGCAAGGTGTAAGTCAAAGTGCATTTTTCATATATATGAATCAATTCCAGCACTGATGTTGAAAAGATTAATATTTTCCCCTTTTGAATTGTCTTTGAACCTTTATAGAAAATCAGTTATCTCTGCATGTGTATTTTTACATTCTGTTGTTTATTTGACATCTTTGCCTATTTTATGCCAATATCACATTGTCTTGATTTATATAACTCAAAATAAGTATTGAAATCAGGTAGTTTAGACACTTTAATTTGTTCTTCCTTTTTGAAATTCTTTTAATCACTTAATTGTCTATTCTAGATTTCTTACATTTCCTTATTAATTTTAGAACAAATGTGTGAATATCTATAAAAATGTTGCTGGTATTTTTCTGGCAATGACTTTGAATCTAGAAACCAATTTGGCATATTTAGAAAATATTGAGTCTTCAAATCCAGGAACTTAATTGGTACATCTCTCTATTTAAGTCTTCTTTAATTTCTCTCAATAACATTTGAGGTTTTTGTTACAGAGTCTTACACACTTTTTGTCAGAAATATCCCCAAGTATTCATAGTTTTAAAATTCTCTTCTAAATAGTATTGTTTTAAAATTTTAAGTTCTAATAGCTTGTTACCAATATGTAGACATGTTTTTTTTTTTGGTGGGGGGTACTGGGGATTGAACTTAGGGGGCACTCAGCCCCTGAGCCACATATCCAGCCCTATTTTGTATTTTATTTAGAGAGAGTGTCTCATTGAGTTGCTTAGCATCTCACTTTTGCTGAAGCTGGCTTGGAACTGGTGATTCTCCTGCATCAACCTTCAGAGCAGCTGGTATTACAGGCATGCACCACCACACCTGGCTACAACTGATTTTTAATATTGATTTCTATCTTTCAACCTTGCTAAAATAATTCATTAATTCTAGGAGTTTCCATTGGAATCTAGTACCTTCCAGGTCTTAATTCATGTTGTCTGTGAATAAAGACTGTTTTACTTTCTTTTCAATATAGATGAGTTTTATTTATTTCCCTTGCCTGATCACACTGTAGCTCTACTCAACTCAATGATAAATTATTGGCATTAAATAAATATAGAGCCATATCAATTATATTTATTTAAGACTCATTTTTTTTATGTTAGTTCTCCACAGGTTGATTTCCAGGTCAAGAGAAGAAGAGAAAAACTTTGTCTTGTTCCTGATCCGAGAAGGAAAGCACTCAATCTTTAATCATTAATATGACACTCATAGGTTTTTTTCACAGAGGCCCTTTATCAGGTGAGATACGTTTTTTAAGCAGAAGAGTGGATGTTAGACCTTGTCAAATGCTGTTTTGATGTCTACTTAGATGATCTTATGATTTCATTTGTTAAAATGATGAATTACATTGATTGATTTTTGGATGTTAAACCAATCTTGAATTGCTGCCATAACTTTATTCTGTCATCTTTTGATATCCTTTTCACCTATTGGAATTGACTTGCTAAAATTTTTTTTTAGAACTTCTGTGTCTATGTTCATAGAGAATATTGTGTTGTGCTTTTCTAGTGCCCTGTGTAAGTTGAGAGATATTTCTTTCTTTTCAATGTTCTGGAGAGTTTGTGTAGAAATGGATATTGTTTATTCTTTAAATGTTTCATTGAATTCAACAATGAAGCCACCTGAATCTTTAGTTTATTCGTGGAAAGATTTTTAATTAAAATTCTGTTACTTCCATAGACCTAGGGCTACTCAGGTTACCTTTTTCTTCTTGAATGAGATCTAGAGATTAACCTCTTTTAATTGATTGGTATAATATTGTTCATAGTAGTCTCTGATTGTCCTTTTACTACCAGTAGTGTCTGTAATGGCATTATCCCTCTCATTGCTGATATTGATATTTTGTACCTATAGTCTTCTTTACCTGGTCAGTCTGTTTAAAGGATTGCCAATTTTATTGATCATCTCTAAGAACAAGTTTTTGGTTTCATTGATTTTTCTTTACTCTTTTTTCCCTCAATTTATACTCTGATCTTTATTTCCTTTCTCTTGGGTTTAAATTGCTATCCATTTTCTACCTCAGTGGAAACTGATCATTAATTGAGACCTTTCTTCTGGTCTAACATAGGCATTTAGTGCTATAAATAATCCAGTAAATACTGCTTTACTGGCATATAACTGGTTCCTGAGCTGAGGGAGTCACATAAACTCAATCTAGTTATTCAATTCTTGTGTAAAAGTCAAGAAATTCTTCTAAGGCAGTAAAATAGGTCAATCATAGGACTGTTTCTTTTCTTGGAGATCATTATCTTTTGTTGCCTGATTCTTATGTCTTAGAAGTCATTGTTTCACATATTTTTCCATATTTTACTTGTTTGTTTGTGTTGTTTTTTCACATTGAGGGTAAATCTAACCTTTAATTCTTTATATTGGTTAGAAAGAGAAGTCTCCTTATAATTTGTAATGGCCAAATGAGCAATCCCCTTATATGGAAACCTTACAATTTCTCTAACTATTCTCCGATCACTAAACATTTATCTTTATTGTTACAAAATGTGCTGTGAAGATTATATATGTTGATGCACTTCTGTAAATGTTGAAGAATATTTCTAGGATGGAGTTGCTGGTTCAAATGTTTTACATTTTGATGAAAACAGTCATATCTAAAATAATATCAGCCATATAGCTATTATATATTTTATTCCCAACTGATTAAAATATTATGCTAGTAACAATAACAAAAAGATATCCTTGTATAATCCTTTTATAGGAAGTATTATTAAGCTTTGAGTAAATAATGATTCTGGTTGTGTCAGGATAGGCTAGGTTATGCTGCAATAACAAACCTGCAAATCACAGTGATTTAACACAACAAAGATTTATTTCTCAGGCATGCTACATTACTATCACAATTCACTGGGAGCTTTGGTCCCTGTTACTTTCATTCTTGGCCTATGGATGATGGAGCCACTATCTAGAAAGTTGTTGGTTGGGACAAAGGGAAAGAGACAGTGGGAAACATGCACTGCATCTTAAACTTCTAATTGCATGTCAAGTCCATTCTCATTTCATCACTCAAGGCTAGTCAAAATGACCCTGCCATATGCCTGGTGCCACAGTCTGGCTGGGCACAAATCACGAGCCACTGAAGCAGGAACAAACTTTATTTCTGAACTCCACCAGCACACTCCACACGCTCCTGGGAACTCTCCTGAATGCCACGCGGCTCCTCCAGGAACCACCAACCGGAAAATCCCTCCTCCAGCACTTCCCCAACCAATGGGAACTCTCCAGGAATCCCAGCGAGAGCTCAACTGTAACTCAACGGGAACTCTGCGAGAACTCCAAAGTAGCAGGCCCAGGTGGACAGTAAAGGTCTAATATACAATTAAATCAATTCAGCATCATCTTAATGGCTCACCTCTCAACCAATACTATTGGCAAAATGCCAGGGGCCATTCTGACTCGGCTGTGGCTCTCAGCAGCCTGGAACAAGAAACTTGGAATATTTTGGAACAATTATGGTGAGTGTTACACTAGTAAAATTATGCAACCAAAATTTCAGTGAAATATTTTGAAGCACACATGATGTTTTTATTTGGGGGAGCTATAAAGTTCTGGAGTGAGCAAATCCCAAGACCACTTTCACCTGTGATGCCAACTGCAGAGTTTGGAGGTTCTCAAGACCATCCTCAAATTTGATAATTCACTAGAAAGGCTCACAGAACTCACTGAAAACTGTCGTATTTGTGGTTATGGTTTATTATAGTGAAAGGATAAAGAGAAAAAATCAGCCAAAGGAAGAGATTTGTAAAGCAGAATTTGGAAGAGATCCATGGACATCGTCAAGCACATTACCTACAAAAAAATATATACTTCATGATTTCCCTTTGTTATAATTTGTCTGATTTGAACCTGCAATGAATTTAATTATGTCTTAAAGATCTATTTTCCTTATGAATTTTTGGATTCTACCATTTAAAAGGTTGTTTGATTTGTTTTCTAATTAGGTCAAGATGTTTTGTCTGTGCAGACATCTCTCAAGTTTTTTGAGATACAGCTTTTGCCTCATATTCTTTTAGATTAAGTTTTCCCTAAAGGAAATTAGTAAAGGAACTACTTAACCAGCTCAGTGATAGGACTATTTGTTTTAAAAATAATAAAGCCTTGCTAGTGTGTCTCTGAGTGAAGAAGAACTTGCTGCTGTTTGCGTCGTATTCACAGCGTGACGCCCTACAATTGGGGAATTACGAAATAAGCATTTCTAAATGGGTCAGGTTTAGTCATCACTGACAACATGATTCAAAGCCATTACACTGCTTTGAAGAGTGAAGAAAGCCAAAGGCATTGCATGGAGCTCACGAATGGACGATTTCATTAACACCAGGTTCGTCTGGTGAATAGTAGCCTTGTCTCACACAGCCTCACAGATCTGAACTTACTACTTTTTTCAACAGGAAGAAAAATGATTTTTAACTTGTTACTTTTGACTAGTACTTTTCTAGTTAAGATTTTATACTGGGAAGTCTTTCAAATGTAGCATTGAATCATATTTTCCACCTTTGTAGATTATATGGTTTTAAAAACTACAATTCAAGGAAAATAAGTCTGCAAATATATTTTGTTTGAAAAGAAACATGATTTTATTGCCATGTTTAGAAATTTCATAGGAGTACTTTGTTAATCTAGAGATAATTTTCTGTGGTCACTTTATGAAATATGAGACCCTGAATTATTACTTTGATTGTCAGCACAAATCTGGGATCATTGAGAGAAACAGGGTCAGCCATTCAAAACCACTTAATAAAAGTAGGCTAGTTAGTAGGTCATGTTTTATAGCTGTCTTGGTGATCGACCTTCTAAAGGATGGTTTAAAAAGTAATTGTTAGAAAAAGTGAGCATTTCTTAGATTTTTGAACAAAAGGAAAATTTTAACACTGAGTCATTTTTCTTATTAAGAATAATGAACTCCATTCAAATTTCTAAATTTTGATTTCTTGATTTATGACAAATTCCTTATGGTAATTCTCAGTCTTTGAAAATAGGCATATCTTAAAATTGAAAGTTAATTATAGAGTACTTTAATTTTATTTACTGGTTTTAAAGAGAAAATGCTCCAAAATGCTTTCTTTTTAATGGTAATTCTTTAATAGAAGTTCTGTATTGTCTTGTCAGTCACATTGAGATCACAAATTAGAATAATTTTCAATGGAAGTAGAAAAATACCATAATGTTTAGTGGAAATGATATTTTAAACACCACATCATTGTGGTGGCAATAGTCTGCCAGCAAACACACCAATCAGGTAACAACAAGAAATAGGGAAACTCCTTAAAGCCAAGATATTAAGAAGACTTTGAAAAAACAGATTCATGGACATCAGCAAGATTTACCAATCAAAGACTGTGTAACAGATGCAGGACAGAGGACAGAGCAAAAGAACAAACTGTGAACCACACACCTATCTGTACAACACAGCCAGGTGCTCACATCTCTGATTCTATATATACAGTTGCTACCATGTTTCCTAGATTGTGGGGGTTTTGTTTGTTTTTGTTTTTGTGATGCTGGGGATTGAAACCAGGACCTTGTGCAAGCTAGGAAAGCACTATTACCATGGGGCCGTGCTCCCAGCCCATGATGGCAGTATTATTATTGGAATAATCATTAATGTTATCCCTAAAATAGAAATTAAAATAGAGCATTAAATGTCTGACTTTTACAGTTCCCTGTATGGACTTCCTATATTGACTAAAACAAAAAGAACACCTAAAGGGAGAGTTACATCTTCAGATCTCTCACAAATATTGTTACTTTAACCTTACAAAAATGGGGTAAGGCATGTAGAACATGTACAAATAAATATTTAAGTGAAACCACCTACTTGGACAATGTGCATATCTGGCACTTGAAGTAGGGTGACTCCTAGGCTCCCAGAGAAACTCCAGCCTTTTGAGAATGCACAAAAAGGTAGGGGAAAGATTTCCTCCCTGGAAGGGAAAGACCTCAGGTATCAGATTTGGAATTATTTTCTTTCTGCAATCATCATTCTCATCATAGTTATTCAGTTGGGGATAAATCATAGTTTAAAAAGTATATTTCAGATGCCCCAATTCTTGTTGAGTATTTTTGCCCTTATAGGTAATAATAGAAAATTTGTCTTCCAAAAATATTTTATTACTCATTTTCCTTTATCAACATCTATCCCACATTCTTACCTTTAGGGAACTTTTAAAAAATCTTTGAAAGGAAATCACAATAACATCCACTATTGACTGAGGTGTGTTTCATTAAGAGCAAATTGCAATTGAGTCATATCCTGAAATGTGTTGTTAATTTTAGTAGCATAATTATACAAGTGCTTTAGATGAGCATCCAGCTAAACTTTTATTATATTGAAGCATTTCCCTTTGAAACAGAGTTTTTATTTTCAAACCAGGAAAATTCACTAATAATAAACTTGTAGAATTATATATATGTTGTCTTTAGCAAGTAGTGGTTACCATGTGCCAATACTTCATTGACCCCTAAGTATAATATTTCAGTTGCATTACTTTGGATTACCCAACTAGAAACTTAATTAATTAATTACAGCATTGCTTATACAACATTCATAGCGTCCCTAGCATTTTTCCTATTTGCTCTCAGGTTGATGTTAGAGCATTATCCAATCACAAAGAAAATGAATCTGAGCAAATGACCCTTTGCACAAATTCAGACTTCTTTAAACTCTGTAATTCATATGAAACCTACTTTTAAGTAACCTAAATTTAATTTAGACTGCTTTTGGCATCATTCCATAGATATAGATTGAGAATTGTGAGTTCTCAATTGCTGAGTTATGCAGAAAAACTTCTAAATAGTTTTTTTACATCAAATAACTTGAATTTTAAATTGGTATACAGCTTCTTTCAGAGTAGAAAAACGTAGTGAGAAGCATACCTTAATAGCTTTCTGTGACTGAATGGCATAATATAATATCATCTTAGTTTTAGTTTATCTGATTCTTAGGCCAAATCATAGACATGCTTTTAAATATAGTACAGTTAATATAAAGTTTCTAGGGGTAAACTACTTAATTTCATCCTATTCCATGGCAACTCTATGAACTCCATCAATGACTTCTTCTGTCTGCTCCAGCCAGTCTTCTCTTGGCTAGTTCCCCTCCCCCACCTTTACATACTGTAATGCGCCACAGCTCAGTCCTGGGGTACTCTCCCTACCTGCACTCTCTTGGTGGCAGCTTTCCTTCTCATGACTTTAGACTTGTTTATATGTGACTGATTCCCAATTCTTAATTGTCAATCCCAACCTTGTCCTTCAACTGTGGACTTTTTTGTTCAACTTTTTACTTGATTTTTATTAGATTTCCAATAGTTAGCTCATGCTTCTGTGCAAAGTAAATTCCAGATCTTCTCCACAACTTGGTCCTTGTGCTCTTCTTATGTTGACGAATAGCAGTTCCATTGCTTAGACCCAAACCTTTGAGGTGATCTTTGATTCCTCTATTTCCTTTTATGTTCTCCATTTCCATCTGTCAGAAAAACCCTCTCAGCTCTACAACACTGCCTTCAGAACACATCCAGAATCTGAATGTGTTCCCTACCACCTTGCCTACCACTAGACTTGTCCAAGTCAGCATCTTCTCTCACCTGAGAGTACAGTAACCTTCTAACTGGCTTCTTTACTTCTGCTCTTGTCATCTACAATGTCTTAATACAGTAATTAGAGCAGAACAAAACCCTCCAATGGCTTCTTCTCAAAGTAAGAGCCAAGTCCATACTAGGACAGGACCTACAACTTCCTCCATCTATCTCTTACACCCTTCCCCCAATCTATTTGATTTCATCTTTTATTACCTCTCCCTCCCTCTGCTCCAGTCACAGTGCCCTTCTCCTTGCTGTGGCTCAAATCTGCCATCACACTTCTGCTCCAGGGCCTTTGCACTCACTTCTCCCTCTACCTAGAATATTCTTTCCATAGATAGCTGTAAGTTTCACTCGTTCTTCTCTTTCAGGACTTGTTCAAGTGACACCTGCTTTATTTTCTTCTTAATACTAAACACGAAATAATATGCTACTTATTGTGCTCCCATTTCTTTCCTTACCTTATCTACTCTTTACATTTTCTAGAATGTAAGCTCCAGGCAGACAGGGATTTTTATCTGTTTTGTTCTCTGAGGAATTCTCACTACTTAAAGTAGTGCTTGGCACCTGATAGGTACTTGATGCATAAACAGAGAAAAAGATAAATACATGAATGTCTTGTCATCTCACAAAATTGTTCCAGGAGTCAAGACTATAGATAAGGAGATAGAGGAAGGATGGATGGATGGATTGGTAGATAGATAGGTAGATAGACAGATGATAGACACATGATACAGATAACGCCTGCAGATAGGTTGGTATAGCCTGTCACTAACACTCCCTGCAAGCTCGTCTAGGAAAAGTAGCTCAAGTACCAATATGCAATTATAGATATAATGATCCCATTTTAGGGTAAAGACAGCATATAATCATACATTTTATATTTCTGAGAAATTAAGTATTAAATAATGACTTTCATTTAAGCATCTTAAAATATGTTACAAAAATGAGTACTGTAATTACCTGTAGTTATACATCACTATTATACATCAAGTAGTAATAGAAGGCTTAATGGATTCAAGATCTCACTGGCTTGACACATTTGGATTGGAACAGAAAAGGCTAGATAAGCCCAAGTGGCAGTTTGACATTTACACTATGTCATTTAAACTGTGGAAAGTCTATTATTGCATGGCTTATTAGCATAAGAAAAAAGTGAAATGACTTGTAGACTATCAACAGAGTCCCATGGTGACCTTGGGCCAGCTAGTTACCTCAGTTAACTTCACTGTGCTTCCTGTCTCCGTGGGTATGTCATAGTTGAACAGATTACTCAGGGAGGGCTTGAGAGGAAGTGGGGCTCGCTCTTGGTGGTTAACCAGAAGTGTTTCCCTGAGATCAAAGTATGAGTGACAAGTGTGCTCAGTGTTGACCACACATATATTATGACAGTTGTTTTTCAGGAGACTCAGCCCTTACCAACTTTCCATATGTTTAGATTGTGGCTTTGGGGCCCTGGTGTCCTGATGGCATGTTCCTTAGCACCTAAATCTCCTCTTCAGATGCCCAGAACCCTCATTCTTCTTCCTTTCAAAACCAGCACAAATGAAAGCCTCAGTCAAAGCTCAAACACCTGCCTCTTCTAAGATTCTTAACATGCTTTGGAGAGATCAAAAGCAGAAGCAAAACTAGTGAAGTGTCTATAAGCCACATCCAGCCTCAGTGTTGGGGGACAGTATTTTCACAGACAATGCCCTGGAGATAAAGTCCACTAGGACAGATACAATTCCTGTACTGCTAACAGCCAGCATGAAACTGCTCACCTAGTACAAGGAACTTTGCCCTGTGAATCTATAGTCTGAAAGAAATGCCAGCAGGCCTTCCTCAATCAATTTAGACTGCTGGAGAACTGGAGAACCTTACAAGTTACTGAGTCTAATCTTCTCACTGCATAGCTGAGGAAACTTCAGGAAATTAACTGCTGACCTGTGAGCTCCTCAGTAGAGAGTCTGTGTCTTAATTTTTGTGTATGCTTGAAAAGACCAGAATGCAGCTCTTATAAAAGTCCTATAATTTAGCATGGTCATTCTGTATCTCTTTTTGGTCTAAAGCAATAATTGAATTTATCAGCCAGTATGCTTTCAAATAAAAATTCCCATGATCCAGGAATACAAATTATATAGAATAATGAGGTTTTCCAGTTAGGCCCAGGAAGAAACTAACTTTTTATCTGCCTTTACAGTGGACTATCCCATGACCGCAGGCAACAAGGCAGTAAATTAGTATTATCTGCATGATCAAAGAAGAATTCTGGTGGTGTGAAGAGGGCCCTGAACAAGAGAAGGCAGGTATGAACTTAAACCCGGACTTTGTCACTTTGTCCAGCCATTTTACTTTGGGCAAGTACTTCATGCCTTTGGGAGGTAGAAAACTTTCTAAGAATTAACAGAAAGTACTGTCACGTATATATAGGACAGGGCAGATAGATGAGCAAAGTACATGGGCAATAATTTTGCCCCAAAGATGAGATACCTCTTTGATTCTGTCTCAGTCTATTAAAGGTGTGGAGAAACAGGTTGTCTGTAAGGGCTCAGTGCTAATCTAAGTCCTTCCTGTAGTCAGAAAATGGACATCTGAACTAGTTTGAGCTGGGTTTCTGTCATTTTTGATTCAAAGGATTCTGATTAATACATCCTCTCATTTTTCAAATGTGTCTCATATAGATGGAGTGACTGATTGAAGTTGCATAGCATGTTGGAAACAAAATCTGGATTTGAAATCAGGTCTACTGATTTGCATCCCAATGCATTGTCTGCCACACTGTGCTTTATAGACTCCATCTTGTGAATTGCTTCATACTTTCTGAATGATGGTACAGGTCATTTCCCCTACTGCACTGCATCACAGCAAAACCCATTCATCTATGCAAAAGATGGAGGACCGTTTATTGAGGGTTCTAAGATATGAGAGGAGAGCTTAGACGAGTTTGTGTGTGTCTAAGTCAGTCCACATAAAAGATTCGGTGAAGTCAGCACTGAAGGCAGAAACCATGTACTTGATTCTACCTGCCTCCCCCTCCAGTTGAATATCTATAATTTCTAAGCACAGAAATAGGGTTTCTTTTTCATAATTGCATTCATAGGTAATTGTCTCACCTTGAGTTTCTTCCATAATTGAAACTCAGTAGGAATTTGAAGGATGGAAAGAAGGAAGAAAAAAAGAAAGACAAGAAAGGAGAGAAAAAGGGAAGAAGAAGGAAAGAAGAAAAGTAGAAAGGATTTCAAGTAAACGTTTTTTTCTACTGTTCAGCAGAATTTATACTTAATAACTAGTATCTTACAGTGATCTCAAAAGATGTCATAACACCTAGTCCATGATGCACAACTACTTTTCCTAACTGAGCAGAAGAAATGGTGAGAAGAAAAACTCCAAGTCAGAGCCTCAGACCACAAGCTGTCTTGGGAGACCTGAAGATTAGGAGCAAATGAGGCAACAGAAGATGATGATACTTGATAGTAGGCCTTGCGTCGTAGTTCTGTGAACTGCTCAGTCACGACCAGTAATATTCACTTACAAAGGCTGAATATTAAGTTAATTATGTGAAAGTGGGCAGTTCTTGGACTTAGTAACACAATGAATAATGTTTTAGTAAACTTGAACACTTAATGATGAATAGATTGGACTAGGATTCTATTGTTTAGTATGCGTTGTATCATTCTTTGTGATCAGATTTTGTAGGCCACAAACAGGATGTACATAAATAATGAACAAAAAAAAAAGGTTTCAGAGTGAAGAAAAAGTGTTCATCAAAGGAATTTGTTTTGAGTGCCTTTGTAAAAGTATTCTCCACTTTAAAACTTTTGCTATTCTCTAGTTTTCATTTTGGTAATGCCGGGCAATACCCCAAAAGTTTCTTTGGTATCATAATCAAAGTATTGACGGGTATTTTTTACCATCCTACTTTTAGCTAATATGTAGACATTACAAAAAAGAAAGGGGAAACTATTTCACTATCATCTTCATCAGATTATCAAAATAGAATATATTATGTAAATTCTGTTAAAATAGACTTTCTTAGGAATAGACCTTATACCCCAAACAGCAAATACATATTCTTGTAAGTGCAATTGATATTCTTCACTATAGGCCATGAACTACTCAATTATTGTCTCAATAAATTTTGAAATATTGAAATAAAATATATTTTATTTAGGTAATATATCTGTAGCCTAACTTAGATGATAATCTAGAAGATCTAGATTCAGTTGCAAATGGGTTTTTATTGATGTTTATATCAAAGGTTTTACATTCCAAGCATAGTACATTATAGTAAATGTTTTTGAACTTTTGAAATGTTTAGAAAACTTAAGTGTGAAATTAAGGTACACTCACACATTGCTGGTGGGACTGAAAATTGGTGCAACCATTATGGAAAGTGGTATGGTGATTCCTCAGAAAACTTGGAATGGAACCACCATTTGACCCAGTCATTCCACTCATAGGTTTATATACCAAGGACTTAAAATCAGCATACTACCATGACACAGCCACATCAATGTTTATAGAGGCTCAATTCACAACAGCTAAACTATGGAACCAACCGAGGTACCCTTCAACAGATGAATGGATAAAGAAAATGTGATATATATACACAATAGAATATTATTCAGCCTTAAAAATAATGAAATTAGGGCATTTGCTGATAAATGGATGGAGCTGGAGAATATCATGCTAAGCAAAATAAGCCAATCCCATAAAACCAAAGGCCAAATGTTTTCTCTGATATATGGATGCTTAACTCACAATAAGGGCAGAGGGGCTAGGGAAGAATAAAGTTAGTTTAGGTAGAGGGGAATAAAGGGAGGAGAGAGGGATTAGGGATGGGAAGAAAAGTCAAATGAATCAGACATTATTACCCTATGTCATATATGACTACACGACTGGTAAGATTCTTCATCATGTACACCCAGAAAAGTAAGAAATTATACTCCATTTATGTATGCAGAAAAAGAAAAATAATTTGTTAGGATTGACTGATGGCACTGACATCAACCTGCTAGTTTCTTAATGTTGAAAGTTTTATAACTTAAGTACATGGTTCACCATCCAACAAATTGTTTTGTCAGTTTCTTGGGCTTATTTTTCCATCTGTGTCTCTAAGTGCACGTCACTGTCTCTCTAAGAAATTCTAAAGACTTGGCTTTGCTGGTTAGCCACGTACAGTCTTTATTATGAGATTGTACAATAGCTCCACATGTCATTTTAACCACTGATTCTTTAATTCAAGTGTTCATTCAACAAATGTGTGCCATTCACTGCTTAAGACTCTTAAAATAGAGGTGGACCAGACAGAAGAAATGTTCCCTGACTTTAGAGTTTTTATTATTGTGGGAGAGAAAGAGAAAGCAACAAGATATAAACAAGTGAGTAAATAAAAAAGAGAGAGAGAGGGATTTTTAGAGGTTGGTAATTGCTATCAAGAAAACAGAACAGGTAATAATATAGAGGGTGAGAGGAGGGCAATATGAATAGGGTCACTGAGGAAAATCCTACTGACCATGCAGCATCTGAGCTCAAGATGAGCTCTGGATGACAAGAAAGAACCGGCCTGAGCAAAGTTCAGTGGACTGGAAAGAGGAAGAGGGACAGACTGGCATTATGTAGGAAGCAGAGAGAAAAATAGCAATTGTGGGGATGAGTGCTGAGGCTAGAGAAGGACATCACAGGCTGTGGTGGGAAGTTGAAACTGTCCTAAGAGTGTTGGGAGGACATTGAGAGTCCACTTTGATTCTAGCTGGTGGATAATGCATCCTAGGGAGCACCCACTGCAGTGAGGAAGGCTGCTGGTTGTCTTTGTAGATTGGATCCTACCCAAGGGTACCAGGCACAGCAGGTGAGTAGGGGTTGAAATCCAGCTCCTTCCCACTCTCCATGTCAAGTGTCCAGGGGCTATGATCACCTATAGAGTGCCCCACAGGGAAATGACCTCAGGAGTGAGAACAGGGGAGAGGGATATTGCAATAATCTTTGCAAGGATAGTAGTTATAGTGGAGGATGAGAGAAGCAGGTGGATTCAGGATGGGTGTGGATATAGAGCTTGCTGATGGATGATGTGTCAGGGTGAAGGGAAAGGAGTAACCCATGATGAACCTAAGTTCATGGGATACGGTGCTGTCACTGACTAAAGTAGGAAAAATTGGGAGTGGACTGAGATTTGTAGTTGAGGAGAAGGGTCAAAAATTCATTTAACGCTGGATTTAGCCTAAGATACATGCTAAATATTCAACAAGCGGATTTATGAGTTGAGGAAGTTTGTAATTCCATGAAGTATAATTCAGAAGCACAAAGTTCAAATGTCCCATGGTCCCGACCCACTAGGGAATGGAGTCAGGCTAGAGCGGGGAACTAGAGTAAGTTCAGCCTAAGATTCTTCAACTACAAGAAGGATTTAAACAAACACAACCTCTTAAATGTCCAGGAATATTAAAATTCTTTCCAGTCTCACCTTTCTCTTCCTCATTGTGGTGGGAGCCCACCAAGCTCTCCCAGCAGTGCCTGGGGAAAGGATTTTTGAATTTTGTATCTTTTATATCCTCTGTACACAATTCACCTTATTCACATGGTTCATGGTCATTGCTTACCCTTCTGGCATTCCTTATAGAAGTTAGCAGCCAGTGTGACTTGATGAGGATTTCCAGAGACCCTGGGGCTTCCTGGATGACTTAGCTCCATACTAGCTGGCTCTGTGTACCCACTGGGTGTCTGCCATATTCTTCCCCAAATCCTAGCTCCATGGCCTGCCTTATACCTTATGACAAATGGTCACTAGCTCTCCACCCAGCTATGGCCCATAACCCTTTGGTAACATGGGGATTTGTAAGCCCTATCCTCACTGCAAGGGTATTAAGGGAGTTTTATAGAAACCACAATCCCTCCTTGCCTCTGATTGACCATGCCAGGCAAATGATTGCACTCTATATTATCACCTCTTCCCCACTGGAGGTGTAAGGGCTAGCTAGGTGATAATCTCCTCTCAGGGCCACAGACATAAAACCTTTCCTCTCAGCATTCCCCTCGAGAGCTGTAACACTTTTCCCAGCCTGGGCTCCTCCATGCCTCTTTTTTTCTCCATTTTCTCTTCCCCATGATCCCTTGGTACCAAAAGAGTTAGATTTCCAACTTGAATTCCTCACTGTTCATTCTTATCCTGCCCTGGGGCAACTAGCATCACATCACATCCATCAGAGTCCAAAGGGCAATCTTCTCTTTATAGACTGAATCCTAAATATATCAAAGGAATATTAAAATTCTTTCCAGTCTTACTGGCACACCTTGATGACCAAGCTGGTATGCAGAAGGGTGATCTGATTTTTTTTTTAATAAGGGAAAGAAAATCTGTTCCTGGTTAAACATAAAACACTTTGTAACTTGAATTTTTAGTTCAGTATATCTGTCCAGAGACTGGAGATATCATTTGAAAGTCATTGGCATGTGGTTGATTAAAGCCAGGTTACTGAACAAGGACATCTAAATCGTGATAGAGAAAGCATAAAGCTCAAGACTGAGTTTGGGGAGAATCCAGTATATAGAAGATCATAAACAATATGAAGGACCCTTGAAGAAGACTTAGAGGGAGTAAGTGCATGACATTGGAAGAAAGTTAATCATGTGTGGTGCTCCCGGGGCTAGGAGTTCAGAAGGTTTCCAGAAGGAGGAACTCAACTGAATCACATGTTGCTGGAGGCCAAACCTGTAGTAGGATCTTAACCCACATTCTGATCCTAATCCTGATTCTGAACCAGACCCTTAGTTCTTCCTTAAAATGATACTGGAGATGAATTTTTAAAATAATAAATTAACTAATAATTTATCTAAAAGGACCATTGGAAACAAAACTTCATAAAAATCATCTCACAATTTTAAATTAAAGAATACTCTATTCAGCAAATTCTGTGCTCTTTGAGCCAAACTGAAACCATATCAGATGAATACAGTGGTGAGCATTGGCCATTGGAGATCCCCCACTGTTACTGAGAACCTTCAGAGGTACTCCATGGGATCCTCCCCTCTGCTTCCTATGAAGAATCATGAGGAGCTGGGTGACTGTTTTCTTATCTACTTCTGAAATCAACTTGGAAAATGCTTCAATTTTTCGGTCTTTCAGGCAGACATTAAAGCACATGGTTGGGGATAAGGTCTCTACTGGCTTCTGTGCTTGGTGTCCCAGGTGTACTGTTACAAGCAACAGAGCCTCTTTTCCACCAAAAGGGGAGTGAAATAAACTCTTAAGGTATACAAGATTGCAGTGTCCTACTGCCTTTCCCTACCTTTGCTCTGAATTCCTGACGCTCATCACTCCTACCGACTTTTACTCCTGACTGACTGTGGCATTGCAGGAATGTTAATCATTTCTCTGATTCCACCTCACCTATTTAAACAAATTGAGATTATATAGACAGTGGAGAGAATAATCAGAAAATAGTGTTTGAGTTCAGAGTTTGAATTTACTTTAATGGTCAGCCTAAGAGGCAGAATGAGAGAGTACAGAGAACTTGGGTTGAATTCTGGCTCTGTCTCTCATTAGGTAAGTGAGGTTCTGGTGGTGGGTGGTGAGAAACCTGTACTTTGATGTGGACAGGACTTCTGGAACCTGTTACTAGTCATGGAGGAGAAACAGTGCTTGTTTTGTGTGTTAGTCAGCTTTTCATCACTGCCAAAAATACCTAACAAGAACTAGTTTGAGGAGGAAAAGTTTATATTGGGCTCACAGTTTCACAGCCAGTCCAGAGTTGGCTGACTCCATTGCTCTCGGCCTGAGGTGAGGCAGAACATCATGGTGGAAAGACATGACAGAGGAAAGCTGCTCAGCTCATGGCAGCCTGAAAACAGAAAGAAACAGTGTAGAGCCAAGCACAAGATAAGTCTAAGGCCAGGCCTTCACTGACCTACTTCCTCCTGCCACACTGCACCTGCCTGTAGTTTCCACCTAGTAGTCATTCCAATTATTAAACCATCAAGTGAATTAATCTACCAATAAGGCTGCAGGTCTCATAATGCAGTCTTTTTAACCTCTGAAATCACTTTTCTAACACATGAGTATTTAGAGGAACATTTCGTATCCAAACCATAACATTATGATTCAGGGAGAAAGAATGAATCAATATCCAGGGAGAGAGTGGCCATGATGCATCCTATCCAAAGGAGCAGAGCGGACAGGCAGAAAATGAGACAAGGGCCAATAGTTTGCAGTAGGGACAACCCAGACAAAGTTAGCAGATCTGAGGAGTTGCATAGAAAGTATAACCTACTACTGTCCCTAAAGGTTGATAAACAGATCCCTGTGCCCTTTGAGATGGAGATTCAAATGAGACAATTAATGGAAATATGGGGGAGCTGCTTAGGATACTGAGGCCCATAAACACTGCAAAGCTACTTAACTTTTCTATAACTCTGTTTCCTTATCTAAAAATTCAGGCAACAATGCCTTTCTTACAGAATTTATATGAGGTTTAAAATGACAATGCAAATAAAATATCTAAGTCAAAGACTGGCTTATAGGAAAGGTTAAGAAAACTATTCTGAACAACCATAGATTGAACATTTTTACCTGAAACTCCTTCCATATTTTCAAACTCAGCATATTAAAAAGAAAGTTCATAGTATCAGGATGAATTAGCTTTTTGACACTGTGACAAAATGCCTGAGAAAAACAAAAAAAGGAGGAAGATTTATTGTGGCTAACAATTTCAGAGATTTTAGTCCATGGTTGACTGACTCCATTGTTTTTGGACCTGTGGTGAGATGATACATTATGGAAGAAGGGGGTGGCAAAGCAAAGCTCTTCACCTTGTTATGGTCAGTGTCAGGGGTGCGTGAAGGAAGGGAGCTAGGTACAAGATCCCCTTCCCAAGGCATGCCCCAAATTACCCACTTCCTCCAGCTAGGCCCCACCTCCTAACATTTCTATCACCTTCCAATAATCCATTCATATTTTGAATTCGTCAATGGATTTATCCACTGATGAGGTGAGACCCGCACTATCCAATCATTTCCTAGAAGTCCCACTACTGAACATCACTGCATTAGGGACTAAACCTCAACACATGATCCTGGGGGGGGACATTCAAATCCATACCATAACACAGGGCTCAGATGGTGTGCTAAACCCATTGGTTTTACATACATTATTTCCCCATAACCCACAGAAACAACCCAACCCATACCAAATAGAAAAATCATGAATCCCCTATGGAGACCAGGATAGAGTCTTATCCCTATCCTACCTGTAATAGGCAGATTTCTAGGATGGTTCCTGATAATCCCTATCATGCTCTTATGTAATCCTTTCCTCTGGAGTGTGAGCTGGATTTAGTGACAGGATGTCATTTTTATGACTAGGTTATATAAGATATTTTATTTTAGTTGCTTATTTCCTTGAACACTGTGGTAAAGCCAGTTGCCATATTAAAGAGGCCCATGTGACAGCAACTGAGAAGAGCCTCTAGTCAACATCCAGGGAGGAACCAGTATCTTGAGAGTAACAACCCATGAGGAACTACATCCCACCAAGATCACATGTGGGCTTGTAAGTAGATCTTTCCCCCAGTGGAGCCTTAAAATGAGACCACACCTGCTTTTTCAATTCTTCAACTGCAACTTTGAGAGAGGCCTTGAAGCAGAGAACCCACTAGGTCATGCCTGATTTCTGACAGACACCAACAGTGTGATAATAAGTACATGTTGTGATAGGCTACTTGGTTTTGAAGTAGTCTGTCATACAACCATATACAACTAATACAGCAACCTTGTCACTTTATGAGGTTTCAGTGTGACTGACACAGGTAGGAGTAGAGTAAGAGTGTTAGACAATCATCACCTCTGAGCCATTGTTGCTGCATCCCACACCCCAGGAAGCTAGAGATAGAGCAGGTTACAAGGAATAGGATGAGCAGAGACAATGATGAGTCGCCCACTTCAAGTACCTAAAGCAGGTGCTGGAGGCTGAGCAGAGTGGGATCCAGTAAGCTTGCTAATAATTTTCATCCCTGAGGCTACAGAAGGCAGGAAATATCCTCTGGGAAGAGAATGACTCTCTGAGGTCAGCAATGGACAAGATGTCACCTAGAGAGAGGCACTGTGCTGACTGACTTCCAGCTTCCAAGAGAAAAAGGTGAAATGGCATCCATCCCTGTCATGAACAGATCACTGGGTCTCTAAGTTGCTAAATAAAAGGTAAACATCCAAGGGTTTTTTTTTGTTGTTGTTGTTTGTTTATTTTGTTTTAAGGACTGAAAGAAATAACATTGGCTTTCAAAGTCTCAGTTGGAAACCATTTCATCTTTCTGAACATCTATCCATTTGCATCAATGGAACAAAAATTTCTAGATACATAAAAATACTCCATAGTTTAAGTGGTGCACCCAGAGCAAAATGAACTCCCATTGAAAAAACACGTAATAAAGAGCTTTTCCTTCTATTCCTGTTTCCTGTGTTAACTATAATTCCTATTCTTATATTCCATCCATAAAGTAAGGCCAGATTGTTACAGAAAGGAAGTGATATTTGAACAAGATAAAAAATATGATTGCACAACCAGAAAACCTCAGTGGAAAACCAGCATAAATGAGCTCACATAGCTGCTTTCTTAGTTTCTAATGTCTTTCCTCAGTAAATGGAACTAGTACTCTTTGGGGAAAAAAAATTGGTTGCTTCCTGGGGCAGGAAATAGGCAAGATGAGCCTGGAGTACCTTGTAGCACCAGAAAGCAAAAAATAAATGAAAAGAATGAAAAAAGAAAGAATAGAAAACCCTCTCAAAACCCTCAATTAAAAAAAAAGAAACATTGTGAGATCAAAGGGGATTCAGGAAACAACTTGAAGGAACTCCTAATAGACAAAGCTGAAACAATTTGAGCAACAAGACAAACAAAGCTGCTTTGAATTATAAAACAAAGTATAAAATAAATATCTATGAATCCAAACTAAAAATAGATAATTTACTAATATTTAAAATATATAAAATATAATAATATATACAAATAAATAATTTAATAAATAAATAAATTGGAGAGACAAATATCCCATATATAAGAATTCCAAATAATTTATATGGATCCTCAGTCCTCTAGGATGTGGAGTATATCTCTCTACAACTTAAATGAGACCTGTGCAAAGAGACTTTCTTCCAAAGAGCACAGTATAGAAAAAAGAGGGAAAAGACTGATTTTGCAGTGAAGAAATCTAATAAAACGACTATGGCCATATGATTATGGTAACACCAACAGTGATATATCATGCTGAAAGTACGTACCTTTGTTAGGATGTGGCAAAAATAGCATTTTATTTTTGTGGTCTTCCTCCCAAGACACATAAGCCCAGTTTAATTATGAGGGAAATGTCAGCCCAATCCCAACTGACAGATGTTCTACAAGATGCTGAACCAGTCTTCTACCAAACTATCAAGGTATCAAAAATAAAGAAAGTCCAAGCTTGAAAAACCGTGCTGACCAAATGTCACGTGGTGTCCTAGATGCGATCCTGAGACAGGAAAAAGGGCATTGGATAAAACTAAGGAAGCCCCAATAAGCTATGGACTTCAGTTAATAATAATATATCAACCCTGGTTCATGAATTGTAACAAATGTACACATTAATGTAAAATATCAATATAAGGGCAACTGGACATGAGGTATATGGTATATGAGAACTCTCTGTACTATCTTAATAATTTTTATATAAATCTGAAACTCTCCTAAAATGAAAAAAAAATAGAAGTTTACTAAAGAACAAAAAAGAAGATGAGAAATATTCTCTGGTAAGGTACGAGAAGAGCAGGATGGAATCCCAAATCAGTTTTATGGTCTGTCAGTGGCCATCAGAACTTAGAAAAAGAGAAGGTGGATAGCTATATCCAGGGTAAAATGGCTTTAGTGGAAACAAAAGTTTTAATGGAATTTTAAATTAATTTAATCTCATAGAAAATTTGGGCATTAAAATAAGGAGAAAAATAAGATTAGAGATCAAAAAAACTAAAATAAATTTTTTAACTAGATAATATGATCTTATGGCCAAATGGGCTAAATTCTACATTTATGTATATCTAAAAAGCACCAATTTTAAAAACAATACATATATAGAAGGGAGATGAGTAGACTAGAGGAAGGAGAACAGAGGGAGGGAAAAGGGAAGAAAAGAGAAAGTACTTGGGACTGAAATGGAGCAAATTCCATTCCATGCATGTATGATTATGTCAAATGAACCTCACCAAATGGGCCAACTATATGCTGGTTAAGAACAGTGAAAGAATTTTCATAACTAGAAATACCAGGTAAATTCCTGAGTTTCAGTATTGAAGATTGTACAGATAGGAAGAATCAAAAGGGTTTCCTACAAAAAAAAAAAGTGATAGCACAAATCTGGGGTCATTTTCTACAAAAATGCACATCACAATTAAGACACAGAAAATATAATATGGCAAAAAAAAGAAGAAAAGAAAAAGAAATATAAAATACAAAAGAATTAGGCACCAAAAGTTATCACATTACAGAAATCTGCATTTTGTTCTTGGTTCTTGTGTCTGCATGAGAGAAGATTTCGAGAGAGATATGTGTTAAAATATAGCAAAGTTTATTAGAAGAGAAAAAAGAATCAGGGAAGACACTCTTAAGGGACAGAGTGGGTTGTCTCTGAGAAGAGGTCAACAACTCACTTCTTTGTGTCCCAGCTTTTATTGGGGTTTTTAGGGAAAATTTCTGGAGAATCCTGCTCAAGAACTACCTCCTGGCTCTTGATTGACAGATTGTATCAGATTGCTAAATTTCTATTGCATGTCTTACTTATGAGTATCTAAGTGAAATCCCCAAGGCTAAAAATTTATAATTATAATAAGATTAAATAATATGCCAAGGACATAAAGACAACTTTGGTCATCTTAGCTTGCACAGGCCGATTGTATCTGGAACTTGATTTCACAGACCTTGAACTCTCCAACCTCGGATCAGGGCAGTCTGTCTTCCTCTTATCAAAAGAGGAGTCTTGGGCAAATGCTCATCAGCTTTGTGGATAATAGATATATTGTTACAGGGCTATTATGGTAAGTCAAAACAGGACCAGGAATAGCTTTGTATAAGTTGTTTCTTTAAAAACATGTTGAGAATTAGCATGTAGAATTAACCCCTAATTTTCTATGTTCTTATCACTCATGTCTACCTGTTCTTATCCTTGCTCTCTCAAGGACTGTAGACCCTAAAATCTTTGGGGAAAGTAGATGTCAGGTCTTTGACTACCTCCTTCTGGTGAAGATTATAAGCCTAGGGATTAGGTGTTTTTGTCCTTGCTCTCTGTCATAGGACAAGCACAGTTGAGAGGATTCAGCATCAGGGCAATCAAGAAGTCCATGGTAATAGTCAGGAGTATCTGTGGAAGAGTAGTCTCAGCATATAGGTGAGTCTTGATAGTTCGCTGATTGAGAGAAGCGTAATGACCAGAAAGGTGGAATCATATTGAATATATTGAATATATTGCACAACAATATATTCTAAGACAATTGGGTATTTTTCCTCACAAATAATAATTACCAGAAAGATTAGTAACTTAAAAAAAAGATGTTTTGGAGAACTAAGAGATTAGAAATTATTTTAGCTATGACTCAGGAAAAACTTATGATTTCAGAAGAGTCTTTCATGATAGCTATTATCAGGCATTCATACATAAGAGCCCTTATTTTATTAACTCTTGGCTGTATTTAGTTTTTGGTGGGTTGGCACAAGTGACTCCATCTTGATTTTGTCACCTCTTATACTCTTATTCCCCCTCATCTTTGTGAAAACTTTTCCTGAAGATGTTGCTAACCATTTTGTCATTAATTCTTTTTTGTTTTTATTGTTTGTTTTTTTAATTGTCCCTTGTCGCTGGGATGTAACTGTCCAAGTTATTGGTCTTATTTAGTCTTATGTTGAAGGGGAAATGGTTGATAATTGAGAGTGAGCCTCATAAACATTCTAGCCACATTTGAGCAACAAGGAGATTTAGAAGAAATGGTTTTTATGCCAAACTAACCTGGAGTGTATTGTTAGTTTTAATCTTACCTGTTTTGTAGCTGGTGCTAGCATTTGAAAACACTGAACCAGATCATGGTATGGTGCTTTTTTTTTTTTTTTTTTTTTTTTTTTAAAGAGAGAGTGAGAGAGGAGAGAGAGTGAGAGAGAGAATTTTTAATATTTATTTTTTAGTTCTTGGCGGACACAACATCTTTGTTGGTATGTGGTGCTGAGGATCGAACCTGGGCCGCACGCATGCCAGGCGAGCGCGCTACCGCTTGAGCCACATCCCCAGCCCTGTATGGTGCTTTTATAAAACTCAATTGGTACAATAGTTACAAAGTTAAAAAAAATACAAAACAAGACCAATAAGAATAAGCTAAATTCAGTTTATATAGTAATTTTGGACAAAGAAATAAAATTTTACCAGTCAATTTTTACCAAAGATAATCAAAGGAAAGCTAATTTGTCTATAAATTTAGTTTTATCAAAAAGCTATATGTAAGAGTACTTCTTAGAGTCTTTTCTGTGAATCTGATTGAAAATGCTTCAGAGAAGGATCAAAACTGTGTATTAAAAAAGACAATGCAGCCATAATAGGCTGTTTCTTCCTCTGAAGATAGCTTGCATTCTCCCTTGAATGTGTATTCCTTGATTTACCCAGAGAGCTTCTGATTTTTAATATGGCAAACATCCTTCTTTGCAAGATGCCTGGCATTTCCCTTGAATGTGTGTTTCTTACTCCCCCACCCTCAAATGTCTCTTCCCTGACATAATCTGCCTTCTCCTTGAAGGTGCATTTCTTACGTTATCACAAAAGTTCCTTCCCTGAGATAGCCCACATTCTCCCTTGAATGTGTATCTGCTTTCCCAAATAAATCTCTCTCAAACAAAAACCAAAAAACATATCCATGGTTAGAATTCTGATGAGCTCAGCAATTGACAGACAATTAATTTAATTACTTTCTTTTATAGTATATAGTATTTTAAGATAATACTCATGAGTGTATTGTAAAATAATAGCTGTTTATATGATAAAACTTATAAGGTAGATTTAACCAGAGTTACAAAGTTATCATTTAAAGGATTTTAAAAACAAATAGATATTTGAATAAACCTTAATTTTTAAAAGGAAGTATCCCACAGGGGAATTCGATAGGATATATGGTTAATTTCTCATCTGCAAGGAAAAAACAAGTGGAGGGCCATAAAATTCTACTGGGTCAGACATCCCTTTCCCAGTGGCCAGTGCTTATCTTGACCATGGGAGGGCATTCCCTTACTTCATGGCCTTTGTTTGGCTTTTGTTGTTGAACTCTTGAGATATCCTCCAGAGGGTGGTGAGAATCCAGTGTAGCACACCTGTCCGTATCTGTCTTACCTTTAAGCTTATAGTCTCTTGTCAACCTCTTAGGTGCTCCTGAGGCTTGAAAACATATAAGTCCTCTGCCATTTTTTTTTTATGGTATGTACACAAAGATTCGGTCTCTAACCCCTTATGATCCCCGAGATTTTAATCTAGGTGTTCTTGCAATTTTGTTGTTGCTGTTTTATTTTTAATGGTGAGAATATGAACACCTTGTAGAGATTTGGGAATGTTCCTGAGTGGGAAAAGCTAGGTAAATTTAATAAAAGGAAAATTAATACTCGGTTTTCCCAAGTAACCAAAAAATCAAGGCAACAGAAAACCTAACAAGTTATCTTAAGAAAATTGAAAGTCCTTGTTTTTTATGTTTTTATAAGTTCTACCAAGAGCAGATTAATATCTTAAGAAAATCTAATTTATTTAAACATAGAAAATTAGACTTTGGTTCTATCAGTGAATTAAATTTTTATTTTAGGAAAACCCTTTAAATAATCTGCCATAATTTTATAATGAACCAACAGTATCACACATACAAAATTTCTTGAATAAGCTTCATTCTTCACAGACCATTTGCAATTACTTAGATCCTCTGCGACTTGCTTTGTGTGGTTTTCTCTTTTTCTTCCTTTTCCCATTTTGGAAAAACCAGTTATTTCACTTTTGGACAAAATCTTATTTTGCCATACAAGATTGTTCCTTATCCAAAAATATTCTCTTTTTTTTAAGCCTTCCTTACCAAATATATTCACAGACTCATAACTAACTTTATTTACATCTCTTTCACTTCTACTTTTTTGGTCTTTTCTGACTTAATTCCTTCGTTAAGTTTTATTTTGAAACTATTCTTACAAAACTTCTGACTGAACACAAAATTATTCTTTTCCACAATGAAATAAAATACTTTTATGTTTTCCTTATTGTTTTTCTCGTCAAACACAGCTTAATTTCTTCTTGTTTCTTATATATAGAAGAGTACATGTTAATGAGAATTTTAACTCTTAGTAACCTGTTTTTAGTGAAGACTCAGAAAAGAAGCAATCTCAAACTCTTTTTTCTCTCTCTATATATATCAACAATTTATGAAATCACAGTGTGTGTGTATATATTTACATACATACATATATATTATACATATAATTTAAGAATTTATACTTAGCCATTGAGTTTCAGTATTCTAAACCACAAATGACTTTGATGTTTTATCTCTAACATACATTTAGAAGCATTTATCCCATTTGTGTTTACCTAATTACTATTATTCCTAGGATACTTAAGAAAACTCGGATATCAGGCAAACATAGTTATTTAAGGTTGATATCTTCTCCCATGATCAAGTTGGGCAGATTTCACATAGCAATCGCATTTCTTCATGCTGGGGGTTAATGCAAAACCATACATGTCTAGCTATAGCAATTGCCATTCCCAAGGGTGGAGCTATTTTCTTACCAGTCAGATGATATACCAGTTGGGAGAATATTTATCCCAATTTTAATAGGAGATTAAACAAAGAAGGAATTTTCCTCTGGGACTATATCTATAAGATATATGTACATATAAACAGGTCAAAATCTGAATAGCTTCCTTCCCCAAACATTGTGCACAGAGAATATGAAAGTAAATGTGAGCAAGATTTAACTAAGTGAAGGTCTGAGAATGCCTCCTTGCTGATAGTAGTTGTAAAGGACAGATTGATTTAGCTGGAGCATGAATCATGTGCCTGTGTTTATCACAGAAAAGAGTTAAGGGAGTGAAAAAAAAAGGAGGAAAAATTTTTCTCAAAATTTCAATCATAGCAGGGACTAAAGAGTCAGGAGTTGGGACTACGAAGTTGGAGGGAGGTGGTATCTCTAGCCTTTGGTATTTTAAATACTCACCTAAGGAAGAAAGAAAACTTCTGGCCAATGAAAAGAGGGAACGAGAGAGAGAGAGAGAGAAACAGATTCAAATTATATTTTATGACAAAAATTTTTAAATTACTTGTTTAAGTCTCACAGCGGCTTGGATTTTAAAAAGACAAGCCCCCTACACCCACACCCCTCTTGGGTCTTAGTATCAAATGAGTCTAAGAGCTAATTCACAGAAGTTTACTTTCCATTCAAGATTGGCTAATAACAAACTTCCAGGAAACCTCATATCTTAGAATATGCAAAAGGATAGTAGGAGAGAGAGAGAGAAAAAAAAGCCAAAGCCTTTGTGCTAACCCTGCAACTGAACTACATGAGCTTACATATAATAAATTACAGCCAAAGAACAAAGCAGAAAGAGAAATAATCAGGGAAATTTACCAAGGTTGCTGCCTCAGTTTACCTCCTGTAGAGAAAGGTAGAATATAGTATCTAGTACCCCTGTAGGCCTTGCAGACACAGCAGATGTGAAGTCTATAGTTCTCACATTTTAAAAGTAAGCAGCAGTATTCCCGATGGCATGGGAAAGTGAAGACAAGGCAGCCAGCAAAGACGTACTATCTCAATCCCTTTAAAAGGGGAAATGTTTATTACCTGGCCAGTGAGATCATATGGATGAGATTGGATCTGAGTCACATGGCACCAAGCATGCTACCAGAAAATTGCATTTGTCCTTGGCCCTTGTGTCTTCATGAGAGAAGATTTCAAGCAACACACAAAGTATAGTAAAAAATATAGCTAAGTTTATTAGAAGAGAAAGAAGCAGTAGGGAAGACACTGTCAAGTGAGAGAGTGGGTTGTCTCAGGGAGGAGATCAACAATTCACTTCTTTTTGTCCCAGCTTTTATTGGGATTTTTAGGGAAAGTTTCCAGAGAATCCTGCCTAAGAACCACCTCCTGGGTCTTGACAGATCATATCAGATTTTTAATCCCTATTGCATTTGTCTTGCTCATGAATGTCTCAGTGAATCCCACAAAGGTGAAAATTCATAATTACAATAAGATACAAAGGACATAAAGGCAACTTTGGTCATCTTGACTTGCACAGTCTGATTTTATCTGGAACTTGATTTCACAGACCTTGAGGCCGTGGATTCCTCCAGCCTCTGGTCAGGGTGATCTGTCTTCCTCTTATCAAAAGAGAAGTCTTAGGCAAAGGCTCCTTAGCCCTGTGAATAATATGTTGTTAGAGAACTATTATCATTAATCAGAGCAGGGCCAGGAATGACTTTGTGTAAGCTATTTCTTTAAAAACATGAAAATTAGCATATAGTTTCACTCAGTAGAATTAACCCCTCATTGTCCAAGTTCTCATTACTCATGTCTACCTGTTCCCTATCAATCACACTCAGATTTTGTGACAAGTTCATTCTGAACTTAATTCATTCAACACACATTCTAATTACTGTGTCCCAGGCAGTGTTTTGTTACTGGGTTTGTGGAAGTGAATATGAAAAATCTCTCACTTCCTCTGGAGGAGTGAGGGAACACTGAAAATACTCATACTTTTTAGACTCTTCTGTAGTGTACAAAAAGATGAAAATCTTCTTAATTCACTTTGTCACCATAACTGGATTGAAATCTGAAGAATGCATAAAAGTAAAAAATTAAGAATGAAGTTGGAGAGGAGGGAGTTCTGAGATGGTGGAATAGACAGTCAGGACTGGGTTGCTCCAACTCAGGAGAGAAACAAATCAAGAGATGTGTAATACTCATGGAGATGAGGAGCTGAAGGTGAGCACTGGAAGTCAGTGGAGTAGAAAATGAACAAAGCAAGAGAAGAAGAATACCACAGCTCTTAGTGCCTGGCACCTCAGTCAGGGGAGTAAAGGTGAAAGACAAAGTCTCATTGTGGTGCAGAAGACTGAACCCAGCAGACAAACAGCTTAAATAAACAGGTGACCTAAAGCCTGCACAACAAGCTAGCTTTAGAGAAGAAACTCACTGGTTCTATCAGCAAACCACTGGAGTGCATAGCTGGTAGCCATCTTGAGAAGAGTCTTATTGTTAAAGACTAAACTGCTCTGAAGATTAGAAAATCCTGAAAAATCACATCTCAGGGACCCCACTGACATTGCCCAATACTGATCGGGTAGGTGGCAACCACATGAGACAGTCATGGTTTGAGGAAGTGCCTTTGATACAAGTTCACACAGAGGTTTATGCTACAGGAAACACAGACAGTGATGAGAAGTGGAGGAGAGGAGACAGTGGTTCAGTGATCCTGCCCTCTGATGTGAAGTGACACTAGTTGAGTATTGTTTCAAGTGGGGTCCAGGTCTGAAGGCCAGGATCAATGCTGGCACATCACTAGGTTCTCACAACTCCTCGCCAGTAAAAACTTGAAGGGTTAGTTGGTACCCCGACTTGAGGAGACAGTTGGAACTTTTGCCAGACCTCTGGGTGCACAGTCTACAAAACTCTGGGGCAAATTTATACTACTGCACAGGCTGTACTTTTGCTAAAACTCAGCAGGCAAGAGGGATCACGGCAGTTCAACAATTACTACAAACCTCAAGGACACAACCTAAAAGCCTCCAGAGAAAATATGATCAATTAACCTGCTGGGCAAGAAAGACACAGCACAGTCTGCTTCCCCCCCACCCCCAACTCATTTGGTGAGATCTGAGAGGAATTAAAACAAGCAGCAGTTTCAATCTATTATCCCCTCCCATATCTGGTGGATTCCAACCTTAGAAGACCTGGAGAGACGTGTCCTCAAGCACCTCAGCTAGGAGAACATTTTTACTCTTTTTCCCCCTTCATCTATTGTGTCTTTTACTATTATTTCTTTTTATTTAGTATTTTCTTACTTTCATCTTACTTTATTATTCTTTAATTGGATGCTTCCTCTCTCTTCTTTCTGCTTTTCCCTGTTTTCCCATATTATTTCCCCTTTCATTCTCCTTTTTCTTCTTTATTTATCCACTTTCATTCTTTCTTCTTTCTCTCTTTCTTGTCCAGTAGTGGGGATCTAGCTAAGGGGGTAGTGCACATGGTGCAGGTGCTTTGCCTCAGAGCTGTGTTCCCAGATCAGCTGAGAAAAATTAACCCCAATTCTGATCACATGTAAGTCCCCCTGGAACCTTGGCAGACACATTTACTTAAAATAAATGGGAGACATAAGCTCCCAGCTGTTTCAGGTTTTTCAGTATGACTGGAACAGTCAAAATCAGAATCACTTTCAAGTTACAGAGCTAAGTTCATCAGTGCCTGCAGAAAGCCCCACCACCCAGTGAGAGCTTCACTCATATAATAGGAGTCACCACAAGGGGCACACCCGACGTTATCTGTGGTCTATAGCACACCAGCCTGAATTATCAGAGGTACCCCATTCTAGTGAGACTTATTGGAAAAGTGGGTCCCTCAGGCACTGATGCAGAACACATTATGTCAAAACCCGCTAACCACAGCTAAAGTAACCATGGGAAATTATACTTTGAAGCTTAATTGAAGTAAAACTCAACACTACACTACAAACTGATATCCAAAGTCACATCATCAAAAGAAGGCTGCTTATTAATAAGTTCTTTGCGTGAAAGTGGGAGAGATAACCACCCTAATACACGCACAACTCTTAGCCTAAAAACACAAGAAATGTGAAAAAAGGAAATGTGACACCTTCTAAAGTTTATGTAGCAACAGATTCCAAAGATTTCAAAGTAGAGGAAATGCTGGGTAAAGGATTCAAAAGAATGACTTTTGTTAAAAAGATAAGTGATTTCCACGGGAATAAAAAAACACAATTAAATGAATTAAGGAAGATAGTGTAAGATATGACTGACAAATTCAATAAAGAGCTAGAGATTTTGAAAAAGAACCAAACAGATCTTGGAAGTGAAGAGCTCATTAAGTCAGATTTTAAAAACTCAGCTGGAAGCTTTATCAATTGGCTGTACTAAGTAGAAGAAAGGTCTTGAAGACAAGACTGATGGATTATCACATTCAGAAAGAAGAAAATAAGAAAGATTGAACAGGGCATACGTGATCTCTGGGACACCACTAAAAGACTAAACATAATTGGAATAGACAAGAGAGAAGAGTTACAGGTTGGAGGTATAGAAAACTTATTCAATTAAATAATATCAGGAAATTCCAAAATATTGGGGAAAACCTGAACACCAAGGTACAGGACGATTTAGAATCCCAAGCAGTCATGACCAGAAAAGATCTTCAACAACATTTATAGTTAAACCACCAAAAGTGCAGAATAAAGAAAGAATATTAAAAGTTGAAAGAGGGAAGTGCCATATCACATTTAAAGGTAAATACATCAGAATAGCAGTATATTTCTAAGCAGAAACTATAAAGGAAAAGAGAACATGATGTATATTAAGTCCTGGAATAAAAGAGTTGCAAACCTAGATTAATATGCCCATCAAAGTTATCGTTAAGAATAAAAGAGAAATAGTCTTTTCGTGCTAAGTATAAACCAAAGGAATTCACGAATACTATACCAGTATTACAGATGATACTTATGGGAATTCTACATCCAGGGGGGAAAAAAACCAATGACACACTCATAAGAGCACAGGAAAGAATAAATCTTAGTAGAAGAGTAGATAAGCAAATGAAGAATTAGGAAAGAATCAAATTTTATTAATAAAGAATGAAATCACTTATGGGGGTAGGTGCTCTAAGAAGAGTGTTAATGCAAACTTTCCATTTCTGAGATATAATTTGACTTTTGCCTTAATAGTTCACTTTAGATGTTTCCCTGCAAAGCAGATACAGGTGAACTGCCAACGAGGTCTGATTTGTAAACTGTATCTGACTGGGAGGATAATACATGAATTAAATATTCCTCATGAAGACACCACAGCCTTTGGCTCCCTGGAAGCCATGTTTAAGAAGCTCTTCCAAAAGATATTGGCTCTTAGGGGGAATGGGGATTCAGTCAGTACATGCCCATGCCCACCCAATGGGAGTCTGTATTTTTCATACCTGAGCCGTTACCTGGAGTCCTCAAGTTCCTGGATAACTATGAGGACCATTCCTACAGAAGAGGAGCACTGCCCACTAATTCTGACCTCCTAGAAAGCTATATTCCATCCCTAACTATTCAGAGGACACAGATACATAGTATAACCTATGCTAGTCTTGTGTTTGAATATTTAGTTGAATCTAAGCTTAGTTGAACATTTGATTAAACCCGAGAAAACCTCCTGGGGGCATCATAGATGAAAAAATACAAAATAAAGGAAAAGCAAATTGAATCCAGCAATATATTAAGATAATTATATAGTATAACCAAACAGAACATATTCTAGGAATATAAAAATTTTTCAATATTTAGTCATCTATTAAAATAATTTATCACATGAAGAGGTTGAAAGATCAAACTCATGATCCTGACATTTGGAAATATTCAGCTAGAATTTAAAAAAAATCTTAATGAACTAGAAATTCAAAACTATTCCCCATTATAAAGTCAATAGCAGACATGACATTTAAATGAAAGACACTAAAAGCATTCCCAATAAAGAAAAGAAAATGGCAGTGTTTCTTTTTTGTTCTATGAAGAAAAAAAAAGAAAAAGAAATGAAGACATTCTAAAGGAATTGTTTAGAGCAGCAGTGCTCAGTAAACTGTGGCCTTAACTGGACTGGCCACCCATTTTGGTAAATAAACTTTTTTTGTAATTACTATTTCTTCCAGGACTTCAATTGCATTAATTTACTAAAGCCATGGCCACTTGATTTGTGAGTTATTTGTGAATGCCTTCTTGCTACAACAACAGAGTTGAATGGTTGTGACAGAGTCCCTAAGGCCAGTCTGAAATATTTACTATCTGACCATTTGAGAAAAATGTTTGCAGACCCCTTGTCTAGAGGATCATTACTTGCAGATAAAAACACTTATTTACATGAGAAAAAATGCAATCAATTGAAAATTATTACAATAAGAAGGCTCAGTAGTGTATGGGTATAATGATATAAACTTTAATAATTCTAATTTGTTGCATCATTTAGCTCTAACTTCTCACTCCAACCTGTATCCATGTTTTTTACCATGTCACTGTTCAGTGTTCTGAACAATGGGCAAGGTGACTTGCTTTGCTTATTGGCTAGTCATGTGCTTTGTCATTGGGATGTTGGCAAATACGATGCAGAGACTTGAGATCAGACTGAGCATTGGTCTTGTTCCTCTCCCATCCCCACAGGAAGGATGTGTCTGTCTTATCCACTCATCTATGATATGATATGATATATGAGTCAGTCATGCCTGAATTCAATAAACCAGTCAAGTATAAATGAGCCCCAGCCAAGTTCAGCAGAGCTTTTCAGTCAAACACAACTGAGCCCCAGGGATGTGTATAAACTGAACAGCATTGCATGCTTGTACAGTGTTGGAGTTGTTAGTTAGCAAAAACTACTATATTTGAACATCATCAATAACCAGTTAGAAAATATACCCTGCACATAATAGGTATTAAAACAGAAAACACTTTCCCATTTTCTTTACACTTTAATATCCAAATATCTGCTCAACACGGCCCTGAATGCTTAATAAAGCATCCTAAACTAAAGTTCTCAAAACAAAATTGACCCCACCACCACTTCTCCACCCAGTGCCTACACTGGTCCTTATCTCAGTTAATGACCACTTGGCTCTAACAGTTGCCAGAGTCCAAAATCCTCTGAGTCTTCTTTGACTCTTCTATTTCTCTCCCATCATTTTTCCAGCCCATTAGTAGATCTTATTGGCTCTTCCTTAAAAATTGTTTATATCTTGATGTTTACTTACTACATCTTTTGGAACCACCATGGTCCATAACAGCTTCATCTCTCACAAGGACTATCCCAAGGGCATCCAAACTGATCTCCCAACAGCTTTAAGAATCAAGTCTACAATATAGGTCAGATTGCACCGTTCCTGTGTATGATGTTCTCCAATGACTCCCTCCTTACTTGGAGTGAAATCTTAAATACTCCTCACTGCCTTTAAGGTGCTGAATGATGTGACTTTTTGTCCCTTTCCCTGACCATAGCTATTTCTATACTTGAATCACTTTGCTATAGAGACACTGGTTCCCCTGCTGCATCTCCTGCATAGTACGCAAACTCTATCTTTAGGGCATTTGCACTTCCCATTTCCTTTGCCTGAAAAGTTCTTTCTCCAGATATCTGCTTGATTCACTCACTTGCTTTATCTGGGCTTCTGCTCAAATCACCATTTATCAGAGATCCCTCTCATGGCCACATGGAGGATCCGGCTGCTGCCCTCTACCTCTCACTTTCCGCACGGGCTATTGTTTTTCATGGCACTTACCACTACTTGACATGGTACCAATGTATGTATAAATTTGCTCATTTCCTTTCTCCACTTTCTAGAACATGGGCTTTGCAAGACCAGTAACTTTGTTTTGTTCACCGCTTTTTCCCAAGAATCTTAAAGCAACACCCAGGATATAAGTTCTCAATAAACATTGTTGAATAAATCAGTGTACCTAGGAATCTCACCAAAGTGCAGAGAACCTGAATGAAATAGCAAAACTATAAAGTTGAATTGAGGGAAATGTTTTTTTAAAGCTTGAATTGACATCTCCTCTTCCTAGATGGAAAGATTGACCATTTTAAGGTTATCAAATTTTCTCAAGTCTATTTTAAATTGGACACAATCCCAGTAGGATTTTGGGGGGCACCAGGGAAAAGATCATCAAAAGGATTCTTGAAACCGTCAGGAGTTGTAAATGTTTGCAACTATCTAAAATGCTCTAAGAAAAGTAATGGGAGACAGGAAGATATTCCCTATCCTGTACTAAGGCATTAAGGAGCTACAGAAACCAGATTATGATTCTATACCATCAGCGCACATAGTCCATTCAATGGAACAAACCAGAGTCCAGAAACACAACTAAACAAAAAAAGGAAAATATAATCCTCAATAAAGTGGTGTTTGAAATCAGTAAAGAAAAGAGGTATTTAATCAAACATAGAAAAAAAAAACAAGTTAGATTCTTTCTATACCCTAGAAATAAATGTAATATATTTAAAAAACAAAGATTTACAAGGAACTCTCAGAAATTAGTAAGAGCTCAACACATGGGCTGGGGATATAGTTCAGATGGTAGAGTGCTTGCCTTGAATACACAGGCCCTGGGTTCAATCCCTAGCACCAAAAAAAAAAAAAAAAGTAAGAGGTCAACACATAACAGAAAACTGAGCACAGTTTATAAATGAGGAAATAGAAAGGAGCATTAACTTATGAATTCAGCAACTATGTATCAGCAACATATATGTGTCCAATACATTGGTAAAGTTTAATGAAAACCATCAAAGGTGTTGACAGGGATGTCAGAAGCAGGCATTCTTAACCTAACTGTGGAATTATTGTAAGTTGTAAATCTTCTTATGGATCTTTCTGGAAGCCAGTTTGGCAATACATATTAAAAGTGCATGCATTGAAATTTCTTAACCACCATCTCCAGTTCTAGAATTCGTATTGTCATGTCTGATGTAAGACCTGGAACTGAGATGGTCATCAAGGAGCAACAGGTGAGACCACAGGGAGCAGAAGAAGCCTGTACTTGTTATATCTCTGAGCTGCTGACCTGAGCACCCTGGGGCCCACTCTAACCATAGATTTAGTGTTTGGTGGGATGGGGAGGTTTTCTCATCACTTGTTTAGGGGTGTCTGAGATTATCTTGATTCTTGATGCTGAAGAACTAACACATTCTTGATGCTATAGAGCTCTGTCCTTTCCTTTTTAACTCTTCAGACTTATTTTCTACTTATCAACAACTACCTCTGTAGTGATCAGGCTGCTTCCAAACCTGGCAACACCTCAGTTTTGGATTTCTTGACTCTAGAATTGTGAGAGAATAAATTTCTGTTGCAGTCACCTGTTTGTGGTACTTTGGACCACAGCCTTAGACACTATTATAGGTAATCTCTCTAGAATCTCTCCCACTGTCCTAAAGGCATTCCTTGATTTTCTGGTTGCATTAAATAGACTTGGAATACAGGCCATAAAGTATGGGTCAACAGAAATGGAGATTGATATGTATCATTGCAAACAAAAATACAGGCTCTGTGGTTAGATAAATCCAGTTCTAGTTTTATGCTTGGACAACTCTCTTGGGCTTCTGAGATCTGTAAAATGGAGTTAATAAAGATTATTAAGATGACCAAAATAATATGTAGAAAGTGAATATGTAGAAATGTGTAGAAATGAATATGTAGAAAGTGCTTGAATATGTTTAATAAGATTTAACAGACTCTAATACCTTCCCAACCTAATCCAGAAGAGGAGTTCTCATCTTTCCTGAATTAGATACACATCAATGGTTTAGCCATAGCAAAGTGTCTGTGAAATAGGCAAGTTTCATGACCTGATGGACTGGATGTGAGGATTCCATTTACAAGGACCCCATGTGTTATTATTAACCAGTGGTGAGGTGTGTGGATTGGTGAGGGAAAGGAATAGATCATAGATCTTAGGGCATGAGAAAAGTGTGTGGAAGACAAACTGGAAGCAGTGGCCTTGCATCCACAGAAGGCAGAACCAGAATTTTCTTAGGATGAATTCAAGAGGAGAGGTCCCAGGTGCCCAGTTGAAAATCACCCTTCTTTGGGGAGAGGTTCCTTGAGACCATGACTGACTTGTTCACTGTTGCAGTCTCAGGGCATGAACTATATTAAGGGCTCAGAAATGACTCGTTAAGTGAAAAAATGACTAAACAATTTAAATTCTGTAAAAAATTATTAGATTCATATTATTTATGAAATGATCAATATATGGCTCCCCATAGATGATTAACAAACAAAAATCGGATATGACATTTTAAAAACTTGAATATGGAAGGCATTTGAAGAGTGATTCAGTGACCTGAGTAAGCCTCCAAATCTGTGGTCCCTTGTGTTAGTGCAGAGTGGGGCTTACCATCACACTTGGTTGGGAAATAACTATTAGGAAATTAGTGCCTGGGGAATCTCAGAACTAGTTATCTTTTGGTTGTTTAGAATAATATGCAGCATGGGTTTTACTTAGAAATTTGTTGCTGTTTTTTTTTTTCTTTTATCATTTTCTGCTAGGGCTTCTTAGAACAAATCACCATTTTGTTATATTCCTAGAGAAATAATCCATTACACATGAGCATTTATCATAAAATAAGAATGTCAAAGTTTATCTTTGGAACAAAATAAATGGTTGATTATTGTCTTTGTCACTTATTGTGAAATACGTTATCTATGTGAAATCTTGGTGTGCATCCCACTCTCCAGTCTTCTTGATATTTAAAACAGGTGAGTAATCTCTGAGCTGGGTGTATTTCCTCTGTAGGAGATGATTTGCATGCTTGCATTTTAATACTCAAAGAAATCCTAGAAGCTAAACCTCAGAAGTTGTAGACTGCCTAGATAAACATCTGCTGTTTTAATAGTGTTTTGAACTGCGCACTACTCTTAGATAGCCTTTATTCTTTTCTTTCTTTTTTATAATGGAGTGGGTGGGGAAATGGGAAAGAATGATAAAGAGTCAGTCATCTAACCTGTCTCCCTCTTTCTGTTTAATCCACTACAGAGTGGGAGTACCCACCCCACATATGGCTTCCCCATGTTGTTACTATGAGACACAGAGACAGGAGAGATTGAAAAGCATGTCAGCAATTCTCCAGCACTCCCCCAATGCAAGGAGTTACACAGAAGGAGGTTTACTCCATCCATCACTTAATCACTCTTCAAACGCCTCCCATGTTCAAGTTTTTTAAAATGATATATCTGCTTTCTGTTTGTTGATCATCTACTAGGAACCATGTATTGATCATTTTATACATAATATAAATTTAATACATTTTCCAAATTTAAATTATGTGACATTTCTTCTTTTAAACAGTGATAACTTAGCATTTAATATATACCATGCCCTGGGAATATAATGATGAACATGAGTTAGGCATAGTATCAGCCCTCTCAAAACTTAATTATTCTAGGAGAAATAGACACCAAAAGAAATCCACATATGTAAATTTTTTACTGTTCCTTCTGTTTCTGTGAATGATATCATTGGTAATTTGATAGAAAAATGCATTGAATCTATAAACTGCCTTTGGTAGTATGAACATTTTAACAATATTTATTTTCCCAATCCATGAACATGGAAGATCTTTTCATTTTTTTGTGTGTGTTTTCAATTTCCTTCATTAGTGTTCTGCAATTTTCAATTCAGCAGATCATTACTTCTTTGGTTAAATCTATTCCTAGGCATGTGTGCATGTATACACCTATATGTACACACACACACATATAATTTTTTTAATGGGATTGCTTTATGTTGTCCAATCTGGCCTTTAACCATTGGGCTCATGTGATCCTTCTGCCTCAGCCTCCTAGTATTTGGGACCATAGGTGTGCACACAACCATGCCTGACTTAATCCTGAGCATTTTATTTTGTTTTATTTTTGTTGCTCTTATGAATAATATTGCTTTCGGGATTATTTTTCTTAAAAAGTTTGTTATTACTACTATAAAAATGCTACTGAATTTTATATTCTGTAACTCTATTGAATTCATTTTTAAGTTCTGGTTGTCTTTTCTACATATATAAACATGTTGTCTTCAAACAGAGATAATTTGACTTCTTCTCTTCTGATTTACACTCCTTTTATTTCTTTCTCTTGATATTATCTCTTCCCAGCCAAAATGGCAATTATTTAAAAAAACAAAAAATAACAAATACTGGCAAGGCTGCAGAATAAAGGGAAATCTTTTTAAATATATTTTATTTTTTAGTTGTAGTTGGACATAATACCTTTATTTTATTTATTTTTATGTGGTGCTAAGGATCCAACCCAGGGTCTCGAAGGTACTAGATGTGCACTCTACCACTGAGCCACATCCCAGCCCTAAAGGGAACTCTTATACATCATAAAAAATGTAAATTAGTGCAGTCATTATGGAGAAAAGTATAAAAATTCTTTAAAAAACTAAAACTAGATAGTCTATATGATCCAGAAACCACACTTTTCTGTATATACCTAAAGAAAATGAATTTGGCACACCCAGGAGATACCTGCATTCCCATGTTTACCATGGCACATATTTACAATACTAGGATATGACATCAAACTATGTCCATCCACTATTAGATAAAGAAAATATGGTATATATGCATAATGAAATATCAGCCATAAAAGAGAATGAAATTCTGTAATTTGTTGCAAAAATGAATGAAACTTAAGGACATTAAGTGAAATAAGTCAAATACAGGAAGATAAGTTCTTCACGTTCTTTCTCATATGTGGAAGCTAAATAGGTTGGTCTCAAAGTAGAAAAGAGTAGAATAGCAATTTCTGAAAGTTAGAAAGGGTAGAGGAGAGGGGAGATTCAGGTAGGTTGGATAATACAGTTAGGAGAAATAAATTTCTGTGTTCTGCAGCATGGTGGAGGACCAGCTCGCTACAGTTCATAATAACATATTTATTTTTATGAAGAACTGGAAGATAGGAGCACAAAGCCTCCAACCATAAAGAAGCGATAAGGAGATGGAAACGCTGACCATGCTGAGCTGATCAGCACACATGGCATACAGGTATTGAAATATCACACTACACCACATTAATATGTATACAATCATGTATTAATTGGGTTGGGGGAGAGATATAGATTTCAATGATCACTGTAGTCTGGGAAGTCTGGAGGAAGACAGCAGGCATGGATGAAGGAACTGAGGAAGCATATTCCAGGCAGAGCTCAGCAAGGGCAAAGGCCTGGGGGCTGGAAATAGAAACCAACGTGCCCGGAGGATAGTGGGTAAAGGGGAGACGGAGTCTGAGGAGTCTGGATAAGATCAGGCCAAATATCCAAGTGGAAATGAAGATCATCCCTGAGACACATCCTAGATGGAACACTGTTGTCCTTCCCTGGGGAAGGGCTGGGTAATGGCCCCAGATTCCCTTCTCTGTGTGGGTGAGGGCTGGGGAAAGCCTAAGCAACCTGCCCAGGAGCATCCTTGCTCACAGATCACCTTTCTCTGTACCCAAGGTAGGAGACCTGTTGATCAGGGTAGGACTTGGTCTGGGGAGCAAGGCAGGAAGGATTGCATTGATCAAAACCTGTCACATTTCCAGCAAAACAGGCTGGAAAAGTGGGTGTTTGGGTACATTGTACCCAGAACTCACCAGGGTTCTATCAGAGAGAAAAGAATATAAAACCTATACTCCAGACAAGAATGTTTTCCATAGGTTGAGAGTCTTTCCAGCTTTCTCTTTCATATCTGCAAAGGGTAGGCATATAAGTCAAAGCTGGGGGATGATTTGAGAAATTAGCCAAAAGCCATTTCTCTTTATCTTGCTTTCTGTTCAGGGAACCCCTTCCTCTCAGTACAGCAAAACCCTGATGATCCATCATCCCTCCTAAGGAACAGTTTGCAATGAGAAAAATATTGCCACACATTTTTGCAATAGCACTAAGAAAATCTTACAAGTTTGTCCCGGTTGGCCACTATGACTCAGAACACTAAGCCAAAGAACCAGCTACCTTCTCAATTTATTATATAAAAGAAATATTTTCTTACCTACCCTCACCTGCAAATATTCACCTTAGAAACGAAATTTGAAACCTTATAAAATCCAAAATTATGCACACCTTTGTATTTCAAGAACTAAGTTTCAAATTAATGTTTTAACTCAACAAACATTGAGTGAGCATCCATGATTCCCCAGGTCCCTAAAGGATGAACTAGACCCACAAGGCCCCTGGAATTTGTGTCCTGGAGAGAGAAGTGGACAAAATCAATCAATCAAACAAACAACAATAAAAGAGACAGAATGGGAAATTGAACTCTATGTATAATATATCAAAATACATTCTACTGTCGTGCATTCAAAAAAGAATAAATAAAAAAAATTAAAAATAAAAGGTGAAGATCTAATGAGGAACTGAAAAAAAAAAAGAAGAAGAAAGGACAAAACACAGAGGCAGGAGAACAGGAAGGCCAGGAGCTGGACTGGGGGCCAGACTTCTGGGATTGAATTCAGTGGCTTCTTGGTTGTATGACTTAGGGTAAATTATTTGCTTCTCTGTGCTTCAGTTTTCCTAACCATAAAATACTGAGGATAACTATTTATTTCATGGGAGTTGGGTGGGGTGGGGGGTGGGGGGCACAATAAAACTGCTTTCTGGTTCTTAATGAACACAGCCCCATTCATGGGCCCAGAAACTAGGATGTAGGAAGGATTGAAAGGATAAAAAATGAGGGTGACAAATTTGTACCTATCTTACTTGAGGGCTATGCATATTACGTAATTAATTTATTTAATTATTTAATTTACATAAAGTACACAGAATTGTGACCGGTATGTAGAAAATGCTCAATAAATATTAGCTATTATCCCATTTTAAGTTTTGAGTTTTTACCTGATGTTTACACAGTGCTGTCTATACAAGGTCTCCAAAGATACCAAGGAATCCCCAAGGCCAATTTTATCAAGCAGAGCCACAGCTCACAGTTGAATATTTTTGCTTGTGCGTAAGAATCTCATGAAAATAAAGGAGATCAGAGTGGAACCGAGGAAGAGGATTGAGGAGGAGGTAGGAGGGATGGGAGGAGGGAGGAATGGTAGAATGAAATTGACCCAAGCATTCCGTGGACATATGTGAATATACCACAGTGAATTCCACCTTTATCTATCATGCACTAATTTATAAATAAAAGACCAGTAGAGTAGAGGAAAGGGAATGGGGGAGGGATGGTAGAGGGGAGGGAAAGGGGAAGTGCTGGGAACTGAATTGGAGCAAATTATATTCCACTCTTGTATCAATATTATTTTTAACTATAATGCATTAAAATAAAATATTCATCTCTAATAAAACATTTGTAAAAAAAGAAAAGAAAAAGAAAATTTCCTATTTCATACACCTGCTCATAAGAATTCTTGTCAAATTTGCACAGGAATTTCACCCAGGGCCTGAAAGGCATGAAGATTTGGTAATAAAGTGTAGTAAGGTCAAGGCCACAGTTCCTAAAGGAAAACCCTAACAGATGGAAGTGTATCCTGCCCTGTCACTCATCATCCATTTCAACACCCAGGACTGGCTATTACATCAGCATTTTCAATGATGTAAAAAGGGAAAACACAGACCTGAGCTTTCATGGAAAGTCTTCTAACTCTCACAACCAGAATCCGTATCTTTAAAAAAAAAATAAGAAAGAAAATTATGATTTTTAGATCTTTAACTTTTCCTTCAGTATTTCAAAACGCAACCTTTTGAAAAGTATCTTTTCTGAGGAATGATATTTCCTGGCACCACATAATCTTTGTCAAGTGACTCAGTGTGATTTTTTTTTTAATATCAAGTCGCCCCAACTTACAGAGAAAAAGTGGGCCCTTGGTATCAGTTTGATGTCAGGGGTTTTCCCTGTTTGAAAGGAGCTTTAAATAGGAGTAGATTGGAAGGTGTCTGCAAGCCGAGCTCCAGTTCCCAGTCAAGATGCTTCTGGGCACCATCCTCGCCTCCACCCTGCTCTTGTGCTCTGTGGCCAGCCAGAGGTGTTCCACCTCGGCAGGAATCAGGGATGTTGACTTCCTCCTCAAGAAGCTGAAGGTAGGCTGCTGGGCTGCAGGGATCCTGTGGGAAAGATTGAGGCAGGCATGGCGGTAGGTCCCTCCAGGCGATGAAAAGCACACCATTCACTGTGACTTATCATGTCCTTACCCACTCTAGGAAGACTCAAACTCGAAATGCAGCTGCAGCGCCAATGTGAGTGAACGCTCTTTTGAGAACTTTCTAAAGTAATTTCAGTGTTTGTATCTGGAATCTTCACTCAGAAATTTCTCTTTTTCAGGTAACCAGTTGTTTGTGTCTGCCCATCCCTTCTGTAAGTATGGGGCAGGGTGCGGGGTAGATAATCTTGATTCTGGGTTTTTAAACTTTGAAGTAAAAATAAATAGCTATATTTGATATTTTAAATTAGAAATTATTCCTTAATGGAAAACACCCTGACATTAATACAGATTAATATTCCCTCTTACAACCAAGATTTTGAAATTATACACTATATACATTTCTTTGTACTTTATTTTATGGCCCTTGAGAAATTTGAATGCTTTTCAGTATTTAAAAATATATATTGACTACTTTTTAGATGATTGGCCATGTGCCCAATGAAATCAAACTGGAACTAAGAATATAATGAATCACGTATAGGTCGAGTCATACTGTTTTCTAATCCACTTGCTGATAACTATAGGGTTATGGAACAATGTAAGCAAAATGCTCACTCTATCTTTTATCTGGCATTACCTGTCTTCTACGTCTCCTCCCTCCTTTCTTCTTCCCCCCCCCCCTTTCCCTTCTCCCTCTGCCTCCCTCCTTGTTCCCAAAAGTCTCCCTAACTGATTTAGGTGGCTGTCCCATGGTTTGAACCACCCCCTAGGAGAACAGCATGTCTGAGGTGGTGGGTGGCAGGGCTGCCAGGGGCTTCCAGAGAGAAGCTCCCCACTTTGGTGGGAGGGAAGGGGAAGGAATGTTCTGATTCCTAATTCCAGCCCTTGGTAAGGTGAGGGGACTGACCCCAGGAGACAGTGCTTTCTCCCTCCTCTCTCTCTCTCTATCTCTCTCTCTCTCTCTCTCTCTCTCTCTCTCTCTCTCTCTCTCTCTCAAGCTGGGCTGGAAGAACCTAAGCTTTTCATCCCAGAAGAAGTCAAAATCACATGCTTCGTGGGCTATCCATTATTTGAGAAGAAGCAAAGCAGAACTATGCATAAAAAGCACAGCCCTGTCCAGCCCTCTGTGCAGGACTTCAGCCTTGATTCATTGCCACATCCCATTGGCTGGTGTGAAAAGGCTTTTCCTTTTTCCATTCTTTCAAACTCACTGGGGCTATACTTGAAGCGAGGGACATCAGTGGAAAAAAGTAGAACTACTTGTTTGCCAGGGCTTACTGGCCCCATGTTTCCTAGATGGAACATGCTGGAAATCTTGGCTATATCTTGAAATATTGAAGATAGTTTCCTAGACTGACAAGGGCCCTGTCAAAAAATAGTGCAAACTCGGTTACACTGGTTAAGTTAAAATACTCTCTAAAAACCATTCTCTTTGTGATTCCTTCTCAAAATTGTCCTGGGAGCATTTCTTTTCACAAATCCGTATTATTTGCCAGGACAACTGCAGCACACCGTGCTTCCAGGAGGGGCTGTCCCAGATGACCAATGCCACACAGAAAACAAAATTCTCGCAGGTTTTCCTTCGGGTGAAAAGATCGGTTGCCATCCTAAAGAACAACAAGTGTCCAGTGAGTTTATGTGAATATGATTTTTGTGTGAATGTTAATGCTAGCTCTGATTGAATGAGAAAGGATGATCAGGTTAGAATTGTAGCTCAAGGTTGACAAAGGGAGATCCATGAAATTCAATCAGAAACAATAGAATCAAAATGAGATCTGCCCCAGATAGTTCATTGTTGCCTAGTTTAAAAAAAAAAAAAAGAAAAAGAAACGCTGACACCAACATGGCCATTTTCTTCTCCCTGCTTACTGGATAATGAAAGAATCCATCCTGATTGTAATTAGAAGCTACAATCGGGAGAATCAGGGCTGTAGCCCACGCAATCCTAAATTATCTTAAACATTCCATTTGCTAACCAAATGGCTGTGGTGGCCTATAAGTTAAAGGAGAATTCTTAATTGGTTAAAAAACATTTTTAAAGGAAAACGCACCCAGATCACCACCTGCCCTCGATGCCTACCAATACATTCTTCAGCATAAGTCCTAGTTGCTGGGGTGGGCGCTGCCGGACCTCCCTGCCTTCCTTTATATTCACATTTGCCGGAGAGCACAGAAGCCTGAAAGCCCAGAGCTCTGTTTAGTTGTATGTGTTTCTAATCTAGTTCTAAGTGCTTAATATGTACTCTTTTACTGAGTACCTGCCTTAGGACAATTGTTAGGTTTATCACCCTCCCTTGAAGAGAGGAGGAAACTGAAGCTTCGGAAAGTTAACTAAGTTGCCTGATGCTATCTATTTACTAAGTAGCAGAGTTGAGATTTGAACTTGGGTCTATGTGACCTCCCCAAAGTCTGACTTTTAGTTATTATGTTATAAAATGACCTTGGAAGGACAACTGAAATGGTTAATGATGCATTTTAGCCCTCAAAAAATTCCAGGAAAAGGTTCTTTCTAACTGGGGGGATTTACTGGCCCCATGTATATTTGAAAAGACCCTTGAAGTCCTAGCCCAGAGCCAAGCACATCCAATGTGTTCATGAAATGCTAGCCAGCCTGGACCTCCCCGCCTATTTGCTCTAGATCTTGAGCCCCTTCCTGCTGTCCTTTCTCAGGCTCTGGGCAGGTGGTCTCGGGGCTCCTTGGTTCCACATTGCTGAGTTACTCTATCCTTGTCCACTTCTATCTGCAGTTTTTTTCCTGTGAACAGCCATGCAACCAAACCACACCAGGCAACATGGAGACATTTCTGAGGAGTCTCCTGGAAACATTCCAGAAAGAGAAGATGACAGGGGTGAAAGGCCAACTGTGAAAATGAAATATTATTTATTCTATTTATGGAATTTTAAGACTTTCTCTTTACATTGTTGCAAATTAAATATCAAGTAAGCTACTCTAAATCGAAATCGGTTGTGGTCATTTGTTTAAAATTTTGTCTTTATTTTGCAATAAATATTATGGGGAAAGAACACAAGCTAGTCATGGAGTGCTTGTTCATTGCTTATTCATTCCTTGCTGCCTGGACTTTGTCAGGGGGTAGAATGGATCAAAGAACCCATAACGAAAAGATGCATGATTCTGAGCATAGACTTGGAGACTCTTGAACCATGACCAGGACTGAAGGGTACAGTTATTTTTTTTAATTATACTTTTAAAATTTGTTCTAATTAGTTATAGATGACAGTAGAATGCATTTTGACACATCATACATAAATGAAAGATAACTTCTCATTCATCTGGTTGTACATGATGTAGGGTTATACAGGTCACGTAATTATATATGCACATTGGGCAATAATGTCCGATTCATTCTACTATCATTCCTATCCCCATTTCCCCTCCTCTCCCTTTATTCCCCTTTGTCTAATCCAAAATACCTCTATTCTTCCCCACACTTATTGTGAATTAGCACTGCATATCAGAGAAAACATTCAGCCTTTGGTTTTATGGGATTGGCTTATTTCGCTTAGCATAATATTCCCCAGTTCCATCCATTTACCAGCAAATTCCATAATTTAATTCTTCTTTAAGGCTGAGTAATATTCCATTATGTATATATACCACAGTTTCTTTATCTATTCATCCGTTGAAGGACACCTAGGTTGGTTCCATAGTTTAGCTATTGTGAATTGAGCTCCTATAAACATTGATGTGGCTGTGTCACTCTCGTATGCTGATTTTAAGTCCTTGGGGTATAAACCTAGGAGTGGGATGACTGGGTCATATGATAGTTCTATTCCAAGTTTTCTTAGTTCTATTCCAAGTTTTCTGCTTTCAAGAGTGATTGCACCAATTTTCAGTCCTACCAGCACTACATAAGTGTACCCTACATCCTTGCCAACATTTATTGTTGCTTGTATTCTTTTTAAAATTTTTTTTAGTTGTAGATGGACACAATAACATTGTTTTGTTTATTTATTTTTATGTGGTGCTGAGGATTGAACGTAGTGCCTCACACGTGCTAGGCAAGTGCTCTACCACGGAGCTACAACCCCAGCCCTTGCTTGTGTCCTTGATGGTTGCCATTCTGACTGGAGTGAGATGAAGTCACAGTGTACATTTGATTTGCATTTCCCTAATTGCTAGAGATGTTGAACACTTTTTCACATATTTGTTGATCAACTGTATTTCCCCTTCTGTGAAGTGTCTGTTCAGTTTCTTTGCCCATTTGTTGATTAGGTTATTATTTATTTTTTAATTTTTTGGTGGTAAGTTTTTTGAGTTCTTTATATATCCTGGAGATTAATGCTCTGAGGTGTGTGGTGTCAAGATTTTTTTTCTGCAGGACGATGTGGGGGCAGTCTTGAGGGTTGCTACTAGGGAAAGTTTAAGCACTTGCCTTCCGGGAGGCACAGGGCACTGCCCAGAGTCTCTGTTCCTCAAAGGGGAGAAGGCCTCCATTTGGTGAGTTCAAGACAGTAGAATGAATGGGACATAACTTTCCTATATTCATATATGAATATACCACCCGTGTAGCTCCACATCATGCACAACCACAAGAATGGGAAGTTATACTCCATGTATGTGTGATATGTCAAAATTCATGCTACCATCATGTAAAGAGAAAAAATAAATTTTAAAAATTGAATATATATATTACACATTATACACACACACACACACACACACACACACACACACACACACACGTACATGCTGGGAGCCTTCTCAGGAAGGTGGCTGGAGGATGAATGTGAAGAGCTTGAAGCTGAACTGGGAAAGTGCCCCAGAGCATGAAGCAGATAAACCCTGGGCTCATCCTGTCTAGTCAGCTCAACGACTTTCAGTGAACACCCACTGTGTTGGTCAGTTTTTTGGCCACTGTGACTAAATGACCTGACCATAACAATTATAGAGGAGGAATAGTTTATTTGAGGGCTCACGGTTTGAGGTCTTAGTCTATAGAAGGCCAGCTCTATTCCTCGGGGCTCAAGGTGAGGCTGAACATCAGGGCAGGAGAGTGTGGCAGAGGGAAGCAGCTCACATCACCATGATCTCGAAGCAGAGAGAGTCTGCACTCTTGAGGTACAAAATATATACCCAAAGCCATGCCTCAATTGCCACCTCCTCCAGACACACCCCACCACTTCAGTTTCCACTCAGTTAATCCCTTCAGGGGATTGCATCACTGATTGGGTTAAGACTCTCACAACCCAATCATTTCTCCTCTGAATCTTCTTGCATTGTCTCACACGTGAGTTTCTGGAGGACACCTCGCATCCAAACCATAACACCCATTATGTGCTGGCTCAGGGCCTGGCTGGGATCAGGGTCTAATGCGGTCAACTCCAGGGAGCCTTGAACAAGGCCATGTGGCTGGCCCAGTGTAGCTATGGCTATCCATCTCACCTTGATTCTCCTTCCTGCCCACCCCAGCCCCATCCTGGCCTCTGTTCCACCAGCTTGCTGCCTTCTCTTCCAAGATGCTACCTCTCTATTAATTCACCATGTTTATTGTTCACTGACCATTTCTCTCTGCTCACCTGCCAGCTCCCCCAGGGCAGAGAACTCTTTGGTTCACTGCTATGGTCTATGTCCTGGGTGCCTGTGCTGAGCTGGCATGGAGCAGGTGGTATGGAAACACGGTCCAAGCGGATGAAGGCCTTCCAGATGCAAGAGCACAGTGGGACCTGATGTCCAGATCAAGAACGTGCACACCTAGAGAAGAGAAAGCACCCAGAAAATACCATGGATGCCTTTCCAACACCTCAAGGCAGTCCCAGGTCAGGGTTCACACCACCTGCCCCCTAGGAAGGGGCAGACCACCAGCCCTCCCGCCTGAGTGACGGACAGATGGAGGCAGGGTTAAGGTCACTATCAAGTGGTCTAACAACAATTAGAATAGTCTTTTCTGTACAACCTGCTGTTTTACAGGGATGGGAAAAACTCAGAGGCTTTTCCTTTTTTTTAATTTTTAATTTTTGCAGTGCTGGGGGTACTAAGTAGGCACTCTACCAGAGAGCTACATCTGCAGCCCCAGGACTTAGAGGCTCTTAAAGGACAAAGTCTACTGTGGAGAATTTTCCTTGCCAAAATTAGAATTGCTTCCCCTCCCTGTTGAGCTACCCTGTACTTGGATTCTTTTCATCACAATAACATAGGAAGTTCAGAGCAGCCCGAGAGAGTCCCTCACAGGTACTGCCTGGCTTCACTTTTGTTCTTATCAGTTACAATGTCAACCAATGTCCAGATGTGACCTGCTCCGCAAATATCCTTGGCCAAGAGTGAGATTTGTAGCCCAGTTCCTGCAGCTGTGTATCTGTTTCGAGGCGACAGTGGGAACAGGTTTTACCTTCTGCCTGTAGCCACCCCCCTCCTGCAGAGAGGTGATTGAGATGGGGTTTTAGCCAAGGGAGCTCAGGTCAGGAGAATGGGTTATTATTATTATTTAAGTCCATGATGATATTCAAATATTCAGTCATAAACATCTTAACCTTAGTTGAGATAGAAAAAGACAAGTTCTCATTTATTTCTGGATGAATACGTATATAGATATATATGCATAACACCATAACACACTGGATTTCTCCATCAAGAGACTTTATGAAGAAGACGACTGGTATTAAACTGTGTCCTCCCTCAGTGCTGAAGGCCACCAAGCGTTTTTGCCAGGGACGCACACCTATTGACTGTAGTCTCATCTGCTGACACAGCTTGCCAAGAGGAGTGGGAAACATTATGCGGTGGTGATAGGGGGTGGATGGGTACAAGTGCCATCGAGGTAATTTTTGGAGTATCTCTCATAATAGTGGGTAGGGGAATTCATGTTCCAACTCTTAGTAGTAGTGTATCCCCGGCATCTCCTCTATTTTTTCTTCCTGAAAACTTGATCCACGTAAGTTCTAAGTTTTCAATTCTGTAAATACTTAAGTGAAATTGGTACAGGTATATTAAAAATGATTGGAAATCAAAATCTAGAGCTTATTGTATAACTTGTTATTATTGATAATGTTGATATCATTAATTATCACTAATCATTCACCTATTATTTTTCTCAAAAGAATATAATACTTTTTTTTGTCATGCTAGAGATTGAACCCAGGGCCTTGTACATGCAAGGCAAGCACTCTGCCAACTGAGCTCTATCCCCAGCCTCTTTTTTTTTGGGGGGGGGGCGGTACAGGAATTGAACCCAGGGCACTCTTACAACTGACCTACATTCCTAGTCCTTTTTATTTTTTATTCTGAGACAGTTTCTTTTGATGTTGCCCAGGCTGGCCTCAAACTTGTGATCCTCCTGCCTCAGCCTCCAGAGTGGCTGATTTATAGATGTGTGCAGCTGAACCCTGCAAAAGAATAGAATTTTTTATACTTTGAATCTTCTTTTTAATTTGTTCTACATTAATATTTATTTCAAATTTACCATCAGTGATATTTTTGTTGCTCAATTTCAGTTTTTGAAGTGTACCATAAATGAGACAATGGCACATAATCTCTAAGATTTTCACTATTCAGAGTCCTCAATGCTCTCCCTCTTCATGCAGGGGGCTCCCAGCATTGGGTTCCTGACTGTGCAAGGCACTGAACAGGGTGTCCACATGGGGCTATCTTGCCTGTGGATTCCCACAAATAAGATGACTTTCCTCCCCAGCATTTTCCCTTCTGTGCATGACACACAGCAGTTACTGAGCCAAAGGTCTAGCAAGAAACACATTTATTGCTATTCATTAGCAATGCTTAATATTTAAACACTTGCTCTGTGCCCAAAGTATGTAGCATCTAATTTAATCTCCTATTAATGATAGGAGGTAGATATTATTATTTTTGCATTGTAATTATGGAAACCAAAGCTTTCTAGGTTTGATGATGTTTCCAAGATCCCACATCTGATAAAAGCTAGAGCAGGGAGTCATTCACAGCAGGCTCTGGTTTCAAACCCTGCATATGTTCCATTCTACTCCTATTTATATGTGTGTGGTGTTTCCTCCAACCATTGCCTGAGGATTAATACCAGTGCATGCTCTCTTTTTCAGAAACTGGAGGGTCAGATGGGTTTCAGAACTCAAAGCAAATACATAATTCATGCACCACATATTACACAGTACCCACAGCAGGGCCCAGGGCAAAGTTCCTAATTAAACACATCAATATTCTGCAGCAAAACACATGAGCATTCACACAAAGTGGTCAAGGTTCCCGTGGAGCCAAATGAGTCACAGCAACCTTGAGTTTGCTGAGCTGTTTTGGTTTCAGAATGGTTTCAAGAGATTGGAGAGCTGTGTCAACAAGACAGCTTTTCTCCAAGCTGAAGACTCACTTACCGGCTCTAGGGCCAGGCTGGGTATCTCCAGGAGGGACAGAGGATTCAGCAGCTCCCTGGCTGGCCAGCCACAACATGACAGCGTGGGTGGTGGCTTCTCCCACATCTGCGATTTTGGAGTGACTGGCACCAGGCCCACCTGCATCATGTTACACAGAGCAGTTTACCTTCCTTAGTGAGTCATTCGGGAGAGGCCCACCTCAGCGATGCTCACCTAAAGAGCATCACAACCTGAGCACTCCAGCTGCTGCCAGAGGAGATGGCCAGAGAGATCTAAGATTCCACAGCCTGACACCTGCCCATTTGGTGCTTTCTCCAGCTTTCCTGCAAAAGTTGTATAACTCACAAGATTCACTCCTGCAAGCAACCTCTCAGGAAGGTTCCCCTGCGGAGAGGTGGGCTGTCATGACTCTGTCCCGGATTCCAGGGAAGTTGAGACTAATGGAGAAGCCACCTTGGGGAAAGAGAAGAAAAACTAGTATTTATTAAGTGTTTTCCATATACCAGGAACTCTGCTTTGTGGAATATCTAGTTGGATCTTCATAATAACCCCATGAGGTATTTATTTAATTACTGTATATAAATTATTCCCACTGCACAAATGAGGGGACTGGGTCCCAGAGAGATAACATAACTTGCTCACATGTGACAAAGCCACTGCCTGGTCCAGATTGCCAGGCCCCAGCCAGAGTTGTTCCCAGGAGATGGCAGGCCAGGGTTTCCTCCTGTTGGCCATAGGCAAGCCCAGCTGGTGCTACCCTTGAAGTTGGCCCATCTGCCTATCAGTCCATCCCACCATCAGTCCGTCTATGTGACATGAAGCAGGAGGACATTGTGAAATCTAAACCCCACAATTTCTCTCCTGACTTTGTCACATCTCACTATCCTGCTGCCCTTACTCACCCTGCACCAAGACCTCCTGTCCCTGCAAAGCGGAATACAGAGAGCCCCAAGGAGTTCAGCCCTCATGTTATAGTACTCAATAGTTAATTGAGAGTTGATCCATATGACTTTGTATGTATGAGACCCTATCATCTGCAAATAGAAGTGCTTTATTTCTCTTCTTCCAATTTGGATGGCTTTTATTTCATTTTCTCACCTAACTGCCTTGGCTAGAACCCCCAGTCCAATGTTGTACAGGTGGGCATCCGTGTTTGCTTCAGGTTATTAGTGGAAACATCCAGTCTCTCACCTGTAAGTACAATGGTGGCCGTGGGCTTCTCCTAAGTGCCCTTTACTGGGTTGAGAAAGTTCCCTTTTATTCTGTCTGTCATGAACTAATATTGGATTTTGTCAAATGCTTTTTTCTGTATCTATTATGACCATTTTCTTTTATTATTAATACAGACATTAATTCTTGGCCTTTGCTTTTCCAAAGGAAAAGCTCCTAGTCCTAGGGATATGTCTACAGAAGAGAAGTCTTAGTGAGGCTGTGGGCAAGCTGCTGAGTGCCTTGGAGAGGGTCTATCTGTCTGCTGCCAGCACAGCCTCAGGGGCTGGAGGAACACAGAGTGGAGGGCATCTGATTTGCATGTCCTAAATGTCCTGAGAGTTGACAATCTGAAAAGAGAATGGCTTCCACCACCCAACACCTCCCAGGTGTGAAGTAGGGAGGGCTACCTGCACACAATCCCCAGGAAGTGTCGGTAGAGAGGCCAAGGTTTCCCGAAGGGCAGAGAGGCCTCAGAGTTGGCTGATACACCAAGCCTGGACCACAAGGTCAGGGGACAGCTGCGAGTAAAGCTGATGCCATTAGAAGCCACCATGGAGGCAAAGCCAGGGCCCAGGGCTACTCAGGAAGCAGCCCAGGGTAGGACGGAGCACCTCCCAAGATCCAGATCATTCCCCATATCCCAAATCCCAGAATCTAAGGTCACCTCCAGGGGAAGGAGAAAATTGTGAACTAAGCAGTTGCAATTTCTAAGTTTTACCCTGAAATGACAAAATTACTTTTTCTGCCATCAGATAGATGGAGAATTAAGAGGGAAAAAAACACCTAAATTTAGGTAGAGGGAAAAAAAGCTTCATTTATTTTCTGCACACCTGAGAGGTGTTTTAATCACTTGACAACCACTAATAAGCATGCAGCGAGTGCCAGGTGCTGAGCTCAGCGCTCTGGGTGAGAAGCTGCTGCTGTTCTCACAATCTTGAGGAGCAGAAGGGAAAGATATGGTCAGTGTTGAGAGGAGACAGGAGAAATATCGGGTGGTACTGTTGTAGGGACAAACAAGGCAAGGCACCAAAGATAGCAGGAAACAGTTTTATTTGGCTGCAGCCAGGTTCAGAGGGCACAGCTTTTGCTGTAATCAATTAATCCCCTGAACCCCGAGTTCAGGCAGTTTCGGAGTTTTATACCCAGCATGTAAGGGGAGGGGCTCAGAAGTTCACAGTCTGCAGAAGTTCACATAAAAGCAGCTTTTTATTTCAATGTTTTGGGCAAGTTAACCCTTCAAGGACAACACCTGAGAAGGGGAGAGCTTCTTCTCCCCTTTCTTTCCTCCCCCTGCCAGCTGTTCCCATGGGCCAATTTGTAACTTATTTTGAAAATGTACACATCTCTGTGAAGCCCAGCTCAAGGCCAGAGGCCTTGTTTGTACACTTCTTCAAAGTACTATACTGGATACGTTTGTGAAAAACTAGTAAGGGGGTGTCCAGCACCTGGAGTGCTGGTATCTTCTTGGCCAGTGGCCATGTAAAACAGGGCGACCCGAAAATAGGAAGTTTATCTACATTGAACTCTTTTGCAGAGACTCTTTTGCTGACAGTCCTGAAATCAGACTGGGTGAAGATTCTGGAGAAGCACAGTTAAGTCTTTTCTGTGGAGAAAGGGGGTGCCATTTCAGTACATGTGACTGGCGATGGGTACTGAACCCAGTGGGCTCAGGCGCAGGTGGAGAAGGGAAGCAGTTCCTCTCTAGACAGATTTCTAGCTCCCTGGTGCTCATGGTCTGGACTCCTCTACAGGAGCAAATGTTTTGTACGAACTTCTTTAATGTCAATCCAGAAGAGCAGAGCTGTGGGCATCAGATCCTTGAAGAACTTTAGTCAATGATCCACCAGGCATTCTGAGCATCCGAAGACAGTGTCAATCCCAAGTGTGCTTATTGAATGTTGGAAGTCCAGGGGCCTAGGAACCGCACATTCATAGTTTTTAAGACAGCAGGCCCAGGGAACACCACTGCAGGCACCCTGGGTCTGCTTCCTATAAAAACAAACAGCCTAGACTCATAGAGAAGAAGGAGACAGAAAGCAACCAGAAAAATCAGCATCTTCTGTGCCTTCCCTGACCTCTGTTTTGCATTTTGCAATCTGCAAAACCACTTTTATCCTTGATTCTTTTTTTGGTATTTTTTAACAGCTTTATTAATTGGCAAATAAATGTATACGATTTGATAAGTTTTGACCTATGTGTACACCCATGAGAACATATCCATCATCACAAAGAGTCCTCATGCCCCTTTGTCGTTCCTTCTTTCTCCCTCCCCACATTTTCCCTCCTCTCCTCCCCTTCACACTACCACCCCCTTTCCTAGTTCAATGACACCACTGATTTGCCTTTTTTAATTAATTTTTTAAAATTTATAGATAACAGCAGAATGCATTACAATTCTTACTGCACATATAAAGCACAATTTTTCATATTTCTGGTTATATACAAAGTATATTTACACCAATTTGTGTCTTCATACATGTACTATGGATAATAATGACCATCACATTCCACCATCATTTCTGCCCCCTGCCCCCTCCCTTCCCCTCCAACCTCTCCTCCCTATCTAGAGTTCATCTATTCCTCCCATGCTCCCCCTCCCTACCCCACTATGGATCAGCCTCCTTATATCAGAGAAAACATTTGGCATTCGGTTTTTTGGGATTGGCTAACTTCACTTAGCATTATCTTCTCTAACTCCATCCATTTACCTGCAAATGCCATGATTTTATTCTCTTTTATTGCTGAGCAATATTCCATTGTGTATATATGCCAAATTTTTAAATCCATTCATCTACTGAAGGGCATCTAGTTTGGCTACACAGTTTAGCTATTGTGAATTGTGCTGCTATAAACACTGATGTGGCTGTGTCCCTGTAGTATGCTATTTTTAAGTCCTTTGGGTATAGACCAAGGATTGGGATACCTGAGTCAAATGGAGGTTCCATTCCCAGATTTCCGAGAAATCTCCATACTGCTTTCCATATTGGCTGCACCAATTTGCAGTCCCACCAGCAAAGTCCCCACATCCCCACCAACACTTATTGTTGCTTGTATTCATAATAGCTGCCATTCTGACTGGAGTGAAATGATATCTTAGAGTAGTTTTGATTTGCATTTCTCTGATTGCTAGAGATGATGAGAATTTTTTCATATATTTGTTGATTGATTGTACAACATCTTCTGAGAAATGTCTGTTCAGGTCCTTGGCCCATTTATTGCTTGGGGTATTTTTGTGTGTGTGTGTGTGTTTAGCTTTTTGAGTTCTTTATATATCCCAGACATTAGTGCTCTATCTGGTGTGTGAGGGGTAAAGATTTGCTCCCAGGATGTAGGCTCTCTATTCACCTCACAGATTATTTCTTTTGCTAAGAAGAAACTTTTTTAGTTTGAGCCCATCCCATTTATTGATTCTTGGTTTTAATTCTTGTGCTATAGGAGTTTTATTAAGGAAGTTGGGGCCTAATCCCACATAATGGAGATGAGGGCCTACTTTTTTCTTCTATTAGATGCAGGGTCCCTGGTTTTATTTCTAAGTCCTTGATCCATTTTGAGTTGAGTTTTGTGCATGGTGAGAGACAGGGGTTTAATTTAATTTTGTTGCATATGGATTTCCAGTTTTCCCAGCACCTATGTGGGAAGCCATTCTGACACGTGATTGGGTGACTCCTGTTAAGGGCCTGAGGCGCTTTGGCTCTGTCGAAGCTTTCCCGACCCTTTCCTGATGAGAGAGCCCATCCGTGTGGGGGTGTGCCTGACCACTGACCCCGGGGACCCAATCACTGACCCTGACCTTGGAGTGCAGCCCCCCCTCAACCTTCATTGGATGGAATTCTCCCCTGAATCTCTTGTTCCCCAATAAAGAGCTACTCCCAGGTGTGTTCACTCTGTCTCTCTCTCCTGCTAGCCCTGAGTAATCCTCGCTGCCCTGCTGGGCGGTTAGAGGTGGGAACCAGAGAGGGGAGCCGTCTCGGACCTAGCAATATAAATAAGGTAACTGGTCTGTGTGTTTTATTTCGATCTCTTCTAACTAACTTTATGCCTAGAACCTCATTAATGAAACCACTGCGCAGGCCGCGTGGTATATGAGATAATTGTAATTTTGTGGGTTAGTCTCTATGTCCTCTATTCTGTACCATTGGTCTACCAATCTGTTTGGGTGCCAATACCATGCTGTTTTTGATACTATTTCTCTGTTGTATAGTTTAAGGTCTGGTATAGTGATGCCACCTGCTTCACTCTTCTTGCTAAGAATTGCTTTAGCTATTCTGGATCTCTTATTTTTTTCAGATGAATTTCATGATTGCTTTTTATATTTCTATGAGGAATATCATTGGGATTTTGATCAGAATTGCATTAAATCTGTACAGTGCTTTTGGAAGTATGGTCATTTTGATAATATTGATTCTGCCTATCCAAGAGCAAGGTAGATCTTTCCATCTTCTAAGGTCTTCTTTAACTTCTTTCTTTAGGGTTTTGTAATTTTTATTATATAGATCTTTCACCTCTTTTGTTAAGTTGATTCCCAAGTATTTTTTTTGAGGCTATTGTAAATGGAGTAGTTTTCCTAGTTTCCCTTTCTGAGGATTTGTCACTGATATTCAGAAATGCTTTTCATTTATGGGTGTTGATTTTATATCCTGCTTCTTTGCTAAATTAATTTACTAGTTCTAGAAGTTTTCTGGTGGAACTTCTAGGGTCTTCTAGGTATAGAATCATATCATCAGCAAATAGTGCCAATTTGAGTTCTTATTTTCCTATGTGTATCCCTTTGATTTCTTTCATCTGTCTAATTGCTCTGGCCAGTGTTTCAAGAACTGTTAAATAGAAGTGGTGAAAGAAGGCATCCCTGTCTTGTTCCAGTTTTTAGGGGGAATGCCTTCAATTTTTCTCCATTTAGAATGATGTTGGCCTAGGGTTTAGCACAGATAGCCTTAATGATGTTAAGATAGGTTCCAGTTATCCCTAGTTTTTCTAGTGTTTTGAACCTAACAGGGTGCTGTATTTTGTCAAATGCTTTTTCTGCATCTAATGAGATTATCATTTGATTCTTATCTTTAATCAATGAATTACATTGATTAATTTCTGTATGTTGAACCAAACTTGCATCCTTGGGATGAACCCCACTTGATCATGGTGCACAATCTTTTGTATATGTTTTTGTATTTGATTTGCCAGAATTTTATTGAGAATTTTTGCATCTATGATCATTAGAGATATTGGTCTGAAGTTTTCTTTCTTTCTTTTTTTTTTTTTTTTGATGTGTCTTTGCCTGGTTTTGGAATCAGGGTGATATTGCCCTCTTAGAATGAGTTTGTAAGTGGTCCCTCTTTTTCTATTTCCTGGAATAAATTGAAGAGTATTAGTCTTAGTTCTTCTTTAAAGGTCTTGTAGAACTTGGCTGTGTATCCATCCTGTACTGGGCTTTTCTTGGTTGGTAGACTTTTGTTGATGTCTTCTATTTTGTCACTTGAAATTGATCTGTTTAAGTTGTGTATATCATCTTGATTCAATTTGGGCAAATTATATGACTCTAGAAATTTGTCAATGTCTTCGATATTTTCTATTTTATTGGAGTACAAGTTTTCAAAATAATTTCTAATTATCTTCTGTATTTCTGTAGTGTCTGTTGTGATATTTCCTTTTTCATCACATGTGTTAGTAATTTGAGTTTTCCCTCTCCTTCTCTTCATTAGCATGGCTAAGGGTCTGTTAATTTTATTTATTTTTCAAAGAACCAACTTTTTGTTCTGTCAACTTTTTCAATTGTTTCTTTTGTTTCAAATTCATTGATGTGAGCTCTGATTTTAATTATTTCCTGTCTTCTGCTTTTGATGTTGATTTGTTCTTTTTCTAGGGCTTTAAGATGTAATGTTAAGTTATTTATTTGTTGACTTTTTCTTCTTTTAAGGAATGAACTCCATGCAATGAACTTTTCTCTTAGAACTGCTTTCAGAGTGTCCCAGAGATTTCAATATGTTGTGTTCTCATTCACCTCTAAACATTTTTTAGTCACCTTCTTGATGTCTTCTGCAACCCATTGTTCATTCAGTAGCATATTATTTAGTCTCCAGGTGTTGGAGTGGATTTTATTTCTTATTTTATCATTGATTTCTAATTTCACTCCATTATGATCTGATAGAATGCGGGGTAGTATCTCTACTTTTTTACATTTGCTAAGGGTTGCTTTGTGGCATAGGATTTGGTCTATTTTAGAGAAGAATACTTGTGCTGCTGAGAAGAAAGTATATTCTCTCATAAAAAGATGAAATATTCTATATATGTCAGTTAAGTCTAAGTTATTGATTGTATTATTGAGTTCTATAGTTTCTTTGTTCAGCTTTTGTTTGGAGGATTTATCTAGTGAGGAAAGAGGTGTGTTAAAGTCACCCAAAATTATAGTGTTGTGGTCTATTATCTGACATTCTTTATTCCAAGTAATCTAGTCATTGGTTATGCTTTCCATTGAGTTTTTTATTTGATTTATTGTATTCTTCATTTCAAGGATTTCTGACTGATTTTCTTCAGTCTCTATCTCTCTCTCTTGAAGTAATCTTTTGCTACCTATATTTGCTGTCTTATCTCTTTGTTGGAATGATCAATTTTTGCCTGTCTTTGCTCATTTAGGCCATTCTTTAATTCACAGATCATTTTAATTATGAACCTTCTGAACTCCTTCTCTGACATTTCATCAACTTCGCTGTCCGTAGGTTCTGTTATTATAGTGTCCTGGTCTGTTTGGGGCACGTTTCCCCCTTGTTTTTTTCATGTTGTCTGTGTATCTTCCTTTCTTGCAGTGTGGATCTGAGATATTACAGTTTCTTCCCTATATTCTTGTAGTACCCATGCAGATTGTCTGTACCTCACCTTGATGTTGGGCTTCCAGACCCTGCTGGTGTCCCTCAGTGTATGCTACTGCATCTAAGGTTGGTGGCAGCAATAGTAGAGGTAACTTGAGATAATAGTTAAGGTGCCCCAAGGTGGAAGCAATGTCTCACAGAGAAGGAGCTGCAAGAGTGGGCCTTACACTCCCTTTGGGATGCCTGCTCTGAGATGCAGCTGCTTGTAGGCCCTGTCTGTTGTCAAAGTTAGGGGCTACTGTGTGGGGAAGGCTATGGCGATGACTGCAGTGTCCCAAGATGGAAGTGGGTTAGGCTTAGGTCTCAGGTGGGGGGCTGGGCAAACTCGGACCTACCTTGGACCTAGGTCCTGCACAAGTTGCTGTGGACGTATCTGGGCCAGGCCTGGGCTCCTGTGGTAGTCCACTGGTCGGAAGAGGCAGTCCTGTGCTGGAGGCTGGGCTAGCGCAGGTACTTGCTGGTTGAGGGGTGGACCTGGGCCTACTGTGAGCCTGGGTCCCATGTAAGCTGATGTGGGTAGGTTTGGGCCGCAGGGCCTGACCTCCCGCAGTAGTCTGGTGGTCAAAAGGGTGGTCCTGATCCAGAGGCTAGGCTCTAGCAGGTGTCTGCCCCATGGGTAGAGGGATAGATCTGGGCCTACTGTGAGCCTGAGTCCCACGTGGGCTGGTGTGGGTGGTCTGGTCTGGGCTGGGCTCCCCTGGTAGTCTGCTGCTCTCCCTTGATTCTTACTGAATAATAATTTCTTTAATGAATAATAGGGAAGGGGAAAAGGTGTGACCATTTTACAGATGGGAAAACAGACCAGAGGGGCCAAATTTTTTTGAGATCATGCTGGTAGCCAAAACAAACCTGGGACAGGAATGCAGAGCTGAGTTTCTGTCCACCACAGGGACAGGAAAAGACAACACTACAGGAAATTGAAATACAGGGAACAGTAAAAGTCCCAGGGCTTCATCACCTGGCCAAGGCCAAGGCCAGCATCTGCAGAGCAGGCACCTGGGAGAGTTTAGCTGACCTCTGCTGCCACCAAGTGGTGATTCTGCAATGTGTCAGCCAAGGAAGCTATTCTCAGCCTTTGGGTGACAGGTTTTTTATTGTTGTTTTGTAGGACAGTGGTTCTCAAAGGGGCCCATGAGGTCAAAACAGTGTTTATAAAATCCTGAGATGTTACCTTTTTTCACTGGCATTCCCCCATGAGCATACAAGGAATTTTCCAAAGTCTACTGACCTCACAGAGACTGAAAGCAGAAGCTGATAGGGGACTTCAGCTGCCTTCTATTTAAACCAGACATTCAAAAATGGAAACCCATGCAAACCTTCTCATTATATTTGCTTGGAAGGAATATTTTCCCAAATTATTTTATTCATATTGACATGTAATAGGTTTTTATACTTTAAATGAATAAATATTTCTTAAATATACAATTTTCGTTTCTGGTAAATATTGATAGATAAGGAGAAATTCTTTGAGGTCTTCAGTAATTTCTAAGAGTAGAAAGGTCCCTGTTGAGATCACTGCTGTAGAACGGCGAATGCTATTCCCAGTAAAGCTCCCTGGCCAAGGCAGAAGCCCTTCAACTCCTGGACAAGACACCAAAACTGGTGCCTCACTTGAAATTCTGCTGTTTCTAGCATTTCTGTAAAGCACATGTCATTTGTTTAAAGACATTCTAGATGATGGCACAGAAATCAATGCCTGATACTGATACTGGTTTTGGAAATCAGGACCGGGTCCTTGTTCCCCCAGAGTTGAAGATTAAACACCCGGGAAATGCCAAGTCAAGAGTAGAAAGTGTTGCATGCCTGTAATCTCAGTGGCTGGGGAGGCTGAGGCAGAAGGATTAAGAGTTCAAAGCCAGCCTCAGCAAAAAGCAACTAAGCAACTCCGTGAGACCCTGTCTCTAAATAAAATGCAGAATAGGCTTGGGGAGTGCCCCAAACAAAACAAAACAAAAAAACAACAAAAAGAGAGATAGCCCAGAGATAGCAGACCTCTGGGGAGAAGTGGAGGCCCAGAGCTAGGTGTTGTGGGAGGGAGTGGTCTTATCTCTTTTATAGATGTCAGATTTCCTCTCCCCCTCCACACCTCCACTTTCTACCCTGTTTACTTGCCCAAGGGCAGGAAAGAGCCTAGCAGAAGGGTGATCATTAGCTACTTCAGTGTAGGGAGGAGCAAATCCCTAGAGGTGTTAGCAGCTGGTTGAGGGTTGGGGTGCTCTGCAGGTATTAGCAACTCTGGTTCCTTTTCTTTAATATAATCAGCCCTCATCTTTCCTAACTGAGCATTTACTGTCTACTTGCTGTCCTTTGCCCCTGTCCGAATACTAAGCTTCCTGAGGGCAGGGTCTTTGATGTTGTCACCCCATGTCTATTGCAGCTCTGGGCTGCAGATTCAAACTTTTTTTTTTTTTGAAAGAGAGAGAGGTGCTGATATGTTGATTAAGAAAAAGACCTATGTTGTTGACCCTATGTGTTCCACAAGATCACCTGCTCACAATAAGGGATGGGGAGGGAAGAATAGGAGTTCACTGGATTAGATAAAGGGGAATGAAGGGAAAGGAGTGCGATGGATAGGAAAGACAGGAGAATGAATCGAATACAACTTTACTATGTTCATATATGAATACACAACCAGTGTAACTACACATCACATACAACCACAAGAATGGGAATATTCCATGTATGTATAGTATGTCAAAATACACTCTACCGTCATGTAAAACTAAAAAGAGCAAACAATTTTTTTTAACAAAAAAAATCACCTTCTCCAGAAAAATCTAAGAGGAAGCAGAGGCCACTGCTGGCTGACCCCTCCTCCCAGTGACTGGCTATCTTGAGATTGTCTACGTTGGGAGACCATTCTAGAAGGACCATTCTAATGGCATTTATGGAAGACCTGTGGCTTTTTGTGGAGGAAGGGAACAGGAACATGTGTTGGAAGTGGTGTCTGACCATCATGGGTGGGGGGGGCAGAGGTGACAAAGGGCTGTCACTCAGAGCCTTGCTAGGGGTGGGCAGTGTGTCATAACCAGCTGGGGACCTGAAAAACAAGTGTCAGCAAGTACTCTGCAAAAAGGTGTGCTTTAATCTAAAAAAAAATATAACACAATATAAGCTCACTGTAAGAACTGAGACACTTAACTGATGTACAAAGAGATGATTATCAAAGTAGAAATTGACAAGCTTTCCCCAGTTCCACATCCCAGAATTAGCCACTGTTAAACTTGGTGCATATCCTTCTGGACTCTTCACTGCCCGTGCAGTTGTGCGTACATAATTCATATTGTAAAAAGAAAATGAGTAACATGCACTTATTCTGCTCCTTCCCTTCCATGTTTGTTACATTGCTGACACAATATTGCCATTACAATATGTGTAAGATCTGTCTCATTCTCTGTGACTGTGTGAGACTTGCCTGGAGTATGGCTGCATCTCCATTGATTTAAATCCCCCTATCAGTTGGGCATCTAGATCTCTAAATTTCCATTATTACAGACAATTCTCCATGAATTACGATGTTCCATGGTTTGCCCATAAATCTGTGCTTCCTTCATTTCGAACACTATTGATAATTGTTGGTTCACAAGTGTGCAGATAAGGAAGACTGTGGCCCATCTCTCAAATGGGCACAGATAGGAGTGAAAGAAGGCACACAAGGGTGAGTCTAGCACAGGTTGGTGTCTCATACCGCTGGGGTTATATGGATACCAGGGACACGGAAGCTGCTGGAGGGGAGAGGAAGAAACCTGGAAGGCCTAGGTGGTATACCTTAGCTGGGTCTGGAATGCAGACTCTCCTGTCCCTGGAGATGATGGGGGTGAGGGTGTCAAGGCCAGAGAAAAGCACAGAGGCAAGGGGGTCTGGAGGGTGGACGGCAGACACAGCTGTCCAGAGGGTCCATTGGCCACTCAGTCATTCCTTCAACAAACAATCGAATGCCCTTATGCTCCTGATACTGGTTGGGATGGGAAAATGACTGGATCACAGGGAACCTGGGACAGAGCAATGAAAGGGGAGTCTAGAAGAACCATTCTGATGGCATTTATGGGAGAAGTCAATAGAAATTCTTGAGACTCCATACTTAGGTGTCCCAACAACTTTCTCTTTTTTCCACTGAAATGATCATCACTATTTCTGCTAGTGATGTTCCCTGGGCTGGACAGCAGGGACGGTGAGACCATGGGAGGATTGTCAAGAGGGATTAGTGGAGGAGGGTCTGGACACCTGAATAAGGCTGTTGTATTGCAGACTCATTACGGTGTTCAGTAGAAGACCCCGGATGACCTTGTGAACCCAACACTGCTTCCAATTAATCTGAGCAACCAGAACTAGCACCAGGACCTGGTCTAGTTGAGGAGGACCAGGGGTGGCGCAGAACAGAGACAGAGGAGCACAAGCTGAGGGGCTCCTTCCAAAGGGAGGACCTTCTGCTGGGCAAGAGGATGCTGCTGGGCAGACTTAACACTTTCAACTCCCTTGTGTGCAGTCATGCTTCATTTTGGGTCTGGTGTTGGAGATTTTCAGAGGCATGATCCAAATCACCAAAAGGCAAGGTGGTGGTGAGTGGGGCCAGGGTAGTGGAGAAACCAAGGGAGACTTTCTAAGGGAGTTTTTAAAAAGGAATTCAGGGATATTCCCTTGTCTTGAATTTAAGCCAAGGATGGCAAGTGGATCTATCTTACATTCTAGTTCCGACTGACTGGTGGTGGCTGCACGGTATTGAGGATCCTTTCTCAGCTCAGTGAGAAAGGGCTCTCTGCTGGACGAGGTTTGCCTACCTCAGACACAGAATTGGGAGTGACATCATGGATATGCCACTTCAATAGCAAAAGAGCCAGGTCTCCCATGTGGTTCTAATAGGAAATAAAACGCAGAACAGTGAAATCATTCTGGAAACCAGAGTGTCGACATAGTGTTTTGTTTTGTTTTATTCTACAGGTGAAACTCAGGCCCAGAGAACACCCACCCATCTGAGTTCAGGGTCACCATCTCTGGAGCCTTAAGGCGCAGGCTGGGGAACACCTACCTGTCTTTCTCTTCATGGCCCTTTTCAACTACGGTGCCCTTCACTGCTGACCTCAGGAACCTGGGAGAACGGGAGCCAGACAGCCATCCCTAGTTCCTTGACTTACTTGCGTGGAGCAGGCTTCTCTCTGGGCCATGCCATCTCCAGGGGCCTGAAGAGACTCAGGAATGAGGGTGGCTGGTGCCTCGTAGAAGTCAGCCAGAGGCATCTGACACAGAAACAACCTGAAGAGGTTCTTAATGCTTTTATTTGAAAACCTAGAGTCAATTCCAGCTCCTCCATGTGAATCCCCAATGAGTTTATGACAGTTGCGAGGGCAGGGTTTATTTGGCCCTGACTTTTTACCATGCACTGATCTGGAGCTGATATAGATGGTCACTGCTTGGTCAATGGTCCACTGGTTTCTTCCAAAGCAACAGCTCAGGGCCCCAGGCTGGGGTGAGGGGCAGAGAACCTGTAGTCATGAAGGAAGGCATCTCGAGGCCAGTGCACTGTCTGGAGGCCCAACTGGCACAGAGCCTGCATGGCCAGGGTCCTGATTTCTCTCCAGTAAATTTACTCTTGCTGGTTCGGCAGATGCTGCCAGCCCCAACATGCAGTGGAATGAGACCCTGGTCAGATGACACCAGTCCTGGGAGAAAAGGAGCAAAGATAAGAACATTATCTTTTAAGGCTGTCATCTTGGATCTTGGGGTCAAACAACCCACTCAGAGAGTTCTTGTGACTACTCATGGAACAGCAGTGGGCCAAGCCTCACCATGAAAACACATGTATGTGGCTGAAGGGTGGGGGCGGGGGCCGTCTGGGGTTATATGTAAATGTTTTTAAAAAGATATTATAGAAAGAATGTGTCTCCTTTCCTTGGATATGAATTTTGCTGAAATTGAAAGTAGGCCACTGAGGTTTGGAGCATGCATGTCAAGCAAAGAACAGATCAGCATTATTCCAGGAAGGTTCAAGGTACTGAGAGATGGGCAGGGATGCCCAGTTGGACTCAGAGACCTCAGAAAAGCCATTCACTGGCTGCTGGCCAGTGAATGGGAGCCCATCTCGACTGCCAAATGTCTTTCTTGAATTGTCTGTTGACTCTGGTTTCTCCATGTAAATGATAAAAGTAAAATCCATCACAAAACAGAAACCTCACATACTGTTTATTGGGTTTTATGTTGTCCCTGGGTCACTAATTGTACCTGAGAGGGAAATAAGGCAGGGGACAAATGGCAAAAAGTATTTTTCCTCCCTGAGAATGGAGATGTTGGGTCCTCTATCCCTGGCAGGCACTTAGAAACGATCTCCACATCAGTCCTGCACCTGTACCCAAGGGACTCTTGAGACACTCACTGTCCCTCCACTGAGGAACTGCAGGGCTGCCTGGTCCTGTAATAGCCGTCATCTTGTTCTGTCAAAAGGGTGTTCTAGCTGTCTGGAAATGACCTGCCTGAAATCTTAGAGCTACTTGGTAAATTAAAATCTAGGTCTTGGTAGAAGGCCTTGGTATTCTTGGGTCTTGTTTAGAACACAAAGTTAATAACAAGAATCAACAAATGGGACTTAATTAAACTTAAAAGTTTTTTCTCAGCAAGAGAAACAATAAGAGAGGTAAATAGGGAGCCTACATCCTGGGAACAAATTTTTACTCCTCACACTTCAGATAGAGCCCTAATATCCAGAGTATACAAAGAACTCAAAAAATTAGACAATAAGATAAAAATAACCCAATCAACAAATGGGCCAAGGACATGAACAAACACTTCACAGAGGAGGACATACAATCAATCAACAAGTACATGAAAAAATGCTCACCATCTCTAGCAGTCAAGGAAATGCAAATCAAAACCACCCTAAGATACCACCTCACCCCAGTAAGATTGGCAGCCATGATGAAGTCAAACAACAATGAGTGCTGGCGAGGATGTGGGGAAAAGGGTACTCTTGTACACTGCTGGTGGGACTGCAAACTGGTGTGGCCAATTTGGAAAGCAGTATGGAGATTCCTGGGAAAGCTGGGAATGGAACCACCATTTGACCCAGCTATTGCCCTACTCGGACTATTTCCTGAAGACCTTAAAAGAGCACACTACAGGGATACTGCCACATCGATGTTCATAGCAGCACAATTCACAATTGCTAGACTGTGGAATCAACCCAGATGCCCTTCAATAGATGAATGGATAAAAAAAATGTGGCATTTATACACCATGGAGTATTATGCAGCACTAAAAAATGACAAAATCACGGAATTTGCAGGGAAATGGATGCACTAGAGTAGATTATGCTTAGTGAAGCTAGCCAATCCCTAAAAAACAAATACCAAATGTCTTCTTTGATATAATGAGAGCAACTAAGAACAGAACAGGGAGGAAGAGCAGGAAGAAAAGATTAACATTAAACAGAGTCATGAGGTGGGAGGGAAAGGGAGAGAAAAAGGGAAATCACATGGAAATGGAGGGAGCCCCTCATTGTTATACAAAATTACATATAAGAGGTTATGAGGGGAATGGGATAACAAACATGGAGGGAAATGAATTACAGTAGATGGGGTAGAGAGAGAAGATGGGAGGGGAGGGGAAGGGGGATAGTAGAGGTTAGGAAAGGTAGCAGAATACAAAAGTCACTAATATGGCAGTATGTAAAAATGTGATGTGTAACCGATGTGATTCTGCAATCTGTATTTGGGGTAAAAATGGGAGTTCATAACCCACTTGATTCTAATGTATGAAATATGATATGTCAAGAGCTTTGTAATGTTGTGAACAACCAATAAAAAAAAAAATAGAACACAAAGCTGAACACCTTGAGCAAGGTTTGTTCAAAATGAGGCTCCAGACTGGATGCTGTGAGCCTCCTCCCCGTCCCTCTGGCTGGCCTCTTTCCTAAGGAATGCAGATGTCCAAGGCCCTTGCAGAGGAGAGCACTTTCAGAAAGAAAAGCTTCCAATTGGGTTGGGCACTGCTCTGAAAGGCCAAATCCAGGGCGGTCGTGACTTGGCTCACTAGAAACTTCCTCCTTCCTCCTGAAGTCACTGATCACCGGGACAGTCACCGTGGCACAGTCTGACAGCTTGGGCAAGCATCCAGCCACTCTGGGATCCGTGAGGCTGGCATTAAAACTATTTTGTAGCTGAAGATTTAATGACATGGAAAAATAGTCCTGAACTATCAGACAGGAAGAGTGAGTTATAAAACACTGTGTAAAGTACAATCGGAACGTGGGGAGACACATTAAGAACACTTGGAAGAATACTAACAAGTTCCTGTGGTGGCAGGTATTTTTATCTTGCACTTCCACTTTATTTGGATTTTCCATCTTTTCTACAGTAAAAATATGTTGATCTTCTTTTAGAATTTTGAAAAGTTACCTTTACCTGTTAAAGGTGTGTGGGGGGGGTGGTGGTGGCGATATCTGAACACATCTTTACGTAAACATGACAATATCCCTACCCCGCCCTGCCCTGGACATTATCCAAATGCAATAACTCTTCACCAAGATGTTTAGTTATGCAAAATGTGTTACTACCCTTTTCCTTTTATTTCAAAAAAAAAAAAAAAAAGGAGCAAAAAGCCAGAAGATCTGTGAATGTCAGTCCTTTAGTAAAAATTGGAAGCAGTTTATTTAAAGTCAGCTCCCAGGGCTGGTCCTGGAAGTGTTCTAGAATTCTCTGATGCAGACCTTCCTTGGGAGAGTTTGTAGTCATGGCTGCTGGGAGGCCATCTGTGGAGCTCTGTGGGAGGCCCTAGCAGTACAGGGGGGTGGTTGCAGTGTGCTGGGGCCTTCACCTGGCTGGGAACGGGTCAGCAATCAGGCAGGTGGAACGCACCCGGGTGGCATGGGGTGTCTACAGCAGGCACCCTTCATCCTAGCTGAGAAATCAGGCAGGCATCCTGGGGGAGGAGATTTCTATACCTGGGGCTGCTGGACAAAGACCTGATGAAGCCAAGACAAGGGGGAAGGAGGGAGAAGAGGGAGTTGGGCAGAGGATGCAGCCTGAGCAAGACCTAGAGGTGAGGACAAGATGGGATGTTCAGGAAGGTGTGAGATTTGAGGCTGCAGAAGGGCAGGGTCAAAGATGGGCTCTGTCTAAAGGGCAGGGGGAAGCTACTGAGGGCATTTGAGCAAAGGAGTCACCTGCTCAGATTTGTTTTTAGAATATCCCTCAGGTTCTGTGATCTTTCAAAAGCAGGGAGTACAGGAGGCCAGGAATGGTGGCAGAAGCCTGTCCTCTAGGGCCGCAGGAGCTTATGGGAGGCTCTCACACTGAGGCTCTGAAGTTCAACAGGGAGGTGGGGAGGTGGTGCCCTTTGAGCAGGGAGTGGAGGCCTTGTTGGGAGTCCTCCCTTCCGAGCCTGGTCACTCCATTGAAACAGAAGAGCTCACTGCACTTCTCTCGAGGGCTGTGGGATGGGAACAAGGGGAGGCAAACTGGCCACACCAGGGAAGTTCTGTGCCCACCTCGGTCGCTGAGGACTCAGCACACCACCAGTGACTGTGAGAGGGGTGGCAATGCCAGCCTCAGACCTACCACAGGTGACAGAAAAACAAATTCAGAAGGCCACAGCATTTTCACAATGAAGAGAGGAGTTTCATACTCACAACTGGCTGGGAAGGAAGCACAATGACCTGGCCCTCATGGGCTCGTCACGGCCTGGTCCCCGCGCAGGGCCTGCAGCGAGAGCTCATACCCGAGGAACATGGCGGCGCTCATGGGGAAACCTCGCACAGCGTTCACAGTGATGCCTCTGAAAAACACCTTCGTACAGGAGGCCCAGTTAGTGCAGGACCTGACACACACCTTCTACAGTGCCACCCTTGGGAGACAGAGAAACAGCTGGTCGTGCTGCCCACCCTGGCCCCTGGCCCTGTGCAAGCAAAGACCACATGGGATGCCCCAGTCATGCCCCTGCCCTGACCCATGTCATGTCTGATGGAACCCCCGCCCTCCCTCCCCTGCCACTCTGATATACAGGCACTTAGGACCATAGGCAAACCACGGAGTCCCTAAGACCCTGTCAAGTCCCTGCAGACACTTGCTTGATTGTCCTCTCTCTCTCTTGCCCTCTCCCCCCCCCCTCTCTCTCTCTCTCTTTCTCTCTCTCTCTCTCACACACACACACACACACAGGCTCAGGAATCTGGAAATCCTAAGCAGGCAGAACATCACCCATGCCCCCACGGTGACAGGTGCTTCATTCATGTGACATCTCCAAAACCGCAAGTGAAAAACTCAGCTGTCCTTAAAACTTCAGATATGGAGTCAGGTCACCGCTTTCCCAATGAGTAGCTGGGTTACCTGGACGAGTAGCAAACTCTCTGGAACTCGGCGTTCCCAACTGTAAAATGGAGCTGCTATTTGAGGGAATGAATGAGACGCTTCTGAAGTACTCACATAGCACCTGACGCATGGTGAGCACCCAGCACTGCTGACTGCCACCCCCACCATTGTCATTATGGAAAACTGTCACCTAAAAGTGAGAAGAACTCAACCTCAAACGCTGGCATGAGTGCTGAGGAGGCATGGCCTGTCCTGACGAGCTGCTAGACTCTGCCTCTGCTGCTCTGTCACCTGAATTTATCTCACATTCCTAGGGACATCATCAGATGCTTCCCTCCTTGAGTCTTCCTGTGTGGTGCTGAGCGGGCTCTGGCAAATGTGGGCAGTTACAACCTATTGGAGAACATGAGCCCCATTTAGGAACAACATAAGCAGACAGTGATGAGAACAGATAAGGGCTTGGGCCAGTGGAGGTGTGGAAGGATCTGTCTTTTAATGTGTTCTGTGGGCAGAAACAACCACCCAAGGCCAATCCTCACTCAAGCATGAATGACCTGAGAACTGTCAGGCACAAGATTTAAACCTGCTCTGACAGGTTTAAAGAGGTCATTAAGTTTGAGAAACTGACATGGGCATTTGAAGAAAGCAGTGACCAGCCCTTTGTGTTTCTCTAGTTCCCTTGGACCCTGGGCTGCTGTGTTAGGATCGGTGAAGGTCATTTTCATTGGCCAAGATGCCAGGTGGTCTTGACAACCTAGGGATTCAGCTTGGTCAATAAAGGAGCTGATGGACCCAGGTCCCCAGAGGTGAGCAAGTTAAACCCTGGAGCCATTTGGGCAAGGTGCAAGCCAGATCCTGGTAACATGAGCCCTCCTCTCCAATGTCTAACCTTTTTGGAATTCCACAAGCTCACCCAGAGTGACAGAATAACAGCAAGGAACTGGGTCAAGCTCCAAGAGGAAAATTCCATGCTGGGTGCCCACAGAGGCTTCCCTGTGGGCCTTGGCTTGGCTCTGCTCTGTGAAGCTGGGCCAGGCAGGCCCAGCTTGGAGTGTGGCCTCCTGCCCCACAGGGGGATCTCTGTCCAGGAGCTGTGACCTGCTCTGCTGTGAAGCCCACAGATGAGAACAATGGGCAGAGCTGCCGGCTTTACCCCACGTTTTCAGAACATGTAGTCCTGCCCGACCAAATTACTCCTCTTGAAGCCTCCATAGCTGCCCAATAGCCAAAATCAAGTCCATGCCATTCCCTGGCCTGCAACATCTCACATGCCCTGGCCCTGCACTCTCTCTGGGCTGCCACTCATCATATCTGACCCCTGGAGCAGGCTGACCACCTGTGGTGTCCAGGACTGTGTTTTTTCTCTTTTCACTGCACTATTGGAAATGTCCGTATATGCCCTCACACATCAATATGCAATCACATAAATATGCTTGTGCAGGCAGTCTTCTTGGAATACATCATGAAAAACTCATGATAGCAATTGCTTTTGAAAGGACAGCGGCCTTAAGGGGGCCATGGAGACAGTCTGCCCCCTGTGCCTTTGGAATTTTCCTATGCTCACACATTATCTATCTCTAATCCATTAATAAAAATTTAAAACTTAATCTGAACCATCTGGCTGGGGCTGTGGTTAATCAAGCTGAGTACACCGGTGTCTATTTCAAACCTGCTGTGAAGAAACACCGCGGACCCAATGGTACCAAGACTAAGAGCCAGATTGCCTGGCTCGGTGCCTTCTAGGACTCCACTTTTTATGGAGCCTGTAATTTGGGGAGGAAATAATATCAGCCGTAAATTTGGCCTGTATGGATTGCTTGGAATTATGGCACATTAATATTTTGGGAAACAGACAAAAGCATTCAAAATGAAGACAGCACCCCACTTGAATATCTTTTGTGTTTCTCTGTAATTGTTGTTTGAATTACAAACTGTGCCTCTGCTAAAAGAAAAAAAATACAAAAGAAAGAAAAAAGAAAAAAACTTGACCCTTTTGTCAGAGCAGCTCTTGTAAAAATAATAATAGTAACAATGAAAATAAAACAGAAAAGCTTCAAGTTTTCCCCAAACACAGATAGAAATGAAATTCCCTCTACATCACATCTTTTTATATCAAACAGTCCCAGTGCTTGCCTTTCCTTCACGTGCTATGAAGTTTTACTTCTGGTCTTCATTCTGAGCACCCTCCGTGTCCTAATCTATAGTGACCAGAGGTGGACACAACATTCTATCTGTGATTCACCTCCCTTACTCTACCCACTCTGCTTATATTAATGAAGCCCTGGGACCTGGTTTCATCATTGGCTCCCTGGAAGTTAGCTTCATGAGAGCATGGGCTGTGTTTCTTTATTTACTGTTCTAGGCCCGACTCCTAGAAATGAACTTGGCACATATTGGTTGTTCTAAAAGTAGGCATTTGTCAAATTAATAGTGAACACATAAAATAGAAAGCCCTCGGGCATTTTTCCCAAGAGCCTCTGTCAAATTGGACTGCAGCCTCCTCTACAGAGGAAATTGATGATTTCATAGGAAGGGCTGGAGGTCACACCGACCCCTTGTAGTTCTGTCCTTTGGATTGGGCCCTTTGCTCTAGCTTCAGGGGCATTTGGATCCTGCTCCCTTTCACACAGCATGCTAGCTAGCCTCCTGTGGGTCATCCAGAGCTCTGGACCTTTCTCCAAGTAGGGGAGGAAATAGGAACAGGTATAGAAAGTCTGCTGTCCACTGTGGTGTGTGAGAAGCGCCATGCAGGAGGACAGGAGAGGGGCAGTGGATTCTGGGGGCAGTCGTGCTGGGCCTGGAAGTATGGGGTGGAGCATCTGGCAGGGCTCAGGGTGAGGCAGCCATGGAGAAGACCCAGGCTCGGGGGCAAGTAACCCTGGCAATACTAAGGCTGATGACAAAGTCCACTCTTCCCTTTGGGTTCTGCAGGAAACTGAGCATCTTTCACAAGCCCAGTTCTATTTAACCCATGAACACCCAAGTCCTTCATGGTGAGAAGGAGTCCTTTAAAGTCACTGAAGTGCTCAAACTGAGGCACTGGTGCTTATCCAGGGAGGGTGACTCTGGCGTGTGGCCCCAAAGTTCTAATTCCACATATTTGGAAAAGAAAGGGGATTTTGAAAACAAAACAAAACAAAACAAAAAACCCTGTCCCTAATCTTTTTTGCAGCCCCCAGTCTGGCTTTTCTGGGTGAGCAGACTTTCTGCAAGTGTCTGTTCAGCTTCTCCAGGTTCAATGTAAATCTGGGGGAAATTTGGATCCCCCCAGCTCACAGATAACCAGGCCCAACCTTAAAATTAAGTCTGCTCACTCCAACAGCCAGGCCAAGAGAGCAAGGGGCCACTGTAGGGAGGGCAGGCACAGTGGTTTCTCTGGAGGGCGATACTTTCTTTATAATCTTGGACACCAGATGTGAAGTGTGGTCTGTGCTCGGGGATAGACTGGTGGTCAGAAGGGGATAAGTTCTTTGGCTACAGGGAGAAGAATGGGGGAGACAAGTCCTGGGGAGCCGGGTCAGAGGTGTCTCCACAGCAGAGCCCAGAGGTGATGGGGTCCGGCCTTGGGTGGGGTGGGGAGCTGAAGATAATTCTGGGGGCCTGGAGCTGATAAGAAGAGGTGATCAAAGGGCAGGAAGGATGTGAGGGGGCTCTGGAACCTCCCACTTAGAGGCAGAGGAAAGAAGGACTCATCACATCTTGATGAGAAGTGAACTGGTGACAGCTGCAGGTGCAAGCCCCAGCTCCACCACCAGCAGCCATGTGACCACAGCAGGTCACCAGTCCTCTGGGATCCTGTTCAGGTAGGAGGCACACCTCCCCCCCCCACACCAGCCCCAGGTGAGAACTAGACAAGACAGCACAGGCTGGGTGCTGGGTGCGGCATCTGCTCACGGTACTTGATAAATGGTACCTGACAGCACCTCTGGGGTCTCATGCCCCTCACATGTCTGAAGCATCTCCCAGGGACTGGCACAGGACTGGGACTTACTTTGAGGCCTTCTTGCTGGTAACTTTGGGAGATGCAGTCCAGGACACCTTTGTATTTGTTTAAATAAACCCCATCAGCTTGGAGACGGCTTTTCACAACATCCATAGGAGTCGCTGTCCCCCAGGAAATCGCTCCTGCAAAGAGACAAGATCAGGTGTCAGGGCTGGCTGGGGTCTGGGGTCTGGAGGGACTTGGCTGCCCCCCCGCCCCGGGGGGATTTCCACCACGAAGAAGCTCCCTAAGCTGCTGGGGGACCTGGGCAGAGCTCAGAGCTGGGATCTGCAGAATCTGTTTCTGATCCTGCCCGGCCACTTGCTGTGGGGCTCAGAGCCTCTCATCTGTAAAGTAGAGCAGTGCCTATCTTCACGGAACAAGGACCCAGTGAACTGATAAACATGAAGCCTTGACCATGGACTTGCCAGTCCACAGTCAGTGCTGGACAAATGGCAGCGTTTATTGTTATGATGGGTGAGACAGTGACAGGCTCCACAAGAATGTGGCAGCAGGAGGCAGTGCCCAGGGTGAGGCTGCTAAAGGTTTTCAACCCCCCCCCCCCCCCCCCCCCCCCCCCCGGGCAGGATTTACATTGAACCTGGAGAAACTGAATAAACACTTGCAGATGGCTTCTCACCGAGAAGGGCCAAACTGGGGATTGCATAAAAGATTAGGGACAGGGCTTTTTGTTTGTTCTTGTTTGTTTTTTTTTTTTTTTCCAAAATCCCTTTTCTTTTCCAAATATGTGGAATAGAACTTTGGGACCACACGCCACAGTCATCCTCACTGGATAAGCACCATGCCCCAGTTTGAGCACTTTTGTGACTTTAAAGGATTCTAGGAAAATAATGCCAGGTTATTGTGTAAACACAGAAATTGGCACATTCTCTGGTGGAGAGAGAAAATGCACGGATGTCAAAGTCCAGGGCAGCTGGTTTGCTAGGTTAAATAATTGCTGCTCAGCAGCTCCTAAAAGACACCTTCACTTATTCTGAACCTCTGCCGCTCCTGACCTTCAGGCCCCTCAGCCTCTTGCCCCCTGTAAGCCTCTGGATCTCAACTCCTTCCAGCCTTCTGCCAGATAATGGGATGCTTCCTCAGGGCTGCCCTGGTGCGCTCATCCCACGACAAGGGCATCGTGAAATGAGGTCTGCTGCCAGGCTGCTTGCACCTGCTCTCAACAGAAATGAGAGCAGATGGAAACTTCTCATCTTCTGGGCCAACCAGTGTTCATGCATTTTTACCAGGAGCAGGGCAAGGGACCGGCCTCAGATGTGTGGGAGAAAAGGGAGCACAGAATTGTTTGGTGGCAAAGATGTGCGCTGTATTATGTATTTGCTGAGTTCAAACATAGCTAGTTATGAGGAGGAGAAGGAGGAAGGAGTAGAGATTTTCTTCTCTCTTGGGTCTGTGAGTCAGCATCGAATGTGTCAAGACATCTGTCTTCCTGAAAAGCAGTCTTCTCTCGACTTCCACGTGCTGCTCTGCCTATAGCCTACAGCTCCATTTCTCGATTCCTCATTAGAGCACAGCAAAATTTGTCAGAAGTTGGGTTCTCTAATTTCTTTCATCCCATTCTCTTTTAATCCCACTTAAATGAGGTTTTGGAGTGTTTTTGTTGGTGTTGTTTTGGTACCAAGGGTTGGACTCAGGGGTGCTTAACCACTGAGCCACATCCCCAGCCCTTTTTAAAATATATATACATATTTTATTAGGGATAGGGTCTCACCAAGTTGCTTGGGGCCTCACTAAGTTGCTGAGGCTGGCTTTGAACTTGAGATCCTCCTGCCTCAGCCTCCTGAGCCCCTGGGATTACAGGCATTCACCACTGCTCCCAGCCTTAAATTAGGTTTTTAACACCCTTCTCTCCATTGAAATGACTCTCATCAAAGGCGGAGAACAGGGCATGGTCAAGTTGTAGCAAAGAGATGAGTATGGCTGGAGAAGAGGAAGTAAAGGGAGAGGAGTAGAAAGTAAAGTCCGAGGGGTAGCAGGAGCCAAATCAGAGAGGGCCTGGAAAACCACTGGAGGCTGTTGAGTGTCACCATAAATCAAATAGGGATATTTTGAACAGGGAGGTTAAGTGGCAAATCCACAATCACAAAATGAGTTAGTGTGAATTTGAACTTGGGTTTTTCTGACTGCAGGGTCCCTGCTGTGAGACTCATCCCTGAACTAGCTGTATGACCTTGGGTGGGCTACTTAGTATATCTGACCCTGAGTTTTCTCATCTGTGACATGGGGTGGTTGATTCCCACCTTCTAGACACAGTGACTTCCACACATCAGGAAGGTTGGCAGTGTGTCAGTGCAGAAGAGCCATGAGAACAGATTTCCTGCCAGTGGCTCAGCAGTCCCTGGCTCAGCAGTCCCTGACGTAGAGTGCATGCTCAGAAAACATTCTGTTGTCTGGGAGTCCTTGAACCCCCATGGGGACTTCCATTCTCACAGCTTCAGAGTGAAGGGGATGAGAGGATGAGGGGGCACCCGCCATTCTGAGCTCTTTCTCCACCTTTCTAGGCCTGGCGCCGAGGAGCACTTAACCAAGAATTCCTGGATGTGTGGCTGGATGAGCCCCGCCTCCCCCATGGCTCAGAAGGTCACGGTAGGCTCCGCTACTGTCCCCTGTTGCATTTCAGTGGCTGGCCCAGGGACAGGGCTCCAGCCACTGCTGCTCTTACCTGCCATGCCACCTGCCAGCCACACAGCACAGGGACTGGGACCTGCACAGGCCTCGGGTGTGATCCACTCACTCAGGAACACGTAGGGGATAAAGTAGAGACAATAGCCGGGGATATCCCTCAGCAGCATGGCACTGGCCCCCCGGTACAGCCCCGCCAGGCCCTCAGTCCTCACGATGGTCGCGATGCAGTGCACCGGTCCCTGGTAGGCTGGCTGCTCCCCAAGAGCTGCTGCCCTGGACTTCACACTGAGGTTGGCTACAGAGACAGGGAGAGAAGATGGCATGTGACCCAGGGGTGAGAAACTGGCCATCCCTGGTACTGGAGCCAGTGCAGCCCATGACAGTTCTACTCACGTGGCCCTTGGGGTTTTACAAAACCTTCCGGCCTTCTTGGCAGCTCACAAAAGAATTTGGAAAACCCAACAAGGAGCCCCTGCCAACCTGCACAGTTGGATTGCAGACAATTCCAGGCAGGTGATAAAGTGCAAGCTGCCTTAGGATTCCCAGGGCCTTCTGGTCAACTCTCACTGTAGTATCTTTCTAAGCAGATGTGACTGCAGAGTGCCTAGGATCAATGACAAGTAGACACACCAAGCTCTCTCTTGAAGCAGAGCCTAGAGAATCTAATGTGCTGTATGTCTCTCTCTCTCTCTCTCTCTCTCTCTCTCTCTCTCTCTCTCTTGTGTGTGTGTTTGTGTCTGTGTATGCATACATGTCTGATGCCCAATGTAGCACCAAAGTAAATGAGATTTGGAGCAGTGTCCTGTCTGCAAATCCTAGCTCCACCACGTACAAACTTTTGATCTGGACAAGTCAGCATTTTCAGCCTGTTTCCTTATCTTTAAAACAGGGACAGGCTGTTGTGAGTTAAATGAGATAAACATGTAAAGTGCTGGGCCTGGTGGTTAGCATATTGTCGGCTCCATAAGTGTCCAGAGATTGTGATACTGACAGCGAGGCGTCTGGTGTGATCAGTTGCAGGACCCCATGGCTGCAGGGCTGGGCATGTTCACTCTGACTCACTCAGCTCTGGCCAGGCTGTGCCCTTAAACAGTTTAGGGCAACACTGGAGCCCTTGGACCTTCAAAGTCCATGGCTCCAATGTAGTGGCTCCTTTTTGGCCTCTGTGCTGGCAGATGTTGGCTTATGCTGCTGGCTTCTTCTAAGGTTTATAGAGCCAGCAGAAAAAAATTTCCTTCCTACTTAGTCCTCAGGGTCACTTTTTACCTGCCTCCCTGAGGTTCATCTTGTTCCCTGCTTCAAACCTTTTAGCACAGCTTTGGCTCATGCTCAGGAGACCTTCCAGTCCTGAGAAGACAGAGTGACCTTTCTCAAGAAACTAACACAACATGAATGAAGTCTGCCCATGATCATGACACTACTTTGCTACCTGGGTTTAATTCCCTGTATACCATGTTCCAATCTGGTTTCGTACATGCCTCAGGATCAAACATTTGGCTTCATGACTCCACAGTCCCCACTGAAGATTTGGGGTTAAAGGACAACCTGGATTTTCCCAGAAGTCTGTGAGGTCAGAGGGAGGTTTTTATTTGCCTGCAAAGTGTGCTTGAACACAGTCAACCCAGATTTCCATCCGTGTGTGGAGAAGTGAGTGACTCCCTGACATCCACACAATGTGGACAGGACACTGAGCCTCACTCACCTCCTCCACTGTGTGTCCCATAGGAGGTGATCAGGAGTAAAGTGCACTCAGGAGGGCACAAGTTTCTTTGAGCAAGATCAGACAATGTGGCCATTGAAAGCCCACTGAGAGGTCTTTGGACATCCCTTTCTTTTCCAAACCCTGATGATATTGCCTGGGCCATTCTGGGAAGTTTGCCCATGACACAGAATAGATGTCACTCTATGAACTTTGGCCAGGCCACTTTCATCTCCAGGTAACACTGACCTGACCAGGAGTCAAGGTTTTCATGAATCAACCATGGAAATAATGTGGCTGGCCCTCAGGAGTTACTGATTAAAAGACGACAGCATGCAAATAACAATTGGCTTGTTTGGAGGCACAGATACCGAAAAAACGCTTGCCAAATCACCAACTGGCTTTGTCAACAAAAATCTGTATTCTATTCCTTTACTCTCCAGGGTAAACAATAAATTCTCTTGTATTCTTCTAAGTTTGCAACATAAAAAAATCTAGGATTTTCATTACAGATAGGTGTTCTAGAATGTCAAATAACTTTTTCTGTGCCAACTGACGTAGTCAAATGTTTTTTTTTCTTCTTTTTAATGTGAAGATGATGAATTACAGATTGATTTTTCAAATGTTAAATTGATCCTGCATTTCCAATACAAACTGCTTATAGTCATGATATATTATCTTTTTCATAAATTAGGAATAAGAGAACTTTCTCAACCTGATAAAAGGCATCTGGAGAATTTGCCGCTTACATTAATACTCAAGCATGAAGACTGAATATTATATCTCCTAAGTTCTGGAGCAAAGTAGTGGTATCCATTCCTATCATTTGTATTTAACACTGAATCTGAGGTCCCAGTCAGTGCAGTAAGGGGGTTGAGGAGGGACGGAGCATACAAGTTGGAAAAAAAAAGAAGCAAAACTGTTTCTATTTTCATCCTAAGGAACTTATAGAATAAAAGAATTACATAGCATGCTTAGTAAGATTATATTAGCAGTTGATATAGAAAACTAATTGCATTTTATGTATTAGGCAACCAGTTAAATTTATAAAACAATGCTTTTTCTAATATCAAAAATCTGAAATATTTAGAAATTTAATAAAGTATTTGCAAGGCATTATGAAAACTGTAAAATATTAAGAGAATTAATGAAGGCCTTAAATAAACTGAGATATATACCATGTTCTTTGATTATTAAGAAACTAGTTTTCCTCATATCTATAGATTGAATGCACTTCCAATAAAAATCTAGCAATCTTTCTTATTAAAAAAATCTAGGATTTATTGCTTGAGAATTACCCACTTATGACTATTAAAGCAACATAATTTTCATAGTGACTACCCTAGTGATTATCATCATCAGGAGGCTGATACAGCTCTGTATTGACTCAAGTTTGTATTGTTGTGTCAGTTAGCTCTCCATCACTATAATAAAATGACTGAGGCATTTGATTTATGAAGAGAAAAAGGTTATTACAGTTCATGGTTTCAGAGGTTCCTTTCCTTGGTTGGTTGGCTCATTGTTTTGGGTCTGTGGCGAGACAGCACATCATGGTGGGAGTGCATGATAGAGGAAAAGTGCCCACCTCATCCGCCAGGAAGCAAAAGAGAATAAGGAAGGGTTAGAGTCCCACTATTCCCTTTGAGGGCATGCTCCCCTGCAATGACCTAAGTACCTCCCTAGGCCCCACCTCTCAATAGCACCACTGTGGGGATCAAGCCTTTAACACATGGGCCCTTTGGGGGACACTCATCCAAGCCACAGCAACCATATGGCTTTAGAGCTCCTTTCAGCTCACTCATGCTCCCCAAGCGTGGGTAGGTGTGGCTTTCAGGAGTGACTGATTGAAGGACAGGTCCGTGGTAAAGTCCTCCTTGTTTGGAGACACAGATGTTGGAAAAACACATGTCCTGAACTTGCTTTGTCACCCAAACCCAACAAGGACAAAACATCCTTTTTTTTTCCTTTTGTTCTCAAGGTAAGCAATAAGGAAATTCTTTTGTATACACACACATATATTTTTCACACATATACACAGTTTTCCTTTGTAAACTATTTCAGGGTGAGTTACATACATCATGGCTCTTCACCCCTAAATACTTCCGAATGCATTTCTTGAGACTAGGGATACCGTCTTATGAAACCATAGCAGAGTTGTCAGTTTAAAACATCTAAACTGATAATAGTTAAATCTACTCTCTAATAATGTTTTTCTTTATAGCATTTTCTCCCTTGATCTGAAACATTTTCATGGTCTTTATTTTTTAATGCAACTGACGTTTTTTAAGAAGATACCACTTTACTTCCATAAAAGAGCATTTCCTTATGAGCATATTGAAGTATACTATCCTTGGCTAGGTGTCTTTCCCATTCATAAGTCTTACCTTTTTTTCCATGAAGAGCAATCATTCTCCTGAGCTTGTGACCTTCTATCCTTGTTTTATTTGTTTGCTTTTAGTGTTATTCATTCATTCATTGGGTTGGGGATCAACCCCAGGGCCTTGTGTATGCTAGACAAGCATTCTACCATTGAGCCACACCCCCAACCCACAGTTTTTCAGTTGAGGTCTAATTTGTATTCAGTCTTAAAAGATGTAGCTCTTAAGTGCATGGTTGCTGAGTTCTGATGAGTCCTGACAGCTGTGTGCACATGTATGACCCGAAAATCACTTCCTACACTTGAAACAAACTATTTTGGTCACAGCTCACTTAGTAACAGCTAAGATTCCACAGCCGATCACCCTCTCCTGATTCTCAGGGTGAAAGAACTCTGTGATACTCAGGAGCTGACACTCACCCAGAAGAAAATCTCTGAGGAAGCAGTTTTTACTGTCCATCTACACTGGCAATAGTGGTAGATGACTCATAGTGAGATCTCAAATCACAACTTCATCAAAGTTAGTCATCATTATTTTATGCCCAAATAAAAATGCATGGCGTGGCTGAGGCTGTAGCTCAGTGGTAAACACTTGCCTAGCACGTGTGGGCACTGGGTTCAATCCTTAGCACCACATAAAAATAAACAAATAAAATAAAGCATGCTGTCCATCTACAACTAAAAAAAAATTTTAAATGCATTGCAACCATATCATTGGTTAGGTTCAAGGTCACAGACTAAAATAATAATGAATTTACACTAATTCTTCTTTTTAATTCAGTAGCAATAGTTGGAGCAATAAATATCCTTGACCAGATCAAGCTATCACCTCTGAAGAATGAACAAGAGAGTATTCTTCTAGAAAGCAGCAGTATTTCCCAGGTGCTCCATGGTCTGGAAGGTGTGGCCCAGGACCCTTGGCAGGTAACCGCAGGAAAGGGCTGAATCAGAGATTTGCTAACTCAATTAAAATAAAATTGTGGGATGAAGATGGCGGCCAAGGGAGTACAGCACACCAGTACGCTGCGCCACTGTGTGGGAGAAACACGAGGTGAAATGGCTGAAGGCTACCTTGGTGGGAATCCCCAGTGAAATTGAAGTGCTCCAGAATCTAGAGGTCAAAATTCCAGCGCGCGGGATTCGGCTGCAGGGGCTTGGTCGCGGGCGATTTCTCCGAAGGGAGCGAAGCAGTACTTGGTCGGCGGACCGCCCCGTGGATGGAGTCTGGGACGCGCCCGAGTTAATTAGCCGCGAGTTACCAGAGAGGGATTACAGCGAAGCGGATTCTGCAGGCTCCTGCCAGTGGCACACTGGCCGCGCTGAGTGCTGAATTCCAGCTTTGAAATACAGGAGAGAATCGGTCCAGTTCGTTTCCCGACACCGGTCGGAACATGCAGGAGAACTGCAGCCGCCATCATGGAGAGCTGATGCAATCATCCCTGTTTTCTACTGATCTCAGCCCATTCAACTACAGAACAGGTGATTCCAGGCTGGTATTTGCCTGCGTCGCGCAGACAGATCGCTCAGGCTCGGGATTGGAAACTCTGAGGAGAATACTCTTCAGGCCTCACCCCTGGCAAGGCGGGCGCCGGGCTTTGAGCGGCCAGATTCTAGTTCCCCGGGTTGCTTTGGCCCAGGGCGGGAGATCCTTCTTGGCCCGGGGCTACGGAACCCGAGGCGACTGTGTCTTTGACCCTGCCCCTGGCTGAGCGTACACTGAGCTGGGAGAGGTTGGAGCTGCCAGGCCCGGGCGGGGGCCGCCTGGGCCTGAGGCTGGGGTACCTCTGTGGACCCTGCTCCGAGCAGAGTGTGGCAGGGATCGGAGAGGCTGTGTTCTGGCTCTCGTGGCTGCTTGAGCCCAGGGCCGCGGAGCCTGCGGGGACCGCGAGCTGAGGCCAGCCACAAGTGAAACTTGCGACGAGGGGCAGCGGGTCTCTGTCTCCTGGAACAGTTTTGACCCGGAGCTGGAGAGCCCGCGGGAAGTGCGTCTTAGACTCTGCTCCAAGGGGAGCGTGCACCGAGCAGGGAGAGTCTGGTGCGGCCAGGCCTGGGCACCGAGCAGGGAGAGTCTGGTGCGGCCAGGCTTGGGCTCCCGGGGCGGCTCTGGCCTGGGTTTGGGGAACCCGCGGCGGTTGCCCTGAGGAGCCTGCTCCTAGTAGAAAGTGGCGGGGATCGGAGAGACCGGCTCCTGGCTCCCGAAGCGGCTCTGGCTCAGGGTTGGGGATCCTACAGGGACTGCTTCTTGGTCCGGGTCCTGCTGGGTACTGCGGGGGCCTGGAGGGCAGAGTGGAGCTGCCTCCTGTGCCCAGAGCAGGCTAAGGGTCCCGCCGGTGTGGTATCGCGACACCCCAACTGCAGCTGGGGCCGAGGAGAGTAGCCGCCCACGCCTGGAACAGGACCAGAGACCCGACGGCAGGGTAGCCAAGTCAACCCACTTGGAGTAGAGGCCGTGAAGAGCTGCCGTCTGACCCTGCAAGGTAGGCAGTCCTGCGTCCCACTGGCAGGACAGGCTCGGCAGCCGGCCAGTGTAGTGGACGAGTAGCATCGAGGCAGTCACGTCACACTGGTTGGAGTGGGGGTTGAACAGAGCCGCCGCCAGCATCCGGAAGGAGCCCAGAGACCCGTTGGAGAGGCAGTTAGGTACCCCCACTGGGAGTGGGGGTTGAGCAGAACTGCAGCCCAGGCCCACAGGGTGGGCAGATCTGAGACCCACCGGCGGAACAGGCTTGGAGGCCGACCAGCGTGGTAGACACGTCACATCAATTGGAGTAGGGGTGGAGAAGAGCTGCTGCCCACGTCCGGATCAGGACCAACGATCCGAGGACGTGGTAGGAACGTCACCGCAATTGGAGTGGGGGCAGAGTAGAGCAGCCACCCATGCCCGCAGGGCGGGCAGACCTACGACCAACCAGCGTAGTATATAGATCACCCTGATTAGAGGAGGATCACAGCCACTACCTGCCCTACAAGAGAGATATCCCAAATATACAAGAGCAACAAAAATAAACAGGGGGAAAAATTTCAAAAACACAACAGTTTCACGAAGCAGAAAGAAACGCAAGCAACATGAAAAGACAAGGAAAGAAAGGACCACAAGCAATGCAGGTCAACTCAACCCTAGAAGAGGTAATAGCTGCAACAGATGGAATGTCAGATAAAGAGTTCAGGATATACATGCTTCAGATGATCTGGACTCTCAAGGAAGACATGAGACAGCAAAATCAGACAATGAAAGATCACATTGACAAGGAACTACAGAAACAAATCCAGGAAGTAAAAGATCAATTTCACAGGGAGCTAGAAGTAATAAAGAACAAACAAATAGAAATCCTAGAAATGCAGGAAGCAATAAACCAACTTAAAACCTCAATTGACAATACTACCAGCAGAATAGATCACTTAGAAGATAGAACATCAGACAATGAAGACAAAGTATTTCAACTTGAGAAGAACATAGACAGTTCAGCAAGACTGCTAAGAAACCATGAGCAGAACATCCAAGAGATATGGGATAACATTAAAAGGCCAAACTTAAGAGTCATTGGGATACAGGAGGGCACAGAGCTCCAAACCAGAGGAATGAACAATCTATTCAATGAAATAATACGAGAAAACTTCCCAGACTTGAAGAATGAAACAGAATCCCATATCCTAGAAGCCTACAGGACGCCAAAAGTGCAAAATCATAAGAGATCCACACCTAGACACATTATAATGAAGATGCCCAACATACAGAATAAGGAGAGAATTTTAAAAGCTACAAGAGAAAGAAAGCAGATTACATTTAGGGGCAAACCAATCAGGATAACAGCTGATCTCTCAACACAGACTCTGAAAGCTAGAAGATCCTGGAATAACATATTTCAAACACTGAAAGAAAATGGGCTCCAACCAAGAATCGTGTATCCGGCGAAATTAAGCTTCAGGATGGAAGATGAAATTAAAACCTTTCACGATAAACAAAAGTTAAAAGAATTCGCAGCTAGAAAACCATCTCTTCAAAAAATCCTTGGCAAAACATTACAGGAAGAGGAAACTGAAAATAACATTGAAAACCATCAGTGGGAGATAGGACAGTAAAGGGGGGAAAGTAACCAAAGAGGAAAACTAATCAGGTTTAGTAACATAAATAAACAAATATGACTGGAGGAACAAACCTAATCTCAATAATAACCCTAAATGTTAATGGCTTAAACTCACCAATTAAGAGACACAGGCTAGTCGAATGGATCACAAAACAAGATCCAACAATATGTTGCCTACAGGAGACGCATTTGATAGGAAAAGATATACATAGACTGAAGGTGAAAGGCTGGGAAAAATCATTCCACTCATATGGACTGCGGAAACAAGCAGGAGTGTCCATACTCATATCAAACAAAATAGATTTCAAGCCAAAATTAATCAAAAAGGATAAAGAGGGACACTGCATACTGCTCAAGGGAACCATACACCAACAAGACATAACAATCATAAATATATATGCCCCAAACAATGGTGCACCTACGTTCATCAAGCAAACTCTTCTCAAGTACAAGAGTCTAATAGACCACCATACAATAATCATGGGAGACTTCAACACACCTCTCTCACCACTGGACAGATCTTCCAAACAAAAGTTAAATAAGGAAACTATAGAACTCAACAACACAATTAACAACCTAGACTTAATTGACATATATAGAATATACCACCCAACATCAAGTAGTTACACATTTTTCTCAGCAGCACATGGATCCTTCACAAAAATAGATCATATATTATGTCACAGGGCAACTCTTAGACAATATAAAGGAGTAGAAATAATACCATGCATCCTATCTGATCATAATGGAATGAAACTGAAAATCAACGATAAAAGAAGGAAGGAAAAATCATGCACAATGTGGAGAATGAACAATAGGTTACTGAATGACCAATGGGTCATAGAAGACATCAAGGAGGAAATTAAAAAATTCTTAGAGATAAATGAAAACACTGACACAACATATCGGAATCTATGGGACACATTGAAAGCAGTTTTAAGAGGAAAATTCATTGCTTGGAGTTCATTCCTTAAAAAAAGAAAAAACCAACAAATAAATGATCTCATACTTCATGTCAAAATCCTAGAAAAAGAAGAGCAAAATAACAGCAAAAGAAGTAGAAGGCAAGAAATAATTAAAATCAGAGCTGAAATTAATGAAATTGAAACAAAAGAAACAATTGAAAAAATTGACAAAACCAAAAGTTGGTTCTTTGAAAAAATAAATAAAATTGACAGACCCTTAGCCATGCTAACGAAGAGAAGAAGAGAGAGAACCCAAATTACTAGCATACGGGATGAAAAAGGCAATATCACAACAGACACTTCAGAAATACAGAAGATAATCAGAAATTACTTTGAATCCTTATACTCCAATAAAATAGAAGATAGTGAAGGCATCGATAAATTTCTTAAGTCATATGATCTGCCCAGATTAAGTCAGGAAGATATAGACAACCTAAACAGACCAATAACAATAGAGGAAATAGAAGAAACCATCAAAAGACTACCAACTAAGAAAAGCCCAGGACCGGATGGGTATACAGCAGAATTTTACAAAACCTTTAAAGAGGAACTAACACCAATACTTTTCAAGTTATTTCAGGAAATAGAAAAAGAGGGAGAACTTCCAAATACATTCTACGAGGCCAACATCACCCTGATTCCTAAACCAGACAAAGACACTTCAAAGAAAGAAAACTACAGACCAATATCTCTAATGAACCTAGATGCAAAAATCCTCAATAAAATTCTGGCGAATCGGATTCAAAAACATATCAAAAAAATTATACACCATGATCAAGTAGGATTCATCCCTGGGATGCAAGGCTGGTTCAATATACGGAAATCAATAAATGTTATTCACCACATCAATAGACTTAAAAATAAGAACCATATGATCATCTCGATAGATGCAGAAAAGGCATTCGACAAAGTACAGCATCCCTTTATGTTCAAAACTCTAGAAAAATTAGGGATAACAGGATCATACCTCAACATTGTTAAAGCAATCTATGATAAGCCACAGGCCAGCATCATCCTTAATGGAGAAAAATTGAAGGCATTCCCTCTAAGATCTGGTACAAGACAGGGATGCCCTCTCTCACCACTTCTGTTCAACATAGTCCTCGAAACACTGGCCAGAGCAATTAGACGAAAGAAATTAAAGGCATAAAAATAGGAAAAGAAGAACTTAAACTATCACTATTTGCAGACGATATGATTCTATACCTAACAGACCCAAAAGGGTCTACAAAGAAACTATTAGAGTTAATAAATGAATTCAGCAAAGTGGCGGGATATAAAATCAACACGCATAAATCAAATGCATTCCTGTATATCAGCGACAAATCCTCTGAAACAGAAATGAGGACAACTACTCCATTCACAATATCCCCCCCAAAAATAAAATACCTGGGAATCAATCTAACAAAAGAGGTGAAAGACCTATACAATGAAAACTACAGAACCCTAAAAAGAGACATAGAAGAAGACCTCAGAAGATGGAAAAATATACCCTGCTCATGGATAGGCAGAACTAACATCATCAAAATGGCGATATTACCAAAAGTTCTCTATAAGTTCAATGCTATCCCAATCAAAATCCCAATAGCATTTCTTGTAGAAATAGATAAAACAATCAGGAAATTCATATGGAATAATAAAAGACCCAGAATAGCAAAAACAATGCTAAGCAGGAAGTGTGAATCAGGCGGTATAGCGATACCAGACTTCAAACTATACTACAGAGCAATAGTAACAAAAACAGCATGGTACTGGTACCAAAACAGGCGAGTGGACCAATGGTACAGAATAGAAGACACAGTAACCAATCCGCAAAACTACAACTATCTTATATTTGATAAAGGGGCTAAAAGCATGCAATGGAGGAAGGATAGCATCTTCAACAAATGGTGCTGGGAAAACTGGAAATCCATTTGCATCAAAATGAAACTGAATCCCTTTCTCTCGCCATGCACAAAAGTTAACTCAAAATGGATCAAGGAGCTCGATATTAAATCAGAGACACGGCGTCTGATAGAAGAAAAAGTCGGCTATGATCTACATACTGTGGGGTCAGGCCCCAAATTCCTCAATAGGACACCCATAGCGCAAGAGTTAACAACCAGAATCAACAAATGGGACTTACTCAAACTAAGAAGTTTTCTCTCAACAAAAGAAACAATAAGAGCGATAAACAGGGAGCCTACATCCTGGGAACAAATCTTTACCCCACATACTTCAGATAGAGCCCTAATATCCAGAGTATACAAAGAACTCAAAAAATTAGATAATAAGATAACAAATAACCCAATCAACAAATGGGCCAAGGACCTGAACAGACACTTCTCAGAGGAGGACATACAATCAATCAACAAGTACATGAAAAAATGCTCACCATCTCTAGCAGTCAGAGAAATGCAAATCAAAACCACCCTAAGATACCATCTCACTCCAGTAAGATTGGCAGCCATTAAGAAATCCAACAACAACAAGTGCTGGCGAGGATGCGGGGAAATGGGTACACTTGTTCATTGTTGGTGGGACTGCAAAATGGTGCAGCCAATTTGGAAAGCAGTATGGAGATTTCTTGGAAAGTTGGGAATGGAACCACCATTTGACCCAGCTATTCCCCTCCTCGGTCTATTCCCTAAAGACCTAACAAGAGCATGCTACAGGGACACTGCTATATCGATGTTCATAGCAGCACAATTCACGATAGCAAGATTGTGGAACCAACCTAGAAGCCCTTCAATAGATGAATGGATTAAAAAAATGTGGCGTTTATACACAATGGAGTATTACTCTGCAATGAGAAATGACAAAATCATAGAATTTGGAGGGAAATGGATGGCATTAGAGCAGATTATGCTAAGTGAAGCTAGCCAATCCTTAAAAAACAAATGTCAAATGTCTTCTTTGATATAAGGGGAGTAACCAAGGACAGGGTAGAGACGAAGAGCTGGAGAAGAAGAATAACATTAAACAGGGATGATAGGCGGGAGGGAAAGTGAGAGTTAAGGGAAATTGCATGGAACTGGAAGGTGAGCCTCAGGGTTATACACAATTACATATAAGAGGAAAGGAGGAGTAGGAGAAAAATTATATAAGTGGAAGAAACGATTTATAGTAGAGGGGATGGAGAGAGAGTAGGGGAGGGGAGGGGAGGGGAGGGGTGAGGGGACAGTGGAGAATGGGATAGACAGCAGAATACATCAGTCACTAGAAAGGCAATTTGTAAATCAATGGAAATGTAACTGATGTGACACAGCAATCTGTATACGGGGTAAAAATGGGAGTTCATAACCCACTTGAATCAATCTGTGAAATATGGTATAATAAGAACTATGTAATGTTTTGAACAACCAACAATAAAATAATTAAAAAAAATAAAATAAAATAAAATTGTGGACCAATTTTAGTTTGGAAAATTTTTAGAAGGTAGCTCTTGGAAATGTGCACAACAAAAGTCTCTGGACTTGCATATCAGTTGTCCAAGGACCCCAGGGAAGGTCACAGGATGCTAGAAGCTCACATGGACCACTGTCTCCAACCTCTTCCTCAGGGCTTGGTTTCAGGGCACATGTGTGTGTGAAAGGACTGACATAAAGTTTATTTTCTTCTAAAGTAAAGGTACTTCATTTCTCTATCTAGAAATTTTTATTCTGTAATGATGGAAATATAAATCAAAGTTTGGTCATATCTCATGAGTGCTTTGCCACTGAGACCATTTTTTTTATAGCCTTCTCTAAATCAAAGGCACATTATCTTTTTCTGTGACAGGAATGAATTATATACCTCAGAAACTCAGGAGGCCTGGGATTCTTTTTTTTTTTCCCAAATTCAACTAGGACTAGCTTACACCCAACACCAAAACTGGCAGGACGGTTAAAGTCAGTGGAATTGGCTCCCACCTGCTCCTCACCTCCACGAGGAGTGAAGAAGCCCACACGTTGCTAAAAGAAGCCCCCTGCAGGCCCCTGCCTCATCGGCTCGTCCCTGCCACTGCTCCTTTGACCACATGTCATGGCCATCTGGCTTCATTGCTCACTGGCCTGGCTGGGCCAGAAGGTCCCTGGAGGCACGTGCCCCTGTAGGTAATTTTGCCTTTTGGTGGGGGGGATCCGACTTTGATGCTGCTGGGTTCTGAGCATATGTATTTTTTTACCCTTCCTGGGGCAGCAAACTTCCTGGTGACAGGAATCATACACTATGGCCTGTCAAAGAGACCCAGGGCCTGAGTCCCTATGCACCTTGGCATCTGATCTGGGTCGGTTCCAGCACTGAGGCCTCCCTCCCAAAGCATTGCACGCTCAGTATTTAGCAAAGGTCCACCCTATCTGATGCTTGGGCCAGAGGCTTGAGATACTCAAAGGAACTCCAAAGTCATGGTCCCACCTACAGCACTGGTCTAAGAGGCTACAGGCACCCAGTGATGCAGTGGTTTGGACTCCAACACAAAGCTAGCCATCATCACCTCCTTGGTTTGGGTTTGGTTTAGAGCTGAGCAGCCCAGTGTGTGGAGAGTGGTGATTTGGATCATGGTCTCTGATTGCCTCGTGGATGCATTGCACTGGGAACTTCCTGTGCAAAGGTGAAGGTCAAGATGACCCAGCTGCTCTGGTGATGCTGGCCCGAGGAGGCTCCAGGCAAAGCAGCAGAGCTGTATCAGTCAGTCGGGACCTTGAGCTCAGGCACCAACCCTCAGGGATTGAGAATTCTGATCCTAACAAGATGACCCTAATATTTCACCAGTCCCGCATCCTTCAGATGGCCTGTTTTATTGAACCATTCCCACAAATAACCTTTTGATGAAACCTATATTAAAAACATGCTGAGCTAGCTCTGGGTCACGGCTCCTCCACCAGAGGTCAGGGCTCCCCTGGCCCCAGCTTTTTCTCTAAGTGTGTCTGTCTTTTCTTCACCCCACACCCCCAACCCATCACTAGTGTTTTCCTGAATTAATGGCCACAGCACCGGTGGACCCCTTGCATCACTGTCCCAGGACATAACCAGCTGGGAAACTCTCCTTTAGTGCCTGTTCTAAGAGTCCAGCCATTTTCTTAGGACCTGAATGGTCTGAGATAGGCAGATGCTGTAACAGAAAGAGTCCTGCGTTAGAGGCTGACCGGGATTCCCGTTCCTGCTCAGTTGCTATTGTTGCCCAACCCTCTGCAGGGGACTCCACCTCATTGGGTCTTTGCTTCCTTATCTATAAAAGTAGGGTCAAGGAGTGGCCTGTCCATCTTCTTGGCTTTTGTGATCATCCAAAGAGAATTTTGGCAAATGGCACTTTACTAAAACCTGTGTTGTTCAAGTGCATTTATTCAAGGCAAATAGTTATCATTCCTGAACAAGGCAAATAGTTATCATTCCTGAGTTTATTAGCCTGTCCTGATATGACTCCGGATCCTGACAGTGCTGGGCCTGCCAACCTTAGGCATCCGTGGCCTGCAGCCAGGTCTGCTGCAGGAGATCACCGGTGCCCACACAGAGCCAAGAATGACCAATACTGGCATCAAGTCCAGAACCCAGGATAATGCTTGCTCTTATCAATTGATTTAAAAAACAAATGATGTGCCATCACTGGGCCACTACACAGTGAGTTTTACAATGGCGTACATTACAGTATAATATACTGTATGTATATGTTACGATGGTAATGTTAAATAATTATTGTATTTACCTTCATTGATCCCTGGTAGCCATGTGGGACTATATTTTGAAATGGACTCAGTCAGAGCTCAAGGACTTGTTCTGAACTGCATGGCTATATGCCTGGCCTCTCCATAAAATCCCTCCCTCCACTCCTGGGCTGCCAGCGTCCCAGCTCTCACTTCCTGTTGCCAGCCTGGAGCCTACATGAGAGGCAAGAAGGCCCAGACTATACAATACTGGGTTATCTCCAGGCTGTGTCTCTTGTCATGCTTCAAGGGTTGCTGCCTTTCCAGAATCTTCCTTCTTTAGAAGTTAAATGGAACAATTCATGTCACCTGAGGGATCTACCATTGGCAGATACTGCCCTGTATTGGGAATGACTTAAGACATCTCTGTTCCTCCTGCAGGGCAGCCTGCCTGGAGAAGAGTGCATTTCTCAGTGGCCACCCATCTTCATGGATGTCATAAAATCATGTTGCCAAAGAGAAAAACCGAGGCACTCGGGACCTCAGAGACATAGCTCATAACTATCTCAGCTGGGTGTCTCTGAGGATTTAGGGAAACCAGAGAAATGGTTTTGCCCCCTTTTGTCCCCATGTAGATCCTTGGGTCAAATGGTTTTGTGTTCTATAACAGATTTAATGATGTCACCTGCTTAGAGCCACCCTCAGCAGGCCCTCTCTGCCACTCATCATTCAGTACAACTTATCTCCTCTTGGTATGTCCAGAAAGGAGGGCCTTCTTCTCCACAAATCCTGGGCACTCTGTTCCCATTCTCCATCCAGGTCATCTTCCATTTGATTCTCCTTCCATTCTGTTCTCCTGATGTCACTCAACTCCCTTCCTCTTGCCCTCAAAGATCTGATTTTTTTTTCTTTTTTTCTCTTTCCTTTTTCTCTCCAAACTTGGAAAAGAGACTTCCTCCTCTGCCCCTTTGTCTCTGTACCCTGCTTTAGCAATTGTCCCCTCTTTACCTACCCCACTCCCCATACTTCAGTGATACCAGCATCTCAGGGCTCTGTTCCTAGGGGCCACGGTGTTGCGTGGCCTGGGATCAATCCCTGCCACACCTTCGAACAGCCAGGTAGGCATCAACTAGTCGCACAACCCAAGCCTCCATGTCCCCACCCATAAAATAAAGGTACGGATTGCGCCTATTTCAGAGTTACTGCGGGGTTTTCATAACGGAACGTGCATTAGCACAGAGTACAGGCTCAATGATGAGTGAGCTCACGTTAGAGTCGTTGTTACTCTAATTCCTCTGAAATCCTTTCCCAAGACTTCTCGTCATGGCCATCTTCCCCAGCAGCTCATTTGGCATTGGCATCTGACGCCATGACTTCAACTGTCAGTTCTAGGCCTAGCACAACTCTGCCCGCCTGCAGCCTGACACTTGCAGCTGCAATCCCGCAGGCACCTCACCCAACACAAACTCAGCCAGACCATCGTGTTCCTCCAGCCAGGCTGCAAAACATCAGCATCAACAATAAACATTTTCTGATCACGACTCCAGGCTCAGCACTTTCATACACACGTCATCGGCCACCGAATTCCCTGTGGGGAAGACCTCCTGTCCTGATCGTTGCCCGATTTTGAAATCCTGGGTCAATTTTGACCTGCTCCTCTCCTGCGGGTTCCTCGTGCTTGACTTGTTTGTTTTACACCATGCAGGCCTTTGATCAGCTGCCACGCTACTCCATGTCCCTGGCCCTGGGCTGGGGCAGCACCTCCATGCCCACCTCCGCCCACCTCTGCTATTCCCACCACCCTCCCCCACCTTCTGAAGGCCAGATCCATCTTCCTGCAGTGCAGCTCCGGGTCGGTCATTCTGGTGTCCTAGGTGTATCTGCTGCCATGCAATCTCAGCCCATCCTTGGCTAAGAAACCCAAGCTCTTCCCAGCTCTCTCCATATCCCCTCCACATCCCGTACCCTCTCTCATCATGCATTTTCCTGCCAGTGAAATCATGCTCTACACTGCTGCCCAATATGAAAGACCCTTCGCCCTGGAATCCCACCTCTAAATCCTTCCTAGCACTTGAAAATCTCAACCATAGCTGTTTCCTTTCTGGTTCCTTCCTGATCTGTAGAATCCAAGTTTAGGGTTCCAGAGCCTTCCGGGGGGCCCTTTTTCATTTCTATACACATCTGGTTCCCCACTGGACTAGGGGCTCCCTCAGGCAGGGCTGTGCACCCAGCACCTCTGCTTTACCCACCCCACCTGGCTCAGCACAGGAGCTCAGCAAGTGCTCATGAATGAAGGATTCTAAGAGCGAATTCCAACAGGTGTGTCACACAGCCCCTTGCCTCCTGCTGGGCCTGGGGAAGTCCTCAGGACAGTCAGCAAGTAGTTAAAACTGAGTCCTCTGATCCTCTGAGATCTGGCCTCCTGTTTTGTGAGGGTCTTGTGACCTGCATTTTAATTAGGACTCTAATGAAAACGAGAGTGAATGTCACTGGCCATCAGCCCTAAGGGTGGGACTTGGCCTGGACAGCAAGAAACTGCAGGCCCCAGGACCCAGACCCAACTTTTAGCTTAGGCCCAGCGGAGCACCTAGTTAGGCTCACATCCCGCAGAAGGTCATGATAATGTTAAAAGAGAGGGTTTCTGTACTTGTATAGGCATATTCGACTGAACCCAGGTCAGCCCTCACTGCCTACCAAGTGGCAGAAGCCCCAGGAGAATACTCTGGTGAGCTGGAAGAGTTTGCACGAGGATCACTCAACCATCGTTGAGTGTGCAATGGCAGTCAGTGCCAAGTGGAAATTCCCTTTAAATCTCAGCAACTGCTGGTATGATTTGCTAAAGCCCTTCTGAATAACAATTTCACAATCTTAAAAGTGACCACACCCTTCCCATGAAACAAAGAGCCCAAGCATGTAGGGAAATAACCCTCAATGAAGGCAATTCTTTATAAACAAACTTGCTGATCACATCACTGTTTTGGGGAGAAGACAAACTGTAATAAATGTTCACCAGTAGGAAGATTGTTAAATAATACATTTACTGGGCTGGGGTTGTGTCTCAGGGGTAGAGCCCAGCATGTGTGAGGCACTGGGTTCGAGCCTCAGCACCACATAAAAATAAATAAATAAAATAAAGGTATTGTGTCTATCTACAACTAAAAAAAAAAGTGGGGTTTTTTCCCCACATATACACAAAATAATACATTTGCTAATAGTACAGCTAACAGTACAGTTAATTCATGTTTTCAATATGCCAGACATTATGCCAAGATGTTCACATTTGATACATCATCCCCATGCATCCCAGCCAGGAAGCGGCTACGGTGAGTGTGCTTGCTTTGCAGATGAGGAAACTGAGGCTTGGCGATGTTAGGTGAGTCGTCCAGTTTCTAGGCATTGGTGGAGGCAGTATTAGAAGCAGGTGGTTAACTCCAGAAACTCAATTCTTACCATGTGATACTGGCCCTCCAGTATGTGTGTGTGTGTGTGTGTGTGTGTGTGTGTGTGTGTGTATGTGTGTGTGTGAATATTGCACATTGACTTTAAGTTTTACCCATTGATTTTCAGTACTTTTCATAACAAAATATGTTGAGTTCAAAAGGATATAAAATTATCTATAGAGCATGAGTACAACCTCTTGCCATCACTAGCTTGAGTATATAGAATCGGAAAAAGAAGCATATTAACGTGGTGACAGTGTGTATCCACTTCTGGGCTGTATTTGGGAGATAAGCATTTCCTCTCTCTCCTTTTGATGCTCTGTAGTTTGTAAATTTTCAGCAAAATCATGCTCTACACTGCTGCCCCAGTATGAAAGACCCTGGGTCACTACCCGTAGACACCCTGGAAGAAGTCACTAACTCTCTCTTTGCCAGCCCCCAGCCAGATGAACTGGGCTCTCTCCCCAATGTGGCCTCTGGTCTACTTGTCACGTGTCTCCAAGCAGAGAAGCCAAGGCCTTTGGCACCTGGCTTCAGTACTTACTGTCACATCACATGGTCATTATTCTGGACCTGGACTGGCAATTTGGGGGTAAAATCACAAGCCAAGAAAGATTCCACAAGCTGTGCCCAAGGCTGCTGGAAATGCCCTTGACAGCAAAGTCACCACCCAGAGAAGGGTGACCCAGAGCAGAGACCATTTGCTTACAGCTGGCCCCAGCCTCATTCCATTCGATTCACATAGCTTTGGGCTACACTGTGTTCCGTTTGTGTTTATTGTCACTCTTAATTGAATCACCTGACAATTTCCAACTGAAGCGCCTCACAGGATCATCAGAGGCTCCATGATCGTCAGGTGGAGCAGTGACAGCCATGCCCTCGGGTAGATGTGGGCCACAGTCTCCACCACTTGTGACCACCTCCCGGACACCTCATCTGTCACCCTGTGCCTGAGCTGCTGCTGCCTTTCAAACAGCAGAGGGAGGCAAACCATGGAATATGCCCTGTGTTCATGTTTCAATCAAAAGAGGAAATCTGATAGGAGGGCCACGAGTCTTGAGTCTCAACAACAATAGAAGAGGGCAGCTTCCCTGGGTACCTCTGGCTCACTGATGTGACCTCCTTGGTCCTAGCTGGTCTTTGAGTGTTCTACTTCTGGCCGAGAGGGTTCCTGAGAAAGAAGTTCAAGAAGACCACATCCTTCCTCATTTTCTGGAGCGATTCCTGGCCAAAATGACTGCCTCCTATTCCTGTCAGCCTCCTACCCCTTCTCTGTGGCTGACACTGCCAGGCACCTGCAGTCACCAGAGGGCTTGGTGTCCACACAGCCAAGGGACACTTAGAGGGACAAGATGCAGGTGAGGAAGGGGGGGGGGACGCTGCTCTCAGGAGCACAGGAGCCTCATCCCTGAGTCTCTTTCAGCACCTGGATCCCAAACAGCTTTTTGACTTAAGGAGAGGTTTCCTCTCATCAGAGACTAAGGCATTTCTAGAGAAGAGAGGGCAGACAAAACAGCCAGTGTGGGAGCTGACTCTGCTTACCACATTCTTCATCCCTCTACATCTTTGCTTTCACTCCTGGTGACAGACCACATCAGCAAATTTGAAACATTCCTCCAAGGTATAGGCCTTCAATCAAACTAAGTTGACTACTTCAAGTAGATAAAGGTGAGGATCTGCCTGTTCCCTGTCACCCTGGTAACCCTACATACTGAAGGTGACTGTGCACACTGGCTGGTGAGACACATCCTTGGGGCAGCCATGCCTCAGGCCCTCCACCCGTCCCGACAGGGAACATCAGCTTCCTGTTCTGAGCAGGTGTGGGCCCTCTTCTGGACATCACCTGGCAGGGGGCTGGGTATTGAGTCGGGATGTTCCTGAGTGAGTTTTGGGTGCTTCAGTTGTGACACATGGGTTAACCCCAGCCTCTATGAGCGGAGGGGTCATATGGAGGACATTCAGGAGGCTTCCAGGGAGAGGGGACTTATCCAGAGAGGGACCTCAGGTCCAGCACTTCCTCCACACAGAAAGGGAGACAGAGGCCCAGGAAGGGTTTTATCCTGCCTGGGGAGACTGAAAATTAGTGGAAGATCTGAGAAGGAAAGCGCAAGGTATTGAAGTCTATCTTCCATGATGCCCAGCTTGTCTCTCCTCCAGAGCTGATGCTCAGGACTCTGCACACCAAGCACCTTCTGTTTTTTCCTCCCGGCTTTGTCAAAGCCACTCCCAGGAAAAGACAGAAAGCTCTTTCCCAGAGAGGAGGAATGGAGTCCCAGGCCTTCTGGAGGACAGTATTTCTTGAGAAATATCTCCCTTGGTGACCAGACCTGCCTTACTCTACCCACACCTGGCCTGTAGAGGGGGGAGCCGAGAGAGGTTCTGTAACTGGGGGTCTCTGCCCTAGCGGGAGGTGGCGTAGAGATACAGACCCAGGAGGTCCCACTCCCGGCCCACAGACACGGATTTTGTAGCAGCTGAGGCTAAGGTGAGTTGGGCACTTGTTACTGGGCCACCTCATTCTTTGTACAGAGTCTTTATGAATAAAAACAGGTTCAGTTCTAGGAAGGAGGTGGACTGGAAGCACATCCCTAAAACGTTATTGTTTAAGAATGGGCTCCGCTTTTGACTCCCAGGCATGGGTTTGAATAGCATGGCGCTGTGCTTGTGCTAAAGCAGTAGCCATGACACTCACTCGCCAGAACACGAAGCTCTAATGGCTCTGAGGGCCAGGAGCCAGGGAGGGTGGGAGAGGATGCACAGGTGTGTGGGACAGGCAATGCTAAGACCAGCAGCTCTGGAGTAGGATGGATCGGGGTATGAGTCCCAGCTCAGCCAGGGACAGCGTCATGAGGCTAAGAGCCGTGCGGCCACACGGGCTCCATGCTTGGGTTAATGGTAAAATTCCTAACTATTTTTTTGCTGTTGTTTTCAACAATCAGTCCTTTCATTTTCATTTGACATGGGGTGCTGTCAAATAATGTAGCTGGTCTTTGCTCGCCGTCACCAAGTGTTCTTGAGAAACAGTTTTCTCTGGGAACTTCAGTTTTCTCATCTGTAAAACAGAGGTAATGGTAGCACCTGGCTCACGGAACTGTCACAAAGATGAATTAAGTGAACACATGCAGAGCTCTCAGCAGGTACCTGCCACTAACCTGTCATGTACTAAAGACTTGACTCATGACAGTTACTACTACAGCTAGAGTAATGAGAACACACATGGAGGAAGAGCCAGAGGCAAGGTGTGTGCACGTGTGTGTGTGCGTGTGTGTGTGTGTGTGTGTGTGTGTGCATATGTGTGTGAGATTCCTGTCTCTGGGAATTAGGGTGCAGCACATGTGGTTATTGGATTAGGGTGCAACCTGGATTCTGTACAGTGGCCTTTTAGAACATCTCTAGAACATGACATGATAACATGAATGCCCTGCTCAATAACAAGGATGTTAAAACCTCCATTCCAGATTCAGCCACCCAGGAAAGAGTCAAGGTCCCCAGACACCAGGCTTCCCCTTCCCTGGCCTCTTACCTTCCCGAAATGGCTGTGTTTGCATCTGCAGCCGGATCTTGATGAGGTCCACGGGCCCGCCCAGCCCAACAGAGACCATGCCAGCCACCATGCTGGCTAGGAGCAGGTCAGACAGGCTGTGGCGAGGACTGGTCTCGGGCTCCCCGCAGCGGTGTTGGCTGAGGAACCGCTGTGTGTTACTGAAGACCCCAAACACCACTGAGTTGTAGACAGCGATGCTGGCCAGGGGGAAGGACATGCCCTTGAAGAAGCCGAACACCTGTGGTGAGACCCAGTGAGGGAAGCATGAGGCCCAGGGATGCGGCCAGGCCCCCTGCAGGCCACACTGCCCTGGCCTCTGATAAGCCACTGTGTCGGTGAAGAGCCTTGAAGAGGAACCTGATGGGACAGGAGAGGGCTGCTGAAACTCAGGGGCAGGCATGCCTGCCACTGAAGAGAAATCACTTCTTTTAATTTTTTTATTTTTTGGAGGGTACTGGGGATTGGACTCAGGGAGAATTGACCACTGAGCCACATCCCCAGCCCTATTTTGTATGTTATTTAGAGACAGGGTCTCACTGAGTTGCTCAGCACCTCGCTGTTGCTAAGGCTGGCTTTGAACTCTCGATCCTTCTGCCTCAGCCTCCTGAGAAGCTGGGATTATAGCATGAGCCACTGTAACCAGCTGAGAAACCACTTCTGCACAATGTTTTGTCTCCTGTGTGGTGGTCTCCAGGCCACCTGCTGCTTCAGTGGCAATGTCTGGGGCTGGCCCATGGGGCACCTAGGGAGAAGTGGCTAACCACCATACATAGCTCCTTATTTTACCCTCAAAGCATTTTCTGGTTACTTCCCATGTGCCAGGCCCTAGGGGACAATAAGAAACAGTCTTCACCCTCACTGAGCTCACGGTCTAGGGACAAGGCAGTTGAGGGCAAGGGCAAGGGACAGACAAATTGACAGGCAATTACAGTGCAATTCACTAAGCCCTTGGTGAGAGTTTCTTCAGGAGTACATGGGTCAACCTGCAGATGAGGGCCCTGAGCATGACTGTCTCCTGACATAAGTGGCTGAAGAGGGAAGTCCCGGAAGGACACGAGAGCGGCCCTATGCCTGTACAGGGGGCTGAGGAGAGGTGCTGCAGGCTGGGGTCAGGGTCTTTTCTGTACTGCATTCTCAATGAGCACTGCACATGGGCTCTGAGGAAACCCAGAAAATTTCATAGGCCCTTGGAAGAGTCAAGGCAAAACCCAGATGCCAAAATAAAAATGTTCTAGGAATGTTCTAAAAAGCCACTGTACAAAATCTAGGTTGTGCACTAATCCAATAATCCTGACCACATATGCTGCACACTAATTGCCAAATACAGGAACCTCACACACATATGCGCGCGTGCACGCGCGTGCGCACACACACACACACACACACACACACACTCTGCTTCTGGCTTTTCCTCCATAACAAGGTCCTTCAGATAACTTAGGACGCTGCTTAGCCAGGAGCTGTGGCACTTCAGAGAAACCACCTACAGTCCCCATCGAAGCCCCAGAACTGGGACACTGGCTGGTGGACTCTGTGGGGAATGGGTGCCAAAATGGAGACAGACCCAAGGGTTGACTTTCAGGGGACTTGGGGATCACACCACATTACCCTGGAACACCAAGTACTAGGTTTGCAGTGCTTGCCCTGATTTCAAAGCAGCCAATCGGGAGAGTTAAATCATCCTGATGCAAGATGCCCTTTGTCTGTGGACAATGTCACAGTATTGTAGGAGGCTCCCAAGCCCTAGTGTACTAGAAAAGAGCAGTCGACATAGATCACATTTCCTGGGACCCAAGGAAAATCTGCAGGAATACCACAGAGCTTGTGCTGACTTTCTGTTTCTTTCTTCGTCTTCTTTGTTTCTTTTTTTGATTTTCACAATGAACTTTATATAATTTCTTTATTTGTTCTTTTTAGTATGTGACAGTACAGTGTGTTTTGTCATGTTATACATACATGGAGTATAACTTATTCTAATTAGGATCCTGTTCTCGTGGTGGTACATGATGTGATGTTTCACTGTATTCATTTTAAATATATTCATTTCATTCTGAGTTTTCAAACTTATTTTAAATCTCTCAAAGACGGGCCTTAGAATCTCACTTGGTAATTCTCAAGAAGGAAACTGATGTGTCCTTTACAAAACTTTAGCCAGTTTTTCTTTTTTTCTTTTTAAAATTTTTATTAGTACCTTATAGTTATACATAATATTGGGGTTCATTGTGACATAATTAGAGATGCATGGAATAATATTTTCTCCAATTCAGTACTTCCACTTTCCGTCATTTTCTCCTTTCCCCTGACCCCTTTCCTCTATCCTATCAATCTTTCTTCTATTTATTTATAGTTTCTTTTTAAAGGAGTGCATTACAGATGTACATAAAGGTGAGATTCACTGTGGCATATTCACATATGTACATAGGATAGTTGGGTCATTTCTTTCCCCCATTCTTCCCTTTTCCCATCCTCCCTCCCTCGCTCTCAATCTCCTTCCTCTACTCACTCCCCTGATCAGAAAAGCTTGGGTCACATGGTGAGCTCAGTGTCCCCAAGCACACCAGGATACATACCTGTGGGCACATGGTTTCCCCGCCACTCATTCCAACTCAAAAACTGACAGGTCACCTTGTTTATGCAGGAATTTTCCACACTGCCGTTTTATATTCCTCGGATTTCTCCGGAGAGGTTACACAGAACCAGGTTTTTCCCCAATAATATTGTAGTAGGTGACAGGATAAGTTAGGGTAACATGTAGTATGTGGGGCAAGAAGAGAAGGAAAAATCAGGCCAAGGTGATGAGCGGAATGAGTGGCCTCTTGCCTTACACACTGGTGTGGGAGCCATGGCCTGGGCCCCAGCCCAGTGAAACCCTGGCAGGGATCCCTCCTCCCACGGGCGGGGGGGGGGGCAGGGGGGACACTTACACTCTCTCTCTTGTACATGGTGCGGATGCAGCTGAAGGTGTTCCCGTAGCCCACGCCAGCCTGCAGGCGAGTCTGTGGAGACAGACAAAGACAGGGGTCATATGAAATCAATCACATCCCCATAGCCCCAAAAGATGCCCAGAGGAAGAAGACCCTGCCCAAAGGGACCCAGTCAGGAGCCAGCCTGGCCAGCCTGCGCTCTGTCTTCTGCAGACACTGTCCTGTTCTAATGTCCCACTCAGTCCTGCTCAGTGCAGCAGAAGCTTGCTTTGCCTACAAGAAGGACCATGGCCAGTCAGCTGTGCAAAAATAATGGCTGCTGAAGTATGGTCTCTGCCGATTGAGTACAAATATCCAACTGGGGCTCTCTCCTATCAGCCTCTGTCCGTCATTCCCACACCTCGCACATCCCTGGGAGACCTGCTCTTCTTGCCCCCAGAATCACCACCCTGTCCTCACTCCTTCACCTCTCACCTGGACAAAGGCCTGGCCTTCCCTCTTCCTGTCTCTTTGCACAATCAGTCTGATCATGTTCAAACATCAACGTCACTCTGGTTAAAGCTGTCCAGTGGACTCCCACCAAACTTAAAATAAATTCTACACTCTGCCTGTACCTAGAGAAACCTCGGGTACAAGGTAGGGGACCCCTGAGCTTGCCCCTTACCCCACAGGCCATTTCCTGCCCATGCCTTGGCCTCCATGCCCACCACACACACATTCCCAATCTCTGGAGTAGCCAATCTCTCCCACCTCTAGACTTTTCTCTGACTGTTCCCTCCCCTTCAAAGACTCTTCCTCCAGCTCCTGTTCTCTTGGGTCTGACCATAGCAATGACCTTATCTGCTTGTTGACATAGGGCTTATGTTGGATTACCCAAATAAGGCAGGGCCATCTGTCTACCTTCCCCTTTTGTCCCCAGAGTTGAGCACAGCCTTGGCACAATGGCTGCTCTGCACTGGCTAACTGAGGGGCTGAAGGTGAAGGCATGGTGTCCTCTAAGGAAGGCTGGCTTTGGTGACTAGGGACAGCAAATGACAAACAGAGGGTCTGAGGAAGCCCACAAAATTCTCCAGGTCACCTCCTACCCTGGTCTCAGAGGATTTCACTTCTTTAAAGATGCGTAGCTTATTAAATGGTTTGGCGGTAACTATGGCATGCTACACCCATGCAGGAAGGGAGCTGTGAGAGTCACAAAGGCGGAGATGCTGGCCCTGTTCCCACAGCACCCAGGCACACTGAGGAGCTAAGACCCAGGGAAGATGGAGACTCTTCACACAAACTTCCTGAGCTCACCACCAAGGCAAGTAGAGAGGACCCAGGAGGAACACCGTCTCACAGTGGTGGTCCCCTAAGTGATGCTTTGGGGCATGGAACTTTTCTCCATTTCCAACTTTCCTACAATAAGCAAGGGTGACTTTCATTATTTTTAGCTTATATGGTTTTAAAGATAATTTTAAGTATACAACTAATATGGAATGAATACAATCTCTCAATTAAAAAGTTTTAATATTACGGATAAAGGTGAATCCTCCTTTGGCCCACTCTCTCTCCCTCTGCCCCTCCCAGGAGCAATAATCATGACGAGTAGCATGGCCAAAGGTTTGATTGGCATCCATATATTTTTATAAACACATGTAGCCATAGAAAATAAGCAGGAAAGGGTATCACATTGTTCATAAGTATTACTTTCATAATTAGGGACAGGAAATGTATTTATTGACTCATTCAATATTTGTTGAGTGTCTGCAGCTAAGGAGTCTGTTCCAACCTCAGGAAATTCTCAATAGAGATGACCAAGTCTCTGACCTCATGGAACTTACTAGGGCTGGAAAAAATAGTCAATAAAAAAATAATTCAAAGGTAAATATGTATGTTCAATGGTGATATGCTAAGGAGACAAACCACAGATAGGAAAGGCCGGGTGGTGATGAAGAGACTCACTTCTAAATTGTGTGGCAAGAGGGACACCGGGAAGAAAGAGCAAGATGGAAACTGGGTTGTCATGTTCTCCTTGCTAAGCAGAGGTCTACCTTAGGGTGGGGTGTCCCCAATGAGGACAGTGATGACTTGATGTAGATCTTTCTCTATGCCCCATGAAAAGCTGGTTTGAGATCCTATGCTGTCCCATTGTCCCTGGATAATGGATCCACGCAATGATAGGGTCCCCAGAAGGATCAAGTTTCTACTAAAGTTGAGTGTTAAAACTCCTTAAGAAAATGGTACATGGGAGGACTTGAACCAGAGCAGAACCCGGACCATAGGACAATTTCAAAGCCATGAACAAAGGTCTTCCTAGCATGTTGAGTTCAGCATGGCCCTGAGGCAAGTGGCAAAGCCCATGGCCCTAGGATCACCGGTTACAGCAGGAGCTGGCATTTAGTATGCACCAACTACACACAGGGCATCTCGCAGAAGTCACCTCACTGAATCCCACCCATGCAGAGAGGCAAAATACCAACCACATTTTCCAGATGAAGAAAGCTGACTCTCTGTATTAATTTCATATTGCTTTGGAAGTGGCTGAAGCAACACAGGTTTAGTCTTATACAATTCTAGATGCCAAAAATCCCAACTTCATGCTACTGAGGAGCCAGAGGCTAGTTCCTCCACCCAGCTACCTATTTTCACACAATATCATAACTGAGAAAAACTTAATTTATATAGAACAATGTTGATAAAAATAGTAGCTACCAATTTGAAATATCTGCTGGGTACCAGGAGCAACATTCTTGCCTTATATTTAAACCAGGGATTTGGGCCCTAACAGAAGGCTATACAGACAGGAAATGGCAAAAAGTAGGGTTCAGGGGCTGGGGATGTGGCTCAAGCGGTAGCGCGCTTGCCTGGCATGCGTGCGGCCTGGGTTCGATTCTCAGCACCACATACAACAAAGATGTTGTGTCTGTCGAAAACTAACAAAGAAATATTGAAAAAAAATTCTCTCTCTCTCTCTCTCTCTCTCTCTCTCTCTCTAAAAAAAAAAAAAAAAGTAGGGTTCAAACCCAGAGCCTGCGTGATTCCAAAGCCTGTGCTTTCGAGGCTCAGCTTTGCTGCCTGCCAGTGATCACCTTGTCAATTGGCCTGTCAATTACATCCTGGGATGGAACAGAATAGGGAGAGTTAGGCAAGTTGGAAAGTATGGGGAGGTCAGGGACAGCCTGTTCTTCCTAAAGTCATCAAGAATGGCATCTGAGTCTTCCAAGTCTTCACAAGGCCCAGTCCAGGAGAGGTATATAGCAGCTTCCCTGCACTGGGCTGAGATCCTGGATAGCCATTTATTTATCAGGTGCTCTCTCTCAAGACAGTGCCCTGCTCTGAACTAAGCTGTGCTCTGAACAGGGCAGAGTTGGAAGCTACTGGCTAGGAAGCTCACCCTTCTCGCTGTCATACACTCTTGGGATACCTGGCCTGTCCTCAGGGAGACCAGAGAGAACCCAGTGGGCATCCTCAGATATCACAGAGGTGTGGAGGACCCTCCAGAGGGCTTGGCTTGGCTCTGGAGAGTCTTGGGGGCTTTACATCTGGACAGCAGGTCACAGCCTTAAGATGCTGGTCAGTCCACTCCAGACCTGAACTTACTCCAGAGCTCTCCTGGGTAGACTCTGGGAGCCAGGGCCTGGGTGTGCAGGGCTGATGGGAAGAATGGACACACTGGCTGACCTGCCACCATGCAGTCCTGCATGTGCAAGGACAATGGCCACAAAACATCCACCTCTGTGGGCCTGCAACCTCCACCTTCTCTGGCCCACTGAAAGATGGACCCCAGCAGACATTGTGCCCAGAAAAGGGAATGGGGAGGCTAGACAGGCAGAGCCCCTGAGATGGCCCCCTCCTTGGCATCTGAAGCAGCCCTCACCCTCTCTTGCATAAGCCTTTCTACCAGCTTGTGCCTCTGTCAGAGCACTCTGACCTCCGTTCTCTGTGGGTGGCTTTTTGTATCATTTGACCACCTCCCCTTCAGAAAAGCCATCTTGACTCCCCCAATATAGAGAAGCCCCTAGTGACTCCTTCTCATCACCTTGCGTTATTGTCTCTCTCGCACCTACAACAGCCTAAAAATGCCTTGTGCGTGTATCATGTTCCCTAATTATTGTCCCTTTTGAATGTTTGTCCCCTCACTTGCCTCCCTCACTGCTAAATCATCAGACTTAGTGGTCAGCTAATGGCTTCTGCAGATGGGGACTGGATGGGTGGACAAGTGCCCAGTCTCCCTCCCTCAGTGTCTCCAGTTGGCTCCATTGGCACCTTCCTCTTGTGACACCCACCACCCCCGGCCCACCCACGTACAATAGCAAAGCTCCTGACACAGTCCTCTCAACCTCCCTGCATGGCTTTCTCTCAGGCACTCAAACAAGTGCTTGGCAAAGAAGTGCTTCGAACAAGTCAGACTCTTTATCCTCTTCAATCCAAGAGGCTCCTTCCTCGTCCACCCTCTCATGAGGGTGGGCAGCAAAGGTCTAGGCTCTCCTTGGAGCAAACATTCTTCTTAGCCTGAGACTGGCTGCTGCTTCTGCTCAGTTGGTAGGCCTCGAAGCTTCCCCCTGGCCTCAGCGATAGTTGTAAGGCCCTCTGAATCCCGGACACAGAATCCCGTGATGCCCTAGTGTGTATTCCACACATTACAGCCTCACTCCAGGCTGCTTTTCACTTCCCTGGGGAAGCGAAACCTGGGACTCCCCACTGAAGTCTAAGGACCTACCATCCTGCAGTCCTGAGTGTGCAAAGACAATGGCCACAAAACGTCCACCTCTGTGGGCCTGCAGCCTCCTCTTCCTCTGGCCCCCTGAAAGATGGACCCCAGCAGCCCATCTTTCACCAGCCATTGTGCCCAGAAAAGAGACTGGGGAGGCTGGACAGACAGAGCCCCCAGGATGACCCCATCCTTGGCATCTATCTGCAGCAGCCCCCACCCCCTTCAGAAAAGCCACCTTGACCCCCAGGCCTCCTGGTCCCAACTCCTGTTCCTCTGGGTCCCTCTGCTCTGAACACCCAGGCAGATGGGAGAATGCACTGATCTTGGAAGCCTCAACTGAAACAGCAGAGGACCTCAGCTGACCATGGACAAGGTATGGCCTCGAGGATGGTTTCCAAAAGGGAGGCCTTTCCAGAGCCCAGTTCTGACCACTTTGGCCAGGAGTATTGGGGGTGCTGTTCATCCCGGGGCCAAACCCACAGCAAGCTGACTGGTGGTTTTGAAAAAGTGGCTCTGGGCCATTGTCCTTCATTCGGGAAACCTATATTGGGCCCCAGTTTGTTCCAGGGGCTCTAAATGTAAAGAAAACACTGACCAGTGAGATAGGCTTCCTGGAGGCTAAGTCCACTTGGGACTTTGAGTCCCAGCCCTAATACAGTCCCTCTCTAAAGTCTGGCCTTTTATCTCTCTCATTGTGTCTACAATGGAAAGCTCATACTGCTTGGCTCACTACCACAAATGCCCACTGTCCAGCACTGGCCCTGCCTGCCATCTTCTTGGTAGAGGCTATTAGCCAGTGTTCTGTTACCCCCACCCCCATCAGCTCATGAGAATCTGCAGGCAGGGATGGAATATTCATACCCTGCTTTTCTATGTATATTAAGACAAATAGGATGATCTTTCAGTTGAGAAGAGAGTGGGCCTGAGCTCTGACCTCGGAGGGGCCCATTATCATACAGGGAGGAAGATAGTGAGAAAGGAAATTGTTGCACAACCCAGGGAGATCTGGAAGTCAGGAGTGAGAAGACATTATGTATGGCCTCGTTCCCAGGTGACCGAGTCCTGTTCACCTCTGGGGACAGAAGACAGAGGTAGGGTGGGGTCAAAGAGCACTCTTTTGTAGCATCTCACTCCTCAGATTTGAACTTATGTGACCTAAGGCAAGCACTGTCCCCTGTCAGAGATAAATCCCAATGTCAGAATGGCCCTGCTATCTTGAGAGTCTTCACATCCTTTATGCCTGATCAAGTGACAATGGCTCCCACTCCCAACTAGGTCCAAGGTGCTAACCTGACATTTGAGTTCTCTGAAGATTGATTTACCTGGATTCTGACCCAAAGCTGCATCAGGAACCTGACATATCAGCCAAACTGGCCATCTGGCCTTTCCCAAGCATGGTTCCTACCTGACATCTCTATTGCAGTGCCTTTTAGACCCGTGCTGTCCCCTGTGCCTGATACATCTTTCCTAATTATCTGAAATTCAACCTTTCATTTTGGGCTCAATTGCAACCTCACATTTGAAGCCTTTCTTGATTGTTCAGCTGTAGAGGGACTTGGAGGAGGATATTGGCCATTGTCCTGTCCTCTACTTCATCAACTCATGAGAACCTGAGGCAGGGATGGGACATTCACAGGAACAAATTCACCATCAAGCAGAAAGGGGAGAGCCATTCCAAACCAGGACTTCTGGCACCCCCCAGACCTCTGAGCTGGAAGCAGAGAGCCTTCCCTGGACTAGAGAATCTCAGGAGAATCAGAAAGAATGGGCACAGACCCAGAGGCTCCAAGATGTAATGGGAAACATGGGAACTGTACCTTGACTGTGTCCAAAGGGTGGCCAACAATGACACTGGCTGCACCTGTGGATCAAAGAATAATATCTGGTCACTCATACCTTGGACTCCTTTTTGTATCAGCTGGCTCTTGGAACAGGACAGAGGACTCACGTATATGGGTTCACTCATTCAGTCGATGATCAGTTGCTACAGAGCTTCCAATGTACACTAGTCCAAGTACCAAGGAAGGCAGAGAAAATGGAGCCAACCTAAACCTTGACTTAAGCACCTCAGAGAAGAAAAATAAGGTGCTGAGAAAATGGCATGCATATGCAGAAGAATTGATTTAGTTCCCTACCTCATATCATACAAAATATTAATTCAAAATAGATCAAAAATCTAAACGGGAGAGCTAAAACAATAAAACACTTAAACTAAAACATAGGGGGAAAAAAAAACTCCATGACCTGGGATTTGCAATGGACTCTTAAGTATAATACCAAAAGCACCAGCAACAAAAGAAAAAATATAAACAGGATTTCACAAAAATGAGAAGCTTTTGTGCATCAAAAAACATTCTCAAGAAAGTGAAGACAACTTGCAGAATGGAGGGAAATATTGGCAAATCATGTTTGTGATAAGGGTCTAGTATCCAGAATATATGAACTCTGACAACTAAGAAAATTGTTAAATGGGTAAAAGGACTTGAATAAACACTTCTTTAAAGAAGATATACAAATGGCCCAGAAAGACATGAAGAGATGTTCAACATTCAGGGAAATGCAAGTCAAAATCACAATGACATTCCCTTGTATACCTGATAGGAAAATAATAAGTGTTGGCAAGGATGTAGGAAATTGGAAGTCTTGTATGTTGTTGGTGGGAATGTGAATGGGTGCAACCATTGCGGAAAACAGTTGGATGATTCCTTAAAATAAATTAAACATCAAATTATAGAATTACTACACAACCCAGAAATTCTATTTCTAGAGATATATCCAAGAACCAAAAACAAGTACATATTCATGCAGGTTCATGTCAGTATCATTTACAAAAGCCCAATGTCCACCAACCAATGAATCAAGAGTGGTATGTCCATTCATACAATGGAATATTATTTAGCTATAAATAGGAATGAAGTACTGAACATGCTACAATATGGATGAACCTCAAAAAACACATGCTAAGTGAAATACATCAGACACAAAGGCAACATGTTGTATAATTCCACTTATGCGAATTATCTAGAACAATATTTTTGTAAATTTGTAAAGAAAAAAAAGCAGATTAGTGGGTTTACAGGGCTGTGGGCAGGGGAGATGGGAGTGGCTGTTTAATGGGTACAGGACTTTCTTTGTCCATGTTAAAAAGTAAACTGAAACACAATAAAAATTTAAAGCATTTGTTGAGCAAACAAACATTTATGAATTGGACAACTGCAAGGAAGGAGTGGTTCAGAAGCTCCACACACAAGAGAATGACAGAGGAAGCTTCTAGATACAGAGATGCAGCAGGGAAATCATGATCATGTGAGTTCTAATGATGGGGTGCAGGCTCAATAAATGCATCGTTAAGTGGTTTCATCTTTGGGCAAACACCAGAGTGTACTTACACAAACCTGGATCCTGGAGGGTTCAGCCTACTGCACACCTAGCTACGTGGCATGGCCACCATCAACTACATGGTCCGTCACTGACCAAGATGAGACTTCGATGTGCAGCACATGACTGTATTTGATTGGTTACACAGGTGCTGTCTTAGGTATGTCCTGTTGGAAAGTCCCTAGTTATGTAAGTTAGCTAATTACTTCTGAATCATCAAGAATCAATTCTGCTTTTCTTTAATATAAGAATTTACAAGAAATAGCCCAAGTCGTTTTACTCACGTTTGCAAATTAAGCAATGTTAAGGTCTCTGTTTGAGACCTCACTAACTTTGTCTGCCCAGGGATTCTTCAGGTGTGTCCTGATTCACTTTAATCATCATGAGGAAAATGGTTTAGAACTAGATAAAAGTGATGGTTTCACAGGATTGTAAAGGTACAAAAAATGCCACTGGATTGCACACTTTCAAATGGCTAATTTTACATTATGTGAATTTCAACTCAAAAAGCAAGGGGGTGAAGAGAAAATCCAGCAACTTTTAAGTTATCTGTAGGTTATTCAACTTTTCTTTGTTTCATTTTATTTGAAGGAGTTGGGGACAGGCACTGGAGATTGAATCCAGGGGCACTTTACCACTGAGCCACATCCCCTGTCCATTTTTTTTTTTTTTTTTTTTTTGAGAGGGCCTCAGTAAGTCACTAAGGCTGGCCTCAAACTTGTGATCCTTCTGCCTTAGCCTCCCGAGTAGCTGGGATTACAGATGTGCACCATAGATACTGTCACTTTTGAATGATGTTCTTTTAAAGATCCAAAGGTGATGGATACAATGGACCTTTTCATTAAAAAAAAAAAAAAAAAAAAAAAAAAAAACCTGTCTTCACAGAGGCCTGTACCATTCCGGGAAGAGCAAGGATGCCTAGATAAAGAAGCCCTTGTGGAAGCTGGTGACTGAGATTCAAACAGGAGCTGTTCTTCCAAAATAAATTTTCCAGTCCAGTGACTTAAGAGACAATGGCTCTGCCAGCAGAAGTGATTTAACCAAGTCAGCTAAGTCAGGGCCCTGGAATATTCTGTATTTATAGGGACAGAGAATTTAGCTAATCCTTTGGTCCAGATCTTCCTGTCCTCTCTCACCTCATCCTTCTCCCTGAACTGGGCAGTGGCACAGAAATGATGGTCGGTGGAGGTCAGAAGAAAACCTGGAGCCTTCAGTCCCACTTTGCAGGACCCCTCCCAGCAAGGTGGAAGGAGCTCTGGTCCTCAGGCTGGGAGGCAAGTCCCCCAGAACCAGTGCTGGCTTCCGTCTGCCTTGAGCACAGTTCAGCTCTGGTCTTGGGTCAGCGTCTCCCTGCTCACACTCATCAGCCCACCCATCTGGAAAGCAAGAGGTGCCAGATTTTTAAAAATAGGATTTGGGGGTCAGTAGTTTCCAGATCTTGGGATCTCAAAGACTTATATAACTCCAAATAAAACGTGGAGGTTGTTATGGGGAAATTTTTCCATACAAGGTTGTTAACAAAGACAACAAGTATAGACAAGTCTGGGAGTTACCACCCTGGCAGTCAGACCCTGGTGCCCAGTTGTCTGGGTCAGAATACCAGTGCCCATGTTAGATGCATGGCCTTAGGATTTCTTTGTACCTCCAATCTGTAAAATGAGAATGTAATAGTACCCATTTCATTTAGGGTTATTAGTAAAGAAATATGTACGAACAAATGCAAGACACCCCACTTTTCAGGATTTAGCTGCTATGAAAGATCCAGGAAAGGCAAATTTATAGAAGGCAGATTAGTGGTTATCTAGGGGGAGGAAGGGAAGCAAAGCTCAGCTGTTAATGGACTTGAGAGATCTTTCTGGGGGTTGACAATGCTCAATAACTAATTTATAGTGACAGTTGCACCACTTGGTAAAGTTGCTAAAAATCATTCAATTGTACATTTGAAATGAATTTTATGATAGGTAAAATTAACTTCAATTAGTTATGCATAAACCTCAGTAAAGTTACACCTAGTAAGCATTCATGTGACTACCTTCACCATCATTTCATGCAGGCAAAAACAAATAAACAAACAAAACAAAACAAAAATAAGGGCAATCTCAGAATTGTCTTATCAGAGGACTGGGTTCCTCTGCCTCAGCCCACCCTCCAGGGCAGTTCTCAAACCCAGCCATCAGCAACTCTACTGAAAACTAAAGGGGCCATACAGGGAGGGGTCTCCCCCCTCTGTCTACCCCTTCAAGTGGTTGAAGGACTGTTCAAAGAGGGCTTGGGTATGTCAAATAGGCCTCTGGCTGGTCAATTTAGGAGAGGCAATTCTCAGCCCCACCCAGAGGCTCCTGTGCCAACAGACTGGGTGCTGTGGAAAAAGCTACCTCTGTCCAGGAAGGTGTGTGCAGGACCAGTTGCCAGCTACCAGGGAAAAGATCAGAGTAGGTGGGAGGGGAGGACCTGGAGTCTTATCTGGTTTGTTGATCTTTTTACTTAGTGCCTTTGGGGGAGGGGCTGAATTTAACAGCATCTCTTTCAAAAGCATCTCTTTTAATTTTTTTATATTTTTAAACAGCATCTCTTTTCATCTTGGGCGGGTCAAAATAAAGGGTTTTTTTTTTTTTTTTTTTTTTTTTTACAATCAACAAGGTCCATCAAACGTCTACACTTACTCCCTCATACCTGAGAAAGGAGGAATACAGGTATTTAAAAGGGAGAAGCAAGGAAATTGGATGCCCCTCTGGCCCAAGCAACCCACCTGAGGTCCAGCAGAGTAGCTCAGGGAGTGATGGCGAAGGGACCAGTAGGCCCAATAGTGCCAGGAAGGACCTTGAAGGAACGCATTGGCTGAAGGCTGACCACTGCTGAGAACAGGACGGGTTTCTGCCAGCTGTTACTGAGCACCTGCAATCTGGAGCTCCTCTCCCTGCGCTCTGCTCCTTCCAATCCGGGCGCCCCCTAGAGCCAGCCGGACCTTGCAACCCCTCACCATCCCGCGCCCAGGATTCAGGGGCCAAGCGCCAACTCGCAGCCAAGTTCCTGCTAGCCACGTCCCCAGATTCAGGTGCAAACCCGTCGCTGAAGGGTGGGTGCCCGCCAGGGAGGCTCCATTGGCTGTGAGCTCTACGGACTGCTTAATCATTACCAGATCAAGCTCCTCGGATCCTAAGGTTGAAGCAAATCAGCTCAGGGTCAATCATGAAACTCGAGGAGTTCCACTGAGTAGCCAGACCACCCGAGAGGACTCGAGGGCTTCGGACCGGGGACGCTCCCCGCACCAAGGCGTCGCGGCAGCCACGGCGCGTGAAGGAAAGTGCGGGGGCAAAGTTTCCAAAGCCAGAAAACAACGTGCAAACAGCCGGTGTAGTGCCAGTAGCTCACGCTCTGGTCCGCGAGTGTCCCCTCGGCACTCACCTCCGATCCAGCCCGCGGCAAAGTCTTCCAGCTGGAAGCTGCTCATGGCTGCTGGAGCGCCGCTCGCCCTCCCAGAGCCAGGGCAGTGCTCACTCAGTGCCTGCAAGACATGGCCCTCGGGGGCCAAGTGCTCTGATCAAAGTGGGAGTCTGGAGCCCTCTGCGGGTCTTACTCCTAACCCGGTGTCCAAGTCACCCGCTGCGCAGGCTGCCGGCTCACCTCTGAAAGTGCTCCCGGGCCGCTGACATCACGCCCCCAGTGGACCTTAAAGGCGCAGCACTCAGGCAGGATGAGGGTGCGCACCGCAAGTCCCAGGTCCAAAGAAGCAAGGGCCACCAAATGGAATTCCCTTAGCCCTCCCTACTTCTAGTCATCCTCTCCCTTGCCAAGTGCAGAGCCTCAACGCCTTTGAGGTGAAAGTGCTCGCCTTAGCCTGAAATAGATCACATTGCCTCTGACACTGGAAATGACTTGAGGGATATTTTTGCAAAGTTCAAGGGAGGGAAGTTTTATCCAAGGTCAGGAAACATTTGGTTACAAACACCATAGTCTTGCTGTGATAGGATTATTTACCTGTGGGAACATGTCATCCTGTGCACGAGCTGAACAGCACAGAAATAATTTAGAAACCCATTCTTCATTATTTGAGGAGCTAATTAAAAGCCACAGATAGTTTTGCTATAAAGTACACAGAACACATGAGTTTCCAAATGAGTATTAGAGTTAGGGAACCCCCTCAACACCCGGGATCCCCCCTGCAAGCTCTCTCTACATTCTCCTAGACCTTTGGGTTAAGAAACTCCTCCCCGCCCCCCATTAGTAAGTAATGAGATAATATGTGGAAATCACATAGCTTTAACTCACCTCTAAATAAATACTAGCTATTATGGATGTCCAGCATTTTCTGAACACTTAAATCATGCCCTATTCCCTGTGCTGGATTTACTCTTTACAGTAGCTCTGTGAGTTCTGTGCTATTAACCCCACATCACACATGATGGAAATTACTATATGTTCAATGAATATAATGTGTATGTATCTCAAACTACATTTTAATCTTTTAGCAACTGGCCTAAATTAGGATGTGAAAGTTTCCACATCTGAGTTATAGACTTGGCTGTCTGAGAACAGATTCCAGCTTATTCCTGAAGAAGTGGCTTTCATTGAGAAAGGCCCAGGGAGACCTTCCCCATAATGGAAGGTCCTGCAACATTTCTGCTGAGAGCACACAGCCCACTGGGAAGGAAGCCCTATACCGGGGAATTTTTCAGAACCCTGCTCCTGGGGTGGGTAGCTCACTGTGCCTCTGGGAGGCTCTTCCTTCCCTATAGCAGCCAGAAACCACGGATACCCCCATTCTAGTGAAGCAGGAACAAAGGTCAGGCAGTGTAGCTAGAAGATCTCACCAGGAAGATGGAAGCTGATTCAAAGGGAATGGAATGTTAATATCTTCGGGACACATCCACTTCACTCCAGGACAAAGTCTATGGCCTCAGGGTATCGAAATGCTAAAGCTCTGAAGCAGGCCAGAGAGCTCTACCCAGAAGACCTTACCAAAATAAACCAAAAACCCTCACCATTTTTGTGGCATGTAAGTTCCTCTTAGCTTATCAGAAAGCTTTTTATCAGCAAAAACTTCTGCAGAAGGGCATTATGGTAGTTTCCTCTTCTTGTAAATGCCTGGTTTGCAGAAAAAAAAAAAAAAACTTGTGAAACTCTGTCTAGAGGATGGAATGTAAAGCACTTGTCAAGTGACCACCTAGCCCCCCTCCCCCCATTGTGTATAAAGTTCAAAGAATTTCTAAAACAGTCATTGTAAGGTCCACGCTTAGCATCTGGATGGCCATCTTAAGTGACAGCCGCCATCCTAAGAATGGCCCTTTCCCACCCAAGGGCCTTTCTGAGAAAGGTTCACCACTCTATCATACCAACCCCACCCACCCTTATCCACCCGAATTAGGACCCGCCAGGCTCTAATCCCAGAGCCTGTCCCATAAAAATCCCAGAACTCAAGCCTGTTTTGCCTCTCTCCATCTATGGAGAGATGCCCTTTAAACTCTCCTGTGCATCTCTGTCTGGTCTCTGAAAGGAAAGCGAAGAACCAGGAGATAGATGAGCGAGAAATGAAAGAAGGAGACCAGGCAGAGATACACAGGAGAGTTTAGTTGTCAGAGCTGATAGATAAAGGCTATCTCTCCCTAGATGGGGAGAGGCAATACAGGCTTTGGGTTTGGGACATTTTTGGGGGTGGCTCAGGGATTAGAGCCTGGCGGGTCCTAATGTGGGCCATTAAGGGTGGGGTTGGTATGATTGAGTGGTGAGTCTTTCTCAGAAAGGCCTTTGGGTGGGAAAGCCTTAAAATGGCAGCTGTCACTTAAGCTGGCCACCCAGATGCTAAGCAAGGACCCTACCGTCTCCTATCTTTCATTTCTTGCTTGCCCATCTCCCGGTTCCTCGCTTTCCTTTCACTCGTGGTCCAGGGGAGAAATTTTAGGCACTAGCCCTTTTGGACCCTGCAGTCAATAAATCTGCTTCCTGAAAATTCCTCAGATGTCCAGTCTCTTCTGTCACGCTTCACCTCCAGAGCCCTTTACCTGCTGTTGTCAAGACCTGCTTTCAGGTAGAGCTTCCCAGGGCCCAGCTCCCAGGTGCATGATGGTTCAGTTTATACTGCCCAACCTGGGCCAGCCAGAAGGCATAGGGTGGTCTCCCTCAGTAGGCAGATGTGCACCCAGACAAGTCACCAGCTGTGGTCCATGCTCAATGGGGGGTGTAGGTCAGCCATCTATGGGGCTTCTTTTCCAGTGGAGCATCCTTCCCCTCCCTTTAAGGAAGATGATACCTGCCTCGTTGGCTCTGCTTTGTACCTGGACTCTCTCTTCAGCTGCCAGCAGCCAGCAGTTTCTTCAGACATGGCCCTTGGTCTCTCCACTTAAGACCCAGCGGACTGAATGAAAATTGAGCACAAGAGCTACGCCAGGCTCTGCAGGACCTAAAGAGAATAAGGCAGAGCCCTGTTCCTGTGGGCTCACAGTCTTGATGGCAAGACAGACATAAGCCATAGAGTGTGGCAGCAGCAATGTGGGTACACTCGGCGTACACTGGGACACAGCTGAGAGCTGGCAGAACTAGTATGGAGTGGAAGAGCATATTAGAAGGTAACAGCTGAACAGAGCCTTGAAAGACACTGGGTCTAGTCCCAGAAGGGGGGAAGAATGTCCCTCAAGGGAGCAGACTGTGCAGTGGGGAAAGAACATGGGACACAGAGCACGGACTGGCTGGGGCTCCAGTATGGAGTGGTAGGAGGTAGGGAGAGGAAAGGTAGCCAGATCCGGTGCTTTGGCTTCCAACCAAGGTACTCCAGGGTTGACAAGAATGCTAAGGAGCATGCTCTGGAGGAAGGAGTCTCTGCTGGGTCTGCTCTTGTCCCACTGGTGCACATCCATGTCACACTAGACAGGACAATGTGCAGCAGCAGCTGGCCAGGACTCCTTCTCCAAAGCAAGATGGAGTCTGACCATTGAAGCTTGATCCTAACAGGGCCTGCTGAGGAGGAGGGGGAACTTGGAGGTAGGAGGGGCCCTCCTGCAGACCCCACCTCCCCCATCCCAGGTGCACACAGAGCATACCTGTGTTTGAGTGTGAGAGCCAGAGCTCCCCCTCTGCAGGAAGAGCCCAGGATGGAGCCCAAGCATGGCTGGGGGAGTCTAATAAAGTCCTATCTTTGAGCTCAGCTCCTGCTACACTAGGGACTCACTCAGTCTTGAAGCTGCTGATCTACCGCCAATACTGCCCCCCGCAGCTGAGCCCTGTCATACTTAAGACCTATGCCTGGGACATTCATGAGAAATAAAAGGTCTCAGCAGAATGGCCCTTTGGCGAGTTCACGGCTGGAATGAATCCACAAATGGAAAGGCTGCCAATTCCCAAGGCCGATCTTCTGCAGGACCACCTAAGTGTCTCCAGGCAGATTGCCACCCCTCAGTCGAATGTCAGCACCCGTGGTGAGGTCCTGAGTTGGCAGTCAGAGTCCCAGGAAGCCAGAGACAGCCTCCCTGGCCCAAAAGCTGCTGTTTGAACTGCCACAGAGCCGAAGCAGAGCAGAAGGAGAGGGCTCCCTTTCAAGAAGAACCACTGTGCTCTATTAGCAAATGTGTGCCATGAATTTGCTCAAGAGGCACAGAACCAAGAGAGGAGGGTAGCCAGGAGGAACACTAAGTTTAGTGGCAGTGGCAGGCCAGGCCCTGGGAACCCCAGCCCACCCAGCAGCCTGCTGCTTCTCCCTGGCTTCCTCCTACTCTAAACGCTGCTGTCCACATCTGTATTCTACCCTCTGGAGGGAGAAGCAGCTACTGGCACTCCCACAGGCACAGAAACGGAGGCACAGAGACATGGACTTCCTGAATCACTAAGGCCAGAAATAAATCCCTTTTCCTTTCTCCCTCAGTTCCCTCCCTGCAGGGGACTCCTAAGAGCATGTCCACTGCAGTGGGATACACAGAGGACAAGTGCTGATATAATTTGATAACAAGGGAACCACTTTCTCATTCTCCTTTACCACAGCAGGTCTGGTGTGAACCGTTGCCCCCGGGTTTGATTGCTCAGGTAGAGCAGGTGGGCATAGGGAGAAATTGTGTACTTGGCCAAGAGAGTGGTCAGAGAGGGAGGAGCTGTAGGCTGGAGTTCAATGGCCAATGCTCTTCCAATGGCAACAGAGATGCCCTAAACAACAAATACGTGCCAGTCTGTCTTAGAGAGGAGGTAGTTTATCCAGAAAGCCCCACAGAGGAGCCTGTGAGAGCACCGGAGGAGATGTCCCTTGTGCTTCCAACAGTCCCGAATCCAGCCTACAGCTCCTCCCTCTCTGACCACTCTCTTGGCCAAGTACACAATTTCTCCCTATGCCCACCTGCTCTACCTGAGCAATCAGACCCTGGGGCGACGGTCCACACCAGACCTGCTGTGGTAAAGGACCTGCTCCTGGCCTTCTCTTGGTTTTTGGAGCCTGCTCTGCCCTGACCTTCTTCTCCTTTCTCTTGAGTCCTGCCTGACCTTAGATGTGGGGCTCCTTGGGGTCCTCATGTGGACCCTGACCTCCCCACATCCACCATCTCTCAGCTCACACCCTGTACCTTTCCTTCAATTCAGACCTGGATTCTGAGCTCAGAACGTTTCCTCTTCTCCATGCCTCCATGCAGATGGCCCCATGTCTCAAACACAGCACATCTCTTGAGAACTCTGTAACTAACTCTTCAAAGTGTTTGTCCTCCCATGCCCCCACAACCTAAAATGCATCTCCACCCAGTCAGCCAACTCCACCCCAACCCTGGGGACATCCCAAGGTCTCACTCCACCAGCCATGAAGCCCTGAGGCTCCATCTTCTCAATAAATTAACATCCAACTTTCTTTGGCAGCCAAGTCTGGCCTGTGCCACTGGGTCATGCTGGACAGAGGCCTCTGGGTCCCTCTGCCCTGGTCCTGTCTTTCCATCAAGACTGTGAGTCCACAGGAACAGGGCTCTGCCTTATTCTCTTTAGGTCCTGCAGAGCCTGGCGTAGCTCTTGTGCTCAATTTTCATTCAGTCCGCTGGGTCTTAAGTGGAGAGACCAAGGGCCATGTCTGAAGAAACTGCTGGCTGCTGGCAGCTGAAGAGAGAGTCCAGGTACAAAGCAGAGCTGACGAGGAAGCCATCTCATTTCTGGAGCAAGGCCCCTGCCTGGGCCTTTCCTAGAGCATCAGAGATGCTTAGCTTATTTCAGGCCCTTCAAATAAGCTAAGCCATTTTTTTTAACCTCCGGGCCTTGGCACTGATCATTCCCTCTGCGAGCAGCTCCCTCCAACTTGCCTTCTCAGAGTCAGCTTCTTCTGCTGAAACAGGGAGGCCTCTCTAGATCCTTCAGAAGTCAAGGTCTCTTGTCAGGCACCCCGTGTCTCCCTCCAGTTCTCACCACGTGGGTCCATCTCTGTGCAGTCTCTGGTGGCTCCAGGGGTAGCACTCGTCTGACTTGCCCACTGCTGCATTCCTGGGCTCCCCACAGAGTAGAAGGGGGGTAGTGACTGAAGACTGAGTGTTAGTATCTGATGGTAACAGGACCTTGGATGTGATCCTTGGAGTTTGGGCAACTGCCTTGTTCCTGCACTGGCCTCAGACAGTGGGAGCTCAGTCAGGAAAAGGAGAGGACTGCACTGTCATTTTCCAGGTGCTCCGTGAGCTTCTCTTTAGGAGCAGGGATTCCTTCCACGTTTGACCCATTACCCATTCAGTATGACACTTAGAGTTAGGAAAAGAGGCAAATGGCTGTAAAGTGAGATGGGCAGGCGGGCCACTGGGATCTGGGCCCGGTGCTGCTGGTACCCCGACTGTGTTTTGGAAGGTAGGGGTGGTGCCCTCTTAGGTGGTGTCCAAAGGATGAAATTCTGGGCCATGGACACACCAACAATGGGTGTCTTGCCAAGATGTGCCAGAAGAGGGCGCTGCTGCACAGCACTTGGGGCTTTCAGGCAGAAAAGGCCCCAAGGCTGCCCACTCTGGACAATGGCACAAGTTTTCCTGTTCCATTTATCCTGGCACTGACTGGCAGGGAGGCAGACTCAGTATATACCTGGGTAAGGAAAGATGCTGATCTGGAAGCTCAGACAGGAATCTGAGGGTGCCAGACTGAACCTTAGAGGCTTCCTAGGAGCTGTGTACTTGGAGGGGAGAACACCCCAGCAGCGACAGAACACCTGGGAACTTTCCCTGCCTTGATTTATCAAGGCCTCAGGGTGCCAGCCTCCTTTCCACCCAGGGTTCCAAGCCCTCAGTGCTGTGTGCTGTATTTATGCCATCCCATTTTTTAATTCTGGCAGGTGGGACAGAACTTTTCCCATTTTTCGGGTGGGAAGAATAAGCTTTAGAGAGGTTAAGCAATTTCTGCAAAACCACACAGCCAGTAAGTAGAGGGATATGAATTCACACCTGCTGCTTGACTCCTGGCCAAGACTCAGAAAGTGGAATTGACTTTCCTAAAGGTCCTTGTTCTCGGCCCCATGACTCTGCATGAATGTCCTAATATTTCTGCCTCAGTTTCTCTGCCATCAGTGAGACAGGATTCACATTTGTCAGCTCCATCATATTCTTAGGGCTCCTGGAAGAGATGACACAGTAATCGAGAGAGGAAAATGCCTCCCTGAATTCCATGCCAGTGCCTGGGCCATGCTGGTCCTTTCTTCCATGACTGGACCTTGTGGGCTGAGGCTGGCTTGGTGGGCTCTGAGTAGAAGTCCTGGCTCCCTTTGCTTTTTCTTCTCTATTTATGGACACAAAAGGGCTAGTGCTGAGGATAAGTGGAGATCAGGCAGTCAGGGATCCGGGGGCCTGGGCTGGGGGGGATCTGGAATTGAAGGGCACCTCTGGGAGAAGAGAATGTGGGAGGTCCTGGAAGGAGCCCTTGCTGGTGCTGAGGTCACCTCTCAAAGCCCTGCTGAGCACCTGCTAAGTGCTAAGCTGCCTGACACAGAGAAGTTTATGGTGCTGGCGGTGAGAGAGGCATTTGTGTCCCATGGTGGGTGTCCTCTGCCATGCACTCACCAGACATCAGCTGCAGGGCTCTTTGTGGAGACCAGCAAACCTCCCTGCCATTCCCAGCCCCCCCCCAAAAAAAAATAGAGGCCTCAAACAAACTACCATAGAGAGTCTGAGAGCCCACTCAGAAGAAGATCAGGGGGGCACTTGGTCATGGAGAAGGGACAGCAGGTGGAGGGACAGCCTGAGCTGTGGCAGGAGGGACAGAGTCTGGAGTTCTGCTCACCCAGAGCCCTCCCTGCTGTGGGAGAGGAGGCTGCAGTCTGATTCTGACCTTGACCAATAGGGTGAGTGCTCGGATGAAGTCTGGGCACAGTGGCATCTGCAGGTTCATGGCGGTCCTCCGTCCTTTTGCTGCTGAATGGATGGAGAACCCATGGGGTCCAGCTGCCTCTCTCCTGGGGGACCTCCATGGCCCACACTGGGACAAGCATGGATTTCTTATAAATCGACGTTTGCTCTCTGTGGGGACCTGGAGGGTTTGCCAAATCAGTGCACCATACTCAGTGGTCTCCTAAGGACCTGAGTGGGATGGAGACCAGATTTGGGGACATGAATTTGGGTGTCTGGAATGAAAATTATCAGTGTATTTTATTTCCAAGGAAAGCTCAGGTTTTCCCAACAGCTGTGAGACTTTGATACACCCCTGTTCCTTCTGGGCCTCAGTCTACGCATTTATAAAAACAAAGTTTGGCACCTTGCAGAAAGAGTCAGAATGTGATGCACCTCTCGGCTCTGAGCCCACCCAAACCCCACTATCCTCTGCTCCAGGGTCAGCGTGATCATGACAAAAGGCAGACTTCCTATGTGTAACAGCAGGAGGATTGTGAGGGATTCCAAAAGTAATCTCATTTTTTATGCAAACACAAAGAAAAACATTTTAAAAACCAAGGCTATGGATTTAGAATTTCTCCAGAACATCCAAAAGTTTCTTAAGTGACAAAAGCTATACCCAGGGTAAAGGCTCGGAAGAATCAACCTTATGTGAGGTGCCAGCCCAGCTGCGGTGGGGTAAGGTAGACAGCAAGCTGTTCTGTGCCCAAGTCTCCCAAGGGTCTCCTGGCCACACAGCCAGGCTCCTGTCTCCGCTCCTGCCTAGCTCCTGACACACAGGGACCAGAAGCACAACACCACAGCAGTTTTTGAAGTCCCTGCCAAATAGCCATGTCACCGTGAGCCACATCCTGGTAAAGAGGACACAGCACCATTCAGCCTCTCACATGGTATCAGAGGAGAGAGATCCTCAGGTGAGTGCCTCGATTCAGCCCACACCCTTTGGTCTTGTGTCAGGGTCTTCCTGGAGCACCTCCTGCTTCCACTCAAAGTGAAGTTCCTTTCACACATAGGTGGGGCAGGGGCTCAGGGTCATTGCCAAAAACCTCAATATGGAGAATGGGCCTCCCTTCATAGCCAATCTCAGGAGGGCCTCCTTAGGAAAGCTGGAAAAACAGGCTCAGGCTTTGGTCTCCTTTAAGAACAAGGGGGAAATGCTGAGGTGACCTCTAGTCCTCCCTCAGCCATGGCTACAAGATGCTCCAGAAACTTCAGTGGTTACCCGTGCTGATGGCACAGAATTGTCATCACCTGACATTCAAGTTTCTGTCTGGCCTCAATTCTGTCCTTCCACTCTCCTTCCTCTACTATTTCCCTGGCTACAGGCTCCATTTAGCCAGAAGGTGTCCCTTTTTATGATCTTAACCAATGCCTCGTTCATTATTCCAACAATTAAGACTCCACTGCTTGCTGTGTGAGCCCAGGTACATACTAAACCTCTCTGAATACCTACTAGGGATTACTGCTAGGTGGCAGGGATATAACACTTTTATTTTAGGCACGTCTTCCTCCATACAATGCTAATGCTACCCCCTGAATCCCCTCTCCAACTCCAGGGCTTGCCTGGTAGGATCTCTCTCCAAGAATCACCAGAATTTGGAACTATATTACAGATGATGCCATTAAGATAGCCTGACTTCAGGACGGTCCCCCGTGACCTCACCTCTCCTGCCCTTCTGAGGTCTCTTTCCACCTTGAACTAGAACCAATTTCTATGACAGAGCATGGCCTCTCCACGTGGCTGCGAGAGTGCTTTCATAACAAGGTGACTGCCTCCCAGACCAAGTGATCCAGGCACCCAGGGAAGGCTGAGGTCACTGCCAGCGTCCTGTGGCCATGAGTCCTGTGCTCACCCCTGCATCAGCCCAGGGCAGCTCCCAGCCCTCGTCGGCTGGGTGGGCCACAGGCCAGCTGCTCCTCCAGCTCAGTGCACCCCCTCGCCCAGTCTCCCCAGCTCTGGATGCTTCCTGCAGACTGCCCCCTCAGGGAAGGTCTCCTCAGTGCTGTGAGCAAGTGAGGTCCCTGTTCCCTCAGGCCCAGGATGCCACACACACAGTGAGAGGGAACACGCCTTGGCCCAGCTTGGACTGCCCAGGGACAGAGTGGCCCAGCTGCTCACACACATGTGGATACCTGTCAGTTCCAGTCTGTTTCTGAGGCCCGCTGAGGCCAGCTCCCAGGCCTGGCTCAAACCTATGCTGGTGGGAAATTAGAGGAAACAGGCTGATCCAGGCATGGAGTGTTCCTGGCAAAAATAGCTTTATTTCTCTCATGGTCTCCAACCCCAAGTGCTCTAACCCAAAGGGAAGGCATAAGAGTGCCTTGGAAGATCATTAAAAGAAGCTCCTCCTTGTACCTGGGCTGTTCCTCAGCTTCCCCGTCCTCATTCCAGGCAAAAACAGCAGAGACCACCCCATGGGGGGCAGAGGGTTTAGTGGGGGGCGATAAACCCAGCACCACAGGACAGAGTGGCTGTGAACTTGGGACCCACGGGTATGACTGGGTGCCAAAGGAGCCAGGCCCTTTGGCTGGTCCCAGGAATAAGCAGGGCCAGCACACTCTCACCCCTCCAACCCCTGTGTGCTTCAGCCACTTGGCCTCTGCCACGAGGCTGTGTGAGCCTGGGGTCGCAGGTCCAACTGGCCACCAGAAAACATGTCCACAGGGTCCAGGCCTAGAAGATGTGGGCTGAGTCTCTGTCCCCACCTGCTGCTTCAAAGGGCAGGGGCATGGGAAGGAAACACACATAGGCAACGGGTAAAAGGATCAGGTGGGGCTGGGTCCAGGGGAAGCCTGGGGGGCAGCATGTGGCTCTTTTCCTGGTCCCTTCAAAGGAGGGATGCAGTGGGGAAGTGCTTAAGGATTTAGGCCCCAAGGCCAGACAGAGCTGGTATGAATCTAAGCTCTACTTCTTTCTGTGAAAGCTCAGGCATGTTGCTTCACCTCTCTGAGCCTGTTTCTTCATCTGTAGAATGGACTTTAAGGATCATGGAGATGGTCTCTGTTCAGTGCCTAGTCATGGTCCATACATGGAAGCTGTGGCAGTTACTCCGAAGAACCAGTGCCAACTCTTGTAGTGATATGATTTATTTGCAAAACCAGCCTCTGGGTGTCTGCACCCCTTGTTGCTCAGCAGCCCCTCTGTTCCCAGCCTAGGGCAGGCTACAGATGGCACCGTTGAGGCCTGAGAGAAGATGGACAGCCTTGATGGAATCCCTTGAACTGGGCTCTTCACTCCTCATCTGACAGTACTTCTAGCTAGGAGAGCAAGTGGGGGCAGCCTGGGGGGTCTGCATTACTTCCTGGGGGACAGTGGGGTGGCTGAACAGGAGCCCAGGTGGAGCTTCTGACCTCAGCTCCTCCAGGAGTCAGGCAGACCCCAGGCCTGCTGGGGTGAACCCCAGGGTGCAGCGTTACCCAGGGGTCAGCTCAGGGCACTGAGAGGGCAGAGGGCCTTCAGTGGTGGGTTCCTCCTGCTGGCTCTGCAGGGCAGGGTGGTGGGATGCCCCTGTTAGCAGCCCCGGGCAGGGGGAATAAAGGCCTGATGTCTGGGCTCCCGGGCCAGCTCTGGTCCCGGGGCAAACTACTGAACTATGGTGAGTGACGCACTGAAAGGACTGACCGTGGGTGCCAGGGGCTGGTTGTCCAGGGGCCGCTGCCTCCTCACAGTGTGGCTGCACTGGGCCCAGGCAGCTCCCCTGAGGACCCCAGGCTCCCTGACTGAGAGACAGGAGGCCCTGGGCTGGTGCGCAGCTCCTCCTCGGGGGTTCTGTAGTAGGGCACCAGGCCCTCGGCTCCAAGGTCATGGCTACTGCAGACAGTGATGCCCAGGTTGCTGTCCCGGAAGCATCCCTCTGAGACCAGCAGGATGGGGCAGCAGCCCAGGGAGCATGAGGACCCAGAGAGGAGGTCGGAGCCCACAGAGACAGCCTGGAGCGGAAGGCCACAAGATGGTCGTCAGGCCCAGATGCCCGGCCTCAAGAGCACAATGGCTGTCGGGGGTGGGGTGGGGGGTTCTGCCAAAGGGGAAGCACCCGGCAGTGCCACTAACCCATCCAGAGGCACCAGTGGGGAGGGCAGAGTCTGGGATTCAGAGCCACCTACCGACTCCCCCAACTGTGTGGGCCCAGTTCACAGGGCCCAGCCTTGGGGGGCTGGTGTTAGGTATCGGTGAGGTGATAGGGGATAGGTTGGGGCCAAATCCCAGCCTTGCTACTTGCTAGTTTGTGTCCTTGGCCAAGTTATTCAACTTCCTTGAGACTCAATTTTCTTATCTTTAAAATGGGAATAATAATATGACTTACAGAACAAACTGGGGTTAAACGAGCTGAGGCACATGAAGCGTTTGTCTGGGTGTCTGGCAAGTCAGAGGTTGCTGTGAGCTCAGCTCCAGGCCAGGCCCTCTCAGTGTGTCACCATGTGCAGCGCTCACGGGGCTCTCAGGGAGGCCACTATGGCTCCCTTTCCCTTCTACGAAACCTGAGGCTGAACAGCATTCACCAGGCCACTTTCCTAACAAGGGGCAGAGCTGGGATTCAGTCTCTTCCACCCGAAATCTTAACGGGTGACCAATGACTCTGAAAGCCCCCGAGAGCCCTCTGGAGCCTGGCCAGTGTCCTGTGGAGTGGGGGCCTTGGTGGAGCAGTCTGGAGCATGTCAGGGACCCGGGGCTCCCCCATCCTTCCGCGGTCTCTCAACTCACAGAGCACTTGTCCCTAACAGTCATCCTGCAGAAACAGCCACCCTGTGCCTCCCTGTTGGGGAGTGGGCTTTGGGGGCCCCTGCACCACCCGTTGGGAGGGGCTAGGCTGGAGAGGCTCTCCTCCTCTGAGCGGAAGTAAGGGCAGAACCCGCTGGGCGGCTCGGAGTCCTTGGGGAACGGTGTCTTTGGGGTACTCCAGCCTCCTTGGTCCCTGCGAAACTCAGCCTGTGGGGCCAGCTCCTCCTCATCCTGGAGCTGCTCATCGGTGCGAAAGAAAGGCAGGTACTCTGAGGCCACCAGAGTCCTGTGGGGGCGTTCGAGATTGCTGAGGGAGTCCTTGCTCTTTGAACTGGTGGCCTGTAATTGCTGGGACAGGGACTCCCGCTCCTTCACCTCCAGGAGACTTGGAGAGGATGAGGCTGTGGACGGGCTTTTGCAGCTCTTCTGGGACATCTGGGAAGAGAGGGGTGTCCCATCTGTTCCTGGACCCCAGCTGCCTCCCCAGTCTTGTCCCCATTGGAGGTCAGAGAGGTCTCCCAGTGCCCACCCTCAACTGTGGTTCTCCTCTGTGAAAATGCAGCAATGGCTTCCAGCCAGGGTGAGAGGGGCCAAGAGCCCCAGGGACCCCGGCCCTGCCAAAATCTACAGCTGCATCCTTGGTCCTTGCCCGCTATCCCCTCCCAACCCATCCGTCCTCTTACCGTTCCTCAGTCACACCACACTTGGAAGCTACGCCCAAGCTCCTTCTCAACTCTCAGCTCGGAAAACCCTTCCCAGGTACCTGGCCCCCCAAGTTGACTTAGATCTCTTCTCCCTCACTGAAGGAGTTGTCTGGGTCTCTGGGCTGCCTGTTCTGTGTTTGAGAAGGTCTTGCCTATCTGGTGCCCCTGACTCATAGTAGATACTCAATTGGTACCTTTTCAAATCTGTTGATTCTAAGCCTGTCTCATATTCCTGTTACTTTGTTCAGTCCATCCATACAGACCTTCTCTTGACCTTTCTCTCCTGACACTCACACCTCTGCCACAGGGCCTTTGCATTTCCTAATGGTCCTTCCTACCTCTCCTTTTCTCTAAGTGATAGCTTTCTCCGTGCTTGGCTCAAGGTCACTTTCCTTACCTCCCTGGCTTATTATATCACTTTATTAAAGAAGGGTGGATGGAATAAAAGAGGTACAAAGAAAGAGAATATCAAATGGGACTTGGCCAGAAACTAAGTGCTTGCCAGATTCCATGTTGGTAGAGGGAGAAGCCATGTCTTGGAAACATGGTGGCAAAGAGGAACTTCTCAGGCTGAGGGGACTTAGAGGTCTGGAGTCTTTGAAGTGAGTGAAAAGCCAGCCTATTTGCCTGTCTGGTCATTCCCAGAGCTCATGGATACATGGTGAGACCTCAGCTGTCCCAACGTGTAGACTGAGTCCCAGGGGAGGGCCCATTGTGGTCTGGCCCCTGGTCTCCCTGGCTCCACTGGGGCCTTGGGGCCTTGAACCCCCTTCTGCTGCCACATGCCCATGTGGTCAGTGCTAGGCCCTAACTTCCTGCATGTAGCCTGGCCACAGAGGTTCCCTTTTAGCAAGAACCCTGGGAAGGTGCTGGTGCATACAGCTCCTCAAGAGCAGGGGCCAAAACTGAACTCTGAGCCCCAAGTACCAGTCCGGGGCCATCTTTGCTTAGTTCCTGCCACCTAACACTCTCCGCTGTAGTCTGGGGTCCCTTCTCTGCCAGGTAATCCTGAGGAGCCTGCCAGGATGGACTCACCTTAGGCTGAGTGGCAACACCAGGGCCTGCGGCCTCGTCTGCCCTCCTCTAAAGCCTGTACTCTTGGCACTGTGACTTGTATGTTGCTGCATGTCCCATGTCAGCTACGCCCAACTCCTAACCCCTTGTACCTGTGAGCACAACCTTATTTTAAATAGCATCTTGACAGATGGAACCAGATTAAGATGAAGTCATGCTGGTTAGGGTGGGTTCTACATCCTGTTACTGGTGCCCATATCAGGTCAGGGAAGTTTGGACACAGCCACACAGGGAGAAGGCCAGGTGACCATGGAGACTGGAGTAATGCAGCCACCAGCCAAAGACTGTTAGTCATAGCCATCCTAGAACGGAGGCATAAAACAGATCCTCCCTCTGAGCGCCCAAGAAGGAACCAATCCTCCCTTGATTTTGGATTTCTGGCCTCCAGAACTGTGAAAGAATAAATCAGGTGGGGTTTTTTTGGGGGGCGGGGTGGCGGGCACAGAGAATTGAAGTCAGGGGCACTCAACCACTGAGCCACATCCCCAGCCCTATTTTGTATTTTATTTAGAGACAGAGTCTCACTGAGTTGCTTAGGGCCTCGCTTTTGCTGAGGCTGGCTTTGAACTCGAGATCCTCCTGCCTCAGCCTCTGGAGCCACTAGGATTATAGACCTGCACCACCGTGCCCAGCAAATCAGGGTTTTTTTAAGCCACCAAATTGTGGTGACTGGTTATGGCAGCCCTAACACATGTAAGTGGATGGCTTCTTTGTTTGAAGGAGAGAATTTAGCTCAAGGGTTCTCCCAGTTTGGCCTTGTGGGGAGAAACCTGTTGTCATGACCACGGCCCCCTCCATGGGAGGCTCATTGAAGGCCTTACCCTTTCTGCTATCCAGAGGGTGCTGGCTGGGGCGGACTCCCCCATGGCGTGGGCAGCACTCTCCCACACCTCAGTCTTGCCCACGGGGGCCCTGGCTCCACTTCACCAGCGAGTCCCGGATTGCAAGAGGCCAAGTGTGACTCCACAGACTCCTCAGAAGGCCCTCAGTAAAATGGCACATGCACAGTGCCACTCACACTCTCCAGCAGGCTCCACCACAGTGTCCTGTGTTGAGCCAGCAGTGTCCCCGGGGCCTGATAATTAAGCATGATCTTCAGACTCAGATGGGAAAGAGAAAGCACCTCACAGGCCTCCTCCTCCTCACCCTGGCAAACGCCCCTCTGCCTGCCCAGAGAAGATTCCACCATGAAGTCACAAGGCCTGGTGCCAGGCAAGAAAGCCAGATGGCTCTGTTACCATGGAGACTCCTGCCCAAGCGTCCAGCACGTGTGGTCCTCACCTGCCTCTTCATTCAGATTCCCCCAAGAGATTCAGGGGAAACAAAGAGAACCCAAACATCTTCTGGCATTAAATCAGCTCTCCAGGGCGGGGCCAGTGAGCTCGCCCAGGGACTCTGCCCAGAGACTTCTGGGTGACGGGCACCTCAGTGGAAGGTGAAGGGAGGTCCCAGGGGTCTGCTCCACTAAGTCCGGACAGCTGGAATGAGCTGCCCAGGGCTGTGTGGATGTCCCCTCCCCTCGGCACCCCAGCCTCTCAGTCCCCTCAGGGTCGTAGCCTAGACATGGGTCTCAGCCCTTGTCACTTGATTTCAGCTGCTGGTTCTCTGTGGTCACTTGTGAACGGAGACAGTTATGGGAGAACAGGTGTGTGGAGCGTTTTCTTCCTCCTGCAGAGCCACCATCTCAGTCCTGTCCCTGAGGCCTGGTGCTCCTGCTTAGAGGGAAGGGACCAGTATTGTTGACACCATCTCTGTGTCAGCAACCGCCCTGGGCAATTCCCACATGGTGTCAGGACATCCTTAGGAGAAGCTTTCAAGTCTCCAGAGTTGAGCCACTTCATAGACGGGAGGACTGAGCCTCAGGAAAGAGGGCTGGCGCTTGTGTCTAGCCTTAGGAGTGAGCAGGGGAATCTGTACCCCCAGGATTCCCCAGGGCTATACCCCAGCAAAGCATGGCCCAGCAGGGTTCTCCTGCCCCCCCGCCAGGGTGCCCCATCTCTCCACCTTCCTCCTCCGCTCCTGTCCCTGCTGCCTTCCTGCTGCTGGGCCATCTGAACTGACTTTGCTTTTTTACTTTTTAATAGATTTAACTTTAAATCCTTGTGAAGTTTATTTTTTGTAAGTGGTAACAGGCTTCAATGTTACGTTGCACTTTGAATGATCCGTTGACTCAATATCTTTTATGAATGATGCATTTCTCCCCCAACTTGATTTGAAATACCAAAGTAACCCCATTATAAACTCACATTAGTTTCTAGAATTTATTTTTCCAGCCATCTCTTTGTCTCTCTTGATACCCATAACCATATTATAAGGACCTCTTTAATTTTATATAACTAATTCATATTATATAGTTATACTTCAAATCAGCTCTATTAATGGCGCGCACACACACACACACACACACACACAAAACATAAAGTGTACTGTTCACAAATCTATATGCCCATGTAACAGTCCCCAAATTAATAAATAGAAATGCCTCTTTTCAAGTAATGCCTCGCTGCTTCTCAGCCCCAAGCAACTACTAATTTGCTTTTGGATACTATATTACTGTTCTAGAATAAATGGAATCTCACAGCAGGAACTCTTTCAGGGATACCTAGCTTCCTTTTTCAGCACTATGTTTTTAAATTCGTCCCTGCCGTGTCGTGACATTTGCTCCTTTTTATCAATGACTAGCGCAGCATTGCATGGTATAATGCAGTTTCTGTATCCACTCATCTGTGCATAGACATTTCAGTTTTTTCCATTACAAATCATGCTGCTATGAATAGTTAAGCATAAGATTTTGTGTGAGTGTAGTTTTTATTTCTCTTAGGTAAATAACTGGAATTTGAAGAGCTCGATCATATAGTAAGTGTATGTTTACATAAGAGACTGCCTAATTGCTTCCAAAGTGGGTATGTTATTTTTGCATTCCCAACAGCAATGTATAAAAGTTCTAGTTTCTTTAAATCCTCACCATGATTTTTTAATTTTTGCCATCCCAGCAGATGTCGAGTGGTGTGCCTTTATGGTTTTAACTGTATTTTCCTGACGACCGAAGATGTTGAGAATCATTTCATGTGCACATTGTCGATTTGTGTCTTTTCATTCGTTAAGCATTCAAATGTTTTACCCATTTTAATAACTTAGTTGATACAATTAAGTCCAATTTTTATTAAAAAATTACAATATTTATTTAAATAGTAAATTTGACCAGTTTTCATCTACAGAAAACAGGAGAAACTATCACTACAGTCAGGATAGTCAAACATTTCTATCAACACTTAAACTTTCCTCTTGTACTTTTATAATCCACCCTCCCAGCATTCCCATCTCCAGGCTACCACTGATCTGCTCTCTGGCACATTCTCTAGAATTTCAGATAAATAGAATCAAAAGTAGATACTTTTATTTGACTTCTTTTACTCGCCATAATGCTCTTGAGAGTAATCCATGTTGTTTCAGTCAATATATTGTTTCCTCCTCTCTGTTGTTGAGTGGTATCCCACTGTATAGACAGACCACAGTTATTATTCTACTACATGTTCTGTGACTTTTTCTCTAATTTTTTTTTTTTTTTGGATACCAGGTTGAACCCAGGGGCACCTAACCACTAAGCCACATCCCCAGTCCTTTTCATTTTTTTTTTTTTTTTAATTTTAAGACACGGTCTTGCTAATTTGCCAAGGGCCTCTCTGAGTTGCTGAATCTGGCTCTTGAACTGAGATCCTCCTGCCTCAGCCTCCTGAACCATTGGGTCTCTAAATGTTTTGAAGATATTTATCTTTGTTTTCAGCACTTTATGCTGTATCTAAGCATGGTTTTCATTGGCCTTATCTTTTGGGGGTTTACAGAGCCTCTTGAATAGGTCAATTTATGTTTTTCACGAAATTTTAGGTGCTTTAGGCCTTTATGTCAAATTTTTTTTTCCAGACTATTTTTCCTCTCCTTCTGGGACTCCAATGGCATGCATGTTAGAGTTTTATAAATGTTTCCCCCAGAGCTCTCTGAGGCTCTGATTGTTTTCTTCTCTTTTTTTTTCCTTGAGATTGTGTAATTTCTTTTGCTATGCCTTTAAGTTTACAGACTCTCTCCTCTTGCTACCACCATCAATAGCAGATGATTCTTCTCTTGAAATCATCCACTGAAATTTTCCAGCTTGGATTTTATATTTTTTGATCCTAACATTTCCATTTGGTTCTTTTTTTTATTTTTACAATTTCTGTAGAGAATTATTTTCTTATTCATTCTCAATGTGTTTTTCTTGACCTGATGGAACATACTTGAATAGCTTTTTTGAAGTCTTTGCCCTGTAACTTCAACCCTACTCACTTTGGGATTAGCATCTGTTAACTTTTTCCCTTGAGAATTGGTCACATTTTTTTTTTGGCTCTTTGCATGGTAGATAATTATGGACTGTCTTAAATTTTGAGAATATGTCGACTTTGGGTTCTATCAATAATCCTCTGGAGAAAGTTGATGTTTTTTGCTAGGCAGATAATCAATTTAGTTAGATTCAAGCTGCAAGTTCCGCCTTGCCTTCTGTATACAGTGGTTGAATTCTCAGTTTAGTTCCCTAAGCTTTTGCTGAATTGATTTGGGTCTGTCCTGAGCATGCATTATTTAGCAATTATGTTAAAAATGTGTGCACATGGTTTAGATCTTAGTTTGGTTTTCAAAGCTTTGCTGTGCTGGTTCGGGTCTTTTTCATTGATGCTTAGCTCAGGGGTTAAGCTCAGTCTGAAGTACATTTGTTCACAGAATTAGGGAACAACTTTGCCATTTACCTTCCTGGATTTCCCTCATACTCGATCCATCAGAGGCCCCATTCCTGGTACTTTGGGTCAGAAAGTTGGGGTTTCTTCTGCAGTATTCTTCTGCCACCACTTCCTTGCTATGTGCAATTGGATCTGGCTTTCTGGGCAAAGCTGAGGGAGGGAGGGAGAGAACCTGAGCCAGGTACCATGGCACACACTCCTGTAATCCCAGCTACTCCGCAGGGTGGGGGTGGAGGAGCTGAGGCAGGAAGGTAGCAAGTTCAAGCCCAGCTTGGGCAACTTGGCAAGACCCTGTCTCAAAATAAAAAAATAAGTAGGGCTGGGAATATAGCTCAGTGGTAAAGCACCCTGTGGTTCAATCCCCAGTACCAAAGCAAAAGCTGGGAATGGGCATGAATCTGGAGGGAGGGGAGACTCTCTTATCCATGTCCAAGTTTTGCTCTTCTCCTCAATCTACTTTTTAGAGTTCTTGGGTATAGCTTTTAGTTATGGTAATTGGTAAGAATGAGCTACAGTGAGCGTATGCTATCACGGTTATTATTCTTATTTTGCCAATGTCTTATGGGGCCTCTTGTCTTCCTGTTGAGATATTGTAAGAGCTCTTTGTATATCCTGGACACTCCTTTGTCAGAAATATGTAGCGTGACTATTTCCCCCCAGGCTGTGCCTTAACTTTTCATTTTATTAACAAAATCTTCCTAGGAAACAGGAATTTCAATTTTTTATGAAATCAAATTTATTATTATTATTATTACTGCTACTTCTACTACTATTATTTTCATTTGTGTTCAGAGTCCTTGACCTTCCATGGCCTCACTGAATCCTCACTGGACCCTCTCACCCTTGGATTGGACAGGTATGATCAGGCCCAGGGGTGGGGAATGACTTGTCTAAGCATGTGGAATGGTGGACCCAGGACTCAGCAGAGGCCCTGAGCCAAAAAAGCACTTTAATGTGGCCTCTCAACACCAGGACCTGGGATTCCGCTCATTATGTGAACATGCAGCCAGCAAGTTCAGTTGGCTTAGAGACTGTCCCAGGTCCCTCTGACCCACAGCCTGTGCTGCTAGCCCCCGCTCTGCAGGAGGAGTATGCTCTCTGCAAGGCCTGGGTGGGAGGAGCACTAGCCTTTCCTAGGCCTCAGGTCTCATCTGTGGAGCAGGGACCATCTCCTTCTCATCCTGGCAGGCGCAGGTAAGGACAGTGTGAGCCTACCATCTTGGGTTTCCAGTAACACATGGTCCCCTCACTGCTGATTGAAGTTGGAGCTCTGAGAAGGCAGTGACTAGGGAAGTCTTGTGGGGGAAGGTTCTAGATGAGACAGAAAGCCTGGCCTGCCACCAAACTGATTCCCCCTCTCCATGGAACCTCTCTGAGAGACAAATGCCCAAGTAGCAGCAGCTACAGGAAAGGTACCTGAACAAGGCCCAGGGCGCAGAAACCCATGTGGGGCCACCCACTGCAGTGGCACTCCTGGGCATAGGTCCCATGCTCAGTGAGACATCAATTGCAATTTTGTCCCATGGTAGAGGGGAAAAGCCCCTAATAATCTGAGACTTTCTTCTTTTGCTTGAAGTGACATGTTCAGGACCCAGAGGTGGCTCCTAGGGTTTGCAGCAGTTGCACTGTTGGAGTGACATTGGGGAGCTTTGGTTGTGAGTTGCTTGTCGTGGGGTCCATCAGAAGCAGAGCCTTCCTCTCACCACTTGTGGACATTCCCCGCCCCCACCCCCGCCCCCGCCCCCATCATGCTTCTCACTTCTCATTTTCTTCCTTCCAGAACTTTCTCATTCTCTATGGTTTTTTAAAGAATAGGTCCAGTAAAGTTCCCACTCTAAATCATGGCACAGGATAAAGGCCCTGTGGCTTTTTAATGATGGAAAAACCACCCAGTACCTTTCATGTCTTTCATTTCTTTCTGAAAGGATGGAGCTGCTTGCCAACTCCCTCCTCCAATCCTGATACGAGTTTACAGCATCAGAAAGACAGGCATTCACTTTAAACTAACCCCTGCCTTTCAACACTGGCAAGTCAACGATGTGATTTCATAGGTACCTGTCATGTGGGGACACCTACGGGGGTTCTATGGCTCCTACCTAAGCCAGCTCCAGGCTCCCTCCCTCGTACCCTCACCTCCCTCCCCAGCATGGTCATAACATCCCACCTATCTGACCATGTCATGTGGATTCCTTGTACATGGCCTCTGGGTCACATGGAGCTACTTCTTCTTGGGGACCCTCTGCTGACCCAGCCCACCACATCCATTCCAACCCCTAAGACTCTGATCCTGGAAGGCAGCAGCCTCTCTCAGCCGGTCCCGACCTTCAAACACTCCCCCAACACAAACCTGCTGCTGAGCTGCTCTGGAACTCTGATTTATCCCATCACTTCGTTGTCCAGGACTTTGGTGACTCCTCTGGCTTTGGAAGCCAAATCCAAACTCTGGTTTGGTGTTCCAGGCCTTTCCTGGTCTGGATGCCTCTTTTCAGTAGAAAAGTTCCCCACTCTGGCTCCATCCTGGGCTTACTGTCCCCCAACATACCTGCTGTCTTCCCTGCTCTGTGCCCTCTCACGTGGCAGCCCGTGACAGTCCCAGGAAGGTGGTCATCGGCCAACAGCCTTCCTCCAAGGGCCTTCTTAACAACTATGGGCATGGGACTTGCAGGGTCAGGCTCCTGTAACAAACTGCCAAAGAATGGGCAGCTTAAACAACAGGAAATTATTTTCCCATAGTTCTAGAGGCTAGAGGCCCAAGATCAAGGTGTGGGTAGGGTTGGCTTCCTTTGAGTCCCATGGTCTGCAGTTGGCTGTCTATTCTCTGTATCTGCTCTCCCTTTATGTGTTTGTATCCAAATATATTTTTCTTATCAGGATCCAAATTATATTGGATTAGCACTCACCCTAAAGGCCTTGTTTCAATTTAATTACCTCTTTTAAAACTTCGTCTCCAAATGTAGTCACCCTCTGAGGTACCAGGGTTGGGATTTCCACATAGGGATTGGTGGGAGACTAATGCAGTCTGTAACAGGTTCTCGGATCGCTTCTGCCCCCTTTTCTCAGATTGCTGCAGGGAGAATGGCCACAATCTCCCGAGGACAGGGACCTCCCGCTTCCCCCAGAGCCCAGAGCTTCTCCAGAGCTTTCAAGTGCACCTCGCAGGGAGTCTGCCGCTAGGCCTCTGGTGCACCCCGGCATTGGGCTTTGGAGTCAGGCAGGCCTTCCTTACCCCCAAGCTCTGCCGCTTACCAGCTGCGTGGCTGAGAAAGAGCAAGGTACTTGGCCTCTCTGAGTCCGGTCTCAGCTGGAAAGTGTAAGCTTGTATGGGAATTAATTCAGAGAACAGTCATAAGGAGTAAGAATAGCACCGGACTATTCTCATTCACTCTCTTCTGAGTCCCCAGAGTTTCTTACTGTGACCTCTTTGTATAACCTGGATCTCTCAGCTCATGAAGTCTAGACAGGGACAGGAGAATGGCTTACTGATGAAGTTGCCCATTGCTCCAGATATATGAGACAGGAAACGTGAATTATATACACACACATATACAAATACTTAATTGTTATATGTATAAATACACATTATATGTAAATATGCATGTATAATTAATATATAAATTATATATGTAAAATGTCACCCCTTTTACTTTTTTAAAAATATTAAAGTGTCAAAGTATTATCTTTAAATACCAGTTGTAAAGTCATTAGCTATTACAAAGGTATGTGTAGTTGCTCTAACACAGATTTTACATAAAATGTCCTTCCTATTACTTTTAAATGAGGAAGAAAAAAGAATACACTCTCTGCTTTCCCCTCAGAACTAATTTCTACATTCCAAGTAACTTTTAGTGGGGAAGAAAAGGCACTTTCCTAGTTATCCACAAGGGGGAAGACTGAGTCCATTCCTTCAGGAAGGTACCATCGAGTCATCATTAATGGTCATTTAAAACTGATATTTCTGGGTTTTGTGACTGTGTCCTTCACAGAAATGAAGTTTTCCTACGCAAGGAAGACACCATGTTTTAAGCTGACAACTTGCAGATGGCCATTTATTTGGAAACATGTTTCAAAATCATTTACATCCATGCAATCATTGAGGATTCTAACAAATGCCACATTCGGAACATAAGAGCACTGTGGTCTTTCCACTAGAAAGCCAGGCAAATTATTTAAACTCACAGGAAAGGGGGAAAAAATCTTTTCTCAACATCAAACAGAAAACATTCTGTCTTTGAAAATGCAAATCCCTTAAACATATTCAAGAATTTTAACAAGCATCCCAGAAAGCTATCCTATTACTCTTTGAAGCCCTTGAAGACTTTTCTTAAAATAGTCGCAGCAGGCTCCTCAGGGTGGGGAGAGGGCCCCTTCAGCAATGAGGGAGGTGGAGCCTCTGCAGCCGGCGCCCAGGAGCTCCTGGGTCCCTAGGTACATTCTTCCAGAAAGGAAGAGCAACCCCCAGAGAATCACTAGACAAAGGTAAGGGGGTAGGGGAAATCTTCCAGAAAGAGTTAGGCACAGGATCCATTTCCCATCTGTTCTGCATCTGGGGTTAGGAAAAGGACACAGAGCTACAGGGACAGCCTCGAAGAAGATGCTGAGCCCTGGGTGGTGGAGAGCTGGGACGGCTCATCGGCCTGGCATTCTGAGAAGACAGGTGGGGTAACAGGCAAGGCAGGAGTGAAACAGGGTTTAAGCTAATGACCAAATCTCAGCTTCGGGTCAAGGAATTGGATCTCCACCTAGCATCAGAAAAGAGAAGAACCAAGAAGATATCAGCAAATTCACTCAACAAAATCTTTGCCAAGGAAATGATTTAATATATTTCAGAGATATGGCTTTAGGATATTTTTCACAGTGTTGCTTATAACAAGGAAACACACAAAAAAAATTCCAAAAGGAAAACCTCTAAGCATCCAACAATAGAGGATTGGTCAGATAAATGATGCTGTAGCCACAAAAGAGAATATTACAAGACAATTGAAAATTATGACATAGAAATGTGTTTATTGTCATGGAAAAGGTAGTAATAGTCCACTTATCTGCTAAGTAAAAGCTGGTTATCAAACAGTCCTTTGCAGGATGTTATACTAGAATTTATATGAAAAGACCAAGTAGAATTGCTAAAACAATTTTTGAAAAAAGAATAAAATGAGAAGGGTCACTCTCCTGGACTTCAAGACTTACTATGCAGCTGTAGCAATCAGGACTGTGGGATTCTGATTCGTTGATCAACAAGTCGGAAGAGAGAACCCAGGAACACACTGACACAAATATGTCCACTGTCATTTGACAAGAGAGCAAATGTGAATCAATAAGAGCACGGAAGACGCTCCTCCAACAAACAACACTGGAACGATTGTGAACAAAAAAGAACTTCAAACTATCTCCCGCATGTTACATTAAAATTAAAAATGGATCACAAATGTAAATGTAAAAAGGTACTGCTTTAAAACCTAAAAAGAAAGTAAGAAAAAAATAGAAAGAAAGAAGAAAGGGAGGGAGGGAGGGAGGAAGGGAGGGAGGGAGGGAGGGAGGGAGGAAGGAAGGAAGGAAGGAAGGAAAAAAAATCTTCAGGAACTGGACTAGATAGAGTCCTTCAACATGGCATGAAAAGCATGACCCATAAAGGGAAAAGTGAATAAACTGAACTTCATCAAAATTAAAAACTTTCCCTCTGAACAAAGCCCTGCAAAAGGAGATAAAAAATTCAGCTACAGAGCAGGAGAATATATTTGCAAACCACATATCTGAAAAGAACTAGACTCTAGAACACATACGTGATTTGTAACACTGAGCAGTAAAAAACAGACCAATTAGAAGACAGACAGAAGAAGAGGTTTTACCAAAGAGGGTGGTGTTCAATGTCATTAGCTGTTGGGAAAATGTAACTTAAACCACAATGAGATACCACTACATCAGAATGGCTAAAATAAACCCAGTGACAGTGCCGACTGCAGAGGAGGCTCATTCAGACACTGAGGAGAATGTGAAACAGGACAGTCACCCTGGAAAAGATGCATATGGGGAACCACCGCAGTTCCCATAGAACCCAGCGGCGGCAGTCCTGGATACTCATCCTGGAGGAATGAAGATTTATGTTCAGGCCCAAATCTGCACGAATGTGCATAGCCGCTTTATTCACAGTAGCTGAAAACTAGAACTAATCCAGACAGCCTTCAGTGGGGGAAAGGTCCAATAGACTGTGGTACATCCATACTTGGAATACTACTCAGTCCCTGGAAAGAATGATCTATCGACAAGCACCATCTAGATGGACCTCTGGAGAATATGCTGAGAAAAGCCAATCCCAAAGGCTACATACGGTCCGATTCCATTTTTATAACATTCTTGAAGCGACACAATTTTAGAAATGGAGAACAGTTTAGTGGCTGCAAAGGGTTAGGGAGGAGACAGGCAGGAGGGAGGCAAGTGGAAGTATAAAAGGGGATTATGGAGGCTTCTTCGATGGTGGGAAGGTCTCTATTGACCGTATCAGAGTCCATATCCTGGCTGTGACACTGTGCTGCTGTTTTGCCAAACGTTACCATTGTTAGAACCTGGATAAAGTGCCAATGGACTCTGCTATTTCATCAACTGCTTGTCAGAATGTATGATGACCTCATAAATTTAAAGTTTAATTAACAGAACAGAGTGCAAGACTGTCCCCAGGAAACTGGCAGACATGGGTGTGTGGACTGTGCCACTAGGCTTCCCGAGGTCTGGCATTCTGCAGGGGACCCTGGTGGGGTGAGGCTTATTATATATTCCAGGGGGCATCTGGGTGGTGAGGCAAAGCCATGGGGTGGTGGCAAGAGGAGTCCCCACATGGCCTGTCAGTCTCCTCTGAGCCCCTGGGGCACTCTCTCTCCTCACCTGTCAGCAACCCTCACATCATGGGAGTGGGATGGAGGAGAGGACCCTCCAGGCAGCACAGGGTTGCAGGCAGAGCGCCGTCAGACACCGTGGGCCCTGCTCAGGCACTGTCTTCAGGACTGGTGCACACCCACCCCAACCCTGCCCACAGGGGAGGAAGCAGCTACACCATGTCCTTACAAGTGAGAGCTACCTGTGAGTTAATGTCCATCAGCAACCGGCAAACGAGCAGGCTCATTGTCTCCTGGAGTAATGGACTATACTGCTGATTGCTTAACAAGAGCAGCTTTCTCCAATTAAATAACCACAGACAGGTTTTGTTGCAAACTTTAGTGCTCCTCCTAGTAACCAAAAGGTAAACAGGATGTGATTTATCATTTTGCAAGGCCCAAGAAATGAGATTTCGATCTGTTAACTTCTCCTGACAAGGACGCGGCCATCAGAGATGTAAACAAGCTCTGAGACTGAGAATCCGGAGGGAGATGAGAGTTAGAAAAGCTGATGCTGTGTTAGCACACCAGCCACACACGCATGCACACAAATACAGGCACCCACAGGAGAAAACATGACCACAGAGACAAGGAGGAACTTGGCCCAAAGAGATAACACGAGGAAGGGGAAGTAGGCCTGGAATCCTGGGGGTTGGGGAAAGCTCTCTTTTTACTCTAAGCAGCACTAGTGCTAAAACTAAAATAAAATCCTTCCCATTGGCTCATGGAGTTGTTTCCTACCTCAGGGCCTTTGCATTTGCTATTTCACCTGAGAACTCTGCCCCCAGATCTGCACCTGGAAGATTTCTAGGTTCTGGTCTCTTCATAAGTACCATCCCTAATCACTCCCCACAAACTGGTTTCCAGCCCCAGCACCTCCAATCACAGTTCCCCTGTTGTGTCTCCCTGATTATCTATCTCCTTCAATGTGTTTATCTTCGGGAACTATCTCATTTGTTTATGGTTTATTCCTGCCAAAGTGGAAGTTCCATGAAGGTAGGATGCTGGTTCATTTCACTAAATCCCTGTGCAGAGGGTCAGTGACAGAAGCTGTTTCTGCAGTAGTTTTAATTCTGTCCAGGAAATACTTGTGGTCCTCATGAAAGGTCCCTCCCAAGTTTTTGCAGCATGAAAAACTCAAAAGGGCAAAAATCCTTCACCTTTTTGGAGATATGGGGAGCTTTTATGAGAGGCCTGACAAGGCAAGTCAGTGGGGCCCCAGAATTGTGTCCCCTATATGTCTGAGTCTGTGCCAGGTGCCCCCAGGTGTCTCCAGGTGCCAGGTGCCCCCATCTCTCTCCACCAGGCTCTAGCCACTGCCTTCTTCCCCCCCAACCACCACACCCCGGGCAGTCTGCTCAGGTGACATCACTAGCTTTTTTTTTTTTAATTACCTGGGATTGAACCCAGGGGCACTTAACCATTAAGTCACATCCCCAGATCTTTGATTAAAAAATCTTTTATTTAGAGACAGGGTCTCACTTAGTTGTTGCCTCACTAAGTTGCTGGGGCTTGGTTCCTGAACTCGCAGTCCTCCTGCTTCAGCCTCTTGAGCCATTGGGATTACAGGTATGCACCCCCATGCCTGGTTCTATCACTAGCCTTTTCTGAGCACAGAGCACTTGGCGAACTATAAAGCCTGGTTTTCAATGTCAGGTGGGGCCTGTTGGAATCACTTCCTAGAGAGGGGGACAGAGCCCTGGTCATCAGGAAACTTGGATTCGCCTAGCAGTGCCAGTGACTCACCCTGTGACCTTTAGTCTTGGGCCCTGATTTCTGCCAGACTCCTGGCCTCTCGGTTCCCATCTCAGCCAGGCTAGCTCTGTCCTGTCCAGGCTGTGGGGTGTAGAGGGCTTGCTTTTCCTCCTAAAAAGAACTCTACCATGGGTAAGGATTCCCAGGTCCAGCAGCCTGCTTTAGGGGCGTAAGATCAAACTTCCCCGTGGGGGAGAGGCCCTCCCTGGAGGAGCTGAATGGTGCAAAGGTGCACTCCTCCCTGGGGATGGCTCCAAGGGCCAAGGCACCGAAGGAGGCAGGCAGCCTCTGGTAGTCGAGCTTGGAGAGCCATTAGACCTCCAACAAGCCACGCCAGCATGCTGCGCCTCAGGGACCACAGCCATAACTGAGAACAACAGTGGCAATGAATGAGATTCAACAAAATAATGATCCAAGATATATAGAGTGCCTGGCGCAGGGAAAGACTCAATAAATGGCTGCTCCTAGAAAGTCCATGACTCCGAGGAGGAGGATGGGGCAGATGAAGAAGAATTGAAGAAAGTCACTGAAAGGAGTGCTCTCTGGTTGGGCGGTGTAGACAAAACGATGTGCACACGCATGTGGGCTTGAGCCTCTTTAGAAGACGGAGGCATGCGTGTGAGCGAGCGGATGATTGCCGTCTGGGAAACACGGATGCTCTTGTTCCAAGGAAGTACATGATTGCCAGATATTTCTAGAGTTCAGCAATACTGAGAAATTATAGAAATCGTCTAAATGGTTGTTTTCCAGCTAACTCTGGCTCTTCCAAGTAACCTTGTGATGGCCACTTAGGGGGATGCAAATTCCAGAAGCCCCACTTGATGGAATGGAGTGAGTCATCAAAAGTATACTTGAGAGAGTCCATAGAGCAGCGTGGGTCGAGGGTTAAGAAATAAGGGGGAGACTTCGAAACTGTGTTATGATTAAGTCTGTTTAGGAAAATGTCTGCTTACAGGCAGAGTTTGGGAAGATTAAGGAAGGGAAGATTAAAAACAGTCGATGTGCTTGAGCGGTGGGATTAGGGGTGATTAAAGCGCATTTCTGTTGCGGTTGTTACAGTGTGGCTTGTGCCAAGTTTTAAGTAAAAAAAAAAAGAGAGAGGATTGCAAGGGAGTCCATGTACCTCAAGGGTCCCTGGAGCTGTCCCCTCTCCTTTCTCTCTCCCTTCCTCTTCCTCTTTGTGACAGTCTCTTCCACTTGCTCTCATTGGAAATGCACCAGTGTGAATGTATGAATATGTAGCAACAAATCCCATCATTATGTGTAACTATAATGCAACAATTAAAAAAAAAAGTGAAAAAAAATGTCTCCAGCTCCAACAAGACCCAAAGAAGGGGGAATTTCGAAAATTTAAAGTAGCCGAGAGAATACTAAATTTGTGACTTTGCAAAAGGCTCCATCAGCCCGCCACATGATGGAGGCCAATTGGTGAAGAGGCAAGGCAGTGGCAAAGAGAGAATTCTGTTACCATGAGCTAGCTGATCAGATAGATGATGGTTTCATCCAGAGGGGCCATGCTCCCCAGAAGCAGATTTGAGGGAGGTTTATTTAGGAGATGGGTAACTGGTGGGTGCCTTCTCACAGGAGGTTTGTACCTGTCACTGATGAGTTTGCCCACTTGCAGTCACATTATATAATAGACAGGCTAGAGGGGGAAGTTGCCCAAGGCCTGCTTGCTGATCAAACTCACAGCAATGAGAAAAAATTAAAACATACTTTGCCTGATGACTGTGAAGGACAAGGGTCGGGTGAGATTAAATAGGGAGTTGGCAGGAGATGTGCTTTCACTGTGCAGCTTCAAATTGATTAGTCAATGCAAAACCATGTGTTGGGGGCTGGAGAGTGTAGCTCAGAGGAAGAGTATTGCCTAGCATGTGTGAGGTCCTGGGTTCAATCCCCAGTAACACACACACACACACACATACACACACACACACACAGAAATAATTGGACCTTGTCAGTCAGCACACTGGGGAGTTCAAGAGCAGGAGAACCAAGTGATGAGGGGACAGACCATGTAAATGTGTGCTTTAAGGAATCTTGAGTCCACAGGTAGGAGCCCACAGGGGCCAGCTCTTCCTTAGCCAGAAGATGACTAATGATGCAATCTTCCAGGAAAGAGAGCAGGTGTTGTGTGGCACGCAAAGCAGTCATTGAGGGTCCTATCTGGAGGCTGTGCACAGCTTGGGTGGAGAGCTGCAGCACCTCTGGGTGTTGATGGACTCTGCCTGAGAGAGGCCATGGGAGCTGGAGAGGCTGAGATGAGATCAGCCTGACTGGATATTACCCACAAGGACAAGGCTGGCATTCCAGAGCACCCCCATTGTCCCCTGACTATTGGGACAATGATAGTCGTTGCTGTTATTTCCAACACAAGCCCTTACGATGGGCCACCACTGCTCTATGAATGCACTATGGAATCCTCACAGTGCTACACAGAGAGCACGCTCATTAACTCTCACCTCACAGGTGAGGAAACTGAGCCTCCAAAAGAATAAGGAATTTGCCTGAGACCCAAGGCCATGCATCCTTGGAAATGAAATCGTGTGACTCAAACCACCATCATTTCCCTAATGGTTGCTGTAATCAAGAGTGTGGAACACAGCCAAGAGCCTGGAAAGAGGAAGGAATAACACAGGCAGATGCCCTCTGCTCACATGCACACACATGTTCACACGCCCCTCAGAGGGACCCGTCCAGGCGGTGCCAGCTGCTGCTATTAGCATGAGGAGCTTGGGTCAGGCAGCATGGAACTTCAGCTGGATGGACCAACAGACAGGCCCAATCAGCCAGAAAAAGTGCTGTTTTCAAGTACAACAAACCTGAATGAGAAATGTTAAAGATTTCAAAGAGACAAAGAGGAAAAAAAATAGATTTTTGATCCATGGCTGCTTAGTTAACTTGTTTGTACACAGATTCAGAAGGAGAATGTACTTGATTTTGTAATTTTTTTTCTGCTCTGGGCCTTCAGAAATTGTGGACAGCAATGACAAAACCACAGTTCACAATTCATGTCCATGGGGGTTCAGAGCCCCTTGGGCTAAACTCTTCTCAGGGCTGCTTTGGAGCAGGCTTGGAGGAGGAAGAGCCGACCCCCACATACCTGGGCTCATTGCCCTCCTCGATGGTCATCTCTGGTTTTCAGCAACATGCTGTCACCAGAGCACAGCTTATAATAATTGAAGAGGAATTCCAGGGCACCACAGCCCCATCTTCCTTGGACTGTGCCCAGGTTAAGCTTCGCAGAGGTTTGGCATCCCCTCCCCGTCTGTGAGCAAGGCTGTCAGCTGCTCGCCCCAGGCACCCAGGACTTCCTAGTGGGTCTCTCCCTCCCCCAGCCTGCACCCCCTTAAGAAGTCTCCTCCTCTACAGGAACGGTCCCCCTACCATCCGTCCAAGGTGTCACTCTCATTCTGGAAGCTGAGATCTGTTCTGGTGGTGCTCACACATCTAGCTGATAGCTTTCGAGCAGCTTGAGCTGTTGAGTCCTTTCAAAATAGCTTTAGGTGGGCTCCAAAGTGCAATCAGACAGAAGAGGCACAATTCTGGCTAAATGGGGTGGGAGCCATGTCTCCTTCTGCCACCTGTCTCTGGGTACACCCCTGATATGCCCAAGAATGCTGAGATATCTGGGCAGAGCGGTGCCAAGGTAGGGACAGAATCCAGGTTTCCTGACGCCAGCTGCGGACTTCTACCGTACTCACCCTTCTGCCTACCACCAGAACAACAAAACGTGGCCTTCCTGCCCTAGCCTGCCCTGTGCCTTTCCTTGTTAGGTGAGTCCAGTGGTTCCCAGATCTGGCTTATTTTCGCTTTCCCCTCTTTTCCTATGCTGGTAGCTCTGTTCAATGCATCATGGGAGACAGCCATGTGACAGGACCCACCATGATTGTACCAGGACTGGGCTGTGCATGGGACAGAGAGGTGGGTGTTAGACACTGTGGGCATCATTCTGAGGAACCCACCATTCTTCAGTGTTAGAGCAGTCCACATTGGACTTGTGTCATTCACTCCTGTGACTGGTCACTTCACTCCTCTATACACGCGTCCTGAGTGGCGTGAGGCTAACTGGTCATAGAGGGTTTTGCAGTTTAGGTGGAGGGACACTGGAATGGGTGTCAAGAGAGGCAACTCTGCTGCCAACTCATGGAGGGGAGGGGTCTCTGGACAAGCCCCCCTCCCTGAGAGCTACAGTCTTCTGAGGCCCTGCTGAGTGTACCCTGGGGATAGAAAGCGAATGGCCGTGCTGTGGAGAGCCCGGTTGCTGGAATTGAACATGCCTGGGTTTCACTGTGCTGTGGGACACCAGGCAGGTTCCTTCATCCCCACCCCAACCCAGAACAAGGGTCAGCTGCTAAAGTGAGGAGGGCCTGGAGGGACTTAGGGCCTCTCCATTTTTCAACCTGTAGCTGCCAACTAAAAGAACAAAGAAACAGATGACATCCACTTTCAAAACAAATGGTTCAGGGAGCCAGCCGATCAGCTCATCCAGGAGTCCTTCGGAATCTGGTTCCAAGGAGGTTTTCTGAGTGCACTGCAGGCAGACAGCTCAATGACAGCACCTCTGCACCTCTGACCTCCACCCAGCCACTGCAGAACGTGGTACATGTTCTAGGTGTCTGCCTCAAGGAATGGCCGCAGGTAGGCAGGTGAGTCACGACTCCCACAGAGCTGGACGTGCAGAGGGAGCAGGTGCATTCCCCAGAGATGATGATGAAGCCTTCTCCAGGGATGCCCTTGGCCTATTTGTGGCCAGGACAAGCAACGGTCATGTGGTCATAGGCAATGGACACTGCTGTACTTGTTCTCCCTACCACATTCCTGAGCAGGTCCCGGCAAGTCCCTGATGGAAGGTTCTTCAGGCTCAGCCTCATCCCTCTTCAAGTAGCAGCTTGACGGCAAAGCTTCCCTCCCTGCCTCTGCTGCTCCTTTGAAGAGACATACCCAGAGGGACTATGGGCAGCGTCCTCACTTGTCCCAATCATCTCTCCCCATCACTTCCCTTGGGGCTCCACAGGCAGGGGTGGGAGCCAGGCTTCCTTCTCTGGCTTCTCCCCCACTTCCATTTCTCCAGCCTGACTGCTGAGCAGCCCCAGCCCAGACTCTGAGACACACACAGAGCCTGGTACAGTGGGCTCACGTACACATCTCCCAAGTCAGCGTAACTGAACACGCTACATGGCCCTAAGGAAAATCCCAAAGGGAGCTGGGTGTGATAATGCACACCTATAGTGCCAGCTGCTCAGGAGTTTGAGACAAGAGGAACTGGCAAACTTGGACAACTTAATAGGACCCTACCTCAAAAGAGAGAGAGAGAGAGAGAGAGAGAGAGAGAGAGAGAGAGAGAGAGAGAGAGAGAGAGAGAGAAAGGGAAAATTCCAAAGAGAAAAATAAATTCTGGATTTGAAAAATGAGAACTCAGTTTCAGTTTCATTCTCTGATTTATTTTGTTTACATTTCTATTTTCAAAGTTAGCTTTTCTCAATTTAATGCTTTGAGATAATCACAGATTTTTATGCACTTGTAAGAAATAAAAGCTCCTGTGTGCCCTTCATCCAATTTCTTCCAATGACAACATCTTATGAGGTTATGGTATAATATGACAACCGGGATGTTCTCATTAATAGGTCCATTGATCTTGTTCACATTTCCCCAGATGGACTTGTTCTGTACGTGTGTGTGCACACATGCGTGTTTGTTGAGTTCAGTTCTGTTTTATCTCCCATAAAGGTACATGTTCCACCACCGCAGCTGATATACAGAACAGTTCTGAAGCCACAATCACCCCACGCCCGCCCTGTTGCCCTTTTATAACCACATCCACTTCCTTCCCGCCCCTCACCTCTGCATCTGCCAGCCTGCACTCCGTCTCTAACACTTCGTCATTTCATAATATAAATGGAATCAGACGGTACAGAGCCTCTGGGGGGGCGGATTTTCTCAGGCGGCATAATTCTCAGGAGATTCATTCGAGTCTCTGTAGATATCAATCACATTTGTTCTCTCTATTGCTAAGTGTATTCCAAGGCTGTTCTTTTTCAGAAGAGGATCTTACTCTTTACAATTAGGATCATCATCATCATAAGCACTTTCTATTTGCTGTTACCACAGGCCAGGTGTGTTGCTCTTTTGTAAATCTTACTTCCACTTGATCTGGAAACTACTGTTACCCCATTTTACAGAAGCAGCAGCTGAGGCACAATGAGGTCGGTGGGAATAATGTTCAAAGACACAGCTTCTTTCCCTATCATTGTGACCTATGTGATTTGGGGTGAATCACGTAGCCTCTCTGGACCCATTTCTCCACCATTGATTCACGGGGTTGATGGGAGGAATCAGCTTTGTAACTTGAGCCTGGTGTCGGTTTATTATTTTTCATCATGACTAGACACAGTGAAGGTTCTAGAATGTTTTATGAGAGAAGGCCTATTTGAGAGGAATTGGCCTCCCTCCATCCTCTCTTCAAAGTCTGAGGTTACTCCTTGAAAGGGCCTGAGAGGCCATGATTAATTTCCAGAAAATTGACTTAAAATTTTACTCACATAGCCATAAACTGAGAAATATGTGTGAGGGGGGAGGCCCTTTACCTTCTCCTTCCTGTTACCTGCCTGTGTTAACTTCCCAAGTGGACGGTAACAGAGGCTGCACCTGAGTGAACTATGGGGATGTGTTCCCCAGCGCTCTGGAGGCTGGAAGCCCAGAATGAAGGCTTGGGAGGTGGTGATCCTGCTCCGGGCTCCAGGAGGAATCTTCCCTCTCCTCCTCCAGCTTCTGGTGGCTCCAGGCAATCCTAGGAGTTCCTCAGCTACCTCCTGTCACTCCAACTTCCACCTCCATCATCACACGGTGTCTTGGGATGTGTGTGTGTGTGTGTGTGTGTGTGTGTGTGTGAGTGGTCTTAGTCTCTCGTAAGCACACTGGTCATCGGGTTTAGAGCCCACCCTAATTCACTATGACCTCATTCAATTTTATCTAGAAATACCCTACTTCCAAATAAGGTCACATTCATGGATACTGGGATTTGAACTTCAATGTCTTTTTCAATTCAACCTACTGTATCACCAAAAGCCCTCAGTGTCTGCTCTGAGAGTAGATTGGCTTTTATATAAGGCAACCTTGGTGACAAGCAGGGAACAAATGTGGCATGAGTGGTCACTTGTCACTGGCTCACAGGTCAAATGGGCAGCGGGGACAGGTAATGTACTCTCTGTGCCTGCAGGAAGCAGAAATAGGTCCAGAAGGTGAGACCTACAGGAGGAGCAGTCTCTCAGCACAGACTGGCCATCTCTGGTTCTCCCCTCCAGAGGAGCAGATAGGGAGCTCTCCAGTGCTAGGGGCATCCAAGCAGAAGCTGCACAGCTACTGATCAGGGAAATGCTATAGAGCAGGCTCCCTCACAGAGGATGGTGTCACCTGCAGCAGGACAAAAATTCATGACGGCGGGGGGGTGGTTGTTAGCTGTCATAATGTCCCTCCAAGAGGACATAAACAACAACAGAGTAGATCTATGATATTGAAATCTCATGGAAGGGACTGATTAAGGTAAATGATATTTAAATAGTCTCTTTTAGGAGACAATAAAGAGAAAAGGCTGCTGTGGAGGGAATACCCAGCCGTGAGGAGTTCAGAACAGATGGTCCCCAAGGCCACCTTCCTGTAGAACTTCCTCCTACCTAAATTCTACTTTTGTAGTTTAAGTTTGCAGGCCCACTGACTGCCCCTAACTGACCTTTTACACAGATAGAAATTGCCAGGGATTGCACTTTTATTAGGAAAGCTTTGCTGTTGGACAAGATTTCTTTCTTTATCCCCTACTGGCTCACAGATTCCTGAAACCTCTTGAAGAGGAAACAAAGCCAGTCATCCCCATAAGAGGGGATTAGAAATGGCAGGCACCTTCACACTGAGTTACAAAGAGAGGATAACCAGTGAGGTCAGAGAATGACCGTCCCTTTGAGAGTTCTACTCACTCTTGGTGGTAGCAGAAGAGATTCTGGTGGCGATTAGATCAGCAATAGGCTCACCCTCTTCTTGAAACCTAGGCCACCACATATATACCTGCCAGTCCATTTAAAGGTGCTCATCAAAAGCCCAGCTGTCTAAGCCAGTATGGCAGCTGTTCACATGGTGGATGGCATTGTGAGGTCAAGTGGCTCTCTTCAGTTTTCTCAATGATTCTGCTCACCTCTGCTTCTCTCCCATATGAGGATCCTGCGGGATATCAGGATCTATGATCAGGTCACACAGAAGAATCACTTTTCTCTGTAGCAAGCAGCCTCCATCTCGGGGAAAGGAGGAATGGTTAGCCAACCAGGTAACCAAGTAACAAGGGCTCCATGATACAGCCATCACCTAACCTTAGAAATCCAGCTGTCAGAATCATGCTTCTGGGTAACTGGCAGTTATTACTGCCAGCGAAAAAAGAAAAAAATCACACAGGAATCTACTTTTCCACTCAAAACACAGGAAATAAAAAGCAGGAGCCTCATAGCCAAGAGAAAGAGCATGTGAACCTGATTTTAGCCTCAAAAAGAGCACATCCCGATCAAGCCAGGCCTTCCAGCTGTATTAAAGAGCCACAGCCTCCTAATTACAGGCACAAGTGGGTCCAAGAGAGAAAAGGCTTGGGATCCAAGTTGGAAGTTTTCTTTCAGGAGGCATTAGCATAGAACGGATGGATTCTAATTTAAGAAATTTCTTTTTTTTCCTACAAATGCCCCTTTATGTGCCAACATTCTGGTGCCCAAACTTTCATCATCCCCTGGGGCTTTAGAGAGTCCTGAGAGGTGAAGTCACCTCCAGCCATTGCAGCCTCCCAGCACTCTCCTGGGCAACAGCCCACCCAGCCACACAGTTATCTGTAGGAGCCAAGAAAGGACAATGGCTCAGGCCATGCCAGGGATGGCTGAGGTTTGAGAAGTTCACCAAGGTCAACTCGACTCCTCCCTATCACTTCTGGAGGTACCAGAGCCTACCTACTACCTTGCTAGGCTTGCTGGGAAGAGCTGTGCTGCCTTGGAAAGGATGGGGGCCACTGGGCCAAACTTTAGGAACCAAATCTAACCTCAGTCCACTTCATCCCTGCCATGTGTCATGTAGAGAAGAGACACAGGGAGCTTGCCCATTCTGGTTTGGAAGCCCCAGCCTGGGAGAGGAACCATTGCAAGCACCTTTGTAGGGGCTGCATTCTATCAAATGCACCTCTGCTCTAATACACAGTTTGTCTGCTCTGCCCTGCTTCATCCCTCACCCCTCATCTCTGTCCTGCTAAAAGAGCCTCCTCCCAGCCTTCAGGCCTCCTGCCTTTCCAATCCAGTCCCCAGGATACATAGCCCAACAGTTGACAGATCCTTCTATTTGTCCCAGGGTGAAGCTCTGATTCACATGTCCCTCTGTCAGTCATTTCTCCTGGTCTTCATCCACAGGCCTGAGCCCAGAGCACTGAGAAGCATGGTCTGTGTCCCCTGGGCACAGGTCCTCTTGCTGCACTGTACAGCAGGCCGTGATGCCTTTCTTCACTAATTTACTTAAAGAGGAGCTGGGGTTGTGGCTCAGTGGTAGAGCACTTGACTGTCATGTGTGAGGCACTGGGTTTGATTCTCAGCACCACAAATAAATAAATAAATAAATAATAAAGATAACTACAACTAAAAAATATATTTTTATATGTACTCTAAGAGGTGGTTGAAAGGGCTCTTCCACTCTGTGTGTGGCTGTGGGCAATTGTGTGGCATTTTGTAGTTCCTTTGCCCCATCTGTAAAATGTAACAGGTCTTTCCTATATACTAGGGTTGGGATTGGGATCAAATGATTGAATGCATGTAAAATGCCCAGTACTGGATATGCTCAGAGTGTTAACTGTCACTAACATTATTATCTTTGCCCATCTGTTCTTCACAGTGAAGGCACCCAGGTCAAAAAGTGAGTGAAGTTGCAGGGGACAGTGACACACCATGAATCCCAACCCCTGAGCACCTTGCTACTATGGCCACCACTGCAAATTAGAGATAGTGTGTGGAGCTTGCAGTCCCCTGCACTGAACCTTCTCCATGTCAGCATGGGTTCAGGGGCACCATGGTGGAAAACGGAAGACAGGGCACTGAAGGAGAGACATCTGCCCTCCCTGTTCCTTCGCCCAAATAGAAAAGGTCTTTTCTAAAGCCAGGACTGAGACAGGAGGAAATTGTGAAACAACAAAGCCTTCATCTGCTTCTCTCCTTGCAGTTGATCCCTAGTGAAGCCTGGAGCATTCTTGCTGTCCAAGGTTTCCGTGCTGAGACGCCCCTGCCCTTCCTGATTACTATGCCTGTGTCGGCCTCAGCGGAGACGTGGGAGCTCCTCTGCTAATGCACCTCCCTGCACTTTGGCCACATCTAACCAACTCCAGGTGGATGGCCAGAGCCCAGCGCCCTCGAGGAAGTGGATCCTGGCTGGGGTAGATAGTTTCAGCTTCACAAGCCCCACAACCCGGAAACCATTATCAATAAGCCCTGCCTCACCTCTCACCCACACTCTTGCAAGGGCTTCGTGGCCCCTTCCTCTCTCTGGGTCCTGGAGAGGTGGGGCTCAGGGGATGAGCAGCAGGTGTTCGTCTCCTGGAACAGTTCCCTGCTTGGTTTCCCAATGAGACCCAGATCCAAGGAGGGGGGGCTGTGCCTGGTGCAGATCGGGTCTGCAGCTGCTTGCAGGATGGAGCTCTGGGGGGCCCGTGCAGATTGCCATAGGGCTCTCTGTCCCACAGGCAGTAAGCCCATTCCTGGGCCTCATTTTAGAATTTGAAATCAGAGTCCTTAGGGCATGATGGGAGGGGGTGAGCCCTCAAATTTCCCTGCTACAGAGCATCAAAGAGACTCCTCACCCGAAGAACTGACTTTAATAACAGGACACAAAGACAGAAGCCTGGGCTGGAGTATGAATCCTGCTTTTCATGAGCTGAGTCATCATGACCTAGTTGAGCCTTAGTATTCTCACTAAAACACAAATAGTGTCCCCTGTCTTGTCTCAGGGGACTTTGCATTTATTAATTGGTTAGCTACTAATTAAATGACTATTAGAATCTTTCAGGATCTTGGTGCTTTCAAGAACTCACAGACTAGCTGTTCTGACGAAATGTACAAGTTCATATTTGTGAAAAAGCTTTGTAAAAGTGTGAAATGCCAAACTACTGGAATCTTTAACATGAAATATCTACCCTTAAAAGTCATAACACTATTGAGAGGGGCAAATTATATAGATCAGGTTAATGCTTCTTGGATTGTAATGTGTGTTTGAGTCACTTGAGGGTCTTGTTAAAGTACAGATTGCTATTCAGAAGGGCTGGAGTGGGCGCAAGAGTCTACATTTATAATGCACTCTCAAGGGGTATTATTATGTTGCTGCTACTGGTCTGTTATGGTTTAGGTATGAGGATTCCCCAAAAGCTCATGTGTGAAACAATGCAAGAAAGTTTAGAGGTGAAATGATTGGGTTATGAGAACCTTAACCAAATCAGTGCAATCCCCTTATAGGGATTAACTGGGTGGTAACTGTAGTTAGGTAGGGTTTGGCTGGAGCAGGTGGGTCATTGGGGGGCGTAGCTTTGTGATAAATATTTTATTCCTGGGGAGTGGAGCTTTCTCCCTCTGCTCCCTGGTGTCATGTCCTTGGCTACTTTCCTCTGACACACACTTCTGCCAGGACATTCTGCCTCACCTCAGACCCCAAGAAATGGAATTCATGACTATGAAACTGTGAGGCCCCCAAGTAAACTTTTCCTCTAAAATTGTTCTTGTCAGGTCTTTTTGGTTGCACAGAAAAGCAGACTAAATCATGGCCTGTGGGCCACATTTTGAATAGCAAGTTCTTAGGATAGTGTTGAGCAATTACTGTTCTCTAAACCCCCCAATATAATTTAGTTTATCAGGTTAGTTTGCTAATTGCAGGATTTGCTGGGAGGGATCAGGATGCCTGAGACTGGGAAAGTTCTAGAACTCAGGGCCTGCTTGAGTGGTGGCTATGGAGGATGGTATGTGCACCAAGATGTTTTTCAGGGTGAGTCAGTACATTTGAGGAAAGTGAGGTCTGGGGCAGAGAACAGGTGAATGTACTTCATGTGCTTAACAGTTGTATCCAGAAAGCTCTGTGGAAAGGCAGGTCACCCAGGAGCAAGGGGCAGAGGTGGTTTGAGCTTACATCTGTGGCAGCTTCTTTCCCCAAGTGTTTAAGGGAAGGCAGCTGGTGGGTTTTTTTTTCCTTTTGGTTGGGGAGGGGGTCTCAGCAGAGGAGACTACTTGGATTGAGGGAACCACCTGACTTAAGCCAGAAAGTATCCTCAGGATGTCACATCAGCTCATGAGCCTGAGACAGAAAATAAAACCAGGTCTCAGGGGCAGCAGAATAAGGACTGGCCTCTTCCTCAGGTCCTCTGCCTTGTCACTCAACTTTGTTCCTCTCTCTGTGTCCCCCAGAGTGTCTACCATAAGGCTGCAGAAGGGCCCCAAGGAAGTCAACAGAAAAAGGGTTCAGTGAGTATTGGAGTCATCAATTTGACCTTGAAAGAAGTAGACCACTCTGAGACATCCTCATGCTTTATGCTTAGAATGGAGTGGGGCACCTAGAAAATTCTGTTCTTCACTTGACAAACTCTTTGCTCCAAAAATAAAGCCCATAAGCTCCTTCAACAGCTGGAATTTTCCCTCTGAAGAGAGTACCTCCTCTGGCAGTTGACTTAAGCAGTTATTTGCAGCCTATAATTTTCACAAAAACAGTAGGGTGTGCCTGGCGGGAGATGTTTTCTACAATCCCATGGAAGGAAAACAATGAGAAAACTTTGGAACAAAGAAGGCTCTGATTCCATTAGAAAACCATCGACAATTCAGGGTCAAAGCCAACAAAGACATGGAAAGTTTTCAAGCAGACTGTGAGGAGCTGGGGAGCTGCGTTGCAGAGGGATAGGAGGAATGCAGCCACAGAACGGCTGAGTGGGAGGGCTGGGGTGCTGGGGCAGGGGATTCTGAGCAAGGGGCTGCAGGGGGCCAGGTGAGAAAGCTCAGAGGCCCCTGGAGGTGACAGCAGTGGAAGTTAGGAGGAAGAATCCAGGTGAAAATTTGCATGGGGGGGAACTGTCAGGGCTTGGCAATGAGCAAACTGGAAAGAACCAGTCTAAGAGACAAAGGTAGCCTTGTAGGCTAACCCCAAAGAGCTGAAGAATACAGCCCAGGAGGCAGGAGGGGGCACAAAGCAATGGGCCCATCTTGGCACAATGGGAAGAGTTTGAACACCAGTAGCAATTGAAAGTAGGCCTCTGGTTTTCATGTTTAAATGGATCTGCCTCCTAGGGCACTGTCTTGCTAGTGGTCCTTAGCACCGAAACTTTCTTTGCTCCTAAATAGCAGGGACAGAGAATCACAGGGTACTCCTGAGAGTCCACCAGTGTAGTTAGTTCATACCTACACAAGGGACCAAGACAACCTGCAAGGCAGCTCCTAGAGAGGTTTGCCAGTCTTTCCCTACAGCCTGGGGACACCAATATAACCACAGAGCTGACGTTCATCAACTCTCTGCAGGGCCTGGGCCATGCCTCATCATCTCTGCACCCAAGTTTCCCTTGGAGAGTAGCGTAGGACAATACAGGGCAATGGATAGACCTTTGCTCTTTATTCTAAACCAGCTGACCTGCCTAGGGTGGCTTGGAAGATACTTCTTTCTATTCAAATTAAAAATTGGGGGGATGTTGCCACATAGCACGTGTAAAAAGCACATGGCAAACCATCTGCTGTGCAGAATCTGTGCCCTTGTACCTTTTTGAATCTGCTGATTGCTTTCTCTATCTGGGTCCTCCCACTAGGCAAGTTTACCTAAGACATTGACAGGACCATGAGAGTTCTTCCTGTACCTCAGTTTAGTGGCTCTGGAATATTATTATCTATTTGAATGGTTCCCAGGTTGCTTATATGATGTATTAGTCAGATTTGCCAAAAGTTAGCTGCTGTGATAGAAATATCTAGAATCTCTATGATTTATAGTTGATCCTTGAATCACACAGGGGTTAGGGACACTGACCACCTTCCTCACACAGTTGAAAATCCACATATAACTTTTGATTTCTTAAAAACTTATGATAGCCTGCTATTGACCAGAATCCCTCCTAATAACAGTAAGTTAACACATATTTTGTATGTATATGTGTTTTACAGAAAAACAGTGAGAGATCCCTTTTTGTGAAGATAAGCAATTTAGTGAGAGAAAACTGCTCCTACTGGGTGATCAGAGTTACATGGCATTTTAAGTGATGTGACCCTTGAAGGGGTCTATGAAATTATTACAATAGTACAGTGTGTACTACAGTCAGTTTTATGCAGGTATGATTTAATATTGTATCTTTGCATTTCCAGATTGCATGATGCAATATGCAGTCTGTAATTGTGAAGATAAATTTTGATACGTTTAGCTTTGTAGAATAGATCTGTGGATATTTTCTGGTAGCAAATGGTGATATAGACTTATGTACATGTGTTTTTATGATATAACTTTTTCTTAATTTTTTCAATGCTTCTAGGTTCGTAGTTCATCTGCAATTTTTTTTTTTTCAAACTGTTACAGATCTGGAAAAAAAAAAGAGAGAGAGAAAGGGGAGAGAAAAATCCATGTATAAGTAGACCTACACAGTTCAATCTGTGTTGTTCAGGTTCAACTGTATTTTTCACTCATAGAAAGTCTGCAGTGGGTTTCTGGTCAGGCAGCTGTCCTGCAAAACTCTCTTCAGGGGAGACTCAGACTCCTTTCATTTTGTGGCTCTGCTATCTTTGAGCTTTTCTTATCTTATGGCCAGGCTTTTAAGTGACATGTAACCATTTAGCTCAGATATATAGATCTGAGGTGTTCATTAATACTCCCACTTTACAGAGGAGCAAACTGAGTGCCCAAGAGTTTGGATAACTCTCAAGGTCACAGAGATCTTATTAAGTAGCAGTGCAGGGATTTGATCCCAGACAGTCTGGCTCCAAGACCCACACTTGTTTTATGCTATAAACTTACTATTCTCTATGATCAAAACAAAACCAGAACCAGCAAAGGAGACAGAAGTGGCTTCAGAGGCATCACACTCTTTCATGCGGTCCATGGCAAATGGTAAATATTAGCGGGTTGGAGCCTTCTCTGCTCTTTGATAATCATTTCTGCCCTGGGTTCCCAATGACAGTAATTTGAGGCTACAATTCCCATTTCCTGCACCATCTATGACTACACACAGACTGCAAAAATGTGCAAAACCCAGCTGCCCCTTGCAGCAGGAGGTAGCAATTACATCAGATCCTCTGTGCATAGCTGTTTGCATTTACCAGATCCAGCTGAGGCTGCAGCCATGCACTTCGGGGCTCACAGTGAGGGGGACTTATTGGTGGTACATGGGAGCCAGTTTATACCAGCACATGTCAACCGATTGTGCATATCACTTCCCAAGTCCATGTTCAATCTGATCACTTTGGAAGCTCTAAATTGCCTGTGGTGTGAATATTGAAACCACAGAAGTTGATAAATACTTCATATTGGGGTCTAAAACCCAGAGATATAATTGATCATATTCTAAAAAAAAAAAAAAGCCAGGGTGCAGGAAGGGGAATATGCATATGTGCAGTGGGGGAAGGGTGGGAATTAGTATACTAACATACTAACACAGCCAACACAAACTAAGCCCTTGCATCATGCCAGGCACTGTGCTAGACTCTCAAGACATTGTCTCACGTCACCCACAGAAACCAAAGGTTGCAGATATTGTCATTATCTGCATTTAAAAGGGAGAAAACTGAAGTGTTGGCAGGTTAAATTAGACAGTCAATAAGCCAAGATTCAAACTCAGGATTTCCAATTCCAATAATCTTGCCCTTTACTCACCATGCTGTGCTTCTCAGCAGAGCAGTGATTCTGCAATATGGTCCAGGGTGTCCTGCTTCAAAAGCACTAGGGCTAGCTTAGCAAACTGCAGGGTCAAGGCCCCTGACCTGTGTATTCACTGTCAGAACCTTTGCTGTGGGGCCCAAGAATCTGGATTTGTATCAAGCTCTTTGGCTGATTCTCCTGCTCACCAAAGGTCATAAATCAGAACCTATGGGTTAAGATTTTGGAAGAGTCTTCCCACAGCTTCTCATAAAATTTAGTAGGAAATCTGGCCAAAGGTCTAGGACTTGGGTGGGGTTGGAGAAAATGGCCCAAGAACCCATGGGGAGGGAGTCCAGACTGATTCTAGCTCCTTCCCCAGAAGCAGGTCAGATCCAGGTTCAGTGGGCTCTGTAGGCAGCTGGACAGCTGGTGGCTGGTTGGGCCCGGGGACTGGGACATCTTAGGAGACACCAGGAATCTTTATTTCACTGTCATGAGAAGAGTTGTTAGTTGAGATCTGTTTTACAACAGATTTCAATATGTGAGGCCAAATCTGCTTTGTATTATTTTCTTTTCAAAATGGAGTTTTCCATATTTTATAATAAAATCATTTTGGCAGAACAGTCATGCAACCTAAATTAAAAGATCATCCAATGAAAATGGCACTTTACCAACTTTGAAATACAAAGGAATGTTCTAGAAGGACAGAGAAGGGAGGCATTGATGTAACCAGCCCATCTAGCCATGGCTGTGGCGAGGGCCAGCTCAGCTCTCACAAGCAGTGGAGGCCCCACCCGCCTCTCAGGGATCCACAGGGATTGACCCTGGTGTTTTTCCACCAGAAGTCACCAGGAATGACTTCTGAAGACACTTGGGCTCCCCCAGAACAGCCCTAGCTCAGGTCCTGACTCACAAGGAGCCTTCATTCCTTTCACTGTCCGCACCCTGCTCTCTGCAGAGCACCCAGCACAGGCTCTAGCCCAGCTGAAGCTTGGGTCACCCAGGGACAGGGAAGGCTTGGTCATCACTCCCTGCCTGCCCCACCATTAAAACACGGAATTTGGAAGAGCATATTGTCAACCTAAGATCCAGTGCAAATCTCGGTCATTTATACCTTTGTGGGAGTGTACTTAGCAGATAGGTAGCATGTTGAAAGTTAGTCTTACCTGGGAAGAAGGCAGGGCTTCTGAGGACTCTGGGAAGAGTGAGGGAATCTGAGAGGTTGCAGGAAAGTATTTCTAAACTTGCTACAAGAAAGAAGCGCCCAGGGATTAGCTTCAGAAACCCTGGAGTGTGGGGCTGTAGAATATATTTTAAAATTTTGCCAAGGGTTGGCCACTGTGGAAGGTGAGTGAGAAGTGCATGGATTGGATTGGTTTGTACTATTCACTTTTTGCAGATGGTTGAAAGTTTCTATAATAAAAGTTAAAAAAAAAAAAAGCCCATAGATAAAATTTACATTTCTGTCCCCAGTCCCTGATGCCTGAAAGGATGAAGGGTCCATGTCACAGTGGACTAGACCCAATAATGGCTCCTGACTTTCCTCATGCCGGGCTGCCAGGCACCTTCCTCACCCATTCTCCATCACCCAAGACACAAATTTATTGATTGCCTACCACGAAAGCCTGCCCCATGCCAGGAACCAGGGTACCACAATCAACACAATAGTCATGGGCCTAGTTTGATGAGTTCACAGATGAGCTGAAGGGAAATAGACAATTACCACCTGAACAAACCCTTGATATTATTTCAGACAAATAAGACATTGAAGGCAATTAAACACGTGATAGGAAGGAAAGGGATGGAGAGGCCTCTCCAAAGAAGTGACATTAACACAGCGACATGAGTGAAAGGATTCGGTGCCCTGTGAAGGTATCTGTGGGAAGTATTCCAGGCTGAGGGAAGGGCAAGTGCCGAGGCCCTGTAGCAGTTTGGGGGATATATGAGAAATGATAAGGAGGCTGTTATGATTTGGATCTAGGAATGTCCCCCCAAAAACTTATGTGTTAGGCCATGCAGCAATGTTCAGAGGTAAAAAGATTGGACTGTGAGAGCTGTAACCTCATTGGTGGATTAATCCAGTTGATGGATTAATAATTCAAATGGACTACTGAGTGGTAGTTGTAGGCAAGTGTGGTGTGACTCGAGGAAATAGGTACTGGGGTTGTGGTCTTGGATTCTACCTGTCCCTGCAACTGTCTCCTTGCAGCTGAGAAAATTTCCTTCTTCATGCCATTCCACCATGATATTCTGCCTCGCCTAGAGCAATGGCATTGGCCAGCTGTGGACTGAAACATCTAAATCATGAGCCCAAAATAACCTTTTCCTCCTCTAAGTTTTCTTGTGAGGTATTTTGGTGGCAGTGATGAAAAGCTGATTAATCCAGGGGCCCAAGTCGTGAGAGTACCATTAGCAGGAGAGAGGAATAGGAACTGAGATAGGAGAGGGGCTCAGGCAAGGTACGGCATGCAGGAAGAGACATATGGATGCAAGTGAGGGAGATTGGAGAACCGGACTGCAGACGGTGATAGTTTTTGAGGCAGGAGGTGAAGAAAGCTTGGGCCATGCTGGTGGTAGAGGAGAGAGAATGAGGACATCAGACCCAGGAAGTGTCTTGCTTGGGGATTGGCTGGAGCAGTAAGGGAAGAGAAGAATGAGGGGTGGCTTCTTGGGTTGAGGTCTTGGCAGCTGGATGGAGAGATGCTGAGCACTGAGAAGGGGAGGCCTGAGGAAGGACCCACCAAGAGAAGGCAAAGGAGGAGAGATGAGGGATGATGCTCGAGAAGCCAGCAGGAAAGCAAAGGGCCTTCTTTTGGGTTATAGAAGAGGCTGAACAGGTGGGGTCAGGTCCTGGGGACCTGCCACCTCCCTCGTCAGTAGACTAGAGGCTGTAGTTTTAGTCTCCAAACCCAGTGCCGTGCCCAGTGGGATATGAACAAAGGACCATGGGAGACTCCCTGGCCAGACTCCCCACCCCGTCCCTATCACTCCAGGGACACAGCGGGGCCACGGCCGCCCAGCCCTGAGCCCTGGCTCCTCCACCTGGGGGAGCTCAGAGCCCACACCATTCGCCCACACCCTCCCTGCTACACTCTTCATTTTCTTGTGCTCTCCCTGACCTGCTCTACGTGGCCAGAAATTGGCTGCTGGTAGAAGCCATCACATACTTTAGTTCTCTTACGATGACTTTCCAATCACTGAAGGGAGAGGGGACTCCTGTCCTCACCTACCACTGCCCTTCACTCAGAAATTCCATGATACTTGTCATGGCCGGCATGTCACATGGTCCTGAAATGGGGAGATAAGACACATCCACGTGTTAGTGGCTGGAAAGAAGGGATGTGCCCCTTATACCTCGGGTCCTCCTGGAGGCTTCCTTCCCCTTGGCCGTCATACAGTGACACCTTCAGGATGTCCAGGCAGCTCTGGGTGCCCTTTTCCAGATCTCCCACTGCATCTGGGACTTGCACTAGGACAGTCCACGCTTGTCCAGCTCCTTACTAACTAAAAGCTTCTTGGCGGAGTATAATGATGCATGGATAATGATGGTAAATCGTGTTTTACACCAAGCCTTGTGCTAAGTGCATTTGATCCCATCCACCCTTGAGGAAGATAATGTTGTTAATCCAGGTGAGAGAGGGGGAAACTGAGGCTAGCAGGAATCACGTATGTTACCAGAACTCACAGTTGGGTGAATGGCAAAGCCAAGGTCATGTGCAGAGTGGAGTGCAGAGATCCCAGTCTTGCTCTATTATATCTCCTGCACCCAACTCCAGGGCTCATAGGCTTGGGTCACCTTTGCATTCCCAGGGCCTGGCACATGTCCTCAGGGTCCCTGGAGGCTTATGGCTCACATCCTGCTCCTGACTGCCCAGCCCAGAGCCAGGCCCTACCCTAGGGAAGTGGCCAGCAGAAAGGCAATATTTACTCAGGTGCCAGGTGTAATGGGCAGGGAAGTCTGGCCTCAGGGGCTGGGCACCTTCTCACAAAGAGGAGGTTCATCACAAAAAAAGGGCTAGGCTGGTGACCGGATGTGCAGCCCCAAAGAGGCAGCCAGTTTCAAAGAAAGCGATTGCAGGTGAGTGGCTCCTGAGAACAGAGGCAGGAGAGCTGCTGCACAAACCCATCACCTGGTTCAGCCAGACCAGCTCTCCTTCAAGAACGACCTCTGCCACCCTGCTAGCGCCACCAGCAGCAAGAATTTGCCAAGGAGACCAGCCACTCATCAGATCTGCTGACATCTCCAGTGCCCTGGGAAGACCTAACCCTACCTCCCAGGAACGAATGAAGCCCAGTCCTACTCCTGCGGGCAAAATTTCTTCCCAGTGGATGGGCTCAGAGTGACTAAGTAACTTTCTTTCTTTTTCTTTTTTTTTTTTTTGAGAGAGATAGAGAATTTTAATATTTATTTTTTAGTTTTTGGCGGACACAACATCTTTATTTGTATGTGGTGCTGAGGATCTAACCCAGCGCCACACGTATGCCAGGCTAGCACGCTACCGCTTGAGCCACATCCCCAGCCTGCTAAGTAACTTTCATGAGCTCACACAATTTGTAAAAGTCAGAGCCTCGATACAAATTATAAGAATGACTCCAGCCCACTTAATATATTGTCAGTTTTATGTTGTCATTTGCTCTTCTAAGAAAGGTCACCCCCTTACATAGGCTCTGAACCATTCTAGTTCATAGTCTAGCGCGGGCTGGAACCTAGTAGATAGAGACCTCCTGCATTATTGTCACTATTGCCAACCCCATCATCGTTATCCTTATACTCAAGGAATATTTAGCTCGTGCTGACCATCTGCATCTATGATCTCATGGACTCCTCTTGATGACTAGATAAACGTTAAAATCCCTAACTTATGGAAGAAGAAATCAAAGCTCTGAGAAGTTCTAGAACATGCCTGAGGTCCCGCAGTACTAGATGGCAGAGCCAGTCTTCCCATTGATTGACAGTTGCCACTGTGTTGGGACCATCACAGCTGCTGGCCCTGCAGGGGGTACAGAGGCCACAGAGGATCTCAAAGGTACAGGCCTGAATGGAGCTCTGAATCAAGGGGTCTCATCCTTAGAGCTTCTGGCACAGGCCTGCACAGAGGACCCTGGGTCTTACGAACTAGGGAGTGATTTCAGAGATAGCAAGAGGAAGTCAGGAACCAGGAGACAGTCGGTGCCTGTTGGTCCCAGGTCATTATCACTCACTTAAGAGCATTACTGGCAGCCTCCAAGTCCCCTTTAATTATCCCAGCCATGCCCATCTGTGTCAGAGGCCATCCGCAGTAGCCCTCCCAGCTGCCAGAGCCTGAATGGCAGTCAGAGACACTAATGGATTTTTACATTAACCCAGGGCACATAGGACATCTGTCTGACCTTAGGGGACTAGCTGGATATCTGGAAGCTGCCAGAAAGTCAGTTAAAAACATAGCTTTCCTATCAATCATCAGCCAGTGTTTGGTCATATATCAGTTGTGTTATCCTGGGCAAGTTATTTAACCTCTCTGTCCCTCAGTTTCCTTATCTATAAAATGGGGATAATGCCCACCTCAAAGAGTTAATGGAGGGATTAAATGAGATCATGTACATAAGGCTTTTAGCAAACTTCCTGGGACATAGCAAATAGTAAACAGATAAAAATTTTGATTCAACCTGATTCTCTTGTGTTCATTAAAGTAACCATCCAAATAACAGTAGTCTGGGAGTCAAAAGTCCTGAGCGTTTGAATTTAACCAAAAGAACAGCCCATTTCTGGCCCTCAGTTTTCTCTTTTTAAAATGCCACCATCTTGAGATTGTAAAGTAGTACCACCACTATGGAAATCAACATGGAGGTGCCTCAAAAGACCAGGCATGGAACCACCATATGACACAGCTATACCACTCTTGGGTATTTATCCAAAAGAATTAAAGTCATCATCCTACAGTGATACATTCATGCCCATGTATGAACTAGGGAGTGGTTGGCACCACAATTCACAATAACCAAACTATGGAAACAGCCTAGGTATCCATAGTTTTAGTGGATAAATGGACAAAGAAAATATGATAGACAATGGAGTTCTTTTCAGCCATAAAGAAAAATGAAATCATGTCATTTGCAGGAAAATAGATGGAACTAGGGACCATTATGTTAATCAAAATAAGTCAAACTCAGAAGGAAAGGTTTGTATGTTTTCTCTCATATGTGGAAGCTAGAGAGGAAAAAGGGGGGGGGGAGTGGGAAGCCAAGGATCTCATGAAAATCAAAGGGAGATCTGTAGAAGAAAGGGAGAAAGGGGTGGGAGGTAGAAGTGATATTGGCTAAATTACATCATCATATCGTGCACATGTATGAATATGTAACAACAAATCCCATCCTTATGTACAACTGTCATGTACCAATAAGAAAATGTGGAAAGAGAAAAAAAAAAACTAAAGTATTAGAAGACGGCTTGGACTCAGCTGCCATTTAAAAAAATAAAATAAAATGCCACCATCCTACTCCCTAGTGAGGAAAATGACATATGTTGCTGATGTGGGAGAATAATCTTTAGAAATCCCAAAGCCCAGGGGGAGATGAGTCCACTGGTCCTCTCTGTAGCTAACCCAGAATCTACCTGTTCTAATTAAATGCAGTCCTAGAGTCAAGACGACGGGTGTAACTGAACCTGAGCTGGTTGAGAAAACAGTCTTATTTTTAACTTGATTTGCCACTGATACACTTTCAGAGAAATTGCTCCACAGCAAACCCCATAACAGGAGACCTCCTCCTGGACCCCGGGCTCCCTCCTCTCTGCACCTGCACAGTCAGGAACAGCACATGAACCCATCACTGAAACCTTGACCTTCTTTGCAACCTCAAACCAAGTTCAAAATGGGATGTGACAGCCAGAACACTAACTGAATGATGCAAATTGACACAGATATTTGTTGCACCTCAGGGTGGAAATCTTTGCAAGAGCTTGAGACTGCCATAAACACTGAACACGAAGGTGGGGGGTGTTTGAGTAAAGATAACCAGAGGATGCTCAGTTAAAGGATGCTCTGGGCAGGGTAGTGGGGATTGAGGGGAAGACACATGCATTCATCATCATCTGAGGGACAGACACCTCTGTGTGCTGGGAATATAGCTGTGAACTTAGCCACCCAAACCTCAAGTCACTGTGTGGTGTTCAGTGCCTCAAAGGAGGATGTCCAGGGTGGCTGGTACATCTGGGCACACAGTAGGCTGGGGAAGGCTTCCCAGAGAAAGAGACATTTCTGCCAAGAAGTTACCCAGGAAGAGATGGGTGTTGGGAAATATGGTGGGCAACAGGATGCCAGGTGCAGCCCCTGACCTTGCTTCAAGGTGTCCACTGTTAGAACACAACAGGGCTACCTGAGGGACACGGCCCCTTGCAGACCCAGCAAGTGTGTGGCCTGTCTGTCCTCAGGTCTACATATGGGTAAGTTCAAAAGATGAGAAAATGCTCCCTTTCGCTTTTTGGGCACAAGCAAAAGGGAGGCCTAGCTGGGCTGCCCCGTGGGTGCTGAGGCATGCTTGGCCCTGAGATGGAGGCCTGCTGGGGCAGCATCACAGAGTAGTGATTGAGGGTTTTGAGCTTGCCTTTGGGGAAATTCCTCTCAGAAGCTGCTGTAGAATTCCCCCAGAGCTGCTCCGCAACTCAGCCTTCTTGCCTTTCACACTTGAGAAAAGGCGACGCAGGCCTGCATGTCTGCCTCTGCTATTTTTTGCCTGTGGGTCCCTGTCTGATATTAAATATTACCACGGTGAGTGGCACTTTCATAGCGTTTCAGATAATAATTCAATGTGCAGAGGTCTTTTGTGTTCTGGCACTGATGAGAGTGGGCCAGGGCCTGTCAGAGCGATGACTAAACATGAACAGGCTGGATTAAGGAGGAGGCCCACATGTGGCTCTGGGGACTGCCCTGGCCGAGCCAGGGAAGAGACTTGTTAGGCACTGAGCAGCATTTCTAGAAGTGTGCTCCCCCTGCTTCACACCATACTAAAAGGTGTTTTGTGAGAAAGAGACCCCAAGGTCAACTTCATTTAGGAAATAATTGATTAAAAAATGTTGAACAAGTTTCCTGGCTTTGGGCCTTTGGCCTTTCATGTGTGGATGGCATTGAACATCTCCACGAAGCAGATTCCCTTAGAAATTCAGAGAAACTTCCTGACAACGGTTTTTCTAGCTCCTCACACTGAGAGTGGAGGCTGAAGACCTCCCCTGGCCTGGCAGGTGCTGGGGAACCACAGGCGGACACGATTCTGACGAATACAGCCTAGTTAAACCGACACGTGTCCTTCCTGCCTTTGGCATCATTCTGCCTTCTTTTCTCTTATAAAATCTTTCTGCCAAACCCAAGGAGCCCAAAGATGGAGATTTGAGACAGAAATTTCTCCTATTTCTTCCTCAAAGCTGGCTTTGAATAAAACCATTTTTCTTGCTTCCTGCCTTCCAAGTTTTAGTGGAGCCATAAGTGGTAAAGCCATTCCTTCTGGGAATATCCAGGAGCAGAATGCAGCACTGCATGACTGGGACTCTCCCCGTTGGAAGAATAAGATGACACACAGCTTCCCTGGGGATGTCATAACTACTACCACCATTGAGTACCTTAAAACAGTAGAAATTTGTTCTTTCACGGTTTGGAGGTTAGAAATCCAAAATTAAGGGGTTGGCAGGGCCATGCTCCCTCTGAAGTTTCCAGAAAAAGGATCCTTTGTTGCCTGTTCCATGCTTTTCTGGTGGCTGTGGTGATCCTGGGGCCTCCTTGGTGTGTAGATACCTCACTCCAATCTGCCTCTCATCATGTGGTGTCTCCCTGTGTCTCTGGTTCTCACATAGCCTGCTGATTAGGACACCAGTCCTTGGATTTAAGACCCACGCAATCCAGGCTTATCTCATCATAACTGCATCATACCTACAAAGACCCAATTTCCAAATAAGGCCATTTCACAGGAACTGGTGGATGGACTTGGATATGTCTTTTAAGGAGGCACTGTTGAACCCGCTATGGATGGGTCAGGAAGAAAATGAAGAAGCAGGAAGCAGGGCATAGGGTGACTCAGTGAATAGACTTCCTAGCCAGATCTCACCTTCTACAATACCTGGCTGTGATTTCCAACAAGGTAGTAAGTGCAATCTCCCCAGACTCACCTTTTGCATCCATATGCAAAAGTGTTAACTCCTATCCAAGGGATTATTATAGGACTAAAGACACAAATATATATATATATATATATATATATATATATATATATATATATATATAGAGAGAGAGAGAGAGAGAGAGAGAGAGAGAGAGAGAGAGCGCATAGACCCCAGTGCATGGGAACATATTAAGGGCAGGAGATGACATGGTTAGGGTAGTTTTCTGGGAGGCCAACAATTACTCTGATTTCTATAAGGAGGATGGGTGAGCAGAGGTAAGACTTGCTTTCATCTTGCTGGGCCCCATTTTGGGTACATTCAAAGAAATACTCCACAGAGCCTGGCGAGGTTTTTAGCCCCCTCTCCCCTCCCCCGTTTCCTCCTGACCTGCAGGAGAGATGGGGAAAGCACGCCCTGACCAGGAAGGAGCCAAGAAAGGCAAAGGTCGACTGGCCACCTGCACCCAGCCATCCCTCTCCGGAGGACAATCAGACACACCAGGGAGACCAGCCAAAGCAGGATCTCTTTCATTGAGGAAGTACACACAGCTAATATAATGCGCAGAAACCAATCAGGATAAAGGTCAGAAGGGTGGAGCGAGTTCACATGTACACCCATCCCATGGTCTGTAAGGGAAAGCACAACCTGTCCATGAGGGCAGAAGAGTCCTGGACCTCTCCTGGAGGTGGTCTGTTTTTTCCGTCACCACCCACAGCACCACCACATGGCTGATCGCCAGGTGCCATCCCAGCCACATGTGCAGCCCCAAGACCAGGAAGCAGACAGCAAGTCATGCCCTACAAGAGCCTACCTGACCACAGAGCAGGAGTGCCTAGATCTGGGCCACTATCAGGCTCTGTGAGAGAATGAAGTATGGGCTGTCTGTCCATCTGTCAATCAGATACCACCATGGATGTGAGCGAAGCCACCAAGCATGGAAGTGATAGTCCCTTGTTGTGTCTCTCACAGGATAACATGGGGAATGGATGACAAAGTGCACAACAAAGAGCTTGGTCCTATGCAATTCAGTCTTCAAAGTGTGGGTAAGGGTAAGATGTGCTCATTCAATCAAAAATAGTTTGGTAAAAGTATGAGTAATTCCATGGATTAAAATTGTATCCCAATGAGTCAAAAATTGTACAAAATCACAGGGCATAAATGCAGGGATGTTATCTGTTTTTAAATAAGCAGGCTTGCCCATAGTGGCAAAGCAGAGTAATAAATGAGAATTGGAAGCAGATAATTTTTAGATCAATCTGCAGTAGCTCAAATAAAACCAGAATGAGTATAAGTGGAAACAAGAAGAAAGTAATAAGGATGAAAAGAAGGGAAATGGGTTAATACCCATGTGCCTAAGTGCTTTAGAAATGTATAAATTAAGGGCACAGAAAAATATTTTATACCCAAAGAATGGTTAAAATAAAAGGATGGTTGACACCATATGCTGGTGAGGACACAGAACAACAGAGATTCTCTGACATTACCGGTGAGAATGTAAAATGGTAGAATGGCTTTCTAAATCACATTGACAATTTCTTATCTACACATGTTTATAAAATCCCCCAGTGTTTCTATTCCTAAGTATATATACAAGCATCCTCAGTGCCCCGTCTCCTGGTGGTCATCCTAAGGATGCTGCCCACATCATGCTCTCTTCCAAATTGTCATGCAGCCAGGCTCCTAAGAACTAGCTGGGCTTCAGAGGACAGAACTTCAGAGGGAACCCTCAGTGACCAGTCTCCTGGTGGTCATCCTAAGGTCGGGGTGGGAAACTTCTCTGGTCCCAGGGCTGCTATAAGGCCACATTGTGGTCGGCTGAGTTAGTAATCAAAGATTAGTGCCACGTGGTTGGATCTAGGGAAGTCAACATAGTTTTTCTTTGGCTGGGGGTTCTGTTTGTGGCCTCAGGTCAGTAAAGGGTACTTCTGTGGATGGTCAAGCCAGGACTGTAACAAAAACCCTTTCTTAGAACTGAAATTAAGTCTTCAGCCTGAGGCTTAGTTCAGGTCTAATCCTGCAGAGAACCTGAGTGTTTTCTTAGCACTTATGACTCTAGACAACCACCATAACTGAAATAATAATAATAATAATAATTGGAGGCAGATCATCAACTTAAATGTAAAACATATTCTACAAGGGGAAAACAATAGGAAAACAACCTTACAATCTTGAAGTAGGTGAAGATTTCTGAGACAGGATACAAAAGGCATTAACCATAAAAGGAAGTGGAATGATCTGAAAATCAAAAAGTAAAAGTTTCTATTTTTCATCATCAAAGAACCCATTAAGCCACACATGGAACAATATTTTAAATACATATGTCTAATAAAGGAATTATAACCAGAATACTTAAAGACCTCTGTAGATTGGTCAAAATAAAAAGATGAGCCAGTTTTGAAGATGAGAACAAAGGTCTCACAAAAGAATGGAATGTGTGGAGTGTCCAGCAAGCTGGTAAAAGGGTGATCAAGATCATCAGGCATCAGAAATAATTCCTATGACTTCTATGATAAGTGTCAACAGGACTGGGATGAAGCTCAGTGGTAGGGAGCTTGCCTAGCATGTAGAAGGCCTTGGAGTTTAACCTCTAACACTGCAAGAAAAGAAAAGGGAGAAAGAATAAAGGACGGAAAAAGAGAAAGGACTGGGGGGGGGTAGAGGAATGATTCATTAGAAGGGCAAATGATACAAAAATAAATATATGATTTACTAGCTCTTTAAAAATTTTACAAAGGTTTAGAATTTTCGTTACATCAAACTGGGTGATATTATGACTGTATAGAACACACATAATAAGTTCTGTCCTCACCTGGCCTAAACCAAATCAACAGGTAGGTGACCTGGAGAGGACTCCTCTCTGGCTCCACTGGGACAGACTTGAACCTGCGCTACTTCAGGATGCACAGCATAGGGGAGGGGCCCAGATTCCCTGACAGGCAGTGTGAGTATGCTAGGCCCCTGGGAGCCCATGACTGGGGCTCCCATGCCCATGCCCACAGCACCCCCCACCCTCACTGGTTCACAATGGTCTGCTCCGTTGCCTGGTGCAGCTTTATATTCCTGACCAAAGGCCTGAGTGTCCATAGCCTCTTTTGGCTGGGCACGGTGTGGTTGTGGAGGAAATAGCCAAAGTAGCCCTAGTGTGGTGGAGGGGCAACAGGAGCCCCTCAGCCATACTTCGGGGTGGTCCTGGAAGAAGTAAGTAGGGTTGTGGTGGGCCTTGTCTGAAGACATGGAAACACACCCTAGTCCTTATGGCTGTCCATGGGAGTTGGGGATACGTACAGCTATTGGATTTTTTGTTGTTGTCTTGTTTTTGTGGAGAAGTTTTCAGTCTGTGAGAAGCAGGCTTTACTTGAGAAGAGAAAAAAAGCTTGCTCTAAAACTTTCTGAAATAATTGAGAAAAAATGTGGACTACTTGAAAAAGTCAGTCTTGTCCAAAAAGAATATGAAGACTTAGAGTCATCTTTAAAGAATGCCATTTTGGAGAAGGAGTCGATACAAGTGGAAAATTTGGAGGCAATATATGCAAACCTGGATAGGTCCGTATCTAAATTGGAGGATGAAATACTCTTTCTAGAAGAAGAGCTAAAAGAAGAGAAAACTAAAGATTCTCAACAGGATGAATTGATAAGAGTATATATCAAAAAGGATTAAGTCCCCAGAAGAGGAATCAAAAGCCCTTAGATCACATATACCTGAAGCTACAACAACCTTAACAATATTTCACCTGAATGCAGAAGGACTGAAGGTACCAATCAAAGAAGTTTCAAATGAAAATTCCCAACTCCTGGAAAGTCAGAAACAGCTTTTACACGAAGCGGAAGTATGGGAAGAAGAAGTGAATGGCCTTAATCATCAGAAAACAACACTTGAAGACTCCAAAGAACATGAAGAACAAGTTCTAAGAGAGAAAGAAAATCACATTAAGTCTCTGTCTGAACACTTGATTGGGCTCCTGGGCTTGAAGAAGACCTAACAGACGATGGTAACTTGGACTTGGAAATGAAAAGTGAACCAGAAATTGGTGCTCACTTAGAGGATCAGCCAAAAGGAGCTTTGGAGAAACAGCTTTATGCTGATAAGTTAAATTCCTCTTTTAAAATCTTGGAAGGAGAAAGAAATCAAGTTTTTACTTTAGTATCTGAAGTTGTTGAAACAAAGGAAGACCTTACAGAGGAGATTAAAAATCTGAAGACAGAACAAGCATCTTTGCAGTCAAACAATACACAATTTGAAAGTGAGAATCAGCATCTTGAGCAGAAACTTAAACTCATTATTGAAATATATGAAGCCATTGTAAGGAAACTCCAGAGGAAAGTAAGAGAAGAGGAAAATGACCGGGTAGTGCAAGAGGAGAAACTTTTCAAAATGGAGGAAATCATCAGCCATGCAAGTGAACAGCTTAAGACCTAAAGAAAGCAGGTCAAATACCTTGAAGAAGAATTAGAGAGAACCACTTATTTTTATCAGGGGCAGATTACACACTATGAGGAAAAAGCACAAGATAATGAGTGGGCAGCTCAGAGGGCTGAAAGATACCTCAATGATTTAGGGAAACAAGAGGCTCACGACAGTCAAAACTTCCCCGAAAATGAGTTTAAATTTAAAAAAGATCCTTCTGCACTTCATGTTTTAAATACAGCCATTGGCAGAGAGCATTTCCCAAATGGTCCCTCACCATTGGGTCGACCTTCATCTGAAATGAGAGCTCCACTTCTGGGAAAGGAGGATCCACTCAGACTCTCACCTTTGCTTCCAGGGGTAGGAGGAAGAGGCTCAAGAGGTACAGAGAATCCTCTGGGCCCTCAAATTATCAATGAAAGAAGAGAATCCGGCTATGATGGGATAACTGATCATCAGAGAGTGCCTTATAACATTAGGCCCCTGTCATCTCCATGGGAACAGAACCCTAAGATGATGATGGCTCCACCAGGCCAACCATATTGTGATCTACGTCTTCCTCTACCAAGGCAAGATGGATGTTACTCCAAATTATGGTGGACCATCGGGACCAGCAGAACTCAGAAGTTCTACTCGGCCACCTTTGGATCAAATGGATGGGCCTATGTTTTCTGAAATGGAATCCAGTAGAAATGATTCCAAAGTGGATCTTGATAATTCCAATGTGTCTGATTCATCTCTCCCTGCTGAAAACCAAGAAACTGCCTCTGGCTTTGCTTTCTCACCTTTCCCTCCAATCAGAGGTCCATTGTTTCCAGTGGATCCAAGGAATCAGTTCATGAGAAGAGGACCTTTTTTTCCTCCACCTCCTCCAGGAAACATGTATGGAGCATCTCGAGAATATTTTCCATGGGGCCCACCACCCCCTCCATTCCCAATGGAGCCATGGTGTTTTCCTCATTATCTCCCTCTAAGAGCTGAATTTCCCCGCCCTCCCTCCTGTGCATTCTGAAAGTAGAAGTGAGTTCCCTTCAGGGTTGAGTCCACCTTCAAATGAGCCTGCTACCCAACATACAGAACCACAAAAAGAAACTTGACAATATTTTTTATCTGACTTCAAAAGTAATCTATCTCTCATTTTTAGTTTAAATATAACTGCTTTTACTCAAATGATCATACTTTTAAATGATTAAGCTTCCAATTGAAGGTTAATGGAATTATAATTGTTAGAATTGTATTTTGTAAATAAAGATTATTTAAAAATTGATTTTATCAGTAAATTATTTTTATTTCATTTTATTCTAGATAGAGTAAGTCAATTTGATTAATTTACTATTACATAAGCATCAATGGGAGTTCTATACACATAATCTTGAAGTCGGGGATTTTTAAAAATTCAATCAAAACGTGTGCCTTTATGCAAAGAACTGTACATATTATGATTGTAGCATATGTGAAAGTAACTATGCTCAATGAAAGATTTTTATTGATTTAAAGTTTTGTTTGGCATTGAGGATAATAATAAAAATCAGCTAGTTTTTCCATTAAAAAGTAACCAGAGAGGTGACTCAAAACAGAGTAGGAAGGAAGAGCATGAGAAGAAGATTACCATGAAACAAGGAAGAGAGGAGTGAGGGAAAGGGCAGGAGAAGGGGAAGTGCATGGAAGATGGAAGGAGACCCTCATGGTTTCACAAAATACATATACAATTGTGTGAGGGGGAAGGGAAGAAAAAAAAGAGAAAGAGATAAGTGTCACAGTAGAATGGGTAGAGAATAGTGACGGGAGTGGAGGGGAGGTGAGGGAGGGGTAAGGAGGGCATCAGAATACAGCTGACACTAGGATTGCTGTATGTATACACAAGGATGTATAATCAATGTGATCCTGCAATCTGTACACATGGAAAAATGAGAATTCATACCCTATTTGAATCAAATATATGATATGTCAAGATCATTGTATTGTCTTGAGCAACTAATAAGAAAATATTAAAGACTTTCAAAAGTGACAAACCAATGGGGGGAAAAAAGAAACACTGGGAGATTTTATAAACATGTGTAGATAAGAAGTTGTCAATCTGCTGAGAGCTGTAGCCAAGTAGGAATGATGCATGGCATTTTTAGTTGAAAGGTGAAGCCAGGGAGCCATTGAGATGATAATGGTTATGTTAAGATCTGCATTCAATTGGATATTAGACCTCTGCTGTCCGCCTCATCCTGCTACTTTGGAGCTCTTGCGGGACTCCCGGAGAGTTCCCATTGGTTGGGGAAGTTGGGTAGGAGGGATTTCCGGAGGAAGGATGTCCTGTTGGTGGAGTGTGTCCCTGGAGAAGGCCGCGTGCATGGTGTGTGGGAGAATTCCTGGGGAGCGTATGTGGAGCATGCTGGTGGAGTTCAGAAATAAAGTTGTTCCTGCTTCAGTGGCTCGTGATTTGTGTCCAGCCACACTGTAGCATTTGGTGGCCCATACGGGGAACACCTGAAGCTCGGAGGTAAGTGAAATTGCTCACCCCTGAGGGAAGGCAAGAGAATGGGTGACCATTTCAAAAAACAATGTGTTCTGGTTTTGATTTATTTTGTTTTTGTTTCAAGCTGTCTATTCCTAGAACTTTCTCAGGCAAACTTGGAAAAATGGTTGGCTCAAGGTTTGAAGTTGTTTGGCCCTGAGGAAGAGAAAATTGATTCAATGATGTTTTCTTCCTTTTTTGTTTCATTCTGTTTCGGTTTTGTTTTGTGTTATCTTATTGGGTTGCATTATCTTTATAGTAATTAGAAATTAGTAAAAAACAAACTGAAAGAGTGTTTAGTAAATTGTTAGAGGTTCAGACCATGGAGAAAGACATTTTAGATCAAGCAAAAGAGAAGGTCTCTCGAGCTAGTCAGACAGAGGAAGAAAATTTAAAGGAAAAGGTGCTATTAGGGAAAAAGCTACAACAGGAGGCTGCTACTAACACCGTTCTATCACCAGAGGGCGTAATTCAACCAAGAGCTCCACCTATAGAGACAGCTGAGTGGCCCTCAACCCCCGTAGTTGATAGATGGAATCCTGAGACAGGACCTCAAAGATTAGCATGCCCTGTACTTGAGCAGGCAGGAGGGCAGGGAATTCACCATGCTCTAGATTTCAAAACAGTGAAGCAGTTAAAGGAAGCTGTAACAACCTATGGTCCCCAAGCACCCTTCACCGTAAGCATGGTGGAATCCATTACCAACTTGTACATGACGCCAGCAGATTGGGCTAGCACGTGTAAGTCTTTGCTAAATGGAGGACAATATTTGTTATGGAAGGTTGCCAATGAGGAATTTTGCACGGAGACAGCTAGGCGAAATGCAGCAGCCGGGTACCCTCAAAGAAATCTAGATATGTTGTTAGGAAAAGGACCTTATGAGGGTCAACGGCAACAAATTGAATATGAACTTGCTATATATGCACAAATTGCTGCAGACGCAGTTAGGGCATGGAAGACTTTACAAGGAGAGGGAGATTTACAAGGTCAATTATCCAAGGTAATACAGAGAGCTAATGAACCTTATGCTGAATTTGTAGATAGGCTTATTCAAACAGCTGCCAGAGTTTTTGGGGATACAGAACAAGCAATTCCATTAATAAAACAACTGGCTTATGACCAAGCAAATCGTTGCTGCAGAGAGGTCATTAGACCATGGAGACATGAAGATTTAAACACATATATTAAATTATGTAGACACATTAATGAATAAGGGCAAGTCTTGGCAGCTGCAGTACAACAGGCTTTAGATGCCAGGCCAAAAACATGCTACAATTGTGAACAAACAGGACATTTTAAAAGGAGTTGCCCCATAGGAGGAGGGTTTAACAAAGCTAGGTATCAAAGGAATAGAATACCGGGTATTTGCCCACGATGCCATAGAGGGAGACATTGGGCTAATGAATGCCGTTCTCAAACCACCATAGAGGGTACTCCATTATCAAAAAACGGACAAGGACCAGGTGTTTACCCATGATATCGCGGAGAAAGGCATCAGGCTCCATTGCCAAAAAAACGGACTGGGGTGCCCAATGCTCCAGGGCCCACAACCACAAATATACGGGGCAATGGAGGAACCCAGCAACACCATCAGGGTAGTGACCAGGACACATTATCCATTAAATCCCTCATCAGACAATCCAGAGGGAGTGCAGGGTTGGACATCTGCGCCTCCACCACAGCAGTACTAACTCCAGAGATGGGAGTTCAAATCATTCCCACAGGAGTAAAAGGACCTCTTCCCCAAGGAACAGTAGGCTTATTATTGGGACGCAGTTCTTCTACACTAAAAGGACTTATGATAAGTCCTGGGGTAATTGATCCCGATTATGAAGGTGAAATAAAAACTATAGCTAGTTCTCCAAGAGGTATATCAGTAATTTCACCAGGAGATAGAATAGCACAGTTATTAATAATACCCAGCCTGCATGATAAATTTTTCCAATCGTATGTAGAAAGAGGTTCCAGGGGATTAGACTCCACAGGTGTAGATTGGGCTATGCTGTCTTTAAATTTAGATTCTCGCCCAATGCTAAAACTAAATATTCAAGGACATGAATTTAATGGGCTACTGGACACAGGTGCTGACCTTAGCATCATATCTCGTCAAGAATGGCCAAAACATTGGCCATTACAACAAGCCACTCAAACACTTCGAGGCCTAGGAGTGGCAACTAATCCCCATAGAAGTGCAATGGTATTAGATTGGAAGGATCCTGAAGGATGTGAAGGAACTATACAGCCATATGTATTGGATCATCTTCGTATAAATTTATGGGGATGAGATGCCTTAGATCAATTAAGTTTGACGTTAACAAATAACATCAATCCTAATGCGCCCACTACTAGGGCTAGACAAGGTTTTAGGAAAGAAAAAAGATTAGGAGAACAAGAACAAGGTATAGCAGCACCAATTCAAACAGATCAAGGAATAAATAGACATGGATTGGGTTTTCAGAAGGGGCCACTGAGACAATCAAAATTACTTGGAAATCAGAAAGACCAGTATGGGTTCCTCAGTGGCCCTTGACTAAAGAAAAGATACAAGTAGCCCATGACCTGGTCAAACAACAATTAGCGTAGGGACATATACAACCTTCTGTATCTCCCCATAATACTCCCATTTTTGTCATCAAAAAGAAATCTGGTAAATGGAGATTATTGCAAGATTCAAGAGCCATTAATAATGAGATAGTTATTATGGGACCTGCTCAATCAGGGATTCCTCAATTGTCTGCTTTGCCAAAAACCTGGTGTTTTAGCTACAGATATTAAAGATTGTTTTTTTTTCAATTCCAATTCATCCTGAGGATAGTCCACATTTTGCATTTACTATCCCTGCACTGAATCACGAAGGTCCTGATCAGAGATATGAATGGAAAGTACTCCCTCAAGGGATGGCTAAATTTATGTGTCAAATTTATGTTAACAAAGCAATCCAGCCACTTAGAAATCAAAATCCTGAACTACAAATATTTCACTATATGGATGATGTATTATTAGCACATAAAGATAAAAACACATTGCTAGAATGTTATGCCACACTTACAAATTTATTAAAAAATTATAATCTAGAGAAAGCAATAGATAAAGTACAATTAAATTTTCCAATTAATTATTTCTTAGTTCTATTATCCTCGACCATGGTCCGTCCACCAAAAATTCAAATACGAGTAGATCAACTCAGATCACTTAACGACTTTCAAAAGTTATTGGGAGACATAAATTGGATAAGGCCTTATCTAGGCATACCAACAGGAGAGTTGGGACCTTTATTTGATATCCTAAAAGGTCCATCAGATCCAAATTCACTCTGCATGTTAATGCCTGAAGCAAGAAAGGCATTAAAAATTATTGAAACATATATGGAAAATATGCATTTGGATAGAATTGATATAAGTTTGCCTTTATTATTTATTGTACTACCAAGAAAAAATATTCCTACAGGAGTATTTTGGCAACAAGGTCCATTATTGTGGATACATTTATCTTATTCTCCTAACACTATTCTTACTAGGTATGCTAAGCCTGTAGGACAATTAATACTCAAAGGAATAAAAGCAGCAAAGGGAGTGTTTGGAATTTCTCCCAATAAAATTATTACTCCATATACTATGGATCAAATTGATGAGTTAGCTAATGAGTTAAATACTTGGGCAATAATCATGTGTAAATCTAATGTTTCATTTGATAATCACTTACCATCTAATCCTTTGTTGTCTTTTTGGTCTTCGCATCCTGTAGTTTTTCCAAAAATAATAAGAAAAACACCTATCATGAATGCTCCAAATATATTCACTGATGGGTCAAATAATGGTACAGCAGCAGTAGTTATCCCTGATCAAACTTTTACATTTTTAGTACCCAAACAATCAGCTCAAAAGATAGAGCTTAATGCAGTTTTACAAGCTTTTGTGATGTTTAAAGATTCTGTATTTAATTTATTTTCTGATAGTCAGTATATAGTTAATGCTATAGTATCCCTTGAAGTTGCTGGTAGGATTTCCACTTCCTCTACTGTTTTCTCTTTGTTTTCCACTCTACAAAGTCTAATCTGGGACAGAAAAGATCCATTCTTTGTAGGACATATCAGGGCACATACAGGATTGCCTGGAGACCTTAGTTTGGGCAATGATTTAGCAGATAAAACTACACATGACATACATATTTTCTCTACACTAGAAGAAGCTACAAATTTTCATAAAAGGTTCCATGTCAATGCTAATACTTTATAAAAGCGTTTTAAAATAACTAAGGAACAAGCTAGACATATAATAAAACAATGTCAAAATTGTGTAACCTTTTTACCACAAGTTAATCTTGGAGTCAATCCTAGAGGACTAATACCTAACCATATTTGGCAGATGGACGTCACACACTGGCCAGAATTTGGAAAATTAAAATATTTGCATGTTACAGTTGATACTTCTTCCGGATTTTTGATGGGCTCCCTTCATGCCAGAGAAAAAACTAAAGATATTATTTTGCTCATTGCTAACAAAATTTTGCCACTGTGTGCGTTCCAAAACAGTTAAAGACAGATAATGGTCCTGGTTATACTTCTACCTCTTTTAAACAATTTTTATCATCATTTGGCATTACTCACATAACAGGAATTCCATACAATCCACAGGGACAAGGCATAGTTGAAAGAGCTCATCAAACTATTAAAATGTACTTATTAAAGCAAAAAGAGGAAATTGGTAAGGGGTATATATCCCCCAAAGATAAACTTAAAATAACCCTTTTTATTCTAAACTTTTAAAATTTTGATTCATCAGGGCTTAGTGCTGCAGAAAGGCATATGTATCCAAAAATGTACATAAGCCTAAGGTACTTTGGAAGGATATTCTAACAGGACAATGGAAAGGTTCTGACCCAGTGATTGTCTGGAGTCGGGGTTTTGTTTGTGTGTTTCCACAGGGAGAACAACAGCCGATTTGGATTCCAGAGAAACTAACCAAAGCGATTTCTACAGACCAAAAAGAAGATGATCTGACTCAAATCCATAACAGCTGATATCCAGAGCTCCAGCTTGGCTATTCTTACATCTGTGACAGTGATTAACCAGGATGCTTTTTTCAGGATCTATTTTATTATTGCCTTTTCCCACATCATAAAGTTCTATTTTATTTTTTGAGCTCATAAAGACCTAGGTTAATGTTTTTCTGATCAGTTTTATTTTTTGACTATGGAGTTTTTAAACATTGCAATGGAGATTTCACCTGTGTAAAGCTACAAGGCCTTTACTATTGTCTTATGTGTTGTACGTTTGTGTGCACACTTGTGTTTTGTGTTGTATGTCTGTATGTGCGTATGTCCATAGATCATATATGAGGAGTGCTCATGAAAAAATGGATCCAAATATTTTTATTATTCACGTGATTTAAATAGTTTAATTTAAATTGGGTAAACAGCTGTTGAGGATTGTTTTAATATGTGAAGAAATAAGGAGGTTAACATCTGTTTGTTTACTTTCACCTTTCCTTTTCATTATATTTAATAATTCTGTTCAGGTAATGTAAATTGTTCAGAAAATTGTTTTTTTAGTACCTGTTGGAATGTTACATTTTTTTTTTTTAGCCATCATTGCCAGAATTCCTATCTTCATCCCAGTGCCGGTGAAGACAAAGATAAAACCAAACTACAGCTTCTTCGATAGCTATCACAGTAAACTGTATAAACTGATGCATCAATGAATAATAACTCAAATAATGCTCAATCAAGGAGTCGATTTACTTTGGGAGGAAATGGACATATTGATAGATTCCTCCGCTTTGAACTGCTTGCAGAACTTGCCTGGACTATGTATCACTTGTATACATTGTGAACTATCTGTTGGTACAGTGAATTGTGGTAATGCTGGAGTATCTTTGCTGATGGTGTCACTGGTGGTACAATTTTTCAAAGGAGCCATCAATTGGCTTAGTGTCATGGCATTTCTGTATCCTCCTCCCTTCTGCTAGTGATGGTCTAAAATTTGGGGGCCAACAGAGGTGAGGCAGAGAACCTCACCACCCCTACTGGCACCAAGGCCAAATTTGGGGGCCAACAGAGATGAGGCAAAGAACTCACCCCCCCACTGGTGCATAGGCCTATCCAAAAGTATGGCTGTATACTGGACCTGTAGTCAGTGACGGGTATGATCCAATTGCAGTGGTACCAACCTAACACAGGAGGCTGACGCCTAGACGTCAGATCATCTGATGACAGGTAAGGAGCATATGTTGTATTGGACAACCTAACAGGCACAGTCCCTAAGCCACATTGCTTGTTGTTTAATTAAACAGAAGGGGGTAGATGCTGAGAGCCATAGCCAAGTAGGAATGACGCATGGCATTTTTGGTTGAAAGGTGACACCAGGGAGCCATTGAGATGATAATGATTATGTTAAGATCTGCATTCAATTGGATATTAGACCCCTGCAGTCTGCCTCAGCCTGCTACTTTGGAGCTCTTGCGGACTCCCAGAGAGTTCCCATTGGTTGGGGAAGTGCGGTAGGAGGGATTTCCGGAGGAGGGATTTCCTGTTGGTGGAGTGTGTCCCGGGAGAAAACTTCGTGCGTGGTGCCTGGGAGAATTCCCTGGGAGCATGTGTGGAGTGTGCTGGTGGAGTTCAGAAATAAAATTGTTCCTGCCTCAGTGGCTCATGATTTGTGCCCAGCCAGACTGCGGCATAAATCTCTTTTAGAAAGCCATTTTACGATTTTACATTCTCACCAGTAATGTCAGAGAATATCAGTTGTTCTGTGTCCTCACCAGCATATGGTGTCATCTGTCCTTTCATTTTAATCATTCTTTGGGTATAAAATATTTCTCTGTGGCCTTAATTTATACATTTCTAAAGCACTTAGGCAAATGGGTATTAACCCATTTCCCATCTCTCCATCCTTATTCCTTTTTTCGTATTTCCACTGATACTCATTCTGGGTTTATTTGAGCTACTGCAGATTGATCTAAAAATTCATGTGCTTACAACTCTCATTTGTTACTCTGCTTTGCAACCGTGGGCAAGCCTGCTTATTTAAAAACAGATAACGTCCCTGCATATATATTCTGTGCTTTTGCACAATTTAGGACTCATTGGAATACAATTTTAACCCATGGAATTACTCATACTCCTACCAAACAATCCTTGATTGAATGAGCACATTATAACCTAAGACATGGCAATTAATAGAAAAATTTTTAAAACGAACCAAACCCACAGCATTATACAATCCTTAATTTTATGAAAATGGGAATAAAAGAAAAGATATAAGAGACAATGGTGATCAAGTGAACTTAAATGGGGGTTTATAATTCCGAAAAATTTTCCTGAGAACTGGAAATTTTTTCTACTTAAAATCTCCTGTTTACATGACAGTCATGTTTTCTTTTATACTCTTAATATGCTCTGTTTTTTTTTATAAAAAAACTAGCTGATTTTTATTATTATCCTCAATGCCAAACAAAACTTTAAATCACTTTAAATCTTTCATTAAGCATAGTTACTTTCACATATGCTACAATCATAATATGTACAGTTCTTTGCATAAAGGCACACGCTTTGATTGAATTTTTAAAAATCCCCGACTTCAAGATTATGTGTATAGAACTCCCATTGTTGCTTATGTAATAGTAAATTAATCAAATTGACTTACTCTATCTAGAATAAAATGAAATAAAAATAATTTACTGATAAAATCAATTTTTAAATAATCTTTATTTACAAAATACAATTCTAACAATTATAATTCCATTAACCTTCAATTGGAAGCTTAATCATTTAAAAGTATGATCATTTGAGTAAAAGCAGTTATATTTAAACTAAAAATGAGAGATAGATTACTTTTGAAGTCAGATAAAAAATATTGTCAAGTTTCTTTTTGTGGTTCTGTATGTTGGGTAGCAGGCTCATTTGAAGGTGGACTCAACCCTGAAGGGAACTCACTTCTACTTTCAGAATGCACAGGAGGGAGGGCGGGGAAATTCAGCTCTTGGAGGGAGATAATGAGGAAAACACCATGGCTCCATTGGGAATGGAGGGGGTGGTGGGCCCCATGGAAAATATTCTCGAGATGCTCCATACATGTTTCCTGGAGGAGGTGGAGGAAAAAAGGTCCTCTTCTCATGAACTGATTCCTTGGATCCACTGGAAACAATGGACCTCTGATTGGAGGGAAAGGTGAGAAAGCAAAGCCAGAGGCAGTTTCTTGGTTTTCAGCAGGGAGAGATGAATCGGGCACATTGGAATTATCAAGATCCACTTTGGAATCATTTCTACTGCATTCCATTTCAGAAAACATAGGCCCACCCATTTGATCCAAAGGCGGCAGAGTAGAACTTCTGAGTTCTGCTGGTCCCGATGGTCCACCATAATTTGGAGTAACATCCATCTTGCCTTGGTAGAGGAAGACGTAGATCACAATATGGTTGGCCTGGTGGAGCCATCATCATCTTAGGGTTCTGTTCCCATGGAGATGACAGGGGCCTAATGTTATAAGGCACTCTCTGATGATCAGTTATCCCATCATAGCCGGATTCTCTTCTTTCATTGATAATTTGAGGGCCCAGAGGATTCTCTGTACCTCTTGAGCCTCTTCCTCCTACCCCTGGAAGCAAAGGTGAGAGTCTGAGTGGATCCTCCTTTCCCAGAAGTGGAGCTCTCATTTCAGATGAAGGTCGACCCAATGGTGAGGGACCATTTGGGAAATGCTCTCTGCCAATGGCTGTATTTAAAACATGAAGTGCAGAAGGATCTTTTTTAAATTTAAACTCATTTTCGGGGAAGTTTTGACTGTCGTGAGCCTCTTGTTTCCCTAAATCATTGAGGTATCTTTCAGCCCTCTGAGCTGCCCACTCATTATCTTGTGCTTTTTCCTCATAGTGTGTAATCTGCCCCTGATAAAAATAAGTGGTTCTCTCTAATTCTTCTTCAAGGTATTTGACCTGCTTTCTTTAGGTCTTAAGCTGTTCACTTGCATGGCTGATGATTTCCTCCATTTTGAAAAGTTTCTCCTCTTGCACTACCCGGTCATTTTCCTCTTCTCTTACTTTCCTCTGGAGTTTCCTTACAATGGCTTCATATATTTCAATAATGAGTTTAAGTTTCTGCTCAAGATGCTGATTCTCACTTTCAAATTGTGTATTGTTTGACTGCAAAGATGCTTGTTCTGTCTTCAGATTTTTAATCTCCTCTGTAAGGTCTTCCTTTGTTTCAACAACTTCAGATACTAAAGTAAAAACTTGATTTCTTTCTCCTTCCAAGATTTTAAAAGAGGAATTTAACTTATCAGCATAAAGCTGTTTCTCCAAAGCTCCTTTTGGCTGATCCTCTAAGTGAGCACCAATTTCTGGTTCACTTTTCATTTCCAAGTCCAAGTTACCATCGTCTGTTAGGTCTTCTTCAAGCCCAGGAGCCCAATCAAGTGTTCAGACAGAGACTTAATGTGATTTTCTTTCTCTCTTAGAACTTGTTCTTCATGTTCTTTGGAGTCTTCAAGTGTTGTTTTCTGATGATTAAGGCCATTCACTTCTTCTTCCCATACTTCCGCTTCGTGTAAAAGCTGTTTCTGACTTTCCAGGAGTTGGGAATTTTCATTTGAAACTTCTTTGATTGGTACCTTCAGTCCTTCTGCATTCAGGTGAAATATTGTTAAGGTTGTTGTAGCTTCAGGTATATGTGATCTAAGGGCTTTTGATTCCTCTTCTGGGGACTTAATCCTTTTTGATATATACTCTTATCAATTCATCCTGTTGAGAATCTTTAGTTTTCTCTTCTTTTAGCTCTTCTTCTAGAAAGAGTATTTCATCCTCCAATTTAGATACGGACCTATCCAGGTTTGCATATATTGCCTCCAAATTTTCCACTTGTATCGACTCCTTCTCCAAAATGGCATTCTTTAAAGATGACTCTAAGTCTTCATATTCTTTTTGGACAAGACTGACTTTTTCAAGTAGTCCACATTTTTTCTCAATTATTTCAGAAAGTTTTAGAGCAAGCTTTTTTTCTCTTCTCAAGTAAAGCCTGCTTCTCACAGACTGAAAACTTCTCCACAAAAACAAGACAACAACAAAAAATCCAATAGCTGTACGTATCCCCAACTCCCATGGACAGCCATAAGGACTAGGGTGTGTTTCCATGTCTTCAGACAAGGCCCACCACAACCCTACTTACTTCTTCCAGGACCACCCCGAAGTATGGCTGAGGGGCTCCTGTTGCCCCTCCACCACACTAGGGCTACTTTGGCTATTTCCTCCACAACCACACCGTGCCCAGCCAAAAGAGGCTATGGACACTCAGGCCTTTGGTCAGGAATATAAAGCTGCACCAGGCAACGGAGCAGACCATTGTGAACCAGTGAGGGTGGGGGGTGCTGTGGGCATGGGCATGGGAGCCCCAGTCATGGGCTCCCAGGGGCCTAGCATACTCACACTGCCTGTCAGGGAATCTGGGCCCCTCCCCTATGCTGTGCATCCTGAAGTAGCGCAGGTTCAAGTCTGTCCCAGTGGAGCCAGAGAGGAGTCCTCTCCAGGTCACCTACCTGTTGATTTGGTTTAGGCCAGGTGAGGACAGAACTTATTATGTGTGTTCTATACAGTCATAATATCACCCAGTTTGATGTAACGAAAATTCTAAACCTTTGTAAAATTTTTAAAGAGCTAGTAAATCATATATTTATTTTTGTATCATTTGCCCTTCTAATGAATCATTCCTCTACCCCCCCCCAGTCCTTTCTCTTTTTCCGTCCTTTATTCTTTCTCCCTTTTCTTTTCTTGCAGTGTTAGAGGTTAAACTCCAAGGCCTTCTACATGCTAGGCAAGCTCCCTACCACTGAGCTTCATCCCAGTCCTGTTGACACTTATCATAGAAGTCATAGGAATTATTTCTGATGCCTGATGATCTTGATCACCCTTTTACCAGCTTGCTGGACACTCCACACATTCCATTCTTTTGTGAGACCTTTGTTCTCATCTTCAAAACTGGCTCATCTTTTTATTTTGACCAATCTACAGAGGTCTTTAAGTATTCTGGTTATAATTCCTTTATTAGACATATGTATTTAAAATATTGTTCCATGTGTGGCTTAATGGGTTCTTTGATGATGAAAAATAGAAACTTTTACTTTTTGATTTTCAGATCATTCCACTTCCTTTTATGGTTAATGCCTTTTGTATCCTGTCTCAGAAATCTTCACCTACTTCAAGATTGTAAGGTTGTTTTCCTATTGTTTTCCCCTTGTAGAATATGTTTTACATTTAAGTTGATGATCTGCCTCCAATTATTATTATTATTATTATTTCAGTTATGGTGGTTGTCTAGAGTCATAAGTGCTAAGAAAACACTCAGGTTCTCTGCAGGATTAGACCTGAACTAAGCCTCAGGCTGAAGACTTAATTTCAGTTCTAAGAAAGGGTTTTTGTTACAGTCCTGGCTTGACCATCCACAGAAGTACCCTTTACTGACCTGAGGCCACAAACAGAACCCCCAGCCAAAGAAAAACTATGTTGACTTCCCTAGATCCAACCACGTGGCACTAATCTTTGATTACTAACTCAGCCGACCACAATGTGGCCTTATAGCAGCCCTGGGACCAGAGAAGTTTCCCACCCCGACCTTAGGATGACCACCAGGAGACTGGTCACTGAGGGTTCCCTCTGAAGTTCTGTCCTCTGAAGCCCAGCTAGTTCTTAGGAGCCTGGCCGCATGACAGTTTGGAAGAGAACATGATGTGGGCAGCATCCTGGGGCTGGATGGAGGCAGATGGTCCACAGGGGCTGAGTCCTGAGCCCAGCAGACATCAGAGCCCCCAGCATGACCCTACCTGCCTAGCAGAGACAGAGTGATATGGGACCTTGGGCCAGAAGGTGTAGGAATTCATGGGATAAGAGGCGAGGCCCTGGGAGATGGTGATTTTAGGATCGAATGCTGGTAGCATCCTCAGCCTGAGAGAGCCTGCCCAGTAAGCTCACCCCATAGCTAGTGCCTATGAGCTGTATTCTTATTGCTCTGAGGACACAGCAGAGATGGCCTTCTCTCAGCCCTGGGAGAAGGTTGCTGAGTGTTCTCTGTCTGTAAGGCTCTTGCCTGCACCTCAGTGTCCTGCTTGTCTACATGCTCCTGGGTGGTACATGGCAGAAGTTGAATCATGGTGCTGGCTTGTGAGGGGCAGGGGTACAGAAGGGGCTCATGGAAGGGCAAAGTCCAACTTCCTGCAAAGGGAGCTTCCTCCTGGGCACTCTTGTACTGGCCCAGCTCCTCAAGGAGAGGAGGGGCTCTGCTGGGTCACAACTAGTGAATGGTGGCACATGGATTTGAGTCTGGCAGTCTGACTCCAGAGTCATGAGATATCTATCCCCAGGAAACCAACAAACTAAAGGTGCCTGATGGCCCCCTTGGTTCCCTGAGCCACCCCAGGGCAGAGCAGGAGCCTCTGCAAACACACAGACAACGGGGGTCTCAGATGGCCCTCCACAGGAATAATATTGGAGGCCTTAAGTGGGTAGCAAGAGATGAGCAGAGGGCAGGCTGTGTCACCTCTTTCCTGAGGAGGGAAGCATCACCTGAGGTGACCTGGGACTTGCTGGGTTTATCCACAACTTCAAGTTTTTAAAAAGCCAAGTTTCCTCTCCCTGGGTCTCTGGAAGAGGCTCATTCCAGCATCGTTTTTGTTCAAATGATTTTGGATGTCAATTGTCTGTCTTTAATGAGCCCAGAAATTTTCATAATTATCCTTTTTTTTTCAAAAGCCATAATTATAGGTTAGAGTATATGCTACAGGCAAGAAATTTAAATAGAGCTTTTTACACACTTAAGCATTCTGCTTCTTCTTTCAAAAAAACATTTTTTTTTAAAGAGGGCTTCCAATTATCCTTCTGTTACCTTTGTTCCCTTCCTGAGGTGATCGCTGGGAGATGCAATGGTCATTGTCAATGGTAATTGTCCAGAGCCTCATCCCCAGGTGGCGTCCCCAGCTCCAGGCCCATCCATCCCCCTGCTCCTTCAGTTGACACCCAGCTCTCCTATGTCTGCACTGAGACTGGAAGGAGGTGGGAAGGGTTGGGTAGAGCTGCTCCCCAGTTTGGAAGGCTCAGAGTAGCCCCAAAGCACACTGGAGACCTCCCACAAGTACCCAGGAAATGAAGGAAAGAAGCCCCAGTAGCAGGCGCTCCTCAGGTGGGTCTCTCGGAGTTGAACCTGCATCCAGTGAAAATCTGGGACCTGCCCCAGTTCTGAGGCATAGATGTGAATTGGCATGCAGGTGGAAGGCCCAGCAGAATAGGACAAGGGGTTCGGGAGATCATGGTACTGGATTCAACCATTCATTCACTCAGCCTTCACCAAGCATCTCTGTTCTTCTGGAATTTTCTTCCAGGCATCTCTTTCTCTTCCCTCATGCCTAACTGTGTTTCTGGCCTAGAATTTGGCACTTGGGGCCAAGACCAATGAGGCTCAGGTCTCTCTCACCTAGCACACTTATGCTTCCAGACAGTATCACCAAGTTTAAATCGAAATGTTCCCTGGAGGACTCAGCCTCCTATTGTGTCCTCAGCTGGAAGCAAGGGGAGGGCTTTATCCCTCCCATTTCCCTTTGATTCACCCCCATGAGCCAAGGGTTCTTTCTGCAATGTTTTCCACTAACACTCCCTGGAATTCCCTGATTTTTCCACACTGAACTCATTCCACGCTCTTTCCAGGGCTTGTACTGCATTCTGGACTTTTCACAATTGCCCTGGGTCTTAGAAGTTACTGCTAGACCCATTTGTGAACAATGAAACTGAGGCTCAGAGAGGTCACTTTGCAGCCATGGGGCTCTAGCCCACATATCTCATCCCTGGCTTTGCTTTAAGTCCTAGTAAAGGTTAGAGACTGCAGGCTTGTGTCCTCTTGGGTTACAACAGGTTGTCTCACCTGTGAATGGGCAGAGGTCCTGCTTTTGGTGAGAATTCTACATTTTCTCTCTTGCCCCGTGACTAAGAATTGACCTCCCTTCCTCCCAGAGCTTCTGGGAATTTGTTTACTTCTGAACTCAAGAGCCCCTATCCCAGGGAGAAGGTCAGGACAGGAGCAAAGGCATGTGGCCAGCATCAGAGGAGATACTCCCAGGAGCCTCTGTCCTCTGGCTGGGCTCCAAGAGGAAACACAGCCACCTCCAGCACAGGCAGAGGAGGAAGGTGCCAGCACAGCTGCCCGAGGTGGGGGGCCGGCCAGAGAGAGGCCCCTGTGGATGGAAGCAGCTCATTCTGTGTGAAGCAGAGGCTGAGTGAGAAGGGTGGTGCTAGGGCTGTGCACACATCACTTTGGCACACAATCTGCAGGAGGAATGAGGTTGTGCCCATTACAGCTCCCACCTCATAAAGCCTGCTGGGAAAACACAAGGAAAGAAGATGATCCTCTAGTCCCAGGAATCCTAGGAAAGGTCCTTCCCTTGTCCAATTCTTATTGAGAACACACTCTGCACCAGGCACTAGGTCTTGGCCATAATAGGTCTTCTAGAGCGAGACTGACAATAATCAAGGAAAAAAGTAACTAACACAATTGTTTCAGATAGCTAAGAAGACAAGCAAGGTTATATGAAGAAATTACTGGAAAGGGAAAGCAACTCCTTGAATCTGGCTGGTCAGGGAAGGTATCTGTATGGAAGGACCCTTGAGTTGACCAAAGCAGTTAACCCATACAAATCCAAGGAAGAGTGGCAGAAAGATGCAAATTGTAAAGCAGAAGAGCTTTGAGGAGGGGAGTAGCTCACGACCTTATATTCTAGGGGGCTAAGAGTTGGAATTTTGCACCAAGAGACTACAGAGAATTAAATTTTGAAATAATTTTGCACCTACAGAGAATTAAATTTTGAAATAACCATCTGGCTGCCAGATAGATAATGAAATTCCAGGGAACAAAAGCCCAAACCAGACAGTGGGAACTGAGCATTCTGATTTTAATATTATCATCTGCAGCTATTGCCTAGTAGGCACGTACATCCCTAACTGCCCAAGAGGTATTCTCCTAGCAGGAAGAAGCTGTTTTCATCTCCATACACCTCAAGGTGAAGACCATTCACATAGTTTCAGGCTCTGCAGTGAGGACTGGGCCTCTGAAGCCTGCGTGGGTGGGACACATCTGTATACTCGGTGGTTCAATAAAAAGCCTTAATACAGCACACCAGGCCGCCCAGGGGACCGGCTGCGTTTCATCCAGAAGCCAAGAGTCCTCTTTAAAGTCTCTGCCTGCCCCTGTGCAAGGCCCCGCCGTTGTTCCTGCCCACCGTTGTGGCTGTCTGACTTCCTCTGAGATGCTTTGTCCAGAAAGACACCCCTGGCAGGGCCAAAACAGTGAGCTCCCGGCCTGGAGTTCACCAGCCACACCCTCTAAGCAGCCTTTCTCATGAACCATTTGGTGAAGAAGTGCTCTTTCTCTGGAATGTTCCATCTTACCAATCTCAGAAACCCACAAAACAAGGATCCAAGAGGCTGATTGTTTTTCTGGGAAGCTGGGGAGACTCATCTCCCACATGCCCTCAAACACTGTGAGGAGAGGGGGATGCTGCAGGCCCATTCAGACTGTGAACAGTGACTTCCGGTGGCCATTTCTCTCTTCCTTTCCTCTAGCAGGATCTCTCTCTCCCATGGCAGGCACTCAGACAGGCTGCTGTGAGGCCAGGATGGCAGCTCTGCTTCACTTTCATCTCAATTCTACTCCAGTGATAAGTGGCTACTTTGAGAATGGTGTTAATAGGGGCCTCAGATCATGTTTTGGCACAAGAAGAAAGAGCACAGAAGAAGACTAAAGGTGCAATTGTCATTTATCTTCTAGTCCTATAAAGGCTGGAAAGCTTGGTGACCTCAGCGAGAGACCTGGCATACCACTGCATCTTCCTCTTCCTGCTGCTGAGAACCACTAGGCAGAACAGGTCCCAGTATTCCAATCAGCTCACCTCAGGGTGGGGCTCACAGGATAATCCCTACTCGGGAGAATTGTCTAGCACTACTCAGGCCTGACTCATTCCTTTCCTTGATTGGATGCCAAATTTTCTATTTACATAGCAACTAAAACAGGTTTCAAACCCAGAATCCTCTTGGAGAGGCATTCTCTATAGTAGACTATGCAGCCTTCAGATCCCACTAAATATACCAAGCTTAATGGTAGGTGTTTAAATTAATTATAAATTGAAGGAAAGTATAAATCTAGATAAAAAGCTAGCTATGAACACTTCAAATTATTAAAATTTTCCTCATGAAAGTAGTATGGAGATTCCTTGGAAAACTTGGAATGGAACCATCATTTGACCCAGCTATCCCACTCCTCGGTTTATAACCAAAGGACTTAAAAATAGCTTACTACAGGGACACAGCCATATTCACGTTTATAGCAGCACAATTCACAATAGCTAGAATCAACCAATCAATCAATCAATTGTAGAATCAACCAATCAACCAATCAATTGTAGAATCAACCCAGATGCCCTTCAGTAGATGAATGGATAGGGAAACTTTGGTATATATACACAATGGAATGTTACTCAGCATTAAAAAAGAATAAAATCATGGCATTTGCAGGTAAATGGATGGAGTTGGATAATATAATGCTAAGTGAATTAAGCCAATCCCAAAACACCAAAGGAATGTTTTCTTTGATATGAGGTTGCTGACTCATAATGGTGATTGGTAAGCATTGGAGGAATGGAGGAACTTTAGATAGGACAAAGGAGAGGGAGAGGGCAAAGGAGTAGAAATGACGGTGGATGAGTTAGACATCATTATCCTAAGCACATGTATGAAGACACGAATGGTGTGAAAATACTTTGTGTATAATCAGTGATTTGAAAAATTGTGCTGTATATGTACAATATGAAATGAATTGCATTCTTCCCGCATGTATAACCAATTAGAATAAAAAATAATTTTTAAAAGTTTCCTCATGGATCAAACAAAGAAAAAGTAAGTACCATGAAGAAAACAAAGAAAATGCAAGCCAAACACACAAATACTTTTGAAATTCAAGATGATTTGATTTGAGCTTTTAATTTGAGCTTAATTGATATAAAGATTCATTTTCAAAGGAGGACAGACATTTAGAGAAATGTCACTCTTTGGACCTTACATTCTAATCTAAATTTTCAGTCTTCAGCTTCAACTAAAGACAGGCAGGAGCAAATTCAGCTCCATTTGAAAACAAATATGCATCTCGTAGCTGAGTGGCAGCTTTAATTAGCAGGCACGTTCCATTTTAATTGCTAGATTATCAGCAATGACAGCATCTCCACGGATGACTGCACTGCATGTAAATTTGGAGTGAGATATTCTGCTGTGTAACTTTTTTCCAAAGAGATTCAAACATGTGGAGCGGGCTGATAGCTTCCCTGAGTTCCCAAAGGGGCGCTTCCTGTCTTGTCTGTAGCTTTGCCTCTGTCTTTTTAATAGCAAAACCTCTCTGAAAAAAAACAAAGTAAGAGAGAGTTCTTGAACACTAAAAAGGCCTCCTTAACAAAGAGATAATCCATCTGAGTTGTGGGTTTTCCCGCTTGTATGATGCAGCCTTCTCAAAATATGATAAATTAGAAAATCAACAAAGCCTGTCTCAGAGCAGGACATCTGACTTACCATAGGACACTCACCCTCTTCACTGGGCCCACTGCCCGATGAAGAACTACTGTGAACTATTGGCCACCTCTTCCAAAGATTTGTTAGTTTGAGTAACACAGTTTGAGTATCTAATGGGGAGGACTCTGGACTTCTCTGAGCCCTGAAGTTTCCTAAGGCTGCTGCAGGGTAAATAGAAGAGCCCTGTAAACCAGCCACACTGAGCAAGGACAGAAGGTTAATGGGCTCCACAGCTGGTCAGTAGCCTTGACTGTGTCTTTGCCCTGGGCTCAGCATGCTTAATCCTCACATGAGGGCAGAGGGTGGAAATATACAGATTCCCATTTTATAGCTGCAGAGGTGGAGGCAGGGGGTCTAAATCCAACACCTTTAATTTTATGTTCATTTTGTGAAATTGTTGGGCAGGAAATAACTCTTGCAAAAAAAATATCAGACTCATTTACAGAGTGGCCAGATTATCCTAGTTTGCATGGGACTCTTCCAGTTTTACCAGCCGAAGTCCTGCATCCCTGGACACCCCTCCATCCTGGGCTAACTAAGATGGCTATTGAGCCTATTCCTAAATGCCCAAATAGAAGCACACAGAAGACATTCCAAGCGGGGCTTTGCACCTCCCAAGAAGCTACAAGAGCGATGCTGAGCTTCCCTGAGGACCCTGACAGCTCCCACCTCCACTCCCCTGCAGCAGCAGGTCAGAGCACAGGCCTGGGCTCGCTGGAAGGCCCCCAGGACAGCTGGCAAGCACGACACATGCCTTTTATCACCCAACTCTGAGTGAGTAGGCGCCTGCTCTCCTACAAGTCTCTGAATAACGAGGATATCTGTGAACAAAATTTATGAGTCGTGTTTCCACTGGATTCAACCTTTTAACCCAGGGAGCGCTTAATTGCCTTTTCCAGATTTTGCTTTAATAACCAGTTCAACTCTTGCCAATTGTGGCTGAATTGAGAAGCACTGAATGTGTGACTGGAAACAGAAAGCTCATTACTTGATACTTGATATAGCTTGTGCCAAATCCTCAATCCATTAATTTCATTCATTGTGGCATCTTCTCCTAAATGATAGAAATTCAAGTCATATGTGAAACTTGCAAACTCAGGGGGTACCCTCAAAGTTGAATTTTAAAAAAATGCCTTCTCCTAAGACATACTTAGGGGGAAACTCCTGGCCATAAATCACAGGATGGCTTGGAATTCTCAGTCTTTCCCAGAGGAGCCCAGCCTTTCTATCAGAGCTCTCAGGCCCCACACTCCTCCGTCCAAAGCAAGCATGGAGTAAGGTGCAGACATCTGGTTCCTGTTTCTGGATTCAAAATTGATCTGCTGGGTGCTTCTTGGCAAGTCACTTAACCTCTCTGAGTTTAAGCTTCCTTAATCCTGGCTCACCAGACACCTCTCATGGGGAGGGGCAGGTGGCCAGTTAATGAGCAGGTGTTTTGGGGAGAGAGGACTCGTCTGTAGCAAAGTCTAAGTGAATCCCAAGAAAGGGAGAATAGATGAGGGGTGAGGGCTGGAGGAGGCTGGGAATCATAGCAGAGCAGTAGCTAAACCCTGCAAAACACAAGTGGTTTCAAGTAGGGAAAAAAAGTTATTTCTAGAGTGACTCATGTCTAAGACAAGCTCCTCGTACAATCTCAGACCGAGTCCCATTGGTTCTTAAAACCTCTGCAGCATGCTGGTCTCCAAGAAGCTGGTTCTGTTCTACAGGGAATGCTCCACAGCCTCAGGTGACTCTTGTCTCTCTGCAATGCTTCTCCTACCCTTGTTGCAGGGGTCCAAGCTTCTCAAGTCTTATCACCTTTAATTCTGTCCTACATTAACTTTGAGGACTTGTTAGCATTCTCTATTTTCAGATAAGAAAACTGAGACATAAAGAGGTTTAGTAGGTTGAGAAAGATGGCAGAATAGAGGAAGGGCGCATCTCCCAGAAGTTCTGTGGCTTGGGATTCAAGCAGCCAGAGTCCAGCTTCATAGGAAGGTGGGTGAAAGAGGGAGCTCCCTGAAATTTCATATCAGACAGTAAAAAGTCCCAGAGATGTGGAGATTCAGGCACTCTGAACACAGGGCAAGACACAGTACTTTGGAAGCAGGTTAGTGGCACCAGTAGCACCAGTCTACCTCGGAGGGGAGGGATGACACAGGCAGAAAGACAAACAGAGCAAACAAATTGGCATGGGAAAATTCATGGAGCAGAGAGGTGGTTCTGATCTTAGCTGAACCAGAGGCTGTGCGGGAAGCTGGTGTTTAAAAAGTGCTCCGTGTTGCTGGGCTGGTGAGCAGAGAGCTGAGGCAGGGAGCCATCCCAAAGTGACCATGCTGAGGTTTGCTGCTGCAGGAGCCTGGGAGATCATAGGAAGCATTGCCAGGCTGTTCCAGTGAGTGCCTCTGGTGAGGCACAAATGAAATGAGCATGGAAAATACTGTGCCCAGGGGAATTCAAGTTGGAGATATGGAAGGGAGTATGGTTCATTTTTCCTTTGGGTCTGGCAGCTCCCAGTAGGGTTCAGAATTTGGACAGGCAGGTATGATTACACTCAGCATCTGATCCATGGGTAGTGGAGTGTAGAAGATTGTGGAAGGTTACTTACCCTGCTCTCCCAGAGGAGTTCTTGGGAGGCCCCTGAGATCCAGACGCCCAGAAGAGATCAGCATCTGCCCAGCCTTAGAATGTGTGTGGATCCAATCTCTCTGGAGCAGATAACTCATGAAAAAGTCATAGGTTCTGATCAGAGCTGAATGCTAGCAGCAGGAACTTCCCACTTAAAACTCTGCATCAGTCCTGCCCTGGGAGTGCATCCATCTAGTCTGTCTGGAAAAAACTCCAATTGTCAGTATTTCCTGTTCCCTTATGCTGGTGAGTACAAGGGAAGCTGAGAACTATTTCAACCAGCATCGATTCCAGGCCATTCCAGTTAGTGAGCAACACAAAGAAGAGAGGTGTAACAATGCCCATCCTTGATCTCCCTAAAGGATTAACAGCCCAAGAAGTGGGAAGAAGGACAGTATGGCAGGGTAGTGTAGATCTGTCCTTATCAGCAACTTTGAGGACCTCAGAGGAGACAATCTCTTCATTTTTCATTACAAATTTTTTCACTTTTTTCTTTTTCCATTTGTGTGTGTGTGTGTTTTATTTTTATCATCTTTTCCTCACCCATTTATTATTTCACCTTGTTTTGTCTTTAGAGGGATAGGACCATTGTTTGGTGGGTTGATTTGGTTTGAGTTTTTGTTTGTCTGTTTGTTTGGTTTTCAATTTTTGTTTCTCTTGTCACTCTTCCCTTTCCTTTCTCCCCCCTTTAATAGCCAAATTTCTTGTTCTCTATTTAGTTTGTTTATTTTTAGTTATTTTTCACTCCTCCTTCTTTATAGCCATCACTTATTATCTCTCTCCTGCTTTCCTATTTTTTTAATATTTTAAGTCTTCTTCTGCCTGCCTACCCCATTTTCTTTTCCCTTAGTGAATTTCAATTATACCATCTTTCAGAACTCTTTAGTTTATATCCATCCTGTCCTCACCATTCTTGTTGCTGTGGTTATTAGTACTGTGGATGGTGTAGGTGACACCTGCTATTTACTTTAATGCTATATCTGGTTCATTTATGTTTACTATTGTTGCTGTTGTTAACTGCTGACCCTGCCATTTCTCTTTTTGTGGTAATTAGTGTTGTAAATGTCATAGTAGTCACCAGGCATTTATTTAAATATTGAATATTGTTCACTGCTGTTGTTGCTGTTGTTTATTTCCTGTTTTTCTGAGAGGAGCTTGGAAGTGACTGGGACACTACCAGTTCACAGGATAGAGACTCTGCTGTGTAGCTACATGCCCAAGTCAGTCAAGTGACAGTGCACCTTGCTTCATGCAAACCAACCCTGCTCAAGTTTCAACAGTACTTTAATACGCAGAATAGAGGAGACAAAAACCCCAAACCAATGACCCAGGTATTGGGCTAGGGAGGACCTTGGTTCCCACTTTTAGACATCTGTTCCTATAGCAAAAACAGAGAGAGATTCCAAGATGGTAGCTCAGAGGAACCCACAGTATTGCAGAAGCACTCCAAGAGTGTCTGAAATCATCAATTCTACAGAACCAAAGTGAGAGGCAAAATGAGAGACAGTTGAAATTTACACTTGGATTATGCTGAGTCTAAGAGTCAAAGCTAAGATATACCAACAACACAAGACTTATTACAAAAGAGATAAGGACACACGAAAGTACTCTCATAAAACATGAAAAGGAAACCATCTCAAAGATGCACTAGTCCAAGACCTCTGAAAACATGAGGAAACTGTTACAATGCTCTCAAAAAGGAACCCACAAATAAAGGAGATAAAATTCCTGAGAAAGAGTTCAAAATTGATCATTAAAATTATTAATGAGATTTTTAAAAATCTAAGAAATAAATTAAGAAAGAAAATATAAGAGGTTAATGACCATTTAAATAGAGAGATTCTAAAAAGAAACAAAACAGTAGTCTTGGAAATGAAAAACACAATAAATAAAATAAAAATTTACTGGAAAGTATCACCAACAGATAAGATTATATAGAAAACAGAGCTTCAGGCCTCAAAGATAAGAAATGTGAACTTTAACACTCTGTACACAGAAAACAAATAAATAAAAAAGACTATGATCAAAGTATACAAGAACTTTGGGACAATATTAAGAGAACAAAGTTAAGCATCATTGGATTTGAAAAGGACATGAAAATACAGGATAATGGCATTTAGAACCTTTTCAGTGAAATAAAAGCAGAATATTTTCCAAGCCTTATAATGAAATAGAGAGCCAGATACAGTAGGCATAGAGAACCATAAATAGAGAATATCAAAAAAGAACCTCTCCAAGATAGAGCATAGTCAAAATGCCAAACAAAGAGAATTAAGCTAGACTATTAACAGTTATAATAAAAAGGTCATTTTAGAAGTAAACCAGTAAGATTTACTTTTGATTTCTCAGGTTAGATTCTAAAATTCAGAAGGCTAGGAATTAGATAACACAAACTCTGAAAGAAAACAATTATCAATCAATATTTTTGTATCCATCAAAGCTACTATTCAGAATCAAAAAAGAAACTTTAAAAAAACTTTTTAGAATAAGGATTAATTTTAAAAATTCATGACAACTAAGACAGCTCTACAGAAAATACTTAAAGGAATACTACATAAAGAAGAATTCAAAATTAAACCCCACAGCCCTCAAATGGATGAAGTTCACTAGAATAGCAATTAAGCCAGTGAAACCTAAGCTCAAATTAAGTATATGAAACAAACCAAAATGGCAGGAAGTAATAAGAATCTCTATATAATAATTATTAATGTAAATTGTCTCAATTCTCCAATTAAAAGAAATAGACTGGGGAGTAGATTTAAAAACAAGACCCAATTATATGCTGTTCGCAAGAAACTAACGACATCCATAGGCAGGATGTAAAAGAACAAGAAAACATACTTCATTCAGATGCAGTCAAAAAACAAGTAGGAAAAAAGATTTCAAGTAAAAATTAATCAGAAGAGACCAGAAAGAGCATTACATACTGGTAAAGGTAGCAATCCAATGAGAAGATATAACAATAGCAAATATTTATGCTCCAAATATAAGTTCACCTAATTACACTAAACAAAAACTTGACACAAAGTGTCCAACACAATAATAATGATGATTTCAATGCACTCCTGTCACCAACAGACATGTCACCCAGACATAAAATCAATAAAGAGACTTCTGACCTAAATAACACTATGAATCAAATGATCCTTATAAATATCTATGGAATATTTCATTCAACAACAGTTGGATTCATTTTTTTTCTCTGAAGATAATGGAAATTTTTTCCAAAATAGACTATATTTTAAGACAAAAAGCAAGTTTATAACAAATATCTAAAAAGTCAACATAACCCCTGATTTATTAGAATATAAGTTTATAAAACAGTCCCTAATGATTTTATCAGATCATAATGGAATAAAATTTCAACAGCAAGAAAAAGTATAGAAACTACATAAACACATGGAGTTTGAACAATAGTCATTTAAACAAGGAATGAATCATAGAAAAAATTAGAGAAGAAATTTAAAATTTCTAGAATCAAACTAAAAAGTGATACCGTGTACCAGTTTCTATGACACTAGGAGGGTGATTCTAAGAAGAAAGTTTGTTGCACTAAGTGCCTACATTAAAAGAAATATCTGAAATAAATACTTTAATGCTACATCTCCAGGCCCCAGAATAGTAAGATCAAAATAATTCCAAAACCAGTAGAAGAAATAAAATAATTAAGATCAGGGCCAAAATTAATGAAATAGAGAATAAAATATAATACAAAGGATTAATGCAACAAAGAGTTGGTTCTTTGAAAATTCATAATTCCTTACTTAAACTAATAAAAAGAGAGAGAATACCCAAATTTTCAAAACTAGAGATGAAAAAGAAGATATCTATCACCACAGACATTTCTGAAATTCAGAGAATCATTATGGACTGTTTTGTAAACTTGTATTCTAATAAATCAGAACATCCAGATAATACTGACAGATTTCTAAATGTATATGTCTAACAAAACTGAACCAAATATAGAAAACCTGATCAGACCAATATCAACCAATTAGTTTAAAGCTGTAATAAAAAACCTTCCAACAATGAAAAACCCACCACCAGATGTAAAGAAGGATGAATGCTATGTCTTCTCAAATTATTCCATGAATATAAAGAGAGGGAACACTCCCATTGTGTACCATGGTATACAATCCTCATAATGTGTTTTGAATACAATTTGCTTATATTTTATTAAGAATTTCTGCATCTATGTTCATTAATAATATTGTTGTGTAGTTTTCTTTCCTTGATGTGTTTTTATCTAGTTTTGATATCAGAGTGATACTGGCTTCATATAATGAATTTGGGAGTGATTCCTCTATATTTCATGAAATAATTTCAGAAGATGTGGCATTCATCCTTCCTTATAAGTCTGGTAGAACTTAGCTGAATATCCATCCAGTTCTGGGCTGCTCTTGTAAGCTATTTTAGGGAAACATCTTGCACAATTCAGCATTACAGACAGCAGGCACTTTTGAGCACATCTTTCCTCTGTTCTCTTGTCCACAAGGTTCTGAGTCCACATGGAGTTTTAGAACATTTAGGTTTCTAAACAACATCTGCCTCCCATCCTTGGTCTCAGTAGATCCAAATGTGCTAATGCACAGAATAGAACTTTGAAAAGGTACCTCTGTTATCACAGGACTCTGTGATATCAAGTTTAAGCTTAATGTTTCACTCAAGGGCCTTACTTTTAGTTTATGTTCAATAATGAATGCTTGCTCTCACTGGGACTTGGTACTAGGGAGCACAAGCCTCTGTTGACCAAGTATCTGATTTCTCTCTCCACAGCCATGAGCAGCAGAGGGAGGTCTATTGTATGGGGAGTCAGGAAAGCTGGCCCACGTTTCAGGGTGACAGTTTAGAGGGTGCCTGTAGATTCCCTCCTAAGACTTGGAAGGGTCCTGCCTTTGAGACAAAAAGAACTGATAGAAGATCTGGGAGGCTCTGGTGCACTCAGATCCTTGCCAATGAAGAACAGTAGTGGGAGAGTATCTGCCTTGTCTCATTGGCTTTGTGCAGACCAGGATCAGAAGCATCAAAGCATGTCGGGATGAAGTTCATAGATTCTGGAAATAGACAGACCTACTAGACGTATATGTTCTAACAAAACTGAACCAAGAGTATATAGAAAACCTGGTCCCATTAGCTCTAATTCACATACACACACTCACACACACACACAGAGAGATCTCTGCCAGGCTGGAGTGGTGAGAGCATGTATTCATTGTCCCACAGGCGCTTGCTTGCCTTACTGTGCTAGTCAGAGCTGGAATTGCTCCTCCAAAGGCACAGACCCAACCAGCAGGGGCAGACTACTCTTCCACTGAACCCTCTTGCGTAGGATGAGTGTTGGCTTTTCACACCAAGTGTTGGTGTTCTAGCCTTTGTTTTCAGCATGTTTACAAAATCCTGAATCTTCAAATCAGTAGTCCCTGGATAATAATCTCCTTGTTCCCTCCTGGAATCAGTTCTTGAGACATTTCCATCCATCTGAGTATGTTTAAGGCTGCAGTGGATTGTTCCATGATGGGTGTCTTCAGCTTGGCTGTATCTTGTCACATCTGCGCAGCCCTGAGTAAACACAAGGGAACATTTTGGTTCCTAAGTCATCTCCCACAGGAAGGTGTGGGTTGTCCAGAGACCAGAACTCAACAAGGTCAGCCTTTCAACTGGGTCAAAGATGCTGTAAAGAAGCTTAAGAGAAATAGAAGCAACACAAGTTTCAGTGACAGATGAATGTAAGAGCAAAATGTGGTACCTGTGTCTAAGGAAGCATTATTCAAAAGGAGCATGATTAAAAAGGAAGGAAATTCTGACACATGTCATGACATGGATGAGCCTTGAGCACATTGTGGTAAGTGAAGTAAGTTAGTCATAAAAAGGAAAAATATTGTTTGATTCCTCTCATGTGGAATTATAGTAGTCAAATTCATAAAGACAGAAATTAAAATGATGGTTTCCAGAGGTTGGGGGAAGAAGGGAATGAGGAGTCATTGTTTAATGGAGATAGAGTTTCAGTTTTACAAGTTGAGAAAAGTTATGGAGATGGATGGTGGAGATGATGGTTGCACAAAATTATAAATGTATCTAATGCCACAGAACTGTGCACTTAAAGTAGTTAATATGGCAGGTTGTGTATTATGTGATTTTACCACAATAAAAAATTTAAAGGTCTCATAGAAGTAGTTATCTGAAAGTTCATGCAAAAAAAAGTCACCCTCAGGACAAAGGGAGACACACAAGAGGGAATATGCAATAAAAAGGAAGAGGAGAAGAATCATTAATAAAAGCAAAACAGATGCCATTTCATGCAAGACCAACTAGCACAGCATGAGCAACAGCCCCCAAGAGCACTGAAGAATACAAGACTTGGGGGAAAAAATGTCTGTTATAATGATAACCCTAAGCCTTCATGAAAGTGTGACTGTTTCTATAAGGCTGTTTGTTACGTAGGGAAAGGGATATATCTTTATAAAGACTTAAGAAGATGCAGAGAAAGAGGAACTCTCATACACTGATAGTAGAAAGGTAAATTAGCGCAGTCATTATGGAAAATGTATGGAGGCCCCTCACAAAACTAGAAATAGAACTGCCATATGATCCAGAAACTCCACTATTGAGTATATATCCAAAGGAAATGAAATCAGATGTCAGAGACATCTGCACTCCTATGTTTATTGCAGTACTATTCACAATAGCCAATATATGGATCGATCCAAGTGTCTACCAAATGGATGAATGGATCAAGAAATGAATAAAAGAAGGGAATGTTATTCTGCCAGAAAAATGAAATCCTGTGTTTTGCAGCATCATAGATGAGATGGGAGAACATTGTGCTAAGTATCAGACATAGAAAGACAAACACTAGATGTTTTCACTTATATAGAAGCAAAAAAAAAAAAAGCTAATCTCATAGATGTAGAGTGTAGAGTGATTATCAGAGTCTGGCAAAGCCATGAGGGAGGGGGAATCAGAGAGAAGATAGTTAATGGGTACAGAATGAGGACACTGAGGTTCATATAAGCACACAGCTTCACATGCTTAGGTAGAGAGAACGTGGGTAAAGCAAGTCTATCAGCCATGGTTTCTTAGTGGATTAATGAGAAGAGGTTGTTCACATCAGGCTTCTACTGAAAAAAATGTTTCTCTTTTTTTGAAATTAGCAAGTCAGGACCTTCAGAAGTTCATGAGGCCCTTCCCAGAGTGTCTAATGACACCCTAGGCTCCTCTATCCCTCCCCACCCTCCCTCACTCCTTTCCTTCTTTCCATTTCTCCATTCCTTCATTCTTCCATCCAACAGCCCATTCATTCAACCTTCCATCTATGCTTCAGCAAATCTTCGCTGAGAGCCTAGTGCCCTGCTTTCTGATGCTGTCAGCCTGGAGGAGACAGGCCAACAGGAGTGAGAAGTGCTGTACTGCAGCATGCCAGGGTAGAACATGGAAGGGGCAACTAAAGCTTCCAGGGAGCAGGAGTGTCCTGGGAGGCATCTATAAGCAGGAGACCACTCTGAGACTTACAAGATGGTGGGCCTTAGTCCAAGCACGGGCACCCAAAAAACTGAAAGACGTTTGATGTGGCTGGAGTGCAAGCATCAAGACAGGGACCAGGGAGCTGAGGGACAGAGAGGGACCCTCCAGTGAAGGGCCTCTTGAGTCATGTTGAGTAGTTTGAACACTATCTCATCCAATTCTCTCAGCAACCCATGCAGATGCCTGTTATTTTCCCTGTTAAACAAAGCAGGGATTACATCTCAGAGAGAGATTCACTAGCATGACCAAAGGGACATGGTGGTTAAATGGCAATGGGAACATTTGAACCCAAGTTCAACTGTCATTCCTATAACCCAGGACACTCCACCTGAAGCTCCAACCAAGCTCAACTCTCTCTATCCTCATATAATCTAGTCACAGAATGTACTGAAATGTGGGGGGTCAAGGGGCCACTGTTCAGTCTGTGCTCTGGATCCATAGGTTCCACATCTGCAAATTCAACCAAACATGGATTAGAAATATTCAGAAAAAAGTGCTTCTGTAATGAATACGTACAGTTTTTTTCTCATCATTATTCCTTAAACAATAAAATATAACAATATTTACATAGCATTTCCATTGTTTCCATTATTATAGGTAATCTAGACTGAAGTTCTAAGGGAGGATGTGCATAGGTTAATTTTATATAAGGGACGTAAGCATCCATATGGGCTATCCATTGCTGGGTAGAACCCACCCCCACCCCTGCGGAAACTGATGGACAGCTAGAGCACCAACCCCATTGAACCAAGAATCAGGAGCTCACAAAGAAGTTCAGGTTACGATAGACCAGATCCAGGTCAAAGATTCCCAGGGAAATTGCAGGACTTTCCGTGCTGCTTAAATAGGGCACATGTCACTAAAGGAAGAAAAGCTGCCACTGGCTTCAGCCCCAGCATGGGGACTCAGTGACGGATGGAAGAACTTGGTACAAGTGCTGGAATTTGAAATGGCACAGAAACTACTCCTTAAAGTGTCCTCAAATACAGGACAGTTTCTTCTTCTTCTTAAATTAAGTAAAGAGTGAATGTTGATTTATTTTACAAAAGTCTCATTTTCGTAGTTGTTATGGTTTGGGCTTAGAAATGTCCCCCCCACCAAATCTCATGTTTTGAAAGCATGAGTATCAGTGCAGAAAGGCTCAGAGGTGAGGCTTTTAGACAATGATGAGGGCTGTAACCTCAACAGTGGATTAATCCATTTGATGGGTTAATAATCTGAGTAGACTACTGAGTGGTAACTATAGGCAGATGGGGTATGGTTGGAGGAAATCAGCCACTCAGGGATTATATCTTGACACTGATTCTCCTCTCCTCTCCTCTCCTCTCCTCTCCTCTCCTCTCCTCTCCTCTCCTCTCCTCTCCTCTCCTCTCCTCTCCTCTCCTCTCCTCTCCTCTCCTCTCCTCTCCCCTCCCCTCCCCTCCCCTCCCCTCCCCTCCCCTCCCCTCCCCTCTCTCTCTCTCTCTCTCTCTCTCTCTCTCTCTCTCTCTCTCTCTCTCTCTCTCTCTCTCTCTCTCCTTCCAAGCTGCCATGAGCTAAGCAGCTTGCTTTCCTCCACCTCGCCCTTCCACCTTGATGTCTGCCCCTCCTCAGGCCCAGAGTGATGGAGTGGGTTCACCATGGACTGACTCTCTGAAACTGTGATCCCCAAACAAGCTTTTCCACCTCTAAGTTGTTCTTGTCAAGTATTTTGATCACATCAATGAAAAGCTGACTAATAATATTACATAAAGAATTTCTGTCAATCAACTACAGAATGGCCAATGGCCAAAAGAAAATTGGACAAAACATTTTCAGAAAATTAAATTTAAACAATAACAACAAGATACTTAATCTCACTCATGAAAAAGAGAAGTACAAACTGAAACTACCACAGGATTCCATTTGCAACCTAATTTGGAAAAATTTAAAATCCGATAATGTAAGGATGGCAAGGGTTGGAAAAACAGTCTCATACCTTGCTACTGGGAGGGTGAACTGATAGCGCCCCAGACAGAACTGGATAATATCTTCCAGAATCAGGGATGCACATATTCCTTGACCTTTGTACTTGTATTTGACTATTTGTCCATGCGTGAAATGATAATTCTATACTGCAGAACAGGGTGTAACTACAAAAAAAAAAGATAACTACTTGTCCATCACTGGGAAATATGTAATTTATGCTATGCCCACACAATGGAACACTGTAGCCATTAAAAACGGAATAACAAGCTTATCTATGGTGAAAAATATCTTCAAGATCTACTGTAAAGTGTTTTTTTTAAAGCTATGTACAAAATCATGTACATCATATGCTGCTGAGTAGATGCTATGCGGGCTCACCCAGATCCCCCAGTACTGTGAGTATTGGTGATTGATAGCTGAGTTCACTCCAGAGAACAGCTTCTCAAAAATTATACCCGTATCCAAGGGCTAATATAAGGCCTGCTCAACTTACCCCAAACTGGGGCATCTCTGGAGGACCACTTCAGATTCTGAGCTCTTTGTGGGACCAACTGAGGCTTCTACTGAGATTGCAGTATTGTTTAATTCCTCTCTTTGCTCAGTCCTATTTCCTTCTCTTCTCTTACAGATGCTGACCTCAGGAGCACTTCCAGTAAAAGCCCTACCCTGTAAATCTCCCTGGAACTTAATTGCTACCCAATCTGTGAAGGGAAAGGAGGGGGTCGTAAAAAAAAAAAATTACACATTTACATACTAGCTGAATTTGTACAAAAATTACCACTAGAAAGACATGAAAAATATGAACTACTGGGTAAATCTGGGGGAAACAGGGTAGCTGGGAGTTAGGAGAAGAAAGAAGACTTCGTGGTTTTACTTTTTTTGTGCTTTTGAAATTTGTATCACGAGCACATATTACCTATGGAAAATAATAAAGAAGGAAAGTAACGATGCCCTTGAGAAGTGAAGGTGGAAGATGTTCAGGACAACCTAACAGGTCTCTCCCAGCTGTTAGATGTCACCCGCATGCAGCACAAGTCTCTGCCAGGCCCATGTCCTAGGTCATGGCTCTGAACCAGAGTTCAAGGCCACCATCTGGCTGCTGACAATGCAAAGAGGATATTACTTCTTATCCATTTCAAATCCCACAGGGATATTCTGGATCCAAGTTGGGATGTGAATAAGAAATGGCTTTTGTAGGGCTTCCTTGCCTGGGTGCTCCATGGGGCTGTTTCCAAAGGCCAGACATCTTGGAAGAACTTTGAGCCTTCCATGATAACCCACGTTCCCATTACAAAGGACTGGAAAATGCAAGGTAGTGTTTGTCCTCTGACTGTAAGCAGTCTGATGATGACGGGGCTGACCCTCCCTTTAGGCCAACTTCTGGGAAGTCATCAGAAGTTTGGCCTCACCCCGTCTTGGCATTGCTGACCACCCAGCTCTTCAGCACATATTTTGGGGGTGGTGCTTTTCTGGATGATCCCTCCAAACCAGAACTGCCTCCTTAAAGATTTGCCAAGTCCTCACTTTCAAAGTTTCTTTGTTGCCCCATTTGTGAGTATAGAACTGAAATGTTACAAGAGGTAAACTTTTAAATAATTGCTCAGTCAGCAAGAATGCCGCTTGGCAAAAGGCAAGATTGGGAGTGGATGCACTTCCCAGCTCCTGCAGAGCCTGGGGGGCCAGTAAACATGTGATGCCAACAACTCTCATCCTGGCCACACCATAAAATGCCTTTATGAGGTTCAACTCTTCTCCTTTTACTAGATGTCTCCTCATTCCCAGACCCTTTGCCCCCTGCCCTCCTCCCACTCCATTCCTTGGTCAGTACTGATTAAACACACAGTACTTTCTCCATTTCCGTTCTGTTGGCAGCAAAGTGTAGAATCTGGAGGCAGGGCCAGGCCCATGGAGGGTTGAGATGGATACTGCAAATGGAAGTAGGGTTAGCAGAGGAGAGTCTCCCTGGTCACCCTCCAGGGGCTTCCTCAATAGAACTTCAGCTCTCAGAAACAGCTGTGGCCATTCAGTGACCAGCAACTCTTCTGTTTCTCACACTCAGCCCTGAGATGACTTCTCAGAAGCAGAATTGTGTGGTAACTGGTAACAATCATGCTAATAAAGACAATCTGTTGTGCCTTCCAAGGAGATCATGATAGGATTACATTTTTAAAATAAAAGTGATAGTGTCAGGTATTATTTTGACCCTATCTTCCCTACCCCTTGCCACACACACACACACCTGGATTGACTTATTATCTGCTACTCATCTTTAGAAAGAGAAATTTAGCTTGTCATTTCTGGAACCTGAATTATCATTTCAACTGGACCCACCTTCATATACAAAAATCTCTTGCACATAATAATGTAAAATTTGCAATGTATGTCATTCAATAAAAAATTATTAGGTCTGCAAAGAAGGCAAAGACTTTGATACATGCTCAAGGGAAAACTCAGTCAAAACAAACAGACCTACAATTAATATATGGAAGCTTCTCCCAGCCGTCTTCTCTCTTTTAACACCAAAGGAATATGATTTGTGTACACCCTGCAAGTATGTCCTACACAGAGCCCAAATGATGTACAGATTAGTGAGTCTTTTTATGTTCTTCAAGGAGAGGCACACATATCTGCAAGTGTACACATATACATATGCTCACACATAGGTATGCACACATGTATGTATTTATCACACATGTAAACAAACAGAAACACACACATGCATACTCATACCTACCTTGCTTCATCCCTGACCAGAATGGGAAGTATCAAAAAACTGCCTTCACTGTGAGTGAGGCTGGAGATGTTGGAGTAACTGGAATTGGATTTATTCTCCCACCCTATACAAAAATATATGAAATAGCTGTTTTCAAGCATTGATCTATATTAAACTATACAGAATCCATAAGAGAAAGGAAACCAAATGTGAACCCTACTTGGCATCCCAGATTACTGCCAGTAAAGTTCCCAGGCCATAGCACAGAGCAAGAATCCAAACTGAGCCCAGAAGTCTCCCTGAGTTAAAAATTGGGGAACGCCAAGGCAGCTAGAATTCACAGGGCAGAGTGCCACAGAGGAGGAAGCTGTGAAGAGAAGACGGAGTAGCACAGTCAGCTGCAGAGATCTGCAAATTTGGTGAAGAAACTACCTAGGCCAGAAATAATTCACTAGAAAGGAATGGACAGCATTTATCATACACATCCAGGAATAGTTCATAGACAAAAATCTCTTGCACATAATAACGTAAACTTTGCAATGTATGGCTTCAATAACAAATTATTAGGTCGGCAAAGAAGGCAAAGACTTTGATACATGCTCAAGGGAAAATTCAGTCAAAACAAACAGACCCAGAAATGACACAGGTGACAGAATTAGTAGACAAAGACACTGAAAAGCTTATATCTCTATTCTCTTTGTTCCAGAAGGTGGAGGAATGCACAGGATGTTAAGGAGAAGTAAAGATACAAAAAGGACCTGAACTGAACTTTGAGATAAAAAAACACAAAGTCTGAACTGAAACTACTTTGGATAAGATTAACAGAAAAATGGGGTGGCTCAGTGGTAAAGAGTTTGCCTGTCACGTGTGAGACACTGGGTTTGATCCTCAGCACCACATAAAAATAAATAAATAATAGAAAGGTATTGTGCCCATATACAACTAAAAAATATTTTTTTAAAAAGATTAACTGAAAATAAGACACTAAAAAGAAAAATTAGTGAATTGAATACATAGCAATAGGAACCATTAAAAATGAAATGAGGAAAAATACTAAGGAATTAGTATTTGAAGGAATTAGTAAGCTGCAAGACAATTTCAAATGGCCTCATATACTTTTAATTAGAGTTCCAAAAGGATAGGAGAGAGGGGATGGATGGAAAAAAAATTTTAAATACTTTAAAAAAGTATGGCTTATAATTTTATCATTTTATAACAAATATATCTATAAATTCACTTTAATTCCAATCAAAATATCAACAGAATTTTGGGGTAGAAATTGGCAAGTCAAATGTGGTGAATGGAAGTATGGAGGACCTATACTAGATAAAACTACTTTGAAAAAAAAGAATATTGGAGAACTTACGATTCCTGATTTCAAGATATATTATAAGGCTACAGTAATTTAGACAATGTGCTATTTACAGAAAGATAGGTATACAGAAAAATGAAACCTAAAAGAAAGTTGAGATATAGACTTAGACATATGTGGTTGGTAGATTATTTTTTACAAAAGATGCCAAGGCAATTAAGTGGGAGGGAAATAGCCTTTCCATGGATTGCATAAGAACAATCAGATTTGTTAAAAGAAAAAGAATTTTTACCCTTAATTTCTACCACATATAAAAATTAACTTGAAATAGGCAATAGATCCAAATATAAGAGCTAAAACCATGAAAGAAGGAAACTTGAGAGAAAAATCTAAATTAAAATCTCACTAAATTGCTGAGGCTGGCTTTGAACTTATGATCCTCCTGCCTCTGAACTCTGGACTTGGGAAGGATTTCTTAAATGAGATACAAAATCAAAAACCATTTTTTTAAAAACAATAAATTGGACTTCACCAAAATTTAAGATACTCATCCACTAACAGACACCCTTATGGAAATAATAAAGGCCACAAGCTCAGAAAAAAAAATTGAAAAACATCTGATACAAGACCTGTAAAAAGAATCTATAAAGAACTCTCAACAATTCAGTAGTAAGAAAGAAAAAAAAACAGCTGCTTTAAAATTAGAAAAAGATTTGAGCCAGGCATGGTGGCACATGCCAGTAATCCCAGTGGCTCCAGAGGCTGAGGCAGGAGGATCATAAGTTCAAAGCCAGCCTCAGCAATTTAGTGAGGCCCTAGGCAATTTAATGAGACCCTGTCTCAAAACAAAAAATAAATAGGGCTGGAGGTGTGGTTCAGTGGTTAAGTGTCCCTGGATTCAATCCCCAGGGTTCTTTTTTCAAAAATAAATAAAAATATGAAAAGATTTGAGCAGACATTTCCCCAAAGAAGATGCACCAAGGTCAAGCACATGATAAAATATTTGATAATATTAGTCATTACAGTTATACAAATGAAAATCACAGATGAATGCAAAGCATGGATGAATGTCAAAATAATTATGCTAAATGAGATATCACTTCTCCCAGAATGGCTAAAATCGAAGTGTCCATATTGTGTGTTAATGAGTATGTGAAGCAACTAAAGCCCTCATGAACTAAAATTTCTCAGGTAGGAAGACCTATGGAACAGCCACTTTGAACAATGGTTTGGCAGTTTCCTAGAAAGTTAAACACTTACCTACCAAACAATTTAGTCATTTGATCCTTACGTATTTACCAAAAGAGAAATGAAAATACATTTCCACACAAAGTCTTATCCATGAATGTTTATTGCAGTTTATTTGTAATAACCCCAAATTGGAAGTAACCCAAATCCCTATCAACAGGTGAATGAATAAACACATTGTGGAATAATCATGCAATGGAACACTACTCAAAAAGGAATAAATATGGATATATGCAATGCATGGATGAATGTCAAGATAATTATGCTGAAAGAAGCCAGACTGACAAAGATACATATTGAATGATCCTATTTGTATATAAAAAATAAATGTAGAAAATGCAAATTAATCTATAGTGACAGAAACCAGATCATTGTTAGCCTGGGGATAGTCAGAAAGGGAGAAATGGATTTACAAGAACCTGAAGAGACTTTGGGGGCAAGAGTTACATTCATAACCCTGATTGCACTTGTGGTTTCATTGGCATATACTCATGTCAAAACTCATCAAAATGCATACTTTAAATATGTGCGATTTATTATACACCAATTCTCTTCCAATAAAACTGAAATTAATAACAACTAACTTTTGCAAGTCTATGAAAACAAAAGGGGGAGGTCAGGTGTCCATTCCTGGAACACCTGGCCAGGATCTGACGGCCTAGCCTCACTTTCCCGTATCCTCCTCTCCAGCTTGGCCATGGTTGGTCTCCCTGGTCAACAGCTGGAGCTGTGACCTTCACACTCTGGTACCGACATCTGAGATGAGACCATGAGTTTGAACAGCAGTGGCCACAGTCTCACACTCTGGCAGGGGAGACTCTCTTCCTGCCATTTAACCTGCTCATCGATGGAATAATGGCAAGAAATAAATAAAAGGAAAGGCTCACCGGGTGTCTCGGGTGCTGATGACAGCTGCTCAGAAACCTGCTGTGGTTATGAGAAGTTCAACATGGTCCGCTGCTCATTTCAGGCCCAAAGCCCACATGGACCTCCTTACATTTGCTTTCACATCCCTCGGAAACCCTCTCCCTTTACATTCTCCACCTCTTCCCTGGCACATCTCCAGAGAGGTCGGTGATTGGGTTACATACAAGTTTCCGAGCTTGCAACCTCCTTGCGGTCATAAATCACCTCGTACACACTCACTTTTTCCTTCTCATTGTTCGTCGGTATTAATAGCCCCAAATCCTGGGAGCATTTGGAGAACTGTTCCAATTTTGGTTTGAAAATCAATTTGGAAGCTAGTGGTTGGCTTTGTTCAGACTTCCAGTCCCTCCGGGAAGGCCAGTTTCTACAAATTGGCCAAACCAGGGATGAGGGGCTTCTCTTGTAATGCTAGATACTTTGGTCCTTGTGTTTTTCTTTTCCTCTGCCTCTAAAATTAAAACATTAATTCTGGGGGAAGAAAACTGCTGTCTGCTGAGTGAGAGGATAGTACTTTTTTTAATGTTCATTGTAGGATAGGTCAAATTCTGTTATGAAAACAGAAAAATAAATTTGAAATCTGGTTGTGTTTGTTGAGACTCTGATATTCTTCTCAATTTTTTGGAAACATCTTTAGTGTAAGTATGTTCTGTTCCCTCTGTAGGCTGCTGACCTCTTGCAGAGCATGTGAAAAAAATATCAGATAGAGCACTCACCTAGCACGTAAGAGGCCCTGGGTTCGATTCTCAGCACCACATAAAGATAAATAAAATTTTAAAAAGCATTGTGTCCAACTACACCTAAAAGTAATAAATAAATATTTTTTTAAAAAGTGTCAGGTCTCATCAAATACTAACAGGGTGCAGCACCAACCTAGATGCCCTTCAGTAGATGAATGGATAAAAAAAATGTGGCATATATACACAATGGAATATTACTCAGCAATAAAAGAAAATAAAATCATGGCATTTGCAGGTAAATGGATGGAGTTGGAGAAAATAATGCTAAGAGAAGTTAGCCAATCCCAAAAAACAAATGCTAAATGTTTTCTCTGATATAAGGAGGCTGATTCCTAGTGCTGTAAGGAGGGGACCATGGGAGGAATAGATGAACTCTAGATACAGCAGAGGGGTGGGAGCAGGGGGTTAGAAATGAGGTGGAATGTGATGAATATCATTATCCAAAGTACATATATTAAGACATGAACTGGTATAAATATACTTTATATACAACCAGAGATATGAAAAATTGTGCTGGATATATGTAATATGAATTGTAATGCATTTCACTGCCATATATAAAAAATCAATAAAAAAAACAATGACTTTATGACTTTTTCTGGTAAATGGATGGATCTGGAGACTACCAGCTAAGTGAAATAAGCCAATCCCAAAAAACCAAAGGTTGAATGTTGTCTCTGATATGTGGAGGGTGGATACAAGCTCAGCAGATTAGACAAAGGGGAATGAAGGAAAGAGAGGGAGGATATGAATTGGAAATATAGTGGAATAAATCAGATATAACTTTCCTATGTTCATATATGAATACACAACAATGAATCTCCACATCACAGACAACCATAAGAATTGGATCCTGATTGGAATAAGTTACTGGGCGTGGTGGCATATGCCTATACTCCCAGTGGCTCTGGAGGATGAGGCAGAAAGATTGTGAGTTCAAAGCCAGCCTCAACAAAAGCGAGGTGCTAAGCAACTCAGTGAGACCCTGTCTCTAAATAAAATACAGAAAAGGGGTGGGGAGGTGGCTCAGTGGTCAAGTGCCCCTGAGTTCAATCCCTAGTTCCCACCACCCAAAAAAGAACAAGTTATACTCTATGTATTTATAATATATCAAAATACACTCTATTGTCATGTATATCTAAAAAGAACAACAACAACAAAAAAGTAGAGAAAGTGGGCCATGAAAGGCTCTGTTCTGCTGTAATATGACACAGAGCCAACACAAGTCACTGGGCTGTGTCTGCCCTGAACTGCAACTCAACACGGGTAAAGAATGAGTGCCCTTTACATTTGGAGGAATGTAATTCACACATTAAGAATTTATTGACTTTAGCATATGCAACTATGTGACCATGAGCCCCATCATTATGTATAATTATAATGCACCAATAAAAATTATGGGGAAAAAAAGTGAGAAGAGGCTAGTGTACAGTGTCCATCAGCTCACCGGTGACAACAGCCTCCCAGGCTTGCCTGGACACATCTGCAAATTACAAGCCGGAGTCCAAGCTTGAGAGGCCTGCTTTCCTTTTCCTTTCTGTAGCTCCTTCAGGTCTCACTCCACCCTCTGATGTTGAGTCAGAGTTTTGACTTTCCCTGCACAGCTGGTTAGGGGGCCAGCCCATGGGCATCTGCCATCTGTCCCCTGACTGACCCTCAAGCCAGTCTATGACCACAGGCTCCCACCTCCCAGCCAGGGGTGGGACTCAGGTGCACCAAGGATGAATTATTGATTTCAGCATGGCTCCCTGCAGCTCCCCCTTTGAAATGTCATCAGCGTTTTCAAGAGGTGGATAAAGACTTGCATCTGGGGAGGGAGGCTATTAATCTATTCATTAGTATGAGACAATGTCTCTTTTGAACCTGATATGTCTAATTGTGGAAGAGAACAAAGCCTGACAATTACAGACAGAGACAGGCAAAGAGCATCTGCTTCCATGACGTCAAGACCTCTGAACAGCTCACAAAGTGCCTAGCGCTCCCTTCTGGCACCACTGAGTGGGATCCACACAGGACAAAGTGATGGTAACAGGAGGCAGAGGTGAACAGGGTCCTTGGTGTGCACCGCTGGCTGTGCAAAGCCCTGTGCGTGCTCAGTCTGATTCAAGTCTCAACAATACTAAGAATTGTGTGTGTTTAGTTGCATTGTATGAGGGGGAACTGAGGCTCAAAAGGTTGTTTGGCTGGGGTGGTACAGCCAGGGAGCAGTAGAACCAGAACTCTGTCTCAGTCTGCTGGTCCCAAAGCCTGAACTTCTACCCAGCTCTCTGGGTCTAGCCCTAGGAAAGAGCAGCAGGAGGCAAGACCCAGATCTTGGCAGTCTCCAGCCAGCAGCCCTCATTATGAACCAGAGAGAGTTCACACAATGTGTCATTTGCCCTGTGTTCCCCAGAAAGCATTCTAGATCTGCACTGGGGAAGCTCATGCAGTAGGCTGGCCAGTCAGGAACCCAGAAGGGCTGGTCTGGTTGACAGTCCCTTTTCACAAACAAGAAACCTAAAATTCAGGGAAATTAAACAATTCTCCAAAGACGCAGAGCCACAACATGACAGGGCAGAAGCTCAAATCCACGTCTGTGCCCTGGCACCCAGTCTGGCCTGAGACGCTCATGGACAAAACCTTCTACACCAGTCTACTAACAAACTTGCAGGTCAGTGATCTCGAATTACTGGGACAACGGTCATTCTAGGCATCCAGAAAAGGTTTGCAAAGTACCCATGGCCCTTTATGCATAAGTTTGCCTCTGCTAGACTCAGACTTGCCACTGAGGAGCCCAGAGACCTCAAATCCTGAAAAGGAGTTAATGTGGCGGGTCTCCAAACTCCAGCACAGCATGTACCTCCCACCAGGGGTGGGGGACTAAGATGTGCGCTGCCATCTCTTCATCCCTTGGCCTTGAGGCTTCATTGTCCAGGGGCCACAGACTTGGGCACACCTGGAGCAGAGTGCTCACCTCCACCTTAGCATGTGAGGCTGTTTATTGAGAGCTCAGAGACTCCCAGCTGGGTGGCATTTTGCTAGCTGTGGGGGACATGCTTGGCCATCACACAAGCATGTCAGCAGCATTCCTGAGAGTTAATGCCCCTGGAAGTGTCCCCAGCTATTGGTGGGTGATGAATATTCCCAGCTTCACACTTAGTTGGAACAACTCTGAGCCATGATCTGTGTTGTCACACAGAGGTCCCCAGTAGGATTCACTTCCAGTTGCCCACATAGGCTGCTTGCTCAGTCATGTGCCCTTGCTTAGTTTCACTTCCTTCCCTCTGTTTCAGCCCTGCCCCCTTACTCCTGACCAGCACTTCCTGGGATCACCTCCCAATAAACTTCTCACAGTCTACCCTGTGTCTGAGTCTGCTTATGGGACAACCTAATCCAGCAGAAAAGTGTCTCTCTCACCTCCAATCCCCAGAAAATGTCCTTTTCATCTCTTCCAAGGATGTCAGACAGAGGATGAGTGCTCAGGCTGTGGAGAAGACTGGCCTGGATTTGTACATCAAATATGTTCCTTATAGGTTGTGTTATCCTGGGCACATCAGCTGACCTCACACAGCCTCTGTCTGCTTTTGCAAAGGCAAAACAGTGTGCTGCCATTACCCAGGTATGGGATGTATGTGACAAGAACTTAATCTCTGTACCAGACACACACTGAGTGTTCACTCAAGGGCAGCTGCCATAATGGTTATTCCTGACATTTTTTTCTGTTAAACTCACCCAAATTCCTGTCTTCCTCCCCTCACTAATCTGTCACAGTTTCAAAACCACACATCATTGATATTCATCTCTGCCATCTCCAGAAAGCCCTTCCCAGAGTTGATGTTCATTATATACCTATTGCATCAAAAATGGATTTGTTTGATCTTTGCATTACTTCTTCCTGGATGAAAGCAAAGGGGACATGCTAATTATTAATACTATGTTTCAAACTCAGGGAACAGAACTCCTAAAGTACTTCTAGATCCTTCTACTTCAGTCTTTGTTTGTTACTCTGTGCAAGTCTATGTGCTGGAGGAGCAACTGTGATTTGTCCCTGGATTAAGAGTTCACTCTCCATACCTTCATGTCTGCCTCACTCCAGACAGTGAGTGCCTCTAGACAATGTCTGGATTTATCCATGCCAGGCCCATAGTAGATGCTCAATAACTGTCTGCCATTTACTGAAATAATCTGTTATGAGAATGTCAAATAGCACCAGGGAGCTGTTATATGAACTCTAGTCACTGACAGTTGGAGATATCCAGAGCCAGAGTAGGCCGATTTTTGAGAGAGATTTCAGAAATTAGAAGGTGGCAGGTTGTTATTACTTTATAACTTTGCCTGGCTAGCTCTGCTATAGGGATGTCAGGTTACACTTAACTTTGCGTTGTGCATAGCTTATATTCAATTTTCAGATCATATGTGTTAAACCTTCTCAGTTTATAGGACCCTGAGTTCTGATCATTTGTCCATTATGATGAAATCTCTGGCCCCTTGTTAGCATCAATATTTATTAGCTGAGATTTTAAACACCTGATTGGGAATGAACTCAGCCACCATTTCATGACTGTTCGTGAAGCATTAAGACCTCTTGGAGTGTGGACAGGGCCATTTCTTGGCCCTGGGCAGCTCCATCATTGGAGTCTTTCACTGGCAGCTACAACTTGTAGAGAGGCCAGTGCTACATCTTATCACTCCAGAGATTGAAAAACAGATTTTGTGCTTAGGAAAGAGCTGTCTCCAAGCCCATGCATTTAATTCCACAGGTGAGACTAGGGTCATCCCCAAGCCTGATTTGAATATATGGATTTAGAATTGCCTACAAACCCTAACTGCATGTTAGCTTCAGCTAGGGAGTTCAAGACCCACCTTGAATAATTAAATCAGAATTTCTGAGCATGGGACACAACGATGGAGATTAAATGAATTTCCCAGGTGCCTGTAATGTGCAGCCAGCCAGGGTTGAAACCCACTGCTGTAAGGTAGGCATGTTGATTCCACAAGTTCAACCATCCATTTTCCTAGACATCAGTAGATGAGAAGTGGCAGGTTTAGAAGAGAAAGAGAAATGGCAAGAGGCAGATGTATCTATCAGGTCTATCAAAAGTGACAGTGAAAACAGAAGAATATGGAAATCACAGAGAACTTCAAAAATTTCTTTGTCTTAGGCTATTAAGCATAGGGGATCCACCCCCTTTGCTAAGCTCTCTGGCATGTGGGATACACCCCAATGGAGTACTTGTGATATTGAATTGTGTCCACTGTAATTTTGTTCATTTTAGATCATTAGCTTTTTGAGGGGAAGAACTAGGTTTGATTCATCCTTATGCTCTGATGTTGGAACCATGTCTGGGAAACATTTGCAGAGTGAGTAAAACAATAGACCATCTTTCTCTTTTGGGGATGCCCTTGGAGCATTACCGTTTGGAAAACAAAAGAAAGTTCTTTACCAACTAGACAGAACTTTACAATGGTAGGGGCATTTTGGCCCTGTCATTCATTCACAGATATTTATTTGGCACTTGTGTGTGTGTGTGTGTGTGTGTGTGTGTGTGTGCGCATGCACGCACGCACATGTGCATGCTCATGCATGCATGTTTGTCCCAGATGCTAAGGAGAATGCAGAGATGAGAATGCAGAGGATGCAGACACAGAGCCAGGGGCACCAAAAGCTCAGAGATGGAAGAGCATGGAGTACGTTCCAGGATGTGGAACAGGCAATTGGCTGAGCTCAGGGTGCAAGTGAGAGTAGACAAAGAGGAAATATGGAAAAGGCAAAATGATGCCCCATGTACTACCTTTAAGATGGCAGAGAAGGTGTAACCATTAGAAAGATTTTCTTCCCAAATAATTATACTTTTCCAAAATCTGCCTACAGGGTTAATATACTGTATTCTGGGAAGTCCATTCATGGTGAACCTTACTCCTGATTCATACTGATTCTGGATAAGTGAGGCATTGTTCATCTATACTTTCTCATCTCCTTCTTCCCTTCACCACAGTCATCAACTCATACCCTCAGTTCTCCAAAATGAGCTAGGATAGGAATTCTTTCCTTTTCCAAGTGAGTAGCAGCTACAAACCTCAGGACCATCACAACTCTCAACTGGACCTCTGAAAGACAAAGCCTCTCATCCCTAAACCCTCTCTGATTCTTTGAGCCATGGACTTCTGTTAGAAACCAAATCTTTCCCAAAACCTTTCCAGAGTGAGTACCCTGGTTTTTACCTGCAGCTGTAAGTTGGTCTCTACTTCTAGAAGTTTCTCAAGACTACAAAAAAACTTTGAAAGAGCTGAGGGATACAGGCCAGGAGGGAAAGGAATTGGGTTTCAGTCCTCGCTCCTTCCTCCTGAATGTGAACTCTTCATATGAAAGCTATCCAAAGACAGGAGATCTCTGGGGTATTTTACTGAAAATACCACATCACTATTTCCTGGTCTAAAATGTGCAGATTATTGAAACTAGCCCTCTAATAAGTGAAGAAGTTTTCTTTTCCATGGCTCAGTGCACTGAAATAGAGTCCCACCAGGTCCCAGGGTAGGGACTATTTTCCCCATCATACGGGTGGGACATTGTGAGATGGATAAGTTAGGTGAATTAGCCAGGGTCCCAGTAAAACTCTAGCAGAATGACTCCGGGATCCTGTTGTCCTGGGCATTCACTGAAGGACTTCAAGTTGTACCATTCTTCTTTCTCACAAGCACATAACAAATGTCATGTACTCAGGGAATAAAATCACATACCTGGCATTTCACCAAACAGTGATGGTACCCACTGAGGGCTTAGAACACTCTGTTCTCTGAGGGAGAAAGAAAAACACACAAATACCATACTCCAGATCAGGCCTCTTAAAGGACCCACGAGAGAACAGAGTAAAGGACCTTGTAGGAAAGCAAAAGCCCACATCCCATCCTACTGAAAGTGGACAGGCCAATGGATGCTCAGCAGTCTGGGACGCAGAATTTTGGGAGGGATCCGATACTTTCTCAAAAAAGAATAACAGGCATGTTTAAGAAAATTCAGTATCAAAAAGTCATTCATAATCTCATTTCCCATTGGTAAGCATGGGCCAATCTGGAATTGAAGCCTTCCAAACATGCCTAAATATGTCTGAATTCCCATGGAGCAGGCCCTACCTGCTCCAGAGACACAGGAGCCTTCTAGGAGAACAGCAAGCATAGCATAGTGGGTAAGTAACAAGGCTGAGGTGGTGAGAATTATGAGCCTGCCATGGCATTCAGCTCTTGGCTTTGAGGCCCAGCCTAGCCTTCCGTGGGCTGTCCACTGTTCTGCAGAGAACCCAAAGAATGCTTTCAGGGATGCAGGGTCACATGGAGCCTACAGAATCAGTGTGCGTGGTGGAGGACATTGGAGGATGGGCATCACCCATCCTGACAAGTGTCCAAGGACAGGAGCAGATTCCATGGGACAGGTTATTTTCTGTCACAAAATTCTTTCCTGAAGCCACAGGAGATGAAGGACCCCCAGGAATTTCTGGGGCCAGAATCCTGCAATAACAGTGGAGGTAAGAGACAGATAATGCAGTGGGGTTCTTAAAAAGTGGTTATATATTTAATCCTCAATAAGAGTAGCACAAGGAAACTCACATGGTTCCAGTCCTCCTTCACTTGCACACACAACCCACAACCATCATAGTATGCACTTCACTGTATTTGGCTTTTTCAAATGTATCCCTGTGTTACAAAGAGAGGAGGAGAAATATGGAAAGAGTTTTCCATACATATGAAGCAATAAGACTTGAGAGCAGTGGTTTTCATCAGGGGGTGATTTTGTCCCATTGGGCACATTTGGCAACATCTGGAGACAGTTTTAATTGCTGTGAATGGATGAGGGGGAGATGCTACTGAGTTCAGGCCAAGGATTCTGCTAAACATCTTACAACACACACGACCATCCCCACCACAGAATTATGTGACTCAACATGTCAATAATACCAAGGTTGAGAAACCCCTGCCTTCGAGGCAAAGAACAGAAAGCATGCGATCATTCAAGTAATTGTAGGTAGGATACGTGGAAGGAACTCAAGATGGAAATCCAGGAAGTTAAGTTAGGGCAAAACCCAAAGAGCCTGGATTTTATTCAGTGGTCAGTTTTGTGGTCATGGAAAAGTTCCCTACTGACAGAGGGAGGGCCCAGAGCAGGAGGTCTTTAGTCTGAGTGACTAGTGACATCATCTATACTAGGACATGGCACACAGGAGAAGAAGCCTTAAGGGACAAACATGCAAATGTGGGACTGTGCTTGTCCCTGGCCCAGGATGCCAAGTGCACCTGCTCCAAAGGCAGAGGAGAGGCGGCTGGAACCCAGCAGAGAGGACCTGCCTGGGAGCCCGCTGAATGGGGACAGCACAGCTGCTCCAGAGGCCTCTGAAATGTAAAGGGACTTGGAAGACACCCAGATCAGGACTCTGTGAAGGCAGAAGGAGAGGAGGGGTCACAGGGCTGGGAGAGGAGTGGACAAAACAGGGCCACCAAAGTCAAATTGGCATTTGAGAGCGGAGAAGAGGGTGAGGCAGGTCCAACTCCGAAAGTCGGTGAGGAGCTTGAGGAAGACCTGGGACAGCTCACCCAAGGCCCTGCCCAGGGGAACCCAGTTTAAACTTGGGTTGGCTCTCGCCTCGAGCCCAGGACTCTTCCCACAGGCTGCATTGCACCATCTCAGGACCGTGCAGATCTGTGCAGGGGCCCCTTGCTTGGACACAGCAGCCTGGCTGCAATTGCACTGTTACAGACACAGGATGATGAGGAACAGTTACCAGAACAGTGGGGAGTCTGGTGTCCCACGGAAGCTTTCTTCTTTCTTCCAACATGAGCTGCAGGCTCCCTGGGGGCTGCTGAGGCTGCTTCTACAGCAGCTTTACGTTCAACAAATAAACACCACCTACCTCCTCTGGGCAATGCTCGCATTTCCAGTGCCTCCTCAGAGGTGAGCTGAGCTGGGCAGTTGGTGCACCCTGGCCAGGGGCCTCCTCCAAACCCAATTTCCTGAGATGCAAGCAGAAAGAAACATCAGCAGAGAGACTCAGCCATTCTAGTGATTGGAGAAATGCAGTTTAAAATAAGCACAAGATGTGTTTCCAGTGGCACGTTGTGGCGCACGCCTATAATCGCAGCACCTGGAGAAGCTGAGGCAGGAGGATCTCGAGTTCAAAGCCAACCTCAGCAACATCAAGGCACTAAGCAACTCAGTGAGACCCTGTCTCTAAATAAAATACAAAATAGGGCTGGGGATGTGGCTCAGTTAGTGGAGTGCCCCTGAGTTCAATCTCCAGTACTCAAAAAAAAAAAAAAAAAGATGTCGTTTTCCCCAGCAGACTGACAAGAGGGCAAGGCAACAGCAGCAGTGGATGTGAGAACTGGACTCACAGGCACTGTTAGCGGAAGCCAAACAGAGGGCACGACCTTTTTAAAGGACATGACCTGTCCAAAATGTACCATGCACTTTTCTTTGCTCTAGAGATTCCACTTCTAGACATCTGCCTTAGCAGATGCTCACTGCAGCCTGCAGAGAGAAAAATTTAGAGAGAAACTGATTTATCAGGGAAGCATGATTAAGTCTACCATGGAATAGCCATAGAATCCTGTGCAGCTCTTAAGAATCAGGCACGTCCCCCATGTTTATATGAGGAAAAAGGCCCAGGATTTATTACGAAGGGAAGTCAAAACCCTGTGCTCAATATGACCTCGCTATTGGTGCATGTGAATGTTGGGGTGCACAGAGACTCAGAAGACACACACCAATGAGTCGACAGTGGTTGTTCCTCAGGAGAGGGCAGTGGTCAGCTGTTTGCATTTTAATACCTGCTGTTTGCGCTTTAACAAGGCTGTGGTCCTCCTAGGCTTCCAACCATCTTGGACAGAAAAAAATCCCAGCTTGCTCACCTTCCCCAGGCTGCTGGCTCAGGACTGGTACCCAGGACAAACTGGGATGCAGAGATCCCAGGAGGGCCCTGTGGGGCTGCCCGCAGGATGTGGCTCCCCTTCCCAGCGTTGTCACTGGTATACTAAGGGCAGGCCAACCTTTGGCCATTCCGAGCCTCTCGCAGCCCCCCGGGGAACAGGTGGTCTTGCTCTTCTCGCCTGTCTGGGGCTGCTGCTGCTCTCGCCCCCACACCTGCCTGCCCAAGTGGAGAAAGGGAAGCAGTTGCTGCTCTGGAGGGGGAAGAGGAGCAGGGAGTGCAGAGATGGGTCCTCCTGGGCCCTGCCTCTTCCCACAGGAAGAAGCCCCAGGGCAGAGAATGGGGACCGGGGCACCGTCCTTAAAGGTGTACTACCACCAGCCTTACTCTTAGGGGACTAATCTGGCCCTGGGATGGGCAAGATTAGGGATGTTTCAGGGTCTGAACCCTGAAGTTCAGGCTCACTGCCTCCGGTTCTGCCCAGCATAATGGCAGGCTCTCATTGAAAGACATGGGCAATGATGGTTCCATGCTTATTCTGTGTCAAGCACTCTGCTGAAACCTGAGCTGTGGACCAGCAGCAGAAGCAGCACCTGGGAGTTTGGAAATTAGACATCTCAGGCCCCACCTACCCCATCAGAAGCTGCATTTTAACAAGTCCCTGGTGTCTGTCAAGACATTGAAGCTTGAAAAGCACTGTTCTTGATACTCTAGTTCTATTAACTTGGTTAGTCCTTAACCTCCTCAGCTGAGTCCTCTTAATATCACCACTATTTCATATACAAAAAACTGAGGCACAGAGAGGTGGAGCAATTAGTTTTAGGTCACACAGCCAGTAATTTTGATAGATGGGATCCATACCCAGGCAGTCTGCCTCTAGTGCCTGCACAGTTGTCCGCATAGTACAATATTGACTGTATAAAGGACATGGAGAGTATCTTCTTTATCTATCTAAATGGCAGAGGCTTAGGACACTAGTGAGGGATAAAGTCAACTTCACCAAGGTTGGCCTGACAGAACACATTTCCTTCAAAATTATAGAAATGAACAACAGAGTAGTGGATGCCAGGGCTGGAGATGGAGCTGGTGGGAGTAAGCTGTGGTGGTAAAAGACGGCTCCGTATCCTGAGTGTACCATCAATATCCTGGTTGTGATATTTAACTATGGTTTTGCAAGATGTTATCAGGGAAAGCAGATAAAGTTTGCAGATGATATTGCTGTGTTATTTCTTACAACTGCACATAAATTCCAAAAAAGGTCTAATTTTTTTAAAGGTATACTCTGCAGCTAAAATCTCCAAGTTTAGAGCCCTGCTAAATCAGCCAAAGTTAAATTTCATGCATATGGGCCAGAAGTGTATTCTAATGAAAATATGCAGAATGAAGTCCCAGGGAATGAGTGGGGGTTCCAATGCCAAGTGCAGCTATACCAAAACCAAAACCATTTGTGCTTCCATACATAATTCTCCTCAATTCCAGAATCCTAGCTTCAACACACACACATACACACACTTCCCACGAACGCAGCCTGTCTGTGAGTCATTTAGATGGAAATAATCTCCTATTGCTGATGGAAAAGAACAAAATATGAAGATCCCAAAGTGGGGAAACAGTCCCAGCTTGCAGGGGAAGAGAAGAGCATCCTTTTGGCTGGAGTTGACTTTTAAGAGCAAAGTGCCAAACCAGACTCCTGCTTTTCATGGAATATTCTAGGAAGGCAGTTATCTGGCTGTAGATAAATGCAGGTAGGGAAATGTCTGTTAACGATTTGCAAAAAACACAACCAACAGACCAAAGCGAACACCAAAGCTCTTACACGAGTGTGTGCGTGCGTGTGTGTGTGTGTGTGTGTGTGTGTGTGTGTGTTTTGTGTATCACACACTTGATGGTTGGCTGAGGTCATTGGAATTGGGCAATTTTGTAAAAGACCAGAACATTCTACAGTGAAGAGCAGAGGTCCCTGGAGTTGGTTCACCTGTTAATGCATTCTTCCTGTTGATTGTCAACCACGGAAACCTGCATGTGTCAGAGGCAGGTGAGGCAGGCGCTCCTAAGAACCCAGACTGAAAACACACAGCGAGCAGCACGGTAGGGCTGGCGGAGCAGAGGGAACCCTGCACAACAAAGATAGAGCCCTCTTGGGAAGCCATGACCCAATCACTTTGCATGCTGGTCTATAACTGGTCTTCCTGGCTCTGACCACTGCCAGAAGCCAGCCCCTGGACGGCGGCAGACATCCCAGCGCAGGAGGCCCCAGGAAGCCATGGTGTGATTCTCATTCTGGGTGGCAGCTGAAAAGTCAGGCTTTAGTTTGGGCACCCAGCGAGAGGCCCTGGTCCACCATGCGTAGGGACCGAGGTCTGTGTGGGATGGAAGCTGGGAAGCTAGTGTCAGTCTTTCCTCTTGCCACTACCTCCCTTTCTGTTTCCCTTCAGTCACATGGGAAGAAAACATTTAGCTGAACATTTCTTATTCCACATCCTTCCCTGGAAACATCCAGAAGACTGGCCAATATGTTTCCAGTGATATCTATCATCTAATCCTTACAGGGGTCTTCGACTTCTCCCCAGTGGTCTAATGCCAACCCTCAACAAAGCATGCCACCAGTATCAGACACTCTGCCCAGCTTCTGACCTGAGTCACTTACCCTGACCCAGCACACTTCCTTCCCAATTTGTTGGTGATCCTTCCAGCATAAGACTTCCTTCCTGCCTGGTCTTCCTGATTATGCTCTTATAACCCTTTTGAATGAAAACAGGAGGGCAGGGATTTCAATCTGGTTTGTGCATCACTATTTCCTCAGCACATGGTTCCTGGTACATAGTGTCTGCTCAATAAACATTTGTTGGAAGACTAGTGGTTTAAGATTGAATCTCTCAGAGCTGAATCTCAGACTTGCTTCTCTCACTTGAAACCTTGCTTATTGACCATGACTTATACTGGTCCATTGGCCAGTCTGGAAAAATTCTTTCTCCTACCAGAGCCCTAGAACCTCATTTCTTCTCAGCCATATCCTTCCTCCCTGGTATACACCCAAGTTCACAGAGCAAGTTCAGACATGGAGCCAGAGCTAAGTCCATATGTATTAACGCTGGTCTGAAGTCATCCCTCCCCAGAACCTGTGTGGGAACCACAGCCTTTGATAAAGTTACTAAAGACCAGGAGGGGCATCTAGACACGGAGCCCTAATGCCAAGGGCGGTTGAGAGATCGAAGTGGAGAAGAATCAAAGCGGGGACACTTTGGAAAGAATATCACATCAAGAAAGACCAAAATGCAGAACTACATACTCAGGACCCACAGAGCCCAAGGCTAGGTGAAAAAAATTCCCTAACATGACTGCATACACAGAGAACAAGAGCTGGCTGCTGGTTTCATCCTTACCATGACTGCTGTGTACCATGGAAATGTGCGACAGTTTGCATTTCACAAACATTTGAATTTCACAAGCGTTGCATTCCCCGCAGAGAGCCCTGCTCTATCAGCATTCTAGAAATATCTTTTATCTAACCTGGGTCTCAGCTTGGCCTCTACAGTGAAAGAGTACACGGAAAGGAAAAATCATACATGTTGGACATCAGCTCCAGACTCCGACCCTGGTCACCTGCTAGATGATGCAACTCACTTAAGACTTAAAAGCAATAGAAAGAAAAGGCAGAGTGGTCAACAGAGGAGAAGAAGCTGGGGTCAGTATTGCCTCCGCAACACTCATCCTCTGAGCAAGGCACCCAGTGTCATGGTTGCCCCTGAGGAGGGGTGATGCTGGGCCCTCCTGGAGGGGGTGGTGCAGCTGCGACTGGGACAGGAAAACTGCTCACCTGACATGGAGTGTTTTCGGCTCCTAGGGCTCCTGTGATAAGTACCCCAAACTGGGCAGCTTAAGACAACAGAATTTATTCCCCACTATCTTATTTTCTGAAAGTCCAAAATCAAGGTGTCTGAGGGGTCTCTGTTCCTCCAAAGCCTGTAGGGGACTCCTTCCTGGCCTCTTCCTGGTTTCTGGGGGATTGCTGGACATGACCACCTCCAGGCCTCCTTGGCTTGCTGATGGATTGTGCCCAGCTCTGCCTTCCTCATCACATGGCCCTTCTGTGTGTCTCTGGGTCTCTTCTTATAAAGACACCAGGATTAAGAGTCCACCATACCCCAGTATGATCTCTTTATTTAACAAATTACATCCGCAATGACCCTTGTTTAATCAGCTTTCTGGACTCTGTGACCAAAAGACCTGACAAGAACTATTTTAGAGGAGGAAAAGCTCATTTGGGACTCATGGTTTCAGAGGTCTCTGTCCATAGACAGCTGACTACGTTCCTCGGGGCTCGAGATGAGGCTGAACATCATGGTGGAAGAGTGTGGCAGAGAAAGCAATCAAGACTTGGGGAAGCAGAGAGAGAGAGAGTTCCACTCAACAGGGACAAAATACGTACCCCAAAGGCACACCCCCAGGGACCTACCTCCTCCAGCCCCACCCTAACTACCTACAGCCACCACCCAACTAATCCATTCAAGTGGATTAATACACGGATTAGGTTAAGGCTCTTCTCATAACCCAATCATTTCACCTCTAAGCTCTCTTGCATTGTCACACATATGAGCTTTGGGGGACACCTTACATCTAAACCATAACAACCCTCTCTCCAAATAAGGTCACATTCTGAAGTACTAGGGGGTTAGGATATTAACATATCTATTTTGGTGGGGACACATACAGCCTGTCATGAAGAGGAACAGTTTCTAAAACTAAGAGTTGAGAGTGGCCCAGAGGTTTCACGAATGTTTATGTCCAACGTCCTGGGAGCACGGCCAGAGGAGAGCAGACCTCCAAATGAAACAGCTGGGTGGGAGCAGAGCCCAGCAACAGTCTGATGCCCACACTCAGCACAAAAGAAGCAAATCCTTGAGGGCTTGGACCTGGAGCACCCAGGTGCAGTGTAGGCTAGGGTCAGAACACCTTTCCTCGTATTTGGACCAGTGCTATCCCGGGAACATGGGGAGGGTGTCAGAGTAGGAGTTCCCAGCGGGAGCTGAGATGGAATCTCACACCAGGCCCTGGCCTTGAAATTAAGCTTATTTTGGTTTAACAAAATAATAATAATAATAATAATAATAATAATAATAATAATAATGTAGTAAAGGGAGTTCTTGAACTAATATGGTGATTACAAATTTATAATGATCGTAAACATATTCCATCTCCTAGGGTCACGCTCTTATTTCCATGCACTGCTCAGAATATGGAAGTTTTGAGTCAACGTAGCAAATGGGGTCAAAAAGGACAGAAAGAGGCCAAATAAGGATGTCCGTGGGGAATAATGATGAACCTGGAGAAGCCAGTGTTGGTCCAGATCCACCCCCCCCCCAAATCCCTGAAGAAAAGAATATTAATAAAATAAAACTCCAAGATCTGATTCCGGAGCAATAACAGAGCAGCTGTGCCAAACTTCACAGCCGCGCGGAGGATGTGTGTAGCTGAGCAATCTGTGGACAGCATTTCTCGGCTGAAATTCTTGAAAGCTCGTAGTGCTCAGGCCAAGTGCTCTGAAAACCGATTCCTGTGGAAAACACAAACTTTATGAATTGCACATGTGGCCACAAAGCCAGCTCTGTAGCTTGGAGTGAAAAGATTTGCACAGAAATCTGTCCCCACGCAGAAGACCACCGGGGCGGATGCAGAGTATACCATGGGTCCTGAAAACTCACTTAACCCCCCGGGACTTTCTTGGCAAACTCAGGAAAATAGAATCCTGAGGAGCTCTGGGCTGGAATTAGATGTGAAGGACACAAGGGCCACTTGCCTTTGCCTGAGGGGAACTGCCTGGAGAAGAAGCCCCCAGGGGAAGAAATAGATCCTTTCCTAGCTACTTCACCTCTTTGTTCCTCCCTCTTCCTGTCTGTAAAGTGGGGATCACCTAGCACATCTCGCCGGGGTGTCCTGATGGAAGAATGAGTTAATATACCGGAAGCGGGAGAAAGTGACTGGCTCTCAGTGGCTGATGTCCTTCCCCCCTGCAAGCGCTCCTCAGCAAAGCCACAGTCTCAGAACCTTCCTCCTAAGTCACACTGATTCCCACATTCCCCCAAAACGTTCGGTTTTCCTTTATAGATCTCCAATTCCTTTCCCATTTATCTCCCAACAACCTATTCAGAATCTGGAGCACTTCCCACTCGCTGTCGCAGGATCTAAGGACAGGAAAGGCCCTCCTTGGTCCCCTTGGCTTCCGCCTCTGCCCCAAGGCAGAGCTCTGTTCACACCGACTCCGACAGATGGATGTCGTTTCAATACAGGAAATATTTATTGAGCGTCCAGGCCGGGCCAAGCCCTGTGCTCGGTGCTGTTAGGAATACACACAGGAGTGGAGCAGGCTGAGTTCTTGCAGTCTGTGTGGGAGAACTGGAAGCCAGGCAAGAGCTGATGCTTCAGACCACAGGCAGAATTTCTTTTTCTCTTGGACACCTTTTACATGCTTCAGGCCTTTGACTGATTAGATGGGGCCCACCCACATGATCAAAGGTAATCTTCTTAACTTAAAGTTAACCAGCTGTAAGTAAACCACAGCTGGATTCATGTTGGATAGCATAACTGGATCCTGTAGCATAGCCAAGTTGACATATAAAAATCAACCATGACACACAGCTTCACTGGTACTTGCCCTACCCATTTTGTGTCTAGTTTTCCTAAGGAGGCTGTGGCTCTCTGGTTGCTGTTGCCCCTAAGAAACAGAGCTTCCACATGGCCATACCAGGTTAGCTCTGCCCCTGCCCATGTCACTATCAACCAAAAGGCTCTGGATCACCAATCTTCCTAGCCCCAGAGAGAACAAAGTTCCTTTTGAGAATGCTGAGCACATACCTGCCCTGAAGCCACCTATGGTTGCAGAATCTCTGGGACCACCTGAGTCCTGGATCCCAGGACCTTCTGAGGAAATAGCCCATGGCAATGAGACCCTCCTTCTTTGGCCACCCATCCCCTCACCTACCGTCTTCCTCACTGCCTTCAGCTCCTTTATCTCCCAGGGAAGCTCAAGGAGAGTTCAGATCAGTCAACTTTATGGACAGCTTTCTTCCCTCTCTCTGGCTCTTCAAACATCACCCACCCTTTCTCCTCTACAGGAGATAGGCAAAATGGTTCAGTCCTCTCTTCTGAGACTGGTCTTGAGGTTATCACCAATATCTGTGGTTTTCTTCTTTTAATACCAATCATGTACTTTGCCATACTCAGGAAGGCTGGGTCCCCCTTGCCCATCCAGTGGAATGGATAAAACCTTCAAGGACACCCTAAGAAGTACCCCTGAGAGTTCCCCGAGTTCCAGGTCTGAGTCTTTCTTGCTGCTCTGCCTCCATACCCCTGGGTGGTCAGGATCAACTGCTCCCTCCAGCAGAGCAGCTCTCCGTTCTGCCTATTGATTCAGTGGCATAAGAAGCCCCAGATGGCCAGGTCTTATCTTCCAGTTTAGTGGAAACTCAGTTAAACACCATAATTCTCTGTGTGGGTTGTTGGACATAATAGAGAAAGAAGGCAACCCCTGTTTGTATATCTTGTTCCCAGACTCATGTGTTCTGGCTACAGGGAAACAGCATCATGGCATGGTCTCCGATTCAAAACATACCATGTCCTCTAAACACCACCCTTTCTTTTGTGTCCCAACTGAGCTACAACGGAGTCTTCTGTACATCACTGCACTTTTCATTTAACAAAGCCAGCTCCAGTTAATGGGGTACATGGAGAGGCCAGTTTGTTCCATGGGCAATAGTCTATTGCTATATTTTCTCTTCTGAGACCTGGGCTCCTGAGTCAGAGGCCATGCTCTGGAGAACATCATAAGGCATCCTGTGGCTCCATGGTCGGTGGTGCTGGCAGAGAAGGCAAACCTGTATGTAGAATATGCTCCTATCCCAATGATGACAAATATCTGCCACCTCATGATGGACAAGGCCCAATGTAATCACCCTGTCACTAGCTGGCTGACTACTTGCCGTAGGAAATAGGGTCCTATCAGGAGTTCAGTGTTGGTCTCTGCTGTGGACGGGTTAGATACTATTAGCCAACATAATGGAAGAAGTCCGTCCTGTTAATCCTCTACATCTCTGCCATCTTGGCTCCTCTGTTCATGAGTCCATTGAGCAAGCCCTGGGTGGCTGCTGATGCATAGATACTGAGCATGTGATTTTGTCCACCATATTATCAACTTCGTCTACAGTGGATGATGCCCTTTGGGTGTTCCCCCAGCACATCTTCACAGTTAATCCTCATTCTGGGAGAGATCCATCCATATACCTCTTGCCTGGAATTCCTTGTCACTGATCTTCCAAGTCTGTGAGCATCCAGCCAAACCATGAGCAATATCTGCAAAACTATGTACATGCACGTGCCTGGCTACCTGTCATCTCACACTAGTGGAAAATCAAACATTCTGCTCAAACTTCTGCTCATGGGCTCCAATCAAGATATAGAAACTATACAGTAATTTAAATACAAAATATCTAACATAAAGAATTACAAAGGGGCTGGGGATGTGGCTCAAGTGGTAGCACGCTCGCCTGGCATGCGTGCGGCCCGGGTTCGATTCTCAGCACCACATACAAACAAAGATGTTGTGCCTGCCGATAACTAAAAAATAAAGATTAAAAAAAATTCTCTCTCTCTGTCTCTCACTCTCTCTTAAAAAAAAAAACAAAGAATTACAAGGATTGATGTAAGGGCTAGTGAGAGTTAAAGAAAAACTCTTAAGAATCTAAGACTTTGCAGTTATAGTAGCAGTCACTACGCCTAGGGCTGAGATCCAATACAAAGGAAGAGCCCTTCTCTCCTCCCAGGGCTGGAATTAAGAGCTCAGAGAGGGCACAGTCAGAGCCCCCCAGAGAGGGCACAGTCACAGCCCCCTGGATCTCAGAAAGGTCTCAGAGATGCCTTGCTGGTGGGATTTGCTGAGAATGTGCCCTCTGGAGTGTCAGGAGATGATAGTCACAGAAAGGTACCATCCCTCAGAACTTGCTTAAAGTCACCAAAGTGAGTGCCAGGCAGGGCATTCACAAGGAGGTGCCTGGCTGGCAATGCTCCTCTGGAAAACTGCCAGAGAAGATGGGGGTAGGGTGGAGCTTCTAGACATAGGGCACTGCAGGAGCCCAAGAAGTCCCCTTCTGCTGGAGTGAGGCAACCCCTGCAGGAGCTCAGCATAGCAGAAACTGCATGATCTCAGGACATGAACCTTGGAGAAAGCATGCGCACAGGAGTCCACCAAGCTCACAGGAACCAGGGCAAGAAAACCTCTTCTCTCCCCAGCCTCCCTCAACACACTCTGTCAAGGAGGCTTCCGTGTGCTGGCTGGCAAAGGAGAAACATTTACAAACCCACCTCCATTATCAGGGAGCAGGCAAATAAGGATGGATGTGTTGCTGGCTGGCAAGAAATTGATCAGGGGTGCTAGGAGATGGGATCAGAAACGTGCCAACACATGACTGTTGGGAGTTGCCCCTGCTCCAAAGACTAATTTCCCCATCCCCTCCCCAGAAGAGCTGTCCAGTGGTGAGCCCTGCTGGCTCACATGACCCTTACCCACCAATCAGAGTAGCCCTGCTGGATCACATGATTCTTACCCTCCAATCAGAAAGCACCCCATGCCTACTGTCAAACCATTAAACTGTTACACTGTCATAACTGTCAAACCACCCCTGGATCTATAAATATGCAGAGCTGTTCCTCAATAATGGGCATTTTCTCCGAAGACAAGCCTTCATCGTTCTTTCAATGACAGTACATTACTCTACAAATAAACGGAGCAAATAAAGTTCTTGATCAGGAGAGGGGCCTAGCAGGATCTGGAAAGGCAGAAAATGAGCTTTTCTCCTTTCCCCAATAAGATGACAAGCTCAAATGACAAGTAGGGGCTGGGTGGTCCCAGTTCCATTCAACCAATCAAGTCGCCCTTCCCGAGCAGGCCCTGTAGCTCTGATACTGAACTGAGGACCTTCTTCCCCTTCCCCAGTGCTCTGCCAGGGCTAGGCTAACTCTACGTGCTTAACAACTGAGTAGCTTTGGAAAAAGTCCACTTTCAGCCCCCCTTTCATTACTTCCTTGGACTTTATCCCCAAGTTTACCCCCTATCCTGGCAACATCTTTCCCCAAGGCTGCACCGTCTGATGAGCCCGATTGGCTTCTGAGAACTCCCTGTGTCTGGAAGCTTCCCTCCACCCCACATGAAGGAGCATCGTTTCCATCACTCTCACCGCAGCTCTGGTGTCCTTCCAGCCTCATGACTAAGTGGGCTTGGCAGTACTGGTGATGGAAACTAGATTTTTGGGGGCGGGGGATTGGTCCTCATACATCTTGATGCTGGTTCATGATTGGGGGCTCTCTGGCCTTTGTCCTTGGTGAACCAGGCTTTTGGAAAGAGAAATGGAGATGCCAACAGCCACTCTAGGATCTATGGCATTTGGGGTTAAGGAAAAGATGTAGAGGCAGGGTCCCGGGCACTGCACTCTCAACCTTATAATAGCTCCAAGATGTGGCCTTGACTTCATAAACATCTCTGTTCAGGATTCATGAAGTGAAAACTGTCTTGGACAAAGAACATTCCAGGAGATCCACAGCTTTCTCCAAGATTCTTGAGACCCGGAATAAACTGCTCATAAATACCTTCTCTTCTCTTCTGGGCTCCTTGCCCCTCATCTCCTCCAAAATATGTCCAATCAAACATGTCCTGAGTCCCTACCTAGACAGCCCTGATCCTTCCCAGCTTGGCTTGCAGGGGCCTGCTGGGGCTCTGACCTACAGGGGTCCCATTCCAGAGTCCCCAACTGAGGAGTCAGAGTAGCTGGAGTGGGAGGTGATTAAGGTTGCGGGCACAGCCTCTGCAATTGTAATGAGCATGAGGATGGCTTTAAATGAAGATTCTGATTCAGAATGTATAGGCAGGGCCCAGAGAATCTGAATTTCTAACAAATCCAAGCAATACCAAAGCTGTCAACCATGAACCATACTTTGCATGGCCGTGGTCTGCAGTGTGTGGCGTACACGACAAAAGTTGACATAGGATCTCCAAAGCCCTGAGGACACAGGGCTCAGCAAGGTCTGTGACGCTGCAAGAAGCTTCACAGAATTGCTGACCCTGGAGCTGGGGCTCAGAGACCAGGATATTTGGAGGATGGGAGGTGTTTGTGCAGTGCCCCCAACAGAGCACACGAGGGGGGCAGTACCCAGGCTTCTTCCCCCATGACCAAAACCCCTGCCTCTCATCCTCGTCACCCTCCTCCCCTCCTCCACTTCTAAAAGATGGATCCAGTACCCACTGTGTGACCAGGTCAAGCTCTTCTTCCTTCAGTTCCTTCTCTGACCCCTGAGGGCAAGGAGTCATTTTGTCACTGGAGGACAATTGAGAAACTCCTGCCCACTCTTTCCTCACACAATTATGAGCCAACAGAAACAATGGGACTACAGGAAGTATAAGTACGCATATTTGGGGAAGATCTGAATAATCACAAAAAAAAAAAAAAGAACTAAAGTTGCAAATGGCCTCTGACGAGGACTGGCAGGGGAGTGAGTGGAGGTGGACTTGAATGAGTCATGGATTTCAGCTTCTTACCCACGGGTCTGGCATTTAGCTGCATGGATGTCGAGCTTGAGCCAGTGGGCAGGGCTTGTCCCTTCCCAGATCTGTGATGGGTGGTCCTCTGCGTCCTGCATCCACACAAGCATCCTAACCACAAAGCTGCCCCTCCTTCCCAGGACACAGATCGAAGCGACCTTCCACATGCATCTCCGGTGCCTGCACTCTGCTGCTCGTTCAAATCGCCATCTCAGAACCTGGGCCCACAAGGCCCCTGGGTCAGCTTGGGATTCCCTTCCCCACACTCAGCACATTGGCTCCATCCATTTTCACCAGGGCATCCTGTCCACCACTCACCACCGCTTCCTCATCTGGGGTCCATCTGTTCATGTTCTTCTCACTAGGCCCCAGCCACCATCAGTACCTTGTGTGTAGCAGACATTCCATCAACATTTGATGGAGGAAAGAATGAGCCCAATAGGTTCATGGTTCTCTCATGGGAGTCCCCAACCATCTGACACCAGGTTGATCATTGACACCAATCTTTTCCAGTTTGTGCTATTAGTAACAGAGCTCCTTAACATCTTAAAGCAATCTTATTCCAGAAATCTGAAGGCCCACATCTCATGGCTCCTATGGGTAGTAGACTGCCCAATATCCCAGGGTGAGGACCAGCCACAGACCAGAATTTGCCCCGTGGCCTCTGCTCCATTTTCCCATAGAACACCTAGCTGGGGACCTCACCCCTTGGTTGTTTGGCTAAAACAAGATGGAAAGCTGGTAATAGGTAGAGCTCTCCAGAGGAAAGCTGAAAGTCTGGATGGTAGGCTTCCGGGCCTTATTCTCTAGGGGAGACAACTGAAGGACTGCCCGCATAAGCCCAGTCACTTGCCCCAGCCCTGGCAGCCGTGGGTGAGTCCTGCAGCCGGGGAGACCAGCACAGGCCCTTGCCTTTCCAGCCTTCTTGGTGTTTTTACCATGTTGCTCATCCAGACACCAGCAGACAGGGCTTTTCTGAGCACTGTTTACATTCTTGCCATTTTTGCCTGTGTTTAGAGTTACTAAAAAACACTTCTTAAACATTTACAAGCAATCATAGGCCCTTGTGGATTTCAAATAAACCTTTCTATAAACCAGTCAACTTCAAGTCTCCATCCCACAAGGATCATAAACCTCAGAGCCGGTAGGCCTTGAAGATGCTCTGCTCCAGCAACCTCGCTTTATGGCCAGAGACAGACGCCCAGGAGGGCACCGCTGGCTAGAGCATTGGTCTCCTGCTTCCACAGTCTGTGATTCCCATTTCAGAGGCAAAACATCAGAGACCATCAGCACGCTGCCTCTGTGGGCATGTGGTTCTAGTTTTTTAAAAGAACAAAACTAATTTGAGGTTTCAAAATATTAATGCGCTTAGGATTTGGCGAAGGAATGTGCGTTAAGTGCACATTCTTGGGCGTCGGCCATGCCACAGCGCCAGGCAGGCTGGCTGCCTGATGAGAATGTCTTAGAACCTGGTGTATGGGGACCATTTGCTGCAGAACTCCAAGGCACAGGCCCCAAAAACACTGGACTGCAGCTTGGCTCCATATAAAAGTACCTAGTCCAAGAGGCAGCCCTGAGAGCAGGTCCTGAAAGAGGATGACACACACCTGCCCTCTCCAGCCACAGCAAGGGCCTCGGGTTTTCATGTCAAACTCTCCACCAGGGTTTGCTTTAATGGAGGGTGGGGGTGCTGGGGACTACCTCCCCTACATAAGAGTCTCAATGGAATGGGGAATGTTCTCCTGGATGGCAGAGTGGACCAAAGGCTGGCTCAGGAGTCTCAGAAGCCAGGTGACCCCTTCCTCCCCCTGGGCATAATGCAAATATTTCATATCCTCTCCCCTTTTTCCAAACCCAAGGAGACTCCCCTCTCCAGATGTCCTAGATTCTGTCCTCTATAAGGTTGGAAGGCTGATGGTTGATAAAGCATGAGGACGGCCACCCTGGGCTCTCTTGGTCCCCCCAGACCACAAAAATTGGGGGCAAGTTGTTTTAGAGCAAAATCACTAATAGCATCCCTAAGCTCTGGTTGCGCCACAGGCCCATGCCTGCCTGTGCTGTGGTTGAGAGAAGAGAAGATACTGACGTTTGTCAGGACCTCAGGGTTATAGGCCAACCAAAGAATAATAAAAACAAACCTACCTGTAATGTGGAGGCCCAGATTGGATCATGGAACAGAAAAAAGGCCACTAGTAGAAAACTAGTAAAATACAACTAAAATCTTGAATTTAGTTAAATTAATGTACTCATAATTGGTTTCTTAGTCTTTTTTTAAGCTGTGAAACACCCTTTCCAGCTTGAGTGAAGTATAATTGACAAATAAAATTGTGTGCGTTTAAGGTGATTGGATATACAGATACACTGTGAAATGATTGCCACAATTGAGCTAATTAGCATATCTATCACCTCACATCATGCACTTTCTATATGCGTGATGACAACATTTAAGATCTACTCTCTAGAGACCATCATGTTAAGTGAAATAAGCCAATTTCAAAAAAACAAAGGTAGAATGTTCTCTCTGATATGCAGATGTTAACACACAATAAGGAGGGGTGGGAGGAAAGAATAAAAGTTCTTTGGATTGGACAAAGGGGAATGAAGGGAAGGGAGGGGATATGGGAACAGGAAAGACAATACAATGAGTAGGACATTACTTTCCTATGCTCATATATGTATACACAAATAGTATAACTCCACATCATGTACAATCAAAATAATAGGAAGTTATACTCCATGTATGTACAATATGTCAAAATACATTCTACTGTCATGTATATCTAAAAAGAACAACTTAAAAATTTTTAAAATAAAGAATTCAGATTCTGAGTCTAAAAAAAAAAAAAGATCTACTCTCCTAGCAAATTTCAAGTATACAATATCATTAGCTATAATTGCCATGCTCTCTAAAACTGATTCATCCTGAGAAACTGAAACTCTATACCCTTTGACCAATGTCTCCCCATTCCTCCCATCCCCCAACTTCTGGCAACAAGCATTCTATTCTCTGCTTCTACGAATTCAACTTTTTATAGACTCCCAATATAAGTGAGGTCATGCAGTGTTTGTCTTCCTGTGCCTGGCTTATTTCACTTAGCATAATGTCCTCCGGTTCATCCATGTTATATAGCATATGTCGGGATTTTGTTCTTTGTTAAGGCTGAATAATTTCCCATTGTGTATATACCACATTTTCTCTATCCACTCACCACCTGTGGACACTTGGGTTGTTTCTCTGTCTTGGCTATCGTGAAGAGTGCTACGATAAACACCAGAGTATGTGTGTGTTTCTCCAAGATACTGACATTTCTTAGTCTTGACCAATGCATGGTGGTGACATAAGAAATTAACATTAAGGGAACTGGGTAAGGGGGGTCTATGGAAATCCTGCATTCTCTCCTTGCAACTGCTCTGTAGATCTAAAATTACTCCACAGTAGAACATTTATGTCCAAAAAAAGTAACCACCGATTATGCAGTCACTGCGTGTCAGTTGCTACACTAAGGACTTACATGGGAAACGCCATTAATCCCCTCCAAAACTGTATGGGGACTGCAATTATAACCTCTATTCCACAGGCCAGAGGTGCAAGCATCCTGAGTCAACTCAGGCAACAGGTAGCAGCTCAGAGGTCACCAGTACTTGGAGAAGCAGAGACCAGGTGTCCACCCAAACAAGCTAGAGGGACAACTGGATCAACTTGCTGAAAGGAAATCCCAGGCCAAGTAAAATGGGTGACTTGCTGTAAGTCCTCTGAAACACAGGTCAGGAGTTCTGAACTTTCTCCAGGGCCAAGGCCACCTGAGAGAGCTCCTCTTCTGCTGGCTCGGATCCCCCCTGGCCCCCGGGGCTTGGTGCCGGCCCTGGTTTCTTGTTGTGCACGTCAAAGAGGCCAGCTCCCAAGGCCTTGAAAGATTTGTGGTGTCTGTTTTCATATTCAGCCTATAATGGTCATGTGGGAACGTCCTGACCTGCTTGGGTCTGATAAGGTTCCTGGTTGAAGGCTTAGTATGAGTCGACAAGGACCACCTGCCCCCCTCCGTCCTTGCTTCCGCCTACCAGTAACTTTCCATTCTGTCTGAAAGAAATATATAAGTATGAGCTGAGAGAATAAAGACAGTCTCCCCCTGGATGAAGAACCTTGGTGTCCTGTGAATTCTTTTAATCCCGACGTCTCCCGCCGGACTCGGTCCCATTCGCCGGACGCGGCACTCTTCCACGTGCAGGGGCCTCAGTGAGAATGCTGCCACCACCCATCCCTGCAGCATGCAAGTCCTTCCAGGGGAAATTAAATTTCTCCCTATTCCCTCCTCAGAGGACTGGAAATGTAGTCCTCAGAAGCTACAAAGGGAGAATTCCTTTTTCTTTCCATTTATAAGTTTGTTTTTTCAAGACTCAAAACACTTCCTAGTGCTCTTTTTCACACACACAGAAAACCTGCAGCTATTCCCAGGTTTACTTACTGAGCACAGGCCCTGTGTCCTTCATGGTGCCTGGTGCTGGTGAAGAACAGACCGCCCATGAAGGAAATAACACAAAGTGGCATGCATTGTGCACGCCCTGGGCCCTGCCTGGGCCCTGAGCTTCCCTGCTGGGGATCAGGTTTCAGTTCTGGAAGGAAGAAATGAAGAAGCAGAAATTTTTGTCTTTTTTTTTTTTTTTTTTTTTTTTTTTGGTACCAAGGATTGAACCCAGGGGCACTTAACCACTGAGCCACATCCCCAGCCCTTGTTTGTATTTTATTTAGAGACAGGGTCTCTCTGAGTTGCTTAGGGCCTCATTAAGTTGCTGAGGCTGGCTTTGAACTCATGATCCTCCTGCCTCAACCTCCCAAGCTGCTAGGATTACAGGCATGTGCCACTGCACTCGACAGAAGTTCTATTCTCTCCCCACCAGCCTGCTTGTTCACACAGACAGAAGAGCAGGTTGTAGTTTTTGAGGCTTCTCTTTTTAGTGTCTGCTCAACTAGATGTTGGAACTAGGAATTCCTGGCAGCTACATGGCCAAATATGAGCTGGTGAAGAGCAGACCTGCCCATGACAGAAAGGGGGAGGTTTCCATTGTGTGGTTCAATGGCCTCTGGCCTGTCTTAGTCTCTTGGATGAGTAAGAGAGGCCGGGCCAGCCTGTCTTCCCCCAAAACTTTTCATTAAGGGGAATTATGATCAGACCAAGCAGAACTTGTGTCACCGCGGCTCAGACTGAACCAGAACTTGATGCATGTGTCCAGGTTTACTCCTGATTCCTGGATCAACCTCATTAGGAAAAACAAAAACCCCTACTTGTCCTTGAGGTTTTAACCACTTGCTAGTAGTGACCCCAGCGAGCAAGGCTGCAGCTGAGATGCTGACGGCCACTCGGGGGTATTTCATGCTCAGTGAATAATTATGTGAACAAAATAACACAAAGTGGTTGCCAACAGCTATTAGACTTGTGAAAAATAACAATGGAAACCTCTATTGACTGGCTATCAAAGGCCCTCACGGAAAGGGGGAAACCAGCTGTGGCTTCACATCTGTAAACCCCAACACAGCGCAAAAGATGCAAACAACCAAAGAGAAACTGCCGCAAGTCCTAGTGTGCGGAATTGCAGCCATGCTCCCGCTCACCCTTTAATTGGCTGAGAGTTGGATCCATTCCAAATTGGCATGCACCTGACAAGAGCTGAGGATACCTTGCAGAGCCTCTGTCTGTCTGCTTTAGAATCAGGACAGATGGAGAGGGGACAGGAAAGCAGTTCCCCCACCCCAGAGTTCTCCCTTCAGAGACCACACATTGGGCTGTGCTGCCCCTGCCTGGGATCCCAGCCCCGAGGTCACGTGATGGTACAAAGGCCCTACTATAAGCCTCATCATCTATTCTAATCTGGGAAAGTGGCCTCCCAGGAGGGAGGATAAGAAGAAAAATGGTCTTTGCTTCATTTCTAACTCCATATAAAATGCCCCCAGTGTTGCACAAAGAGCATGGCTCGGGAATCACCCAGATCTAAGATTGGACTCCTAGTTCCATCATTCATTTGCTGGGTAGCCTTGGGGAGGTGACCTAACCTCTCTGAGCTTTAGTTTCCCAATCTGCTATGTAGGGCTTGGGAAGTACTATAGATAATGAGAGTAAAGCCGCCAGGATGGTGGCAGTGATGCAGACACACAGAACAAATGCACTTCGTTTCCACAAATATTAGCAGGTAACCCTGCCTGAGGGAGACTAGCGACCTGAGCACCTGGGGTTTGTCAGATGTCTCCATCCATCACATCTGCAACGGATCCGACACATCAATGTCCCCAATCCTCAGTACTCTCATGATCTGCTTCACAAAATCAGACTCCAGATTCTTATTTGTCCCATGTCATCTTGCACCACCTTCTGTCACAGAGCCCAGGTTCCTACAGCAGACTTCTTAGCCTGAACATGTCCCATTGAGTTCTGGTGCTGCAATACCATGCTAAGGCTGGTCCTCCCACCGGGGTTTTTCTTTTTTTTTTTTTTTAATTTTCTTTTTTAAAGAGAGAGAGAGAGAGAGAGAGAGAGAGAGAGAGAGACAGACAGAATTTTTTTTTTAATATTTATTTTTTAGTTCTCAGCGGACACAACATCCTTGTTGGTATGTGGTGCCGAGGATCGAACCCGGGCCGCACGCATGCCAGGTGAGCGCGCTACCGCTTGAGCCACATCCCCAGCCCCCACCGGGGCTTTTCTCTCCCCATCTGCAGCTTGTTGAAATCCCATCTGTCTTCCAAAATATATTTCATGAGTTATCTCAGAGGAGTCTTCCTTAATCTCTTTATCAGAATAACACCTTGGCCGGCCAGAGCACAGTTGGGTATAACACCAATTGCTTCTCATAAAAGTTAGACTAGAATATCCCTTTTCTCTCAGATCAGCCTTCTGGCTCTAGCAAACAGTGAGGACTCCGCTGTTCAATCCCACCCGACTCTTTCATTTCCTAGCCTTAGTCTCCTTATCTATAGAATGGGATGATAATCATAGTGTCGGGTGTTAGGGATTAAATATGACCATGCAGGTGAAAGTGTCTGCCACAGATTGTCCAGTAAACACTGGTCGCTGCTCTATGAACTTGCATGTGTTAACGGGGTTGTTGGCCCTCAACCCTGGAAGCTCCCAAAGCCAAGAACTGTATCATCCCCAGAGAAAAACCAATGTTCCTAGAATGTCCCAAAGTTCCATAAGTGTTGGCTGAATAGGATTGCACCATTCCCTAGGTGAGTAACCCTTTGGAGATGAGTCAGTGACTATTCTGACCTCTCTGGATAGTGCTGAGCAAAAGCAGAGGTCACGCCACCCCTTCACCAGCACTACAGGAGAGCAAGGCCCAGGAGACAGGTTAGACTGGGCAGCAGCCTTCTTTTTGGTGATGGGGGCCAGCCACCGCGGCCCTACCCCAACCTTGAAGGGTCCCCCCAGTCTCACAGCAAGAAAACATCAGCACTTGTCCCACCCTTGGCCCAAAGACTCTTCCTCAGAGAGCAGCTGAGTGATATGCTGAGGTGCACCATGGAAGAGTCTAGAAACTCAGTTTTGTTCTCTTCACAGGCCTTCCATGTTTAGGCCCAGAGTGGGCAGGGCCACAAATGCACAAAGACCTGGGCTCATTCTCACTGAGACTGCAGCTGTTCTCAGCTTTTCCCCACCTCCCATCAGGAAACAACTCAGAAACATAATTGAGCAGCTGTGGCTGTAAAAAGAACCTACTTCATGATACATGGTGTCCAGCGAGTGTGTGCCGCAGTCTCAGTGATAGTGACAGGGGAACTAACATACTCACTGGGCTGAGTCCGCTCAGCGCACTCCAAACTGTTCAGACTGTTCTGTGTCCGCCTCTCCACCTGTGTGCCATGGGTTCAGGACTTGCTGTGCTGTCCCCTCTGGCTCCCAGGGGCTCCTCCCCTCCCTCAGAGCCTGTGTATGGGGTAGTCTGCTGCTTCCTTTTCAGAGACCTTAGTGATGAGCTCAGGGCTGTGGATACCCGCTGAGCCCCTTGCCCTTTACTTTGTACACCTGAGCAATTGCCCATCAGAAGCCTGCTAACTGATCCTGATTCTTTTTGTCTCCTTCTACTCACTGTGGATGCCTGTGAGTTTGTAGCCTTGTTTGACCAAACCACTCATGCACATGTGTTATTTTGAAAGATTAGCACAGAATCCAACACAACATTTCCCTTGGATTCCTCTTCCAAGCCAACAGAGAAAAAGCAATTTCCAAAAAAATAACACATTATTAACCAATGAATAAGAGCCAAGAAAACAATGTAGCCAGCATATTGATTCCAAACAGCTTGTTTAGAATGCAAATTGCAAATATATCTAATTCCAACAGGCTCTTTGGGGAAAATGTGGTGAAGACCTCTTAGAGCCAAGAGTCAAGAAAGCCACTAAGTGACTGGGGCCTACTCACTGGCCAGGGGCTGCCACACACAGGGCCCTGCCAGCTTCCCTCAGATCAGGAGACTTCTCCTGCCAAAGGACTCACTCCCAGACCCTGCTACCTCTCACACCTCCCACTGGAGAGAAACACCTTTCATCCCATGCTCGGCCTTTGCCTTGAGAACGGCCATCTGGCCATAATCAACAGCACCAAGATCCTTCCCTGTAAACAAAGGGAATTTCCCCATGAGGGGGGAATAAAAAAAACCACCACACTGTGACAGCCTCTATTAATAGATGTCAGAACTGGGCCCTGAGTACGTGAAGGTCCAGACAAATTTTATTTATGAAAACCAAGCAAAGTTTCCAGTAGGTTTGGCACGTCCACAGCATTGGAGGAAGGCTTTAATTATACTGCTTTTGTTCATTAAATAGATAAGATCTTAGCAGAGACAAGTTATGTTTTGTCTTCAGGAAAAAAAAAATGTAAATCCATCTGGCTCCATATTTTACAGTAGTCGTCAATAGCCTGAGGTCATGTGAAATGCTCCGAGTTTTCATCTTCCCAGTCTGGGGGTGGAACAGAAGGGAGACCTCAACAGGAGAACCCTGAAACCCTGAAACTTGTGGCATAGCGATGATGGTGATGAACTGGAGTGTTTCTGTCTCCACAGAGATCCAAAGCCACAGGGTCATCACATGAAGACTAGATGAGATACCAAAGCATAAAAAAAAAAAGAAAAGAAAGAGAGAAAAAGAAACAGCCCCAGAGTGATCACAAAAATGCCTCCTGTTGGGAAATCAACAGAAGGAAGATTTCTATTTTCATGGCTCAGCTGACCCCTTTTCCAGTCCAGAAAGGACCAGTTCTCTCTGGGCACAAGTCTCTGAGTTCCCTATTGCTACCTGAAGAGGTCATCACTAACAGCAAGTAGTCAGAATTAATGAGACACTATTGTGGAGACAAAGGACCCTATCATTGTTGTCCAACAAAAGTCCCTTGGAGAAAATAATTACTTTGTACTGAATCTACACCATAGATAAGACTATCAGAACTCAGGAAGAATCAACTGCATAAAACTAAAAAGAGTGTCTCTGTATGAAATTACTTGGATCTCTTCCCCTTCCCCTGTCCTTATTCCTCAGGGGATTTCATCCATCTGAAGGTTTTAAATGTCTCCTAAAATCTATTTTTACATTTGTATCTCCATGACAGTTCTCTCCTTTAAATCCTAAATTTTAAATATAACTTCCAATTTTATATCTAAAACTTGACATATCCTCCATCAAGCTTCTCATCAATCAGTTTTAGATACTGACCTGCAATTTTGTAGATTCTTATATAAATTCTAATTCTTGTTACTATATGTTCTTTAGCATTTTCTATAGACAAGATCATGTTGCTATGAATAAAGACAGTTCTATTTCACCCCAATTTATGTGCCTTTGATTTCTTTTTCCTGCTTTATCTCACTGGCTAGGATCCCTAATACAGTATTGAATAGAAGTGATAAGAATGGAAGTTCTTGCTTTGTTACTGATTTTAGAGGAAAGTTATTCAGTCTTTATTATTAAGTATGATTAGCTGTAGCTTTTTAATAAATGCCCTTTATCAAGTTAAAATGGTTTCCTTCTATTCCTAGTTTGGAGGGAATTTTTACTAAGAATAGCTATTGAATTTTTATCAAATGCTTTTCCTGTGTTTATTGAAATTAATATATGGTTTTCTTCTTTATTTTTGCAATATAGTGTGTTATGATGATTAATATTTTAGTGATAAACCAAGCTTACATTTCTGAGATAAATACCAATTGGTCATAATATATAATATTTTTATATATTTCTGGATTCAAATTTCTTAAATTTTGTTATGAATTTTTTTCTATTTGTTTTCAGAGGGATATTATTATTCAAGTTTCCTTGTTTTATCACTTTTTTTTTTTTTGGGGGGGGGGGGTCATAATATAGTACCAGATTGAAGTTTGTTAGATTTTCTTTTGTTTTGTTTTTGGTACTGGGAATTCAACCCAGGAGCACTTAACCACTGAGCCACATCCCAGCTCTTTTTTAAATTTTATTTTGAAATGGTCTCATTAAGTTGTTTAGGGCCTTTCTTGGTTACTGAGACTGGCCTTGAACTTGCAATCCCCCTGCCTCAGTCTCCTGTGCCATTAGGATCAAAGATGTGTGTCACCACACCCAGGTTATTAGGTTTTGATTTTTGTTTTTAAGCTCTTTTTCTTTTGTTTTCAGCAACTTAACTATGATGTACATTTGCATGGGGTTTTTAAAATGAATCCTTCTTGGGAATTCCTGATTTTCTTGGATCTGAAGTTGATGTTTGCCAACTAATTTGGGAACTTTTGATTCATTATTTCTTAACATAGTTTTCTGTTTCATTTACTCTTCCTTCTAGGTCTCCAATTACCCATATGTTAGACCATTTACTGTTATTCACACGCAGTCTCTCTTTAATTTTTTTTTAATACCTTTCTTCTCTCTTCTTCATATTAAAATACTTCCACTATAATTCCAGCTACTCTGGTGGATGAGGCAAGAGGACACAAGTTCAAGGTAAGCTTGGGCAAATAAATAAGACCCTGTGTCAAACTTTAAAAAAAAAATTGTTTAAGGATCTGGGGATATAGTCCCCAGCAACTCTAGGTTCAATCCCTAGTACCAAAAAGATCCATTGCTTTCTCTTCCAGTTCACCAATTCCATCTGATGTTAATAATCCAAGGAATTTTTTAATTTAAAAATTTGTGCTTTTCACATTAAAATTTCCATTTGGTTCATTTTTATAGTTTTTATCCATTTCCTCTCTATGTCTAGCTTTTCCTTTAAGTTCTTGAACATATTTATAGCAGCAGTTTTTACAACTTTGCTCACTAATTACAATACCTGGATCATCTCATGATCTTTATTTTTTTTCTTGACTAGCTATCACATTTTAAGGCTTCTTGGCATATCCAGAAATTTTTTTTATTATATTTCTGATACCTTATGGGAATCTAAAAAATGCTGTCATCCTTAAAAGGATATGGCTGTTTGTTTCAGGAGATATTTAAATCATGGGTGGATCTTCTTAGTCCTATTGAGTTTGGTTTTATTCTTTGTTAGGACTGAGCAAATTTTGTATTTTCCTTGGTTTCAAGGAGTAGCCCTTCCTCTAGGGTTTGGACCTTATTTCTAAGATGAGATATTTCCAGAACATTAACTGCACGTTGGAGATTCTTACTGTGTCATTTCCACCCTGGCTTGACCATCTCCTCTTTGAGATCTCTGATATTTCCATTCAGCTCTCAGGGGCAGAGCAGCCACTCTGGCAGGCTGTGTGGAGTCTCCCCCTGTGTGAAACACCCTAACCCCCAGCCAAGGATCCATCAGGACTCCCATTTAAATTCCTGAACAGTTTCCTTCTCTCTGATCCTCTATTCCACAGCATCCTCAAACTCTGATTTCGGCCTCCTCTGTCAATTTTGGTTTGATATATTTTATTTAACAAGCAGTAACAAGCAGCTAGTGATGCATGTTCATGGATTATCAAGGTCTCTGAACAACACAGAAGAGCTGAGAGACTGGAAGCTTTCATTGCCTGGCATCTCCCTGACTGTGCTGTAGTCCTTGATACAGAAAAGCAACTTCTGATGATGTTAGGATGATTATATGGGTAGAGTTTATAGCTAAAAGCTCTGTCTTTGCCAAATAACTTTTGCCTGAAGGAGCATATTGAATGGATTTTTCATACCTGTTGGTGTACAAACCTTATTTTTTAAGCCCCACATATTCTCTTTTCTAGCTGGTTGTTTGATCAGACAGCTTGGCTAAGAGACTGATGTGACTTAATATCTTTGATTCTCTGCCAATCCAGTTTAAAATTTGGGGCATCTCATCTTTTTTTGTTAAAAGAAAAATGTAGATTGAGAAGAGGGTAAGAGCAGAAACTTGAAAGCAATTAGAATCTTTTAGGTTTAAAACTGTGTGTATTCTCTCTCTCTTTCTCTCTCTGTCTCTCTCTCTCTCTCTCTCTAACATGATACCTTATCCTTGGCTTTCTTAACAAATGCAGAGGAAAAGTCTACTTAGTCCCTACATAGATAGGATACAAGGTGCTCCATGCTTTAAACAATAATAATGATGTGTATAGATTATGATATTTTATTAAATTTCAGGACATTTGATTGTAAGACATCATCATTTGGGTACCTCAATTAAACTATGACATTGCCAATGTCTTGGCTGGGCACAGAATCATGAGCCACCACACAGCTTTGTAGATTCAAACAGCAATTCTTTATTCCCGAACTCACACCGGCCTCCACACACGCTCTGGGGCAATCCCAGTTCTCCTCCGCCCAATTCACCTACTCCACGAGGCTTTTTTCCCAATATCCCATTTGAATCTCAGGAGAACTCAACAAGAACAAGCAGCAGGAACACCCTAATCCCGGCAGAAATAATCTTCAACCTCCAACTTCCCTAAAACCCCTATTGTCTTAAACCGGGAACGCCCTAAACCCAAGGACCGGGATACTTCCTCAAACCTGATCAGCTCTAAACCTGGATCCGCCTTGGTCCTTGAGCAAGGTCACCTTACATGCAATGTCAACAGCGAAATCCATTTAACATGGGGTACACTAGCAAGGAAATTTTGATGTGTCATTCCTACTTGGCAATGGCCCTCAGCATGACATGATATCAATAGCCATGTAGGACACACAAAATCCATCACACCATTACTGTTCTGAAATTTCTTTCATCCTATTACTGGAAATATTACATTTCTGTTGCCATTAATAGTAAGTGATACAAAATATGTTGCACAAGACTCAGCAACAAAATGAGCACAGGTTCATCTACTTGCAGCTGACTTCTTTTATTAGGTCTTATAAAACCTGGTTACTCCAAGTGCTGCCAGAACCTGCAGCATTGGTTAAGGATGAATCTCGGGCTGCCCCTTAGCACCACCAATTAATTTTAACAGGATTCCCACGTGATCTGTTTGCCTGCTAATGTTTTTAGCAGCATTTTTACAATGTCTGTGGTTGTTTTGCAAGAAACTATGGGATTTTAGTCATTTATCCCATGGAATGTATTTGCTTCACTAATATTCATTTTATATGCCTCTGCTCTTTTTTGTTGTTTCTTTTTTATATATATATATTTATTTTATAGTTTTCGGCGGACACAACATCTTTGTTTGTAAGTGGTGCTGAGGATTGAACCCGGGCCCCACGCATGCCAGGCGAGCGTGCTACCGCTTGAGCCACATCCCCAGCCCTTTTGTTGTTTCAATGCCAAAGCATAGTGCAATATTTTTAAAACATTATAAATGTCAATTAAACTTATCATGTATAGCATCAAAATGCACATAACTTCATAATTGATGTGACAATACAAACAGCCAAGACCATGTTTTCACACGCATACATGATGACAACTATGTCAGGACTGCTCTGTGGCCAACAGCAGCTGTGCAACATCATTAATTTCATAGATTTTAAAATGGAAAAAAATAAGGAAAAGATCCATACAAAAATTGAGGAAATAGAGTGACCTAAATCATGGTCTAGACTTAAACACTCCTGGCATCAGGAATCAAGGTGCTTAGTTACAACAACAAATACAATCCAGACATGCCATACAGTCCTTGTCTGTGTGATCTACCTACTCTGTAGAGCATCTTCAACTCCAATTTTTCCTGACAGGTTTCAGAGACGGCAGTTCCTTCAAGGTGGTGACTCCATGCTGTTCTCTGAGGCCCCATGAGCTTGGTTTGGCGCTGGTTGAACATTCCTCAACAGAAAACTGCAGATGCCACCTTAACTAAGCACAGGGGTTTGGACCTCCAATCCCACTGTAACCAGGGGAGGTTTCTGTTGCTTTTGAAAGGCAGCTTCTTTGCTTTGCTGCATACCAGAGTTGTCAACACACTTCCATTTCTTTCCCAATGGAAAGATGCATTTGCCAAAAAAGATTTTGACTAGATTAAATAGAATTGATGTACTCCTCACCTTGATCTGAAGTATGAAAAAGCTTATAAGTTAAGGGCCACGAATAAATGATCCCCTGAACAATTTCTCACCCAGTGTTCCCTGACCGGTTTTGGAGACCTGAGGTCCTTGAAGTTAGGAATCATCTGCGTGTCCTTGTGTGCTTGGTAAACCCTGGTTGATCATTCCAGAAAGTACAGGCAAGTGGGGGGGGGATGATTAGTTAATCTGGAAAGCCTGGGATCCTGCAGCATCTGCCACATTCCATAGTTTTCCTCCCCTAGTTCAAGTCTAGCAGGGGAATATAGTTTCTCTGTCTTGGCTTGGTGGTGATTTTACCATTTTCAGAACCAGCATGTGATAGAAAGTTTACCTGTTAGTTATTTGTGTTGACCACACAGATGAGAAGGTATACTTCTGAAGGTCACAGACGGAATCAGCTCAACTCAAAATGATCATTAAACAAATGCCAGTCAACACAGATGGACACCATAACTATTCACAGAAACTGGTCTTTTAAGGAAGTCTTTTATTCTTTTCCCTCTACTCCTAATAGACCCTCCCTCTGCCTCTCTATTACTCTCTATCCCTCTATCTCAAGACAGTGTAGAACTTGGGATATTCTTCTGGATTCCCATGGAAACTGTAACACTTCACAAAGCTGTACAATGTGGCTGGCTTGACTGGTAATAGCCCAGGTGTTTCTTGGTGTGGGAATATGGAATTTCTCAGCCTCAGGGATAATGGACATTGAAAATTGACACCAGAATCCAACATCTGAAACTCTGGCCACTGTGTGGGCAATTGCTACAAAGGATGTTTCTAGTACAAGAACTGTGGGCTTGTTCCATTCCACATGCTGAGCTGTTGATCAGATTAACAATGGTGCTGTCGAACCCTCAGTCTGTCATCGGTACATGGGCAGAATTCCTGCTGGCATGTGTGTAACAGAAGCTGCCCAGAGCTTCATGGGGAACAAACTCCTTGCTCTAAGAAGTCAGCCATGCCAATTGGTCCATTTCCATAGCACAGATCCCATGGACCACAAACTACAAACATTGCAGCAAATTATAGATGACTTCTATTGAGGCTTAAAATTTCATGTCTTCTTTGATCTCTCAGGCAGAACTGGTACCCCTAGCGAATTTTCTGTCCCACTGTCACAGAACAGCCCTTGAGAGAACATACTGATTTGTCTCTCTCCTCACTAAGCAGTAGGCCTCCGATGAGTTAAGACTGCATTTGAGTCATTATTTACCCCCATGCCCAGCACTGCAGCTGCACAAAGTAGATGCTTTACTATTTTTATGGTTTAGATGTGGTGTCTCCCAAAAGTTCATGTGTGAGACAATGCAAGGAGGTTTGGAGGAGAAATTACCTAATTAATCTAATTAGTGAATTAATCCCTGATGGGATTAAGTGAGTGGTAACTAGAGACAGGTGGGGTAAGGCTGAAGGTAGTGGTTCACTGGGGACATGACTATGGCGTATATATTTTGTACCTGGAAAGTGGAGACTCTCTACTTTCTGATCACCATGTGAGCTGCTTCCCTCTGCCACACTCTTCCACCATGATGTTCTGCCTCACCTCAAGCCCCCAGGTATGCAGCTGGCCTTCTATGGACTAAGACCTCTGAAATCATGAATCCTCAAATAAACTTTTCCTTCTCTGTTCTGGTTGGATCTTTTAGTCACAACAGCAAAAAAAAAAAAAAAAACTGACTAAAAAAACTATAATGCACTGGTATGAAATGACCTAGAAATGGACAATCTGGGGGTCAATAGAGGATCACTATCTAAGACCAGTCAACAAAACTACTTTTTTGTTTTGTTTTGTTTTAACCAGAACCATTTACCTCTAATTCCAAAGTCCCTCCTGTTCTTTAAATATCTATAGAAATAGAAACTACAAGTGAGAGAGAGTGGGTGGGGTAGAGGATATGAGAAAATGACAGATTCTGGTTTGATATAATTTTCTAACATTTGCTTAGGGATGGATTTATTTGGTTCCTCAAAGGATAATGAAATCTGACAGGCCCAAGACAGAAGCAGGGATAGGTAGAATGAGCCACCAAAAAAAAAAAAAAAAAAAAAAAGTAATGAGTCTCCTGTCTCTAGAGGAATACTCTTATAGAGTATTCAGAATCTGGCTCATACTTTCTCAGGAGAGCTGGCTGTGAATGTCTCTTCCCAACTGCGTTCAGGGATGTCATGTTGGTAGTTTGAAGTCAGTCACAGAAACTGGCAAAGTACAAACAGGATTTGTACATTTTCTCTGGATAGCCAATTGTTAAACGTTTGCCAGCACACCACCGATTAAAGGTTAAATAGACAGTATTAAGAAAACCTGTATGTGAGATCCTGTACTGAAACATGACTTGACAAGATAGCCTTTAAGGCCCCTCCAGCACCAAGGTTTTAAGACATGTCTTATTCTACCTGGAGAGAGAGAGATTCCAAGCAGGGGATTACTGTGGTTGGCATCACCACCAAGTTCCTAAACTTGGTTACCTTCCCCACTGAAACCCTTTTATGGACTTTAGAGGTCTGACTCCCCAGCACCGACACTCTCATTACCACTATGCCCCAGCTCAATAAATCTGGCCAATTCTGCTCGGGGCCCCGAGTTGGCAGACATCTTGGAATTATTTCCTGATCTGTGGCATGAGAGCCTCTCACAGACTCCCAGATGTGGAGAAGCCCTGGATTCCAAATGCTTGTGCACCAGAAGAAGTTGGATGGTGGGGTCCCAGCCACCAGAACTTTCCTGCAGATAGAGGAAGCCTTCCAAGGCCAGCTCCAGGGATCCTGTTCCCATGTGGAGCAGATGCACATGAGGCCCCTGGGAGGGAAGGATGGGTACTGGAGTCAGAGAGGACCCAGACGGAGGCAATTAGCAGTTGTCACAAAATAGGGGCACTCACTGCCTGGGGGATGCTCAGCTTCCTCCCACGAACAAGGAATTCATCTGGCTTCAGTTTTCTTCGTCTTCAGAGCCCCAACAGGCCTAGAGAAATGATGCTCCCCTGGATCTCTGGCTACTTGCTTCCTGCCTTCCATGTTGCATAGCCCAGGCCTGGCACACAGAAGATGCTCAAAAAGCATTTGCTGAGTAAGCAAACAAATGAGACAACCACTGGAGTCCTGCCTCTCTGCTTCATTTCCCTTGGAGGTTCCAAAATCCTGTCTCCTCCAGAGGTCTTCCCAAACCCAGGGGTCAAATACGTCATCAACCCAGGGCACTACTGACTCCTGCCTATTCAGACAGCGTGACCCACACATTCTCTAAAGTTGTTCCCTGGTGTCTGGTTGAAGGTCTCTGAGCTAGACATGTTGTAGGGGGTCCCATGGTCCCATGATGGTTGGTCACTGGCCAGGACCTCCATCTGCTGGATCACAGCTCAGTTCTAGAAGAGATTGTGCCCTGCATCTCCTGAGTGATTTTGGAAGAGCTTCCTGTTCTTTGTCTTTGATAGGGTGCACTGGCTTGCAGTGCCCACATCATCTCCTCAAAGTTTAACAGAGGTGGCAGCCACAACCCTAATAATGAAGCCAAGCACCAACAGTGCCCCCATCATCCAGGTGAGGATGGAACTGGCCTGCCTTTTGTCTTGTTCTAGGAGAGCAAACTGGACTGGGAAAAGACAGAATAGCAATGGAAGCAGCAGAAAGCCCTTGAACTTCCCCTGTTCTAACTTGATGTCAGAAAACAGCTCAAACTCTGAATGTGTGTTTTCCCTCTGATAATGAGAGAAGTCAGAAGTTGCAAGGGAAATATGCCAGGCGTTGGCCAATTTAGGGTTTAAGTTACATATTAAGTTCTGGGATGGAGCTCAGTGGCAGAGCATTTGCCTAGCATGCTCGAGGTCCTGGTTTCAATCGCCAGCACCACAAAAAGAATAAAAATTAAATTCCTTTTGGAGCTCTTCGTGTTTATACAGATTCTAAATCTGAGCAAACAAGATATTTGTTACTTCATTGTAGAAAGAAGAGGAAGCTATCACTCTCTCACTTCATTCGATTAAAAATCTAAATCCAGAAGAATTAGTATTTAGTGTGGGTTTCATACTTGGCACCATGAGAGCTGACTTGTTTGTTCAGATAAAATGCTGATATTAGATCACCCTCCCATCTCTGTGTCTGTCTTACTCAGCTTAGGCTGCCATGACCATGACACCTCAGACAAGGTGGCTAAACAAGACATTTATTTTCTCACAGTTATGGATGTTTGAAGTTCAAGATAGGAAAGCCAGCATGGTTCTGGAGAGGGCTGTACCTGGCTTTGAGACAGCCACTTCTCGCTGTGTGCTCACATGGCCTTTCTTCAGTGTATGCCCTCGGAGGGAGAAGAAGAGAGAGAAAGAGAGACAGAACTAATCTTCCTCTTTTTGTAAGGCCACCAATCCTATTGAATTAGGACCCCACTCATAGGACATCCTTTAACTTCAGTTATCTCCTAAGAGACCCATCTCTAAATGTGATCACACTATGGAGTGGGGGGAGGTTAGGGCTTCAACATTTGCATTTGGAGGAAGTCACCATTCAGCCCAGGGCAATACCGGTGATGAGCTTTCCTAACGCCTCAAGTTCAAAGTTCTTCCAGCCTGGGCATCTTTCTCCTGGGTGGATGTCTGTGTTCACACTGCGCAACCCACTTTCTTACAAGAAACCTGTAAAAATAATCTCCATCCACAACCTGTCATCTTCCCATTGCTCAGGTCAGCCCCACCTCTCTGCAATCACCATTAAAACGCAGAGATAATTACCCATCTGAAGCCCGAAGTCCTCCCACATAATCTGAAGCCCGCAGTCCTCCCACATAACCTGAAGCCATTGCCGTTTGTCACAACAGATCATTTCTTGAACTCCGACAGCCAGCCCTGGGAGCAAAAAGAATGCTCATTTTTCTCGCCCTGCCAGAACTTCAGAAAGAACTTGGCTCAAAATAGATGCTATTGAAGCAGGAGACACATGAGGAGGTACACAGCCTATCAATACCTCCATGCTGGCCTCGCCTCACCCTCCAATCCTATTGACTGCGTGAGAGCCTTGGCTGGAAGCTTTGTAATCCAAAACCATTAAGTATTCACGGGGCTGGCAACCACAAATAGAAAATGAATAGGATCGCTCTCTTTCAAATTAGTATAATGACATTATCTGGGAAATGATGATAAAAAGGAGTTCAAAATATGGGTTTGAATTTTTGTCTCATTCTTCTGCTCAAGATCTTTTCTCTCTCTTTCACAATGTTCCTATCCTGGTGGTTTGGAGACCCCTGTGTTCAGTGGCATGTTCCTAAGAATGAGAGAGGCCAAAGTCAACTTTGACCTTGTAGATCTCTTCTGCTTTCAAATCAGAAACTCAACTTTTCCTTCTTCTGCACCTTACCATTGATCCCCGAGCTCTCTGAAGTTTACCTCCTAGAGGTCAAATGAATGTGCGTCTCTTCTACATCCTATCCACTTCTTCTCTAGTGCAAGCTTCTCTAGATTTCTCACCTGGGGGGGGGGGGGACTCCCTGCTTCTCAATCGTCTCAGTGCCTGCAGGTTCTCTTCTGTAATTCATCCTCCAAAAAGAAGCCTGAGACATCCTTCTGAGATACCACACTTCTTGCCACTTTTCCTTTGTGAAGTCTTTTAGTGGTTCCCATGGCCCTCAGGAAAAAACCTCCCATTGCTGTATGGCAGACCAAGCCCGTGTGACCTGGCCACCCTGATATCTAATGATGTCACCATGCACCAGGCCTCCAGAGGATGCTGAAGAGGATGATCTATGTGTGAGATGTTACCCTGTGTTTAGTATTACACACCTCTTTACTCCCAACCCTCAAGGGTCCAGGAGTCGTAGAAGGGGGAGCTGCAGACACACAACGAGTAGGCCCTGTCTATAGGCAGGAGGTCTCTAAATCACAGCAGGGATGACTTGTCATGAAGACTTCCCCCTCCTCCTCTGGGGTTTGACTTCAAAGGAATTCTTTTGCCAAACAGTGTCTTAAAGAGCAAAAATACCCCACAGGAAGCTATGCCTGTTAAATCCACACTAATGATCGGATTGAGAAACTTCTAAAATCACAGGACTGCCCTTCATATAGAGATAAACTGAAAGCACCTTCACAGAACAATGTTTTAAGTGAATCATCCTCAAAACAGACTCTTCTCTCTGGAATAGCCCCATTCCATTCATATGCTATTATAGTTGTCATTTTGCACAACATGAGAATGACTTTGACAGTTATGCTGATCCGGGGAGAGGAAAGGGGACAAGTCGAGCAGGACAGATTAGTTCTGGAAAATTAGGCATTTGCTGGGTCACCCTGGAGCTTTCAGCTTTGAATTTGGCCTCCCAGAGCATTCAGTAGGCCTGAAATGCTAAAATGGTTCTAAAATGAGAAACAGTATAGTGCCAGTTGCACAGAGCAATTCTTGGGTTGCCAAACAGATGGGAGCTGTGTGGAGATCAAAGGTTGCAAACAATGCAAAAGCACAAACCATGGCTGCACCTCCACATCTTGGAAACGAAAGTCAGAGTGTAACCGGAGCACTCCTAGCTCCCTTCTCAGGAAACTCATCCTTCCATTGAAGGAGACCTCACAATGAGGAACGAGGATCCAATCGATGTTTAAGTTGAGACCCATTTCCACACTCAGTTTTTATGCTCTCCTAAACAAACAGTGCCCTGAAATCTACCTAGGGAACCCCGAACTCAGTGTAGCCAATCAGAAAGCTGTCCATTTTTTGCAAAAGAAAAATGCACAGGCCTCTGACTGGAGGCTTCATGCCGGAAGTTCAGGGTCAATACGGGAAGAGAAGGGCACACAGCCTTCGCACATTCCTTGTCTTCCATCCTGCCCTGTCCTTTGTGGGTAGACTGTGCAACTGCAAAGAAGTGGTATTGCTATCTCCAGGCCAGGTCCAGCAGGGAATATGGTGGCTAGATGTGGGATGTACGATTAAAATGGTGCCAAACTAATAGCGATCCCTTCCTTGCCTCTTACCTTCCATCTTCAACCCGAAAAGTGAAATGTTTAACTTCTAAAATTCCATCATCTGAGGACCTTGGCCCTGGATGCTCAAGTCAAGGGCCAGCCCAGGGATGACTTGGTTTCATCATGCCTGTTAGGACATGATGCACAGCCGTGGCTAGTTTTCTCCTAGCTTTCCTCAGGGGACTAGGTGCTCAATTATCAAATCTGAGGAAGAGGTTTTTAATTAGAAAGAGAACCAGAGGAAACCATTCAAAGAGGCCTCCTGGGACTATGGTAGAGACAGGAGGAAGCCAGCCAAGCCCATGAGTCTGAGGGAACTGGCTGGGCACAAAAGCCTCCGGCAGTCCATATGAGCACCTGCGCCATGTGAGCAGAAAGATGATTCTGCAGAAGGGTGCGTATGGCCTATCTCAACAACCTGCCATATCCTACAGAGTCATTCATTCCTCAGCATAAATATAATCCTTTCCCAAGTCCAGGCTAATGGAGGTGGAGAGGATCGTCCACTGGGTTCTCAGAAGGATCATGTGGGTAAATTGATCAGATCATGAATCTCTGTGGTCTTGGTCCCTGTATTGACTTGCGCATTCCCCCCCTTGACTTACCTTTTTCACATCTACCCTATGGCTTCCAGTAGCAATCTCTGAACATTTTTGCTCTAGAGTGTTCTCTGACCAGTGGAACCTGCTCAGTCCATGTGCAAAGCAAGCCAAAAATGCTGGGGAACCCAAACCCCCACCACTGGGAGCAGCCCCCACTGTGATGGTTGGGGAGTTGAAGGATCAATACCCCAGCTCCCTCACTGTTGATAACCCTAAGCCCAGGGATGACTTTCTTTCCTATTTCCCAGAGTCCTCAGGTCTGATGCAACCTTAATTGCCTGGAGTTGGATAGCACACCCTTAACTGGATTTCTTTTCTTCCCTCTCTTACTTTTTCTGCCTCTCCCCACCACACATCCCCAGTATCTCTTGGGATTCGAAGTCAGGTCTATGTGACTGTGTAGCTCAAAATCTTCCCACAATACCAGACTGACAATAACCCTGACCCATCTGAACCTGACCACCCCTCAGAGGCCAACAGCAAAGGGGGCACTGTAGATTCCTGTCTTCAGAGCCCAAGCTGGCCTCAGGGGCAATTGCTTGTCCACAGGTGCTACATGCTTGGCATTCCATGCCTGTTCTCTGCATTCAGATTCCAGCCCAGGTGTTTGGCTGTATGTCCAAATCCAGGAGGTTTTCTTTTCTTTCTTTAAGCTGGGCTGCTTTTTAAAGGCTATAATGATAGAGGTTCTGGCACGGGATGCCCCTTCAAGTCCATTCCATTCTTAAATTTCTGTGAAATGATCCATGTAGCCCAAGGCAGAATAGGAAATATAATGAAATCTATCCCTCTTAAACAGTCACACAGTTTAAAATTTGTTCTAATTGATGGGGACTTTATAAAAAGAGAGTTCAGCCTAATTTTGGAAATTCACCTTGCACCAGCTGCAGCTTCCTGGCCCCAGTTTTGTGAACATATATCCTTGTCTTCACACATATGCTCATCTGGACATGGGGTGGCCTCCAGGGGCTGAGGCACGCAAGATGAAATCCCACAAATCTCCATTATTAAATCCATGATATATTTCAAATCCCACCCTCCATCTTGGTAACGACACCTCGGACATCCTCCAAAGCGGGAGGGAGAGAGGACGGTGAGAAGGAAAAGATGGAGAGCTGGTCCCCTGTTGTTCGTCCCACACCCACCAGCCTCTTTTCTGCCATCCTCCTGGAACAGTGAAGGGGTGTCCATCCTTGGAGATGGCTCACCTCTTTCAGTCCTTCTAGCCCCATGAAAGACTGCTAAAGGGACTGTCACCCACTGACAGATGGAAATCTGCCCAAATTTACCTCCCATGGTTCCTAACCCCAGGCTGTCTTGAATTAGTCCAGACCCACTGGGATGATCTCCCAGGATATCCCTCTCCCCAAGCAGATTTATAGAAAGCAGCCTCCATCCCAAGCAGGGTTCATCAAAGGATGGCCCAGCCCCAAAGAGGGATCTTTTAGATATTCTGCATTTGACTAACACTCTTTAGGGATTGTCCCCAGGCTACTTGGGGTATATAGACTGATCCCCCTTCTAAAGCCATAGTACTTCCAGAGAAAGGCTTTGGGGATGCTTTACTAAGCCTTGGGCAATTGGGGGGTTGACAGTTATTATAAGACTAATAACTGTAATATTATTCAGAGTCTCTGAATATCTTTTAGGAGTAACAATCCTACAACCACCTCTCCAAATCCTAGCCATTCTCAAAGCCCAGCCAAATGCTGCCTTCTCTAGAAAGCCCTCCCTGATTGCCTGTGCCAAAGGCTTCCCATCCCCCAACCTGGTCTGAGGCTCTTTGCATGGTGTCCTCCATCACCGTCCCTGTGTGCAGGCTCTGGTGTGCGAAAGTCCCTGGCCGGCAGGGCCTGTCTCCCTCATCTCCGGTCCCAGATTCTACTCTCCACTCTCTAGTGTCTGAAGTATGCTAGAAGAAGGGTTTAATACAAGGAACTGTGTACTGAGGTCCTCCACGAGCCTTCTTTCTGAGAAGATATACTCAATGTTAGAGGAGGGAGGTAGATAAAGGAAGAGCTCTTCAGGTCCCACAGTGACAGGTGTGACAATGATGACAATAATCTTCTTACCAGGCAGCTCTCATACTTTCCAGGAGGAGAGGATAGGCCATAATGCTCTCTGCTCCAGAAATATTCAGAATCAAATTGGTAGCAAAATGGATTTTATTCCAAACTAGCTTTTTTTTTAAAGAGAGAGAGAGAGAGAGAGAGAGAATTTTTTAATTTTTTTTTTTTTTTTTTTTTTTTTTTTTTTTTTTTTTTTAGTTTTCGGTGGACACAACATCTTTATTTTATTTTTATGTGGTGCTGAGGATTGAACCCAGTGCCCTGCACATGCCAGGCGAGCGCACTACAGCTTGAGCTACATCCCCAATCCCCAAAACTAGCTTTTGAAAGAAGATGGAAGAAACTTAATGTTTCAAAAGTTCCATTTCCAAAATCCCTGAAAATTAGCAGAACTTTTAAAGGAGAAAAGTCAGGAAAGTGACAGAAGGCAGGAAATACACATATGCAAATTCAGTTATTTTGTATTGGGCCCGAGTGGGCAATCTCCCGTCTCCACTACCATGTTCTTTGGAGATTGAGGTAGGGGTGAAGGGAGACATGTTTCCCAGACCTTTAGCTTCCTTCTCTCAGCAGTAAAAATGTGTTCTCAATTCAGAGAGACAATGGCTCCCAAATTCAATCTATTTCAATCTCATCTCCCCCAATGTGAGCAGCAAAATATACCATGTGTGCACGATCTGGTGCTGATAGGACTGGGTGAGCCACCACTCAACCCATACCACAGCCAGCTCTCTTTTGCAGATGGCAGCTTCTCATTAAAGTGAAAATGGAAGGACAAAGGAAGAAGGAGGAGGAGGAGGAGGAAGGGAGAGTCCCTGTATCAGCCATGATCCAGCCAAGAAAGTCTGAAGTACGCTAGAGGAAGGGTTTAATACAGGGAACGGTGTACTGAGGTACTCAATGAGCAGAAAGACCAAACAGGAAACCCAGGGCTCAGTGCTCACCAGAACTGCCCCAGCTGGGCTGGAGGGTGCAAGGAAAGAGATAGCTTCACTCGAATCCTAGAGCCAGGACCACCTGTCTGGAACCTGGGCACAGAGAAGCTATCCATGAAATTGGAACTACAGAGAAGATGCAATCAGTAAGATAAACATCATCCTTAAACAAAGAGGAGCGAAAATCCCTTCCTCCCTTCTTCCTTCTCTTTCCTCCCTCTCTCCCTTTCTTCTTTCCTTCTGTCCTTCCTTCCACCCTCCAGTTACCTGCTGTACCTCTCCCTGGCATAGCCAGAGGCCAGAAGGGAGCGGGGTTGAGCAATCAGCCACACTAGGAGGCAGACAGCAGAGGATGAAAGGAAGAGAGCAGCAGTCTAAGGACCCAGACTTTCTTCAGTTCTTTTACCACATGAATCTCTGCCTTCTGCCCTCTGCTATGGTCCTGGACTCTCCTTTGCTCACAAATGGTCTCCTTGCTCCCTCTATTCCTCCCACCCCCGGGCCAAGCCAGACCAGGAGTAGGATTGCTTCTGTGAGTCTATTCCAAGAAGACAACCAGCCAGGCCAGGGAGGGCACCTGGCTGGATCTGTGATGATCAGTCCCTGGCAGGGAATGTCTCATCTGGTCAGCCTGGGATTGAGGGCAGCACAGCAAAAGGAAATCACCCAAGTTTGCCAAAGGCCCTGGAGAATTCGGAAGTGCCCAGCTAGCTCCCTTACCCACCCCATGCATTCCAGTGCTCCCAGGGTCATGTGGTCAGGCAATGCCCTCTAATTCACTCTGAAGAAGGCACCAGGGTGGCTTGGTCCATGAGAGGGTAGAATTGGGAAGCCTGCTCTACAGATACACAACACACACACACACACACACACACACACACACACACACACACACAATGCTGGAACTCTTTGGACATTTCCCCAAAGATGTCCTTAAAACAGCTCATTTTCTTTCTCCCGCTTGATACACCAAGGGTTTGGCTCAAAGTTTCAGTATTCTAACATGAAAAAGCCACTGTTCACCAGAAATATCAAAATCTGGAGACAAGTAGTGCTGGGAACCACCATCTGATATTTAAGCAGAGCTCATGTGCTTGCGAATATTTGGAGGATGACATGGAAGAAAACTCACTTTGCAGAGAAACAGCTGGGTATTTAAAAGCTTTGTTTATAATTTTAGCATCTGCCTCAGGAATTTGACATGTTAAATAAACTCATTGCCACCCACCTTGCCTAAACTTTCATCAGAGAAATAAGAAGGGACTGGAGAGGGTAGGTAGGATTGCCAGCTCAGTCCCTGCCAAGGAAGTCTCATCCTTACCACCCCAAGTTAGCCTGCACCCCACCACACACACAGTGTCTGGAAGTTTTCTGCATCGAGGTTCAGCCTTGGTTTTAAGGTGTGCCATCAGCCTTTGGAGAACCAAAGGGGTGTCTGACCACAGATGATGGGGCAGTCGGAAACTCAAAGGCCAGCAGTGGTAGCTCAGCTCGAAGAGGAAGGCATCTTGGGGTCTGGAAATAACCAGCCTCCTCGTGATCAGGGTGATGGGGCTCTGACCGGGATGCATTCCTGGAGTTGGCCCACTCCTGCCCCTCACCAGAATGTGACTCCAGCCATCTTTTTTTCTGGCAGGCATCACAGTCAGCACTGGCAGGAGAGTCTGAAGAGGAGATTTGTTTCCCACATTTCTTCTTCCTTGACAACAACTTTCTTCCCCGTTTTACCTGAGGGCGGCATCAAAAAGAGCCTTCAACATGCCTAAACCACCACATCCCATAAAGTCTGCCTCAGATATCCTGGGATCAGATGACATCAACAAGGAACTAAACTTTAAGCCCCAGAACAAATGCCCCAGATTGCAGGGGTGGGGGTCCATGGTAGGACTCTGCACTCTATGCCTGCCCCTCAGAGAGCCTCCCATTCTGCCTAGAGGATCCCATGTCCCACTGAGGCTCCAGGAAAGCAGTAATGGAAGAGTGGACGGGAAGGACCCTAATCAGTCAGAGCCCTAGAAACACCCAGAAGTTCATCTTTCAGTGGGGAATCGTGTCCTCCTTGGCCCAGTTCCAACAGTCCTGCCCTCCTCATCTCCTGCTGTTCATACTACACACCCTTCATTTGGCTCTCAGGGTCCCTTGGTCTCCAGGACACACTTTGGGGTCTCCTGCTGTGCAGCTCAATGTCTTCGTCCTTGCCCTTTGTCTTTCCCTAAGGCTGTTCTCCACCTGGGAACCCCATATCATCAGGAACCACCAGGTCAACCATCACTTCTACAAGGCCTTTTCTGGACTCACCCTCACCTGCCCTTGCCCAAATTGAGGCAATTCTTCTTTCCTCTAATCTCCATGGCTGGTACAGCCCTTGTCTTAAATAAAAGACAGCAAGGACCCCATGGATGTGGAGTCCCCCAGGAACAAGGATCAGGGTGTTTCACCAGGCCAGGTCCAGGCGTGATTATACTCCACGGCTCAGGGAGACAAGCCATACTGCTTGATGGCGTTAGCAGTCCCTCACCACCTGATTTGGATGGACAATTCTATTCACATCTGATCTGTTGGCCACATACATAAAATGGCAGAAATTCTCCCTGTCACCTGATACATGTAAGAAAGTGCCAAGTCACACCAACCCCAAACACATACTGTCTTTTCCAATTATTTACATGTTCAAATAAGTGTCAAACAAGCACAGAGGTGAAACATTTTGATAAAGCCTCCTTTAGGTATGGACTACTTTAAAGAATTCCCCTCCTTGCCACTACTTACTTAAGAAACCCCATTAAAATGGACAAGTCAGGAAGACATATTCGCATTCTGAGGCTGGTTGGAATTCCAGTTCCCCAGAAATGCATTTTCCAAGTGGTCATTGTTACACACTGCTATTCACCCCTGTGCTATTGCTCATTTTTTATTTTTCTTCATATTAACATTTAGATAACTCTCTTCTATTTAAACTTAGTCTTATTCATTCCATGCATTGTGTGTTTCCCAATGTCTACCAATCTAATGCAAAACTGTGGACAATTCCAAAAGTCTATATATAACTTACACTCTCTCCCCCCAGGTCATGCATGTCCCACTTGGGGACAGTCCCAGTTTGCTTTGCCCACTTCCTGACGCTGGGAACCAAATGTCAACATTGATCAGGGATCAGCACAGTGGACACAGTGCCTGCCTCCTGAGCTCTCAAAATGACTTATGAATCCTGCCCAGCAATTCCTCAGGGGCCAGCCAAGCAGTTTACTGAGCAGAATTTGCAAATACTGGAAGGCAGAGGGTAGAAAGTCAAAGCCAGGCTTTGTGTTCATTTCAGGGAATAACCACACCCACCCCAGGCTCCCACCCACCTTCTCACCATCCTCACAATGCTCCTGCAGATGAGAGAATCAGCACAGGAAGCCCTTTTACAGTCACTTCCAAGAACTGCAGGCACTTAAGTCAACTGGCTTCTCAAGGTACATATTACCAGAGGAGAACTTGTTTGTAGAAATGAGTCCTGAGACTCAGCTGAAGGGAAAGGACAAGCCCAAGGTCATATGGCTCCTTCATGGTCCAACTGCAGGAGGCATAGTCCACACCCAATCTATAAGGCTTCAACTCCCTGAGCCTTGGGCTGATTTGCCAAACCTAAGCCCAACCTTTCCCAGTCATGCTGGTGTCTTTGGGCAAACATTAACACCTTTTGGGGTGGCCTGCACTGTCCGAGGCTGTGAGCACTGGGTCGATGGGGAGCACCTGACTTTAGAATTCCCCACCAGCTGATCTGGGTTAGCAAGCAGGCAGGACCCTGGCAGGAGGCTGGGTGCTGAGACTGGGAGTAAAAGGAGAGAAACTCAGCCAGAGAATTACAGCAGCTACATCAGGGTTTCTCAAAAACAAACTCTGACACTAAAGGTTTTCTCCTTTCAAAGCAGCAGAATCAAGAAGGATTGTCCACACACCATACCCGCTTTGCAGAAGCAGCACATCGACAGGCAGTTAATACGATATCTCAGGCACCTTGAGATACAGGTATCAGAAGAGGCTTTGGCCTCTGCCCTGAGAGCAGCCCCCAACTCTGCCTACCGCTTGCCTGTCTCTCCTCATGCTCCATGCTCCTCCACACAAACTGATTCCAATGTGTCTGTACTTCACTGATCTTCTTGTTAAATCCAGGACTACAGTGCTTTTAACTATTACCATTTTTTAATAAAACTCAAGTCAAAATCATTTGCCTAGTCTCCTCTGTTTTATTATCTTTTCACTAACATTTTTCTCATGACAAATGCAATGCATGAACCAAATTGGGAAAACCTAGAACGTATAAAGTTCATAAAAATTGCTCAAATCCATCCACCAACATAAAGCTCCATTAACATGTGGAGAATATATATATATATATTCCTTCCTTCTCTCCATCTTTTTTCTATGTCTCTGATTATTTTTAATGAAAAAAGGAATCAAGCTATATATAACTTATATCTAGTGTTTTCACTAGTACCTTGTGAGCATTTTCCCATATCATTTAATGACAGGGTTCTTCAAAAACATGATTTCTAATGACCACAGAGCATTCATCATATGAATGGGCCATGATTTAGTTAACCATGACCATATTGTTGGACATTCCAGCTGCTTCCAATTTTTTTTCTATTAAAATAATGCTACAACAAACACCAGCACAAATAAGTCAATATGTGAACCTCTGGCTCTTCCTAGGGATAAATTCATGGACATTGAATGGCCTAGTCCCTCTGCATGGATATTTGTCAAGCTCTCATTAGAAGGCATTTCAGGGCGTTGGCTCCCTGTGACCACTCATCACCTGGATATCGAAGAGGCCATTTCACTGCAGTCTCAGCATCACTGGATCCTCTAATATTTAAAGTACTTTCCCTCACGAAATACGAAAAATGATATATTGTTTTAATGTGCATTTCTTTAATGTTAGTGAAGTTTGGCATTATTCCATATGCTTTTGGCCTTTTTCTTTCTTTTTTTTTTTTGTGGTTTGGTTTCATGTACTTTGATCTTCTTTATTGTTCATCCGTATCTTTCTTATTGAACTATAAAAAATATGAAAGATCATATAAGCATTCCTTCATGTTGTCTTCTGGCTTTAGGGCAGTAATTTTGACATTTATCCCTTCCATTCACCTGGAATGTATTTGGATGTGTGGTGTATGGAAGGAGTTCCCACACCTTAACTGGAACTAGGTACCCAACCCCCTACCCCCTGATGTGGAGCTTGAGAATCTGCACTTGAAAACATGCTCCAAGAAAGTCTGATGTCTTTGGATGTGCTTCAATAAACACTGATATAAAGTAAGAACCCAATATTTTTAATGGACTAATTACCCCAGTATATTTATTGGATAAATCTTTCTTTCTAATTGCTGTGAACTGCTGAATTATAAACTACATTCTTGTATCTACCTGGATCTATCCTTAAACTTTATTCTCATCTGTGGATCTGTCTTTCAATTCTTGTGTAAGAACCACCATTTTACTATTAATAAGACCTCAGAAAATACATAAATATCTTTGCATAGAAGTCTCCCTGCAACTCTTAATTATCAAAAATTTTTGACCATTCTTGCCAACTTGTTAATCAACAGATAATCTTTGTCAAGTGTCTCCCAATAATCCTTTTAGAATTTTTCTTGGTATTCCCATAATGGAAAACTTAATTCAGAGAAATTAGTAGTATAAAATAATAGCTATTATCTATCAAATCATTACTATGTGGCAAGCACTTCTCTGAGCCCATTATATATATTAAGTCATAAATAGGGCTGGGGATGTGGCTCAAGCGGTAGCGCGCTCGCCTGGCATGCGTGCGGCCCGGGTTCGATCCTCAGCACCACATACCAACAAAGATGTTGTGTCCGCCGAGAACTAAAAAAAAAAATAAATATTAAAAAAAAAATCTCGCTTGGTACTGGGCAACATGTTCTTGTTCCTGTGCACAATGGTTTGTGCTCTTACTCTTGTTTGATTAAAATTAATAACAAGTTAACCACTTGCTGTAACCATGCACCGGTTCCAGTCAGTAAGTCAAAAAATAGTCAAGGTATAGGCCAATAGTTTGGGACATTTCTAACTATTATTAAAAGTTAACTAAGCAGAAACATCTCAAAGCAAAACGCGAACTGAAAGGAAAAACGCTTGCTTATGCATAAGCCAAGATACATTCTTCTATTCTAACTGTAGCTATGTAATATTTTGTTTCTTTGAATAATGATTCCTGTTTTGTAACCACAAAGTACTGTGAGCCTGCCAAAATGAAAAGTATATATGATCAACTTCACAAGTAAAGATTGGGATTCAGCACCTTCAAAAAAAAAAAAAATTCTCTCTCTCACTCTCTGTCCTCTCTCACTCTCTCTTTAAAAAAAAAAAGTCATAAATAACTCTATGTGGTAGATATTATTATCCTCATAGATGGGAAAATTGAGACCCAGAAATATTTAGTAACTTGATCAAGATTGCACACTCAGTAAGTAGTAAAAGTTGGCACTTGGATCTGTGTAATTTAACTACAACATTTCTCCTTTTACCTCACATGCAGCCACTGCCTCGTGTACTTCAAAACACATCGTCTTCTGATTCATGAACATGGTATACTTTCCCACAATTCAAATCACGTTTAATGACTTTTGGAAATGCTTTTTAATTTTTAGAAGTATTCATTCTATTTATCATTCATTTTGTTCCTGGATAGTTAGACAATGGGAATGAGATCTTTTGTATTAAATACTTTCCCAGGTGGCTATTATTGACACACATGAAAGATAAAGCATGTATGGTATCTGACTAACTTATTGAACTCTCTTATTAATGTTAATAATATGTCTGTTGATGCTTTTAAGTTTTCTTGGAAGGTAATTATACAACTTTAAAATAATGGTAGTTTTGGTTTTTCTTTTCAATAGCCATGCCTTTTGTTTCTGGTTCCATGCCTTTTTGCATAGAGTGATATTAAGTAGAGATGGTGGAGGGGAGAGATTATTGTGATATTGCTGATTTGAATGGGAATATCTCTACTGTTTTCCTGTTTCTACAATGTTGGCTGATGGTTATGAAATATTCTTTATATGTTACAAAAATAGTCTTTGTTCAACACCATTTTAAATTTTTAACTATTTCTGATAAAAAACTAAAGTGTTTTGCTTCTGTACCCTTTAACAGAAGATTTAGAACATGATTTATAATAAATATTCAAAATCATTGACTGAATGTCTATTACTATAATGTCTATTTCAAAACATGAAACTTTTCTGCCTCATATTAATTTGTCCCCCAATACTGTTTCTTGAAATTGGCTCTCTGCTTATTATGCTACTTTTCCATGCTATTAGGCTGTCATTTCTTGCTGGTGTCAGAGTACCTACCTTAACTTATCCCTGATTGCTCTTCCAATTTTGTGTAGACATACAAATTAGAAAGCTATGTTTATTAAGTATACTATATTTATTAAAGTTATGTATGAATATAAGCTCTCTGAAAACAATTTCATAAGAGGAAGAGTGAAAGTACTGTTACATAATACACCTTGGACCATGTGAACTGTTCAATAAATTCCTCTTATTCAGTGGTTGTCAGCTCTGAGTTGGAGAGGAGAGGATTCCAAGTATCTGAAGTATTAGGCAGCAAAGTAAACATAGGCATGCTTTAAGAATTTTAATACAACAAAGGGGTAAATGGCTCAGTGAAACAGAAAATCAAATTAATTCCAACACATTTTACAATTATTCAATAGCCTTTCTAGAAGCTTATTGAAAATTTTCATCTCAATATAACAATGTAAGCCATTGTTATCAATGTCCTCACCCTGCAAATGGTATGGAAGGGAAAGAGGAAATAGCCCATCAGCACAAGTGAACCTACCTGGTTATATATATTCCATACTTCCTGAAGTACCTGTACTATATGAGGCATGAAACTCTGTGCCAGGAACTCGAGGGGTACAAAATCCTGCAAGACAGATTATATCAAACATTCATCAGCAGCAGCAGCAGCAGCAGCAGCAGCATAAGTGTGAGGGTTGGGGCTGGGATTTTCAAGCCCAAGTAAACAGTCAGTCAGTTAGGCAGGAAAGTCAGAAATGGGAAAGGGGCACCTCCTCCATGTGCAGTGAGAGGAAAAGCCATGAAAACATGTCTGTGCATGTATACGTGGATGCCGGGGTCACTGCACTTCCCTTTTGTGGGTTCTCCATGATGCAGCTGGCCCCAGCAGTCCTCAGCTCCAGACCGGGCTTGTTTTCCTGGCACCTGGAAGACTCCACATATCCATCTCTCACTTTTGTTACCAAATGGCCTATAAACATTTACTTTAAATAAGTGCACATTTATAACTAACTTTTAAAACCAATTTTGTTCATTGTAAAAAAAATACATGCACATGTTTTTAAAAAACAAGCAGTAAAAATAGATATGCAGTTAAAAGTGAATCTCTCCTATATAGCAGTGTCTCAGGCTTCTCAACATGACCATTGATTTCTGGAGTATCCTACTAGAGATATTTGCTTATATGAATATACACTATCCCCTTTGCTATATAGATGATTGTAAATTATACAGTGTTCTGTATCTTGCTTTTTCCATTTAATTATTTATCTTAGAGAGGGACTTAATTCTTAATGAAATGAGCTCACACTTCTTCCCATGATTCTTTTTTTTTTAAAGAGAGAGTGAGAGAGGAGAGAGAGAGAGAGAGAGAGAGAGAGAGAGAGAGAGAGATAGAGAGAGAGAGAGAATTTTTAATATTTATTTTTTAGTTATTGGCGGACACAACATCTTTGTTGGTATGTGGTGCTGAGGATCGAACCCGGGCCGCACGCATGCCAGGCGAGCGCGCTACCGCTTGAGCCACATCCCCAGCCCTTCCCATGATTCTTGTAAGGAAGATTCGTAAGCCACGTACCAGAGAAGGTAACAGGACTCATTGTGGGTCCCTCTGCTGGGAACATGGCTCTGCAGTTCTGCACCACTCTCTCCTCATGACTCAACAGAGATCACCCTTAGAATGGAGTCTTCCTCCAGGGACCCTCTTCTCTATCCCAGATCCCTGTGTGTTTTCTTCATACCATATGACATGGTATCCAGCTATTTCATTTGCCCACTTATTTATCCATTCACCACCAGTCTCTTCTCATGAAACAGTAGTTCCTAGAGTGCCAAGACCATGGATCATTTCTGTCACAGCTGTATTCCTGGCACCCACCATGTGCTGCCACATGACAGGTGTTCAGTGTATTCTCAGTGAGTAGCAAATAAAGTCATGTTATGACATTACATAACTCCCTAACTTCCCTAGTGAGGGATAGGTGAGGTGGTATGAGATCACTGGGGTAAGAATTAACCCCAATTTACAGATGGAAAAATAGGTTTGGGAGGAAGCACAACTCCCCCAAGGTCACACAGTGGATCAGTGGTGAAGACAAGTTTCAACTCAGACAGTGCGACTCCAAGACCCATGCTCCTTCCACAACTTCCAGGAAATGCCAATTTGTGTTGATTGAATCTCATCTTCCAAAATGCCAATTATGTTCAAATAGGATCCCCACTTGACTAAATCTACAGAAAAAGGGCCATACTCCTTTCTCCAATTAAGATCTGAGGGTATGTCCCAGGTTACCCTAGAAAGTAGCAAGTCACCTATTCTCTATGCTCCCCTGAGTCTTGGGCACAAGGAAACCCATATTTTCTTCTTGCTGGCTTGGATAGCCTGAGGAGAAGAGGGCAGGGATGGAAGAAGGCACTTTCCTCTTCCCACCCAGCCCTCCCACTTCATCAGTCAGTGCTGGCTGCTGTGGAGCAATCCCAGCCCGTGACAGCACCTCCAGGCACTACGGCCCTGCATGCTCCAGCACGTGCCCTGAAACAGCATAACCAAGGCTGGAGGGGGAGGAAGGGTGTGGGCCCATGTGAATCCTATCCCTTTCCAATGGATCCAGCTTTCTGGAAACCACCTTATTAGTTGACCCACTTGGAGACATTCCAGGCCAACAGCAGAGTTCTCCCACATGTGAGAAAAGAGCCCTAGACAGGAGTCACTCACCTCTGACTTGAGCTACACACACTCAAGCACTAATCTCTATGGCTGAGACCCATCTCATTCTGGCCACCATTATTTAGTGAGTCTAATACAAAATGGCCCTATGCCAAATCAAGACAGTCATTTATGGAGAATGAAAGGAGAAATCTTGATACTTACACCCAGGATTTCAGCCATGAATCTGGACTGCCCCAGGCAAAGTGGGCATATGTCACCCTACGGCAACTGTTATGCTGGGCATAACAGCCCCGGAACAGATCTCCAAGCTTAGTAGAGCATTTGTCCAAAGAGTCACTCAACTGCACATCTTCCACTGCCTTCCATTTATTTATATAAAAATTCCCAAACACTTTCACATCCATATGATACTCTTGTGAGCTGCAAAAACAAGTATAATTCCCACTGTGCCATGATGAGACAGGGCATGCATGATAAGAACACTTACCCAAGATCTCAGAGAAGTTAGTGGCAGAGATGGAACTAGAACTCAAATCTCATCTCCTGACTTCAGTGCTGCAAGCAAACCAACCCTGCCTCCTTCTTCCTGTCATGCAGATTTACATAACCATGAAAGTAAAACCAGACCCCTTTTGAAGTCTCCAAGACGAATTTCCTTAGGAACAAACCAGTCATATTTAGAAAGAAATATTCAGCTAAAGAAATGGCTCTCTCTTTACCTAATACAATTGCCAGTGGTTAACTTATTCCATCTAAAAGCAGGAAAATAAATATACTCAGAGATGCATGCACACTCCTCATCCCAGGCGATCAACGATAGAATATGTACTCTATACTTCTCTGACCATAGCATGTCTCATTCCAGAGTGTGGTTTGGGGAGGGGGGATGTCCCTCTTCTTGGAGGTTAAGAATCACTGTCTTCATCCCTGTTATACCCTACCTCTTAAGACAGTGCCTGGCACACACAGGTACTCAGATTCCACAGGCAGGTGGATGAAGGGTGAATGGGCAGGTGCATGTGTAGATACATGCGTACTCTGGAACAAGCTGTTCTTCTTTGACAGGGTGTGTTAAACAGCTTTCTGTCACTGAGGAAATACCTGGCACAGTCAAGCTAAAAGGAGGCATAGTTTCTTTTGGAACATAGTTTCAATCCATGGTCACTTTGGGCCTGTGTCAAAGCAGAACATCATGGCAGGGAACAAACACAAGGTAGGACAAAGCTGCTCCCTTCATGGCATCTGGGAAGCAGAGAGAGAAAGAGGAAGAGGCTGGGGACCCAAGATCCCCCTTTAAGGGCACATTGTTAGTGACCTAACTTCCTTCTACTAGGTTCCCCGCCCCCTGCAAAGGTTCCACAGCCTACCAATAGCACTTCAGGTTGACAACCAGGCCTTTAGCATATGGGCCCTTGGGGGACATTTAAGATCCAAACCATAACAATGGGATCGGCTATATTTACAGATCTATGTAGAACCTGATAAGTAGGTCACGGTTAAGTTTGACCTCTGATGTTTTCCCCCCATTAATAATTCAAGGGCAATGGTGCAAGAAATAGGGGGATGAGAAGGGCTGGAGAACATTCCACCTCAAACCAGTGAATATGATAAATACAGAAACCCAAGTTTCTGAGAAGCAGCACCTTCTGGAAGGCAGCCTAGGGCATGAGGAGGAGGAAGCAAGCGGGCTCCACTGACACTTTGAGGTCCCGGGGCACATTCTCTGGGTAAGAGCTCCTGAGAGCAAGAAGAGCCCCGGAGTGGTCATGGCAGGACACATGGTAAAGAGGGGGAGGACATGGGCGACAGAAGAGAATTGTGGGCTTCACCAGCAAGGAATTCTAATTTACTCTCTCACAAGCTGTAGTGGTAATTTCATCCGTTTTATTGTTCCTCTGAACTATAAAAGCAAACCAAATACACATTCAAGGCAGCTTCTCCAGGCCTGGAAAAGCTCTCCTTTATGGTTGGAAAGGTTTGTTCAGAGGCCACAAAAACAAACGTGACGTAGTGATGCTATTTTTCCAAGTAACTCCCTTGTTGGACTTTTGATGAGAACACACCCAGCAAATGTGACTGGCCCCAGAAGGAAGCATGCTCTATGGACCAGGAAAGACAATGGGTCCTGAGTGTTTAGGAGGCCAAAGAACTGGATTCTGGTTCAGGGTCTGCAGTTCATTAGACAGGGACCCTCAGCCAAGCCACTTACCTTCTTTGAGCCTGGATTTCTTACATATAAAACAAACTTGACAATGATGCTAGCTCTTGGGGCCATGGTGAGGATAGAAACCTGCCACAGAGCACAGATGGCTACATTGTGACCCTGAAATGTTCTGCAGACATGCAGTGGAGTTGTCTCTCTATTTAGAGAATTTAAAATCTGATACGGGGGAATAGGAAAGACAGTAGAATGAATCGGACATAACTCCCCTATGTTCATATGTGAATACACGACCAGTGAAACTCCACTTTATGGACAACCACAAGAATGGAAATTTACACTCTACGTATATATGATATGTCGAAATATATTCTACTGTCATGTATAACTAAGGAACAAATAATTTTTTAAATAAAATAAAATCTGATATGATTTTCTGCAGATAAATGTGTCTCAATTATTTAAAATTAATAGTTGGGCCAGGCGCAGGGACATGCGCCTGTAATTCCAGTAGCTCAGGAGGCTGAGGCAGGAGGATTGTGAGTTCAAACCCAGCCTCAGCAATTCAGCAAGACCCTAAGCAACTCAGTAAGACCCTGTCTCTAAATAATATATAAGAAAAGGTCTGGGGATGTGGCTCAGTGGTTAAGTGCCCCTGGGTTCAATCCCTAGTACCTAAAAAAAAAAAAAATTAAAAGTTGAAAACTATACTTAGATCCTAGCCAACACTGATCATTTTGGGGAGTCTCTAATTAACTTTTAGTAGAACCCAAAGTAACACATTCCCCTGCCTTGTGAAGACAGACATGTGAGTCTGCCCACCTCTCTAAAAACATGGGCATTTTATATGGAAAGAAATAGGGATTGGTGGAGTAAGAGCCAGCACACATATCTGGGTCTCTGTCCAGAGCAAGCCCAGGCCTGACTTGGTTGCATGTCAATGCAAATCCAGCCTAGGGATTTTTAAACCAGTCCACCCTTGCTAAAAGGGCAGTTTTTTTCTCTCTTCTAGGGCTGAGATTGTTCTCACCGTTCTCTGCAATGGCATTGTTTAGGAGAGAACTCAGCCCATTTTAGGCACTCTATAGCCATGTCTTAAATTGAATCATAAATCTGAGAGCAATAGAGTAAAATATGCAATGCTAACTTCAACCAGCAAACTTCTTTGACAACACTCTCTCAAGCCAGGAACTCATCTCCCCAAAACTTGCATTTTCTGTGATGCAGATATTTCTTTTTTTTTTTTTTTTTTTTTTTGATGCAGATATTTCTCTGTTTATCTCTAGAACTGTGATAAAATCAGAAGTTGTCTCGGTACTGGGGATTGAACCCAGGGGCACTTTACCACTGAGCTACATCTCCCAACTTTTTTATTTTTTATTTTGAAACAGGGACTCACTAAGTTGCTTAGAGTCTCACTAAGTTGCTGAGACTGGCTTCAAATTTGTCAGTCCTCCTGCCTCAGCCTCCCAAATTGCTGGGATTACAGGTGTACATTTTAGAATGAGCAAACTCCTAACAAGAATGTCATGCAGCAGTAATGAAGAAAATGTTATATGCTCATATTTCTGGAAAGCAAGTGCTCCAAGTAAGATCAATCAAGAGTATTGACTACCCACAGTATTTCTTCAGGAAATGAAGGCCATCCAGGACAGAAGAGACCCCAGAAAGGGCAGGCCATGCTCAGACTTTCTCCCTAGTCATGCTGTTCATGGACAAGGTCACCAAACAGGCATGACCCAAACCCTGTCTGCCATATCCTCCCACTCAGAGATATAATATCTTTGAGCATCTCCAAACAAGAATCCCCAGCCTCTCAAAGGAGTATAATATCTATCACTTAGAACTGATCGGGAATGGAGATGGAGCCTGGCATCCAGGAGATGTCTTTGTTTTGCATTTTTAAATATGATTTTTAAAATTATAAAGTAATTCATGCTCATGGAAGCAAATAGAGAAATTTCAAAATGCTATAAAGAAATCAAAACCATCCACATTTTTAGAACATAGAGATAATTATTATTCACATTTATACAAATGCATATATACAAATAAAATTAGAAGCATAAGGTATATAATTTTGCATCCCACAGTTCTCACCTATAATTACTTAAAAGCATTTTTCAAAGACATTCAATGTTTTTATTTCACGAACACCCACATAGCACTTATTCTGTTCCAGACACTGTTGTAAGTGCTCACAAGCACTTACTCCTTCTGGCAGGCCTATGAGGTGAGCATTATTATCCCATGACAGCAGGGGACACTGAGGGATCTCAGAGCAGGCAGGCAGCAAGATGGAGTTCTCTCCTACCCTGCCCTCAGCTGACTCCAAAGGCAGGCTCTCGACCACCACACTGGATGCCTCCTTCTGTGGACTGAAGAACATGACTGTTTATGACTTCATAATAGTCCAGCCTGGTCCCCTGTGATCTGGGCAATTTGACCTTAAAGGCCTCAAAGTCCCTTCCAGCCAAGTCCTCTAACTCCCCAAGTCATGGATCAACTGTAGGAAAAATTTCCTTCCCAAGTATCAGTTACCTAAACTGTTGACCCTAGAGAGGGCGTGGGACCCACTGGGACCTGCTATTCATAGTGAGCTGGGGGAAATGCTGCCTAAGAAACACCTGTGGTAAGAGCAAGGTGTTGTCACTGCAGGCTGTTCTGCCCTTCCTCTCCGGGCCTCAGTGTGGAGACTGATGACTTTGCTTACTCTTCAGGGGCGAGGCTGAGTTAGCTAAGTTTCCCTTTCAGTGCTAACACGGGGCACTACCTGAGGGCATGTCTAGGAGGGCTGGGGAGATCCAGGGTGCACAGCAAGCACCTGGCCCAAGCTGCCTAGGAAAGTACAGACTGCTTTTTTATGCTTGCTTGTTTTCATTTATCATTTATTTGTTTGCTTAGTTGAATATCCACAAGAGCCTGTCCCATTGGGATGGAAAGGACAGATTCTATAGTCAGATAGGCTGAGATGGATGACTAGACCTGTGGGAACTAGGTGAGTTTCTTAACCTCTCAGAACCTCCATTTCCTTATCTGTAAAAGGTGCGTAACAGAACTCCCACAGGGAGTTCCTGTGAGGAGTAAATGAGATAGTTTTAGTCAAAGAATTTAGCATCTAGCAAGGACTCAGTAAGTCATGGCTATTGGTGTTGTTTTGCTCTTTGCTCCTGACCATCGTCTCTGCTGTCCCCTCATGCTCACTCCCTTGCCTTACACCAACCCAGCCTGAGTCCATGACGAAACCCTCCACCTCCCTGCTCCCCCACTGGGTGCTGGAGTGTCAAAGAACAGTGTAGGCACTGTGAGGGCCTCTAGAACCATGAGTATCTTATTTTTAAGACAATTATTTTCTCTTTTCAGTAAGCAAGTTTGAGGAACTGTGTCCTGCCCTAAGGCTGACACCCATTTCTGACACCCCTTCTTTGGGTCCTAAGTGAGGCATTCAGGAAGTTGGTTGTCACCACCCAAGCCTGCCAGCTTTGGAAGGAAGGTCAGCTCCCCAGGCTCTGGGCAGGCATGCCCCCCAGGGACACAGGGAGGGGCCATCTGAGTGATGTGACCAAAGACAGGGCCAGGCCTGTTAGGAGGCTGTCCTGCCTCATCAGGATTTCCACTCAGCCCTCCGGCTGAAAGAGAGGAATGGGACACTCCTCAAAGCCTATGTGGTAATTGCAGGAGGCATCAAGCTTAATTAGGCTAATCATCTGCCAGAAGTCATTTCACCTTCAACCTCCTAAAAGCATCTTCAGAAAACAACCCTGCAGCAGCTGGGAGGCGGGAGGTTGCAGGACTCTGGAACTGCGTGTGGAATTCCTCCAGCACTTCCTCAAGAGTCTCCAAGAGGAGGGAGCCCACTATACCCATGGCCATGACAGGCACAAAGGAACTTCCAGATGATGAGTCCTAAGCCAGGATGCAGACCTAGGCGGAAGCACTGGGGGGACATTTTTCACTTTCTTTGGGGCCTTATTACTTGGCCAGTGGAGACTTCACCAAGAAAACTGATGTGCCTGCAGGTTCCCGCAGGTTCTCACAGGTCCCCCACTGAGCATTTGGCTCACTGTCATCAGCAATGGCCTCCTGGCTGCCAGGCTGCCTAGACAGAGAGTGAGTGGTGTCTGAGTGAGTGTGACTGACCAACAGACAGACATGCATATCCATCTGGACAGACTGTGGCTCTCAACTCAGAAAACTGCATGGAAAGGTTTGATGTATAAGGCCTTGCTCAACAGTATTTTGCAACAAGAGAAAAAAGTATTCTATCTAGTAACTAAATAGAATCCCAAATGTCTAACTCAAAAGCTCCAGGAGTAGAGATTGTGCACAAGCCCATCTATGGTGACAAAGGTAGAAAGAAAACCTCCTCAAGCAGATTCCATCCCCACAGCTGTAGAAACCCATTTACCCATGGTAAAATCCCTTTGACTTGATATGGAAAGTCCAGATTTTTCCTTTGTAATGGTTTAGGGAAAGTGAACTGGTGAACACATTGGTGGGAAATGTCCAACTCCACTGAATCTTCCCAACTCCCTTAGCAGCACGTATTGGCACATAGGAATGGAAGCACAAATCATCCCATTGTTTGACCTTGTTTACAAACAATGAAGAAATGGGAAGTTTAAGGGTCAGTGCCAATCCTGTGCTGGAAAGAGGGCAGGCCCACCACATGTTTGCCTCCTTGAGCCCCCACTAAGTGGAAGGCACTGTGTAAGGGGGTTGACATTGAGGTAACTTCTCACAACAGACCTATGGGGTAGACATTGCTAACTGTGCTTTGTAAAATGAAGACACCAAAGCCCAGAAACATTAAGTGACTACAAAGAGTCAATAAGCAAGTGCTGGATACAAACTCAGATCCTCTATCTCCCATGGCATCCCCTGGAATTCAAGAAAGGAGTTCTTCTGGCCCCCCTAGGTCTTCACTCAGGCAGTTGTGGGGGATGAATATGTTGGAGAGAGTAGAGAGTGGGAGCAAGAAGTCCAGCTGGGCAGCTCTCTGTCCCTGCTGTCCAGCAGGGATGGCCAGGGTAGCAACAGGGTGGGACCCTCTGGAAAGAGGTATGAGCATGCTAAAATTTGTGAGGGAAGTTTTTTTCAAATCTGCACAACTCCTGGGTTCCAGTCAAGATGAGGAGGCTGAGGCAGGAGGATTACAAGTCCAAAGCCAGTCTCAGCATCAGTGGTAAAGCACCCCGGGGTTCATTCTCTGGTACAAAAAAGAAAAAAAAAAGAGAGGGGAAGGAGTTGTGGCTCAGTGGTAGAGTGCTTGCCTAGCATGCAGGAGGCACTGGGTTCAATTCTCAGCACCGCATATAGATAAATGAATGAAATAAAGGTCCATCAAAATAAAAAAATAAACATAGAGAGCAGGAAGAGATGCACTGTCTCTTATGAAGAGAGATGAAGTAAAAGCAAATTCTTCATGACCGAGGATATAAGAGCATTTCCCTGATAGGTTCCCAGGGAGATTTCTGGAGAAAGAAGTTGGGAGATGTCACAAAGGTGGGCATGTAAGGATAAGCCACATTCCTCTGGAACAACAGCAAGAAGTAATCCCAGGAACAGCCATCCCAGAGCATTTTGTACATAAAACACTTTGCAGTGTCCTTACATGGTCCCCACCAGAGTTCTGCAAGGACAGCATGCAGAGATCACTGACACAGAGGAATACCTTGGCATCAGAATCATTCAATGACTTACTTGCCCCATGGGTAAGGTAACTCAGGGTCAGAATTTCCCTGGGTCACTCTTTCCCCCACATTGGTCAACTCTGCAACTCTCCAGTGTCTTCTGTGGTTAATTTTTTAAATTTTCCACCTATGTGACCAACTCTTCGAAGCCAGGGAAAATTCATTGTTGACTCATCCACTCAGTCAGACAGTCCGTTCCTCGACAAACACGTGAGTATCGACTACGTGGCAGACACGGTCTTGGTGCCAGGGGTACAGGAGTGAAAAACAGATGTAGTCCCTGCAGGGAAAAGTATCCAGGTGGGAGGAAGGAAAAGTATAGAAATGGGGGCTGAAAAAGTAGGAGCACTCCTAGGTTGGTCAGAAGATGGCACAGGAACTCAACTGCAAGTACCAGACTGGGAAGGAGAAGAGGAAAGGTGTGCTTCACAGCCCAGCCATTCTGTCTGGAGGAGCCCATCCACACCACCACCCCTGCCCTGCAGATCCTCAAATCCACAAACCTGCATCCTTGAGGATTGAACCAGAGGCACAGAGAAAGCGGGGATGAAACCTGCCCACCCCAAGAAGGAGACCTTATTACTCATTTATGCCCCAAGCTGCTACATGTGGAATGTCCTAATCACCACCAACTCAGATCAGAGCCAAGAAGGCCCTGGAAGTGCCTCTTCTCCCTTATTACTTTAACCTACTTTTAATCAATCAAAACCACACCCAAATACACAGTAATGAAGCTGGCAGAAGTCTCCTTGACAACTCAAACACAGCACAGGAATGAGTGACATGTTGAGTCCCCAGGGGCTTGGCCAAGGGAGAGAGGAGTATGTAGGAATAAAAATGGATTTTTTTCCCCCTTGAGGTATGTTCTGACAGGGACAGACAGGAATAGACTCCTCTTTCCAAGGCCATTGCTATGCACTGACTTCCCCCAAAGTTTCTAAAATTCTACAAGGTTCCCAAAGAGAATGTTCCATCCTAAGCAAGCCTGGGAGTGCTGGAGGCCAGGCCTGAGGTGCTCCCCCTAAACATTTCAGCTGTTTGCACAGGGTCAGGCCAAAGATGGCATCAAGAAATATCTTCTGGAAGGAAGGGGGAAGTTAGTTGCAACTCCTCCAATTCTCCATCCTTCCTCTGCCTCCTTTCCTTAAACATTCAGGTTTTGCTCACATATCAAAAAATAAATAAATAAATAAAAATAAAATAAGCCGGGTGCTGTGGCACACACCTGTAATCCCAGTAGCTCGGGAGGCTAAGACAGGAGGATCACCAGTTCAAAGCAGTCTCAGCCACTTAGCGAGGCCCTAGCAACTCAGTGAGACCCTGTCTCTAAATAAAATATTAAAAAGGGCTGTGGATGTGGCTCAGTGGTTAAGTGCCCCTGAGTTCAATCCCCAGTACCAAAAAAAATTAAAAATAAAAGTAAGGCCAAACTCTCCTGTTGCTCTACTTCCCAGCCTCCCAATAACCTGGTGCCCTTTCTCCTCCTGTCAAAGCTATATTACTTAATGCATAATTCCTTTAATCCTCAGAACAACCTTATAAGGTTAATTATGACCCTGGGCAAGTCATTTACCCTCCACATGTTCCAGATTCCCCATTTGCACTGGGGTAATAGCAGTCCTGGCCCAAAGAGCTAGGCACTGTGCTCTGGCTCTTGCACGCATCATCTCCTCATGGCAGACCTACTATTAGCTCTTTTTTCGAACACAGACTGAGTCATAGAAATACTACTCAACTCACCCAAGGTCACCCAGCTAGCAAATGGCACAGCTAGATTTCAGTCCATTGCCAAGTGCACCCCAATCACTTCACTACACAGCAGCACATTGAAGAGGAATAGCTTCTGGCACTGGCCTGTAAATCCCAGTGACTCAGAAGGCTGAGGCAGGAAGGTCACAAGTTCAAGGTCAGACACAGCAACATAGTATAATCCAGTCTCAAAAGAAAAAAGGGCTGGGAGTATAGCTCAGTGGTCTAGTGCTGGCCTAGCATGTGTGAGGCTCTGGGTTCAGAACCCTGTACAGCAAAAATAAAGGGATGGGGTGCCTCTGAAAGCCTCTCTTGGGGGCTTTGAGAGGCTAAAATCTTTGAATACGCCCAGTGGGCACTAGACAGAGACGGGGGAGAGATGCCCTACTGGGATTCTAAAATGATAGGCTGATAGTTATGAGGAGGGACACTTGGAAGGGGTCAGTCTAGTTACAGTAGAGGCATAAGGCTCTGCGTGCTTAGCAATTTATACAGGGTGAGAAAATTACCTCGTTGGTATTAAAGAATGGCATGGGGAGGTGGTGAACAGAAATCATGGGCAAGCAAGTGTTGGTGGCCACTCTCTCCTCAGTTCCACAGACAGCAGGGCAAGTCTTGTCATTTCAGCGCCCACCACCATAGGCCCTGTCCCAATGGGTCAGGAAAGAGAAGACAGTCAAAGCACAGTGACTCTGAGGATGCAGAGGCTAAACCCTAAGGCCAAACCAAGGCCCCCCAGAGGCCCTTCCTCTAGATGGGCAGAGGGACCTGGTTTTGTTGTTAAATCCTTGCTAATCTGCTTTCTTTCCTAGAGATTTTTCCTTGGCTGCATTAGCCCAAGAGTAAAGTCATGTGCCTTTGTGCAGAAGTTCAACAACTGTAATTTGCAGGGAGTTAATTACCTTCATACTTTGATCTGGTGGAATTTCATCTCTATGGTAACCAGTCGAGTATAAACAGTTATCACTTGTCTCTTTTACATAAAATATTCCCCACAAATACCCTCAGGGCTCCAATCATGGAAATCAAATACACAGAATGTTCACAGAACCTTTTAAAATTTTTATATGAAATGTCTCTACATGCAAAAAATAGAATTGGGTAAGTATTGGCTATAAATAATAATTCAAGGGTTGTGCATGCTTGCTTTCCAGCCCCAGCCTTCAATGAACACATCTAGTCTCCTAAGCAAAGCAGGTCTGGAGGGGGTGAGGCATGGTGTGAGGGATTGGTTAAGTAATAGACAGGGCTGCCCAGAAACAGTATCTAGCACCTGATGATGTTCTAAGAGGACCAGAGTGGAAGGGACAGGTGCTCAAAAGGTCCATTGGCTAAGTGATCACTTAGTCATTGTGCTTGTCGATTGTGCCTGCCAGAGTCCTATATGATTCCTGTGCAAAGAGATGTCATTCATGTTGAACGAATGAATGAGTGATGGTAATGTAAGCTAGCACCCATGCAGCATGGACTACATGCCAGTCACTGTCATGCACTTTACACGTATTTCTTCGTGGCATCTGTACAATATCACTATGAGGCAGATATAATTAATGCCCAATTTACAAATGAGGTGATTGGCACCTGCCCATTGGTAGCTCTGTGTCCTCAACTAGTGGCCCGTCCATTCATTGGTAGGCTTTCCATTCAGCATGAGCCTCAGCATCTCTGATGTTCAGGAGCCCATGGGGTTGAGCAGAGTCACCATGTCACACAACTCCAGCAGCATGAATTGGGAATGACAATGCCCAGTGAACCTTCGTAACACCACAGTCCTACCTATATTGTCTCCAAATACAGCCCAGGATAGGAGGTGCATGGGGGTGGAGCTGTAGAAGAGAGCAAGGGGATTCATCAGAATGATACTGCCTAAGATGGACAGATCTACCTGCCTCCACCAGGGACTGTTTGGAAGTGTGGCCTAAGGAACTCAGACTCGTGAGGCTGAGGCCTGGTGCTCTGGACTAGAAATTGGTAGAGCAAGGTTCTGGTCCCAATATCTTTCCCGGTTCTGCATCTCAGTTTCCTTATCTGTGAAATGCATGTAATAACCCCCAGGCCTCCTGCCTAACAGAGGGGCAAAGGCTTACCAGAGACCATGTGCATGTACTCACCCCTATAAAGAGCTATCCACATAAGGTATGTGGCACTCTCCAAGCAGTGTTGCCACCAAGACATAAGCTGAGGCCTGGACAGACTTTGTATCCCTTTTCTCTCTTTTCCTGACCCCCCAGCAATGAGGCCAACCTTGCTGCTGGCTACTGTGCCTTTTGCTCCTCCCATTGGCCATCAGCCCGGGCAAGAGCAATTGGGTATAGTTCAACCATGACTCCCTCCCACAGTCCAGGTCCCTCCATGTGCCAGGCATGGGAATAAGACCCTCAACATGATCTCATACAACCTTCAGTCCTCCCACCAGGGTCCTGAACTGCCCGCATTTTATAGATCAGGAAACTAAGTCAAAGAGGTTAAGTGACCTTCCCAAAGTCACAGAGCTAGACAGTGAGACTGTAGGATTTGAAATAAGTGTTGTCTGGCTCCAGAGCCCCAGATTTCACAAAGCATCTTGCCATCTCTTGCTGCACTCTGGATTGCAATGTGACTTGGTGAACCGGATGTGTCCAGTTTCACCAAACCTTTCAATCCAAGTATCCCAAACTGAAGCCACTTCTCCTAAAGGAAATTTAAATAAAGAGCAGATCTGCAACTAAACAGATATCTATCCCAGCAAGCACCAAAGTATGGAGCTCTTTTTAAACTCTGAGCCCCAGACACCAGGATTAAAACCACTGTGGCAGTCCCTTTGACTCCTCTACCACCCAAAGCACAGTGGACAAGAATCTATCTTTGACTCTTGGCTGAGCCTTGTGTTCCTCCCCTAGAGTGAACCTCCAGGAGACTGCATTTTCTCTGTGCTTATTCAGTGAGCCCCTGCTGTGCACCAGAGACTGTGCCAGCTCAAGGAAATGACGCAGTCCCTGTGGCCAGAGAGCATTTCAGGGGTCCAACCTGGAGCCAGGGGGTTAGTCCGAGATATCATAAAGTCTTGACTCCAATATTGCTTCCAGCTCTGACTTAAAAGAAAGAAGAAGAAAAAAAGAAACCACCAGTGTCCCCTTTAACTTCCATCCCATTTCCAGGACATTCATCCAGTGTTGAGTTGGCTCATTACTATAACTAAAACTATGATCACACCTCCGAAATTCAAAATCTGGGCACAAGATCTAATGAAGGGCAAAGAGATGGAGCGGGGACTACTCCTCAAAACCTGGATGTCAGGTTCCGGCAGAAATTGGCCACTGCTTAAGAGTCAGCCTTCAAATGCTGCCCACCAAGTGCTCCTGGAGGAGCCTGGGAACTTTGCATCTGGTCATGGGAACTCCAGAGGCTGCCTCATTCAATAAAGGACTTCCCCAGATCCAAAGCCCCTTTTCGATTTCCTATTCTAATGGAAACTGCCAGAGGTTAGAAATACTAAATAAGCCACTGAGTTCTGATCTGAGGTAGAACACATGGGTTGTGCCTGAGGTTGGCTCTCCAGGTCATAGCAGGGAGAGCCAGATGTGGGAAAACCTCCCTGGAAATAAAGCAAACAGGTCCCTGGAGGTCATCATCATCCCCTGAGGGCCTGCCATGTGCTTAACCCTGGGTCTCTCAAGGTCAAGAAGCCCTGGCTTTGTCCTCAGGAATGAGGATCTTGAGAACCTGATGTAGTCAAAAAGGAGGAGGCAGGTACAGTGGCACAGACCTATAATACCAGCAACTCAGGAGGCTGAGACAGGAGGTAATGCTAGTCTGAGGCCAGCTTCAGCAATTCAGTGAGGCCCTAAGCAACTTAGTGAGACCCTGTCTCAAAATAAATTAGATAAAAAAGACTGGGGATGTAACTGTGGTAAAGTACTCCTGGGTCCAAACCTGAGTACCAAAAATAAAAAAAGTGGAGATCAGGGAGAGATTAGAAAGAGGCAGTTGTCACAGTCCCAGATGAAGGCAATGAGGGTCCCATTTTGCCAGGGTACCCCAGAACTGCCTTCTTGAAAGATAGGGCCAGAACATTTACCTGCCAGCTCCTGCACCTAGGATCCGACAGAGGTGCCCATCCCATCCTGGCCCCTCCAGGCTCTTCTCCATCTCCAGACTGTGTGGGGAAAGAGAGCAACTGGACTCGCCTAGGCTGGACAATGCCCTCCCTGGCCGCCCAGGGCAAAGGCCCAGGAGTATCCCTATCTGAGTCCTGCACAGCCAGGCTATTGTCTTTCCTATAAAGCCTCCCCGCCCCCTCCAGGGGAGCAGTGCAGCCCCCAGCGCAGGTGTTGGGGTGGGGGTGAGCCAGCAGCAGCCCTGGAAATGCTCAAGCTTTACGGTCCCCCAGCACATCTCTGTTCTCCTCTCGTTCAGTCCTTAGCCTTCTGAGAGTTCAGAGCTTAAGGGAACCAGGTGCCTTCATTTAAAAGAAAAAATATCTACAAATTAAAGGGGAATTTTGCAAGGGGAATGTGGTGCATTCTTGGGGCTCCAAACAGTTTTACAGGCCCAGACATAGCCCAGGGCCCACGGGCAGAGAGGGATGGGGTAGAAAAGCCTCTCCTCCCTAGCTTCGCCCCTCTCCTTCTGCAAGCCCACCATCTCACTGCAGCAATGCTCTGCACATGGATGGGGAGGGGGGACAGTCAGAGTTCTGGAAACCAAGCTTTGCTATGCCAATACTCCAGGGCTCGGACCCTTCAGCAAACTGACATTTGGAAAATCCCCCTGGGCCCCCAAAAGGGCTGAGCCCCATGCCTGGTGTCAGCCCAGCCACCTGCCCAGGAATAAGCAGAGCATGTGGTAGCTCAGGTGTCATGGCATGAAGGGGACATATGATCAAGTGAAATTGGGAGCAAGTCCTCAAGGGTGTCCCAAACCACCGCAGGTATGCACTAGAGAAACTCCTTACACAACCCAAATTTCAAAACACTAACCTGGGATTTGTGCATATTTCAGAAAGTCTATATTTCAACCCTGGGCCCTTCTAAGCCTCCCTAGGTATTTAAAGTGGAGATGAGATGGGGGTGGGAGTGTTTGTGTAATAACATGTACAAAAGAAAGATGGGCACACAAGATTGTGCAGTTTGGCTGTAATGATGTGAACACTCCTGCTCACAGGAGCAGCCTGGGCTGCTTCTTGGAAGGATGGAAGATTCCATGGTGCCCTTTCTTCAGGGCTGCTACACTGTTTTCAGAATGGTGAGGTTTGTTTGGTTTTTTGCTTATTTGGCACCTTGTTTATTCCTCTGTTTGTTTGTTTATAAAATGGGAGTTGAAATGGCCTCAAGCAGACCTAGGCACAAAATTCAATTTTCCAGGACAATTAACTACAAGCCTCTGGCTCCAGCACTGGAGAATCTTGCCAAGACCCTCGGGTTGCCCACCCCTCCCTGCTCACACCCTGCCTTCCCATCATCCAGTTTCTGCCTGACTCAGAACCCAATCTAACCTCCAGCTCTCACCTCCCCTGCTCTGTCCCCGTGGGTCCCCTTCACTCACCCTCCTCTGCCTGTGTGGTTATCACTCAGCCTTCAAGGTCTGTCCCAACTATCTGCCTCAGGAAAGCTCTCCTGAGCCTTCCTGGGTGAGATCACCCCATGGCCACCCTCTAAAATCCCAGAACCCGTGTATTCTTCCTAGCCTGCAGGCCTTGGATCCCTCTCCACTGTGGCATGCAGCACACTGCTAGCCCATGGCCCTAGAGGCCCTGGTGATGTGGCCCTCCCACTCTGCAGTGCTCAGCATGGTGTTATTAGAGGATTTTGTGCCTCTAAATATGTACATTCCCCACCACCAGCCAAGGAGGGCAACTTGGACAAGTGGACCTTTTACCCCCTTCCAAATGGATTTCCACATGTGTTCATTACTTTTTTTTTCTGTACAGGAAAAACTTACTCGTTGTGATAACTCAAATACATTTTTAAAGACTTGATCCAAATGTGGGGTTTGCAAGGACAAAAAATACAGGAAAGGCTTATGAATTCTTAGTGCAACTGAAGAAGCAGCAAAAGCACCCCTTGGCCTCTGCCCATCCCGTGACACAGGGCCTCCCAGCCACGGCAGGCAGGAGACAATCTGCCCCGATTTCCACAGCCTGAGCCAGGATTCTTGGGACTCCTGTGGGCCAACGCGCAGCAGGAGGCATCTACCTCTGCACAGGGCCCTTTCCCAGCATCTCTCCCTCTGCCCTTGCCGTCTCCAGCATTCACATCTGGTTTCCCTTCAGCACAAGTTTCACAATGGACAGATTTTGCACTTCAAGGATTTATGGTTCCTGCTGCCCCGCCTTTGCTTTTGATATGATTCCATTATGTGCTTAAAATCTGGGCCGCACTCTTGGCTCCGGGGAGCTGTTTATGACAATTCTTTTATGGCCTTAAATCGCTCACCGTTAAGAACCTGGTCATGTTCAGAAGCAATGACTAGTTGCTAAGACAGAAAATTGCAACACATCTCAGCCAGTTGCTTGAGAAGTTTTCTTCAGACAAGATTAACCCAGGCTAGCATTCGCCTGGCAGCTAAGTCCTCTGAGCTATACCTTTGACCCCAGTTCTCTTTCCTGAGCTGCCTGAGACAGTGATTTCAACAACAACAACAACAACAAAAAATTGTCACCATTATTCACCCCAAAGTTCGTCACTTCCTTTCTCCTGCATTTGCTCCTGACCATGGTGGCCAGAGACCCTACTGGCAGAAATTTTGGTAAACATGAAAATGGTAACATCACCAAACCTCCCTCTTAACAACAAAATGTCCAGCTCCACAATGTGTTTATTTGGGAGAAGGGCAAGAATTCCAAGAATAAGGAGACCAAGTGTTTATTCCTTAACCTTTGAGCAAGGACCTTCCTCCACCACAGTTTCTCTTGCCTCCCAGCCCCCTCAATGCCATTCCCCCTTCACCCAATAGCCAGAGATCTTCCTACAAGGCAAATGTTAATCTTAAAACCCTCCTGCCTCGAATTCTTCAATAGATCCTTATAATCCAGGGAAAAGCCTGAGCTTCTCAGTGCCCCACATAATTTGTCCCTAATCACATCTTCAGCCTCATACCCCGCCTACTACCATGATTCCTATTCTGCACTCACAGTGCTCTGGGAAGGCTAGGGAAGGCTTGACCTTTCCCGCCCTGAGCCCCCTTGTTCAGCTGTCGCCTCCACCTGGAATGTTCTCTCTATACCTGTTTGTCCAGTCTCCCTCCTCCATGGCAGCATGAATGCCCACTTTGCTTGATAACACACACTCCTTCCTCTGCCTACCTCTGCCCATGCCAGTCCCCAGGTATTCATGTGTCTGAGATCACTGCAGAACCATTCTCAGACTACCCCTTGATGGAGGAGTAGCCACAAACCACATTGCCATCCTCTGGTACTAGACATAGGGTTGCCAGTTACAACCCAGGGCACCCAGTTCCATTTGAATTCCAGATAAGCAGTGATTCACTTTTAGTGAGGCCCCAAATATTGCCTAGGCATCCTGTAATTTCATTTGTTAACTCTGGTAGCCTGCGCTGGATGGGAGCTCTGGGATGCCCTGCAAGGGCAGGAGCTGAGAACCTGATGGCAGGAGAAAAAAGCTGGGGTGAGAGCTGAGCAATGAAGAGAGTCCCCATCCTCCTTCTTGGGAGGGGACACACAGCAGTGCAGAGCAGGACTCCAGAGCCAGACTGCTCAGATTCAAATCTAGCCCTGGCACTTGCTAGTTACCTGGGACAAGGTACTTACCTTCTCCATGCCTGTGTCCTCACTTTTAAAATGGGGTTAACCTACTTCACATAATTGTTATGAGAATTAAATAAGTTAATATTTGGATAGCATTTAGAGCTGTCCCTGATGCAGAGTAAGTGTCATCTAAGCATTTCATTCATACAAAGCAAAAAGAAGTAGCCAAGCAAACCCATAGAAGAGGGGAGTCTGGGAGATTCAATATTCATAAAATAAAACAAGGATGAGGAAACACAGATGCAGCGAAGTAGAATAGTATTCTAAACCAGGTAGTGTCACTCAGCTTACCAGACAGCAGTAAAGTGAGATCCGTGTTAATTCACTCTTCATTCATCCATTCATTCCTTCATTGGTCACCTACTGTATGCCAGGCCCAGAGCTCGTGCTGGGGCACTGGAGTTAAGAAGAAACACACAGAGCAAACCCTCTGCCCTTAGGAGCTCACGAACTTGAAGGGCGTGCATGAGCCTTTGCGGGGTCAGAGAGGCACCGAGGAGAGAAAGGAGCCAGGATGGCCCAGAAAGCAGCAGCCTCTCAGCCTGGGAGGGGGAGGGGAGGGGACCCAAGGAGAGAGAAGATGCACATGGTGAGGGAGACATCCCTGTAAAATGACATCTTTGCAGATTCAGGAAGGTAAACAGGAGCAACCAGCCTGGCCAAGGGGAACAAAAGGCCCTTCCCTTCGTATGGCCAGCCAGCAAAGGCTTGAGTTTGAGAAGTAGCTTGTCCTTTCAAGAAACTGAAGAATAGAAGGTGTGGCTAGAGGCAGAGTGGGAAGTGGGTTTAGCACCCGTCAGCAAGGGGCAGTGCTATGCACCCAGAAGTCAGGTGACAATCTCAGAGGGGCCTTCATGTGGTGACCATGAAGCAGACCTGCAGGGAAAAGCAGGAAGCAGGAGGCAGGGTGAGGCCGAATGAAGGAGGGTGAGACAGGGTGCAGCCATCCAGGACTCTGCAAAGGGAGACAGCTCTGAGGACAGGACCTGGGTCCTCAGCATGGGGCTCACTCAAACCATCAAGGACTCTATCTGCCTCTCTTGCAGTGCCAGCTTCAGGGCTCACATGCCTGTCACCCATCACCAGGATCTGCTAAGTGGAGATGAAGGATGCCCAAGGCCTCACTGAATTGAACGCTCCTAGGTTTCTATTATAAGAACGTTCTCATGATTTGGAAAGCAGGGAGGGAAACTGCAATGATGTCCAATGTTCCACTACTCAGCCTGATGTCTGTGTCCCTTTCTTCGCCACCCTTTATGCAGAAGGTTCCTGTTTGACATACTTGTAATCGCTGGTTTATACAGCCCTGTGTTTGTTCTACTTACTGCATCTGGTTGAGTGCTGGCCATTCCAAGGTCGCTGCAATCAGGAGTTTCCATCCCAACAGAATATTGCATTTAACTCTTTCATGGTCCATTTAATCCACCACAGTTGCACAAGTTGTTTTTAACAAGGAATATCTTTACATAGAGTTTCATGTCTCTGGATACAGGTTTTATGTGCAATTTCCCAAAATCTTGTACCAATTGAAAGTCTTAAGTGGTCCTTCCTCACTTAACCATTATCAGCTTTGAATATTCCCACTTAAACAGTTCTTTATTGGATAGGACCAAAACCAAAATGCTATGATACTGCAGCATTAAAATGCTTTTCTTTGATTGCCAAGGAGGATGCACATTCTTTTATGAATTGGTTAATGTTTTTTTTAGAATTTTTCCCCTGAATTGTCCTTTGATGGCCATTGCTCACTTACATGTTCAGGTCTTCTTTGAAAACATTTTTGCTTGTGTTGTTGATATAGTAAAGCTGCCTGTTTGCAAGACAGTGTTATTGAAAGAATAAATGGCTGAATGAATGCTATTCATGGGTCTGTCTTATTGGCTGCCAGCATTTTTCCATATTTGGCGGACTCTAGCAGTGCTTCCCATTGCCCATCTGTGTGGAAGGGCCCTCCACTGCCACAGGGTTGAACTGAGCCTAATCCAACACCACCTGGTGGCCCCAATTCATTCTTCTGAACTTAAGTTTTTCAGGGTCCCTAATTCCCAGGGTAAAGAACAAAACCAGGAGTTGTCCTTGGAACCATGGTTCCTTGTCCCCCTCTGCCTCAAAACAAGGTCCTGGAGAGGGGGCCAGCATCAGGACTGTGTGTAGAGGAGAGGAGGCACCCAGCTGCATACGGTGCCACAGGATGGGGTGATGCCCAGAAAAAGGCACGCAGGCCTCCAGGCAGAGTGCCGTAGAGTGGGGGGAGGCTCCCTCTAGCCTTGGACTCAGAGCCAGCAGCCACCCCTTCCCCTTTTCCACACGTGCATGCACACACACAAATTCTCACACACGACCTTGCCATTTGCACCGCCTGGGTTCAGCACCATTCTCTCCTATTCCTGAGATTTTTGCCTGAAATGTGCTTTTATTTACCCAACAGATGCAGAAGGAGCCATTGCTGGGTGCCACACATGATTATAGGCACTGGGGATCAGGAGACAGATACAGACCCAGCAGACCCGAAGATGCCCCCAAATACACCCCCAAATAAATGGGAAAGCAATATAAACCAAGATGGTTCTATATAAATTGATATACACCAAGGCATGGAGAGTGGCTGCCAGTGGGAGCAGTTAGAGCCCTTGAGTCTGAAAGGCAAATATGGGTGCTGAGACTGGATGAGGAGGGCTGCCTGGCGACTTCTGGGTAAGAGTGCTTCATGCAGAGGGACCGGGAGCACAAAGATCCCGATAGAGGAAGAGTTTGCATGTCTGAGGGATGAGACAAGATGGTGTAGCCAAGCACAGCCTGCGTGGAGGATGGAAGATAATGGCCACAAGGGGGTGGCACTGCTAGGGACTTGCCTTGACTCTGTGTGAGATCAGGGCCAGGGAAGGGCTTGGAGCAGTGCAGCCCCAGGGTGTAAGCAGCAGGGACTGTAAAGGACAGGAGTGGCTTCCCCCCCATAATCACCTGGTGACCTCCTCCTCATTCTCCATAGTCAACCCACTGGTCACTTCCTTCAGGAATCCATCTCCACCTGTGCCTGGCCAGATCCCCTGGTAGGCTTCACAGCACCAGCCTCCCCCATCACACCTACATCTGCAGGACTTGCATATTTATCCCTGTATTTGTTGGTTGATGCCATCTTCCCCTGAAGACAGGCACAAACCTGCTCACCTGAAGGCCCTGGCACCTGCACAGAGCCTGGCACAGAGCAGGTGTTCAATGAGTGTAAACAGAATGGGTAAGCAAATCTCAAGGGGCTCAGCCAAGGTTCCATTTCCTCATTGAATGGGTCCTATTTCTATTTCTTCCCCTTTATGCCCCCACACCTGTGTCTATCCCTCCCATAAAACCTTGCATGGCTCTATCCCTAGGCACCTGCAATGCACACACACAGCCAGCTGCCCTCTGGGAGGCAGACCACATGGGTTGTCCTTCAGGGAACCTCCTCAAAGCAAGTGGTGCTACTGTGCAAAGAACTGCCCCCCCATGCCCACCTCACCTGCACCACACCTACTTAACTTCACCCAAGCTGGGCTCAGTAGAGTCTGAACCCTGAAGTCAGGTCAGGGGTAAAGTCTCCTCCTTTGTCCAGTTGGGCAGCATCACTCACAGACCTTCTGGCAGCAGTGAATCTCATCCTTTCCTGATCCCCTGAAGCACACAAACAGGGGGTAGCTGTTTGCCAAGACACAGTGACTGTATTTTACAAACCAAAGATCAACATGGATAGACTGAGGAAGAAGAAAAAAAAAATTCAGTTCCCATGATCCAGGCCTGATGCTGTTAAAAACCACTTAATTAATCAACATATTTTTTTAGTTGTTGATGGACCTTTATTTTATTTATTTGTATGTGGTGCTGAGAATCAAACCCCGTGCCTCACACATGCTAGGCAAGTGCACTACCACTGAGTCAAAACCCCAGCCCTAATCAACATATTATTGAAACACTGAGCTACAAGAATATTTGTTACATAGCACTCCTTACAAGAGTGTACAGTTGAAAATAATCCAAATGTCCAGCAGGCAGTATTCAGTTAATTGTATACCTGTTCAGTAGAGTAGTCTATATGCAGAATAATAATAATAATAATAACAACAACAACAACAACAACAACAACAACAGTCAACACTTACTGAACACTTAACTCTGTGCTGGAGATCACATTAAAAGCTTGACAAGCACTATCTCATTCAATTCCCCCTGTGTTGGAAGTGCCTATCTCACATCCCTATTTCACAGATGAGAAAATCAAGACCAAAAAAAAAGTCATTTGCTCCAAGTCTCACAATCAGTAGCTAGGATTCACACCCAAGTGGTCTGAGTCCTGATGCCAACCTCTTAACCATTGTACCACATGACTTCAAGTGTTGCCATTAAGAGCTAAACTATGGAAACATCCTAGGTGCCCTTTAACAGATAAATGGATAAAGAAAATGTGTGTGAGAGAGATTTATATACACACACATATATATGGATATATATATATGTACACATATATATGTGTGTGTATATATATATATATATATATATATATATATAAACAGAATGGGTTTAAATGTATATACACACACACACATATATATGTGTACATATATATATATATATATTCATATATATATATGTGTGTATATATATCTCTCTCTCACATTTTCCTTATCCATTTATATACACACACACACACACACACACACACACACATATGAATATTACTCAGCCTTAAAGAAGAATGAAATTGTGGCATTTGCCAGCAAATGGATGGAGCTGAAGAATATCATGCTAAGCAAAATAAGCCAATCCCAAAAAACCAAAGGCCAAATGTTTTCTCTGATATGCGGATGCTAATTCACCATAAGAGGAGGGGCTGGGGAAGAATAGGGTTACTTTAGATTAGGGAGAGGGAAGTGAGGGAAGGGGAGTGAGCATGGGGCTAGGAAGGATAGTAGGATGAATCACACATTATTACCCTATGTACATATACAACTATATGACCTGTGGGATACTACATCATGTACAACCAGAAGAATAAGAAATTATACTCCATCTATATATGATGTATCAAAGTGCATTTTACTGTCATATATAACTAATTAGAACAAATTAAAAAATAAAATTAAATAAAATTTTAAAAGAGAGATACTAGAAGCAATACTAGCTACATGGAACAATGTCTATGATATATGGTAGAGATAACAAACAGGTTATTAAACAGCATGTGTAACCTGATCCTGTCTGTGCACATGCTGGCAAAGCCAAGAGAGAAGGGTTTGCAAAGACACCTCTGCCAGCAGTATCTTGGTATAGATCTATGAGTGAGTGGAAGTGCTTGTGCTTTTAATGTTTTTTTTTTTTTCTGTTACAAACATGGGCAGCATTGTGTTAAGAAAAAATAATTTCAAATTTTTTTTTTTTAGAGAGAGTGAGAGAGGAGAGAGAGAGAGAGAGAGAGAGAGAGAGAGAGAGAATTTTTAATATTTATTTTTTTTTAGTTCTCGGCGGACACAACATCTTTGTTGGTATGTGGTGCTGAGGATCGAACCCGGGCCGCACGCATGCCAGGCGAGCGCGCTACCACTTGAGCCACATCCCCAGCCCTCAAATTTTAAAAATTAATATAAATTCCAAAGTCACTCCTTTGTACTCATATTCTGCTGAATGTAACTATTCAGCTACCATCCTGGTTTTAGGGACAGACCCAGGCTCTATGGGCTCTACTTGCTTTTCAGGATTCAGCTTCCCCTGGGGGAAGAGACTCTTCACACAACCCCCCTTAGCCAATGGCCCCCTTCATACCCCAGAAGCCTTTCTGGGCACTGATGCCCCCAGAGAGCTGCCAGACTGACAGAACAGCACTGGGCAAGCTCTGCCTTGGGAGCCCAGCCCAGCACCCAACGGGCCTGATGCTCCTCCCCCTGTGTCTGGGGCTCTCAGGGAAGCCACCAACTGAAGGGACAACAGGCCCAAAGGCAACAGAATGAGCCCCAGTTCTGCAGCTACTGGTCTAGTCCCCTCCTGGTCTAGTCCCCTCTTTCCTGGTTCTATGACCTTGAACAAGATTTTTCTTTCCTCTAATCCTCTTTCTGTATCTGCCAAATAAAGAAATTTAAGTATCAATTTGGAAGAATTGTAAGACTCAAATTATGTATGTATAATTATATGTATATGTTTGTATACACACACACACACACACACACACACACACACAAATGATGCCAGCATTTCCTGGCACCATGTTAGGCATCCCATTAACCACTTCTTATATGTGACATACATATGTGCTTCTCTCAGCCACTCTAACAGGTACTGTGACGAACCTATTCTTTATAGATGATGAAAAGAAACCTTTGAATGATACCAAAGATACCACTTGTGCTGGTAGTAGGGGACAGTAATTTCAGCTACCATGGCTGGTCTCATTGTGTAATACACAATCCCACGCAAAATCTGGAACATAGGAGGGACTTCATCCAGATGGTCATCATTGTCAGGGCTCACTACCGGGTCTCTGCCTGGCTTTGGAGAATAGTGTAACACTGAGAAGCCCCACTGGTTCCCTCCGGGCCCCAGAGAGCCACCAGACCATAGACTTACCTAGGAAGCCTTCCTTTAGGAGTGTCCCAAACTCCCCCAAATCACACTCTCTTTGAGTCAGTTCAATGATCACCGGCAATGGCTTTGCTGCTGTACAACCAGTGGACAAACTCCTATCCAGAACTGGCCTTGTGCTCTGGCCACCAGAGCTGCTGGCCCAACAGGGACTGCCCACACCCTAGGGGTCAGTCCTGCTGGCACTCACATTTGGCATCTTTCCTGAAACCCTTTCAGCTTTTCCCCAAGGATCTGTACCCTGGGCCTTGGTCTCCTGGTGGCTCAGCACAGTGAGCCTGTCTGGCCAGAGGGATCCACGTGAATCAGAAAAGCAGCACCCTTTCTCAACCTCTCCACGGTTTGGCTTCCCCAAGGCAGAGCAGCAGCAGCACTAGGAAATGCGTGCAGACTGTGGTTTGAGTGTGCAAGTATGTGAAGGAGAGCGTGTTGTGCGGTAGCGGATGTGAGACTGTGAGTGTGCATGTGCGCGCGTGGTTCCAAGTGTGCGCAGCTAAGATTGAGATCTATCCCTGGGCGGGCGGCGGGCTGGCTGGGAAGGTCTCCTCCCCCCACCACATTGAGAAATCTCAGTGAGTCACCGAGTGGTTCTGCATATTAATGAGCTCGCTCACTGCGAGGGCAGGAGCGGATTTAAAAGAGGCCAGGGCGGGCGGAGGGAGGCTGTGGAGAGATCCCAGAGCTGAGCGCAAAGCGCAGCGACAGACTGCCCGGGCACCCACTGACGGGCGCAGCTGGAGCAAGCCAAGCCGGGAGGAGTGCTCTGAGGCGAGAGAGCCGAGCCGGGCGGCCTCCCCAGGCCGCCACTTCAACCGGCCGGCGCCGTCCCCGCGTCCCTGCTCCCGCGCCCCTCCGGCCAGCATGAGGCTCCTGACCGCCGCGCTGCTCCTGCTGCTCCTGGCGCTCTGCGTTGCGCGCGTGGACGGTGAGTGTTGGAAAGTCCCCTTGTCTGTCCCGTCTTGGGGAACCTAAACACCAACTACTAGGCACCTGAGATCCTGAGGATCTGGATTGGCACCGAGGGCAATCGTGGGGTACGATATCCCTGGTTCAACTAAGCAGCCCCCTCTCCTGCGCTCTCTCCCGCAGGGTCCAAATGCAAATGCTCCCGGAAAGGGCCCAAGATCCGCTACAGCGACGTAAAGAAGCTGGAAATGAAGCCAAAGTACCCGCACTGCGAGGAGAAGATGGTTATGTGAGTTCTAATTCCACTCCAAGAGCGAGTCTGCCCGGTGCCAGGGCATAGCCTGGGGCTGGGTCAGGCTAACAAACATTTCCCTCTGCCTTTATCAAGACCTTGGCTAAGGCTTTGTAATCAATCGCCCAACAAGGCCTTAGTACGCTGCTGAGACAGTCCTGAAAGGGGGTCACTGTCCTGTGCTCCAGAAAGTGTCTGCAAGTCCACCCTTGCTAGTATTCAAACGAATAGCCTTGCAGTTTGCTATTGTGGCTACCAGGGATGGTACTAGGGCCATCAAGGGTTAAAGGGCTCCTGAATGCCAACTTAGATCACCTAGATTGAAGTCACTCAAAACCAGCTCACACCCAAACTGTTCAGCATGCCGTCTTGCCTTCCTGCCTCTGGGAAAAGGAATAACGCCAGTATTAAGTCCTAACTTTCCTCTCAGAGTCTCCAATCTGAGGACTGTCCACTGAGATGGCGAGTTTGCAGCTTGTAGGGATTTCATTGTGAGAACACCCCAGCCCTTTCCGCAGCAGCTGGACTTCTTGCAGGTCCCTGAGCCTGAGCAGTTGGGTGAAAAGTGCTTTGCTGGGGTTAATGTGCCACAAGCCCGAAGGCCTGCTTGGTGGGGATGCCGGCAATGTTTAAAACTGGGGCAGAGCAAGAGAACACTGAGTTTTGTGCTCCTCCGCTTCCCAATTAACCACTTGAGGCCAGCACCACTGCTTTCCCATCAATACCCTCTTGGCCAGGAAGGCAGCCCTTGGCAAAACAGCTCCCAAATATTTGCCATGGACCATTGGTCCCTCTTCCCCTCCCCCAGAAACAGGACACACTTTATTCTCAGTCTGGGCAAGTGCTTTCCACTTGCACCGGCTGGCCCTGCTGGCCCAGAGGCCTTCACACAGTGTATGTGAAGGCAGGGCACACCCACACCCCACAACCCCCACCACCTGGGCTACAGTCTGGCCAAGGGTAGGGGAATTTAGAAAAGCACTGGCCTGAGATGACCCCAACAAAAATTAACACCCTCATCCCTGGCCCTCGCCTTGCAGACCAAGTCCAGTAAAGCTGCCCGGAAATCCTTTCAGGTGGGGACCAGGGAGACAAAAGAGCTGGGGAGGAGTCACAAGCCCCAAGCCACTTCCAGCTCCAGAGTTTAACATGTCAGATGGCATTGAAAGTTGTATCTAAGAACTCGTAGGGAATGAAAACAAGGTATGGATCTCAGTGACATCTGGAAAGGACAGAATCCTCACCAGATAGGCTTGCTCTCTCCTGGCTAAACTTCTTCAGATACAGAGAGAAACTACAATCAAGGGAGTATATAAGGTGGCTTCAGGTAGCCTAGTGAAAACCTGCAGTGGCCTCATGAGATCGGTACCCAGTCATCCTCTCTTAAATCATCCAGAGCACTCAGAGGGATAGAGGCACCTCTCCCCTCCCCAGATCCTTAAGACTTTCTAGATCAGACAGGGGCCAGTTCTCTTTTGCCAAGGCAGATTCTCGGTTGCAAAGGCTAAACAAAAGGAAGTTTTCCAGCTCACCCCAAGTCACCCAGAAATCTCTGCTGAGGCTGGGGGCGGGGGCAGAGCAGTCTACTTTGCAAGTGGGAGCTCTTGTACTCAGAAGGATCCAGAAGAGTCCAGATTCTAAAAAGGTCAATTTGTGTCATATATCCACTGAGCTCTCACCGAAACCTTCAACATTCCATAACTGCTGAGGAGAGGGATATGGGACCCAGAATTTCTGCTAGTTGCTGGGATCACGAATTCTCCTTTCTGTACTCCACAACCAATGTTCATAACCTCAGTGTTATGATGCGGCATTTCTGCACCATGGTGGGGGTACTGAGTGTCCTTTCCTGTTCTTTCCAACCTTCAGGATTTGGAATGCTCAGCTTGCACACTGACCTAACTGAGAAGGGGATTTTATCAGGCTTTGCCATGTCCCTTCACTCAGAGTACAAAAGCAGCTTTGTCAGCACAGAGAAAATGCACATGCTAAATTCTTGCAGGATGACTAGGTACCAGGGAGAGGGAAACACCTAGATTTCACTCTGAAGCCTGGCCCCATGCTCAGGGTACCACATGTCTCACCTAGAGTTCCAGGAAAGGCAGGACCAAAGACCCATCCTTAGGCCCCGGGTTTGGGCCCTCTAAACATTCTGCCCCCATTCTGGTGGCAAGATCCCATTCTCTCTTCCCACTGTTTGGAAACCACATTCATGAAAACCCTTCTAGAACTTGGCCCTTGCACTTGACTTTGGTAACCCATGGGATCTAGCTGAGCTCCCTCCCTCTCCTCCTCCTCTTTTCACTCTCACTTCCAACCACCCTTCTTTGGCTCCTCAGGAAGGAAGTGGCATCTTTACCTCTCACCTTGCACTTTGCAAGTGTCCCAGGTGGACTCTCACTGTTGAACACCATGCTTCCCCCCACCCAACCAGAAGCTTCCTCCTGGCTCCTGCCATCCCTCTGGCCAGCCCTGGCAGAGAGCGGCATAGCCCTGGGCAGGCAGCAGGCTCTCCTCCCTCGCCAGGCTGCAGCTCATACATCCCATACTGAGGCTTGTCTTTCTCCTTTCCCGTCTCATCTCCCATGACTAATTGCTAATAACTGTCAGCTGGGCACCTACCAGCCACTGTGCACATTGTATAGGTTATATCCTTTCATCATCCTAATAACTCTATGAAGTAGGTTCTATTTTCAGATTCAGTTTACAGATGGGTAAACGGGTTCAGAGAGGTTAAGATCCTCAGCCAAACGTGGGACTCCAATCAGGCCCCTGCACCCTGTACAAAGACACCCTGCTTCTCCACTGCACAGCAAGGACTCTGCCAGGTGTTGGAACCTAGGCTGATAGAGATCTGAGGGCTTCAGGCTATGGAGAAGCCAGGTCTTGTTTTTCTGCGTGAAGCGAGATAACTGGGACTTAATACTCAAGTGTCTAAATGGGCTTCAATAAGATTTGGCTTCAGGGTGGGCAAATGCCTAGTCCTGGGAAAATCTGCAGCAGGAGGAGCTGAGACTGAAGCTTTAGACAGAGATGACAGGATCATCAGGGCACAACTTAGCCCCACCATAGGGCTCCTCAAGTCCAAGAACAAAGGTCTTGGCACACTCACCTTGCAGGCATTAACACAGCTTGGTCCCTGACCTTTGTTCCCCAAGAGAGGTCTGCAGAAAACCCACTTCTGGGGGTGCACTGGGGGTAAGGACACTATTCCAGGTGCCACTCACTCCATATAGGGCCAGACTCTAACAAGGACTCAGAAATGAGAGGATACCAAAACCTTCCAAGGAGCCTGCCAGGAAATGAACATGTGGGTGGGCTGCCTTGAGGAAGAGTGGAAGCCAAGTCACTTAGTGCCCTGATTCAGACAGACCAGGGCCACCCACAGGCCACTTCAGGGGCCACTATTAAGACGCCTCAACCCTCTACCCCATCCTGTTCCGTTGCAGCATCACCACCAAGAGTGTTTCCAGGTACCGGGGCCAGGAGCACTGCCTGCACCCCAAGCTGCAGAGCACCAAGCGCTTCATCAAGTGGTACAACGCCTGGAACGAGAAGCGCAGGTACACCCCCTTCCCCTCCTGCCCACTTTCCCCTCCTGCGGCTCTCAGGATGGAAGGGGGTCCCCACACCAGGTCAGCTAGCCCGTCCAATGTGTGAAGACCCACCACAATATCCACAGCAAGCAGATGAACAGATACTGCTTACATACCCCCAGGACTGAGAAAATCATCACTTAACAAAGTAGGCTGGAAGCACCACAGGTGGATCCATTTGTGAACTTAAGTCTGTCTCCTTCTGACTTTCATATTATAGTCTTAATTGCTCTTTTTATCTAAGTCTCATAAGCTGTCAAATAGCTGGGTGAGCACTGGCATGGCTATCCTCTGTGGATCTGGTGGGGCAAAATGTTACCACTTAAATAACCATATTTATTAACCACAAAATGGGGGGTACACCCATGAGACGATAAGGATAACTCCCTGCCAATAATGTGCTCTCTCCAAGGTGCCCCATGCTGCCCAGACACCTGAGAAAATCCTCCAAATGCAAGTGCTAAAAGGGAACTTGGGTCTGACCTTTTGAAATCACAGTCACTCATGCCCAACGGGGCAGCAGTGATGAGATTGACCAGTGCCCTGGGCTCCCTGGGCTCTATTTCCCATAATCAGAAGGTGGCTTTCTGGCCCTGATCCTGTGGTCCTAGGTCTGACCTTGGAAGGGGAGGCCACTCCCAGCTCCCCATACCACGTGAAGGTGATGCTGTCCTGGAGCAGGACCCACTTGTGCTTTAACCTGCCTAGCACGGCCAGGGAGTGCACAAGCTCTCAGGTGACTTCCCCATGAGCAGGTGCAACACCTCATCCTGCAGAAGAAGAAACCAAAACTAGGTGGGGAGGAGGCGGGACCTGCCTAGGAGCCCAGGGCAAGGGCAGGACAAGAAGCCAGGCCCCCATGGAGACTGGCAGCCTCAGTGGTGCCTGCCCCACCCTTCCCATCACCTGGCTTGGCTCTGGTCCCCAGGCTCAGCCCCATGACCAGCTCTCACAGCTGACACTCAGGCCCAAACCCTGCACCTGAGCCTTTTTTGCTTCCCCCAAAACTGCCTCGTCTGCAGTTACTTGAAATAGAAAATGATGAGGGGACAAGAATATTTTCTATATTTCTGATAGGAATGAAGGCTTCTTTCTGGTCAGGGCAGGCGACTCACATGGCAAAAACAGGGCCTTCCCTGTCCACTGTCTGTTACCCTCCAAGGCCCTGTGTGAAAATGGAGTGAAGCTAACCCCAGGCCCCATGGTAGGAGGGGGCTGAGAACATCTTGCTCAGGATGCTGGGAGACACTCAAATTATGTGGTAGCCCTATTTCTGCCGGCTCCACCTGGGCTGTGGCTTTAAAGAGGAGGAGGCCCCGTGGGCCTAAAGGCAGCCCAGCTTCTTCTGCAAACTGCATCGAAAGATATGAAAGCCCGTCCATCACCAGGCCCTCCACCACTTCATCACACCATTAGTTCCTTCATCTGTCTTAGAGTGCCCAGGTGTTCTGGGAGAGGAGGGGGCATGCTGTGTCCTCTCTCCACTACAAAGGGTTGAAAACATCTTACAAGGTGGAGAATGGAGATAAAGGAACTCTTTAAAGTCCTCTTACAGAGAAATAAAATGCTGAACCGGGATAAAGGAAGAGGGTACAGGGCTGTGCGGCCAGGCGAGGGAGCTGAGCGCCTCCAAGACCAGAGCTTCCGGCTGCCCTGGAGAGCAGCAGCACCAAGCCTTTTACTCGAGGCATGATTAGGTGACTTTACTCAGAAATCAGGAGCAAGACAGAGGGAGCAATGGGTTGTCTGAGTGTGAAGTGCAGCCTTGGGGCAGCCATGAGTCAGAACTAGAAGGAATACCTCAAGGCAGCCGGCTTGGGAGGGAGGGGAGAGGTGGCTCATGAATACACACAGGCCTATAACGGGCAGAGGTGAGGCAAGGCCAGCCAGAGGAGGTACCACAAGGCATAGGCCCCTCTGTCACAGCCTCAGCCCCGCCTACCCCCTCCTCAGTCTTTAGCAAGCAGCCTCTAGAATGGGCACATTTCAAGAGGACAAGCCCAAGTCTGGGGAGAGCATGTCCCTCCCCGATGCCATTTTCCCTGAATAGAGGCTTTGTACAGATGAGGACTGGATTGAGGACTGAATTGCAGCCCACCATATTAGGAGAACCGTCCGTGGTCACAGGGCACATCTTACCTATCCTTCAGTGTTCCCATATACAAAGGGGTTCACTCCATAGGGTTCTGAGGATAGAAAGGGACTGCAGAGGTGGAGGCTGATCAGAAAGGACAAAGCCAGACTTGTGTGAGCTTCTGTGTCCCCACAATCACATTCTCTGAGGCGTCCCTCCTGCTCCCCAACCCACAGGCCTGGGGGAGGCTGGGAGCTGCCACCACTTGGTCCCCAGCCTCTTACACCTGCGTTTTCTCTTCCCAGGGTCTACGAAGAATAGGGTGACGGATCTTGGGTAGAAACTCTTCCAGACCAGTTGGGAGACTTCAGCAAAGGACTTTACAGATTAAAATAAAAAAATTAAGAAAAAAATCCTCTCTTTCTCACAGGCATAAGACACAAATTATATATTGTTACGAAGCACTTTTTACCAAGGGTCAGTTTTTACATTTTATAGCTGTGTGCAAAAGGCTTCCAGATGTGAGACCCAACTCTCCTGCACGCCAGATTTTAACACAGGCGGCTTTTTACCGAAAAAAAGGGGGAAACTCATGCCTTTCCTTTTTAAAAAAATGCTTTTTTGTATTTGTCCATGCGTCACTACACATCTGAGCTTTATAAGCGCCCGGGAGGAACACTGAGCTCGGTGAGACATTTCATTGCAGATCTGCTCCGGTTCTAGCTGGGGAAGCTTCCGCCCAGAGGGCCTGGCGCCTCGGCACAGCTGCCACAGCTCTCCTGGGCTTGCAGCCGGTCACAGCCTCCGTGACTCCACAGTGGCCCCTGTCACCAGGCAAGTAGGAACAGGTCTCTCTGCATCTGTGCTTAGATCCATTTGGTGGCCAGAGCATCATGCCTCACTGCCCCCCTGCCCAGGTTCATTTTTCCACATTCTGGGAAACATTTGTGTCCAAGATCCCAAGGTGGCAAGGCCAGCGGTCTTTAAAGAAGGGGTTGGGTCTTAGCTCCCACCTGAGGGTTTCTGAAAGGTTTGCTGCCTCAATATATAAGGTTTCAGAAACATGTTAGTGAAACCCTTAGGAGAAAACTTTAAAATACACAATTACATACACAGCCCACAGCCAGAGACATGGATTCAGTTGATTAAGGGGAAGCCACCTGAGCGTCTTTCTTTCCCTCACCCCGAGGGGACATGCAGTAGAAAAGCAATATCCCCATGATTCCCCACACAATGGTAGACAGTGCAGTAATCTTTTGGAAGCTAAAATGACCAGACGCCCTTTCCTTTGTACATACGCTCTGCAGAGTACCCCGCACTCCTTTGGTAGAGGTACTGGTGTGTTATATGCCATGTAAATGTCAGAAACCATTAGCATTGCATGCAGGTTTCATATTCTTTCTAAGATGAAAAGAAAAGTAATAAAGTATATTTGAAATGTACCAAAATCCTAGACTCTGACTTTTTTTCCCTGTTTAATTAATCTTGGATGTCAATAAAATGCTTACCATTTCCTAAATAAACAGGGACAGATGTATAGGCAAAGAAAACTGGTGTTTCCCAAATACCTGTCGATGCTGCTGCCTCTGTGGAATGTGTGGGGCTGTCTGTTCCACTGAAAATAGGAAGCCAGGCCCGAGGGCAGTGCTTCCCACAGGGGCAGCAGGATGATGGGAATGGGCAGGTGGGACCAGGCAAGATGCCCTAGGATCCAGAGCCCCAAAACTCCAGTGGGGCTCAGGAAGGGGCAGACGTGTCCGGTTGAGGGGCCGTGGGGCTCTGGAACCAGGCTGTGTGGAGGGGGGGGGGACAACTGAGAGATGCTAAGGCTCTGTTTCTGCTTCTGTAAGTGGCCATGACAGTAGGGCACATGCTCAGGTATCCCCGAGGCCTGAGGAGAGAGGCATGCCAGGGCATGGCAGCACCTGGCCAATGGAGCTATTCTAATAGTCACAAGACTGGGCCACTTTGCATTTTGCACAAATTGCCCACAGCCCTGTGTTTCATTCATCCTATGTCAGCTAGGCCCTGAAACGGTCCCCTCTGTCCCCCACACCAGCAGGATTGCACAAAGGGACAGGTCTCTAGACCAGGAGGCAGGAGGCAGTCCCCCACATCCCCTTCATCTCTGAAGATGGCTTCCTGATATGCCGGCTCTGCTCAGACTTACACAGCAAATGCTCTGTCCTAGCATGTACCCAGGTAGGGTAGTATCGCCAGTCCTTCTTATCAATTCTTATTTCCTCCCCAAAACTCCAAGTTACAACATATGTATTCCTGAGGAAACTGAGGACCAGAGAGGTTAAAAAACCTGCCTGAGGTCACAGAGGTTTCTTACCAGCCAACACTTTCTCTAGTAGCTGGGATAGTAGCCTTTCTGTAGGGAAGGAAGGAGCAGGTGGGCTGATGAGGCCATAATGGGCTGGAGATTGTGAGCTCCCTGGGACGATTCCATCTTCCCTTAAAAGAAGGTAGACCAGATGGAGAAGTCAGAGACCAACAGACAGAACAGGATAGGAGTGACCAACAGAATGGCACAAACCAGGGCAGGGGACAGAAGAGACCGGGCCCTCTTCCCAAAGCTCCAACAGGGCCTCATGGAGGAGGCAGGCTGTGGAAAGAGCTCTGCCACCTCCCCCTGCAAAGGCCCCTTCATTTGCAGGCAAGATGGCACAGGGCACAGGCTGCTCCACGACACCTCACTATTCTGAGTGTCTAGGCTCACGCCACTCTCCTGCTCACCCTAGGCACACTCTAAACAGGCCACAAGCTCTTCTCCACCCTTGATAGGCCCTGCCTTTTTCTGCCTGTGGATCTAGTGCCAGCCCACCCTCCCCCATCATGCAGGCCCAAATGGTCCCTCCCTTTGCTGATCTCCCAAGCCCCAGACTGTCATCAACAATGGTAATGGCATCTCTTAACAGCCACTACCTGGGCACCTCACCCTCACAATAGGACTGTATGGCAGGTGCCTGGACAAGCTAAGCTATTAGTTTAGGTAAGTAGAGGAAAGGCTGGAATTCAAGGTCCATCCATCTGTCAAAGAACAGGAGCAGTGATTTTGAAGTGTCTCTTTTCCTGCCAAATATCTGTGTCCCTAGGGATCAAAGATGGGGCTCTGCTTCTCCAGAGGTCCTGCACCCTTTCCTCCAACAGAGTACCAAGAAGAGGCCCCGAGCACCAGCACTTCTTCAAACACCAGACCAAGACCCACCGGTGCCAGAACCGTACTCAGCTCAGAGCGGAACCCCTGTTCTGATAGGCACAGAGTCATTTCTTTCCTCTGGGTTTTCCAGAGTCCTGTGAGATGTCCACCAACACATTCCAGAAGGGAGAGTAAATCTAGTGCAGTAAAGCAAGGCCTTTCCCAGTGGGCTCTGCAGCTGTGGCTGTCTCGGGCTCCCCTGGGTAAGAGGAGCACACTCTTCCGCCACAGGGCAGACCAGACCCGTGGGCAGCCCCAGCGGGGAGCCGCCACTTCCTCACAGGCAGACTTACACACAGGGATCCAAAGCCATCCACCTCTGACCTCCCAAAGCATGTCCTGAGTGGGTACTTGTTGCTGCTTGACACCAGGACAGTCACCTCCTCGAGCTCCAGCCCCATCCCACCTGGCCGAACCCTCCCCAGATCGCCCCAACCTTGACCTCACCTCAGGACTGACTGCATAATTTCCAGAGCCTGATACAAAAGAAAAGATGCAAGGCCCTCTGTTCAAACATTATCAATCTCTGGTTAACAATCATTTTTTTGTACATTTCAAACAGCTAGAAGACATTTCCAACACAAAGAAATAATAAATGTTTGAGGTAATAGATATGCTAATTACCCTGATTTGATCCTTGCACCTTGTATACATGTACTAAAATATCACACTGCACCACATGAATATGTACAATTATTGTGTCAATTTAAATGTTACAAAGTCATGTTCTTAGAAGCCAGATGCTTATGCTTCCTTGAAAGAAACTTCCAGAACCTATTATGGTACTTAGGAGGTACAGTGGCACCCCCCTTATCTGTGGGGGATATGTTCCAAGACCCCCAATGGATGTCTGAGCCATGGCTAGTACTAAAGCCTCCGTAGCCTCTTTTTTTCCTATAATTACATACCTATGATAAAGTTGTAAATTAGGCACAGTATCAGTACACCGTTTTTTTCTTTCCTTATTAAATCTAACACTTTCACTTTTTCACTTAAAGGAAGCACTCTATGGCTTCTCATTGGCATACATATACAAATTGCCAGCATCACTAATCATGTACTTTGGGGCCATTATTAAGCAAAATAAGGGTTATGTAACCACAAGCACCGTGATACCATGACAGTGACACAGAAGGCCACTGACTAATGGACAGGTAGTGATTACAGTGCTGATATGCTGGACAAAGGTGTGGTTCATGTCCCAGGCATACAGAGGGAGATGCTGAAAGATCTCATCATGTTACTCAGAATGGCCTACAATTTAAAATCTAGGAATCATTTATTTCTGGAATTTCCCACTTAAATATTTTCCGTTTACTATTTTAACCACATTCTACCTTGGGTACCTCAAACCAAAAGTGAAACTACAGCTAAAGGAGGACTACTATACTCAAATACAGTTGATTCACTAATTAATATTAGGGTCTTAAAGAGCCCTCTGAGAACATGCTGTCTTTATTCATTCACTGAGCTACTGCTATGTGTGAAACTCCCTGCTGAGCACCATGGGAGAAAAGAGATTTGGCCAGGTGTGGTTCCTTGTCTTCAAGAGCAGAATTCAATCATTCTGTGGCCTAGCCACTGTGTCCTTATCAAATATTTACTATGGACTATGTACCGAAGGGGGGGGGGTCCCTCCAGAAACCCACAGTCTACAAGGAAGGTAGAAATTGCCTGACCTAAGCACTGTACTAGAGGGACACACAGCAGACCCTGAGGGCACCCCCAAAGGGGTACTTCTCCAATGCTCAGAGAAGGAAGACCCCTGACCGAAACCTCTTAGGGGGCTCATGGAAAATTGCAAGTTGTTATTAAATAACACAACATGAGCTGCTTCCACCCCTGCTGACAGCACCCTGGGCCATGGATGAGTGATGAGCCAGGCCAGCAAAGACAGAGCTCCAAGGTCAGAAAAATTGAGAACACTGGGAAATTCAGGGGCAGCCCAGGAACAGCAGCCATGCCCACAGGGAACATCACAGCTCCCTCCCTCTCCCTGGTCACCACCTCCAGGGAGTCAGCCAGCAAAGGAGTCCCCATCCCCAACTTCCCTGTCCAGGAGGAAGACTACCAAAGCCTTTCATACTCACCCTCCCCACACACACACACACACATACGAGGAAGACATCATGCTGCTTTTGGAGCTCTTAGGGATTTTCTTCTTCACCCATTTCCAAAAAGTTGCATGAGTATTCTTGGAGGTCATCAGGGAAGCAATAAAGCCCAAAGCAAGTTTCTTGTTTTTAAGGCTGTATCTCCCTGAGACCCCTGTGGGAGACGGCTCTGTGCCTTACCACCAGGGGGCAGCAAAGAGCCTTTGCCTCAGCCCTGGGCTCTCTGTGGTCCCTGAGACCACATGAGAATAGTGACTGATGAAATTCCTGCTTATTGTGAGCCAGTCCCTGTGTTGAGGCCATATGTGCCTCAACTCATTGAATCCTGTAACAACCACATCAGTTCACAGATGAGGAAACTGATCACCCACATTCACACAGCTGGAAGGTGGTAGAGACAGGATTTTAAGCGAATTTTGTTCTAAAGGATGAATTATTGTTCCTGTCTACCGCAGCCCATGGAATAGTCCGTTGTGATGGCAAGCTCTGGCCACCAGGGCCTAGCTCTAGGCTTATCCCTTGTTGATTGAATGGAGATGAATCATCCAGTTCTCATGGGCCCCCCAGACAACCAGCAATAGCCAGATTTAGTTTTATCTTTGAAAGGTGGAATCCAGGTGCTTCTCTGGGGTTTCTCTCCCTGCTCAGCAAAGTGAGCCTAGAACCATAAAAGTGCTGTCTGGGCCCTATTTGACAGACACAAATTCTCCTGGAGTAAAAGAAGCAGCCAGAGGTCCCCTCCCAACACCAAGTAAACAGAAGCAGAAAAATGACCACAATGTCATCAGGTTCCACTTAACACTTCAGTTCAGAGCAAGTCAATATTGGTTTCAAAATTAATTCAAAGCCAGATTTAAAATAATCAGCTGCATCTCACAGAGAGGACAGAGTGGTATTTGGGGATGAACGGTGGGTGTGTCTAATCAGACACAGCTGGCACCTCATCGACTATTAAAAGCCATTCCCAGAGCGATGGGAAGGGGAAGCCATGGGCTTTCCGGCAACCATTGCTTCCTCAAAGGCAGCCCTCGCACACAAATCACTTCTACATTGAAAAACGTCTTTCCTCCTGAAATAATTTCCTGCAAACTCAGACTGGAGTCAGTAAGAGTATTAGTTCAGCCACAAAAATATTACAAACCAAGAAAATTAGGAGAGCAGAAATATCCTTCCATTCTCTGATAGCTGCTCACTCCGTAACCTTGCAGGGGTAGCAAAGTTTAATCAGAACAATAGCAACAACCACAACTTTCTCATCAAACTCCAATATTTTCCATTTTTCAGATGAAATCTTCCAACTTCAGTCTTAGAGAAGCTAAGTCACTTATCCAAGGTCACTCAGCAGCCAAGTAGCCTTAGGCCATATTAAATCTTTGGACACTCCTAGTGTGGAGTGATCATATATCTTGGTTTGCCTGGAACACTCCTGGTTTATGCTAGTTGTCCCCATGCAATTATGAGGAGTGTCTTCTTCTACTCTTAAAAGTATCCTAATATGGTTGAAATACACTGTCACATTCCTATGAGCCCAGGAGGGACGTACATAGTGTGTGGGTTCAAGAAATGATGATTCAACTTCTTTTCACAGACAGCCTGTTCCCAAAGGAATCTGAGCCCTTTGGAAGTAATGATTCCTCTTTACCCTAAAGAACCCTACAGAATCTTCTCAGGCAATCCCCTGGCCTTCCCTGTTCCACGCTGGCCTACCTTTCCTGTTAGACAAAGATTGGCTCTGATGCCCGTGTATTGTTCACTGCGAGGCACTTGGCACTCTGGAGACCCATCTGCTGAGTGAAGGCCCAAATCAAAAATGCTGTGTCTCTCTCCATGTGCCTGTCCACATGAGATTCCCCAGACAATTGAAGTATCAGGTTCTGGTTTCAGGAGAACAAAAGTCAGCCAAGCAGCTGCACTTCCAAGACCCTTTCCTTGGCAACTGGGTTGGCGTAAGCTTTTAGTGGGGGATTAGCTGATTCAGGGCAGTGTAATGGGATATGGGCCCTTGACACCCTATTCAGACTCAAGGAGGCTGGAGAGGGCTCCATGCAGCCCATGGAGACCCAAAGGCACAGCTCTCTCCTCAGGACTGAGGGCTTTGGTTGAGTCTGGAGTGTTGTCTACAACAAAGCTGCTGACCTGCTCCTTCCTCTAATCTTGGAAGGAGCCACCGCAGGAGAGAGGGAAAAGACCAAAGATACAGCCCAAGGGGGTCTCACTGGTACAACCTCAGGAAGCCACCTGGAGCCAGGGCTGCTCTGGATTGGCACCTGAGCCCCTCAGGCTCGCTGTTCCTCCACTGGTTAGCCCTGGGCTGGCACCCTATTCCCGAGGCTTCAGGATATGTCCAGATGCTGCTCTGGCTGACCTGATTGCCCATTCCATCCTGGACATAAAAGGCTTTCTGCACTTTCCCAGAAGCCTATTCAAATAGCCCTTCATGAGGTAAATACAGAGAAGGGGCTCAGACTCCCAGTCCGATGTCCCACCCCAGGTATAAGCAGAGCCATCTTGCTCCCATAAAACCTTTTGACAGCCCCACAACAATGCACAAGTTACTTAATTTTTCCAAATCCCAACTTTAAATTGAGTATTAGATGAGATAAATGTCTCAACACAGAAAATAAGCAGTCAGTAAATGATAGATGATGATGGTGATTATCTTGCCTCTAAAACTTCCAAGGGAACGTATAGTTCTATGCTGTGCTGATCTATCTGAACTAACATTGCATGTTTTAGGCATAAAAAAAGACAAGAGGCACATATCTACCAAGAAAAGAAGCTGAAACCCACTGTGACCTGGCACAAACTCTCATGCCTCGGTTTCCTCACCTGTTCAACAGGGATAACAATAGGGTTTAATCTCAAAGAATGTTTTGAGACCCTAAAATGAGATAATTCAGGCAGGATATGTAGCACTTCGTATAGCATCCGTCATCAGGGAGAGCTAATAAGAAATCCATGCTACTGGCAAAAGCGTGTTTAATGATCCAAAGAATTTTAAACCTGGGGGGTGGGGAGGTATCTGAGAATCGAGTCCCACCTTGTAGTCCATAGAAAAATTTCTTTGAAGCTGTTGGTCTTTTTAACTGCTTTTGAACGCTGGCTCCCATGAAGGGTTGATGAGTGCTATAGTCTTTTTCCCTGGGCGGGGGGGGGGGGGGGGGGGGGGCGAGGGGGGAGGTACAGAAAATTGTGGACAGCCCTGAAATCGTCCTCATGGTTCCTTAGACCCGCCTGAGGCTGTCTGGGAGCTTCACGAGCAGAAGTGGCACAACCCATGAAGCAGCCCGTGCCCTGAGCTCTGCACAAGGGCTAAAAGCTGTTCAACTGCTTCCTTAAACCAGGATGCTCCAAGATGCTTCCCCGCGCCCTCCCTGGAGCCACCCAGAGGTAGGACAGGAGATTTCTCGGGGACCAGCCTGGGGGTGTTCAAGACAAGGGCCACGCACAGCACATCTCAGCCACTCCAGGCAATGGCTCCTGGGCCCTTTGCCATCCAGTTCACCCGCCCCACAGCACCTTCCACGTGGTGGTAGCTCACCTCCTGTCCCAGAGGCAGTACTTTTATTAACCCCACCTAAGTCTGTGCTAATTTCTCAGCCACCTGATCACATGGTCAAGGAGGCATTTAACTGGTTCTCAAGGTCTTGACATATAAGAACGGAGTTTTGTGCCTCCACTCCCCACTCCCAGCTTGTGCCCAGGCAGTTGACTCTTCCAATCTAAGCCTACCACTTTACATTTACCCTGATTAAATTTAGTCTCACTAATTTCTTCCTCTTTGCTCTGATCTTTGGGGAATATTTGGATTTCACTTTCTATTGCCCAGTGTGTTAATTCTGCCTTAGAATATTGCAATGTTTGCAAATCCCAGAGAGGATAAGGTTATCATAATGTAAATCTGGCTGTCTCAGATCACTTTCTCTCTTGCTTCCTGTCTTGTCTTGTGATCTCTTCCACACTCACTCCCAGCCTTGCAATATCATCCATCATAATAGATGGTAAACCAGAGCAGGGAAGATGCTGGCACCATGCCCTTGAATCTCTAGTACTGTGAACTAAATAAACCTATTTTATTTATACATTACCCAGCATCAGGTATTCTGTTACAGCATTGCAAAACAGACTAATACAGCATCTGTACTACCATCCTTGTTTTACAAACAAGAAAACTGCACCTGATGGAGATTCAGTCACCAAACAGCCATGCCAGGATTTTACCAGGTCAGTCTGAGCCTCCCTATTTCACCACACCTCAGCATTGCCACATTGAACGGAATTTTTCTAGATACAGCTGTCTCTCCAACTAGGCTGTGGGATCCCTAACAATAGTGAATTGGTTTTGTCTCTAAATACTCAGCCCTGGGTGAATGCCTGGCACAGAGTAGGTATTCTGTGACTAGTAGAGGAGGGAGAAAGGAAAGAGGTCACATTAGGCTAGTGTGCTGACAGATGCTTCTTGGACCTCAGCTGTAATGTTCAGAATCTTCTTTTAGAGCATTTATTCTAACCTGTGGAATATCAGGATAGACTGTCATCCACGCATGACCAGAAGATTCTGTGTCCCTAGCCCTCAGGATATACCAGCCCTAAGATTGCAATATTCATTCACCCCAACCATGGGAGAGCTGACCCTGGACGTTGGTCCTGCATCCCTTCTTTACCCAGGTTCACCCCTCTTCCCAGTTGGTGGACTCTGCCAGTGTGCCCCCAGTCACACCCACAGCTGGCCTCAGCAAAGGGGCAGTGGAGGAGGGCAGTGTCATATGGTGGGAGAAAGTTCAGGAAGCCTCTGGCTTAAGAGTTCAAAAATGCCTTTGAAGGGACCCAAATTCCTGGCCCACTCTTTTCAGTGTAATAGATTTTTTAGCAAACTCCTAGAACTTTCATCCTGAGGAACTGGCTGAGGAAAAGAGGCTTAGTATACAATGACCAAACACCACCACTGATTTTTTTAACTACCATCTGGGTATTGAATCCAGTTCTGCCCACATACACATTCCACTCGTGGTATCCAGTCCCCAATATGGCTCATTTCATTTCCTACAGGATGAAAGGGCTTAATTCTTCTGAACACCAACAAGCAGCAGCTCCACTAAACATCTCTCTGTGGGTTAAAAGACAAGGGACAGTAGCCAGGGCTCAGAGCTCACATTAAGGGAAAAGATCAAAAGCGCCATCTTGTGGTTACTTCATAACTTGCATGCTTCTGGGCAGCTGAGGCATCCTGAGGAGGAGCAAATGGGCTTCTTCTCCTTTCTCATCTCCGTTGATCATAAAGCAAGCCAGGCAACTTTGGTCAAGTAACACTTCTGGCTGAAAATCCGTTTCTCTAGTAGTTAAAATAGGATAATATGAGGACCTATACGACGGCGTAGTTGGAAGGACTAAGCCCAATCAGGCACATAAATCCTTAGCACAGTCCCTAAGTCACCACGTGTACATTTCCGTATTTCTCAATTTTTGACACGATTGACAATAAGAAGTAGCATCAATTTAATATGTGATGGTGGCAAGGGTAGGATTAGGAAGGGCTGGCAATCCTCCACCTGAAATATACATATTTATTAGAAATCATACTTGGATATTGGAGATGTTAAAATGTGAAGGGAAGAAAGATCATTTTAGATCTTAGGTCTTGCTGCATTGTGAGAGCATCTGAGTCTCCTGGGCTGTCATCCCAGCTACTCCAGAGGCTGAGGTAGGACAATTGCATTAAATTTATGGCGATTTAATCACCTCCAAGGCTAGCACACTTCTCTTGAAGGTGGGAAGTGTAGTGACAGCTCATCTCCTCTGGCACTCAAGGGACAGACTTAGCCCATTCCTGCTGCCATCTGATTTGGCACACACATCCAAGAAGGGGTGATCAAGTCCCATAATGCACTATTCCATTTTTTCCCCACAATTTTGGGGCTGGTTAATAGATTCGCTGCTGATAATTGCAGCGAATTTTTTTAAAGTCATCAAATGGAGACTAGGAAGGATCCAAAGACTAGGGGAAGATAGAAATTAAAAAGACAAGAAGAAGCTCTTGCCCGGTCTCAGGCACAGTGCACAGGAGAATGAGAGACTGTCAAATTGTTTTACAAGGATATTTGAAATGCCACTTGGTAATACTCCCCCTATTTCAAAACTACAAGGCAACCATGCTACAATGTCAGGTCAAGTATCTTTGTAGTTCTGTTTTACTTAATCCTAATAAGACCACTATTTTAACTGTCCTCCAAGCTAACATTTATTGAAACCTACTCTGTGCAGTCACAGTGACCAGTACATTGTTTTATGTAATTTTCACCAGCACCCTGGGCTGCAGGCACTGCTCTACTCTCCATTTCACAAGACAGTAGATTAAGGTCCAGAGAAGCTGAGTAAGGTACTCTCTTCCTCAGTTTCAGCACCCCAGCATCCTGCTCTTTAATTTGGAAATCACTCACACTACACACACACACACACAAAAAAAAAATGTTATTCTGTAAAGCCGGAGATAGTTGTAGTTATCATTCCAACAATCTTCTGAAGCCACAAGTTGGGAAAGGGCATATATGATTCACCACAGCCAATCAGAGCCCAGAATTCTCACCCTGGAACATTGATTGGCTCAGACCTTGACACATGACCCAAGAAAGCCAATCAGGAACATCACAAGATTCACTATATGGAAACTCAATAAAAGAGGCCTCTCTTCTCTTGGATTCACAAGTGTATTAGTCAGATTTCTATTACTATAACAACATATCTGGGATAATCAACTTATAAGGAGGATGAATTTATTTTGGCTAACAATTTTGGAAGTTTTAGCCCATGAGTTATTGCACTAATTGCTTTGGGCCTGTGGCAGCATAGTACATCATGGCAGGAGCACATGACAGAGAAAGCCTGTTCACTCCATGAACAGGTATGCAAAAGAGAGAGAAGAGATCAGTGTCCCACAATCCCCTTCAAGGGCACATGTCATGCTCCAATTAGGCCCCACTCTTAAAGGTTCTGCCACATCCCATTAGTGTCAAGCTGGAGACCCAGCCTTTAAGACATGAGCCTTTGGGGGACAGTCCATGTCAAGTGACAAGCATAAGAATTTGGACTCAGGGCACCAGAGGTCTTCTGAGGATCCTCAGAAAATCTGCCTGAGATCAGAGCCAACACACAGAAGAAATCACAGCTGAGAAATAAAGTAGCAGGAGTAAAACCATATGAATTAGCCCCTGGATCTAGCCTTGCCAAACTTAAGACCAGTCCTTCCCAATTAACAGCAGCTAGGCTGTTCTGCATTTGCCTAGTTAGTTACTGTCAGCTCTCTGACACTTGCAATCAATAGAGCATGGGCACACACCTTTCATCCCAGCTACTCCAGAGGCTAAGGCAGGACAATTGCTTGAGCCCAGGAGTTGGAGTCCAACCTAGGCAACATAGTGAGACCTTGTCTCAAAGGGGGGGGGGATGGGAACAGCTGGGGATGTTGCTCAGCCATAGAGTGCTTGCCTGACATGCATGAGGACGTGGGTTCAATCTCCAGCACTGCAAAAAAGAAAAAAGGTAAGAAACAGAAAAAAGAATAAAATCAGTGGCAATGTTCTTATATTTACTGTAATAAAGCTTTTAAAACTGTGAATAACATCTCTATTGAATTCAAAATTGAAATAATTACATAAAGTGAATAAGGTTTAAAGCCATGGTTTTCAACCTAAGAGATTAAAATAAATTATATTCTAACATAGATTATAATAAAAGGCCAGGCATGGTGACACACACCTGTAATCCCAGTCACTCAGAAGGCTGACATAGGAGGATAGCAAGTTAGTGAGACCTCAGCAATGTAGTGAGACTCTGCCTCAAAAGCAAAAATAAAAAAGGATTGGAGATTTAACTCAATGGTAGCAGCCCTGGGTTCAATCCCCAGCACCACCAAAGCAAACATACTCAGCTATCAAGAAGAATGAAATTATGGCATTTGCCAATAAATGGATGGAACTGGAGAACATTATGCTAAGTGAAATAAACCAGACTCAGAAAATCAAAGGTCAAATGTTTTCTCCAATATGCAGAAGCTAGAGCAAAGAAAGAGGTAGAAAAAGAGGGTGCCAGATACAATAAAGATACAGGAAGATAAGTAGAATCAAAGAAGACTGATAGGGAGGGAGGAGGAACAGGAAAGTGAATTTCACCCTTATGTAGATCTATAAAGAGAAAATTAAAAATAAGTCAGTAAATGAGTGAAAGGAAGATCAGCAGAGCAGAAGAAGAGGAATAGTGGGACGGAGGAAGACAGCGAGAGCAGGAGTCACTGGGGACTGAAATGGAGTCAATTATACTCCATGTATATATGATTATGTCAGAATGAACCAACCATTATGTATAACTAGGATGCCTCAATAAAAACAAACCATACGAAAACCAAAAAGCTAACATGGATAAAAGATCTCATTTTAAAAAGGAAAAAAGAAGTGAATTCCGAGCACAACAGAATCTTTTCTGGGTGTTTAGTCCTGTCAAGTGTCCCGTTGAAGCCTGGGTAACAATGTGGAAATATTTTCAGTAACTGCTGAATAAACCCTTTAAGCCAATGATCTCATTTCTAGGAGTCTCTCAAGGAAAGAGTCAAGGTAGGAGAAATTGATACCTGCTTAGAGGTGAACACTACAGCATTATTTACCATAGGTTAAAATAAAAGGTTGTGATTGAGTACACTATGTTGCATCAATTTTATTAAATATATTTAGCTAGTCTAACTATTCATGTGAGACAAAAAATATTTATTCAAATATTTATTGACCACCCACAGTCATTTACTGAGGTGGTTTGGTTTTTTTAAGGGTGATTTTTACATGCTTTAATCCTAGAACCATGTAACTACTAGGTATTTTATTTTAAAAAAAAACTTTTATGAGTAGGTAAGATAAGATTTAGAAGAATCTATAAGAATCTAAAAGTGGCAGAGAAAGAACTTGAACCCATTCTGCTGCACTCCATGAATCAAATGAGGCACTGAAAGGGTCTCTGGGTTTTGTGTGTAGGCAGCAGATGGCCTTGTAGGAGCTGCCCTGTCCACTCCAATGTCCAGCTCACATTCCAGGCAGAGGTGGAGGAAGGATCCTGGATCAGCATCGACCAGGGGGCCAGGCCTGTGCTAGCTGCTTGCTCTCCATTGTCTGTTCTCACCTTCACAATGATCCCTTGCAGGAGATGTCACAATTCCTTTGCATTTCTATGGAAGATTGAGAGGTTGCTCGAGGTTGGGGCACAGCCCCTGACCCACATGTGTAACAAGTAGATGAACAAGTGAAACCATGGAGACCTACCAAAGCAGAAGACAGGAAGATGAAATGCTCTGGGAGGCTTTGAAAGAAAGACATCTGTGCTATCGATTAGGGATAGGGTGGAATAGGAGAAGCACAATATTATATAAATTATTGCCTCAAATTCAATGCCAATACTTTCTGCTATGGTTAAGATGTGGTTTTCCACCAAGGATTCATGTGCTGGAAATTTGGTTCTCTATGTAGCAATGTTGAGAAGTGGTAGAACCTTTAAAAGATGAGTCTAGCTGGATGTGGTGGTGCACACCTGCAAACCCAGCAATTCAGGAGGCTGAGGCAGAAGGATTGCAAGTTTGAGGCCAGCCTCAGCAACTTAGCAAGGCTCTGACCAACTCAGTGAGACCCTGTCTCAAAATAAAAAGTTAAAAGCGCTAGGGATATGGTGGTTCAGTGGTCAAGCACTGAGATCTGGGGTTGAATTCCTGGTACCAACCTCATAAAAAAAAATGAGCCAGTAGAAGGCAATTAGGCCACTGGGGACACCACCTAAAGGAGGGATCAATGTAGTTCCTATGGGACCCTCTTTAGTTCCCATGAGAATGTGTTGTTATAAAAAATGCAAGATTGGCCCCTCCCTGGTTTCTGGCTTCCTATCTTCTTATCTTGCCATGTGGTCATTCCTGTTTTTTTTTCTTTTTGGTATTGAACCCAGGTATGCTCTACCATTGAGCCTCATCCCCTCTTCTTTTTATTTAATTATTTTTAAATTTTGAGACACAGTCTTGCAAAGTTGCTGAGTCTGATCTCAAACTTGCAATCCTTCTTCCTCAACCTCCTGAGTCACTGGGATTACAGGCAGGTGCCACTTCAGCCAACCCCATGTGATCATTGCACACACCCCTGCACACTTCCACCACTGTGATGACATCCACCACAAGGACTTCACCAGAGCCAAGCAGATGCTACTGTCAAGCTCTTGGACCTCCAGAACTGTAAGCCAAATAAACCTCTTTTCCTTATATATTACTCAGCCTTAGATATTTCATTATAGTAACAGAAAAAGGACTGGAACACCATCCACAATTATCTTATCTCACCTAATAATGGACCTTCGATCCAGGCATTTCTATCCCATTTTACAGCTTAGTAAATAAGCGGCACACCAGGCTACAAACCAAATAAAGATCCATTCTCTCTCGGCCACAGCAGGCATCCTCTCTGGGGCCCAGCACTCTCCAGTCTTAAAGGTTTGAGTGTGTTCTGGATTTCTGAACATAGGGACCGAGGGGTCTGGGTGGTGCACCCCACTCAACTTCTGAAGGCCTGAGCTTCTGAACATCAGCAGCAAAGCTGGTGGGCAACAGTCCCCCCAGTGTCCCACTAATTGTCCCCCTTTGTGGTATTCAGTTAAGGACTCAGAAGAAACCAATCTTTGTGCCTTTTCACAGTTAAAATTCTACGTGGAACTGAAACCTCAAAGCAGCCACCAAGCCTGTCTTTGTTGGGTTCCTAGGCAATAAGGACGCTGCATCTCAACACTGAGCGCTGCAAGAGAAAGAGGCTGGGACATTCAAAGGGGAACTCAACAAGAGCCTTTTTCTCCCAAGTCCTGGCAATTTCAGGCTCACTCTTAATCCCCGGAAGAAACGTTGGATCCTTTTTCTCCTCCACATCACAACATTGCTCCTGCAAGTTCAGGAACGGCTGATGGAAGATTTTCATGAGAAGTCTAGCAGTTTCCATTTTCCTTCTAGTAGAATCAGCTTGGTTTTTAGAACCCCAAAACCTGGATTTTTGAAAAAGTTCAATACACCCAGAAATACACACACCCACTTACCTACTTGTGTCCACATATATATTGTTTGCCAAACTGAAGTGCAGGACAAAGCAAAGCAATTAATGCATTGCAGTTTCGCAAACAAGTCTCGGCTGCATTCCTCAACACTAAGGTGCCAGGTGGTGTTTCGAAGAAAATATAATGAAGTTCGGTTCCTATCCTAAAAGAGCATAGTTATCCCAAAACAAAGCCAAAAGCAGGCTTAGGTACAGGGGTTCTCCAGATACCCTCCCTCGAAGAGGATAGGGCCTGTTTCCAGCTCAATGAAGAGTTAACAGCTTCTAAAGGCAGAGATCTCTTGCTTTCTTGGAGCCCAGGGTTCTTCTCTAAGCCAATCACCATGGTCTTCATTGTTGTCATCATCGTCACCAAAACTATCATTTCTAGAGCAGCTAGAATATTCTGGGCCTGCCTGAGGCCTGTGACACACTATTTCATCATATCCCCCAGCTCCTCCTCCCTATGCTGTAGATGAGGTGCTAAGGGAATCATGCAGCTAGCCTAGCAGGGGGCAGAGCCAGGAGTTGAGCTAAAGCTGCAGGACTGTCCCCACAGCCCACACTGCTGTCCCTCTATGCACCCTGGAAATGCTGCTCCTCCTCTTCCAGAGGCTTCCAGCTGACCCACCCCAAAGGGCTGTTCCCAAATATGTCCTCTGAACTAGATACAATGGTGCTGCAGGTGCTCCCTTTATGATTCCAGTCAACTAGGTACACAAAGCCCCATCAGAGAATTCAAAGTTGCCCTTGGTCCAGCCATTTTGTAAGACAATTTGACAGAATATTTTGTTATTGTGAACAATGCCCATGTCTGGCATCCTGAAAACTACCTGACCAGTGCTCCTCAAAACTTCAAAGTCATTGAAAACAGGGAAAGCCTGAGAAACTATTACAGCCAAAAGGGGCTTACGGAGACATGGTGACTGAATGCTATGTGGCTGCCTATGTGGGATCCTGGAACAGAAAAAGTACTTAGTAAGAACTAAGGATTGTTTGCTTTTTTTTTTTTTTTTGGTGTTAAGTTTTTTGAGTTTTTTATATATCCTGGAGACTAGTACTCTGACATGAGTGTGGCAAAAACTTGCTCCCAAAATATAGGCTCTCTCTCTTCAACTCATTGATTGTTTCTTTTGCCAAGAAGAAGCTTTTTAGTTTGAATCCAACCCATTTATTGATTCTTGATTTTATTTCTTGCACTTTAGGAGTCTTGAAGTGAAATAAGCCAATCTCAAAAAACCAGGGGCCAAATGTTTTCCTTGATAAGTGGATGTTAATCCATATGGGGGGCGCAGGCCATATGGATGGGATGAGTGGAGGAACTTTGGATGTGGCAAAGGGGAGCCAGAAGAGGGCAAAGGGGTAAGAAAGACGGTGGAATGAGATGGACATCATTACCCAAGGTACATGTATGTTTGCATGAATGGTGTGACTCTACTTCATGCACAACCAGAAAAGTGAAAAATTTGGCTTCATTCGTGTACAATGAATCAAAGAGCTTTCTACTGTGGTGTGTAACTGATTAAAACTAATAAATAAATTAAAATAAATAAATAAAAAGAACTAAGGAATGGAAGTGACTATGGAGCTTAGTTAATAATATTGCATCAGAATTGGCTTGTTAACTGGAATAAATGCACCATGCTAAAGTATAAAATATTAAAAATGGGGAAATCTGTGTTGGTGGAGATAGGGGGATTCTGTACTATTTGCTGCTGCTCACTTTTTCTATAAAGGTTAAACTATTCTAAAAAGTAAAGTCTATTAATAAAAAAAAATTGACCTCTAAGTTGTTGGTTGTTTTTTCTTTTCCTGTCTCACCCAACTTCATCATCTCCATCCCCAAGAAGGTAATATGCAGTCTCTGTGTGTATGTCCCCATTTGCAGAATGGGCCAGTACAGCTCCCTCCTCAGGGCATGACTCTCCTGCAGCTCAGAAGCCTATGTGGACATATTGAATATTTTTAAATACAGTTGAATAATTGCTTTTTAAAAATAAAATTCTGGCTTTAAAAAATGGCTCAAGTCAGGCACTATGACATATGCCTGCAATCTCAGCTATTGGAGGCTGAGGCAGGAGGATAACAAGTTTGAGGCTAGCCTGGGCAACATAGATTCTCTCAAAATTAAAAAATATGCATATTTTTAAAGTACTAGGGGTATGGCTCAGTAGTGGAGTACCCCTGTGTTCAATCCCCAGTACTGGGGGGATGGAGGGGAAGTAGCCCAATTCCACTCAGTTTCAGAGAAATGAAAGTTCTCTTCTGTGGATGAACAGATGCATACAGGGACATTAGTTCAACATTGCCATAATGGAGATTCTGGAATTATTCTTCAATAAGGAGGCCAGATCAGTCAACTGAGGTCTTCATTCCCTTGGCCTCTCCTAGCCCCAAGCTTCTCGGGTCACTATCTTGAAAACCCAGAATTCCCCTGGCTTCATTAATTTCATCAATTTGGTTCTCTTTGCCATTCTCCTCTGCCTTCCAGACCGTATCATGGAAAGCATTATTTCCAGATATTGTCAAACTAAAGACCATTGACTCAAAAATCTTGAAGATTTTTAATCTGCATCTAGCCTGACTTTTCCCATCAGCCTCTGGAAGTAGAGGTAATTTCACCCTCCCCACAAGACTAATCATGGCGTTCCCTTCAAGGATGGCCAATTCCCCCACCAGCCAGGTTCTGCTTTAACCCTGGTTGTGTTAAATACTAAATGTCTACAAAGAATAGGGGAGGGTAAAGGAAAAAGGTATTTGCATTCACAATTTGTTGCAAATCGGTACAATCTCTAAGGAGGGAATCTAGCAACTCTTCATTGAAAGTTTTAAATGCACAGCTCCTTGATCCAGAAATTCTGCCTCTAGTAATTTATCTTATCAATATATGTGCACATATTTAACATGGCATGTGAATAAAGACATTCATTATAAAGTTGTAATAACAGAAGACTGTCAACACTTGAATACCCATTCATAAGGGAGTAATTAAACAAGTTAACCACGGGGTACATTTATCCAGTGGGAAATTATTCAGTCACTAAAAATGTGGATAGACCTGACTATTGAGATGGGGTGGATGCTCAAAGCACACAGTCAAGGTTTCTGTTAGAATCCTGGCAGGGAACATAGATGGTACGTCCAGTGGGACAATCACAGAAAACCCAATAAAGGAAAGCCAGGGATATTCTGGGGCCAGCTCTATCAGCCCCTGAAAACCAATTGTTATATTTCAATGACATTTTGTGAGTCAGTTATTAAATTGTTGGTAGCTTTACATCAGCCATGGTGAAAAAATCTACACTACAAAAATTGGGACATGCTCTTCCCAGAGGAGTTGTTGTTGCTTTCCCAGACAGTCAGTTATTAAACATTTACTAGCATATGATTGGGAGAGTTTATCAAAATATAGACAAAGTCAAGGAAAATTAAGTAGGATAATGCACTCCTCTGGGCTTAGCAACATCAAAGAGCTATTACAAATAAACCCTGAAGGAACAAGGGCAGGGCATGGTCACCAAGCAAGTTGGAGCCTTGCAAAGATGATCCAGCAGAGGGGAGGACTCACCTCTTCCCACCTTGCCAGCACCAGCAGGTGCTTACCATTGACCCAACCCATGTAAGAAGAGTGCAAGGGATCCCCAACAAAGTCTATTCCCATCACTTCCGGGGCACTGTGCAGAGAAGTGAGGGTGAATAGTACCAGATCCAGAGGTCCACTGGACCCGGACAATATGTTGCCAATTGTTGAAAAAGCCTCCACAGCACCCATGCTTTTTATACACATTGAAGCCTATCTATTTCTAGAAGACTCCCCTAAGTAACTGGTAGCATGGTTACATCTAGGCAACCGGAGTCAGTGGTGGGAGACTGTTTCTTCCTTACACTTCCTTTTGTGTTGCCTAATTTTTATTCCTGTGCATATATCATCTTTTTAAAAAGAAGTGAGAGGTGCCTTTTCTCTTCCCTCATTTGGTGTACCTGCTAAGTTCACAGCTTTCCATTTGTGGGACAGTAACTGGCTGCCAAGTTATATGAGGTTTTAATCAAAATTTTTTTTTTACTGTTGTAACTAAGATACCTGACTAGAACAACTGTACAGGAGGAAACATTTATTTGGGGGTTCACAGTTTCAGAAGTCTCCATGGTTTCAGAAGTCTTCAATCCATAGACAACTGGCTCTATTCCTGGGAGCTCAAGGTAAGGCAGAACACTATGTCATGGAGTGTGGCAGAGGGAAGTGGCTCACATGATGATCAGAAAGCAGAGAGAGAGAGGCCTTCACTTGCCAGACACAAAATATATACCCCAAAGGCACACTCCCAATGACCCACCTCCTCCAGCCACACCCTACCTGCTTTCACTCAGTTAATACCATCAGGGATTAATTCTCTCATAACCCAATCATTTCTCCTCTAAACATCTCACATTGTCTCACACATGAACTTTTAGGAGACACTTCACATCTAAACCATAACATATGATTTGGGGGAGGACCATTTGCCAAAGAAGGAGGCTGCACTATTAGAGAATGCAGGGAGCCATGGAAAATCACCAGAGTTGCCATAACATGAGGTAGAAACTGCAGCTGGCTCCACCACCAAGTTGGCTCTGAAAACTGGGCACCCACTCCATGCTCCAGTTTCTGGATCCATAAAGGAAGGACGCTGTTCCTAACTGGTCAGGGCAGTGGGGGCTAGCTGGGTGTCCTGCGGAGGGATTAACTTCAAGGTAGAGATTCCATAACCCATCAAGGGAACTCTCCCTCTGAGAGTTTTTCTTTCCAAGTGTTTTGTGCTCCCCCCCAGCCTTCCCAGTCTAGAGGCAAGTCCCCAGAGTGAACAGATGACCTTGGGAGGTGGCCACCGAGCTCCACCTGGTGGCTGTTCAACCAGCACCCTGGAGATGGCGAATGATTCCCAAAAGTGAACTCAGAGCTTAGAAACACTCCAAATCAGACTTCACCCACAAGTTCATCTACAAACTCCCTGCCTCCTCCCTCATTCCCTCTCAGTGTTGTGCCTAGTGAGGAAGAGCCACCCCTGGGAAGGCTAACCCAGGTCCCAAAGGTCCCATAGCTGTGTGCCAACTGCTAGAAGTCCCCCTGTGGGATGCCCTTGGAAAGCAGTCTTGTCTACCTGTTCCAGTCCTCCACGCCCTCCTTTCCACATGCTCCCTGCTCCCTCCACCTGGTGCTGGTCACTATCCCATTTCTTCATCAGATTGGTCCTTGCTCCCTCTCCCCCCATACCAAGGGCAGAACCTGGGGCTAAGGCTCTTCTGGAACATTCCCAGGGCTCAGCCCAGCACCCAAACCCTTAGAGTTACTCTATAAATATTGAGACCAACTCAAAGAATAGCTACCTGAAATCATAATTGATTACAATAAAGTACAAAAAGCTTATGAATGCAAATCCATTGTGTATCTCAGAGTTGAGGAATCAGAAAATTGGGGTGGACAAATTCTAACAGCAATCTTTTGAGGGATGTGACCTTACTGTACCTTGGCCCAGGGTTATAAGGTTTTCCATTCAGCAGGTAATCTCACTATAAAAGGTCTGTTCCAGCTGTCAGATTCTAGAACGTTGGGCCACACATGGCCCTTCATGGTTTCTTAGCTCCTGAAGACCCAGAGAAGCAAAAGCCCAGGAAGAAAAGTCAGTGCCAAGCTACAGTGGGGTCTGCATTCTGTTTTCTTTCTTGTTTGCTTTTCTTTTTTAAAACCACTAGCTTAAATATGGCATATATACACTTAATTTAAAATCAGAATTAAAAAACATAAGCTATATTGTGAGATAAATGATTTCCCTCCCATCCCTGTCCCCCAGCTCTCATTCACTCAAGCAACAACCCTGAACCAGTTTCTTGTGCATATGCCAGTTTCCCAATGCTTAGATAAGCAAAGGCAAATACTTACTTAATATCCTTTCTCCTTTATACATAAAACATGGCATTACTATACACATTGCTTTATGCTTTGTTTTTGCTGTTGGTTTGGTTGCTGTCTTAAGACATCCTGGAGACTTCTCCCTATCAGTGCCTGAAGAGCTTGCTCATCATGTTTGAATACCGCTCACCATGTTCCTGCACATGGATGTTTCACATTTTATTCTACCACTCCCCTATCGATGGACACATGGGTCATTTCCACCTTCTGTATTTCAAATACTACTATAGCAAATAGTTTGCATGTTCATCATTTTGAAAAAAATATGGTCATGGTTTGAATGTGAAGTGTCCCCCAAAAGCTCATATGTGAGACAATGCAAGTAGATTTAGAGGAGAAATAATTGGGTTATGAAAGCCTTAACCCAATTGGTGAATAAATCCCCTGATGGGATTAACTGAGTGAGAACTAAGAAGGGTAAGGTGTGGCTGGAGGAGGTGAGTCTTGGGGGTGTGCCTTTGGGATCTATATTTTATATCTGGTAAGTAGATGCTCTCTGCTTTCTGGCCATCATATGAGCTGCTTCCCTCTCCTTACTCTTTCACCATGATGCCCCAGAAATGGAGCCAGCTATGGACTAAGAGCTATGAAACCATGGGCCCCCAAATAAACTTTTCCTCCACTACAATTGTTCTGACCATCAGGTCTTTCAGTCACAGCAGTGAAAAGGCTGACTAAAACATGCTGCTTTGCTTCTCTGCGTCTTTGCTTACTCAGGTTTGGCTCTTTATAGAGCCTCTCCTAGTTTCTCAAGACCCCCTCTCTTCTTCCACACTCACCCTTTATTTTTTGAGATCCTCAGGCACTCATAAAAGAAGATGGAAGTATGCAGCCCCCTCCACCCTGCCAGGCAGAGCTGTGCCTCCAAGTGTCCCAGTACTCCCTCAACCGCTCAGCCCACTGCTCTTCACTACCTTGCACATCTGGCAGAGAACAGTGGGTGCTCCACCAGTGTCTTCTCTGGAGCTGTGATATAGTCATACCTGTTTAAACCAACAGGTGGCGTTGCTTCCCACCTCTAGACAGCTCAGAGGACCAGCTCAACAGGAATTCCTGCTCACCAAAGAATAATAACTCCTGAGATCTGAATGTGCCTTTAAAGATGACTCTTCATCTGCATAATTGTCTACACGACCCTCCCAACAGCCCAACGCCACAACTACAACTTTCTCTGGTTTCTCACATCTCTGCTCAGATGTGTGGCCATTTGTACTGTTTCTATGTATATTGGGGGGCCAGAATTGCCTGGTGGTGATGAGCTTGGCCTCTTGAGTCAGACCTGTTCATATCCTGATCACACCTCTGAATTTCTGGGTAAACTTTGGCAACTGACTTTATCTGTCAGAGCTTCCTTTGCCCTCTCTGCCTCATAAAAAATATATAGTGCACACTTCAGGGAGTTCACATGGCGATTAAACTAGATGTCCTGAGCAACACTAGCACAGTGCTAGGACCAGGGGACACACTCAGGACATATTTGCTCCTATTCATGTTTTGTGGTTAACATGTGTATCCAAAGTGGTCTGCACCTCACTCCTGAAGGTTTTGCTAATGTGTACTGGTCTTCTGCAGTTTGGAACACATGGAAAGCTCAATCCTGCCCTAGAGTCTGTACTCTCTAGGACCTCTCCTGGAATCCTCTCCCTCTAGGTCTCCTCATGGCTGGCTCCTTCTCATTCTTCAAATCTCACCTTCAACATCATCCCTCAGAGTTCTTCCCTGCTAGCTCAGCAGAAGTGGGTTTTCTCCTGGTTTTCCCCACAATAGCACCCTACTTAAAACACACAACCACCTGCTAGCACCTGAAGTATTTATTTATTTTTGTTACTTGGGTCTGTCTGTCCTCCTCCAATTTCTCAGCGTCATGGCACAGTGGCCCCAGAAATGGGAAGCACTCCATGAACCATAAATAACTGGCTGGGGGAGGAAATGGGGGCCTCTAAGCAGAGCTGGGTCCCTGTCCTGCTTTAGGGCTTTGTGTGCCTGGTTCCCCTGCAGACCGTGAGCTCTGGAAGGGCAGGAGTGGGTCCTCTCCCACCACCAGCCCCTCAGCTGACCCCATTCCAGTGCTCACTGGGCAGAGCCAGGATTTAGGGGAGAAGTGAGGAGCAACCAACCCAGAGTATCGCTAAGGGTCTGGCCAGAGGGTGGATGCCTCATACCCAAACAGGGAATGCCTGGGAATGAAGGAGGTCCAAACTTCCAAATGGCTTTTTTTTTTTAGCTGTACGTATACACAATGTCTTTATTTTGTTTATTTATTTTTATGTGCTGCTGAGGATTGAACCCAGTGCCTCACACATTCAAGAAAAGCACTCTGCCACTGAGCCACAGCCCCATCCCCCAAATAGCTTTCTTTAAAGCCAGCCCAGATCCCTCTCTGCTAATGACTGCTACCCTGGTGTGCTCAGCTCCAATCCAGGCTCTGCACTGAGGAGTTCCACCTCTTTCCAGCCCTCGGGAACATTCCATTTTGGACTAGAAACTCTGCCCACATCCATTCCACACTGTGGACAGGCATGTTGGCATTAGCTCTCTTTTATAAAGAAAAGAGATATCCCAGCTCTGGCAGGTGCAGAGGTCCCCTCCAAGAACAAATGACATCATTCAGAGGGCTCCCTAGGTTCACCCTAGACACAAAATCCCGCTGTGAAGGCAGGCATTGATGCTCTGTCCACCAAGTCAGAAAAAGTGTCCAGGGGGCTGGGGTCATAGCTCAGTGGTAGAGTGCTTGCATAGCATATGTGAGGCATTGGGTTCAATCCTCAGCACCACATAAAAATTAATTTAAAAAATAAAGGTTTGGGTCCATCTACAACTAAAAAAATATATTTTAAAAAAATGAAAGAAAATATGTCCATGCCCAGGTAGAGACCACCTTGCACAGTTCACTCATAAGCACACACTTCACCTTGTAGAACTGAATCATTCATACACCCTACATTCACATCTTCAGGCAGGATGCTCCTGGAGCTGGCAAGATAGGGACATGTGTAACAGGAGGGCACCTTCTTTACCACGTAAGATACATTCAGATTATGCATGTGTTCGACTATAAAACATACTAAGCCCCTCTTATGTGGCAAACCTTCTAGACACTGGGAAGACAGAGGTTAATAAGCTGGACAAGGTACTGCCACCATGTACGCTTTAAGTTTAGTCAGACGGGCAGACAGGGACAGGTGAACAAACACGTAAACCACTCAAATGACTTGCTGGCAGAGACAGAGTGATGTCATGAAGAGTGGCGGAGGGCCCAGGTAGGGTGGCTTTGGCCTGGATGGCTCCAAGTCCTGGAGGTGAAGAGCCAGCACAGGGAGGGGGCTCCAGGCAGGAGAAACAACAAGCACAAAGCCCCTGAGGAGTATCAAGGGCACAAATGGAGACCAGTTGCCGGAACACGGAGGCCAAAGTTATAAGAAATGATGATAAGGCTGAGGGACCCTCATCTCTGAGTTGACAGGGGTCAGATGATGCAGACCCTTGTCAAAACAGTTAAAATCAGGGGCATCTGATTCTAAGTGCGATGGGAAACCTTTGAAGGGATTTAGGTAAGGAAATTCAGTAATCTTTTACCCTGGATAAGCTGACTCAACAGCCTGGCAAAGAATGAATAAATTGAATGAAGGATAATGAATGGGTGGATGGATGGATGAATGAATAAATGAATGAATGAACGAACGAACACTACTAAACCAATGTGCATAAGTATCCTGGGTCTCTTGGTGCTGAGATCATGTTGAGTTCTGCAAGGACATGGGGACAAGGAGCCCAGGAGAGCCCCAAAACTCTAGTACCATGAACTCCAAGCCAAACAGAATACAGAACTCCACCACTCAGAGATGCCACTGGCTTCAGCTTTCTGTCCCCTTCCCCCCAGTAACCTCTGCTCACTGTGTGCTTATGAAGACCATATTGGAGAGGAGTTCAATGTCAGGTGTACACCCCATGACCTCTAGGGAGGATGGTGTAATATTCATGGGTCTGGAGCACTCTAGCTAGTCTCCAGGCCCCTGAGGGATACCTTATATTCCCCTGTAGCTCCTACCTCCTACCCCCATTTTTTTTTCCACTACTGTGGATTGAACTCAGAGCCTCACATATGCTAGGCAGACACTCTATCACTGAGCTATATCCCCAGCCCCTCCATCATCCCTTTTTGAGATACAGAAGATGAGGCTCTAAAATGGAAGTATTTTCTTAAAGTGACAGAGGAGAACCAGACTTCTCATTTCTCACCAAGAAAGCAAGAATGGAGAGCAGCTCCTAACTCAACCGCATCCCCATGTATGCCCACAATTAGAGTCCTTCCCCACAGAGCTTCACTGCCTCCAGAGCTGAGGTAACTGCCATCCCCTGAAGACTAGGGCTGTGGTCTTCACACACACACACATCAGTCCCTGCACAGAACTGGAGACGGCTACAGAGTGGCTGTTACGTTAGGAGAGAAAGGAGCAGAAGAGGGCTGATGTGTGGTGGAGATCATGGGCACAGAAGCCAAATAGCCCTGGGATCCATACTAGCTCTACTGCCTATGGGGCCCTGAGTCCTGGATATGTGACTTAACCTTGAGCCTCAGTTTCCTGGTATCTAAAAGGCAGACACAGATACACACTTCACAAGCTGTTGAGTGCATTTAGGAAAAGTGGGCATATTGAAGACATAGCACCCTCACCAAAAAAGAAAAAGAAAAATGTTCACAAATAATATTTCTATCAATACAAATGTTGCTGTTGTTGTTGTTGTTGGTGGTGGTGGTGGTGGTGGTGGTGGTGGTGGAGCAGACAAGTAAAGAGGGACTGTTACCAAGCATTTGGCCCTGAGCCTTCCCAGCAAATAGGCATCTGGAACATCTATATTAAAGCAAAAAAAAAAAAAAAAAAAAAACAAGATTGGTATGTTTTAGAATGATTCCCATTTTTATTATTTTGCATAAACCTTGAATTAGCAGAAAATCTGGTCCCACTGGGTTCCCAGAACCCTCACTCAGACCCAGAGCTGAAGCTGCAATAAAGAGGCACCTCCCAGCTCCCACCCCAGGACACACAGGTGTTGTGGTAAGCAGCTCCTGGCTTGGGCTTTGAGAGCTGGTGTTATCACCAGGGCAACTCTCCCCTCCTCTATCCCTCAACACCCACAGAGGAGGCTGGAGGTGTCTGAGGGAGCTGAAAGAACATCATGTGCCAGGGCTTTGGCAGAGCTTGGTGACAAGTTACCTTTGACCTGAGGAGTGATCCAAGGAGGGAAAGGCATGACCAGAGCTTTGATGGGTCTTTGCCCAATCCTGACAGCTGGTGGGGGGGGGGGGGGCAGGTAGTAATTAGGGACCTCTCCTTCTCCATTTCCTACCCCTTCTCCATTTCTGCCCCTCTTTTAGGTCCTAAAGTTACACCACCACAGAGTGAGTGAATAGACACCTACCCAGCAAGTCTTCTTGCAGCCAGAGACTAAGCCCCCAGGAGAGAACCTAAGGCTGCAGTGCCAACCTGTGGGCCACAATGCTCAGGTTACAGTGGGTAGAGTAATCCCAGAGAAGTGGTGCAAGCTAACTCCCCATCCCTTCTTCCCTCAAGATGCAGAAATGCTTTGCATGAGCATGCCTGGGAGCCCCCATGCAGGCATGAATACCAGTGACCATGCACAAAGCCATTCTCTCCACAAACATCCTTTGAGCATCAACTATGCAGGCCAGGCACTGTGCCAGGTGCTAAGGAAGAGGGGATAGAAGACAAAGGCCTGGTGGATGGGCAGATGTAGACATCTTTGCTTCTCTGGTCCCTTTGGGAAAAGACTTCAGCCCACAGACACTTTCTCTCCACCATTCACCATCATTGCTACTCTTTTTCAGATTATATTGGACAATTGGAGCTTCTCTATTGCATGGGGGGTGGGTAGTTATTAGACCATTTCATTCCATGATGGTCCAGTTTTCTTAGGTTAATGATGAGTAATGTATTTCTGTCCCCAGATTTCAGACAGACCACTGTGGAGCTGGAGCTGCAATAGGGAGCTGCCTTTCTTCCTGCAGGGAGCAACCACCAGGCTTCCTTCCCCTTCAAACATGCAGGAGGATTTTCCCACTTTACTGCCTTCCCCACTTTGCTTCGTGGTTTCTCCTCTCTCCTGTCCCTTGCCTGTCACATGTCCCTGCTTCTCTTTTACTGTTTCCACTTCAGAAATACCACTGAATGTCTGTCCACCTGACTCCAATGAGCTGGGCTGCTCTGGGAAGTGAAATCTAAGCATTGTTCAATGAGCATTCATAATGGCCCCTTCATCATAAGACAGGAGCAATGACGATACTACTGAGCGTATCCAGATCCCTTACATTTTTCCCCAGCACACACCACCACTTATGATTATATGCCGGCACTGCACCCACTCAGGAGTCCCCCAGGGTCAGGCAGCACTCCACTCATCCAGGACTTTGTCCTCCCTGCTGCCAGGATCCCGCCAGAATGCTGTCCTGGGGAAGTCAGTGTGGGCAGGGTCTCCCCTCCCGCTGCCCCCACCTCCACTTCAGATGCAAAGTGCACATATGGCTCATCTCCATCTTTGGGGGAGGTTCTGTCTAAAGTCCTCCTAAAGATTCAGATTGTATGACAAATCACGTTCTAGACTATCACGGCGAGAAAGCGCCAGGCATTTGCATCATTACCCCCAGACAACAGCTTCATTAGGCTGAAAGGGAGGTTTGCAGCCGCACAAACTCCGCCACTGACCTGGGCCTCTCACTTCCCCATTGTTTGTGGGCTCCAAGGCTCTTGCTCCAAACCATATGGTCCGTTTGAGCACCTCACACTGATTTTGCTGATTGCACAAGGGGCAAGCCAGAGAGGCCTACCCCAAGATCCCAGGTGCCATCCTGCCTCCCTCTGAGTGGGCCAAAATGAAGCCAGAAGAGAGAAACAACCAGAGATCAGAGGGGACTGTCCTAAAAAACAGTGTGTGGACCTGGTAAAGAAGGAATTAGATTCCTTGGCCAGAGGGCAAAGAAAATAGCTTAAGCATTTTGACTAGAACAGGCAGCCTTCCTACCCTCAGTTTGGCCACATCTTGGTGTGGAGAACCTTGGTGGGGAGCATACTCAGGCTAGGTCTACCTTTTCCTCACCCAGGCCCCCAAGTATTTAGCGACCCTAATCATTTCTCCCAAGAGGCTAATAAGTAGGCCAGATCTCAACTGGCATGTGCAGGCTGAAGTCTGAGGCAATCATTCTCCTTCTCCAGTCCCCCAAGACCCTAAAACCTGAAAACCAGGTTGTCCTTTTGAGAATAATTATGGGATTGTGGGGGCAAGCCAGAAAACCCCAATTGCTATCTCTTCAAATCCCATCTCTTTGAAAGTGCACTTTGCTTTAAGCTTTTTCAAGATTCCTAGCATATGGAATGAACCCAGAGGCTAGTTCCAAGCCCAGGCAGCCACTGAGCCTGATTCCCCTAAGGAGGAGGATTCTTATGCGGTCCTTGCACTGAGGAGGCCCTGGCTGTCCTGTGGTCTACAGACTACAAAGCCTAGGATCATTGGAGGGTACCTGAGGGAAGGAATCCCTTATGATCCAGAAATGGGCCGCCATGCGGGCCTCCCCTGATGTTTCTTTAAGAAGAAACACTCTCTCTAGTGGTGCAGCACTTCTATTCGCCAACCGGGAGGATTAGGGCCGGGATTAACATTTTAAACTCGGCCAGACTTTCTGACTCAAAGATCTTCTTTCGCTAATCGTATTACCATCCCTAGAATTATTGCTTTACCCGATGCAGAACTGATTCTAAAATCAAATTGATGAAAGTTCCCTCCTGTTTTCTCTTTGCTCCTTTGGGGTAGGGGGCTGTAGCTTCTTGAGGGCACTGTTCAAGTCGAATCTCACTTCATGTTTCTCCCCTTTCACGCCAGGCGGCGGTAAGAAGACAGACGACACGGTTCCTTTATTCCCGCCCACGCCAGCTCCTAATTCCTAGTAATTTATCCCATATTAAAACTTCTTTAAGTAAGAATGGACAAGCATCAGCACCTGCTATGCAAATGCGGCCAAATCCAGCCTGGGCCGCGGGGCGTGTGCGCCCGCCCGACCCCGAGCGGCCATTCAGCGCTCCCCGGGCGCCCGGCGCGGCCCTTCATATGGAAACGGATCCGTCCTGACAGATTGCTACGGGTCCCCGGCCTGGGGGGCGGGGCCCAGAGGGAGGGGGCAGGGGACAGAATGCCCTGCCAGCTTCCAAAACCGCCCAGGCAGGATAGCTGCACCTCTCCCGTGAGTTTTCTTAACTCGCCCTTTGCTTTCACCCATCATTATTGTTTTCTCATTGAACACCCTCTTTTAATTCCAATGCCTACACCCCCCCCCGCCATCTCCCCCAGAATTCATCCTGGTGCACCATCCTAATAACCCTATGAGGCGAGTGTCTAAAGTTTTAGTTCTAAGTGTAACAAATTCCCCCACGCTTTTTTGCGGGGCACAGTAGTCGCCAAGAACCTACTGCACTTTGCACCCCCCCCCCGGGGTCCCAGCAATGGGGGCAGGGTGGGACAGATTGTCATCCCTGGTCCCAAACCCAAGCCAGGGGCCAAGGGAGCTGGGAGCACCCCCAACCCGCAGGCAGCGAGGAGGAGGCCGGGGGTGGGGGGGGGGGAGCTCTGCGCGACCGCGGTCGTCCTGCCGGATAACAAGGATTAGCATGTTGGGGACTTTTGAAGCCATCTCTGTCCTCACGTGGCTGGAGGCCTCGGTGAAGTTGCCTCTCGTGCGGTCCTAATCCCCTCACGCGGCTCCGGCTGTGAGCCGGCCCTCTGGGTGCCCGGGGACCGGTCTGTACCAGTGTCCCGGCTCTCCCCTGACCCCGAGCGAGGTCAGGGCACCCACCCGGCCGGCCCCACGAGCCCCCGCGTCGCCCTGAGGGACTCGCCGAGGCTCCAGCCGTGGGAAGCGCCGCGGTGCGAGTGCCGGTGGCACAAGGCTTGGGGGAGACCCCCTTCCTCCAGTCCAGGTCTTTATTTGTGGTTCCATAAAAGAAATGGAAAAAAACGGCGGCTCTCCGGGGGCCAGAGCAAAAAAACCCGGCGGCGGCGAGGGTTGGGGCGCGGCGGGCGTCCCAAAGAGATGCAAAGTGATAAATACATTGTTTAGCGGCCGCCCGCTCGTTCGGTCCTTTGGGGGCATAGAAAATGAGGCACTTTCCTCCCCCTTAACTCGAGGGGAGTACCAATAATTCATGTATGTTATAATTCTTCATTGCCCCTAGGTAGTCTGGGAAAACTGGAAGAAAAGAAAATGCCAGAAAGTTATGGTAAAACTTAAGATGCGGCCGAAGTCGCTTTCTTTGCCCCTGCTGCGAGTGTTTGAATAAGAAGAATGCTCCTGGACTGTAACAAGCAAAAAGAATGAAGAAGACAAAAGATTTCCAGAAAAAGGTTTAGCTAGAAGACAAGGCAAGTGAAACTGAAAGGAGAAAAAAAGCATTTACAATGGAACAATAAGTGTACTAATCGCTTTGATATATTATACAAGCCCAAAGACCCAAAACATTGTGTAATTATTTATAAATGACTTCTCCACTCCTGTGTATAATGCGGAGGAAAGAATAAAACTGCAGGCTACTCTCTAAACTATTTCTAAATAGACCTGGTTCAAAAGAAGGCAGAAGTGTTTGAAATAAAATAATTAATGGTGGATTTTATGGTTGTCTCATTAAAACATTTTAATTACTACAAACAAAATGCATTTGTGTTCGAACTCAACGTGAATTTATGTAGCCAAGCGTTAAGATAGAAAAAAGAAAAAGGAAAAAAACACTTGAGCTATTTCTGAGTTTATTTCTGAATTCTTTCCATAAAGCAATAGCTGAATTCCATTAGGATAAATTTCACTGTGACTTTGTTTGTGTACACAGAAGAAAACTATCTCAGACAGTGTTTCCACACTTGACCCACAAGCATGGGGTTTGATGTGGGAGAAGTGGGTTTTTTTTCTCTACTGAAGATGTTCTCAAGAATTCAAAAATAAGTTGGCTTTAGCAACTTTCCATGGCTCATGCAGCCTGAATTTGGGGAGCTAAAACCTAGTAACAACAACAGTAGGGTTATGGATTTGTAGGTGGTGGTGGTGGCCTATCTGAGCCCAAAAGATTTAATTTCAAGAAATCAATGGGAAAACAAAACCTGGAGGCTTTGCAGGCAGTTCTGGGTTTATCTGTAACATTATCAACTGATGTGAAGACTCCTTTTCACATCAGTTGATAATGAGGAGGAGTGGGGTGAACACCTCTGCCTGCTCCCTTCCTCTTCAGTTCAGGACCTGCACCCTTGTGGACCCTCCCTGCACAAGCATACACACCCCCTTTGCCTTCCGGACTCTCCTTTGGGCACAAAAAGGACATTGTTTCCCCCAAGGCTAGCCCCAAATGCAAACAGGCTTCAAACTTAGGGCCAGCCCAAACACATATTGTTCCCCCACACCACTGCAAGCCTGAGAACCCCAATTCAAATTTGAAAACTTCTTGCAGAAAAGAATTTATTTGGCTGCAGAGTTACACAGTGTCATTTAGCATTTCTTACACTTACTAGAATAAAGAAGATTTGCACCAGGGCCCCCACTGAAGCCCAAGATTCATCTCACATGTAGGCAGATTGTACACAACCAAACACGTCCATGCACAATGCAGGGAATATTCAAGCAGACAACTCTGAGGTGGGAAATGCATACAGACGGCACTGTATTTAGCAGGGCAGGGGCCGAGGGGGCCTCCACGGATTTCTGGAAACCATGGATAATTTGCCATTTTCCTTGCTCTGTCACTGAAAGACCCCTCTGTTCCCCCCCTCCTGCCTCGTTTCTCCCCTCCCTTTTACCCCCCCTTCCACAACTGTCATGGGTCATCAGTAAAGAAAATAGGGAATTGTTTCCCCTTTCCAATCCCACCCTGCTGCTCTTATGTGGAAACGCAACTGCATATCTGCCATGTAGTTAATGCCCTGAAAGGAGCAAGAGAGTCTCCATGTCTAACATCAGCCTTCATCCCTTCCTCTTGAGTAACTGCACCTTTTCTTTCCCTTTCCCTAAAAAGATTACAACTTTTTCTTTCTAAAATGCCACCCACGAAACCAATGCCACCCCTCCCCCAAGGTAGCCCTAGAGCAAAAATAAGGATTGATAGAAAGGATGGCTCTCTCTACCACTCCACTTTATGCAAAATTCCCCATCAAGAATGTCCTTGTGGACGTTACCATTGCTGGATGGCCTTATGAACTCAGTGTGTCCAATGCCTTGAGTGGTGAAATAAGGTGCCAGCACCATTTATGTATGATTAATTGCAGCAGAGAGTTCATGGGTATTGTCATCTTTTTTACTTACCTTGTAACACCATAAAACTCAGATCTACTTTTGGCTTTCTTGAAATTAATATTTCAATCAGAGCAGACAAAGAATGATCAATCTCAACTAAAACAATTTAGGAGGGAATGAAATGTCATGGTGTTCCCCTTCTCCTAACACATTCAGATTGTTGTCCCTGTATTTTCAGCACACTAATCTCTCATCTTAGTTCCCCTTACAGCATCTCTGAAAGATCATTTGCTCAACCTTAGGCTTATGTGTTCCTGATAACTGAAGGGGGATAGCAAGGAGGTCATTGGGCTCAGTCTTACATTCACAAAAGGACTCAAAGCCTCTGGACTCTGATTCCCATGAAGTCATCATCACACATGGTCACCAAGACACAGACAGAGATGAGGAAGATGTTCAACACAAATCTAAATCTGGATCCACCCCTGGCTCTCCCTCTAGGCACTGTAACTTTGATGCCATTTTAAAATCCTGAAGTTGTTTGTGAAGAGCATAGGCTGCATTGTATTTTCATGTGTTGACCACATTAATTTGTTATATATAAATGTTGATAATTTAGTACTACTTTCCTCCTATTCTGGCCATTTTTGATTAAGAAATAAAAAAAACAATAATATACCAAGAATCTCAATAGACCCTGCAAGCCTTGACCCACTCCTCCCCATCTGTTACTTTAGAATGGTTAGGAGGGCTGGGAGTTTGGCTCAGTGGTATAGTACCTGCCTAGTATGCATGGGGATCAATTCCCATCAGGGCAGAAGAAGAAGAAAAAAAGAGGAGGAAGAGAAGAAGGGGGAGGAGAAGGAAAAAGAAAGAAGGGGGGAGGAGGAGAGAGCTTCTCAATAAGGAAGCAAAAATACCTCCCAGTTGTCCCATGGAGCCTTGAGTCAGAGCTCTAGGACTTGGGGCTACACAGAAAAAGTGTGTACCTTCTGCCCCTAGGGCACCTTTCAGGAGTCCTTCCCTTCCTTCCCTTCCTTCCCTCCCCTAATTGTAGACCAAGAGGCAAAGCCATAGGAATCACTGGGAGCACTTCCAAGCTGTCACATAAATGTGTTCGACCTGCCTCAAGGACTTAGGCAAGTACAGGATAGGAAAACTAAAAGTGACATGTACTCCCTTATGAATATACTGGTTGTAAACATCAGTCAATAGTGATTTCAGCATGTAGGTCAGATCTCCAGAGATTCTGATTCAGGGAGTCTGGGAGGGGATCCTCCTGGTCTGTCTGTCTGTCTGTCTCTCTCTCTCTCTCTCTCTCTCTCTCACACACACACACACACACACACACACACACACACACACGCCCTCCACCACCATCACTACCACTCCATTTGAACACAGTGTGAGAAACTCTGGCTTATTCTTAGTCCTCTGGATTTCTGCCCTACCCACCTGCTCCTGCTCCTCAGCAGATCAGCAGCTGGATATCTCACAAGGTCAGGAAGTAGAACACCTGGTGCAACACTTGTCACCTACTATGGTTAGATTCATTATGACCATATTACATCCTATGTGGGAGTTTGCATAGATGTGCTCATGAGTTTAGAAGAATTTAGGGGGCAGAAGAAACTTTGATCTCCTTCAGCAAGGACACATATCCACCTAGAAGGCCTGGCTTAAAGCTGTCCCCCTCATTCTCATCTGCCAGTCTCAGGTCCGGCTCCACCCTCAGTGCATCTCTTACAGAAGGGGCCCGCTATGCACTTATCAAAGCACTGCCATCCAGGAAGGAGCCAGGGGCAGGCAGGGCAAGGCTAAGATCTCTGCCTAGTCAGGTCACTAAGTTTCAGGCAATGACAAGATAAAGCACAGATCCACTACTAGCTCAAAAGAGGCCTTGTGTACATTTGCAATGTGCCCTTTGGGGACAGGTGTAGCCCACTTCAGGATACATGGGATGGTGGGTGGCAAACAGGTTGAATTTTAGCTCCCACTTGTCTTCTCTGCCAGATGCCCTTTTTACTGACTCTGGGACCAGAAGGCGCACACCTGTTCTAAGCAGTCCTAGAGATCTGACTTAAGGCTCCAGGGGCAACAGAGAAGTGGTTTTTCTTTCTTCTCTGAGAAGACCTCTCTGGTGTCAACACACTGATGAAGAAACCAGCTTTTTCTCTTCAGAAGAAAGGCTCTTCAAAAGATAGCCAAAAAACTGACAAATGTCTATCCCAGTGACCCTGGCCAAACCAATTCTGTACTCCAGGAATCTGGAAAGGGGGTTTACAGTTTATTGAACAGTGGTCCACCAAAAGACATGTCTACCCAAAACCTTAGAATGTGACCTTATTTAGAATATGGGTCCTTGCAAATCATTCTGGTTTAGGCTGGGCCTAAATAAGACTCCTTAAGAAACAGCCAAAAACATGAGACACAAAGGGGAAAGCCATGTAAACACTGAAAACAGAAACTGGAGTTACAAACCAATGAAGCAACAATTGCCAGGAGCCACCAGCAGCTAGGAAAGAGATATGGAACAGGTTTTTCCCTGAGTCTCCAAAAAGAAGCCAACCCTGCTGACTGACACCTTAATTTCAGACTTCTGGTCTTCTCTGAACTGTGAGAGAATAAACTTTTAAGCCACCCACTTTGTGGTATTTTTTTAATGGCAACATGAATAAAAAAAAAAAAAAATACAGGGCCCAGGAGTATCAGAAGGTCAGGCAAGTGGGAGAGTAAAGGGGCCAAGTGGAAGCTAACCCAGGGAGAGAAAAAGGACAGAGAGAGTGAGTACTGGGTCTCCTGAGGTGCCCCAGCATCTGTCCAACAGTTGCCTTCTCACGCATAAGCTAGTGGAAGCCACTTTCTGTTGACTTCTAACAAACCTCAAATCTTTATATATGTTTCCCAGCTTTCTGCCAGCTGGTGGGGGGAGGGCAGTGCACAAGTGGGGTGTGGCAGGGGAAAGGGGAGGGTTCAGCAGAATCCCCTGAACCAGAAGGCAAGTGCTAGTCCCTAGTCTGCAGAGGGATACACTACCTCCAGAGAGCATCTCTCCACAAAGCGACTGATGCTCCAAGCAGAGTCCCCTCTGAGGGCAGCAGGCCAGGCATCAGGCCTGAGGCCACCACTCAGATATCATGGGGAGGGGGCTGGAACTTTTTGCTCATTTTGTTTTTTAATACCCCTGCCCTATAATCCAGGGTTGTCCCTTATTAACTATTTCCTGCCCAGTAAAAGCTGGGGTATGTCTGAGACTCTTGCTCTCTAGTAGCTAAAGTGACTCCTGATCTGCAAAAGTGAAAACTTTCTGCTGGAATAGGTGAGTTTATAACCCCAAAGGTAGAAGAGACTGAGGGAGAGGAATTCCATTGTTTGTTTGTAGTCCTGCTTTCTATGGTCCAGGGAAGAAGTTTCCCCTTGGCTGGCACTGGGATTCACCACACAGGCTGTACGCAAAGGAATTATCTGGAGATAGGGGAAGCAAGTTCTCAGGGGTACCTTAGAGGAGGCGATTAGCACCCTTGCTACTTTATGAGTGTTTGGCAGTTGAAAGTAGAGGGAGAAAAGATTGGTGAGGTCAAGATTCACTCCAGCCTGGCTTGGGTTCCTCACTCCTCTCCCCCTCCCACTTACTAGATGAAGGCAAATAGATTCCTTCCCCTGTTTCTTTATCAACCTGGAAGAAGCAGGATCGCCTATTTCCACTCCAGGCTCCAGGACTGTCACCTGGCCAATCTCCAGTCTATTTGGACATGGGTTTTTCACCGGTTCCCAATTGCATATCGCAATCAGGACTCTGTTACAAAAACTCCCTGCCAAATGACCCACGATCATTATCTTATATCATTTTCCACAGGTAGACCTCTGTCCCATTTTACAGATGAGGAATTTCACTCAGAGGTGAAATCACTAGCCCAGAGCCAAGGCGGCCACTCAGCAGCCGGAGTGAGAACGGAACCCAGACTCCCAGCGGGCTCCAGGTTTCCACAGCTCATAGAGCAGCTCACACTTTCCTGCCCGCGCCCCGCCTCCCCATCCCACCCCAGCGAGGGGCGCCGGCCCGCCCCTGGAGGAGCGTGCCTGCTCCTCTAATCGCCCGCCGCCCCCGCCCGGGTTTCACTGCCTGGAGACGCCTGGGCCTGTTTAGCAGGAGCTGGCTCCGGGGCCAGGCAAGGCCATCGATTGGCCGGCGGTAATTACGGGCACGCTCCAGGAGGGGGGAGGGGCGGCCTCCCGCGAGCATAAATTATGCAAATACCCTGGCGCCGCACGGGGCTGACCTGCCGCCTCGCTCCATTCACCGGGGCTGCCTCGGGGGCGGAGGTGGCAAGGGAGGGGGGCGCCCATTGTTGCGCCGGGTACTTAAGGGGTCCTGAGGCCAGTCGTGTGCCACACTCGGTGCTCACACGAGCTGATCTGATCGCCGGCGACATCACTCGGGAGACCATCCCGGCGCGTGGCTCCTGCAGGCGAGGCGAGAAGGCAAAGCCAAGTTTCCTTTGCGCCCTTGCGCCCTTCCAGGCCCTCGCGCCCACAACGGGCACAAAGTAAGCCCGGGCCGTTCGAAACGTAAGTGCCTCCCAGCGGCCCTGCCCTCAGCCCGGGCTCCTGTCCTTTAAACGTCCTTCTGTCCATCTGTCAGTCCTGCACAGCGCAAAGATGCCAGCCCCGCTGGAGACCTGCCTCTCCGACCTCGATTGCGCCAGCAACAACAGCAGCAGCGACCTGTCCGGCTTCCTCACCGACGAGGAGGACTGTGTCAGGCTCCAATTGCCTGTCTCCACCTCGGGGCCGCCCGCGCCGGCCCGCAGGGGCGCACCTGGGATCTCTGGGGCGTCAGATGTTCCTGGGGCGCAGGACGAGGAGCAGGAGCGGCGGCGGCGCAGGGGCCGTGGGCGAGTGCGCTCTGAGGCGCTGCTACATTCACTACGCAGGAGCCGGCGCGTCAAGGCCAATGATCGCGAGCGCAACCGCATGCACAATTTGAACGCGGCGCTGGACGCGCTGCGTAGTGTGCTGCCCTCCTTCCCTGATGACACCAAGCTCACAAAGATCGAGACGCTGCGCTTCGCCTACAACTACATCTGGGCTCTGGCCGAGACACTGCGCCTGGCCGATCAAGGACTGCCCGGGGGCTCTGCCCGGGAGCGCCTCCTACCTTCTCAATGTGCCCCCTGCCTGCCCGGACCCCCGAGCCCAGCCAGCGATGCCGAGTCCTGGGGCTCCGGTACCGCGGCCTCCCCGTGCGCCGCCGCCACCTCACCACTCTCTGACCCCAGTAGCCCCGCAGCCTCCGAAGATTTCGCATATGGCCCCGGCGATCCCCTTTTCTCCTTCCCTGGCCTGCCCAAAGACTTGCTCCACACGACGCCGTGTTTCATTCCTTACCACTAGGCTCTTTTTAGACCCCGTTACCGTCTTCTCCCCAAGCTAATGGGCAATACACGAGGACTCAGCTGTGGCTTCGGGAGCCCCCCACTCCAGGCAGAGGGAGGAAGCGGGAGCTTTAAAAGGGTAGGGAATACCTGAGCCGCTTGTTAGGTCGCTGCACCCTTGCCATGGCTGCCCCTTAGTCTGTTACTCCAGCTCTCAGCCCTGGGCCCCTCCTGCCCGCCCCCAGACGGCCTTTCCTTTTGCACTTTCTGAACTCCACAAAACCTCCTTTGTGGCTGGCTCAGAACTGACCCCAGCCACCACTTCAGTGTGATTTGGAAAAGAGACAGATGAGCCCCTGAAGACGAGGTGAAAAGTCAATTTTACAATTTGTAGAACTCTAATGAAGAAAAACGAGCATGAAAATTCGGTTTGAGCCGGCTGACAATACAATGAAAAGGCTTAAAAAGGAGACACAAGGAGTGGGCTTCATGCATTATGGATCCCGACCCCCACCACTGCCGGCTCGCTCTAGGAAGAACCCCAGCGCTTGCGTAGCTATTCAGGCACGGGGCTGGAGGGTACTTTAATTTATTCAAGATGCTTCATTCATATGAAAATGTATTTTTGTACATAAAGAGTTTATTCTATTATTATGAGCTATTGAAGTTTACATTTTTGTACTGCAGATGCTTCGTGTAAATAAAAACTGAGTGAAAAATAAGTCACCAAGTTTCTTGCCTAATGTTAGTGTCTTTGGGGGCTTTTCTTCCCTTCTGCTGGTGGCTCAACCACTAAAGTGAAACACTATCCCCACCGACCTCCAAACCCTCCACTGCTGTGTCAAAAACAATTAAAAAATAAATGCACCTGATTTTTCACCAAGAACCAGATAAAGACAGACTAAGGTGTTTGGGATCTACCATTTCCTTTCACGATGTAAACACAAGGGAGATCTTTCAGGCGCCCCATAAGCCAATTAAGACTTTTTAGTGGGAATTAGCCCCGATATGCAGCTACCTGTAGAGGTAGGGGCTGCGGGAGAGTCTTTCTTTTGAGGAACTCCACATCAGCTGGCTCCGTGTTTCAAAGAGAGGGGATTAAAAAGATCAATACAGTGTGACCACTGGTTAGGAAGTCCCAGTGACAGGTGGGCCTAGGCTGGGCAAGCAGAAGGGTCCACTCTTGTAACAGCCTATTTAGAGGGGGAAATTGATTTGTAAACAATGCCTTCAAATTGTTGTCTATTGAGGCTGGAGTCACCCTGGCTGTGAGGTGTGGGATGAATTATGCTGGTATGGTGTCCCTGAGTCGGGTGTGCAGCTGCCTAAAATTATGAACAAGGGTGCCTGCACCCGACGGTGCACACATTTACACCCACTGCAGCCCAGAATGTGGGGGAAGGGGCGCCCACAGAGAGAGGGCTCCAATGCTCAGCCAGTCCTCAGGGGCAATCGCTAAAGCTTTCATTTGCTGCCAGAGAAATCAGCCGCCCAAACTCAGTGGGGATTTTTCTGGCTGCCATGTGTTTGTCTGTTGTCTGACAACTAACAGTACTGGCCAGTAGCAACTTTTGTTTTAAATTTCAGAATGGGGGTGATTACAAGAGGTAGGTCCTGCAATACTATAGCTGTGTGTTTCCCCAACTGAGCAGGTTATCCCATGTTAACACTTGACTTTTTCCTCCACTAGGCTCAGGAAAAATAGTATTTTGTAGTGTTAGAGACAGTGAGAAGGTGAATACATGCAGAGGGCCAGAACAAGGCCACTAACAGGGTGTTCCCCTTGTGGGAGTGTTTTCACTCTTCAGATGTTGTCTTGGTGACTTGCATCCACAGATTCATATGCTGGATCCTCATCAGGCACCACTAAGCCCAACCATGGGCAAGATGCCCTCCATCAGAAAAAAAGCTACATTAAAGAAGGTTTTAGAATATTGGATGCCTTCTAATTGCTCCCAGAGTAGAGACGGAGTCCTCCAAGGAAAGCTTCAGAAGTTATCAGAGCTGAGAACAGAATCACTTCTGCTAAAAACTCTAAGGAAGGGGCTGGGGAATGTGGCTCAAGCGGTAGCGCATCGCCTGGCATGCGTACAGCCCAGGTTCGATCCTCAGCACCACATACAAACAAAGATGTTGTGTCTGCTGGAAAACTAAAAATAAATAATATTTTAAAAATAAATAAAAATAAAATTAAAACTCTAAGGAAAAAGCTATATCTCTAAAATGACCCAACCCAGGGCCTGCTCTGTTGTCTGTCTTAGAATTGTAATTCTCTATTAGCTTTGCATCTCTTAGAGCAAAAGAAACAAGTGGTCTGCATCAGATGTTCTGCTCTCCCTTCCACAGGATGCTTAGGAGTGACTCCTTCCAACCTTCTGAGGTACCTAGGCCAGGCCTTTAAGAAGGGCAGGGTCCCAATGAGACTCCTCAACCATGATGTAGGTGCGTGTGACTGGGACAAGGGAAGAGAACAACCAAGTGTTATCATTGTCCAGAATCCCTGGGGAAAGCACCAGCTATGATCTGGAATAGGAAGTTTGTCTTATACACCTGCACACAATCAGCACTGAAAACAGGAAGTATCATTACCCATCAAGACTGAAGAATAGAACACTGTCTTCCCAGTTTGGTCACAACAGCCTCACAACTCCAAGGTGCAGGACCCAGAGTACCTTTCCATGAAGAAAAGTCTCTAACATCATTGGCTGGGAAGCATCTCTACCAGTGCCAGTTAATGCTATTCTTCCAAGGAAGCAAGTATCTATGTGCAGCCCTGGAAGCTCTAAAATAGGAAAAAAGAACGAGGGTGATTTAAAATGCTTATCCCCAGCTCAGAGGCCTCTATTTTCCTACAGTAAAATCTCACACATCCACTGGCATCTGTGAAGGCAGGGTGGGGGTTACTAAATTATTCTAATCGGTTATAGAGCATAGAACATCCCACTGACAGCCATGTTTTACTGTCATCAACATCACCTTCCACTGAGGAATATGAAAGCACTTAAGAAGGTTTATTTGTTCTCTCCCTTGACCTCTTCGATTTTTTTCTTTTTTAAACTGGTGTGCCATATATAAATTTGTGGTGCTGGGGATTGAACCCACCGCCACATGCATGCTAGGCAAGAACAGGGGCTTCAAACCATAGTTCTCCCTAGTCCACTATATTTTTATACACTGCTTCAAAGTTATTGGGCAATCAAGAAATAAAAGATTAGAATGAAATAGTAAAATTAAGATTTTGCTGGCTGGGTTTGTGGCTCAGCGGTAGAGTGCTAGCCTAGCACAAGCGAGACCCGGGTTCAATCCTCAGCACCATATAAAAATAAAGGCATTGTGTTCTGTCCATCTACACCTAAAAAATAAATATTAAAAAAAGATTTTGCTCATTCTCTCATTTATTTAATGGCTCTTTATCAAACTCCTGCTGTGTGTTGACTGAGCACTTTTCCAGGCACTGGAGTGACCAAGACAAGCAAAGTCCTTGCCTGAAAGGAGCTTACAATCTAGTGGGCAAAGACAAAATAAACTTCTGAAAAATCATAGAAAGTGCTGTGGAGGAAAAAATAAAGTGAAACAAGGGGAATATGGAATGTCAGGGTGGGAGGGAACATTTCTGTTGGAAAAAAATAGGGAGGTTCTTTAATGAGGTGGCATTTGGGTATAGGTCTGAATGAAGAGAGGGAGAGCTATGGTTTGAATATGGGTGGTGTTCCAGAGGCCCATGTTAGAGGCTTGGTCCCCAGGGTGATGCTATCAAGAAGGACTGTGGACTTTTAGAAGATAAAGCCTTAAAGGAGGTCCTTCCATGATGTCACCCTCATCTGAGGCCTAAGTCAATGGAGTCACTGATTCTTGGCCTTGAATCTCCAGAAGCAAAATAAATCTCTTGTTATTTCCTAAATAGCCTGGGTCAGGCATTGTGTCATAGTAACATGAAGCTGACCAACACAGGAAGGGAATAAGCCATGGCAATATTTGGAGGAAAGTATTCCAGGGGGCTGGCAAAGCAAGGGAAAAGTCCTGGCTACATACAGCATATTAGGGGAACAGCAAGAAGGCTAACCTGGCAGGAGCAGAGGGCCGGAGAGGGGTGAGGAAAGAGAAGAAGAAGGGGTATAGGAATGGTGTTGAGTCTTGTAAACTAGTATAAGGATTTAGGCATTTTTCTTTAGCTGACTGGAGGATTAAGAATAGAGGAGACAAATGAATTGATTTCTATGTTTAAAGGCCATATTGGTTGTTATGTGGATGTTAGACTTTTGAGGAAGAATCAGAGACCCACATAAGCATCTGCACATTAGTTCTGTAGAATAAGAGATAGTTATAGAAATGGCAAGAACTGGTAAGCACCAGAATACATTTTGAAGGCAGAAAACCCAGGATTTATGTTGATCATGACTTGAAAGAAATTGAGAATGACTTTAAGGATTTCAATCAGGACACCGAAATCCCAAAATCCTTTTCCAAATACTAAAGATTTCGCTTCAAACTGCTCACTTTAGCACCCAAAACAAAGATAAAAACTTTTTTCTTTTCTTCTTCTTCTTCTTTTTTTTTTTCTTTTTGGCACTGGGGACTTAAACCCAGGGGTGCTTTATCACTGAGCTACATGCTCAGTCTTTTTTTTTTTTTTTTTGAGACAGGATCTCATTAAGTTGTTGAGAATCTCTCTAAGTTGCTGAGGCTGACCTCAAACTTGTGATCCTCCTGTCAGCCTCCTGAGTTTCTGGGATTACAGGCACTCATCACTGCATCCAGTACAAAGATAGAAATTTGAGTGGCAACATCCATAAGATAAAAACAGATTGATATCCAGAGAACCATGATTTTGTCTTGGCTGGGGCCTAAGACAAATGCCTCAGAGAAAATTCATACTAGGAGTGGGAAAAGACGCTAGTAAGATCATGGGCACAGCCCTCAGCAACATCACCATCATTGTCATCCCCATCGCCATCCTAGATAATAGTTATATAGCATTTAATCTGTGTTCTGTGCACTGTGATAGATACATCACACATATTTAATTCTCATAATTCATAATAATGTCATTATCTGCATTTTCCAGGTGAGGGAAGTGAGGTACAGTCAAATAACTTACCTAAGACCATCCAGTAAATTGCGAATTTGGTATTTGAACCCAGATAATCTGGCCCTAGTGTTCCTGCTGCTTCTTAGGTTGTCTCTCAAGGAATACTAATAGAGTGCCGCTAAGTAGATAGCCTTATGGGCCACAAGCTAAGCTTTTGAGGCTCAGGAATAAGCTAGAAATAGAGCCACAGCTGCCAGATGAGGCCTTTGACTGAACAAAACAAAGGGCTCCTTCCTCTTCTATCCCAACTGGGACAGTGGACACTTCTCTGCAGAGGCTTTGAGAATGAGTTCTCTGCAAAGACTTGGCACATTAGTTTGCAGAAGCAGCAGATCTAAGAGGTGGGTAGCATTCTCTTATGAAAAACCAGTCCCTTTGCCAGTGTACATTTGCCTAGAAAGTTCCCCAACTTTCTTATTGAGGCCAGGCTTCCTTGAGGAAATATTTCTGGGGTTGTTCCAACCTCAGCCAAGCAGAGAATCAAGACCCCAAAGTTTAACGTCAAAGAATCTAACAAGGAAAATTTTAGCTTATATGTTTAGGGCACATTTAACATTATCTTCAAAGGCCATAAACCAATATTATACTCAAGATACATCTCACTTTAGAAGCTGTCACTTCCTGGAGATTGCTCAGGACAAAGGCTCTGCTCAGACACTGAGCTTACCTGCTGCTTGCTGGGCTGATGGCCAGGTGCCAAGTGATCCTGGAAGCAGGATGCCTAAACTGGACACTGGGCTTTCAGGTGGTTGAGCTTATCTGTGTTTTCTGGCAGGGATGGGTTGTCAGAAATGCTTGTCTTCTGAGGTCACTCTCTTGTTCAGGTGAAACCCCTATGTTGTTGAGAGATATATCTTCTTCTAATCTGAAGGTGAGGGACAACATGCACCTATATTATGCCAAGGTGGTCTCAAGTCAATGAGATGAAAGCGAAAGATGGGGATGAGAGGATATCACTGCTTTATCCATTCACATTTGATCTTCACTCTGTCCAAAGAACTGCTGATATGCTGATGGATCTGTCAGGTTAAACTCACCTGACAACCTGAACATCCACCACGCACCCAGCACGTGAGCATGGTTCATTCTACTTTTGTTACCACCTTTGCCATGGTCTTGCCTGTAGGTTGGTGGTCCCTCTAGTCCTATTGCCTTTGGCCTTGCCATGGTTTGGGTATGGTTTGAGTGTGTACCCCCAAGGGTTCAATGAATATTGAAATTTAATCCCCATTGTGAAATATTAAGGAGACGGAAATTCAATTCAACTATGGTGTTTAGAGGCAGGGCCCGTGTGAGATGATTAGGGTTAGATGAGGTCATCAGAGTGGCATCCCCGTGATTGAATCCCACTGAATTCATAGAGGGAAAGAGATCAGAATGCACACCAGTGTACTCTTTGTCTCTTGTCTTGTGTTTTGGTTTGGATCAGGAATGTCCCCCAGAGGCTCATGTGTGGAAGGCTTGGTCCCGAGTTCAGCATTGTTCAGAGGTGTGCCTTTGGTGAAGTAATTGGATCATGAGGGCTCTGACCTCATCATGCATTCATCTGTTGAAGGAGTCAAAGCTGATAGCATTGTGCAGTGGTGAAAACGGTAGAAGGCAAGGTCCAGTTGGAGGAAATAGGTGACTGGACATGTCACCAGCCCCTTGCTCTTCCTCTGCTTTGTGGCTGCCATGAGGTGAGCAGCTTTGCTCTGCCATGATGTTAGTGCCTTGGAACCAGCTGGCCATGGAAGGAAACCTCTGAAACCAAGAGCCCAAATAAACTTTTCCTCCTAAGTTGTTTTTCTCAGGTATTTTGATCAAATGATGGAAAGCTGGCTAATAGGCAGTGTCCTCTGCTGCCTTGGGACTCTGCCAGCAAAAAGCCATCACTAGATGTAGGCCCTCAACCTTTGCTCAAGAACCCTGAGCCAAAATAAACCTTTTTTCTTTACAAAACTATCAGCCTCTGGTATTTCATTATATAAATGAAAAATTGACTAATATAGGCTTGGGCAGGACACCAACTTTGGCCCATGGAATGTGAGTATGCATGACCCAGGCCACATCAAATTAGAGGCTTTCATTGTATTTCTATGGTTTGTCTCTTTCTCTACCTCTGTTTCTCCAGAATCTTCTGCTTGAGGATAGCATGACCAAGAAAGTATCTACCCCTTCAGCTTGAGTTGCCAAATGAGAACCACCTGCTTAAATCCTCATCTCAGGGTCCCTTGTGGGAGAACCTAAAAAAACACAAAAAGGCTATACATTGAATCTGTTCATAGCCTTCTCCTCAAAGAAATCTGATAAACACCCTCTGTATCAAAAAACTTCACCCAGCTCGTCTTAGAACTAAATTAGATGTCTTTATCTCATATGCCTGCCCAGTCCCTCCATGTCAGCTAAGCTTGGGCCACAAGAACCCAGTAGAATTTTTCATGGATCTGTGCCTTTCTTCCCACTTCTCTCCTCTCTGGTGACCTGAACCCCTCACTCACTCATCCTTTAACTGAAGCTGTGAAGGCTCCTCAGGCATCTCAGACAGACTTAGTTACTGCATCCTGCCCTGGGGTCCTTCCTGATTATTGTAAACTGTGAAAACACAGGGATTTCAGGTGTCTCAAGCTCAGGACTCGCATCCCAGAGCCCAGAAACCATCCTTCACCTGAGGTGCAGTGCACAAGTTGACTGGAGTCACTGAAGTTCAAGGATAGTGCAGGCTATAGAGGGATAAGGTGACTTTGTTCAATCTTTCACAGGCTCCTAACCATTTTTCCCCGAAGGAAGAAGACCAAAAGCCTGCAGGCCAATGGTCTTGGGATATGGATGGGGTGGGATAAAAGTTCAAGGATCAGCCCAGGAAGGTGCCCAACAGAACTTATCATCTTGCTTCTGTTTTAGCCATAGACCAACCCAGAGGTACTCAAAGCCACTATATATCAGGATCATCCAGGAAGTCTTTCTTCAAAATATCTAGTGAATCCCAGTCTTTGGTATTCTTTAGAAAATCACAAAGCAGATTAATACACACAATCATAATTGAGACCTTCTGGGCTTGAAAGACACTGTGCCTACCACAAGGCCCAATATCCCAGGTGAGCCCAAGGAAGTTGGAGTTCAGTTGTGCATAGACTTTGGTGCCTCCTCCAGCATCTCTCTCTCTCTTTCTCTCAAATGTTCATGGAATATATATGAAGAGACAGTCCTAGATTTCTCTTCCTTCAGATTTTTTAACCATCTCAACAAGGCTAACACCACCAATGGGACTGGTAAATCTCATTGGTTCACAGTGATTTTCAATTACTCTGAGCTCAATATTATTTTAGATTTCACTTGCTTAGAGCTGGTTATTTACTATGATACCTTCTTCCTGGGCACATGAAAAAACGACATTCCCAGTATCCTTGGCAGGTAGGCATGACCAAGTGACTGGACTCTTCTCACTGGCTTTGAGTGGAAATGCCATCACCCCTTCTACAAAAAATGGAGGAAACCCATACAATTTTCAAAATCATAATTTTTTTGAGCCAATCAGATGGCCAAGATCAGAAGATAATTAAATTACAAAGAGGGGAAAGCCTTTCTGAGATGGCACACTTCTACTGTTTTACCCCATGTAAAGCACAAGGTGGGGGGTGGGGTATGTGTTTGATGTAGGTAGGAAGAAATAAATTGGTTAAAAATTTATTAAAATCTTAAAAGCCATGTGGAGAATAGGATGTCAGCTTGGATAGGGAAATTCACACCTCCTTGCAATTTCTTATCCATAGGCCTCTCATAAGAAAGATCGGGCCAGGGCAGGAGAGTGAAGGAGATCCCTTAGAAGGAAAGGTATTCAGATGCTTAGGAATAGGTTCAAGCCCCACTCACTTTCCTAGACACCTCCAAGCATTAAGCCACTGAGAAAGGGGTGTGATTGTCTTCCCTAGAATACAGGCAAATGGGGCTGGGATATCGTTCAGTTGGTAGAGTGCTTGCTTTGCATGCACTCGGCCCTGGGTTCAATCCAAGAAAAAGAAAGAAAGAAAGAAAGAAAGAAAGAAAGAAAGAAAGAAAGAAAGAAGGAAGGAAGGAAGGAAGGAAGGAAGGAAGGAAGGAAGGAAGGAAGGAAGGGAGAAAGAAAGAAAGAAGTAAATATGTATTGCTTCTCGAGAGAAATAGAAACAAAACTCATCATCTTTTGATAGAATGGTAAGAAATTGTCTGGACCTGAGGACAAACACTACTGGAGGAGGAAAAGCAAACATCCTATTACTGGGCTGAGGGCCCGGATTCTCTGTCAACACAAAATAGGGTACTACTTTCCTTGGGAAGGAAACTCCTTCCCAAGCACAACCACAGATACAGAGTTTGGCTGTTAGGGAGTGAGGGGCAACAAATACCCAGTCACAAATCCAAACTGCAGAGTGCCTGTCAAAGCCTGAGGCTGGACCCTGTTTATGAAGCTAGCATGAAATAACAATGGAGGAATGGAGAGAAACGAGAGTTCAGAGTCGCCCTCTGAGGCACCAAAGCTGAGGGGGAACAGAGAAAGGTCCTCCAGCATCCCCACTCTCTGTCCAATGAAAGCACCTGGTAATAACAGCCCACTGCTCAAGGAACTGGAATCTTGTGCTGCACTGAAGGTAATACTAGTAACACAATGAAGAAAACACAATGAAGGACTGGTACCCAGAATAGATAAAGAACTCTCACAACTCAATAATACAGAAACAAAAAAATTCAACTTAAAATCTGGCAAAAAAAAAAAAAAAAAAAAAATCAGGGCCCTACACCAAAAATGAGGTAAGGTTGCTTGGCAAAGGAACTCGTGAATGGATTCTCAATACAATTAGACCTCGAGAGAATGCAAGTTAACACAAGGAGATACCGTGACTCCACAATCAGAAGGGCTAACATCGACACACCTGTCCATACCAAGTGCTACCTGGGATTCAGAGCAACTCGCTCCTCCATTGCTGGGAGTACAAAATGATCCAACCACTGTGGACCAGTATGGCAGTTTCTTCCGAAGCTAAATACATATTTACCTCAGGGCGCTGAAATCCCACTGCCAGGTGTAGACAGAAGAGAAATTTGTTCAGAGAGGGGGCGGGGCCTCGGCCTCGTTCCCAGCCGGTCCTGAGCTGCCTACAGCGACCCCAGGGACTTGCGGGTCACCGCAGCGTTAGCTTCCCTGGGGCCAGGGCGCACCGGCCCACGCCCTGCTGGAGCTGGCTGTGACCTCGGGACACTCTGTTTCCTGGGACGTAGGCAGGTCCTCCATGGAAGATCCGGTGTGGAAGTTGGGGCAGGGGACGAAAACACAGCCAGCAGGGACCCCCAGGAGGGCTAGGACCAGGAGGAAGAAGTTAGGATAACTGGGATCACCATGATGATTGAAAAAATAAAGGGGGGTGGGGGGGCAGCAGAAGTCAAAACCAGACATTAAAATTTTAGGGAAAAAAAAACTTTTCTGCTATTTCTCTTTCTTTCTTTCTTTCTTTCTTTCTTTCTTTCTTTCTTTCTTTCTTTCTTTCTTTCAAGGAAGAACAACAGAAGAAAAGTCAAACAGAAATTAAAAAGAGGTTAGAACATGAAGAACCTAAAGGGTTAACACCAGAACAATTAGCAGATAAAACTATGGCTAAAGAAATTACAAGGAAAGCCACAGCTTGAATTAGCAAAAGAAACTTTTGGTGTGAGTAAATGTTTGTGGAATAGATGCTATGAACCCATCTCCCAGAGATGATTTGACAAAGTTTGGAAAATTACCAAAGATAAAAATAAAATTACATGATATTGAAAGTCACTATATCATGCCAGTCTTGGGAGGCCTTAGTTGGAGATGTATTTCTTTGGAAACTGATGACTTGAAAAAGATTGCCAGTTCATTGATTTTGCAGTGAAAAATGGCAGCAGCTTTGCTTTCATTTGTGCCACATGCTACCATTAGAAGTGCAGTATCAAGTGCTGGTTATTTAACCCCTTGACCCTTAGGTGCTAATGTGCAAATGAGGGAACTTGGATCTTGCTGCTAAGGGGTTAAAATCAGGAACCTTGGTTGCTACTAAATCATGGTTTACAAATAGAACAACCCTAATGATGTTGTTATTGTTGCTAACTAATTGCATGGCAGCAGTCACAAAGTTGTAAACAAAGTTTGCAACCTGACAAAATTATGTAGTATTTACCAGCACCATTCAGTAATGTTACCTTAACCACACCTCCTACTTCATAATTTGTCAAGAAAAGCAATTTGTATTTTTTTAAATTTTTTTATTTGTTTTAATTAGTTACACAAATGACAGTACAATGATCTTGACATATCATACATTTGAATCAGATGGGGTATACAAGGGCATGTGATGTACACCTAGTATTAAAATTGTTTTGTTTTAAAATGAGTGTGAGGATACATTATAAAAGAAAGAGAAAATACATGTTCACATGAATACCTCTCTGCAAATGTTTATATTAGCTTTATTCATACTCTCCTGTGAAATACACACATCTCCATTCATTATTCAATAGAATGGATAAAGAAATTGTTTATGTCCAGTTAAAATGAATTAATTGATGAATGCAAGAACATTAATAAATCTCATAAGGATTATGCTGGGAGAAAGGAAAACAAAAAGACTGACTGTAAAAGCTAAATACTGGGTGGTTCTATGCCATTTAGAAGTCACAAAACTATGGGGACAGAAATCAGACTAGTGATTTCCAGGGACAAGAGTGTGAAAAGATTAGTTACAGTAGACTATGAGAGAATTTGGGGAAGTGATGAAAGTGCGCTCTCTCTCTCTCTCTCTCTCTCTCTCTCTCTGTCTCTCTCTCTCTCTCTCTCTCTCTCTCTCTCTCTCTCAAACAATACCTTCATTTATTTATTTATTTTTATGTGGTGCTAAGGATCCAACCCAGTGCCTCATATGTGCTAGGCAACTGCTCTGCCACTGAGCCACATCCTCAACCCTTCCATATCTTGATTGTGATGGTTGTCACACAATTTGTTGACACACAACTACATCTTTAAAGGGTGATTTCTATTTTATGTAAATTATACCACAGTAAGATATAATTCTAAACTTGACTTTAAATATTTTAAAAATGATCATGGGGTAGGATGGGGCCTCTTCTCACACTGTTCTCCTTTCCTGTGACTGTCACCTGGATATGATGGTAGCCTAGCTATGCTGATGGCAAAGCCCAGACCAATGCTACTCAAAGAGTTTTCCAGCAACAATCTGCAAAGAGATAAGGGGAGAAATTCAGAAGGTGTATTTAGAAACATTTATAACAATCTCAGCAACTTGTCTGTTGTACCTAATATTGAAATACTTGAAGCTTGTGTTTTGTATGTTTGTGTCTTCTTTCTCTTCATTTTTTCATGAGTTCATTTTTATAATGTTTTATAACAAGTTTTGATCTGTAGTCGATTGAAATATAAAAATTGAGTCCTCCACTTCATGGAGTGTGAGAAGTACTTCCCTAGGAATGGTGGAGCAATTTGGAAGGAACCTGCATCCCTGAATGACCACATGGAGCAAAGCCACCTGGCAGCCTGGAAAGTTCCTCTTAGGCTATTGCATGAATGAAAAACTTTGTTCCTTAAGCCACAGTATTATAGTGTCTCTTCATCAGAGAAGCCAAACCTGGGATTTTCTAAGTGCATGCTATTAGCTAACTCTAGGCCAATTCTTTTTCTTTTTTAAAAAATATTTATTTAGTTAGTTAGTTTTAGTTTTAGGTGGACACAATATCTTTATTTTACATTTATGTGGTGCTGAGGATCGACCCAGTGCCTCATGCATGCTAGGTACTCTACTACTGAACCACAATCCCAGTCCCTAGGCCAATTCTTTATTCCGGGGAAGAGCTACAGCCAGATCTTTTTGGAGAAAAGGACAGACTCAAAATAAACAGAGGATGCCTACAAAAGAGAGAAGGTAAGAGCTAAAAATTTTCACTTTCTGGGAAGGTAGCACATTGCAGATGGAGGAGTGGAGCCATTCTGACAGCCTGTGAGTCCTCCATGAAACTTGGCTTTCTCTGCTTGTCTGTGGACAGACCAGGACTTCCATCAGCAAGTACAATGGTAGTAGTTTGAACATCTAGAATGCTCAGAGAGAGGGCTCTTGGGCCTCCCCTTTACCAGGCAAACTGAGGATGGGTAACTCTTTTACTATTGAATAATGGGTAATTGCTTTTATTGAAGGTACCCTGGAAGTGTAACTCACCTATCCAACTCTGCCATTTCCTGATTGTTAACTTCATTTCCCCTCAGTTTCCTCATCTGTAAAATGGAGGATAACAGGATAATGACTGTGCCCACCCTGTCATAGGATTTTTCGAGTTTTCAATGAGAAGCAATTCATTATAAAGAGCTAAAACTAGATCAGGATCATTGAAAGAACTTGATAAATGTTAGCTATTGACTGATTTAGTTGCAAGCCAATTACCCTTTGTAATGAGATGATCTTTCTTTGGTCACCAGATGGTCCCCACAGTGCTGAAGGCTGGAGGTCTTAGATACAAACCTGAGTGGTGTAACTTGATTCTAATGCAGTAATTTGAGTTTAGGGGCTGACGCTATACTTCAAATGTAAAAATGGTGATTAGAGAACTTACAATGGATATTAAATTATACCTAGTGAGGATCCGATTCAAACCCAGACTCAAATTCTCGCTGCCTTCAAGAATTTTTCATACCAGGTAGTAGTACATGAGTACAGTGCCTTCCAGTTTACAAAGCAATTTCACGTCCATCATTTGACATTAGCTTCACAGTGCCCAGTGAAGTAGAAGGGATTATTGTATCTGTAGCACAGATGAGGCAAGGGGCTCAGAGGTTAAGTGGCTCACCCAAGGTCACAGGGTTAATGAGAGGATAGGTGGGGCTCAGAGCTGCATCTGGCTCCAAGTCCATTTCTTTTTCTCAGATACTTTCTTGCCTCTTCAGGTTGGTCTTACCTGACTCAGAGCACACCTCCACACAGTCATCCCTACATCACAATTTGTAACCAAGCAAAAGATTAAGAATAGTGATGATCAGTTTGAACCCTATCAATTTGCTAATATTTGAACTTAAAAAATGGCAATTTCATATAGTTCAACCTAATAATTAACACTTATTTGACTACTTACCAGGGATTATGCACCAAGCCAAGTACTTGAAATTACACTGGTATATATAATCACAATAACCCTCTTGTCTCCATTTTTGGGATGAAGAAGCCAAGGCTAACGGCTGCAAAGCTAATAAGTAATGGGGCAAAATTTAAATCCAGGCATCTAAGCCCAGGAAAGAAGTACTTAACGACCATATTACCCTACCAAGTCATTTCCCAGCAATATGTGAGCTCCTAATGACAGAAATCACAATTTATTTGAACTGTACTGCATGCAACATCTAGTATTCATATATCCCATCCATTTATTCAACAAATTTGAAAGCCTACTAAACTTCTCATTATGAAATCCATATAGGCCTCGAGCATTTATACAAATCTTGTAGTCACACTGACCGTTCTTCATTCTAGACTCTTTTCAAAGGTATTTGTGTATCAAACATTTTTAGAAAATAGAGATGGTTTCTCCCTCTAGGGTAAAGGTCAGATAGACTGTCCAGTTTAAAAGAATCAGGTTCCCTGAGCTCAGTGCCCCTTCTCTGTAACTTACTCAGTATGCAAGTGTTATCTGGCCAGCTTTATGTTCCCCTATGGAAATCAGGACTTAGGAAACCATTACAAGATACTAACGCTCTGGTTGCTACTATTATTATGAGTGATAAACTATGTTTTCTCTCTGACCAGGGGTCTCTTATCTTCTATCAGGCTACCCTGTGACCTTTTAAGTAGGATAAAATCTCAGACTCTGAGTTCTCAATAGTACCATGAGACTATTGATTAAATGAACAAATTCATGAATGAGCACTCCCTGTGCACAGAGCACTGGTATCCTAAACATCCTCAGTGTCTCTTGGGGAGCTTTGTTTCACTTGCAGAGAAGTAGTACAAGGAAATATCCAGGGGAGTTGGCCTGGTCTTGCTGGGCTGATCAATGATCTGTGAGACAGCCATATCATGCTATCATTTATTGAGAACCTCTGTGTGTCTGATTCCAGATTTCCAACTCAATCTGTACTTAAGAAGCACTTTGGTGTATGTATGTATGTATGTATGTATGTAGGGGTTCATGGGATTGAACCAGAGGTGCTCTACCATTGATCTACATCCCTAGCCCTTTTTATTTAGTTAGTTTTTTAAATCTTGAGGCAAGGTCTTGCTTACTTGTCAAGGCTGGCCTTGAACTTGCAATCCTCCTGTCACAGTCTTCTGAGTCACTGGGATTAAAGGCATACACCACCACACCCAGCTCTAAGGAGCACTTTGTAAATGCTTACTGAGCAAAGGAGTCATTCACCTATTTGACAAGTATCTATTGAGTGCCTACTGTGTTCCTAGCTCTGTTCTAGGATTTGGGACAGCAAGATGGGGCTTTTTAACTGATGGTAGAGACAGTCAACAAACAAGCCACTATGCAGGTAAACTACATAGGTAAAGGAAATATCAAAGAGAAAAAAAAAACTTGCCAAGATTTAAAGAAGAAAATGTGTTAAAGAGTGAGTAGGAATTCCTTTAGAAGTGGTAGTTAAGAGAGGTCTCGCAGAAGAGAGGACTTCTGAGCTGACCCCAGAATAAAGAGAATAAATGTTGCTAAGGTGAGGGGACAAGAACTCAAGGAATCAGAATGGAGCTAGTACGTCTGAGGGACAGCAAGGAAGCTGATGTGGATAGAGCTCAGCGAAGCAGGGGGAAGTGGTAAAGATGACCACAGAGAGTCAGGGGTTAGATTAGGGGACACTTATGATGCACTAATTTAGGATATTTCCTGTCAACATGACAGTGGGCACAATTGAACACTTTCATTCAGAACCCCTCAGTGACAATAAGAAGGCTTGTTACTCTGCAGAAGGAACTCCATCCTGCACCGTGAGATGCTTCTACCTAATGCTGACATGTGTAAAGCAAGTAGCATGATTACCTAGAGAATGGGTATTTAACAAAATTGCACCTATTGTGGAGTTTGGACTTTTTTAAGGTAGAGTTTCTGTGACAGTTCAGTTGACATGGGTTCTTACAGAAAAACAACAACAACAACAAAAACCTTCCTGGAGATCGAAGAATAAAAGTAAGGATCTCCTATGATTATGGGCTACCTGAGGCCACCAACACATAACAGGACTACCAGACCTCAGAGAAAGCCCTTGAAGGTGTGCACTGAGCCTGGAGCTGTAAAGAAAAGATACAGGCAGGAGCACAAAACTGGGGAGACTTGCAAATATCAGAGCCTCCCACAACCACCTTTTTGAATGAAGCTAAGGAAATATTTTAAAAAGAAAAGAGAAACTAACGAACAAAAATGCAAACAACCCCTTTTCCCCAACAACCACAACCTCTAGTTTTTTCAAACCCAGAGGAGCAACTCAGTAGATAAGAGCAGAATAGTGTCACGAAAAAAGTAAGACCTTCTAAGAATGATCATTAAGACTATATAATTCCCACCAGATGTGGTAGCCCAAACCTGTAATCCCAGCTATTGGGGAAGCTGAGGCAGGAAGATCACAAGTTGGAGGCCAGCCTCAGCAACAGCAAGACACTGCCCCAAGATAAAAAATAAAAGGGACTGTGGATGTAGCACCGCTAGGCTCAATCCCCAGTACCAAAAAAAAGTCTTGTAATTTCATAAAGCTTGAGTAAATTTCTAGAAGGAAATATATTGAAAAAATATATTTTGATCAATATACATTGACCAAAATGATGTAAGAACTAGCTATTCACACACACAAAAACCAAGATTGGAAGAGTCAGAAATGTGGACAGCAGTCCAGATGAAAGAGTGGAATTATAGCTTTTATAAAATATTATTGTAAAATATTATTTAGTTAAAACAGTTGAAAAAGAAAGGTCTCTCCTGATTTCAAAACTGGAATGCAAGTTTTGAGAAAACACATGTTTTCCAGAATAGGCCTATTTATATATTTTTGTATTTATCAGAGTCATCTTCCTCTAGAAGCCAGTCTCTGTGGCTGACAGATTCACTAGCGAAGGTATAAGAATTATTTAAAAAATCAAGACGACCCCATTCGCCCTTGAGTGTCTTTAGGCATCATGGCTTTCTCTTTGCTACTGGCAGCAGTTTTAATAAGTTGCCCTGTCCAGATTCCCCTAATGATACGCTTTCTACATAAAAAAGGGCTTGTGAAACCTAATTCCTCTGACAGAAGCGAGCTCGGCTCTCTGAAGCAGCGAAGACTTCAGATTTCCACAGGGTTTCCTTGCACCTGCCCTTGTGAGGCATGAGGTTTTGTGTGCAGAAGCCTCCAGGGGTTGAAATTTAGCCCTGTCCATGTAGCAGGAAGGTCAGCCGAAGTCACTGGGTCCCAAGACACTGGACTTCAATCTCTGACCAAAAACAAAACATCAAAACACTTCTATTCACAGGGACGTGCTTAGCAGTGCGCTGGCATTTACAAATGTAACGCTGCACCGCAAGGCTTGGAGAAGGGGCTCTGCTTAGAAAGTCGATTGTTCTTTAGAGATCTGACAACCTCTATGTCAGCCCGGCTCCAGCAAACACTGAGAGAAAGCCGGCCTCCTCCAGGCTGAGCCCTGCCTGCCACCTGATACCTGAATGAAGAGCAGAGCCAGCAAAATCCAAACTCATTTCAGGACGTCTGCTTCTGTGGGAAATGGTTTTGGCTTTCTCAAAAACCATTTATGTGGAAAAAATTAATTTTTGATTGACTTTTAAAGACTGATGTTACCTAACCCTCTAATCAGATGGGCATTCTTTTATGGAGAAGAAAACCTTTACTCCATTTACCTGCGTATTTCTTAGTAAGTGCTTTCTCACCTGGACAGTACTCTCAATTTATACTACCATTATTTGCCATAATGATGATAATTACAATAGTGGCCAGTGCTAAAGTGAGCGCTTATCATGTGCCAAGCACCGTGCTGCTCAGGATGCACAATGAGCAGGAAAATTTGGTTACCTTCCCTTTGCAGAGAGGATACTGAGGCTCAGAAGGTTCAAGGGGCTCACCAGAAATTATGTGGACAGTAAATGGCCACATTCAAGCATGGACTTGAAGCCCAGCTCTCTAGTGCTCTAGGCCCTGCTTTGCTTTACTATGAATGCACACACACACACACACACACACACACACACACACACAACCCTAGAACAATGAGAGAAACTTCCTCCCAAATAGTCTGACAAATCTCAATTTAATGTGGCAAACCATGAATAGTTGCCGATCATGTTTGGAACTCTGTGCTCTGCCCAACCCTTCTACTCCTGGTCACTGATGGAGTAAGGAACCAACTACACAAGGGATAGCCTGGACCCAAAGCAGAATGCAGACAGCACACCAGAGGCACTAAGAACAGTGGGTAGTCAGAACAGAGAGGATCCATTGATTCCAATGAGCCAGCCTCATTTTTTTCAAAGGAAGGGGTATCCAAGCTGAGACTTAGAAATGAAGAGAACATTTTATAATGACAGTAGCTTTTTTTTTCCTTTTAAAAAAATAGTGGTGAGATTACTGCACAAAATTTAGAAATAGAAAGAAGCATAAAGAGCAAAATAAAAATTAGCTTTAATTCCATTGCCCAAAAGTAACCACATTTCTCTGTCATCAAAACAACTTCTCAGAGGCATGATTTACAGGTAATAAAATGCACATGTTTTAAATAAAATTTGTTGGGTATTGACAGATGAATATACCTGTTTAACCACCATACCTTTTGAGGTATAGGGTCTTTCTACTGTCCCAGAAAATTCCCTCATGTCCCCCTTCCATTCAATTCTCTTCATTCCTGGCTCCACACACCCACTAGTTTACTTTCTGTTTACTTCAGTTTTATCAGTTGTAGAAATTTCACATAAATTGAATCATGTAACATGCACTCTCTTGTGTTTCTGTTCCTCAGCATAATCTTTCTAAGATCCAGCCATGTTAGGTGGACAGATAGATCAATAGACCCATCAGTGAATCATAGTATTTGCCAACTTGTATTTCATTTTTCAAATACACCATGGTGTATCTATTATCTGTTGGTGGATCCTTTGGGATCCTTGTTTGGGGCTGCTATGAAGAACACTGCTATGAACACTTGTCTATTAGTCTTTGAGTGGACATATATAGTCATTTCTCTTTGGAAAATACCTAGGTGTGGAACTACTGAACCATATAATAAGTGCATGTTTAACTTTAAAGAAATTGCCAGATTGTTTCCCAAAGCAGTTGTACCATCCTGCCAGTCATACACGAGGGCTGCAATTTCTCCAAATACTTGCTCAGACTTGAAATTTTTTATTCTTTTAGTATTATTCCTTTGAGGGTCTCGTGATGGTTTTAATGTGTACATCCCCAGTGACTAATTACGTGGAGCATCTTTCCATATGATTATTGGCCATTTATACAGATATTCTTTTGTAAAATGACAATTCAAGTTTTGTCATTCATTATGTTGTTATTTTACCACAAAATATTATTTTATATTTAACATACAATCAGATTAATGCATCATCTGAGGATATTAGTTATCCCCAAGAGCCACTTTGGGGAAGATGACAGAAGAGAATAAAATCACATTAGTGTAAGATGTTCCTGAGAAAAAACCTGTTTCATTTTTAATATAAATCAGAGTTAATTCCTGACACTTATTTTTCCTTCCCCTATTTTTTTAATCTGACTGTTTTTCTTCTTGTTCCTCATGTTCCAGACGTGGGCCCTCATTCCATGGCTCTCCTTTTCACTTTCTCTCTCATTTTGGAAAGCAGATGCTTTTTCGTTTCTATGAGACCCCAATCATTTTTTATTTCTTCTTTTCTCATTCAAGTATTTTGATTCCTCCCAAGGATGTATTTGCCTACCCCCAGATTGCAAAGCATTTTCTCCCAGTTTTCTTCTGAAAATGTTACAATTTTAACCTTTACATTTAGTCTGTGATCTATTTTGACATAGACCTCTTGGGGTTTATTTATATGCTTTTCTTACAAAGATCTCATGCTCATTTTTTTCATGGGGATGGCTAGGGGCCTGAGAGCAGGGAGAAGGTGCTCCTAAGCCCAACACTCAGGTGCAAAGGCAGAGAGGGGATGTGCCGGTACGTAAGACTATGGCTGGTTGTACCCATAGAGAGTGAGGACTAGGAAGCAGCAGATTCCCTGAAAAGAATGGCAAGGAAGAAGGTGAGATCCCATCTCATAAGAGCTTAGGCCTCGGTCCTTCCTCCTCCTGGGCCTATATGTGAAGGTCCACATGCAGAAGGAAGAGGACTTCCAGACTGGTCCTCCCTCCTTCTCTTTGCCATCTCTTCTTCTTGTCACCACACCTCTGGTCCTCGGCCAGTTCTTTCCATATATCTTTTTGTGCCTCTGTCCCTAAGACTCATCTCCACCATGAAGCCTTTCCCAGTCATCTCACTGAAAGCAGCCAGTACCAGACCAGCACTTAGGGTAGGAATAAAACACATGCCGTGATCAGGCCAAGCTGCTGGCACCAGCCCCAGGCTCACATACCACCTGTGGTGCCCAGAAGAAGCCAGAACCAGAGCCTTGCCTTCACCTAAGGATTTAGGAAGTTCCAAGCTCCTTCCTCAACATCCTCTCCTGTGGTTCTCACAACCCTCTCATGGAAAGTAGTCTTTCAGGTTCACCTAGCATGGCAATTTGTCCTCAGCAGATGTTCTATAGGGTTTCCTACCTGGAGAATCTATGGTCTCAGGTGCCTCCTAAGTTTGAAGCCTTAACGATGAAGTCTAGCGTCCTTCCTTCCTAAACTCCCTGCTCTCCTGTGGACACAACATCCCAGGGTGTGGACTATTCTACCCTCCCAGAACAGGGCTGCTCCAGCACATGATGCAGAAGTGTCCAACAGTCTTGGCACATCAGAACTCTGTGCTCTGGGAAGCCCACTGGGTTGGCAGGTGGGCAGCATTTGCTTGGGTACATCTCAGACTCTTGCAGGCATCAACACAGCCATTGAGTGATGGCGACTTCATCACTCTCAATTCAATTGCTCTGGTTTGCACCAGGGAGGGTCCCAGAGGGAGAATTGAAAATTTCATTATATGAAGATGCAGGGTAAGTTCTCTACAAACAAGTGTACACCAGCTAATGGCTGCTAGTTTGACCTTGGCAACAGATAGGAAAGGGTGTGCATATGGTCCATGCACAAAGGACCTGAGCTCCAATCTCTTGGATGAAACAAATGGTTGTAATAGGTGTTATAAACAAATCCAGGAACAGTGCTGCAAACTCCTGCCCAGATAAGAAGGAAATACAACTCACCTGCTGTCTTCTCCTGTCCCCTGCTCTATCTGGGACCCTCTTGGAAAGGGATGTCTTCCTCAGAACAGGAGCTACAGCGACCGAATGCTTTCCTTGCTGAATCCCCACCCCAACTCATCTCCGTGTTTTGATGTCACCTCCTCCAGGATTCACCATGGTCTCTGCCCACCTGCTCTTCCAGGATCTTTGGTCTGGAAGGCTGAGTTAGAGGAATAAAGGAGTGTGTGAGAGGAGGGTGAGTGAGCACATTCCTTCTGGTTCTAACCTTGGTGTTGTGCTTATTTATTTTCTTTCCCATCTCACTTGTCAGTCAGTGGGTCCAAAGATAATTTACATTTAAATGACAACAGCTCCAGTCCCTGCCTGTTCACGTAGCATCTCATGCTGCTTCCTGGGCCCCCTTCTCCCTATGCTGACATCCTTCAAATGGTTTCTGTCTCCCTCAATGCAAAAGAATTTCAACATTCTGTCACAACCCCAAAAACCCCACCACCACCAAGCCAAAGGGAGGTCCTGCTTAGCTCTTCCCTGTGATCTACAAAGAGAGTTATTTCAGGGCTCTTCCTGGCACTAGAAAAAGAAAGAGTTGTGGGGTTTCTGGAGGCAAGGCAGTCTAATAAGGTATGAGACAACTGGGAGTTCCCATCCTCCCTGCAACACATCACCAGGTTGCCTCTGAGAGGAGGGGAGGATGAAGTACATTGGCCTTGATTCTCTATTTCTAGATTTCTGGTTCCTACCTGAATGAAACTGGTATCAAGGGTAGAGCTGGAGTTTTAGATAGAGAACAGGAGAATTCACACAATAAAAATCCTTATTCTCACCACTCACTATTCCCCAGCCCAAATAATAATGTCATTAGCTGCTGTCCCCTCAGCTGATGGGAGCCAGGGAAAGAATGAGTGGCTACTCCCTTCCCTTGAGACATCCTGCAGCCCATGGCCAATCACTGAGAGTGTAAAGCAGGACAAAGACTCTTCACACTCCAAAGCATCCCATGGGATTAGGCAGAGGCTGGAATTTTTCTTGTTGCCTAGCTTCTGCCTGGCCCATCCTTGTTTCCTTGCCCCTGTCCCAGTTTTAGCTAGAAACACTCATTCAGTAAATCACTTGCTCAAAAATTCCCCATCAAGCCTTTGCTTCGGGGGAAGGCAACCTAAGACAATTGGCCGGGCTTTCAAAATAAGATATGGCTCTCCCTAAGGCCTACAACTGATAGCAGGAGATGATCATGTTTCCTGCATGGGCTCAGCCTCCCAATCGGTCCTGAGATTCATTGGCTGTGTTCATATTTCCTCACCTGTGGTGATGACTCTATGATATAACGTGGATATATAATGTCCCCCCCCACCGCATAGAAAAATGCCCCAGAAAACATCAACACATATCGACTCCCATTGGGACATTGACTTGTCTTCCAATCTGCTTGTTTTGATATATATTATTTCAGCCAGTGATTGGGAATATCTATGTTGCTTGCCTCAGAGTAACTTGTTCTCTGTGTTAAAGGTAAGCAACTTTGTATACTCATTGTTGACTACATCATATGCAAGCTTTCCTAGGTACATCGCTCCACAATAGACTTGATTTGGGCGTCTAGAAAACACAGCCTTCAATTGTAAGCCCGTGAAATGCTATACCATAATTACAGTTTCTAGGCACCTCTAATGACCCATTAAGATGGATTTGTAGAGCAGGCAGAGACTATGCTGCCAGAAGCAGGTGAGGCTGCAGACTGAAGGGCTTTCTCTCTGAGGGGTAGAAGCCCACCAGAAATAATCTGCTATTGAGAAAAATCACAAGGGAAGATGAGATCCTATCACCTAATAGTCATCACCTCACAGAAGACCAATTCTCAAATATTTACATTTCTTGGACTAAAAAATTACTTTGAGAATGGAGAACATCTTGTATGTGGTGGGAATAATTGGGTCATCATTTTTAAAAACAATTTGACTTTATCTTGTAAAATGCTATTTACCTATTACCTTGTTGAGCTCAGCTATTGAACTCCTAGTCATATATTCTAGAGAAACTTTTGTACTTGAGCACCTTTTCTCTTTGCCTAGCTAGTAAAAGAGGCATTGTTTATAATGCCACAAAGTGGAACTAAGGAATGTTTGTTTTCAAAACAAATAGACACATTGGGAATTCCAGTACCCAATGGAGCACTAAGCACGAATCAACTATAGCTATAGACATCATCATGGACAGACTTAGAAATGTAAGTTTGAAAGAAAAAAGCAGAGTAAAGGGAGAAGATAAAGAGGGGCCTGTGAGAAGACCCCCAGTCATGGTGATTATAGTGGGTCAAATAGTACCCCTCAAAAAAATATGTCCAAGTCCTAGAGCCCAGCACTGTGAATGTGACCTTGTTGGAAAATAGGGTCTTTGCAGATATAATTAAGGATCTTGGGCTGGGATTATCCTGGATTTAGGGTAAGACCTAAATCCAATGTCTTTAAAAGAGAAAGGAGAGGGGGATTTGAGACACAGACACAGGAAGAGGCCATGTGAAAACTGAGGCAAACATTGGAGTTCTGCTACCACAGGCAAAGAATCCTAGGAATCACCAGAAAATGGGAGAGACAAGGAAGGATTCTCCCCTGGAGCCTCTGGAGGAAACCCAGCCCTGGGGGTGATGCCTGAGAACTGTCTGAGAGATGAAAGTTCCAATGTTTTTATTTGTTGTTGTTTGTTTTTGTTGGGGTTTTTTGTTTGTTTGTTTTTGTTGTTTGTTTGTTTTGGCATTAGGGATTGAACCCAGGGGCACTAAACCACTGAGCCACATCCCCAGCCTCTTTTTTTATTTATATTTAGAGCAGGGTCTCACTGAGTTGCATAGGACCTTGCTAAACTGCTGAGGCTGACTTTGAACTTGCAATCCTCCTGTTTTAGCCTCCCAAACCACTGGGATTACAGGCATGCACCACTGTGCCTGGCAGCTCCATTGTTTTAAGCCACACAGTGCGTGGTAATCTGTTTTTGGCAGCCCTTCCTGTAAATGTTTTGGATCTTAAGTTGGGTGATCTTCAGTTTCTGAGTGCTTTGTGTCATCACTTATGTATACCTTACATGTGTTCTACCACACAAAGCAAGTATTACAAAACATGCCAAGAAAAGAAGGTTGAAAACACATATATAAGGAAAGCAAATTTCCTATAACCTATTTTGTTGTGTTGAGATGGTAGGATAATTAATTACTTAAAAAAATTCCTTCCTTGGGCTGGGGCTATGGCTCAGAGGTAGAGCGCTTGCCTCGCACATGCAAGGTCCTGGGTTCAATCCTCAGCACCACATAAAAATAAATAAATAAAAGTTATTTAAAAAAAAGCATAACGGTTGATTCTATGCCACATATATTTTTAAAAAATTCCTTCCTGTTGTAAGTTATCCATTTTACAGATAAGAAAACTGAGGCTGGGGCAGTGAAATACTTGCTTGATGTAACACAGCAAATAAGTAGAAAAACCAGGAGATGCATGAGGATCCATTTGTAAAGTCTAAGGCTTTTCCACATAATACATACCCCCAGGTCACATTCGCTAACCTCCAGCTTGTTAACTCTCAAATACTGCATATTATCAGAGACTGCTTCATCAAAATAGGTAACAGTACCCTCTTTATCTCGAGTTTTAGATTTCTTTTCAGATAGAGCAGCATGAACATCTTTGAGTTCACTATTGTCACATGATTCTATCTTTAATAGGCATTATATCTTTCAACACATCCCACCATGACCTATGTAAGATCACCGTAAGTCAATCAACGTGTTTGATTCATCCACTGCCCATTCCTTGATACCAACCACAGTGCTGGTAGTACAGAAATCTGAGATGAGGTCAAGTTCCCTCACCTGGGGTAGAGAACAGTGGGAGTGGGGTTGCTTCTCCTGCAGTAAATAAAGGGACCAGCTGAGCAAGCCAATAAAAGGAAACCGCTACATGGAGACAATTACCCTGGGAGTAGGGTAAGGGGAGTAGAGTGATGCACCACCCTAGTTTGCCTGGGACTGTCCTTGTTCCAAGACTGAAAGTCCTACCTCCCAGGAATCCCCTCAGTTCTGGGAAAGCCAGAATGGCTGGCTACCCTTGGTGTCTGTGTGGGCAGGGATTTGCTTCTTTTCTTCCAGGATCTGAAGTTTTTACAAAGGCGTTGCAATGAGAAGGCTGGGCCATCTGATTCGACTTTGTGCTTCCTTCTGGGGCCCAGCTTGAAGCCATGTTCCCCCTCCCCCTTTTTCCTATGAGAAAAGACATTTGTCAGACCCTGAGGCCACGCCAGGATGCTGGGGCGGGGAACATGCCCACCCCACTGCAGCAGGTGCTGGCTTCCTTCCTTCCCTCCCCCCCTTTAGCAATCAGTGTGTTTTAATTAATTGATAACCAAAGGTCAGCTTCCAAAGCTGCATCCTAGCTCCCCTGCCACCAATGCTTGTGAGGAAAAGCTGTGGTGACATCTCCAGTGAAAGCCTCAGGACAGCAGGGTACCTGCTCCCAGTCTAATGCTGGCTCTTCAGGTCCTACCTACATCACCATCATCAACAAATGGCAGGGGCACTTCACAGTTTATAAAACCTCCTGCTTTGTATGCAAAGATGTGTTGGGGTTTCAGGCAAACTGAATACATATGTTTGTCCTCATTTTAAAAGGACAGAGACCAAGGGTAAGGCAAGAAAGTGGCCAAGCCAGATCCCAGCCCCTCACCACGATGCCAGTTCCCCTTTCTGATGACTCCAAGAACAGAAGGACGAACATTAAGAAGGAATCTCCACTTTTTCACCCTCCTACCTCCCCCATCTCCTCAAAAAATGTATCATCATCCTGGAAAACACTCAGCAGATGGTTGATTCAAGAATAAATTTAGGGTTGCCAGATTTTCTCCACCACAAAAACCTGACACTTCTCCCCTCACTACCACCTCACACACAGGGTAGAAGATGAGGATCCCAACAGGTAAGTCCAGAGCCAGGCAAGGGGCCAGGCAGCAGGAAAAGAGGTACAGGAGACCAGGGACCCTCCCCCTGTATGGGCAGCTGCAGAATTCCCTACCACCCGTCGAAGGGAGTGAGCGGGTCCAAGACACTCACAGTTGGGCCCCAGAGACCTATCTCAAAGTCCCCAGGCTGGGTATGACAGATGTTCCCCCCTTTAGTTGAGATCTGAGTCATTTGGCTCAAAATGAAAAGAACAGGGCTCATCTTTCGCTTCCCTAGCTATGAACCCAGGATTGGTTGGATTTGGCAAGATATTTCTCTGGGACAGGGAGTCGGGGACACATGCCCATATGTGTACACAAATATGTAAGAGAGAGAGAGAGAGTGTGTGTGTGTGTGTGTGTGTGTGTGTGTATCTTCTTTGTGGGTTTGAAAATAGTGCCTGAATCCATTTTCCAATATCATCTACTAAACTTGACCCTGCTAAAAGGTCTAGCCCCTGTATTACAGGTTGGAGAGGAAGCAAAGATTTGTGGTCCCAGCTTCTGTTCTGCAGGAGAAGTGAATCAGGCAATCACCATCTTTATCCCAAGTGTACACTGAGCCTGATATAAAATAAAGGCGGGAGTAAGTAAAGGGTGATTGGAAAGGTTTCGATATCATTTCAAATGGGAGACAGGAGAAAGAAGAGTGGCATTCTGTAGTCTCCTTCCAGGGGAAGACAGCAAGTGCAAAGTGAACCAAATCCAAAAGCTCTGGCTTTTCTGCTATTGCTCAGAAGTGTTCCCTCGGGCCTCCTGCTGGAGTAACAGGCTGATCACCGGAGAAGGAACCTCAGACTGTCCTTCAGATAAGACTGGTCATGACCAGAGCAACCCTGCAATCTGTGAGTTTGACCCCGGGCTTCAGGGTCCCTGCAACAGTGTTCTCTCTCATCTTCCTACCTCACTCAGGTCTCACCTATTCTGGTCTTTCCTTCTAAAGGTCACCAGTTAGTGCTAAAACACAGGTCTTTATTTCAACCATTCCAGAGCTACAGAATAAAAATCCTACCTGATATTCCAGAATCTTGTGTCTCTCCAGCCCCAACTTCTTTTGACCTCCCTATGCTGCTCTCCCATGCTCTTCCTTTTCATGCTTTTATAACTTCAGGCTGTTGCCCGGGCTCTTCCCTCTGCCCAGACGTACCCGTTCCCTGCCTTGTATACTTTGTACTCCCACCTCTTACTCCATCCTCAAAGCTCAGCCTTGATTACCTTCTTTATAACACTAGCTCTGAACTGCTATTTCTCCAGGCTCCAGAAAGCCAGTCTCACTGGACTGACAATTCTGAGTCAGAATTGTCTGATCTACTGTCTCTGCCTAAAAAATAAGAGTGCCTGAATCCAAAGACTATATTTTCATCACCTCTACAAGCCCAGGACCAGCATCTAGGAGGCTCAGGTGAGGCCTGGTTGAAGGTGCAAATGGAGCCACAACTACCTCAACCTGCCCAGAAAGACTCCTGGGTGGGACATATTGCTTCCAGATGACTGAGCAGGAAGTGCAGCATGGGGCAGATGGCATAGTTCTAGCACAGGCTCCTACCCAGACACATGGCCTAGGTGGTTCTAAATGCTCCAGAGGATTTTCCACCTTCCCTATAGCCAATTTTAGGATCCAGTCATCCCCAAGATCAAGTGATAGAAGATGTTTTTTGAGTACTTACTGCATGAGATGTACTTTGCATTCATTGTCTCATGTAATCCTTAAAAAAAAAAAAAAAAAAACCCTGTGGCCAGCAAATATTCCATTTTTCAGATGAGAAAACTAAAGCATAGAAAATTAAGATGCTTTCCTTTATTTTGTTTCCTGGGAAGTAGAGAAATGGAATTCTGTTACTAAACTGTTTCCTACTAAATACCTTCATATACATGTGGTCTTTACTTTTTTAAAAGTGTGATGGGTAACATAGTAAGCACTGGGCGTAAGAAACAGCTAGTAGAAGCAAATTCTTTGATTTATAAACATAAGTCAGAAGCACTGATTACCAATTATCCCATCCCCTTCAGGATCTGGGCCAATAATTCAATTTAAATTAATGCAATCTAATAAATATCTATTGAGTGATTTTCTATGTTAGGCACTATTCTGGGCACTGGAGAAATTTTTAAAAGGTGAAGATCCCTGCCCTCAAAGACTTAATAGAGAAAGAAAGACAGTAAGCAATACACATAATAAATAAGAAAACACATATGACTAAATGAGAAAGGGCGGGAGCTTGCCTCCAAGATGGCCCCAGTTGCCCTTGCCTCTTGGTATTCATGGCCTGTATGGTGGTTTCCTACACTGCATAAGACTGGCCAATAGAATCCTGCAGCATGACTTCCAAGGCTAGGTCAGAAAAGACATTGCAGGTTTTTCCTTGCCCTCATAAGAACACTTACTTTGGGGACAGCCAATTGCCATGTCTCAAGGACACTCAAGCAGCCAAAGGAAGAGGTCCACAAAATGAAACAGTGAAGCACTGAGGCCCTCACCAACAGCCAGCACTAATTAGCCAACCATGTGCACGAGCCATCTTGGAAGGCATCCCTCCAATCTGTAGCCTCAGGTGACATCATGGCTATAACCTCATGAGAAATCTCTCAGGACCAATCACAAAGCCATTCCCAAACTTCTGACCCATAGGAACAGACAATAAATGTTTACCGTTTTTTCAACCACTCAGATGAAGATGCCCACATCCTTGTCCTGTTTCTAGGAGTCTAGAATAAGCCCAAGTTTCCAATGTCCAACAACCTAGTTTACATAGTTTTCTAGAAAATATCTTCTATGGTACAAAAAGCTACAATCTGGCTAGAACACAATGTCAGAGCACCACACAGTAAAACTGAAACTCGCTAGTATAGGCAAGGAGTCCCCTCTCTAGACCTAATTCCTCATTCCTGTGGTTGTTCTGTGGTTCTGCTCTTCATTCCTAAGCACCTACTATGTGTCAGACTGGTGCTGGGTTTTAAGGTCCCTGAAAGGAAAGATAAGGCCCAATATGCATTTCATATTCACTAAAATGTGTCTAAGATATGAAAGCAAATTCTTTGATTTATTAACTGTCCCAGTACAGGTTCCTAAAACATTCGTAAAACTTTCATCTCAATTGTCAATATCATGTGACCATATAAAAGTGTCAAAGCAGCCTCTTAAAAAATTCCCTGACCTCCCAGGTCAACCAAGAAAATAGCTTGCTGCCACCTGCAGGTCTGTGATAGGCCTCCTGGGTCTCTGCAGGACAGAGAGTCTGCCCTATGTCTGCGTCCTTCAGGCATAGAGCCTGAACCACTGGCCATGTCAAGCACAGTGGTCAATGACTTGTGCACCCACACAAAGGGAGCTTTAAAGCTTAATCAGGGAGCAGGGTAAATATTTAGAAAGGGAAGCCTCTCCTTGAGGGCCAACCTTTGTCTTCTGGTTCCAACTGAAAGGATGTGGTCTAATGGGGGGACTGTTACAATAGGATAGAGGACAGAAAGCAGCCACAGCCAGATCAGTGCTGTGGCTGAAGTGACGGAGCTAACCTAGCACCATGTGAAGAGCTGAACCAACACCTAGAGTGAGGAAGCTTCCACTGGGAGCATCCAGGACCTGGCCCAGGGAGGCTTTGCACATAGCACATGTAACTCTCAGGCAGGGCTGGTAATTGTGCTCAGAATAATTTCCATGCCTCTCTTTCTAAAAGCAAATATCCCCAAGGCTCCAAAAGACAGAGAAGGCTCTATGTCCACTCCTCATTTCTTCCCAAACCCCCTCTTTCCAGCCAGCTCTCTTCTCTTCAGTGAGAGTATATTTCCCAAACAAGGCTCGAGGGACCTCCCCTTGCTCACTGGTCAACAGCTCTGGGTGGTTAAATTCCTCCCATTCCCGACTGCACCTCAAGATGCTCCAGATTTGGTTCTAAACTGCTAAGCTCTTTCTTGGTGAAAGGCCACAAGGGTCTCTTCAGAGACATGAAGTTTTGCTATTTGGGAGGCTAAGGCAGGAGGATCTCTTGATCTTGAAGCCAGCCTGAACAACAGAGAAAGACCCCATCTCTGAAAAAAGAAAAATGATTGTTTCAGAAATAGTGGATTAAGTTCTACCTGTCCAGGTTGTTGGGTAGATGAGGTATTCCAGGCCTAGGTCTTGATGGATACTGCTGCTAATGGAATCTGTTGGCAGGAGCCACTCTTAACTCACAAAAGGAAAGCAGAGTCCATATTCTGCAACCTGAATCAACCCAAACAAGCCACTTCTTAAAACAGCCTTTGCTTTATAATAGCCCTAACCTTGACTTCCCTGCAAGAAACAGGGGGCTGATGACCTTCCTGCTCTTTGGACCTCCCAGCAGAAGACCCAGCTGGTGAGAACCAGACCCAAATCTCAGGCAGTTTATGGAAAAGATTAATAAACACTTAGCAGAGCCTTGGATATTCCATGCCCTTGGATGATCTCATCTCCTGTTATATGAAGCCTGGTTTTGTTGCTGGTAGTCCTCCATGGAATTGGATAAAGATTCCCAAGAGCCATGCTCTGATTCGCTTGAGCAGTATTTGTAGATCTTGATAACATTTGTGGACCATTCCACAACCATTAGACATTCATTTCAGTGCAGAGACATTTAAATCATCTAGGGCTCCCTCACGAGTCCTATCTCCACTTTGGGGGAGTCTGCTCATCTTGGCACTCTGGAATAACCTGTTGGTCCTTCAGTCCAAAGCCAGTGCGCATTCTTTCAGGGAAGATGGACGTTTGTCCCAAGTGAGGCCACTGGGGACCACTCACTCATCAAAACAACTCCTTTAACTTATTTGGGGATTACTGCTAGTTACATGTAGTCTGGGTGAAATAAAATCCAGGTGCCTGTATACCTCATCACTGAGAAAGGGCTATTCACATCACCAGACCAACTTGTTACATAAGACCAGTCAATGCTCTTTCTGTAGACTTTGAGAACTTAGCAAGTGACATAGTAGTGTGCATTATCCAGCATCCTGTCTCCTGTCATTCCAGACCCCAGACCATCACTGCAAAGGCTAGGTCTTGGCTGTGGCAAGACCAACACCAAGACCACAAAGGGCATCCAATAATCCCTCTCTGAAGTGGGTGGGAAAGTGAAAATGGGGAGCTAGGTGGTGGATGAAGTGAGGGCAAACATAAAAGTGTTGTTGTTGTTATTAATATTTGGTACTAGGGATTAGACACAAGGTTTATCACAGAGTTATATCCCCAGTCCTTTTTTATTTTTTATTTTGAGACAAGTTCTCACTAAGATTCTGAGGATCTTAATAAGCGGCCCAGGCTGGCCTCGAACTTGCAATTCTCCTGCCTTAGCCTTCTGAATTACAAGGATTACAGGCATGTTTCAGCATGCCTGGTAGAAGAAAATTTTAGAGAGACATGTGCCTGTCCCACAGCAGTTGTGGCAAGAAGAATTAAAGTCAGCAACATGTACTGACATTCAGGTGATAAAGCAGACCATTCAGGCACCAAGGCTGGGAGGGGGGTGACATGAAAAAGATCAGAATCCAAAGGTCTTAGTCCTAGATGCCTTTTAACAGCAGTTCAGCTTGCCTCCTCAAAAGGTCAGTAGTCCTACTCCTGCTTCATATTTAAGTGCTTTCCTACTGACTCCACTCCAGGACCAGGAACACAGGATCATCAATTACATAACCACACCAGATGAAGGAAAAGTTGAGGGGTCCCTGGGGCTTTGATTTCTGACCAGAAGATCATCAGGCCTGAAATTCAGTGACCTTCACAGCCTCCTGAAGTGGCCCTACTTATGGCCTCACAGACACTAAGGACTTTTCCTTTTTTTTTTTTTTTTTTTTTTTTTTTGGCAGTGCTGGGGATCAACTCAGTGCCTTGTGCATGCAAGGTAAGCACTCTATCAACTAAACTATATCCCCATCCCCCAGAGGGCTTTCCCTTGGTTCCCCTAGGCTGCTTCCGTGACAGATTAGGAAATGGACTCCTTAGGAGTTCATCCATTTTTTCACTGGTTACTTCCCCTCTGCCACCCTACCTCACCTCTGTTCTCACTAACATTGTGGTCTCTATGGCCCAGCTAAGTGGTGTGTAATGAGGGGGAGGTCTGTGTGCTGGCGACCAAGGAACCCAGAGGCACCTGGCCGCCTGAACTCTCACCTGCAGCGCTGTAAGATCTGGGTTGGTGGTGGGCAGTCAAGCGGCCCCCACCCAGAAGGAGGAGGGGCGGGAGGCCCTGCTCCCGACCTGTCAATCACTGCTAGGCTCGCAGCTGCGCTCTCCGCAACCCCAGCGCACTGCTCCTCCCAGAGAGATAAACATCGAGAAATCCAATCCAGCGCGCTTCAGAGATAAACAGATGTGCGGGCCGCCACCGGTCAGGAGATAACGCCCCCTCCCCGCCCCACGCGCCCGCTGGGCCCTGCACCTGCCCTAGGCGTAGGGCCTCTTGGGAGGCAGGCTGAGTCCCCGCAGTCGGGAGAAAGAGTCTCTAGCACTGCGGGTGGGTGAGAAGTTAGAGAAGAAATAAGTTCCGTTTGTAACAAACTCGTAAGAGAGCCTGGGATCTGGAGTCAATTGCCAAGATTAGAATCTTGGTCTGCCAGTAATCTTGGTAAGCGACAGCAAGCTGGATGTGCTTATCTGAAAGATAGGAATTATTACAATACCACCTCATTGGACATTAGAGGTGGGGGAAAGTGCCCTGGATACACTCAAAACCCCTGCTCTGACTGGGCATGGTGGTGCACGCCTGTAATCTGGAAGCCGATGCAGGAAGGTCACAAAATTCGTGGCCTGCCTCAGCAACTTAGCGAGACCCTGTCTTAAAATAAATAAAAGGGACTAGAGATGTGGCTCAGTGGTTAAGTGCCCCTGGATTCAACTCCCGGTATTAAAAAAACAAAACAACAACAGCATCAATAACAAAAACAAACAAAAAAAACCCCAGTTCTAACAGGAGCGGTTGGGTCTGGAGCTTCCCTCCAGGCCAAGACTTGAGCTAGACACCGCCCCCTCCCCTCCCCCCCCCCCCCCGGCCCCCACAAAAACAGCCCGAGGCTGACAAAGTATGTTTGGTCAATGAAAGCGAAAGGGTAGTAGGAAAGGGAGGCAGGAGGTAGCAGAGAACATTTAGGGAAGTCTTCTCCCCAGCACCCCAGTCTGTCACCGCTGGGTGCTTGGAAGACTTCCCTATCCAGAACCCCCACACAATTCATTCACTTCCACTGGAAGAATACTTTCAGATGTAACCTGGGAAATGGCCCTTGCCCTCAAGGTAAAGTTGAGAGACAGCAGGATCAGGGCCTCCGGACTCGCACCTGAAACCCAAACTCCCCATACTTGGGGAAGACATAATTTCTTCCCTAACCTCAACAACTGCATTAAACGGGCTCTTCGCTTAAGTATGAAGGAGGGGTCGCTGTATCTCTGGAGGCTATACCTAAAGTATAGCTTGATTTCTTGTCCCAGAGACTATTAGACCTTAAATTCGGTGGGGGCAGGACCTCTAGAGGCCTCACCAAATGTGAATGATTTGGAGATAGGTCACACAGCTTAGGGAAGAGGGTGAAGGTGGAAAGAACTATTCTCGTTCCCAGCACGCGTGCCTGCTCCTGCTCAATCGCTCACTGCGTCTGAAATACAAGCTTCTTGCTTTGAGCTGGAAAAAAAAGACCCTGAATTGGAGGTGGCTGCAACTGGACCACAGCGGGAAAGCAGCCACTGAGTTCGCGCGTGCGCCCTCGTCTTTTACTGGCGCTTCATCCTCTGTGGGCTTGGAGCCTAGCGGTCCCGACACGGTTTTCCAAAGGACAGGTAGTGCAGACCTCTCCGGGATCCTGAGGTATACATGTGAGTTTGGAGCTCCTTAGAACTACACTGGCAGTCCCCAAACTTCTCTACTGGCGAGGTTAGAAAGAGATCGATGGCTGGCCCTACGCAGTGGCTGTCCCCCGAGGGACACTAGAGGACAGAGTTTGCGTCCCCCACCGGCCCAGGAGGGCGCACACTTACTCTCATCGCGGCCCCCGAGCGCACCGGCGATACCGTTGTGTGTATTAGTTAAAAGCTTTTTAGTCTCCTCGGAGGAGCGTGATCCCACTTTGTTCCTCTATGGGCCCAGCGCTCCCTTTCATGCTATTGTGAGTTTCACGATTTATCCCGGCCTTTGTGGGTCTGAAAGGACCTGCACGGTCTGTGGGGGTACGCATTCCTGTGGCACCAACTTGGGCGGCACCGCTGTCTTCTCCAGGCCCGAGGTATAGCATCCCCAGAACCAATGTATCCTTCTGCCGGTCTTTGCGCACAGCATCTGGAGGCGATGGCTCAAACCATTGAACCAGAGCAGCCCTCAGCCCCGGCTTCCGAAGGCCCTCGCCTTCTCCGCCCCCTTCCAGTCAAAGTGAAAAAATGCGTGCGGACCCTTCTACTTGGGGGCAATTTGACTAGGTTTAAAGTGCTATTGAGGCCCGAAGAGGCCGCCTCCGTATGAATGGCTTTGTGCGATGTTTGCAGAGACATTTGCATCTGTTTGCGCTTGGGTAAACGGCCCGAAAGCTCAGTAGCAAGAAAGCCCGAGGATTGTTTTGTGTCTCCCTCCCCCTCCCGGCTCAGCTCCGCGCTGGCCGATTTTGTGCCGCGCGCCACCGGCGCGGAGCAGAGGCATGCAAAACCCGTCCGGTTCAAAGATTGAGCGCCCTCGCTCTCGGCCCACTTTTAAACAATTGCTGTTAACAATGCAATTTTGAGCAGAAAATCGTCTAACTAGATTAAATTCACATGACATAAAAAACAGGGGGAGAGGGGGTCCGCATCGGCATAGGAGTGCGGAAGCCTAACAGGATAGAAAGTGTGAAATGCATGCAGAGGTGGAACAACCGGCAGGTGCCCGGGCCTCCCTTCCGCTGGACAAGGGCTGGACCTCTCGCCTCCACGCCCGAAGAGAGGGAAGGCTCCCAGGGGAGCGCGCGTGCGAGGCGAGACGCCCATCTTCGCGACTCAAGGAGGACGAGTGTACGCCTGAAATTAAGTCCCAGGTTCTTCAACTCTCTCCACCTGCAGGCCCAGCGATCCTCTGGCCCTTTTGCGTTTTATCCTCCCCAAGTGTGAGCGGCGCAGGGCAAGGCTAGGAAAGCTGGAACGCCCTCTCCACTCGCGAGACTGAGCAGACAGTCTCTTTAATGGAATCGAAATCAAAGTCAGGTCTTAGAAAGCCCCATTGCTATGGCAGCCGAGTTCCTCTGAAAGCGACAAAGCCCAGAGTCCTCCTCCCTCCCCTTCCCGGTCCTGCCCCCGCTCCCCTCCCCCACCCCCGCGCTGCCTGGAACCACGCTCTGAGCGCCCTCGGACGGGTTAATCACAGCAAAAACAAAGACATGAAAGGCTCTCCAATTGGAGAGCCCCCGGCGGCCCCCTTCCCGACCTGGGGGAGGGGAGGGGGCAGCTCCAGCGGAGCTTCCCTTGCAGCCGAGAGGGCGCTGCTGCCCTCAACCCATCCCACCATCCCCAGGCGTCGCCGCCCACACAATCTGGCACCTCCCGAAGGGCTACCGAGGTTGGCAGAGTGGGACAGGCGGTCTCCCACCCAATCCCCACCCACAGCCACAACCCCATAAAACAGCACAAAGCCCGTGCATAAGGAAATGTTTGAGACTTGAAAAAAAAATATTAACTTTAAAAACAAAAATCCGAGCAAAATGCAAATTAATTACATTTAAATAAATGTCTGTAATATAATAAAATAAAGGTATTGTCCATTAGCCACGTGTAAAGCTACCCTATATGTACAGAATATCTATCTATTTATATATACACACACATAAATACAGCTATATCTTTAATATGATACAGAGGGGTGGAGTTCAGTTTAAAGACTTAAAGATTTCCTTGTAAACTTCACCTGGAATTTAGGGTCATGGAGTCCAAAGATGACAGGTCCCTCTTTATTCTGTGACTGCTCTGTTGGGTCCCTGGCTCTGCCTTGCAGTCACCCCCACCTGGGGCATCCTCTCAGGCAGATTGACAGGACCCTCAGTGCCCACTTCCTCTAGCCCCTTTTAGTTCAGCCAGAGACTGTGATGAAAAGCAGGCAGGAGATTTTCTCTGGTCGCTGAGCCTTTCTAAGACTGGTGGGGAAGAGCCTCTGATCTCTGAGTGATGGTCCTTCTTTCCACCCAATTTCTGCCTCAGAGAGGATGGGACAGTGGGAAGGGAGAGGATGCAGAGAAGCAAGTCTGCAGCAGTCTGGGGAGCCAGGAGGAGATGGGCTTCCAAGAGAGTACGCCTGAAGTCTCAGGAGACCACCACTGAACTCTAGGAGGAGTGGGGGAGACTCTTCAGGTCACTGACTAGTGATAACTTCAGTAACTCACAGAGCTAATTGGAGGATTTGGTTTGGTTTTGCTTTTAGCTACAGGCTCAGGACCACCCAGTGCCCAGCATTACCCAAGCCAAGTGTCATCCATTGTCTCCCTGTTATCAACCTCTCTTCAAGACAAATAGAGCGTTTCCACATGCACAAGCAAATGTGTACACACACACTCACATGCACACACCAATTCACTTCCTTAAAGCTCCCAATCCATCACCCAGAGACCTCAGATATTCTTATGATCAAGAATAGTAGCAAGAAAAATTCTTCCCCTTTCTAGGTTTCTATATTCCCACAATGATAATAAGAGAATCCTGAAAAACTCTGTGGTACTGAGTGGAGACGTAGGAAAGAAACTCCCAGCTCTGTCGTGGGTGAGGCCAGTTGGATGTCCCTGGGCCTGAGGAAGCCTGAGGGGGCACTGACTTCAGCTTCATTTCCTGCTGAGACATTGATAGAGGAAGGACTAAGATAATTCTAGGAAAAGGTAGCTCTGCCACCCCCAGCCTTGCATGCAACCACTGGGCAGCTCCGACCCATTTGCCTTCTCTGTCCTGGAAGTGGCCTTCTCTGTCCTTGCTATTCTAGGGGAGCCCTGGGGCCAGGGCCAGTGATAAAATGCCCAGGAGGGAATTATCTTTCAGTGAGCTTTGCTCCCAGTCTTTTCTTCAATGAGGGAGAGGTTTTTCCTCTCTTTCTATATGCCTCTCAGGAGACTGCCATCTGTCCCTGATTGCCACAGCCATCTCTGCTATGAGAGGGAACATCATGGGTCCCTCCCCCACCCACTTGGTCTCAAAGCCCCCCAGGGAGGTTGCTCCATCAGCCATTAGATCCACTTTCTCTGGTTCACACACTAGGCTTTGCCAAGTCCTACTATCTTCTCTGTGTCCTGGCTGGGTATGCAGCTTGCTGTCAGACCACCAGAGCCACAGCTCCTTCTGCCTTTAAGATCTTCTATTTTGGGCTGGGGATGTGGCTCAAGTGGTAGCGCGCTTGCCTGGCATGCATGCGGCCCGGGGTTCGATCCTTAGCACCACATACCAACAAAGATGTTGTGTCCGCCGAGAACTAAAAAAAATAAATATTAAAAAAAATTCTCTCTCTCTCTCTCTCTCTCTCTCTCTCTCTCTCTCTCTCTCTCTCCTCTCTCACTCTCTCTTTAAAAAAAAAAAAGATCTTCTATTTTCACATTTAATTCTTTCTCCTTCACAGAAGAGGGTCATAGTGTTATGACCCCTATGGAGCATTATGCCCAAGTTCAAGGACCAGGTGAGCCTCAGGCTCTAAATCCAAGATTTGACTTAAGCCTGAACCCATCTCCAAGCCAGGGTGGGCTCATTTGTAAAAGTGGGGTGGCAGCAGCCCTTCTCCACTTGACTGTTGATAGGATCAAATGCCACAAAAAAATAAAAACAGTTGGCATTTGCATTGGAGTAACCATTCCACAAATATTAACTGGTATTGCTATACTTCAGACTCTCATCCCCTGGTGCTAGAAGAATGTAGCAGCAACTTTTCTAACAACTTTGAACATCATTCTAATGCCATGTCCCATCCTTTTGACTTCTTGCTATTTGTATAGCACTTGTCGTTGTTCCAGCACTTGTCATTTGCAGACACTGCTGAGTACTCCCAAGGGCTTACCTCACTGATGCTTCATTACAATGTGCAGATGGACAGCACACAGGAAAGTCAAGTAACCTACCCAAGTTTCACAGCCAACAGTGGAGCCTAAAATTGATCTTCATTTCTCTTGACTCCAAAACTGTGCTCTCAAGTCCCTTTGGATCCTTGGTCATCCCAGTGTTGACATCTTGTGTTCTTTCTTTCAGGCAACTACCTCCCCCCTTTGACCCACCAAAATGGGAAACGGCAGTCCTAAGGAGCCAGTGGCTTTGACATAAGCACCCTGGAGAAGGGGTTTGAGCATTCCTTTGCAAGGGAATGCAGAGCCTCAGAAGGGGAAAGGACAGCCTGAGTAATTTATCTCCCTACAATTTCCTTTTCCACCAAATCTTGCTCCCATAATGCCTATCAAGTGCATAGCCTTGGCATGGCTTTGTATGCCACCTACAGTGCTCATGTGTGCATTCTATGTAAGCTCTGCTCTTGTGGATTGCAGAGCTGGTAGAGACTGGGGTGCCATAATTCTGATTGGTACACATTACACTGCCCTTTGACTGGTCAAAGGCACAACCCACTCATTCCCACTGGAGAGAACTCCAGTATGTCTTCAGGACAAATCAGACACCCAGTTTCTGTCAGGCTTGATGAATCAGGCCCTCTGAATCAAAGGCATGCAACACTGCAGCCTCTCTGGAAGAAGAAAAGATAGGGCTGAGGTTCAGCTCGGGGCTCACCCCTCTCATTGCCCCATCACAAACCAGCCCCAATCACCACGATCCCCCTCCAAAAAGATGACAGCTCCAACCACCCCGAGAATCCTGGGCGGTCTCCACCATCTCTCTTTCTTTTGTCTAGTCTAACTTCCTCTCACTGTCCAAGAGCAGAACTGTGTTTAAGGGCTCTCAATGACCAAAACAATGAGCTGTGTGCCAATGGTTGTCAATCAAATCCAAGCTTGTTGTTGAAAAGATGGGGAAATGGAGGCCCTGAGAGGCAGTTACTCGCCCTCAAACCAGAACCAGATGTTAATAATAAGAAGCTGGGGTGTGGACCATCAATTCCCTGCAGGCCCACCTCTGCTCTAGGTTTCAGGAAAGTACCTGTGAGATACTTGTCTTAGGTCTGACGAGTGACCTTCGGGGATGAAGGCTTAACCCCTCTTAACCTTTGACCTCTGCCCATCAGTCCCCTCTGGGCCCCAGCTCCTTCTCCAAACTAAGTGAGTACAAATCCTTCATCAATCTGCCCAGAGGCTTCCTGGGGCCAAGAGGCCCAGCAAAGATTGAGCCCCTTTAAGCTGATCAGTCCTGCCCAAGTGAGGGGAACCCTGGAGGAGAAAGGTGGCCACCCCACGTAGTACAATTGCTACAGGAGTACAGAACTAGACCAGGCTCAGGATCCCATGTGGGTCCCTCTGTCCAGTGTCCATGAATCAAAGCCCTTGGTTGGGATGTGGAAAATGCTCCCAGGACTGGGCAAAAACAGTGGGCTTCCTAAACCCCACAGCCTTGTCTGGAGCAGGCTCTGCAGGAGTGGCTTAAGACCAGTCACACAGGCTGTTGAACTGGGCACTTTTCTGTACTTGAAAGAACAAACAGCTTTCAAGTGCTCTCTGGAGCACCTTTTCAATGGAATCCTTCTTATGCTAATGAAAGATCCTTGTCTCTGCACTACAGCACATCTCCAAAAGACCTCCTTGTGGCCACTGTGTATCCTACTGCCTTGCATGTGAGTGTCTACAGGACAAACACGCTCCCCAAAACAGAGGGCTTGGGCTTCTAGGCTTCAATACACCCACATTTGTCTGAATTAGAAATGATGTCACCAATCTCTCACAGATTTAAGTCATTTCAAGGAAACCTGCCCCTTTCAGAAGCACCACTGAGAATCAGGCAAACAGGCAAGCAAGAAAACATGTTCCCACTTCACAGGAGATGTCACTGAGTGGTGCCTGGGAGTTTTGTGGTTCAAAGCATGGGCCCCCAGGTAGACAGTCCTGGTCCTTGTCTAGACACTACATTACTAGGCAAGAAATTTGTGAAATGGCGAAGACTAGGGAGGCCAGGTATTGTGGAAGGCACTTGGAATGGGAACTAATCCACAACAAGGAGGGGTCTCAGATATGGTTGTTCTTCCTGTGTTCCTGGCCCAGAGCTCATCGTACACAGATAGGCAGGTTTGGGGTGGAGACCTTAGAAATGAGGCCCCTGGGTATTCACTGAATGCAAAGCTGGCTGTTGGCGGTCAGTATGGATAAATGCTTGGGTATAATCTATAGATTTCCTTCTTCAGAAAAGCCAAACTGGGGTTTTCATCTGAACAATGGCTCAACAGAGGCAACTTCCTGAAAAACCTGAGTGCAGGGCAGATTCCTCACTTCCCTCTATAGCACCTGCCATGGGTGCCCTTGGGTCAGTGACTTGGCTTCTCCATGCCTTAGCCTCCTCATCTAGAAAATGGAAATAATAATCACACCTTCCTCACTGAGTAGCTAGATAATTTAGGAAGGTTGGCCCAGTGTCAGGTTCCATAGTAAAGCCTTGGTTAATGTCATCTGTTAGTCACCATCATGATCATTCCTTCCTGATGTTTATCCCACCTGCTGAGAATCCTGGTGGCAAGTGACACTCAGAGAGCAAATCCCAAATGAAGGCAGAAATCTAGAGAAGAGAAACTTCTAGGCATCTTCTGGGGTCCAGGATGTCTTCTCGGAAGAGGAGAACATTGAAAACCATTTTTTTCCTACTGTTTTTTTACCCCCTCCACAGCCACACACACAATTAACTGCCTGCTCTTCGAGGGTGGGGTCAGGATGGTTGAGGGGGTGAGGGGCCACACTCCCTGAGAATGAATGAGAGGAAACAGCTGTCAGCTGGGGCTCACCTGTGCCCATCCCCACCCCCTCACTTATGGGGCCACGCAGGGGCAGGATGCTCAAACAGAGCAAGGAGAGGGCTGTTGCCTTGGGGAAGAGAAAGCCCTCAAGAGCAGGCCACTGATCTCAAAGGGAAATAATGAGATTTTCTGGGATTCACATTGATCCCCAAAGGAGAAAAGCTTCTGTTTGCCTTTTTTAAGCCGCCAAACAAGGAACTAAAGCCTCTTTCAGCCCTGAGTCCGGGCTGTCCTTTCTGAAGTCCTTATTATCCTGGGGGCACCGGCAGAGCAGCCCCAGGGCCTGGCCACCATGCAGGGAGCTTTCCGACAGGCAGAGGCCTGCCTGGTTTCCTAGCGACCCATACCCCTCTGGACCCTCAGGCGCTGGCACCTGACCCACGGTTCTTGACTGTGACCAGAGAGGCCTGTCCTCCATCTGCTTGGGGCCATGTTTCCTCATCCAGGAGTGAACAGGTGAAGCAACATCTCTCCAAGTCTCCAGATGCCACACACACAGTCTCCCGCCACAGCTGACCAAAGATGATGATCATAAAAATGAGAGCAGTCACGGTCACAGCAGCAGATGATTTAGGAAGGTGTGATGCTGTGGTGTGCCACAGCTTTCCTGGCTACCAGGCTTTACTTCTGAAGATCTCAGTATCTGGTAGGACAACCAGCCCTTACCCTAAAGAGCTGATCACAACTCTGGGCCCCAACTGACTCCAGCGACCTTCACCTCTTGCCACTTGAACTGTCCTTCTCCATCATCCATTACTGCTCCATCTCTGAAACCTCACACCTACACTCAAAGGCATGCACACTCTTGCCTAAGCACTCAATCCTGGCTCCCACATGCACATCACCCCAAATCCAGGTTCCAGGCTTCTCTGGGTCCAACTTTTTCATCCTCACTCTCTCAGACACTCCTCCACCACAATTGCTATCTCCATACCAACCCATTTCCTCCCATTCAACAGTAACTCCATCCTTCCCCCAACTCCAGCCTCTTTCTTCTCCACCCACCAGTCACCAGCCTAGCCACCTGAGAGGTCTCCTCCTCTTCTCTCCCTTCCTTTTCTCACTACTGCTTGCAGATTTGACTTCCTAATATGTCAATGGCTTCCCACTGCATTTGGAGGTAAAGCCAAAATTCCTTTGTGAAATTCACAAGGCACATGACTTGTGACTTGCCCATTCTCCCAGTGTCAGCCCTTGACAGCACCCCAACAAGGGGGAATACACACACACACACACACACACACACACACACATCTACACATATACACACATATATAAGCAATGCTGTGTATTGCAACTATGTGCTCCTCTCCCCCAGTCCCTCTGCCTGGAATATTCTTTCCCCTCCTCTGTGAATATTCAGCTTCTGTGAATATTCATGAATATTCTGTGAATATTCATCTTTTTAAGACAACTCTTCCAAGAAATTTCCCCTAATTCCCACCACTATCACCCTTTGTGTTGTGTGTCTGTGGCAGAGGACACTCATCTTTTCTTCTCTCATGGTGATAGAATCTTTTAGTTGGGCAATGGTTAAGAGAAAAACTACATTTCCCAGTCTCCACTGGGGCTCAGTGTGGTCAGGTGGCTCAGTTCCAGACAGTGGAGCATAAGCACAAGTAGCTACATGTGTTGTCCTCCGAGTCTTTCTTAGAGAACTGGAGTGTGCCCTTTGCCTCTCCTCCACCTCTTTCTTCATCCTGCCACCTGGAACAGAACCACCAGCTTGGATGATGGGGACAAAGGCTACAGGATTGGAATGGAAAGAACCTAGTTCCCAAGGGTTTCTTGAAGCAGAGGTAACATGTCTTCTGTGGACAGAAAATCTGGAGAGAAAAATCAACTTTTACCTCATAATTTTGTATCACTCCCAGTCATGTCCTCCCATGATGCTCTCTTTACCGTAGTCACACTCTATCAGTGTGACCATCAAGTTGTGATACAGTTACTCTGCATGTCTGCCTGCCCAGGAGATACTGAATTGCCTGAGGACAAGGATGAGAACTAAGTCAACACTGTATTTACAGAGCCTCCAGGCTGCAGGGTAGGCACTCAATAGTGATTGGAGGAATAATGATTTAGAAAAGCAGATTTAGAAATGAAAGACTTTTCTGGGGAAGGGGACTCTAAGGGCCACAGCACAGAGAGAGAGTTCCTAGACATCAGCACATTCATTTTGCATTCGGTCAGGCGTTGCTGCAATCAGTGACTGGTATGGTCCCTCTTGTCACTTATGGCATGGCCAGACAGTGTCGCTTCTCCAGGGGCTTACTACATGTGCACACCAACCAGCTCATTCCACCATGCCTGGCAGCCAGTGGACCATAAGTGGTCAGATAGGGAGTACGGCTTATGTGCTGGTGAGTTTCCCAAGTGTACTGCAGCTCAGCTGCAGACGCTACTTCTAGTGTCTTGAGATTTGCCTTTACTGGTGATATTTGAAGGCCAGGCGGTGCAGCCCAGAAGGAGAGAGGAATTGACGTCCTGAGGCCAGGGAAAGAAAGCCAGCATATAAGCTCTTTTTCCTGCCTCCTCTGGCCTGTTTGAAGACACAGTAGCTTCAGGCAGAGGCTCTGAGGAGGGCTTGCAGGAGTGGTTGGTGCTGGTAACCACACAGGGCCCCCTCCCAATGCGCTCCTTATCTTTATTCTCTTTTCCTCTCTCACTCCTCTTTTTCCCTTACTCCTGCTTTTCTGAGATTGAACTCCCAATCTACACTAGCACTTAAATTTCTGTGCTCTCTTTTCTAAGGAAAGAATATTGTTTTGGATATCACTGGGAGTGGGCATGAGAAGTCGGCTGTGGTTGGAGCACGGGAATGGCAGTCAGTTGGTGCTGAGCAAAGCGGTCCTGGACAGCTATACCAGGAAGAAGTGCATCTTGAGCACTGTGAGAACTTTCTCTCTTCTGCCTAGAAGCTTCTCTCACCTCCCACCCTTCCGTGAAGCCAAGAGGTTTCTACCCCAGGTAGGAGATTGTTAATACTTATATTAGGTCAGAAGTCAGAAACAGCAAGAGGCAACACAGCTACTGTGGTTGGTGTTTCTGTTCTAAATATCAGGACAATTCCACACCTAGACCTGGGAATGGCTTCCTCCTTGCTCCCCAGCCGGTGACCTTGCACACATCGGTTTGTTTCCCTGTGCCTCCATGGAGAATGCAGATATTAATGGCAAGCACTGAGGCATGCTGTATAGTACATCTTTGACAACTCTTGGCAGTTATTATCACTATCGTGAAGCATCTTAAGAGAAAAGCTCATGTGCACCTCTCCAGCTGCACATTTGCTAGACTCTGCTGGCTCCAAATGCCAGTGGTTTAGGTGAGCCCATTTCATCTTCAATGCTGACCAGAAATGTCACCTGCAAGTAAGCTGCTATGTCAGCTGCTTTCTATGAAGGAAAAGATGACAACAAACTTTAATAAACATGTCAGGTGAAGCATCCCTGAGTCTCCTGGATCATATGATGTACAAATGTTGGTGGACAACATTGGATATGCTAAAAAACATACTCCCTTTGGCCCACCATCTCATTTCTAAAAAAAAAAAAAAAATCCTATGAGTATACCCTCAGCTGTGCAAAACTGAATGTATAAATAACCCCAGTCGGACAAGTAGACTTCATTGCAAGACTTTCAGTGCAGTTAAGAGAAATTTGCACTTTCTATTTGCTGGAGTTGTTTATCTCAAGGGATGTTAATAGACAATGGCCACCTTGCCTTTCTATGAGAACAAAGCCAGAATATAGAGAGAAAAAAACAAGAAATGGTGTGGGGGTCGAGGGGGATGGGGGGAGGGAGGGAGGGAGGGAGAGAGAGAGAAAGAGAGAACTAAACCATAATTTGGAAATAAAAGACTTATCTGGAGCTTCAAAAGGAAAGGGAACTCTAAGGCCTATGGCACACAGGAGTGGTTCCTGGATGCAGTTTATGTGCCATCCCATAACACAGGCAGATGTGACAGTGGCTTCTCAGAAGGAGCAAAAGTCACTCACAGAATAGTGAGCCCCAAGAGATGAGGACCTGGCTAGGCATGGTGGCACATGCCTGTAATCTTAGTGGCTCGGGGGGCTGAGGCAGGAGGATCGTGAGTTCAAAGCCAACCTTAGCAATGGTGAGGCAGTAAGCAACTCCATGAGACCCTGTTTCTAAATAAAATACAAAATAGGGCTGGGGGTGTGGCTTAGTGATTGAGTGCCCCTGAGTTCAATCCCTGGCACCAAAAAAAGAGAAAGAGAGAGAGAGAGAGATGAGGACTTGGACCAGAGCTCATGGCCCATAGGGAGAGCAGGGAGGAAGAGAGGGAGGCAGAGTATGGATGGGACGTTGGCCTTTCTGGCCAAAGCTGGCCCTGTGAACCCCACAGTTCTCTCCTGTGTAGTGTGGCACACACATGCCTCAATTCAGGGGCAGACAGGCTAGGGGCTATTTTGCAAACAAAAAAACTAAGGCCAGAAAGATGAAGTCACTTATTTAGAATCACTTAGCTGGTGAGTGACCAGGGCAAAATGTGAGCCCAGACTTCTTATTTTCAGAGCTCATGGCTCACACCAGCAAGAAGCAGCAGAGTGGTTGACAGGAGAAGGGCTGGGAGTCAGAAGGGCAGACTCATTCCTATGCTGCCCATTCCTGTCCTTCCCAAGACCTGGTTATGCAGCTCTGTCTTGGTGGTGCCTGGACAAGTGCATCCTTGGGGTTCCTTTTCCCCTCCTCCCATCTAGTTCTGCAATATGGTAAATCCTGGCTAGATGGGAAGGCTTCCTGGAGGAGGTACATGATCCCGCAAGGGTGTTACTGGGATTGGAAGGGGAGTTGCACAGCATCACTGGGGATAGGGAGCAACTTGGCCAGGATGGAGGAGGGCAGGAAAGGGGGACACTAGTAGCTGCTCCTGGGGGGCCATAAGCATCAAGCAAGAATCTGATTGTTCATCCCATCGACAATGGTATGTGAACCCAAGTGTCACAGGATAAAGGTGGCTCTTTCCCATCAAGATGGGGGGGTGGGGGACACAGAAACCAGGTTGATGCCTTGGAGGCCCATTGGGGCAGGTGTTTGCCTGGCGGCTGGTGAGCAGGATGAGGCAGGTGCAGAAAAGCCTTTGGCCCTGGCCCGCCCTCCTTCCGCAAAGGCAGCTCCAAGGCCTGATTCTGGCCCAGCTAGCTCCCCTGCCCATGGCTGTCCCCCCTCCCCTGGAAGGCTAATCAGCTTAGGATGGCAGCAAATGAAGGCTCCAGAACTGCAGGGCCCTCACTCTCTGCAGCAGCAAATTAACACTTCAATTAAAAGCCAGCCAAGCCAGACCTGGCTCCCCACTCCCACTGAGTGAGGGTTTAATTAAGACTTGGTGGGGAAGTAGAGAAGAAGAGGTGACCTTGGAAGGCCCCACCTTGAGCTGACCACCTTGGTCCACCTATTGTTTGCAGTTCACACTGTGACCTTGCGCCCACTGAGGACATTGAAAGTGGCAGTGTTTCTAAGGTGCTACAGGATCCTATAAAGGGGCTGGGAGGACTGTCCCCGGGCCTCACCCCAGAACCACTGATCCCAGCTCTCTGAGATGGGCTCAGGACTCTGGCCTTTCACACATTCTGAGGTTGGTTTGGGGACCTGAGAGTGTTGAGAAGGACTGTTTAGTATGTTGTAAAAGTAATGTATTAAGATGATGGACGTTTTGAACAATGGAATGGAATATGAGAATAGAAAATATCAGAGGGTATCACATAGAGTGAGAGGAAATACTATTTGGGGAATCTTCTGCTTTAGTTATGCATGTGTCTATCCTGCTCAACTGTCGGGTGGCTATATACTTTTTCTTTTTGTCTGTGGATTTTAGCAAAACAAAATTTTAAAGTTTGAGAAACCGTACACCCATAACTCTTTAGCAACATGGAGGTGCCAATGTCCTCTGTAGGCACCCAGTTCATGGATGTGTCCAGTAATCAGAACTGACAGAGCTATTCATTCCTCCAAGTCTAACCATTCTAAACCACGGTGACCACTGGAGACCAGAAGCTTCTCTCCCCTGGAAGCCATCAGCAGACAGGTGGAAAGGTGCATAGTGATAGGCCCGTTCCTGGCCCAGGATGGGCCAGGTGTTAAAAAGGGAACTCAAAAAGAGACCACAGTTGGGCCTGTACTGAAGGCAAGCACAGATCCCCAAACCAGGCTCAGAACCTGGGGCAATGCCAAGGGCCCAGGCAGCCATATCCCTACGGTCCAGGCTCACTGCCTGCTGGAGGGGAGAGGTGGGTGCAAGAAAGGGCCTGGGTGTGTGACAGAAAGGCCTGGGCAGTGCAGGGTGGGGTGGCCAGGAAGGCTGGGGTGGCCAGGAAGGCTGCAAGCCCCTGTACCACAGTCCCCAGCCCTTGCAGGCCAGGCCATCCCAGCCTCTCTGCCTCGGAAAACCCTTTGAGCTGGAGAGGGCACATGGGGTCAGAGAGCGATGAGCCCTGGCCCCATCCCTGTTTGAAATCCTGGGCCAGGGGCGAGGCCTTGGAGGTGGGGTCGCCACCTCCGGGGCAGCAGCGTCCTCCTTGGCTTGGGCCGGCCGGTTGCTAGGGCCCCTCTATGGAGGCATCAGGTTATAGGGCTGCGTGGAGCAGCCCATCTGCCGGCTAACTTCTCACTTTCCCCCCTAAGGCTGCCTGTGACCCGGCTCCCCGGGCTCTGGCCCGGGTGTAAAAGTAGCGGGGGGCCTTTATTCCCACCGAGCCCCTTCTCGGCAACTCGGCAGCCAAACTGCTCTTGGATTACATTTTGATGAGTTTTCAATTTAGGCTCGGAAGACAAGGGAAGGGAGGGGATGGGGGTGAGGGGGTGGGGGCGGGCAGGGGAGCCCTCAGAATAAATGCAACAGATGGGTCCAATTGTACTGCCTAGGCAAATGAAGGAAGACATCTGTAGCTCCCGAATACTGGTGGTCTGAAACGCAATTAGCCCTCTGTGAAAGGGGCCCCTCGCAGCCCCCTCGGCCAATCCCCTCCGAGGCACTGCTCACGTTACAATGGCCTTGACCACAATCCATTGAGCAGAAAAAGGAAAAAAGAAAAGAAAAGAAAGAAAGAAAGAAAGAAAGATTAATCCAGGAGTTGCTGGGCGGTGGGGCTGCAAGAAGAGTTGCTATGCTAGACGGGAAAAGTTACTTATATTTCTGCTTTTCGCTTTCCTTCTCAGTGTATCCACTGTGGGTGCTTAAGAAGGAGAGGGAAAGAGGGGAGCATCTTTTTTTTTTTCCCTCTTGGTGAGGTTACGTGGACTCCCATCTCCAGTGGTTTTTAATCTGCAAATTGCTTGAAAACCTCAATTTTCTGCTGACTTGTTTGGAATATAATGAAGGAAGATGCAAGTCCCAGTGAGTGAGGGTGGGCCCCACCCCCTGCCCCCTGAGGGAAGAGAAAGCTGTTCTGTGATAAGACCCCTCTTGTGCCTGATAATTATGATGGCCTCTGTGAGTTCCAGGCAGTTGCTTTGCGCAGTTGGAAGTGTGAGTTCTGCCCGACTCACTCTTCGGAGGACCTGTCTCCAAATGTCCTTCTGGTTCTGACTCTCAGGGAGAGGCGGGAAAGGATTTGGGTCTACTGCATTCATGCATATTTATTACTGGTGGTCCCTGGCAGTAAAGGGTGGGAAACCTGGTACAATGGTCTGGGCTGTCCCTGGGGACCAGGGACCTTTAAATTACCCTCATGGCTTTGCTCCCCTCCGGGCTGGGGTCCCCAACCATCTGATTTTGGGGACTCTGCCCAAGGAGATGAAAGAAAGCCCATGTTATGGCTACCCCTTCTTGGGTTTCTGCCAAATGTGCCCTGTCAGAGCCATCAGAAGGCCCCAAAGCTCCCGAGTCTAAGTCACAGGGGTCCCTGAAGGGACTTGGTTTCAGCAGCTCAGTCCCGTCTTTAGGGAAAATCTCCGAAGACTAAGGACCAACGGGCCACGTCCCTATTGTTTGTTCTGGTGTGTTTAATTGTGGTAAGATATATACAACATAAAATTCACCATTTTAACCATTTTTAAGTGCACAATGCAGTGACTTTAAGTTCTTTCACATTGTTTTTACAGCCGTCACTACCATCCATATGGCAACTTCTTCATCTCCCCAAAGAGAAATTCTGTGACCATTAAACACCATTCCTCAGTGCACCCAGCCCCTGGTGCTACCTTTCTACCTTTTGTTTCTATGAGTTTGGTTAATAATAATAATAATAATAATAATAATAATAATAAAATTTGGTTAATAATAATAATAAAAAAATCAAGTCTGGGTGGCCACTACTTTGTCTAAATACATATGAAAATAATTATGAAACAATAACAACAACAACAATACAGCTACATTGGCTTCATTTAAGTAGAACCATGGTGTAGGATTTGCCCTTTTGTGACTGATTTATTCTGCTTGGCATGTTGTCTTCGAGGTTCATCCATGTTGTGATGTGTGCTAAAATTTCCTTCCTTTTTAAGAGTGAATAATATTCCATAGAACCATACACCATTTTGTATCCAAAATGGTGGGTTGCTTCTTACTGTTTGACTATTGTGATTAAAGCTATTATGAACTTAGGCGCACAAACATCTCTTCTAGTCGTTGCTTTTAGTTCTTTTTGAGAATATATATACTCGGAAGTAGAATTGCTAGATCATGTTATAATTCTATACTTTTTTATTTATTTGTTTGTTTGTTTATTTATTTATTTCTCCAAGTCTAGAAGCTCCAGATGAATGAAATATCAATTCAGTCCCAAAGACCACGTTGATGACAGTTTCTAATGGCTCTAGAAAAATGATGCTCACATTCATTTTTGACTCAAGTCCTACGTGTCCTGGTTTCCTTTGGTTTGGCATAGTAGGGGCTGTCCACAAGCCTGGCCAGTTATGGACGTGGGTTTGGGATTTGCCTTCCATTCAGCTGAGGCCTCTTTCTATGGAGGCCTGCTCTCTCCAGCCTTTCTTTCTCCAGTGGATTTAAAGGTGCTTTGCCAACACAGCTGTATTGTTGTTGTTGTTATTGTTTCATAATTATCTTTATATGTATTTCGATAAAATAGTGGCCACCCAGACTTGATTTTATTATTATTATTATTATTATTATTATTATTATTATTATTATTATTAACCAAATGCTTTTAGATTCAGGGATTTCTTTTTCTTTTCTTTCTTTTTATTGGGGGGTGGGGTGGGTGGGTGGGGAATCACCAAGGATTGAATCCAGGGACACTCAACCACTAAGCCACATCCCCAGCCCTATTTTGTATTTTATTTAGAGACAGGGTCTCACTGAGTTGCTTTGGGCCTCGCTGTTGTTGAGGCTGGCTTTGAAATCACAATCCTCCTGCCTCAGCCTCCTGAGCCACTCAGATTACAGGCGTGTGCCACTGCGCCTAGCTAGATTTAGGGATTTCTTAGTGACTCAGCACCTGAAGCCATTTGGTTAATCAAGGGAGTCAGAATTGAAATGAATTATCTGTGCTTAGAATCTGGGCTGGCAGAGAATTCATTTAAAAAGTTGGCAGCCACCTGGCGCAAGGGTGCACACCTATAAACCCAGCAGTTCAGGAAGCTGAGGCAAGAGGATCACAAGTTTAAAAGCTAGTCTCAGCAATTTAGCAAGGCCCTAAGCCACTTAGTGAGACCCTGTCTCAAAATAAAAAATAAAAAAATAGGAAGGGATGTAACTTAGTGATAAAGTCCCCTGGGTTCAATCCCTGGCACCAAAAAAAAAAAAAAAAAAAAAAAAAGTTGGCAATCATGCACAATCAAGCATAGTATACACTGTGTCATTTCCATGAGCCCTGAATAGTCCAGAAATCACTGCATTTAATCATCCAATCTACCTTTCTTGCCCTGAAAAATGGGACAAAAATCTTGTGTCAGGCCATACTTCTCAGGGTTTAGAAAAGGAAGTCACATGCACCCTAACAATGCAGGAATAGAGCCTGAGGGAGGGCAGTGGCTTGCTTTCCTCTCAGGAATGTTCCCCGAGTCTGAGCCATTTTCTCCAATGAAAGGCATGAAAGCCCCCTGACAGTTCTGTCTCCCATCCTCTTGGAAGAGGTTGACCAACCCACTCTAGGCCTTCACCCTAGGCCTAATCCTATGCTCTCTTCCAATAGCCACGCTATCTCCTGAATTCAACCAGGCTAAGTTCTCACTTAGAAATGGCACCACTGACCTGACCCTTATCAGATGTCAAGATCCAGTGGGATCCACTGATGAGACTAGCTCTCCAGAGCTACAGGCTCTTCCCTCTCAGCACCTCATGCCATTTATTTGTAAGACTATGGATCATTTGCTGAGGTCAGATCAGGGAGAAGTTCAGCCTTTTCCAGTCCCCCCACCCTGCTTCAGTTTCAACCTGGTCTCCATTGAACAGTTGAGGAGCCCACCCTGTTATGTGGATTTTTTTCCCCTTTTTTGGTAACTTTTAAATTTAATATAATTTCAAATTTGTTTATAATTTGTTTATAATTTCAAAGATGTTTCAAGAGTAGTAAAAACAATTCCTGACCGGGTGTGGTGGCTCACACCTATAATCCCAGCAGGGGTTATATCTTAGGAGGCTGAGGCAGGAGGATTGAAAGTTCAAAGCCAGTCTCAGCAATGGCAAAGCGCTAAGTAACTCAGTGAGACCCTGTCTATAAATTGAATACAAAATAAGGTTGGGGATGTGGCTCAGTGGTCGAGTGCCCCTGAGTTCAATCCCTGGTACCAAAGAACCCCCCCCCCCAAAAAAAAAACACAAAAAACAAAACTCCTGAATAGTCAAATCCAACAATTATTAATATTTTCCTACACTTTATTATTCTGATAGACATCCACTTTAAAAGAAAAAAATGGAACCATTTGAGAGTAAGTTGCAGACAGCCCAACCCTTCAGCCCTAAACTCTTCAGTGGGTATTTCCTGAGGAAAAAAAGAGCATTCTTAAACATAACCTCAGTATCATTATCAAAATCAGGAAATTCGATGCTAATGTGCAAAGCCTGGTTCATTCAAATTTCTCCAATGGACCCAATTGTGTCCTGTGTAGCTAATTCCCCCCAGGCTGGGGTCGAATTCAGAATTATGCATTGCTTTAGGTTGTCATGTCTCTATCTCCTACACCACCCTATTGGTGATGTCACTCTGAAATAATTTTTCATCATGTCTCTTTACTTTTTTTCTTCTTGGCACCAGGAATTGAACCCAGGGGCACTCAACCACTGAGCCACGTCCTCAGCCCTTTTATTTTTTTATTTAGAGATAGGGTCTCACTAAGTTGCTTAGGGTCTTGCTAAGTTGCTGAGGCTGACTTTGAACTTGCGATCCTCCTTCCTCAGCTTCCATGAGCCACTGGGCTTACAGGTGTGTGCCACTGCACCTGCCTGTCATGTCTCCTTAATCTTCCATCACCTGGATTAGTTCTTTAGCCTTTCTTTGATTTTCATGATCTTGATATCTGGAAGCATACAGGCCAGTTATTCCAAACAATGTCCCTCAAGGTGACTTTTCTTCGGTTTCCTCATAACTGCATTCAGGTTAAGTGCTTAGTGGGAGTACCACAGAAGAGAGGAGTGTCATACCAGGAGGTACTTGATGTCAAATTGTCTGAGATGTTCATTTTGTCCCTTGGCTAAGGCAGAATCTGTCAAGACTCTCCACTATGAAGTTCCTGTTTTTCCTTGTAACTAGTAAGTGGGAAGATATTTTGAGACTGTAAATATCCTGTCCTCATCAAACTTTCCTCCTTTGGTTCTAGCATTCATTGATGATTTTGAGCTGATCAGTAAAAATTGATGTTTGCAAATGATTTAATATTATTAACTTAATGTTTTACAAGTGGCTGTTTTATAATCCCATCATTCCTGCATTTATTTTGCTGGCATTTAACTATAAAGAAGAGATTTCCCCTCTACTTACCAATTTATTTGTTTATTACTCACTCATTCATTTTTGCCTGTGTGGACTTATAGATTCTTATTTTAACCAGTTTATAATCCTTTACAACCATTATTTGTTTTGATGTTCAAATTATTCTAGATATAGTTTGTGTGACCTTTCATTTCCTTTTAACATATCTCCATCCTTCTTTGAGCCCTTCCTTACTTTGGGATATTATGAGATGCTCCAGGTCCATCTTGTATTTTAAATCAGTCATTTGGCTATTCTCTAAGGAACCTGGTTCTTTTTAGTAGACAATGGTATATAGAAACCAAGATCTGGATAAGTGTGCTCATTGCAGCTGTGGCTTTTGTTGTTTCTAGATCATCACATTGTACAGAGATATAAAATATCTGTGTGTGTGTGTGTGTGTGTGTGTGTGTGTATACATATGGGTGTCCATTTCTGTATCTATTGACAACCATCCAGTTCCAATCCAACTCTATTACAGCCTTCCTAACCTTCCTCCATTCATTATTTGTGACTCTACTTTCATATGCTCAACCCTACAACACACAGAATATTGCTGTATCTATGCCCCTGGGAGAACATACTTCCACAGTTTTTCTAATCATACCCCACCACTTCTTTCCATCCTAATTTACATTTCTGGACAGCTTCCCTAACCACCCTTTCCAAGTTTAGGTATAGCAAATACTCTCCCCTTCTTTCAAACTTGAGCCGTTTCCCCCCATCCTTCTTAGCTCTTGCCCACACTATTGCTCCATTCAGACATCCCTGCCTGTTTTCCCAGGAGCCCAAGCCCCACCTCCTCCGTGATGCATTCAAGGATCCTAGGAGAGTCAGACTCCAGCCCACACTGGTAGGATTTCAGGCTGGGCCCAAGGAGGTTCAAGGAGCCCTGTGAATGGAACACCAAAACAGCCTGGGTCATCTCCAGGCCATAGTGTGTCAACTAAGTCGCTCCTGTGATGTGGGCATTGTCCATTACCTGGACTTCTTTAGTGGAGACCTAGAGGCAGGAAGTTACCGGGCACAACAAGACAACTCTTCCTAAGACATGAATGGAGCTGAGGGGCTGGCCTGCGTAGCCCTGGGTGGTGGTCAACCACCTCAGTCTTGCTGTGAAGAGCCGGTCCTGGAGGCAGCGGGTACTGGACTGCAGGAACTCTGAAGACTGATGCTGGGGTAGAACACACCCCTCACACACAGGAAGTCCAGACACCTTTGCCATCAGCAGCCTCCAGGACATACTCTCTCTGCTCCCCTCTGCTGGACACAGAAAGGGGGATTTATTTATTTATTTATTTTAGTACTGAGGTTTGAATCCAGGAGCACTTTATCACCAAGCCACATCCCCAGCTCTTTTAATTTTTTATTTTGAGCAGGGTCCCACTAAGTCTTAAGAGCCTCACTAAGTTACCGAGGCTGGCCTCAAACTTGTAATCCTCCTGCCTTGGCCTCTCAAGGGATTACAGGCATGCACCACCTTATTTAGCTTAGATGGGGGAATTTGAAGTTAGATATTATCAGATATTATCACCCCATAGTTCAAAGAGTGGCCTCCATCACAGAGCCCCATCAAGGTTTCTTGTTCATTGCCACCACTTTGGTTTCCAGGACTTTGGACACGTTTTTGAGGATTCAGACTCTCCCTCTACCTGAGATGCTGACCACCATCAGAGGCTCACAAGGGATGAATCCAATTTGGGTGTTTCATGTCTTGCCTGGTCTGCTTGCAGCCTCCCTCCCTGGGTCCTAGAACAAACTCTTATTGGATACACAGTCTACAGGGTAGATCTCTGACCTCCCTGTCAGGTCACTCTGGTTTGACACTGTTGCAGAGACAGGCAGATGCTGCCCAGTTCGAAAGGACACAGTTTGGCATTCTGGGCAGTCTGTTTCCACTTGGGAACAGCGAGTGCAAATTTAGCTCTTGTTACCAGGACACACCTCACTTTGCATGCACTTCTAATGAGGCAGCACATACACGTACACACACAAGCTGTTAAACTGCGGACACGCTGCAGCTTTCCAATGAGAGTGGATTTCAAGGGTGTATTTTTATAAGGAAGAAATGACATAAGCGCCCCTCTTTGTTATTTAAATTTCATGAAAATCAACTATAGATGGTGTGTAATTGAGCACAGAATAGGGCCCAGAATATATTCTGAAATAACGGGAGCCCTTTATGAGGTTATATATGAAAAAAAAAAGTCAAAGAAAAGCGAAATCTCCGTGCAAAATAATGAACTATTTGAAGGATGAAGAAAAAGAAAGAAAGAAAGAAAGAAAGAAAGAAAGAAAGAAAGAAAGAAAGAAAGAAAGAAAGAAAGAAGGAAGGAAGAGAATGGGGATCAGGCATGGCTGGAGGAGTATTCAAGGGCTGGTGTTTTGCGAAGTCACTTAGGAGTGGGGTTTAGAGATGGGGTGGGTCGCAGTCTTCACTGGCCCAGACTCAGGCTGTACACAGTTCTTCCACCAGAAACCAGGTCCAGGCCAAGGAAATCACAGACTTTTGAGGTGGGCCAGATGACTGTTCCTGTGTGAGGATGGAAGGAGATACTGGTCTAAGACCCTCTTCCTCACCTCACCCTACCCTCCTCTGTCTCTGAGCCCTGTGATCCCTGTGGCCATGAGCACTGGCAGCCAGGCACCCAGGTGAGAAACCAGAGACCTGAGTCCCTAGATCATGGCCTGTGGAGGCTGTGGTCAGGAGTGACCTGACTCAGGGAGGGCCATCTTGGCTAGCTTCAACGGAAGACTTCTCTGCACTCACGCATTCCCAAATGGCCCACAAACAGGCCCCTCTCCACACTGGCACAGGGGGGCCTGTCCCTAGCCTCCCCCAGGTACCCCATGCCATTCACCAATAGCACAGCTGTTCTTAATCTGCTCTTCTCTGATGCCTGATATTTTTCTTCCATCTGCTCAACAGAGAGGAGAATGTCTCCTGGAAGGATTGGTGGGATATGGTATAGAATACAGTGCCCAGTAAGCACAGTGCTGGCCCCTTGACAGGTACTGAACACAGTACAGTGTTTCCCTCCTTCTGTCACCGAAGCTCCACTCTTGCCTCCCAGCCCTGCTTCCCTCTGGAGGCTTCAGGATGTAGAGACTGGGTGCAGCCCCAAGGCCTGGCTGTGATAGACACCCTCAGACCCAGGGAGACAGCAACTCCAGAGAAGGTGCCAGAGCTCTGTCATTCAACTCCACAGAGCAGAGAGGTGGAAATGGAAGAGCAAGTCCCCAGGAAACGGTCTCCATAGCTGCCATGGCTGCTTGCTGCTGTGACATGACCAGCCAGGGCCAAGGATTTCTGCTCCACGCAGCCCCCCCAGAATGCTCTCATCTACTCTCATTCATTTCTAGAGCACCATTTCAATGCTCAGCGGTGCCAACTCCTGAACATCCTAGGGGGCCCAGTTTTACGAGAGCACAAACCACAAGGCTATCCAGTCCAACAATCACTCCTTGAAGGAGTGGAGCACTACAAAAATGTCGCTTGCTCTGAAAGAGACAGCAACAGGCAGGTGGACCCTGCAGAGAGCCGCCTTGTTGACCACCGGGCCGGGAGCGGAGTCAGCGCGCCATCTACTGGCAGTTTGGCGGACTTGCAGGAAAGGGCTTGGCGCAGCGGCAGGATGCACGCAACTCCAGCAGAGCCCCTGCAAGACCTTTGAAGTCAACCACTGTGTGCTCGGCGGAAGTCCACGCCCAAGGCATCTGCACACTGCCTCGAAATCACCAAAAACATGGCGGTCTCCTTGAGGAATTAAAAAAAAAAGAAGAAGAAGAAGAAGAAGAAGAAGAAGAAGAAGAAGGTGGTAAGGCAAGACAGGCGCCTAGTTGTGGAGAGAATATTCAGGAAGGGGCTTCTCTTGGGGCCGACTTTCCTGGAAATTATTCTCCTTGGGAAGCTTCAGGCAGGATTCAATGACTGCAGTTACCGCAGAGCTGAGGCCACAGACTGTTCCCTGAGGGACCGCAGGCCTTTTGGGTTAGACAGACTCAGAATTCCAGTTCTTACTAGCTGTGCTACTGAAGTCAAGTTACTTACCTTCTCTGAGATTTAATTTCCTCATCTGTAAAACAATCCCATGATAGTACCTACCCTGTGAAGATAGTATTCCAAGGATGAAAAATCATATCTATAACTCAGATGCCCTATCAGACACTATTCCCCAGGGGTCAGGTCTTGTAGTGCTCAGATATCACTTGGCCTTCAACCTATGTGGCTATAGGATGGCCAGCTTTTCTCCAGTCCACCTCCCTCACTGTTTCTGATCTGCAGGTTGTTTACCCACCCCTCAAATCCTGACTGTTGCTCTCCTCTCATTTCACCTCATGATTAAAGCACCCACTCTGCTTTTCTCAGATGACATCTCACCATCTCCTAACAAGATTTCCCAGTCCCTGATGGTTCCCAGACTTCCTTATCTGACACACAGTCAGGGTTGTTTCTCTAACATCCCAAAGTGCAAGAAAGACTAGACGTCACTAAGAGAATGAGGAGGGACTGGTGGTGTGGACTTGTAATCCCAGTGCCTGAGGAGGCTGAGGCAGGAGGATCGCAAGTTCAAGGCCAACTTGGGCAACTTGACAAGACCCTGTCTCAAAATAAAAATAAAAAGGGCTGGGGATGTGGCTCAGTGGTATAGCACCCCAGGGTTTAATCTAGGAAGGAAGGAAGGAAGGAAGGAAGGAAGGGAAGGAGGGAGGGAGGGAGGGAGGGGAAAGAAGAGAGAAAGAGCACAGCAGAGCATGATGGATACCCCCAGACCAGCTTCCAGGTGTTGCCAGGCTCAAAGTTCTAAAGGCTACTCCCCCCTCCTCCAAGCAGAGGGAGCCCTGGCCAGCACCTCCTGGACAAGGGAGAGCCTCAGCCATGCTGCCCTCCCCCAATTCCAGGAACCCCCAGATCTCCAGGGCCTGAGAGGAAAATCACTTCCCTTGACTCCTGTAAGCAAAGTGGCAAGAGACACCGGTCTGCCCTGAGCTGGAGACGAAGACAGCCTTTCCCACAGTCACACAAAACAAACCTCTCTGTCCCAGAACAGCATCTTGGGCAGCTAATAGCTTACAAAATAAAAGAGAATTAGATGGAATTAAAAAGGGAAATAGATGAGAACACATCATGGTAGAGGATTGCATCCTTCCTCTTAACATGGAAAGATCAAGCTGGCAAATGAATAAGATGAGAGCTAAACTGAACTTCACAATCAGAAGCTGATCTAGCAAATGCATGAATGGAGGCAGGGGCTGAAGGCTGGCCCAGAGACTGGGAGGAGAGGCTGAATGGACTACTTGGGAGCTGGAGATAGGAGCTGAGCCCAGAAACCAGCACAAAGGAGGGAAACAGAATGCAAATGACCAGCACCAAGTTTAGGGGGTGAGAAGGGAAGGGAAGGGGTCTAAGCATTTCTGTCTGTGAGTGTGCTCATAGCCTGCTCCATCCCTGGCAAGCCCGGGCAAGTCAGGGAACCTTCCTATGCCTCAGTTTTCCCCCTCCATATAATGGAGAGGATGGACTGACAAGAGATAGTGGTTGAAAGAGTTGAATAAAACCACAAATGTCAAGAACTTGTAGTAAATAGTCAATGGCAGCCCATAGGAGAATTTGAGCCAGGTGGAATTCCTGGGCAGGTGGAAAGGGGGCTCTATTGCTCTGAAGGCCAAGGAGGTTGGAAAGGGGGAGTGTGAAGGGCTTCACCCAGCATCCAGGTCCGTTCTAGGATTTCCCTCAAGAGACAACACACCTGAGTCCCAAGGAATAACCTCCAGTTTCCCAACTGGACTTCTGGGGAGACCCTAGACCCTAGACATTCCCACCTCTATTCCCAAGGACCAGGATCAGCTTTTCCTGTGGCCTTGGGTCTCCCCTGGAGTTTAGAGGTAGTGAGTGTTTGGAGTAGTCAAAATCACAGGTTTTGGAGACAGATCATATTTAGTAACCATGTGGCCTTGGATGAGTGAATTAATCCCTCTGTGACTCAGTTTACCCATTGGTAAAACAGGGTAACTCTGGCCCCTACTTTATAGGGCTGCTGAGAGAATCAAATTAGTTGACCCATGTTAAGTACTCAGAACCGTGCTTCCCACACCATGGCATGGCCAGGGACCCCAAACACCTCTGTCTGTCTAGATGGGTAACAAGACTGGCATGGCCCACCCATCCTCTGGTGGGCCTCTGCTCCTTCGTGATGTTTTCTGCTGTCTGGTCCTATGGGGCCTCATGTCCTAGGGGAAATCACAGTTTGGTTAACTGGGGGTACCACACACCTTGCACAGGGCTGCGAACTCAGGGCTTACAGGAGCCTAGAAGGTAGAGCAGACCAGTAAGGCAGGCTGTAGGGGGCTAAGGCCAACTGGGATGGGGCACCTAGCTTGTCATGGGGTGGCAGATGCCCAGTTCTGCAGTCTGGACCCAGTGGGCACATGGCCCAGAGAGGCTACACATCAAGAGAAGCTGCACATCAGGGTCTATTTCTAGGCTCCTGATTTTTAAATGTGGACGACTTAGATAAAATGTTAAAAATATACCGTGTGTCCCAAAGCAGCCACAAGTTTCCTCTTTGAGGACAGGGAATTCATGGTGGTAGAACTGCCAAGTGCAGGGGGCTCCCCACTTACACGGGGTACTGAAAGTTAGGACAACTTTTGCTACAGAATCTGTGGGGAATTAGGTTCCTAGAGTTAAAGCATCATGACTAATTTTTTTTTCATAAAATTTGTGTAGTTTCTTTTAATGCCTCTTTTTTCTTTTTTGTAAACTTATATATGAGAGCAGAATGCATTACAATTCTTATTACATATATAGAGCACAATTTTTCATATCTCTGGTTGTATACATAGTATATTCACACCAATTCGTGTCTTCATACATGTACTTTGGATGATAATGATCATCACATTTCACCATCATTTATAACCCCATGCCCCCTCCCTTCCCCTCCAACCCCTCTGCCCTATCTAGAGTTTGTCTATTCCTCCCATGCTCCCGCTCCCTACCCCACTATGAATCAGCCTTTTTATATCAAAGAAAACATTCAGCATTTGGTTTTTGGGGATTGGCTAACTTCACCTAGCATTATCTTCTCTAACTCCATTCATTTACCTACAAATGCTATGATTTCATTCTCTTTTATTGCTGAGTAATATTCCATTGTGTATATATGACACATTTTTTTTATCCATTCATCTACTGAAGGGCATCTAGGTTGGTTCCACAGTTTAGCTATTGTGAATTGTGCTACTATAAACATTGATGTGGCTGTGTCCCTGTCCCTGTAGTGTGCTGTTTTTAAGTCCTTTGGGTATAGACCAAGGAGAGGGATAGCTGGATCAAAGGTGGTTCCGTTCCTAGTTTTTCAAGGAATTTCCATATTGCTTTCCATATTGGCTGCACCAATTTGCAGTCCCACCAGCAGTGTATGAGTCTACTTTTCCCCCACATCCTCGCCAACATTTATTATTGTTTGTATGCATAATAGCTGCCATTCTGACTGGAGTGAGATGAAATCTTAGAGTGGTTTTGATTTGCATTTCTCTAATTGCTACTGATGATGAACATTTTTTCATGTGTTTGTTGATTGATTGTACATCATCTTCTGAGAAGTGTCTCATTTATTGATTGGGTTATTTGTTGTTTTTTTGTTTTTTTGGTGTTTAGCTTTTTGAGTTCTTTATATACCCTAGTGATTAGTGCTCTATCTGATGTGTGAAGGGTAAAGATTTGCTCCCAAGATGTAGGCTCTCTATTCACCTCACAGATTGTTTCTTTTGCTGAGAAGAAACTTTTTAGTTTGACTAATTTAAATGCTGAAGCACCTATGTGTCTTCAAGAATCTCTTAGGACAGATAATAGAATTTTGACATTAGTCACTCCAATGATGATGGCAAATAACAGAACTGACTGAAAAGCTATCTTCTTGATTTTCCTGAATGCTAGCATGGGGGGGGGATATTCAGCTTACATCTTAAAAAAAAATGTCAAGAGAACAAAAGAGAGGTAGAAGAAAATACCCGACCCTGTTCACATCTTTCATGCACCAAGAGGTAGTAGGGACTCTGAAGGTCAGGGAGGAGCTCTGTCCCTGCAGGAGAAGGAATTCAGCGAGCTGAGTGTGGGCTTTCCTCACTCCAGTCAGAATGACAGCCATCAAGAATAAAACAATAATAAATGCTGGAGAGGACTAGAGAAAAAGAAACACTTTTATACTGTGGGTAGGATTGTACATTAGTACAGTCACTATGGAGATCAATATGGAGGCTTCTCGAAGATGAAGAATGGAACTGCCATATGACCCAGCTACTCCACTCCTCGGTATTTATCTTAAGAGTTAAAGTTATTGTACTACAGTGATACATGCACACCCACGTTTATAGCAGCAAAATTCATGATAGTCAAACTATGGAAACAGCCTAGGTGTCCATCAACAGATGACTGGATAAAGAAAATGTGGTATAGATACACAGTGGAATTTTATTCGGCCACAAAGAAAAGTGAAATTACATCATTTGCAAGAAAATGGATGGAACTTGAAAACATTATGTTACGTGAAATAATCCAAACTCATAATATCAAGGGTTGTATGTCTTATCTTGTATGTGGAAGCTAGAGAGGGAAAAGGAAAAGAAGGGAATCTCATGGAAATTGAAAGGAAATCAGTAGAATAGAGGAAAAGGACCAGGGGCAGCGAGAAAAAAGGAAAATACTGAGGAACGATATTGGCCAAATTATATTGTTATGTTGTGTGCACGAATGAATACCTAACAACAAATCCCATCATTATGTATAATTATAATGCACCAATAAAAATATGGAAAAACAATACAGGCACTAATTTTGAGCACACAAAAGTTACCCAACAGTGACCTCTAGCATTCATAATGATATACCTTCTCACCTTAAAGTAGGTCCCGGAGGTTTATTAAAGCAGTCACTGGCCACACACCAATACTTCATTTAGCGCTAGACTGTGGTGATACCATAAGATTCTCTCGCCTAGTGATGTGGTAGCCATCTTAGTTTGGGCAAGTACACTCTGTGATGTTCATAGAACCACAAAATCACTTCATGTCGCTTTTCTCAGAATGTATTCCTGCCAGTAAGCAATGCATGCCTCTTTCTGACTGAGAATGAGACACTGGGGGAGAATTTGACTCTCTGAGCCATAGGTGTTTGTAACTTGTGCTGGTGTGTTGGGGTGGTGGGTAGGAGTGCAGAGGAGAGAGGGAGGTAAGGAAAGGTGAGTTAAGGGAAGCATTTTGCCAAGCCCTGGCCCTGGCATTTTAGCCAGGCTCCCCACATTTCCAGACAGGCTGGATTGTGGTTTGCATTAAACAAACACAAAGGTCTTCCAGGATTGAACTGACAGCCCCTGGGCTGTATTTAAAGGTGCCGGCAGTGTTCTGTAGTCTTGGCAAATCTGGGGCAGGAGGGTTTGACTCCAGAGGGTTGAGCGACAAGGGCCCTTGCCTAGAATCACCACAGAGCTCCAAGTCATGCCTCTGCGGCAGATGTGCTCATAGCAGAGACATACTCATGCCAGGGTCCTGGTCAGCCAACAGCAAGCAAGAGCCAGGCAGGGAGAGACAAGTGTCCATGGCTAGTTCCAAGCAAAACCTATATCACTTACATAGAAGGGGCACGTTGGCCAATAGCCACCAAAAAGAAATAGGCCTTGTCACTTGGCGAGCTACAGGGCGACAACTTCACCAGGCCCAGTTGGTGATTTACAGTTCAAGAGGTGCTACGGTCCCAGGGAGCCTCTGGAAAACTACTTGGAGAGTGAACGCTGCAGGCAGGATTTCTCATTTTCTCATCACTTTCCCATTTTAATGATATAGGTCCCCCCTGGGACCGAGGGAGGAGAAAAATGCTCTTTATATTATATTAGTGGCCATGTGGAAAATGCATATTTCCCATGACATCCAATTCAGAATGAAGACGCACATTTGTAAAGCATATGTGAAAAATGTCATGCGTGACGGGTATGAAAAATTTGTTGTCAAGGCTCAGGCTAATTTTGTGAAATATCATAGGACAGGGAGAAAAATGTTGAGAGTGAGAAACCATCAGGGAGGATGGAGCTGCTAGTCTTAAGGACACTGCCACAAAGCAAGGCACCAGACAGTGCCTAGAACCGGGGAGTATGGCTAGAACACAGATTGTGTTGGCTTGACGGTGGGCAAAGGGGCTCTGTAAGGCTGCACACGATACCATTTCTGTGGTTACCTATTGGGACAAGTAAGAGGGAGGCTTTGCTCTGGTATTTCCTTGGTTTTGTTGTTGTTGTTTTCAAATTTTGTGAACTGTAGCCAGGTGTGGTGGTGCACACCTATAATCCCAGCAACTCAGGAGGCTGATGCAGAGGATCCCAAGTTCAAGGCCATCCTGAGCAGCTGAGTGAGACCTTGTCTCAAAATAAAATATAAAAAGGGTTTAGGATGTAGCTCAATGATAAAGTGCCCATGAGTTTGATTCTCAGTACTTAAAAAAATATATATGAACTATGTAAATATATTACCTTTTCAAAATAAGACAATTTTTTTTAAAAGCCTGACAATTTGTGAGCTTGCCTTTCAGAACAGAACTAGAACATTCAGAGTAATGCTGAATATTCTGAATAGGAAAAAAAAATCTCAAAAACTAAATTTTGCCAGGTGTGGTGGTACATACCTATAATCCCATCTACTCGGGAGGCCAGTCTCTGCAACTTAGCAAGATCCTCAGCAACTTAGCAAGACCTTGTCTTCAAATAAAAATAAAAAGACCTAGAGATGTAGCTCAGTGGTAAAGTACTTCTGGTGTCATCCAGAAACCCCCCTCTATCCCTCCGCCAAAAGCCCCTAAATTTCTTCTTTCTAGTCATCCTTTATTCTGTCCCCCAAAGAATGGCTTTCAGCCATCCTCCAACTCATGGTGACCTGCTTCTAGAGCTCATGATTCATTCTCTCCAGGAAGCCTTCCCCACAGCTAAGTTGGAGTCCTTGCTTGCTGTGCTAGGCTCTCACAATGGGGAGGACTGATCATGGGGGTGTCTGTCACTGCAGCAGAACAGACACATTGGCTTGGTAGCGGACCTTCCTACAAGGGAATAAATCCATTCTGAGCTGGGAGAGGCTCAAGCCTGTGAAATCTTTCCAACCCTTAAAGAATCTGCGATTGGTCTGGAAAAAGAAGACTCATTTGTCTCCAATACCTGCCTCCCTTTCTTCTGTAATAACAGAGCCCTCATTTTGTCCCCGAGCACACAGCCACCTAGCTGCACTTGCAGCTGGATGTAGCTAGCCTTGGGACAGAAGGACATGAGCAGGCCAGTAGGACCCAAGCTGAAGTGATGGGGGTAGTTTCCAGGACACATTTTCTCAGAGAAAGGCTGGGCTCTGCATTTTTTCCACTCCCACTCCTATAGTTTAGAATGCAGATAGGATGGGAGTAAGCCATCCAAAGCCACCTGGTCAAGCAACACTCTAGGGTTGGACAAGGTGGAAGGAACTAGTTTCCAGACACTGTGGAGCCACCAGGTTGAGCCTTGGACTAGTTATACATGGTCTATTAGGTGGTTCTAATTTAAGCCACTGCCTTAGATTTGTGTAATATAAGCCAAGCCTTCATTCTAATGGGTGGAGGGAGAAAGAGAGAATGCAGAGAAAAACTTAAAATAATGCAAGGAATCTGGAAGAGGCAAGATAAGAGACCGCCTCTCTTCATCTTGGTGCCATCAATCACCATTACAAATTGCATTAGCTGACATTTATCAAGTTCTCACTCTGGCAGGCTCCATGCTCTGTCTTTAGATGCACAATCTCATTTAATCCTCACTCCATCACCATTTTGCAAATGAGAAACAGGCTCCGTGAAGTTAAGTGACTTGTCCAATTTTCTAGTGAATGAAAAAATCACGAACTTAAACTCTGACTCAGTTTCTCCCACCCTACTTTCACAACACAGGTCACTTCTGACACTATGTGTGTGGGGGGGTTCTACAACAGAAGACAACTGGGTGTGCCCTAATTAGATTCTGTTCTGGGATGGAGATGTAGGTTAGTGGTGGAGCATTTGCTTAACATGCATGAGGTCTGGCTTTGATCCCTAGCACTGAAAAAGAATAGGGAGGGAAAGAAGGAAGCGGGGAGGGGAGTGGGGGAGGGAGAGGGAGGAGGAAGGAAGGAAGGAAGGAAGGAAGGAAGGAAGGAAGGAAGGAAGGAAGGAAGAGAAGAAGAGGAGGAGGAGGAGGAGGAGGAGGAGGAGATGGGAGGGGAGGGGGATGGGAGAGGGGAGGGGGGAGAAGGGGAGGGGGGAGAAGGGGAGGGGGGAGAAGGGGAGGGGGAGAAGGGGAGGGGGAGGGGAGGGGGAGAGGGGACGGGGAGGAGGGGAGGGGGAGGGGAGGGGGAGAGGGGACGGGGAGGAGGGGAGGGGAAGGGGGAAGGGGGAGGGGAGAGAGGAAGGGGGAGGAGAAGAAAGGAAGGAAGGAAGGAGAGAAAGGGAAGGAGGGAGGGAGGAAGGAGAGAGAGGGAGGGAAGGAGAGAGGGAGGAAGGAGGGAGGAACAAAATGAGATTCTGACACTATCTGGAGATAGTGTCAGATCCCACAGGCTGAGGGCTCAGTCCCAGGACTTCCCCTCCCCACACACCTGATGCCAGTCACAGCCCAAGTTGTTTTGCCTGTGTTTCTAACTGACAGGCTATAAATCAGGGTTCCCACAACCCCTTCCTCAGGTTTGATGAATTTGCTCAGGCGGCTCACAGAACTCAAGGAAACATGTTCCCCAGCTTACTGTAAAGGATACAGAAGAAGCAAAGTACAGGGAGAGAGTGGGAGGAGGGCTGTGGAGCTTCTGTGCCCTCCCCCAATATACCAATCTCCAAGAGCTTCCACGAATCCGACAACCTGGAAGCTCTCCGAACTCCATCCTTTGTGGGGTTTATGGAGACTTCTTTGTAGGGCATGAACGAAGCAGGGACAATTGTTTAGAAAGGTGATTGGACAAAGGGCATTTTCTAATGCTAGTACACTGGTTGGGAAAACCCAGTGTGAAGGCTAATTTCGGTTGTCAACTTGGCTAAATTGAGGGAAGGCACACATTGGGGCATATCTATGAGGATGTTTCCAGAGAAGATTGGCGTATGGGTCAGCAAATGAGTAGGAAAAGCCCACTCTGAATGTAGGCAGGACCATCCAATAAGCCCGAGGCCAGAAGGACCTAAGGAGAAGCAGGAGGGTCATGTAGGTTCATGTAGGTTCCCTCATTTCCTCCAAAATGAGGCTTCTGTCTTTCACGGGATTTGAAATCCAAATTTGCATTAAACTGGTAAAGTAAAATTAAAAGCAGACAATTTAATTTTGCAAAACAAATCCTCAGTCTCCAGAGGGACTTTCTTTTGGTTTGGCCAAATCAAGCCAGATTGCACTATGTATGTAGATGGCAGCTTCCTGAGGCCAGGTTTGAGGTTCTCAGCCTTAAAGCTGGGTCAGGCTGAAGCTCTAGTGACCTTAGTATTCTTCCCAGGTGATTTGGGTCTTCCTTCAGCTCTTGATGACTGTTACAGATGTGGAGGTGATTGGAGGGGTGGAGATGGTGGGAGTGAGCACAGGACCAACGTGGGCAGTACAGACCCCTCAAGTTCCCAATCCCAGGGCATTGCACACAGGAGAGATTAATCTTCCCCATGCATATAATCTGGCATTTTAAGGAACTAGCTTTCTAGAAAGAGTTTTAAATTATGAGCAAATTCAAATGTCCAGAAATGCCTGTGACCCTCTGGGTTTTGTGTGTGGCTCAGAACTCTGCTCATGGGCCCAACCCATCAAAAACATGCTCCATGGTGACTCTGTGGTCATGACATCCTTTGGAAGCCTGCAATGGAAAACCATAATATAACAATAACACAACCTTGCCCTTAAGGTCTATGACCAGGAACACTGGGAAAGTGTAGCCAGTGGGTGACACAGGACCCACTCCCTGGCAGGAAATGACAGTGTCAGAGCCTGTAGGTAACCCATGAGGCATAGATGATTCATTGATCCTCCCACTAACACCTCCCTGAAATTTATGCTGTTACAAAGCAATCCACACTGCTGAGAGAGCAGGGTGCTGTTTAAACAGATCAGTATTCCTGTTAAATAATATAGAGATGGGAATATAAAATGAACAAGAAACCCACCAGTGAATTTGAATGCTTTTAGTTTTACATTGGAATGAAAGTGTGTAAAATAAACTATTTAGCCAAATATGGTTCAATATGGTATGTTGTGATCCTCAATCATAAATCTTCATGTAACAACTTGTTGGGAAATTATATATCTATATGCAAGAGAATGAAGTTGGTCCCTTACTGTCATGGTCTTTTTGAGTTACTATAACAAAATGCCATAAACTGGGTAGCTTATAAACAACAGATCTTTTTTTTTTTCACAGTTGTGTAGGCTGGAAAATGCAAGATCAAGGTGACACCAAATTTGGTTTCAGGTGAGGGCTGATTTTCTGGTTCTTAGATGGTAGCTTCTTGCAACATTCCCACATGGCAGAAGGACCAGCTAGCTCTCTGTGGTCTCTTTTATAATCACCTCCTAAAACCATCACTTTGGGGATTCGCATTTCAATGTATGGATTTGGGGGAATGCAAACATTTAGACCAAAGCCCTTATCTTACATCATATGAAAATTAACTCAAAATGGATTGAAGACCTAAATGTGAGACCTAAACCTACAATACTCTTAGAAGAAAGCATCGAAGAAAAGCTTTATAACATTGATTGTAGTAATGACTTCTTGGCTAAAAAATGACACCAAAAACATAGACAACAAAAGTAAAAATTGGCATCAAAGTTAAAAGCATACATGAAAGGATTTGACCAACAGAGTAAAAAGGTTATCTACAGAATATGAAAGTATTTGCAAATCACATATCTGATAAGGGGTTAATGTCCAAAATATATATAAAGAACTCCTTCAACTCAACAATAACAAAATTATCTGATTAAAAAATAAGCAAAGGGCTTGAGGAGAGATTTCTTCAGAGAGGATATACAAATGGCCAGCAAGCATATGAAAAAAAAAATGTTGCACATCATTAGTCATTTGAGAAATGCAAATCAAAACCACAAGAGAGATCACCTCATAGCTATTTTTTTCTATTAAAAAAATAGAAAACAGTAAGTACTGCTGAAGGTTGTAAGAAAATGTACAGTCACTGCAGAAAACAGTACAACAATTCCTCAAAAAATTAGAAATAAAAATGCCCTCTGATCCAGAAAATCTTCTTGGAGATGTATACCCAAAAGAATTGAAGGCAAGGACTCAACCAGATGTTTATACTTGCATGTTCCTGGAGCGTGGTTCATAACAGCCAAGGCAGAAGCCACACAAGTGCCCATTGGCAGACTAGGGGATAAATAAAAGGTGACAATTGCATAATGGCATATTATTCAGCCTTAAAAAAATTATGATGCAGACTACAGTGTGAAAAACCTTAGGGACACTATACTAAGAGAAATAAGTCAAACAAAAATTGTATGATTCCACTTCTTTCAGGTATCTAGGGTAGTCGAGTTCATAAAGACAGCATAATGGTGGTTGCCAAGGCTGGGAGGAGGAGGAAATGGGGAGTTTTTTTTTTAAAAATATTTTTTAGTTTTTGATGGATCTTTATTTTATTTATTTGTATATGGTGCTGAGAATCAAACCCAGTGCGTCACACATGCTAGGCAAGTGCACTACCACTGAGCCACAACCTCAGCTCCAAGTTTTTGTATTATAAGTAAGAAAAAGTTCTGGAGATTGAACAGCCATGTAAATACACTCAATATCCCTGAACAGCATGCTTCAAAATGGTTAACATGGTAAATTTTATGTTATGGATATTTTAGCATAATTAAAAACAAAAAGATAGCAAATCACAGAGAGACAGTGTTTTCATTTTTCTCCCCCTACTATCAGATCCACACAGAATGCTTTGTAGGCACTGGGAACTACCTAAATTCCCAAAGGAAAGATTTCTTTTTTTTTTTCATAGAACATTAAAAATCTGCCTTTGAAGACATGCTAATTTAAGAATACTCTTTATTCCTAAACTTTAGTAAAACATGTTTATGCGAGGCTTCTACTGCACTTGATTAAAAACAAAAAACCCGTGTCTGATGTGTGCTCCATCGCATCTGAGGCCATCTTTCCTGAGCAGCTGCATCATTTAAATAAACCAGTGCTGTTTCTGCAATGCACGTTTTTGACTGAAAAAGAAAGAAGCCCTTTGCTAATATTTTTGGACAAAGGAAAGAAGACCACCCTCAAAGTACTTAATAAAGATGTTGGTGTTAGGACAAGGAAGGTCTTACAGGCATCATTGTCCTAATTCTAGGGTTGAGGAAACCAAGGCCCAGCAAGATGATGCCACTTGCCATAAAGCATTTCCATGGCAGACCAAGAGCTGGCCTCCCCCAACCCATGTTGAAATCCAATTGCCACGTGAAGGTGTTAAGAGGAGAGAACTTTCAGAGGTGAGAGGTGAATGAATTAGTTATTTCAGAAGTGGTTCCTTGAAAAAAAGGATGAAGTTTGGGCCTCATCCTTTCTCTCTCTTTCATGCTCACTTGCCCATCCACTTTCTACCATGGGATGATGCAGTACGAAGGCCCTATCATATGTTAGCACCATGTTCTTGGATTTCCAAGTCTCCAGAACCATATTTACATTTTCATGCATTATAAATTATTTAGTCTGTGATTTCTGTTATAGCTGCATAAAGTGGATTGAGACACCCTCTGAAGGATCCCTCTTGCCCTCTGATGCCATGATTATCTGGATGCTATAGATAAATGTGGAAGAGATGGCATATAGGTCAGGGCACTAGGCTGACTTCTTCTTCCCCAAGCTATTGCTCCCCAGGAAGTGGAACAAATGATTCTTGTTGCGTGGATAAAAAGTCAAAAGTGTAAGCTAATTGTGGGCCTAAGAGTACCAGCTCTGAGTGACCTGATTTCACCCAGTGGGGATTCCCAGGCATCCCTTCCCCAGGCCTGTTCCAGGCATTGGTCCAGAAACCAGGCATTATTGGATTTAGCATTAAATAAAATTGACATATATTAAGAATTTGGAACAAGGATGAAATCAGGCTTAGCAGTGAACCCTGGAACAGGGCAGGGAGCCCAGGCCAGCATGGCTGTAGCTCCTGAGCACTATCCTTGGTTCCTCAGCAGGTGGAAGCCATGCAGGTCCTGGTGGCCAGTCCCACCTGTGGTCCGGGAGGGAATGCACCAGGATGATGCAAATAGGGTCACCCTGATGGCCATCTGCTTCCCAGGAGACCTTAGGCCAGGAGGTGGCGATGGCTGCTCAAACCCAAGTGCTCCTCAGCCCAGCTCAGTCATCAGAAGAGGGTGAGGAAGAGGCTTGCCCCCTGAGGGGCCATAGAACACAGGAGTTGGGGGTGAGAATTTGAGGCTCTTACCTGGGTTTGAGACACAGTTCCACCACTTAATGGTCTTAAGTATGCTCCTCACTGAATTGTGCCTCAGTTTCTCATTTGGGAAATAAGATGACTACTGGAACCTGTCTCAGTTGTAGTGAGGATTTGAGACAATTCATAGAAAGGCCAAGCCAGATACAGCATTTAGTAAGGAGTCACTAAATGGCAACTTTGTTGCTGTTTTAAAATTCAAAACCATCATGACTGTGGTTGTTAGGCAAGGACATAGGGCAGAGTGAGACAGGGCCATTTCCAGACAGCGGGCATCTGCCTCCCACCCCCTCCACCAGGCCCCAGCCCTCCTCCAGCAGCACCCCAACTCCTAGTCACCCATAGGTGTGGGCACAGGTGTCTCCTCTTCCAGGAGGCCTCCCTGGTGGTTGTTCCCGTACCTGAGATCCACAGTCTCTGTGAGTTACAAGCGCTCTCTTCCTTCCCCGAAACTTGGTCAGGGAGGGGAGCACCCTGTCCTGGTGGTCACAGGAACTACAGCTCCATCACAAGCTTTGTGCTTGTTGTGCACGGGACTTGGGGCAAGTCTGGGGTGCATTTCCTCCCTGGGGCCTCTCTCACTGGGGAGATCATCTTGCTCCATTTAACAGATAATGGAGCACATCTAGCTCCTCATCCTCACTCTACTGGTCTGTGCCCTCAGGCAGGTTACTTAACCTTTCTGAGCCTGTCCATCCCACACCTGTGCCCATAACCACCCAGTCTCAATGCTCTGGCTTCTGCTTTACCTCCATGCTCACTATGAGTTGGGTGAGTTTGCTATGGATTTCTCTTGAGCCATTTCAGTGCATTTTGAGTAAGGGAAGCCAGGACACTCCCCACCCTCGCCCTCACTTCCCATGTATCTTCTATCAGACAAAGTTGTGTCCCAAGCTTTCAAACTCACCTCCGGCTTCTGTCTTGAAAAGTGGGGTTTAGGGGTGCTGCCGCCTGGTGGCCTCAAGCTATCAGGATACAGGAGTGGGAGCCATGTGTCTTGGCAGGGCTGGAAGAAGCAGGCCCGCTCTCAGCTGAACATCACAGCTGGCCAGTCAGCAGGCGCACAAATTTAGAGAAGCCCAGGCAGCCAGACTTCAGAGACCACCACCTGTGAGGCACAACAGCTTCATGGTTAGGCTCAGGAGTCCCACCAACTAGTTTCACATCCTGTTCTGACACCTCCCAGTTCTATGACCTTGAGCAAATCAACTGACTGCTCTGAGCCTCAGCTCCCTTGACTGTAAGGTGCACAGCCTTCTCCAATGTCAGGGGCACATGTCCCAGGAGAAACTGGGGGCTTCTTAAAGCACCTCTTTTACTTCATTATAATTTAAAATGGAATTTTTATGAAACCCATGCACATTAGAGATTCAGCTCCAAAACTATGCTTAAGCAAAAACCAGGGCCTTCTGAAAATTTAAGATTTGTGTAGGCTACCTTAGTCTCTTCCAATAGCCCCTCTCCCTGGGTGCATCTTTACTCCATAGTCAAAGGTTCTACTAAGAGCAGTTCTCATTTATCAGCTCTCCCTGCAAGCAGGGTACTTTTCACACATCTTGTTTAACACATCTTGCTTAACATCTTGACCCTAGCAGAAAACTAAGGGTCAGCCAGGCTTGGTGGTGGGGCACACACCTGTAACCCCAGCAGCTCGGGAGCCTGAAGCAGGAGGATCACAAGTGCAAAACCAGCCTCAGCAACTTAGTGAGGCCCTAAGCAACTTAGCAAGATTCTGTCTCTAAATTAAATGCAAAAAGGCAGGGGGCGGGGGATGTGGCTCAGTGGTTAAGACCCCCTAGTTTCAATCTTGGGTACCAAAAAATAAATAAAATAAGAGTCAGAGACACTGCCTAATTTGCTCAAGGTCACACAGCTGTCACATGAAGGAGCAAGCTTTAGATGTGAGTATGCCTGGCTCTAGTGTTGTAGAAGCCCTAGGGGTGGAAGTTCCAGGGCAATGTCTGGGGAGGATGTTGTTCCATCTCTGAGTTCTCCAAGAAGCACGTGATGGGGGATATTTACCCACTGATACAAGAGTCCCAACACCAGCTGCCCGACAGCCAGTCAGAGGCTATTATAGCCAAGAGGCCAAGCAGAGCCAAACCTGCAGCAGTAGTGTCAGGAGGCTGCTCCTGCCCTCCTCCCAGCTCTCGCCCACTCCCTCGCAGCGCACATCTGCACATGGAGAGCCATCAACCAGCATTGGCTCTGCACACCCCTTACCCACAAGCCCCAGAGTTCCTCCCAACTTCTAGAAGTTAGAGCCTGGGCAGGACTTCCTCTTGCCAGATGAATTTCCTGGTTGTTTCAGTTCTCTTTCTTTCTGGGAAATGCTCTGATTCAAGTTTTTGAGGGCACAGGGACCATTAACGCATCTCCTCCTCCTACACACGCTCACCCCAGAGCCGTGAGAGTAGACATAGCCTTCCCTTCCCTGAGGTTAGGCTGCAACCAGGGGCAGTAGGGAGGGGTGGAAAACTAAGACCCAGAGAGGAGGGTAGGACTTGTTCAAGGTTGCACAAGTAGGGGTAGCAGCACCCCTGCCAAGCTTCTGCCCACTGCCCTGCTCTGCTCATGAGCAGGAATAACTGAGTATCACTGAGGTCTTGTCCAGACTAGAAGGCCAGTGTATATGGGGAGAACTGAGGAGGAGGCCATCTCTGGTTTAGGGACACTCAGTGGGCCAGGTGGTCTTGGGAAGACCCATTAAGGACAGGCTCTGAAACATAGCCAGCTACGCTTGCCACAGAAGACTCAGCCCCATGTAAATTTGCATACCTCAGAGTGGTTATTTGAGCTTCTAGTTATCACACATCCAACAAGGAAGTGCAGTTGTCTGTACTGAGTGAGGGGACAGTGCTGGCAAGAGCCCTGGAGCCTGGTCTAGCTGCCCAGACTGCACATGGTTTCTTCACCAGACAATCAGTGTGCTTAGAATGCTGGCTTCAGAACCACTCCCTTAGAAGTAACCTTTAGATCACTACAGCCCTCCTGAGGTTTCCTGGGAAAGTTCCCAAGAACTGTCAGGAGAGGATTTTCTCAGTGCTCTTGCTCCTCTTTCCTCATTATGAGGAGGACCCAGAGTATCAGAGATTGGCTGGGGATGCAGAAAAGACAGCTGGAGATGCAAAGACCATGGTAGGGAACTTTGTTAAGCTCCAGACACCTGTCAAAGGGGTCTGGAACTACAACCATCCAGTGGCTCTGTGGGCCAGCCCAGCTCCTCTTCCCCACCAACCCTTAATCCCACCCTTCCTGCTTGACTCACTGCTGAGAAAGCAGGAGCTACACTTGTCTCCAGACCCAGAAGACTGGCCTCAAAGCGAGGCCCAGATGGAGTTTGTGGCCCAGCTTTCAGAAGCTGTCTGGACCACAGAGATAGCTATGGCAGGGCCTGGAGGCTTGGGAGTCAGTCTACCTGAAGCTACACTTTGCATATTTACTAGGCAAAATCATCAGGTCACTTCCTTTCTCTGAGCTTCTGGGTCAGTTATTTGAGCACCTGGCCCTCAGGCTCTTGGGGTAGGCAGAAAACACAATGGAGAAGCCATCTTGGGTCCCAGAACAGCAGCCTAGGGGAGGAGAAGACCCAGAGATATTTAGAGGAAATATAGCCTCAAAAACTGCTGTACCAAAGGATCCCAAATACATCCACCTGCAAGAAGGTGGGGGGGAGAACTCCCGGAATGAGTCAGTGTCTGCTCAGTGTGCACCTTCTCCTCTCTTCACTTCTACCCAACTCAGCTGCAATCCTGGTCTGGGGCTATCCTCATTCTCCCTCCTTGGGGCTCTTCCCCTACTCTGCTAGTCTTTCCAAGCCTCCACAGCCTTCATTGTAACTGTTAATTTGTTGTTCCATTCTCCCTCTATTAGTTTGTCACAAAGATATTATTATTCTTTTATTTATTTTTTAAGAGATTATTCCATGCATCCTTGACTTATTACTGTCTACCTTAAATTAGTAGTTTTATTGCATCTTGGAGAGTTCAAGGATCTTGGAACGTCGTAAGTAATTAAACTCCATGACAACTTCAAAGCTACTGTTGTCATGGACTTTAATTATACATATATTTTAAACACATTTTTAAATGTCATTGTCATCATTGTTTCACGTAGTTAAATATTAACTTTGGTTTATCAGCACATACCCCTTTCAATTGCTCTTCATTTCTTTCTGCATATCTATGCTTCTATTTGGAATCATTTCCCTCTGCCTAAAGAGTACTGTGATTTATTTTAGTGTAAGTGAACTGGTGAAAGATTCTGTTTTTGTTGTCTTTATTATTTAAGAATACCTGGATGTAGAATTCTAGGTTAGCAGTTATTTTCTTCTAGAACTTTAAAGATGCCATTGTCTGAAATTTCACAATTACTGAAAAGCCAACCATAATATTTAGTGCTGCTGGTTTGAAGGTTTTGTGCCCTTTCTCAGCCTGCTTTAAAGATTTCCTCATTGACTCTGGTTTTTAGCAGTTTTACCTTGATGAGCTTAACCGTGGTTTTCTTTGTGTTTATCCTTCCTGGAGTTTATCCTGCTACTTGAATCTGTAGCACGCTGTCTTTGATCAGTTTAAGAAAATCCTCAGACTAATTCTCTAAATATTTCTTCTGCCCCAATGTCTTACTTATCTTTGGGATCCCAATTACATGGATATTTGATTTTTTTCCATCAGTGTCCCATATTTGTTTTATATATTTCCCTGAATTTTCCATTTTCTTTTCTTTCCACAATTCTGTGTAGATACATTCAACTGACCTATCTTCCAATCTATCAATCATTTCATCTGCTAATCTATAATAAATAATATGTTAACCCATCTATTGAATCCTTCATTTTAGTTATTATATCTCTAGTTCTAAACTTAAATCTAATGTCTTTTTAAAAATAAATTCCCATTCTGTGATAAAATTATCCATCTTGCATTTATTTCCGTGTATGTGATAATAAAAGTGTTTTGTTGTTGTTGTTGTTTTGTTTTGTACCAGGGATTGAACCCAGAAGTACTTAACCCCTGAGCCACATCACCAGCCCTTTTTTATATTTTATGTAGAGACAGGGTCTTAGTGAGTTGCTCAGGGCCTCTCTAAATTGCTGAGGCTGGCTCTAAGCTGGAGATCCTCCTGCCTCAGCCTCCCAAGTCACTGGGATTACAGGCATGTACCACTGCAATCGGCATAAAGTTATTTTTTAAAGTCTTTGATAATTTCACTATCTGGATCTCTCTTGGACTGTTCCTTTTTTGAAAGTTGAAGTATGGCTTCTATAAAGCAAAATGTCTCCAGTAAACTAGGAATATAAGGAAACTTGAAAAAGAGCATTGCAAAAAGCCTTCAGCTGACATCATACTTAATGATGAAAAGCAAAATTTTGACACAAAGATAAAGAATAAGACAGAGTCCCCTTTTACCACTCTTTTTCAACATTATACTGAAAGTCATAGCTCAAGAAATAAGAAAGTAAAAGATATATGTATTGGAAAGGAAGAATAAAATGATCTTAATTTGCATATGACAATTACCTATGCATAAAATCTGAAAGAACAAAAAAAAAATACCCAACTGTAGAACTAATGATTATGGAAATGTTGCAGGATACCAGATTAATATAAAGAAACCTGTTACTTTCCTATATAAAACCAATGAACCAGTGGAATCTGAGCTAAAAGTACATATACCATTTATGTCAGCATCTATGAAAAGGAAATATTTAGGTATAAATCTAACAAAACATGTAAGAGATATATAAGGAAAACTACAAAACAGTGATAAAAGAAATTTAAAAAGAACTAAAGAAACATCTCATGTTTATTCAACATTATCAAGATGTCAGTTCTTTCCACCTTTAGCTATAGATTCAATGCCCAAATAAAAATCCCACCAAGTTATTTTGTGGCTGTTGACCAGCTGATTCTAAAAGTTTATAGAGAGGCAAAAGACCCAAAATAGCCAACATATTATTGAAGGAGGAAAAACAAGTTGAAGGACGAATACCACCCAGCTTCAAGATTTACTAAAAAGCTACAATAATCAAGACAGTGTGGTATTGGTGAACAAATGGTCAAATAGATCAATGGTACAAAAGCAAAAGCTCAGAAATATATTACATAAATATAGCCAGGATTTTTGACAAAAGAGTAATAGGAATACAATGGAGAAAAACAGTTGTCTTTTAAACAAAAGGTGCTGAGACAACTAAACATATATATATATATGCCAAAAGAAATGAACCTAAGACACAGAACTTACACCTTTCATAAATATTAATTCAAAATCGATCATACACCTAAATGTAAATACAAAACTGTAAAACTCCTAGAAGATAATATTGAAGAAAATCTAGATGACCTTGGGTTTAGTAATGATTTTTAGGTATAACACCAAAGGTATAAGCTCATAAAAGAAACAGTCGATAAGCTGGACTTCATTAAAGTTTAAAACTTCTGCTCTGCAAAAAAAAAAAAAAAAATGTTACTAGAACAAGAAAATAAGCCACAGACTGAAATAAAATATCTACAAATTTTCTTTTTTGGTGAATGAGTGTTATCAAAAGAAAGAAAGAACTCTTAAAACACAACTATAAGAAGAAAAAAACAACTGAGTTAAAAAATGGACAAAAGATCTGGACACCTCACCAAAGAATATAGAAATGGCAAATAATAAGTATATCAAATGATGCTCAAAATCTCATGTCATTAGGAAACTCCCATTTAAAACATTTAGATAGCACTACCTACCTATTAGCATGATGAAAATCCAAACAGGGATAATGCCAAATGCTGGCAAGAATACAGAGCACCAGGGACTCGCATTCATTGCTGGTGGGAATGCAAAATGGTACAACTACTTTGGAAGACAGCTTGGAGGTTTCTTATACAATTAAACATACTCTTAATATATCCTATAATTCTGCCCTTTGATATGTACCTAAGATAGTTGAAAACATATCCATATAAATACTAGCACACAGATGTTTAAAGCAACTTTATTCATACCTTCAATAGGTAATTGAATGGATAAATGCACTGGGGTACATCCAGACAGTGTAATATTATACAATATTGAAAATGAATAAGTTATAGTCATGAAAAGACATGGGGGAACTTTAAATGAATATTAATAAGTGAAAGAAAAGGCTACATATTGTATGATACTAACTATATAATATTCTAGAAAGAGATAAAACTATGAAGACAACAAAAAGATCAGTAGTTGCTAGAGATTGGAGGAAAAGAAGGATGAATAGGTAGAGCAAGAGCAGTGAAACTATTCTGTATAAATACCATAGAGCAAAATGTAAAATCACAAACTCCCAATGTAAGTTTTTGTCTATCTGAACGCACAATGTCACCACTGCACTTTGATCATTTCTGAAAAGTCTCTCACGCTGCTTTTCAGTTATGGCTGAATTAAGTCCATCTCAAATTCATTCACTGAGAACAGCTCAATTTCTCAAAATGTGACCTTATTTGTGGATGGTGTTTTTGCAGAGGTAGTCAACAAGGTCATTAAGGTGGTCCCTAACTCAATGTGACTTGCATTCAGAGAGAACACCGTGTGAGCATGAAGGCAAAGTCAAGATCAAGCACCTACAAGCCATGGAATGCCAAAGACAACCAGCAAACCACTAGAAGCTAGGTGAGAGGTGTGGAACAGACTCTCTTCCATACAGCCTGCTGGAGGAACCAGCTCTGGCAAAATCTTGGTCTTGGATTTCTAGTCTCCAGAAATGTGAGGTAATGCTTTTGTTGTTTAAGTCACACAGAGTATGGTCCCTTGTTAGGGCAGCCCTAGAAAACTGATAGACCAGTCAAAATCCCTAACCCTAACCCTAACCCTAACCCTAACCCTAACCCTAACCCTAACCCTAACCCTAACCCTAATTTCTGATTTCTGTCACTTATGGGTTAGTTTTGTCTGTCTTATACTTTATATTTATAGAATCATATATGCCTTTTGTTCCTGTTTCTTTTGTTCCATGTGTTTTGAGATTTATTTATTTATTTATTTATTTATTTATTTATTTATTTATTTTGTAACTCTAGCTTATTCTCTTCTGTATTGCTCTGTAATGCTTCATTTTATGCATTTTATACAATTTCCTTGCCAGTTTTTCTCTTAATGGACATTTGGGTTGTTGGCAGTTTTTCATTAGTGAAACAAAGCTTCTATGACCACTTGTTCAGATCATTTTGTGAACCTATCACTGAGGCTATTTCTGTTGCCTGTTTTTTCTCTTATGGTGTCTCTCTCTCTCTCTCTCTCTCTCTCTCTCTCTCTCTCTCTCTCTCTCTCGTATTTCAGAATGCCTGGTAATTTTTAAATTAATCATGGAACATCATTAATGAAAAATTGTGGCAGCCCTGTAAGATATTAACTTTGTCTAGTGGGGATTTAATTTCCTTCCAACAGGCAGTTAGAGGAGGAAGATGGAGATCATTTGGGGTTGGACCTCAGTCGTCTTTAGGTTGGGTCTTCTTTGGTTTTCCCTTAGTTCTAGGTGAATCCTATGGGTCTCAATAGAAAGCCTGGGTGTTTAACAGGGCCCTTCTTCCTTGGTCCGGAACTCCAATTTTGGTCCACTCAGTGCTGTGAGACTCCCTAAGCCTCTGCTTGGCTTCATAGTCTTTTAGCACTTGCTTTTACGTGGGGGTCTCAGTTTCTCATCCCACCCACTTTGAAATCAGCACATGACTCGACAATAAAGAAGAAGAGCTCCATTCTCTGTGGTTCTCTTCTTCCCGGGGCTCTTGACCCTCTGCGTCCTGAGCTCCAGTGTTTGTCTCCTCTGTCCTGCAAGACTCTCAAGAGTTCTCAAATGCCACTTTCTGTTCAGTTTTTAGCCCCAGTCACTTTTAAACCGGCAAATGCCCCACAGGGAAGAAGGCTAGTATGTGAGGCTTAAGTGAACAGGTTTCTCCTCTCCTGGGTTCTAGCCATCTGTTGCTCTCCAGTGCCTTCAGATTTGTAAAAACTCAGCATGTATAGATGTTCTTGGTGAGAAGGTACCTATAACCACCTCTTTTGGATGGAGCTTCATCATTCAAGTTGGCTCTCATTCATTGAGACTGCTCTGAGGCAGGCACCATACCTAAGGCACTTTAATGCTTTTACTCTTTTCTTTTCTGAATACTCACAACAGTCTTCTGAAACAGATATTCTGACCACTCCCATTCCATAGGTAGAAAACACAAGGCTCTGAGAGATGAAAAGATTTAACCATAATTCTATGTCTTTAATGAAGACATAGAAGGTGAATCAAACATAACTGAGGCCAAAGCCCAGACCCTTAACTGCTAAGCACCCAGCCTCTTGATTCTGACCTTGAGGTCAGGACTAGCCCCAGGCCTCCCACCTCTGGAAAGCCCTCCCATCGCCATCCTTCCATAGCAACCACTATTTGTGCCTGAGTCTCCCTGAGCCCCCAGTAGCCGTGCTGACATCCCAAGCATATGGGCAAGCCTCCCTGGCACATCTGGCAGAGTCCTAGGCTTGCTGGAACACAGGGAGATAGTGGGGAGGAGGGAACTCGGGCAGGAGCCTGCACTTAATGCTTTGGGCACTCCAAATGTAGATACAGTTCCCATTTCTGGGGGAGCTGATTGCCTAGGAAGCCTGAGTGGTGGTATCACATTGGCTGGAGCAGGTAAGGATGGATGATTATGGCTAGAGTTCTCTGTTTTCCCATTAGTTACTAAGCAACGAACCAGAGTGAAGGCAGGACATAAGTGCTTAGAATAGAAGAAGCAGGCAGAAGCGTCTGTCAGAGGCCACATGGATTACTCATGAGGAGTGAGTAAGCAGAGGGCTGGGGGCAGTGAGGTGGACCAGGCACCTGCTGGCTGATTGGGGTGGCCCACCTTTCACCCTTCAGCTATAAACACTGAGAGGTCCCAAGATAGCCAGGGTCTGATGGGAGAAAGAAAGGACATTGCTGCTGACACATTCTGGGGCTTGTGCTTGGCACAGATCTTCCTGGAGCCTTGATTCCCCCTGCATGCGATGGGCACATGTCTTTGGTCACCTTGGCAGGGTGGTGGGTAACGAGGGTGACATGAACACATTGGTGGACTGTGACGAGCCATGCCACATGAGAGGTCACCACTTCCATGACATTCATTCAGAGCCCACAGTTGTGGGTGGGCATCCACATTGACATTTTCTAGACTGCTTGCAGATCAATAGAGCCAGGAGGAGAGGGCATTAGAGACATCTTTCTTGATGCTCTGCAGGACAGGCCACCTTCTGTAAGTGGCCTTTCTCTCTCTGCTGCACCTCACCTTTTCCTGAGAACCTTTGGAGACTGCCACATTGCCTACAGCTTCCTTGGCTAAACTCTGTCCAGCCAGAATGAGCTCCTCATGCTGTGGGAGCTCCCTGCCAGTGGCCATCTGTCCACCCACAAAGATCTCCTTTCCAACACACCTGAGCTGCTTTCACCCCACTTAACATCCAGGGGGGAAGGAAGCTTGTGGACACTGGGGTTGTGGTGGTAGGAATGTTGCAACCCAGGAGGGAACCCCACCTTTCAGCAGGCCCCTCCTAGAAGGGGTCCCAGACTGGGATTTTCCAACTCCAGGCAGTGGATTAGTTACACTTCTGCAAATGAAAATTACACTTTCATTATCTTTCCTAAGGAGAATAAGGAAGAAAGCAACAAAACCGAAGCATGTTCTGACGCATCATGATACTGAACCACAGCCATAAGAAGCGTCTCTGGTCTTGCCCCACCCCAGACCCACTCCCTCGAGAGAGCTCACAAATGCAGGGCTAATGCAGATGAGGCCCTGGCCAAAAGGTAAGTGGAGGTCAGAGGGACTAGAACCCTCAGGGAGGCTGGGAGATGCGATCCTCACCAGACACACACTCCAGAGTGTCTTTCTAGACAGGAGGGCTGGGTTTCCACTTCCACAGACCAGCCAGGATCCAGGAGACCTTTGACTGTCCCTTCAGGGCTCCGCTCTGATGGGTGACTTCTGTCAGCTCTGGATCACTCAACAGAGCAGAGTAAGGTCACACAGAGTGGCAGTGAATCCTTTCTGAGAGATTCTTTCGGGGTCTTCACACCTTGGGATTGGTTTCTAGAAGTGAAGTTTGAGTTTCTGGTTAAACCTGAAGGCATGGCTGCCCATCCCAGCTGTCCTGGAGAAATGTGGGCAGAAATACTGTACACCAGCTAAAAGGGGTGTCCCAAGAGGCCTAGGCCTTGCTGTTAGACTGGAAGGTCAACATTAACCTAATACATCCAAAAGGTAGGAGGTACAGATGGTTGGGCACAAGGAGAGACCAGGATTCTGTACCATCCAGCACAGGCTCCTTGTCCTACAGCTCTTGAGAATTAGTCTACTATTTGTGGTGTCTTGGGACCTGACTTCACTAGTGTGGGCTTCTTATTTAGTCCAGATGTGCCTTAGACACTTGCTCTGGCCAGGTGCTGTCTGTACTGGGTAATGGGACACAATCTACCTGCCCTTGGGAGACCTCAGGGAGATAGGAGAGGAGTTCAAGGAAGACAGGACAAGGGCTTACAGAACTCAGGCATGAAATACAAAATGTAGCTGGTGCCCCAAAAGGGATTCTCCCTTTTGTGGTTGCCAGATGACAATTGGGATCACCTTCCCCAGGCCAAAAAAAAAAAAAAATACTCATAGAAGAGGAAGCCTTTGAACCTGGCCTTGAATAATAAGGAGCATTTGGATGGAATATGAGTATGTGAAGTGCCAGAGAGTTTGTGTTCCTCAAATCCATGCAGGAACAAAGCTGATCATTAGAGGTGGCTTTATGGTATGTGTCAATGAGTTTCTACAGGAAAAATTCCTGGAGATGGAGTGTGGGACAAAGGATGTGTGCATTTCTCACTGTAGTAGACATTGCGGTTGCCTCCACTGAGCGCCTCTGGGTTCTTTAGCGAGTGATCTCTTGGCACTCTTCACCTTTTGCATCAGCATCTGCTTTCTGCTCAGAGGTGAGGATGGGATGCTCATCCCCTTCACAAGGGAGAAGTGCCAAGCATGGTGCCCAGCCTACAAGAAGTGCTTAGAAGATGCTTGCTGTCCTTATTCTCCCTTTCTGATACCCAGGACCCAGTAGGCTGCCCTCACCTGTGTCCTGCCACACCTCCAGAGCTAGGAGCACTCTCTCCTCCTCCAGCTGGATGCTCCTAAGGAGAAGGGTAATTTGCATCTGCTGATCCACAAAAACTGATTAGGTGCCAGGCTTAAAGGAAGGCTCAGGGAGGGTTTGTTGTGTGATTGCCAGATAGAAAGATGGTGTGGACTGTCTACTCCACTCTTCCCATGAAGTGGGACCAAATTATCTCCAAATGCTAGTCCACCAAAACCCCACCCTGACAGGCGGTATGCCCCATTTGCTGCATGGAAAGATGGACATACTCATAATACAGAAAACAAGACTCAGAGAGGATAGGTGGCATGTCCTACTGTCTAAACACAGGAGAGATGAAGCTAGCACTAAACTCAGTTCTGCAAACTTGACTCCATCTTGGGTTGGGCAGAATCCATGGACATGTGTTTTTGATTAGCTAAATGTGGCTGGGGACAGGGGGTCCCTGAGGTGAACAGGCTGTGTGACCTCAGGGAGCCACAGAGGTGTGTCTCTTTTCCATCCTCTCAGGAGCTCATCCATGGAAAGTTCTCTCACAGTCCTGCGGGTAAGCCTGTACCACCCCACACTGGGCACTGCCGCCTTCATCAATGTCCCACTGGAGTTGCAGCATGACACCAGCCCACTGCTGATTGGCCGGGGACATGACACCCACCTCCAACTGCAGTTGCCCCACCTTTCCCGCCGACACCTGTCCCTGGAGCCCTACCTGGAGCCCGGCAGCACTCTGCTGGCTTTCTGCCTCAAGAACCTGAGTCGCAAGAGCTGTGTGTGGGTCAACGGGTTGCTGCTGAGATTCCTGGAGCAGGTCCCCCTGAGTGTCACCAACAGGATCTCCTTTTCCAATATCCAGATGACTATCCACATAGAGACAGGCACCTCCCTTGAGGCCTTTGTCTGCTGCTTCCATATGAGCCCCTCACCCCTGATTTACAGACCCAAGGCCGAGGAGACAGATGAATGGGAAAGCATCCCCCAGGGGCAGCCCCTCCTGGGTTCAGAGGAGCGCCTGGGGTTCTCTACATCCCCTCCCAGACTTGGAACAGCCCACTGCAGTCAAGCCCTGGAGGAGGAACAGAAATATAGCTCTAGAGGGAGCTGCCAGACACTGCTCTCTGCTAGCCCTGCTGCTGAGAGCAAGCCTTGCTGAAACAGGGCTTGAAATATTTGAGCTACATCATGCAAAGTTGACATGGAAGGTTGACATTCGAGGCATGCTGACTGCCTCACTTATAATGAACCAATTCTGCAAACGCTGACAGCCAGGGGGTGGAGAAGCGCCCTCTGTGGCTAGAAGTAATGGGAACTTCATATAATTTAGAGGCCCTGAGGGGTTCTGGGGAGACTCTCTCAGCATTTCTCCACATTCCCCCGCCTTGTCTGACTAGGAGTTACTTTATGTTGCTCATTTCGCACACTGCATAAGAGGAGGAGTTTGAGGTTGCAGCAAGAATGCATGGACACATGTAGCAATTACGTTTGTGGTAGCTTGGGGTTACCTTCAGCTTTCAAATACCCACAGGCACTCAGGGCTTAGGGAAGCCTGGGTTTAATAAACTGCAAGTATTTCATTAAGCTGGCATACCCAATAGGATTCTCTGATCCCCATATGGGCCACGTGAACGCCACGTTGTCATGCGGAGGTGGGGGTGGGAAACCTAAAAGAGGTGTAAGAGGAAATTGGAAAGGTAGAGGCTCACATTTCTGGAAAGATGCAGGCAGAGCTCAGTACTTCCAGGATGGGAGCCAGGAGCTGGGCCTGCCTGGAAATCCATTGTCACCACTGTTACCATGGCCTTCCTCATCCTCACACTCTCCCATTCTCTGTTACTTCTGGATCAAAGCTTTGGCCAAACCAAGAGCAAAGAAAGGTCTTCAGAAAAAGGTGGTTTCCCAGAGCAAATGGGCTCTTTCAGGACTAATTTTGCAGTGGGGACGTTGTGTTAGAATTCAGTTCAGAAGTTGTTATACTCAGATGTGTCATTTATCAATGGGCGGAGGTGGTCTTTCCAAAAAAGGGATTGATAAGGATCTGGGCAGGCCAAAGGTGGGAGAAGGCCTCTGTGAACTGGGGGTGCAGCATGCTGGCAGCCACTTGCCACGCTATCCTGGGAGTGTGGACTAGAATCAGTGTCCATCCCTGTAATAGAGGGTGGGACCTACAAACTCAGATGGTCACCATGGTCCAGGGTATCCAAGATGCTGTACCCACTGTGACACGTGTCTGTGGGCTCTGTAACCACTTCTGACTTTTGCCATTTCCCATCAAAGAAAGACCCTTTTGCACCCATGGCAGGCCGTAGGAGGTTCAACTCTGCTCCCAGACCCTTAGCCTCTTCCCCCTGGGGAAGTTAGCACTGGACAAGACCCAGCCATGCCTTTGCTTGGGAAGCTTCCCCTCCCTTGGAAATTAGAGCCACAAGGCAGAGGAGAGCACGGTCTGCAGGGAGGGGACTGATCCATGCTGTGAACAACCCCTTGGGACTGTTCTTCTCTCATTTATTCAACTTTCATCAAGCACCCGCCCCCTTTTGCCAGATGTGTACAAAGCCCCAGGAACTAGCACTGAACAAGGCTGACAGTCTCCGCTTCCACAGGCTCAGGAAGACTATAGGTTACTTACATGGGTTCAGGAGCTAGTGACTTCCTTATTTGATCACCACTGTTGATTGGTGCTCTAGTCACTGTATTTTCTCTCTCCTCCAGCTGGACATATTATTATGGACTCACTACTCTGCTGGGTGTGGTGTATATTGCTTTATCCAACCTCACATCATTCCAGATAGGTGATGAATTGTATTAACCACATTTTACAAGTGAGGAAACTGAGGCTTCAAAGGTTAATTATCTTGCCCAACCCTACACCATTTATGAAATGCATGATCTTGGGAAAGTGACTTAGACTGTTTTTGCCTATATTTTTCCCTCTTGAAAATAACAGGCAAAGTGCTTTGTGCCATGCCTGGTACACAGTAGGCATTCATAAGGGTCAGCCACTGTCATGGGACCTGAGAGAAAGAACTCAATAGGTATAAAGTTGAGGGCTCACTGCAAACCTGCAGCTTAGGAAGATGTGAACCCTGGCAGGCTGGCTCCCTGAACCCAAAGGCTTATTGCTTTCTGTGATTCCCTGATGGAGGGTTTGGTTTTAGCCCTGGACCTTTGAGTAGTCAGGAGGGAATTTTGACCTGTTTTTGCATCATAAGGCCCAATAGCTGAGGTTTACAGAACAAGAAACACCTTGCTGGGGCTGGCAAGAAATGGCCACACATAGTTTGATCTTATGGAGCCCATTGTTTGGAACTGCTGATTCTAAAGGCAGCAATGATCCCTCACAGACTGAAATGTGGCCCAAATGATGCATTACAGAGCACCTCCCACCTAGGGAAATAGAGGCCACAACTAGAGATTAGACATGAGCATCAAAGACAGAAGACAGCAAGCTGGTGGGAGCACTGAGGTCCCCAGGTGCAGCTTCCTGACTCCTTGGAGAACTTTGAGACAAGCTGCTGCCACCGAGAGCCCCTCTCCAGGGCCTCAGTGAGGGTTCGTCTTCCCTCTAGAAAGGAGCAAACCTACCCTGCTGCGGTTCTCCAAGAGAGGACAGCCCACTTCCTCCATGGCAGACTCTGTGACTTGGGTCTTTGGAATGAAGAGTCTATGAGCCCCTTGGGGACCCAGGATGCACTGAACAGCAGGCTGAAGAATCGCAGGCCAGACACAGGATGGGCAGGAGCCAGGAAACATCTGGTTTGCTGTTTCAGACTCTACCAACTCACGAAATCTCCCCAAGAAACTCACACTTTGCTTTTTACTAAGTTTTCAGGAAAGCAAAATTCTGCCCATCCTAGGCTCCACTTTTCTTGAATAGATCCTTGACACCCAACCCCACTCTCCTCACAGCTGGAATTTTCAGACCAGCTTCAGGCCCTCGGGCTATACTCTTGACACCACTTCCCTTGCAGCACAGGCAGCCTGAGCAGGGGATGAGTCCCTCCCAACCATGCCCTCTGTTTTCTCCCACATCCAGGGTGGCTTGGTAGCCCAGGAGCATGCAGCTCATCAGCCCCCTACTCAGGGGCACACACACCCATGTGAACACCATGGTGTGTCTGAGCTGGAGCTCTGTGGTCAGACTACTCCTGGGTTAGAATTCATGCTGCCCACTTACTAGTTCTGTGATCTTTGACAAGTGCCTGAATCTCCCTGTGATGGAGTTTATTCTAGAAAATGAGGACAATAGCAGCACCTCCCCTCTTAGGGCCATCACAGAGATCAAATGAAGTTCCACATGTAAAGCATCTAGTGCAGTCTGTGGCACACAGTAGGTGCTCAAGAGAGTCAGATATCATTGGCTAGTCCAGTGGGACAAACTGAACACAAGTAGACACAGCGACTAGTTCACAGGTGCACACACAAGAGCATACATCTGCTAAAAAGAGCTACATCAATGACAGTCATATAGACCCCAGAGCATTACAATTCTCTCTGAGGCAATGTTGGGAAATTTAGAAGTCATCCTGCATGTGGTCCTTTAAGGCACCTTAACCTTCACACTCCTCTGCTTTTCCAAGAATGGGAATCTTCCCAATCCATCTGCTGACTTGCAGAATCCATGCAGGCCAACATGTCAATGGAAACACACTTGCCCCCACACAGTCACAGAGCAGGGCCCCAAAGCCCAAGGCAGTGCCATGAGGAAACAATGGCAGGCACATCAGATGATCCAGTTTTACTGCAGCCTAGGGAAAGGAAGCCTGTGGCTGACCAAGGCCATCCTATGTGGGGCATCAGCTCACTAAGCCTTCATATTCCACATTTGTCTTTCTAGTAAGACCTCAAGCTCCTTACAGACAAAGACCACTGTTGTTGGAACTGGAAAAAAGGCAGATGGACAGACAGATAGGGCATTGGTGGTCAAGGCAGCCATTCAGGGTGCTGAGGCCTGAGCCTGGCTTCTTAGGCCAGGTGCTGACAGGCTGAGGCCCACAGTTCAGGGAAACCAGTCACCAGCATGAGAGAGAAGGTTGTGGAGCCTGGGCTGACAGTGGAGGTGGCTGGGACTCAGTGGGGCAGCCCAGAGCCTCCAAATAGGGCAGAACAAGGAGGTGCCTCCTTCTCATTCCTGAGCTTCTGTAGCTACAACTCAAGAGGAACCTGAGGTTTGGGGGTTCTTTGTGGTGACTGCTGAGAAGGTTGATGAATTCGACAAGGCACCATGTCACGGAAAGCGAGAGACAGCTCTCAGCCAGTACTGCCGGTCCCCAACAGAGGCACGTAAGAGACAGACAGCCCCAGGAGATTCTGGGAGGGGCCCTGAGCAGTAGCAGTCAGGAACAGGCCTGACTGCATTGAGTCAAGCCTGTTGCCCACCAAACATCCACAGGATCTGCTCTGAGTCTTCTCCCTGACCCTTGTGCAGTGGGGGCCACCCCATGCAGACCCTCTTCCCCAAACACACACAAGCAACACAGCCCTGTTATACTCTCATTCCATCTGCACACACCAGAACTGTTAAAGAGATTCCCTGAGACCCTAGGACACCAGAATGTAACCCTGCTGGAGACATCTGCATCTTCTAAAAAAAAAAAGGTCGGAGAGGGCAATGCTTAAACTGAAAGAGCATGTTTCATAGAAGAAAGAGCGGCATTAAAGGTTTCCAAGCAGGCCACTGGAGGACAAGGTCTGGTGGTGGCTGATGTCACCATAGTCCATGTGGTCAGCTGTCCCCTCCCTCCAGCATGGCTTCCTTCTCTCAGCTCTACCTACGTCCCACTCACTGTCATCCCAGGACCGCAGCCCATCCAAGATTCGAAGGAAAGAGTAAAAGTCTAGCACCTCAACCTGTAGGAGGAGATGCCGTGTCTAATGAACTCGGTTTGTGTTGTGGGACTGCGATTCCTCTTACCTTTAACGTGAACTCACAGGAGGATTAAAGTGAAATAAAACCTACCATTTGAGTTACATTCTCAGCTGATTGGAAACATGCATTACCTCCGAGTGACCGGGCTGTGAGAAGGGAAGTTATTATCTTTCTTTAGAGTTTGTAAACTCTTTATGGCTGGAGCAGCTTTAATCCTGCTGGGGGAAAAAATGAAGCAGGAATAAATTGCTCCCATTTACCTTTGTTTTCCAATCACATGCTCCAGTGGGAACAAAAAATCCTAAGTGGACAGCCAGGTGATCCCTGACAGAAGAGTTTAATTATTTTCTTCTTTCAGACACATGAGTTGAAAGGGGTTTAAAGTGACATTTGGCAAGGGGCTTGTGCCACAAAAATGTGCACTCTGGTGAGGATGCCAGCACCCCCAGGGTTGTTACTAGGTCCTCTCCCTTTTCTTTCCAGAGGAAAATGGCCTCTATCCCCACAATGCCCACTTCTCAATGGGGTACTTGTCATAAAGCACCCTGCTCTGGACATTTAGAAACAAAAAAAGCACAGATCTGAATCAAAATCAAATCAATGTGGATATGAGGGACAGAACTGTGGGGCCTGGGACTCTGGAGAAGCAGCAGATTTTGCTCCTCCAAGGTTATTTCTCTGATCCTGTGTTACTTAACAACACAGTTTATGTGTATCAGGTATGGGCAAAGCCATCAGGGAACCCCCTGGCTCTAGCTTTCTAACAGCTGGAAGAAGGTCTGGCTGAGATGTCTGCCTTGCTTTCCTTTAAAGACAGGGGTACTGTGGGAGACTTCAGAATAAAGCAGAGTCAAGGGCTGTTGGAGGAAGAGATCAGCCAGACAGGCAGACCTGGTGTTTCTAATTGCTATGAGGAGCCAGAACATCATGATGTCACTCTTCCCAAGAGCCTGCTGCAGATGTGCTGGGAACATGGGCCCTGTTAAGTTACCTTGTTTAGGAGATGTATCATAAGGATCTAGTCAGGAAAACAAAAACCAGTCTAAGTATGCGCGGGGTGGGGGTGGGGGGGAATTATTTCAGGAAATTGGGTACACACGTGGCAGAATTCCTGAGAAGCCAAATAGGAGTTGCAATTGAGGGATTATTATGAGTAGGAAGTTACTGTCACTACTGGCTACAATCCCTGGAGCTGGAGGGGCAACCACGAGAGGTGATGTAAGCAGAACCAGAGTGGACGTTATTTAGGCCATGGCCAGAACTGCCCTGGACAGCCGGTCCCCTTCCCCTGCTGCCGTGCAAGCGGGGACCTCAGAGAGAGGCTTCCCATGGCAGACTAGAGCCACAGAGGAGAGGTAGCCGCTCACAGCTGACTCAGGTGACTCCATCTGAGATTCTGGGTAAGAGGGAGAAACACCCCAGCTTCTCTCTTTTTCTGTCACTTTTCTCCCTCCAATGCTTCCCATTGGCTGAAACTAGCAAAAAGGCCCTCCCACCAGCGCCTCCCATTGGCTGACGCTAGCTAGATCAGCCGGCCTGCTGAGATAGGCCACCAGAGAGAGGAGCGAGGTAGGACCCTGATAGAGCAGAGGAGGGAAAAAGAAAGCGATGGGTTTAAAGACAGTCAAATGCCAGCGTGAGCCAGTTAATATGTCCATGTCACTGCCCCTCAGCCTTGCCTGGGGCCCCAGGATGGGCACCAGATAGGAAGAGACAGAGGGGCCACAGTGCTCAGGGGGGCCCCTTAAGGTGATGAGTAAAAGTAGACTACCCCTCCATCACCATCCTCAACTTAAGTGACCCTCGGCCTCTGTAAAAGAGGAAAGAGGAAGGCAAAGAGACAGGTTCAGCATGGGGAAACGCAGAGGAGTGCCAGGTGTGGCCTGGATTGGCCTTCACACATCCCCTTCCACCTTCTCCAAGAGAGGACGCCTCTCAGACCCAGATCTAAGCCAGTGTTGGAACATTCAGATGCGATTTCTCCATGCCCAAAGGTCCTTTCCTTAGCAAGAGCCCACACATTGAGTACCCACTGTGTACTCTGTGCTGTGCCTGGCCTGTTTCAGACCCAACATTCTGGAACCTCCCACTTAGGGGAAGGGTGCCCATACCACTCAGCAGAGCCCTGTCTGTACCTTTTCAGGCTCCTGGTACCCAGCAGGTCCTCAGCAAGGGTCTATTGACTGATGATAGGAGACTGAAATGGGGGGAAGAATTTGGGTGGGCTGAGAGTAAGCATCCAGGGACAGAGCTTTGAGAAGAACCATTACCATTACCGGGTGGAACTATTACTGCCTGCCGGAAGAGGTTAGACTCAGCCACTCCTGGCACTCCACAAATACTCTTGAGTCAAATTGGCAGGAAAATTAGTTTTATTCAAATCCAGCTTTGAAGGAAGATAACTGCTTTGCCCTGGTTTGATCAAACTGCATACAAGTTCATTTTTCCTTTTTTTTTTCTTTTTTATTTTTCCTATTTCTTATGTGAGTGGGTAGATGAATCTAGCCAGCCCAGGATCCAGGCAGGATTCCCGGGCTAAGCGGCTAGTAACAGAACCTCAATCAAAATAAAATAAATCGAAATAAAGCTGCTGGTGAAAAGGCTAAATGCACTTTGAACAACCAAGTGCTCTGGGTGGAAAGAGGAAGAGTAAATGGTTCTACTTAGCAAATAGAATCATTGTGCATACAGGACCTTGAACCCAAGAGCCAGTGGCAAATTCCAGCAGAACCTGCGGAGCCCCACATCCCTGATTCCTTTGCTATCAACCAGCAGCTTTCCTGTTTCCAGATGGGTCCTGTCTCCTTGGTATGGCACGACCACCCAGCCTGTCACCGCTCAGAAACATGAACACAAGGTCCAGAGCTCCCAAACTTGGGGATCTGCCCGGGAGTATTGGAAGCAGGCAGACTGGAGGCTGGAGGCTTCCAGAACCAGCGCTGGGCCTCATTACTGAGGAACACATGGTCCCCTGTGGACACTCATTGGAGGCTAAGGGGGGAAGTGAGCAATCAGAGGGCTGTCTTTCAGTTTTACGTTCCTCTTCCCCTGGGTCTGTAGGGTCTGTGGTTGCTGTGCAGATTTCAAGTTGAAACATCACAAAGCTTTATGTGGTCTGACTTCTCCTTCCCTACTCCATCCCCCAAAAAAGACACACACACACACACACACACACACACACACACACACACACGCCTGTGTGCCTGCCTCTGGGCTCTGTCAAGTCTAGGTAAAGTGTTGGCTAGAAAACCACAGGGTAATTATGAGCTGTGAGTTTTGCTCCACAGTTAAAAAAAAAGAGAGAGAGAAAACACTTCTACTTGAGATTCTCAGCATGCTTTCCAAACCAGAGCAAATGTTTTGGCTCAGCTCGGGGGAAAACAGAAGCAGAAGCGAGACCCCAATAGAGGAATGGTGGGGGCCTTTCTGAGGAGGCTAGAATATTCCTATAAAGGAACATCATTTCCTTCACCACCAGTTCCTGGGAAAGTTGAGACATTCAGGCCTGATGAATGAGTAAGTGGAAGGAAGGAAGGAAGGTACTGTGTTGAGAGGAAGACATCTGACATGGCCAAGGCTTGGAGAATGTTCCCAAAACTCTGAACACCTCATTTTCCCAGTCTCTACAACCAGTTGATACTAGTAAATGTCTGTGGAGCAGAAACTCTGATGGTAGCACTTGCCAATTCTTGTGGTATCATTTCTCCCACTGTGATCAATTTCAAGATAACTGTCTTGATGACATTGCTGAACAGTTGGGGAAAGATGCACAGAAGCCTACCATCCTGTGGCTTTTCCCCTTCCGGGCGCAGTAGACACAAATAACCTCCAGAGTACAGAGCAGTGAGTTTTGATGATTCACTCTGTATTGAACATAACTTATTAAACTGCAATTTAATTTTAAAATAATTTAACTAGAAATGTAATTTCTTAATGAGTCATTATAACTTCATTATTGAATAATGAAATTACACTTTAACCATTTAACAATCAGCCCTGATAAGACAGTTTCAGCACACCACGGTATGGAAAAAATTCCAGTCCCTTGATCCAAGTGCTGGCTACATCAAGAAAATAACCAATGTGAAAATGCCTGGAAACAAAGATGGTATCTACCTGGAAGCCTCAGGGTGGGGGTCAGTGTGGGCATTCAAGACACTCATACACTATTTTGTTATTTAAAAAGTATTTATCAAATTAGATATTCAAAATAACCTTCAGAGGAGCTTAAACCCTTCCATGTGGTAGATGAGGAAACTAGAGAGAGGAAGTGTGCCCAAACCCACTCAGCTGGTGAACAGTTCAGGCAGCATCTGACTCGCTCAGTCCTTGCTCTGCCCCCTGCCCCTCCATCATGTGGTTGGTGAGGGGCAGCCATGGCCAGCTCTGCCTGAGCTTGGCTTGTAGAGCCTTGCTGCCCAGGTCCACTTAACAGATATCAACAGATGTGATTCACAATTGGAACCGTTCTGCCCAGGCCCTGGAATCAACCCTCTGGCTTCAAATGTGGCCCAACAGTGAATATTAGGCAAGAGGCCACACTCACATCTCTCCTGGAACCTTTCTCAGAGCCATGACAGGTTGTGTGGCACTGAGTGGCTGCCTTCGCTCTCACAAGGGTGGAGAGAGACACAGCTCTCTGAGCCCTACCCCTTCTCTGCTTTCTTCATACAAGATGTTTGTGTCTCTAATAAACAGATCAGTGGCAGGGCAGAGAGGCTTTCTAGTAAATTCTCTGCATTATATAGCCAAACCCTAAGGCCTCCTGGACTCCAAGGGCAGGGCAGTGCCTGGGCCAGAGGGCCAGACAAACCTTCCCCCCTCCCCAAACCTGGAGCTAGACCCCAGTGTTAGACCCCAGACAGGATCAGGACCCCTGCTTGAGGCTGGGATCTCAGACCCTCAACTACATGTGTTTAGAAACCAGTCTCTACAAAGCCCGCCAGTGCAGAATGAACCCTTCTCCAGGCTCACACCTTCTCCCATTAAGCTACTACCCTCAGATTTTTAGGTAGGAGACATCCCATCGCCCAGGCACATCCCCTACATCTTTCGTCATTTCAAATATTCTGGCATGTAGATTCAGTATGCTTGGCTCTCTTAAACATCACGCTTTATGGCCTTTTGCAGTGTAATTTTGTTGCTGTCCTGCCATTCAATTTGAATTAAATATCAAACAGATGTGAGTCATTTTTTGCTCTTTTTTAAAGAAAAAGTTTAATATTAGGGAGCATGCCCTCCTATAAGATCAGGAAAGCCATTCGGAGAAATAAGCCCCTTCAAATTAAAAAAGAATCACATTGGTTAACGTTAAGATGCTTTCAAGTGATACATTTCGAAGTGCTAAGGGAAGGTGTTTCCAGCAAGCCATAAAGCAGCCAGGAGAAAGGAGGGGAAGATATACGGCCCAAGGCTGATGGGGAAATTGGAGCCCCGAGAAGGGGCAACCCCACCTGGGAGGAAGTTCTGAGCTTGGAGATGAGGTTCACAGATGATGCTGGGGGAGGCCATCTTCCTTGACGGCCTGAGGGGGGCCTGCTCTCTGCAGCCTGTGTGGTCAGGCCGGGAAGGGAAGCAGGAGGAGCGCCATGTTGCTCAGAGAGCCAGGCTGTGTACCACTTCCCACTCTCAGGAGCTTACACCAGCTTGGCCCATCTCCCTCAACCAGCTTTCCCTGGGTGACTTTGTCTGTCTGGACATGCTAAATGGCTTAGTCCCCTTGTTCCTACCATGGTCTCTTGGATGGGGGTGGGGGTAGCCTTTTGCTGGTCATGGGAGAATGCAGAGAAAGTTGTGGCTCCTCTTCACACCCAAGAACGTGCATGAACTTGCCCCAAACCTCAGGGGATTCTGGTCTCCTGGTTTAGACATCCCTTCTCCCTGCCACCCAAGGCGGCCAAGCAAAGAGCGTGTCCTTGCCAAGAGAGTCAGTGCACAGAGCCCAGGAGCCCAAGTTTACCCAGTACCCACATGTTTAGCGCCGCACAGGACTCTTTGCGTGAGCCAGAGTTGCTGGTCAGTCTCCAAACTCCCCTCTCTTCTTGGCAACAGTCATACCTGGGGCTCAGCATTATTGGACCTGCCGCCATTCGTGGCTGCAAGCCAGGGCTTCTCCAGTGCCGGCTCAGCCTAAAGTGTTTCCATGTGGTCTTTTGACTCACTGCACCTAAAGGCAGCTCTCCAACTACAGTCGCTGACAACAAATGGCATTTCCATGTGGCAGGGCAGGAGTCCAGAAGGCCTCTGATTCCAGCTGGTTCTGGACATCCTGGACACTGAGACAATGCTCTGCACACTGATGGTTTGCCTCTGGGGAACAACATACAAATACCCAGAGACTCTGCTCCTTGGGGAGTGTCAGGTCCTGCTGATGAGAAACAGAACCAACACTTCCTAGAATTCCAGACAAAAGACAAGTTTGAGTGGAGGGATTTAGAGCGAAGAGAAGCCTAGATGGTGGAGTCAAACAGCTACAGATGGAATCCCAGCTCCACCATTTACTAGTTTCAGGACCTTGGGCCAGAGATCAACCTTTCCCAGGCTCTGTTGCTTCTGGCTATAAAACAGAAGTGTCACCCATCTTACAGGATGTTGGGGAAGATGGAATGGAGTGCATGGGAAGCACTCAATACACTGCTGGACTGACACTGAGGCACCAGTGTTTGGAAGTTATCTTTTTGTCACACTTCCATGGTAAAAGCTCCCAGTCTGATGGCACTTACTAGGATGAGGGGAGGGAGGAGTGTTGGAAAGTGGATCAGAGCCAGGTTCTACTCCTCCCCCTAAGAATCATGGAACACCCACAAGAGGAGCTACAGTTGCAAAGGGAGGTGGATGTGCGTTACTATCTTATAGCCCTGTCCTGGGGGAAGGAAGAAATGGGAGGGGAGAGGGAAGAAAGGGGCAGAAATATCTGCAAGTGGTTTCAGAGGAGGAATTGAAAGTCATGAACCATTGCTGCCGTCCCAACCGTCCTTTTGCATCCTAGACAACTTGGTAACGATGTACTCAGATGGCTTTGGAGAGCTTGGGGAGGGGTGCAGGAAGTGCAGCTAAGAAAGGGTGAGGCCTGGCTCCCACCCTCCAGGGACTCAGAACTACAGATTCTAGAAGGTTCTGTGCTCAGACTGGCAAATGCTGTTCTGGCCAGGCTAGAAAACCCTGGAGTTGGAGATAAAGCTGTGCTTTGGATGATGTTCAGGGAGAGGGACACCTGCTCTCTGTGCCTCACTGCCCACCCACCAGCAGTGGGTGGACAGCCAGCTGTTAGAGGTCTCAGTTTAGCTGCTCTACCTCTCAACCTGCACAATCCCACATGGTAGTCATTCATTTGTGCTCCACTGACAGTAGAGTCTTTTCTAAACAGGTTGCTTGATGCCCATGACAGTCATAAGAGCAATAAAAACACGGTTCTCTTCTCAAAGAACTGAAATGCTCAGCTGTTCTGAGCACATGGGTGCAACCCTACTCCCAGCCCCTCCTACTGGTCAAAGTCCAGCTACAGGGGCAAGAGAGGAGGTGATGCCCTGGGCTGGTAAAAGAAGCTGACTGTGGCATCTGCTAACCCCACATGTCCCCAACATTCCCAGCACACCAAACCTGGAACTTCATGTGGTGGCCACATTCAGTCTGATGACTCTGCTTCCATGTCCCTGTGGGAAAAGGGCTTTCTTCATCCCGGACTGATCTCACTGGGTCCTATTTTGCAGGAACTTGATAGCTTAGGCATATTCATATATATCTGCTCTCATTTAATTTTTATTCTTATTATATACTGAACTATTGAGTGACTTAAAGATATTTAATATTTAAATACACAAAGATTACTTACATCCTCTTCAGCCCTTCTTGGGGAACATACTTTTTCACAGATGAAATCAGGACAGACAGGCTTGTTTCCTCCAGTTATTTCCTGGACATTTTACCTGGATTCATCCCTGTTGTGTTGGTCTTACTGGTAATGCACGATTACATCACAACACACCTCAGTCTCTAAGCAATTCCTGGGCATCTTAATTGGCTATGATGGGGGGGGGAGGGGTTGTGTTTAAAGTAGTACTCCAAGCTATTCATAAAATAATTTTTCTCTGGAGAAATTCCCTGGGATTGTTTCCAGGCACTGCATACCAGGTGAGAGCTATGTGTGGATTTTCTGAGTGCTAGTTGTAGATCGAGTGCCTGACATTTTACAGGTGTATCTCATTAACCCATGTGCCGGTCCTGCAGAGCTCTTTACTGTGGTGTCCATTTTATAGATGAAAAGACTGAGGGGGGTGAGGTGGAGTGGACATTGGCGTATCTCTGTGTGCCATTTCACGGGATGCTCCTCCCCACAGGTATGTTCTGGGTTTCATAAGAGCTCCAGTGCCTTTCCCCAGTCCAGCGAAGGAGTCGTGGTGAAAATGCTCCTGTGACAGAAGGGAGATATTATGGGATGAGAGGAATCTGCTTCTTCTGCCTCTGAAACAACCCCTGCAGATGACCATCTCATACCAAGCCCAAGGCTACCCTTCTCAACCCCTCCAGGGACCCTTTAAGTGAAACAGGGGTGCTGTTTGGATCTCTAAGCCCTTTGGAAGATGTGAAAATGGGGGCAGGTCAGCCACATGAAGTGCTGGCTACAACGTGTAAACACACCTCAGGGTGATGCTAATCTCCTAGGTCAGGCCCTGGTGCCACCAGCCGCCCACTGCAGGAACAGAGGCTGGGGTGGCCCTGGTGTGGTGCACCGTTGATCTCTTATCAGTGGCAGGTGGTATTTGTTGTCCCTCTGTCTACCTGGCAGTGGCCTGGGTGCCCTGTCCAGCCACCCCTGGATGCAAAGCAGCCATGGCAGCCAGGCTAGAGAGGGGCTCCAGGATCATGCAGGCATCCCTGGCCCCTGGTTGTGCCCCTGGCTGAGGTGCACAGGGCTAATCAGAAACACCTGTGTACATGGAATTTCCTGCCCCAGTTCAGCCTTCATTTCCTCTGCCAGTAAAAACCCAAGGCATGCAAAGGTGAAAGAAACCAGCCAGTCAATCACCCAGACGACGGCCACCAGGGCCGCAGAGACAGGACTTTCTAAATTAAATTTTAATTCCCACCCGATGGCCCAGCCGGCACAGCCATGATTCAAACCCTGCAACCGGTCACCATGGTCAGGCAGACCCCCACCCAGGTCCTTGCAGGAATTAACCTCACTCCCTGTCCAGTGGATGCTGGTGTCTGCCTTGGCCATCAGGTTGTAGAATGAGACCCTAAGAATGAAAGGGACCCCCTTTCTCTTCAGCTTCATTGTGCAGCTGCAAGGGCTGCCTGGCTGATTAGCTGCTCACTACTTCAGGCTGTTTGAGTTATTAGGTGCTGGAGAGATCAGAGCCTGCCAGTGACTCGGGGACATTTAGCAAGACAACATCAAAGCCGGGGACAGCCTGGGTCCAAACTGTAGGATAATGGTCAGAGCCTGAGGGTCTGGGCTCTGTCCTGGCCCAGCAGGTTTAGGTGAGGAGAGAGTCATAAAAATGCCTCCGTTTTCTCCCTCCCCCCCCCCCCAGAACATTTTTTCAGAGATTCCTGAGGGCTAGGGGAAGTAGGGCTTGGAGCAAGGAGATATTTAGTGCCCATTTTATGATTGGGCAAACTGAAGCTTCATCTGAGAGAATGACTCGCCTGGCAATCTAGCTGGGAGCAAGTCACCAGACCAAGTTCCCTACTGGGGACTGTTGTGACCTCCATCCCCACCTCAGCCAAATAGGAGGGGCAGGGAGGTGACCTTGAGAGGTCAAGAACCAAATCTTGGGCTCCCTTGGTCTTGGGCTCAAAGCCCAGCTGGTATCCTCTACAAGTTAATTTCTTCTAGTCTCAGGTGTGTGGTCCACAAAATGAAAAATAATGGTAGTCCCTCCAATGCAAGGTTCTTCCAAGAAATGCATGTGCATGGGTGTTTTGTGCTGAGGAATGTGACAAGCTGGGGGACCAGATGAAGCAATCTTTAAGAGGAAGCTTCTACTTCTTGGCATGTCAGGTAGGGAAGATCCTCCCTTCAGGAGGATATGACCCCATTCTTGATCCCCAAGGCCCCACTTCCCATTGAGCCTCATACCCAGTGTGCCTCATGGCAAGACGTTCAGGGTCTTCCCCTCTCTATCCTGTGTGCACTCGTGACAGCAAGTGAGCCAGGGTGGTGAGAGAAGCACAAATCCTTCCTAGTCCTAAAATGCAATCAGGCAAGAGAATCTTCAGGGCAGTGATGGGGACGGGAGGCTGTGGATCAGCTTCCTGGCAGGACTGTAGAATGCTCCCCAGGACATGGAGCATGTCCCACACCTTTAAAATCCACTCTTTTTTTTTTCTTTAGTAGTTTTTTATTTTAAAAATGATATGTGCCCACTGCACATAAGATCATAATGTGGATGACTTTCGCTAATAATGTTGAGCACAACAAGTCAGACACAAAAAAAGAGTTTATATAAAGTTTTTAAAGCAACAAAATGTATGGTGTTTAAATTAGGAAAGGGGTCCTGCTTCTTGGGAGTGGCAGTGACTGGAAGTTGACACTAGGGCTGAGTGTTCACCAGGGGCTCCGTTTCTCGTGTTGGGGCTGGCTGCGAGGGTCCGTTCACCTAGTGAAAATTTACTGAGCTGTACACTCGTGATTTGTGCCCTTTCCTGTATATATTCAATATTCATATTCAATAGTAAGTTTCCTTAAAATAAGTTGTCAGATTCACAGCAACTTTAGGTGTACAAATAAATTACAAAATTCATCTTTACAAAAAAAAATGTGTCTTTTTAAAGTAGGAAATTGGAAACATGTCACTTATCCTACCATCCATACGAGGTTATTTTGAGGTTATTTCCTCCCCTCTTTTCCATTCATGATGTGTGTATTTGATAAATTTAATAATATTCTAGCATATAAATTATATGTTCAACTTCTTCCCTAAAAGTTCTACTGTAAGCATTTTTGAATACCTCTTTAATGACTCCTGAAAAGCATCTTGATGACCCTATTATACGCTACTATATGGACATGTCATATTTTAACTAGGATGCTCAACCAGAATCAACTTTGCTCCTCCCTGGAGGGGGGGGGCACTGCACAGTGTCTGGTGGGGAGGAGAGGAGGCTATTGACACCCATCAGGGACAGCCAGGGATGGGCTGCAACTTGTTCACTTCCGTTTCCCAAGGGCCTGGTCCGGATCTTGCAACTGGCCAATGTTCAGTAAAAATCAATGATCCTGCTTCTTGTCCTCTTTCCCTTCTGAAGAGGAGCAGTACTCACAGTTGAGTTTCCAGGCTTATCTCTTTTCTGCACATTCCCCTGCATAGGATGTGTAAACTCAGTTTCTTAAAATGAGTCTGAGGGACTCAGGGGAAAAGTGTAAACTGATCTCAAAGAAGGCTTGAAGTGCCAGGCAGCAAGAGGACACAGCACAGATTTTCAAATATCAGCCCAGAAGATGTTTGTAATTGCTCAGGGCCATTCTGCTTTCTAGAAATCAGCCTATTCACTAGCAAGAAAAGACTTATTTAAAAAAATGCAAGAAACAATGTTGATTATTGGGCACAGGTCACTGAAAAGTGAGACCATGTAGCCCTAATGGAGGAAGCACAAACCTGACCTGAGCACCAGGACTGTTGGAGTGAAGACAGCACGGTCACTTCAAGGAGTGCTTAGAACCTAAAGCACCTCCTGCCTCTGGTATTTGCCAGACCTAGCAGAGGAGCCTAGCAGGGGAAATGCAGGCTGCAGGCTGCAGGGCAGGGCTCTCCAGGCTGCCTTATAGGGGGTAGATGCTGCAGCAAGCTCCTCATCTCAGGACTACAGGGTTTATTGGAAAGTCCCTACTAGTCCTTTGATCCCAGACTCAGCAGGGATGAATGACTAGTAATCTGCCTAGTAGTAATCAGCCACTGGTAACCTCTCAACTACTCTGTCTAGACAAAGTTACAATTCTGGATATTTCATATAAGTGGAATCATACAATATGTGGGCCTTTTGTGTCTGTCTTATTTCACTAAGTATAACCTTTTCAAGATTCATGTATGTTGTAGTAGGCATCAGCACACTTCACTCCTTTTTTGTGGCTAAATGATATTCCATTGTGTGTTTAGACCACAGTTTGTTACTCCATTTTTCTATCTATGGAATGTTGGGGTGTTTCCACTCTTTGGCCACATGAACCCCAGTGTAAAAATATTTGTTCAAGTGCTTGCTTTTTTTTTTTTTGGTACTGGGGATTGAACCCAGAGATGTTTAACCACTGAGCCATATCCCCAGCCCTTTTTATTTTTTATTTTGAGACAGGTTCTAAGTTGCTATGGCTTTGCTAAGTTGCTGAGGCAGACTTTGAATTTGCGATCTTCTGCCTCAGCCTCCCCAACTGCTGGGATTACAGGCATGCACTACCATGCCCAGCACTTTCACATTTTTAAACAGCAAAAATGAACTAAAATTATTGCATCTATGTTATCTCTCTGTTTATCTTTTTGAAGAAACACTACTATTTTTCACAGCAACTATACTTGCAATGCATGAGAATTCCAATGTCTCCGCATCCTCACTTATCCTTGTTATTTCCCCTTTAAAAAAAAAAAAAGCATAGCCACCCTGGTAAGTATGCAGTGTTTCCTCATGATGTCTTTCTTCAGGTACTTCCCATACATACTAAAGTGGGAGGATTTTGCTGTGAATAAAGGAAACAGAGAGATACAGAATCTCAGGGTAAAGGAAGGGAATTCAATTTTTTATTAACATATATCAATTGCACACCTTGATGGGATTCAGCCTGATGTTTCCATACACGCCTACGGCATGCACGCATCCAATCTGACCTCCTTTTTATCCGCACTCCCTCCCCATCCCCCACACCTATGCCCTTCCCATTTCCTGTACCAATGTCTTAAAGTGTTACCCATACCTTTTCTTTCCATTCAACTTTCAGGTCATCCTTCTCCACTTTCATGAGAAAGAACATGCCGTACTTATCTTTCTGTGTCTAGCTTTAATATAACGTCTGCCAGTGCCATTCATTAGGCTACAAAGGGTTTTTTTTTTTTCTTCTTTATGGCTAAATAATATCCCATTTTGTGTGTGTGTGTGTGTGTGTGTGTGTGTGTGTGTGCACGCATGCCACATTTTCTTTATCCATTAGTCTGCTGACAGCATCTAGGCTGAGCCCATATCTTAGCTACTGTGAATAGTGCTGCAATAATCATGGGAGTGCAGGTGTCTCTTTGGTTTACTGATTCAATTTCTTTTGTATATATATCCAGAAGTGGGATAGTTGGATCACATGGTAATTGTATTTTTAGTTTTTGTTCTCCATAATAGATGTACTAATTTATACTCTCACCAAGAGTGAATTAAGAGTTGTTTTTTCTCCACATCCTCACCAGTACTTATTGTTGTTGTTTTTTGGATAACAGTTATCCTAACTGGGGTGAGATGACATCTCATTGTAGTTGTGATCTGCATTTATCTGAGGACTAATGATATTGAATATTTTTCATATATTTGTTGGCCATTTGTATTTCTTCTTTTGAGAACTATCTACTTTGATTATTTGAAATTTTTTAATTGCATTACCCTTTTTTTCCTTGTTAAGCATTTTGAGTTCCTTATGTATTCTAAATGTTAACTCTTTGTCAAGTGAATAGTTGACAAAAATGTTCTCCCATCCTGTAATTTGTCTCTTCATTCTGTTGTTCTGCTGTGCAGAAGCTTTTTGGTTTGATAGAGTCTTGTTCTTCTATTTATGTCTTTGTTTCCTGTGCTTTTCAAGCACTATTCAAAAAAACATTCCCGGACCAAGGTCTTAAAGTGTTACTCATATTTTTTCTTCTAGTAGTTTCAGAATTTCTGGTTTTACACCTAGGTCTCTGTTCCATCTTGAGTTGATTCTTCTTGTTCAGGGTGAGAGAGGGGAGTCCGGTTTGGAATTTCTGCGTGCAGATGTTCAATTTAAGGAAGGGAATTTTTGCCACTCTTCAAAGTCTAAATTTTCTTTCCTTTAAAAAAAAAAAACCCATGGTTGCTAGAATTGAGTTCTGTGGCCCATCGAGAGCACTTTGCAGTCCTGAAGCAAATCTCAAGAGGGTTTGGAGATTGCCACACTTGGGCTTAGATCTGAGGAGACTGCCCAGGCAAGCCTGAGGGAGGTGGTATGGGCCGCTGGTGCTGACGGAGCCGTGGAAGCCTGCAGCCAGGGGTTCCCCTCTGCTTATACTTTTTCCAGCGAAGGGGAATGAGTCTGAGCACCTCTCCAGGGCCTCAAAAGTTTATGAGTTGGCTTCGTAGGATAACCTTGCTTTTTTTGGATGAGTTATAATGAGAATGCACAGTGGGGAAAGTGCCAACCAGCTTTTTAATAAAAACTATGGGTCCGGGTGGGGAGAGTACTTCTCTGCCTTCTCACCAATAGGGTCTGCAGGCCAGGGCTCAGAGGGTAACATATCAGGCTTTGGGTCCATTTTGATAGACACTAAATCAGAAGACTTTTTTTGTATTCCAGAACTTTAGTTTCAGCTAATTCTGAATGAAAATCTCTCCAGAAGTAGGAGGATGCTCCTTGTGATCTTCCCTCGGCTGCTGCCCATCAGCTTTGGAGGTTCTAAGTGTCTGGGAAGGGTGTAGTGGGAGCAAGAGCTGATCCTGAAGGCCCCATTGAGGCTGCCCACTCCCAAATGCCAAACACCGCCAGAGAAACCCTCTCTGCTCTAGGTATAATTGTTCTTATTCAGCCTACACTGGGACAATTAGCGTAGCAGAGCTCTGTGGGTAAGAACACTCTCCATGGGACTTGTAAGAGCCATAGTCGAAGAGATCAAATAACCCCTGTGCTTTCAGTGCAACAGGCCTGCACTCCATCAGCAGGCTGTGCGTGCCCAGCCAGCCAGGACATAACTTTGGTGCAGACAGCAGGGCAATGAGGCAAGCAATAAAAAGGCCTAATCTCTTAAGGCAACATGAATTGTTGGCGAGAACATAAGGGGAAAGCAACATTAGCCAAGGATCATTTTCTTCTTGTTATAGATGCCTGCTGACTGCTTGGAAAAACCAAAGTGGGAAAAAATCCTGCTAACACTGGTGGGCAGCAAGATGCAATTTATTAGGACTGGTTTCCCCAAATTTTAACAGCTAACCAGTCTTACTGTAATTATTAGTGAGTACCACTGACTGAGTGCTTCTTCTGCAATGAGTATTTTATATTTAATAGCATGCCTAATCCTGATGATCCTAAAAAATTAGCAGTATTATCACCCTATGTCATTCAGGTCCAGTGCAAAAAAAAAAAAAAAACAGAAGTCATTTGAGGTATTAGCAAAGGAAGATTTTTTTTGTATAGGAAATTGAATGTTTACAAGGTTGTAGTAAGGGATGGAGGGGCATTTGCATAGGGTAACAATGAGCTCTGCAATGTACGTATCACAAACCCTTATATTCAAGGACACATGGCTTGTATAGCTTAGAGACCTGAGATAGCAGGCAGCTGCTGTAGCTGCCACCATAGCTATGTCACAATTTCTCCCATCATCTTTCTTGATTTCCTCTAAACTCAGCACAACCAAAGCTCCCTGGCACAACCAAGCTCTCCAGCAAACTTCCGGGGAAAAGAAGGCCTTCCAAACCTCCCTCCAGAAAAATCAACAAATTTACTTTCAGCCAGAACTGTAGCTGCAAGGGAGTCCGGGAAGCTTCCCCATGAAGGAGGGTAAGTTGAGAATAAGAATACCTCACATCTCACATTTCATTTGAGTCAAGAGACATTAAGTCACTTGCTCAAGGTTGCAAAGTCAATAACGAAGCTGTTACTTGAGCCCAGTAAACAGACTCTGAAGCTTGTTCCTTCCCTCTGCTTTCTATCACATTTAAGAGAAAAAGTACTCTACGTATATTCCTTTTAGTTATAATTATGTTTATTTATCATTAGATCTCATATTAATGATAAATAAACATAATTTATTAATAAATTATGCAAAAAGATTACTCTGAATTTTAGAGATAATGACTCTGGCAATTGTGAGAAATGAATTGCTCCAGGATTGGGGAGGAGGTAAAGTGGAGCACGCTAAGAGAAGATAAATGGGACTGGTGTAGATTCAGCTGCAGAGCAAATGTTTCCCCTGTAGGTTAGAGGTTCTTGTCTTCTTGCCACAAGCAGCCTGAAGCATGGAGCAACATGCCCAGCAAACACTGGCACTCAGGGCCAGACATCATGCCTGGTCTGTTGGGTAGATAGTCCATTTCATCTTCATTTAAACTTATAAGACAGGCAGTTTTCTTCTTTAGATTTCATAGTCAAGGAGACTGAGTCTCGGAAAGATTAAATGATTTGCCCAAAGTCACACAGCCTGTCTGTTTTGGCAACTAAACCTTTCTCAGTTACAATCTGGAATTCTTAACACCTGGCCATGTGTGTGCCTCCCTGGTCCCCTAAGGTCTGGCAGCATCTCACAGCACACAAAGAGCTAGATTCATCCAAAAAGGCTGATCACCAGCTATAGTATTCTGTGGAGCTGGCTCCAGCAGGCCTGGGGGCCACTTAGGGGCTGGGATACCCCTCTACACAGCAATGTCTTCCAAGCCCATGATGCAGGACTCCTCACTGCACCCCTTCTATGGGGCCTGGGGAAAATTCTAAAATCACATTGAGAATCTGTAAGGGTTTGCCAGTCCAGTCCTCTATTGCACAAATGGAAAAGCAGAGATTCCAGGAGAGGAAATAAATAGTTAATTGTGATGGTTGCAATAGAGGAGGCAGAATCCAGTCTTCTTTATCTCCTTGTCAACTTCAGAGCTAACATTTTAAAGAAGAGGCATTGGAGCCAGATGATGTGCTAGTAGTTTAAGGACCCTTGACACCAGCCCCTCTCTTCACAGAGAACTCCTCCACCCACCTCACCTGTGAGTAGCTCCGAGACAGGGCCAATGTGCTCTTTCTTGAGTTCCATGATATTGATTTGTCTGTAGTCTTTGTTCTCAGTGATTACTTTTTCACTTTTCTACATGTTATCTCAAGCTTCAATTTTTAAAAAACTTACTTAAAAATAATATTGGCTGATTAGAACTCCCTAGGAGCAGGAAAACATTCCAATTTTAATTAATAAATCTTCTTTTTAGTTTAAGGGAATGAAAAAAACTATAGCATCTAGTACTGCTGTTAACTCAGGGCTTAAGGAAACTGAGGAGATGAAAGACGATTTGAGGGCTCCTTGGCAGAAACCGAGACATTTCCTTTACTTTCCCTTCAGAAGGCAGAAACACACACACACACACACACACACACACACACACACACACAAGACCTATGGCAGAGTCTCCATAGCTGTATACAGACTGGTTATCTCTTCTTCCTGGATTACCAGCTAGACTACATTTCCCAGCCTCCCTTGCAGGTAGGTGCAGCCATATGAATGAATTCTGGACAATAGAATGCATAAATGGTGGAAGCAAATTTCAGCTTGATTTCTCTCATGTACAACCCCTGATCTCCTTTTCAAATCTACTGGGAAGTTTCTCCGAGGCCTTAGTGGAAAGTGGGGGCTATAAAATAAAAGGAGCCTGAGTTCCTTTGACATCATGTGGAGGAGAGCCATGTAGGAGAGTCACCTGACCAGGAAAACCTATGATAGGACATTGCACAAGCAAGAAATAAACTTTACTGTAGAAAGTATTTAAGTTCATAGCTTATTTATTACAACAAGAACCTTTTTGAAAAAGGCAAATCCTATTCCCCAAATCACCCCCCGCCTTCTCAATTTAGAGGCAGCCCCAAAGCATGTTCAACAATCTGAGAAGTCGTGGTGGCCTCTAGCCTATTACTTGTTGACTCTTAAATCAGAAACTGCTCTAACAAGAACAATTCACCAGCTTCCCAGGGCATTAGGGCAGTGGATAAAGGAGAAAAGACTCATTATAATATATGTGAGAGTCAGCAGCCTCCCACTTTCTAAAAATTATTCTGTCTCCTTCCTTGTCAACAAAAAGCTCAGGACAGCAGTATTCTGAATCCATTTAGTACAGAGGCTATCAGTTCTGTACCACCAGAGGGCAATAAGAGAATCATCACAAAAGGAAGAAATGGAGTGAACATTTGTGGAAAGGAACCGGAGACAGCCACCAGAATTGTGGAAAAGGACTGTGGTAATGGGAGTGGGTCAGTGAGGGGAGCTCCTTTGACATCTGCCTCTCAGCTCCAGCTCCCTCACAGGCTGACTCTGCCTGTATTTTTTCTGCATATATGAAAACCCTGGCTGAAAGATCCAACTGCACACGGCAAAGAAAAACTGTACCGGAACTACCTCCCATCAAGATGTCTAAATATGTAGCTCTGTTAAAAAACAACACCATGAGAAAAAAATAGAAACAAAAGGAGAGGTGGGGGGGCCAGAACCCACCTTATTCTCTGTTGGGCCTGGGGCCTGTAAGAACACAGTTTCTCCAGCATTATCTTGTGGTTTCCTACTAAAACCAAGGTTGTGTGTTCTGTTTCCTGGAATGGAGAGATAGCTTTATTTTTTTCCCACACCAAGTCCCTAGCTGAAAATAACTAGAAAGGAAGGACAAAAATGTACCATTTAACCTTTTGACAGCATCAAAGAACAAGGAGTGGTAAAAGAAAGCTCTAGGAGAGAAGGGGAATCCAGAAATCTGAGTCCAGTAGCTGGCAGTCTTTTTGCCTTGAGATATTTATCAATTCAATTTTTTAACTGAAACATGGATCAAAAGCAGCAGCTGAGAGGTTGAGCAGAAGTTTTGACAATCTTTCACCTGGTTAATATTCAAGATTCCCCAATCAGGAGAGGACTTAATAAGCAATGCAGGTTTTCCATTGAGATCCTTAGTATCTACAGCCCAAATATTACAGAATTTTAACCCAGGTATCTTAGAAGACTTTTAAGGGAAAAGTTGGTGTCATGGGACCAGGAAATACAATTTCAGCGAAGCTGGAGTGAAAGAGAAAGGAGAGCAGAGCAGAGAGGGGAGGCTGCACACAAGGAATATATCTGTGAGCTTTTAACCAAGCACAGCTGATTGACCAGTTTCATTTGTCTCTACTAGCTACTGTGTCTGAACAGTCCTTCCAAGTTGTGTAAGTTGGGAATTCACCTGCCAGGAATTCCCATCTCTTGACCCCTGTGATTAAAGTTCATTCCAAAAAGTAAGCTCCCACATGTCTAGATTGTCCCCAAATCCTTCCAGTAGTTCCAAGGCAGACACATCTCACACCCTTTACGTCACCTGGACATAGAAGTGATAGAAGAAACCAGACACTTATGCATCAGAATAATGCTGAGTTGAATGCCTTGAGCAGCACCTTATGGATGAAGGGGACCAATAGCCCTAGAGAAGGTGAACTCATAGGATCAGAGAAAGAACACAAGAGATATCTCATACAATGAGTGGACCAGAAACAGACCAACACTAGCAAAGACTAGCTCCCAATATTGAATCATTTCAGCCTCTGATGAGATTATGAAGAGCTGTGCCTGGAAGGGCAAAGACTAAGATGAAGCCTGGTAAAGGACTTCCTTTAGGCACAAAATTGAAGGGGGTGCCAAAAAAAAAAACAGCAGTAATTAAGATAAATGATATAAAAGTGAAACATTTTTAAAAATTCAAATTAATGAAAATTACCCATGAGAGACATATCAAAATTTGGGGAAAATGGTGTTTTGATCGGAAACTATAAGACTGCTCAGAGACACGGTGCTTGACTCAGTAAAATTGTACCTCACAGAAAAATGGGGTAACAGTTCTGTTGCTCTTACACCTGGGTAATGGGGTTGACCATGTAAGTATGGAATGGGTGAGAAATGGTAGAAGCCAGGTAATTCAATGTTGGAAGGAGAGTTACAGAGAAGCAAGGTTGAAGGCTGGAGTGAACCATGTGGTTTTAGATTAGTGTTAAGATATTAGTATGAATTCATGATTAGCTTACTCTAGATACAGATGGAGAGATTCAGAAATAATTATAGATCTGAATATTTGGGTCATTATATACATATTTCTAGTTCCGTGTATTGAGAGAGACTATCAGCAATTATGGTCCAGTATTTTGATCCAGTTTCAATGAAAACTCCCAGTGCCCAGATCTTGGTGTCTACTAAAAGTAATCAAGGATCCTGGGAGAACTGGCTGGTTCTGGAGCTGGGGCAGGGGAAACACAAGATGAGCCTGCAGTTATGGATCAGTATTGGTTCCTCACTTGTCACAGCATGCCACACTGATGGGAACTGTTAACAACACAGGAAATTGGGTACAAGATATGTGGAACTCTCTTTGCAACTTCTCTGCAAATACAAAAATATTCTAACAATGTTTTTTATTTTAAAAACTGTAAGCAAGTAGGCCAATTCAAATGAATTTTCACCATTGAAAACAAAAGTAATTAATGTCCTTGAAAATTATGAACATGTATTTAATACTATTTATAGTTAAATAATATGCAAAATAATAAATATAAACACAATCATGTTGTATTACACATAATTAAAATATACAACAATAATAGCATTAAGAAAGGGGGTAAAGGAATTAAGATTTTTTAAAAATCCTTGCATCATCTGAAAAATTGCAAAAATGTTCACTTACATCAGATTTTTTCATGAATCAGGAATGTATGTTCTGATCTCTAGGTTCATCACCAACAGAATGGTAATGGAATGTGGAATTGACAACATACAGAGAAGAAAAATTGAATAGTAAAAGTAACACAAAAGAGAGTAAGAAAGGAAATGGAGCATAAAAGAGACAAGGAAAATAGGAAAAAAACAATAAGTCATAGTGCTTAAACCTAAATATCAATTATAACATTAAATCTAAATGGCAAAAAAATGAACTTGGGTGTAGCTCAGTGGCCATTTGCCAAGCATGCTAGAGACCCTGGATTTAATCCCCCAGTATCAAAAAATAAATAAATAAATAACAAATGCACCAATTAAAATCTAAGTTAGACTAGATTTAGAAATAACAATAGCAACAACCAAATACAACCTTAAATACATTCTTTAATTATAAGGATACATAGTAAATAATGGTATAGGAAAACATTCAATTCAAACATTAATTAAAGCAAAGCTGGCATTTCTAAGGGGACTTCAAAGTATTACTAAGGATAAAGACAAATAATATATGTTAAAAAGATCAATCAACCACAAACACATAAAAATTCAAAATTCATGTGCACTTTATAACAGAAGCTCTAAGCATTAAAAGCAAAATTTGACAGAACTAAAAAGGAAAGAGATGAGTCCACATCTATCATAGGAAGTTCTAATACCCTTCTCTCATTAACTGAAACACAAGCAGGGGGAAAAAAAACAATAAGGGTTTAGAAGATTTGAAGAATACAATAAAAAAGTTGATCTAATTAACATACATGGAGTTCCACCTCCCAAAAGTGACAGAATGGGTATACATTCTTTTCAAGTGTACATGAACATTTGCCAAAATTGAACATATGTTGATGCATAAAGGGAATTTTAACAAATTTCAAAGAACTGAAATCATAAGGAAGATAATCTCAACCCACAATGGGATTAAACCAGAAATTCAAAAACAGTAAGATTACTGGAAAAATCTCAAATATTTGGAAATTAAGCAATATACTTTTAAGAAAATTATGGGTCAAATAAGAGATCATAATAAAAAGGAAAACTAACTAAATAATATAAAAAATATACTAAGTCCTGTGGGATGCAGTAAACCTGAACTTGGAGGGAAATGTATACCCTGGAGCTTTTACAGGGAGGAAAAGGAAAGAGCTTATAGAAGTTAGAATTATAGCATGAAACTCAACTCAGAGAGTTCCACTTCCAGGTAGAAGAAGTTGTTTGTGGCAAGGCAATGCTCTTGCTAAAAAAACTTAGAAACATCAGACAACTTACCAGAAGCGTCTATTCAAAAGTATCAAAGAACTGCAGAGGCATCAGAAGTTACAGGGAGTAAGATTCCATTGAGAGGGCAACCTTTCAGGGACAAGCTGAATATCTGCATCCATTCTCAGGGTAGTCATAAATACTGGACATAGGCCACAATTTAAAAGTCTGGGCTAGGCCCTTGCAGACATGGCTTCCAGGAGCAGAGAGCCCTGTGGACTGTTAGCAAATCACATGAAGTGGACATAATTGTAGATTTGAGGGGCCTCAAACACAAGGATGGTTTAATTCCTAAGACCTGAGATGAACTCTCAAACTGTAGAGTTAAGCAAGCTACTTAATCCAAACTCTTGGAAAAACTGAGCATAACTTTCTACAGTCCTAACATGTTCACAGACAGAAACCTGCTTGGGAAGTGAGAAATGAGGAGTTAAAAGTTAAACCCCCCTGGGAGTGACAGGAATTGACACTGACAATCTCCCACCCCTTTCCTGGGAAAACTAGCAATCTGCTTATACCTAGAAGCCAGAAGCCAGACCCTGGCCTTGGCAGAAGGCTGCTGCTATGAGACTGAGAAAGCAGCCTATGGGTATTTGGAGAACCTCAAATACATCTTTGTCCTCCCTTTCAGAACTATTGCAAAACTCTGAAAGTACACAGGGTGAGAGGCTAAAAATTTAAGCAAAACACCTCTCAAAAAAGCAAACGCAAAAGTTCCAATAGTCACTGGGTAATGAAAAGAAAAAAAGACATACTAATGTCTTAATTGACAATTCTGAAGGTCCACAACCTAGGAATAGGGGTAACCCAGAGGTAAAGTGTACTGAACTTAATGTGTGCTGTCACTATACCTGAGTACAGGGGGTAGACTATAGCAAGTACTATCAGTGCCCTGCTCAGACTCCTTTGGGCTACATCATTATAGTGCACAGTGACCTGACATTCAGCAGTTGGATGACTTTGCTTACCCTGCCCATGTATACAATAGGCCAGAAGGGACAAAGAATTCTGGTCTCCTGGAAATGGTGCTCAATCAGTGATTGATGTGAGTTAGTGAATAAATACTTTGCTCCCTCATTCCTCAGTTGAGCCAACTCATAGAATGTTTTCTACAATGGTTCCCAGACAGAGTACTCACAGCGGTAACTTGTTTGACAGGGTACACTTTATGACAGTCTTTGCTTCTCTCTCTCAGTTCCCCACTCCATTACGGATGTCTTCTGAGATCACATTATAAGTAAATGAAATGCTCTAAAATCCTATTTCAGGGTGCACTTCTGGAGGGACCCTCAGAAAGAAAACAGAAGATAGGATCAGTAAACTGTAAGACAGGTTAATAGAAAGTATCCAAGCTGAATCACAGAAAGATAAAGAGTGGTGGGGGTGGGGGTGGGGGGTGGGTGCAACAAGGATCAAGTACAAGAACACAGAAGACTTCAAAGAGGGCGATGCACATGTACAGAGGGGAGAGGCAGACAGAGGGGGAAGAATTTTGAAAGATAATGACTAAGAATTTTACAAGCATTGCAAAAGCATCAAACCACAGACTCAAGAAACTCAGGCAAGATAAATACAAAATGACAAAAGCAAAAACAACAAAAGCCATCTAGGCACATTCTCATAAAACCATAGAAAGCAAAAGACAAAGAGAAATCAACAAAGATGTAGAAAATAGACACATTCCCCTCCACCAGTAAGAATGAGAGAGGAATTATTAACAGAAATAAAAACCAATGGAATTTCATCTTTGATGTGCTAAAAGAAAGTAATTGCCAACCAAGAATACTATTCTGCCTGAAAATATTCTTCAAAAATAAATATGAAGGGTCTTGGTTTCTAGTCAAACTAACCCCCTTGCAGATAAAAATCTCTTAAGCCCAAACTTTAAAATAAAATTATCTGAAAGCACTGGAAAATTAATAAACCAAGCAGAAAATAGAGGGGAGTCTACCCTTGAAAGATGAGCTATAGTGAGGTTACTCAACCTATAGATGGCTGCACATAGCAAAAAGCCATAGCTCTACTGCCTTGTATTGTTAGAGAACTGGAGTAGCCAATTGTATTAGTCCATTTATCCATTGCTATAACAAAATACCTAAGACTGGATAATGCATAAAGAAAAGAGAGCTATTAAGCTCACAGTTTTGGAGGTTCAAAGACATGGTGCTAGCATCAGCTCCATTTGGATAAGGACCTCAGTGCCAATAGTATCACAAAGGCAGGGGTGCATGCAGAGGGAAAGGTATTACAAATAGCAGACAATCTTTAAATAACTATTATAGACGAATTTAATAATGTGAAGAAGATGATCGACATGTGAATGGAGAATCTCACTGGAGAAAAAATATAAAAAAGGCCAAATAAATATTTTAGGTCAATAACTTACACAAAAAAATCATTGGATAATGTGTAGATAGCAGAAATGATGATCAGCAAAATTCAAGATACAGTAACAGAATTTGTCCAATCTAAAATATAGAAATAAAATGAAGAAAATGAACAAAAGTTCAGAGACATGATTGTAGAATATCAAGTGCTCTTGTGGTTTAATGTACATATGAGATGAAACTGGAGTCCCCTCAAAAGACATTTTTTAATTGCTTACATTAAAAAGGGGAAAATAACTAGGCAAGGAGGTGCGTGTCTGTAATGCCAGCTACTTTGGAGGCAGAGGCATGAAGGCCAGCCTGGGAACTTAGAAAGTCCCTGTATCAAAGTAAAAGAATAAAAAAGTTCCAGGGTTTAGCTTAGTTGTAGAGCACTTGCCTAGCATGTGCCTGGCCCTGGGTGCAATACTCAGTACCACACACAGAAAAAAGGAAAGAAGGGAGGAATGGAGGGAGGGAGGGAGAACTTATAGTAAATGATCCAAGTTTCTACCTTAGACTTGGAAGAAAGACAACACTCAAAATAGAAAGAAGGAGGTAATAACATTTAGAATAAGAGATCATTAAAACAAGTAGAGAAAATTAACAAAGCCAAAAGTTGAATCTTTGAAGTTTTATAACATGGATAAAAATTTTAATGAGATAGATGAAAAAATAAAGAGATGAGAAAGCAGAATGACCAATACCAAGAAGAAGAGAGGAAATATTACTACAGTCCTACAGACATTCAAAGGGAAATAAAGGGAATGCTATAATTAACTTTATGCAAATAAATTTGATAACTTAGATGAAATGAACACTTTTAAAAGGGAAAAAGAATACCTTGTATCCAAACATCTGTAGAGAGATAGGAAGTGCCTGGTGGTTCCCTAGGCTGGAGGGAGAGGGGAGTCAGAAGCTATTGTTTAACAGGCATAGAATTTCCATCTGGAGATAAGTAGGGGGGGTGGCTGCACAACAGTGTATATGTACTTGTTGCCCCTAAAATGTACACTAAAACTATTAAAATGATAATGTTTTCTACAGATGAAAAATGGTTAAAAAACTGACACAGACCAAGTTAAAAAATCTTATTACTCTGTATCTGTCAAAAAGATTGAATAGGTTATCAAAGCCCTATACACACACACAAACTTACCTCTAGACTGAGATGATTTCATTGGCGAATTCTATCAAAATTTAAGGAGAATGAAATGCAAATCCTATGTAAACTCTTTCAGAAAGTGGAGAAAGAAGGAGCACTTCCTCACTCATCTCTGAGGCCAAAATAATCTTTGATAACAAGACCAGACCAAAATATTATTAAAAAATAAAATGCAACTATAAACCAATGTCTCTCATAACAATTGATATTTCAAAAAACGCTTTGCAGAGGCATTTGCCATTAAATAGATGGAACTGGAGAATATCATGCTAAGTGAAATAAGCCAGACTCAGAAAGTCAGGGGACAAATGTTTTCTCTCATATGCAGAAGCTGGAGCAAAGTAAGGGAAAATAGAGATGGAGTTGGATGTCATAATGATAGAGGGAAGATCAGTGGAGCAGAAGGAGATTGTGGGGTAGAGAGGGGGGATTAGAAAGGGGAGGAAATGTAGAATGAATTTGACAAAATTACACTATGTGTGTATATAAATATACCACAGTGAAGTACACCTTTATGTATACTTCTAAAGGACCAGTAGACTAGAGGAAGGAGGGAAGAGGGAGGGAAAGAGGAGGCACTAAGGACTGAAATGGAGCAAATTAAACTCCATGCATGTGTCAAAATGAACCCAACTACCTTGTGTAACTATAATGCAATAATAAAAGCATTTACAAAGTCCTTAGCATAATATTGATAAATCAAGCCTGGTAATATACATATTAAGGATAATACACCATAACAAAGTAGGACTTCTAGGAATACAAGGGTGATTTCACATTCAACAGCACCTAATGAATTCCACCAGACTAACAGAATAAATGAGTAAAATCATTTGATGATATCAATAAATAGAGAAAAAGCTTTTGACTAACTGAACCCTGCTGTTATATAAAAATTCTCAGAAAATGTGGACTACAAAGAGCTTTAAGAAAAAGCCTAAGCTAGCATCACATTAGATTTTTCCCTCTATAATCAGGAAAAGGTAATGACTCTTCTCACCAGTTTTATTCAATGTTATCTTAGAGGACCTAGATGGTAATCAGGTAAGCAAAAGAAAGTATATTCCCAGTAGAAAGAAAGAAAACTGTCCCTATTCTCAGATGACACTATTTTTTTACTTTTAAGAATTAAGAAATGTTGGGCTGGGATTGTGGCTCAGCCATAGAGCACTCGCCTAGCACGAGTGAGGCCTTGGGTTCAATCCTCAGCACCACATAAAAATAAATAAATAAATAAAAGGTATTGTGTCCAACTACAACTAAAAAATAAATATTTAAAAAATAATTAAGTGGAGGAAGGATAGCATCTTCAACAAATGGTGCTGGGAAAACTGGAAATCCATATGCAACAAAATGAAACTGAATCCCCTTCTCTCGCCATGCACAAAAGTTAACTCAAAATGGATCAAGGAGCTTGATATCAAATCAGAGACTCTGTGTCTGATAGAAGAAAAAGTTGGCTCTTATCTACATATTGTGGGGTAGGGCTCCAAATTCCTTAATAGGACACCCATAGCACAAGAGTTAACAACAAGAATCAACAAATGGGACTTACTTAAACTAAAAAGTTTTTTCTCAGCAAGAGAAACAATAAGAGAGGTAAATAGGGAGCCTACATCCTGGGAACAAATTTTTACTCCTCATACTTCAGATAGAGCCCTAATATCCAGAGTATACAAAGAACTCAAAAAATTAAACAATAAGATAACAAATAACCCAATCAACAAATGGGCCAAGGACCTGAACAGACATTTCTCAGAGAAGGACATACAATCAATCAACAAGTACATGAAAAAATGCTCACCATCTCTAGCAGTCAGAGAAATGCAAATCAAAACCACCCTAAGATACCATCTCACTCCAGTAAGATTGGCAGCCATTATGAAGTCAAACAACAACAAGTGCTGGTGAGGATGTGGGGAAAAGGGTAAACTTGTACATTGCTGGTGGGACTGCAAATTGGTGCGGCCAATTTGGAAAGCAATATGGAGATTCCTTGGAAAGCTGGGAATGGAACCACCATTTGACCCAGCTATTCCTCTTCTTGGACTATTCCCTAAAGACCTTAAAAGAGCGTACTATAGGGATACTGCTACAATGATGTTCATAGCAGCACAATTCACAATAGCTAGACTGTGGAACCAACCTAGATGCCCTTCAATAGATGAATGGATTTTAAAAAATGTGGCATTTATACACAATGGAGTATTACTCTGCACTAAAAAATGACAAAATCATGGAATTTGCAGGGAAATGGATGGCACTAGAGCAGATTATGCTAAGTGAAGCTAGCCAATCCCTAAAAAACAAATGCCAAATGTCATCTTTGATATAAGGAGAGCAACTAAGAACAGAATAGGAAGAGCATGAGAAGAAGATCACCATTAAACAGGGACGAGAGGGGGGGAGGGAAAGAGAGAGAGAAGGGAAATTGCATGGTAAAGGAAGGAGACCCTCATTGTTATACAAAATTACATATAAGAGGAAGTGAGGGGAAAGGGGAAAAAAACAAGAGAGAGAAATGAATTACAGTAGATGGGGTAGAGAGAGAAGATGGGAGGGGAGGGGAGGGGAGGGAAGGGGGGATAGTAGAGGATATGAAGGGCAGCAGAATACAACAGACACTAGTATGGCAGTATGTAAAAAAGTGGATGTATAACCGATGTCAATCTGCAATATGTATACGGCGTAAAAATGGGAGTTCATAATCTGCTTGAATCAAATGTATGAAATGTCAAGAGCTTTGTAATGTTTTGAACAACTAATAATAAAAAAATAAAATAAAAATAAAAATAAAAAATAATTAAGAAATGTTAACTACAAAACTACTAAATGTGTTTAACAAGGTTTGGTATTAAAAAATTAGTACCTGGGCTGGAGTTGTAGTTCAAGGATAGAGTGCTTGCCTAGCATGTGTGAGGCACTGGGTTCAGTGTTCAGCAGTGCACATAAATAAATAAAATAAAGGTCCATTGACAACTAAAAAATATTTTAAAAAGTTAACATCCAAAATTCAATTGTATTTTATGTAGTAGCGAAAAATGTTGCAAAATTAAAACTGATTATATTAAAATAATATAAAAGAAACCTAAAATATATACAAATATATTTAATAATAGATGTGCAAAAACTTTTCTGAAAACCATGAAACACTTCATTGAGAAATAAAGACCTAGATAATATGTTATGATGTGTTAATGGACTGATCAATTCAATCTTATTGATTTTTCTCAAATAGATCTTCAGTGCAATCCCAATAGCAGGCTCTTTTAAAAATAGAAATAATAGCTTATCCTAAAATGTACATGAAATGCAAAGAACCTAGAATAGCCAAAACAGTCTTGGAAAAAAATTTTTTTAAAGCTTAAGGGCTTGTATTACTTGACTTTAAGACTTAGTAAAAAGTTATAACTGAAATGGAGAAAATTAAATTCCATGGGCACAAAGTTTAATGTTGGTAAAAAGAGAGACAATAGAGCAATGGAACTGAACAGAAAGCCCCGGGATAGAATTACATTTACATGGTTGGTTCATTTTCCATAAAAGTACCAAATCAAGCCAAAGGGGAAAGAGAAGTCCTTTCATCAAATTGTGCTAGAACCACAGAATATCCATATAGGAGGACATGAAGACTGACTCTCCTGCCTCACTTTGCACACAAGATTTGATTTGTGATGAATCATAGATACAAATGTAAAAGTTATAAGTGTAGAGCAGGAAGAAAAGATTAACATTAAACAGAGACATGAGATGGGAGGGAAAGGGAGAGAAAAGAGAAATTGCATGGAAATGAAGGGAGACCCTCATTGCTATACAAAATTACATATAAGAGGTTGTGAGCGGAATGGGAAAATAAACAAGGAGAGAAATGAATTACAGTAGATGGAGTAGAGAGAGAAGATGGGAGGGGAGGGGAGGGGGGATAGTAGGGGATAGGAAAGGTAGCAGAATACAACAGTTACTAATAGGGCATTATGTAAAATTGTGGATGTGTAACCGACGTGATTCTGCAATCTGCATTTGGGGTAAAATTGGGGGTTCATAACCCACTTCAATCTAATGTATGAAATATGATATGTCAAGAGCTTTGTAATGTTGTGAACAACCAATAAAAAAAATAAATAATAAATAAAAAAAATTTTTAAAAAAGAGCAAGTTTGAAAAAAAAAGTTATAAGTGTAAATATATTGAAAAAACATAGAAAAATATTATTATGACCTGGCACTAGGCAAAGATTTCTTAAACAAGAAGGATATAGCAAGAAATCAAATAATTGATAAAATAAAATTTATCAAAATTAAAAATTTATGGTCAAAAAAAGACACTTAAAGAAGCAGGCAAGAAGAAATATTTGCAAGATACAAAACTAAGAAAGAACTAGTACACAGAATGCATAAAAAAATCCTACAACTACATAATAATTTGTCAGTTTTTTGTTTTATTTCAATTTAAACAGTAGAAATAGATTGTTAGTCCACAGATTTATTGAAGTACAAATTACAGTCAATAAGTTCCCTCTCATATCTCTTGATTGATTGATGATAGAGACAGAGACAGAGATAGAGAGATAGCTAAAGAATACACCCAAATACAAAAGACAAAGTTTAAATATATCTAAAATGAACAAATAAAAAATAACACGTGCATTTTGGGAAACAAGAACCCAAAAACTTTTAACACAAAGGGCTGACAAAATAAACAAAGCCTAAAAGAGAGCTGAAGTAAAAATACTAATATTGGACCAAGTAGATTTTGAGAGACATTGTCAAAAATAAAAAAGGAAAATTTTATAACTATATAGATCAATTCACCAGGATAATGTCACAGTCTTAATATTTATATGGTTAATAATGTATATATACACATATATCTCCAACATTTACAAAGCCAAAATTTACATAACTAAAAGAGAACTAGACAAGTTTATAGTCATAGTGGATTATAAATAGCATTCTTTTTTTTCCTCAAAATATATTCATTTTATTTTATTTTTTTAAAGAGAGAGAGAGAATTTTTAATATTTATTTTTTAGTTCTCGGCGGACATAACATCTTTGTTTGTATGTGGTGATGAGGATTGAACCCGGGCCACACGCATGCCAGGCGAGCGCGCTACCGCTTGAGCCACATCCCCAGCCCTATTTTTTGTATTTTTAACATTTATTTATTTATTCATGTATTTGAGACTGGGAAATGGATCCAGAGTCCCTTTACTACTGAGCTACATTCCCAGTCTTTTTTATTTTTATTTTTATTTTTTTCAACATTCTTAATACCTGATAGAATAATTAGATTAAGAAATCAGTAAGGCACTGAAAATCTGAAAAATACAATTGATAAACTCATCCTAATTGACATATATAATATACTGGGCCCAAGGATGATAGAATTCATATTATTTTCAAGTGCCTAACAAATTTTAAGCAAAAAAGGCCATAAGTTGAATCATAAAGAATTTTAACAAATTTAAAGTGTTTGCAATCATTTACACTATATTCTCTGAGTACAACAGAATTAGCTAGAAGTAAACAACAAAACTCCCAAGTACCTAACAATCAAACACATACTTCAAAAATTATGAGTTACAAATGAAACTACAACTGAAATGACAAAACATTATGAACTGAACAATAAGAAAAATGTCATGTGCCAAAATTTATATAACTAAGCCAGAGGAAAATTTATAGCTCTAAATGCTTATTAGAAAACAGGAAAAGTTTCAAACTGGTCATTGAAAAGCTTCCATTTTAATAAATTCTAAAAAGAACAGTAAGTTAAATCTGATGAAAGTTGAAAAAAGGAAAGAAAAACGATCAAATAGATAACAAAATAAAAAAGGGAAAATTATAAAAGCCCAAAATAGGGCCCATGAAAAACTGATAAACCCTAGAAATACCAATTGAGAAGAGAAAAACCCCAAAATATCAATATCGTGAATGAGAAAGGACATGTCACACGAATGCTGTGTCAAAGGACAAAGATATTTTGAACAACTTTGTATTGACAAATTTAACAATTTAGAAAAAATGGATAAATTATTGAAAAACATATGATTTATTCAACACTGACAGAAGACCAGAGATAATCAAGTCTGTCAAAGAATTTACTGTATCACTAAGAATCTTCCTGCAAAGAAAATGCAAAACCAACTGTCATCACAAGAAATACATTTAAAAAACATGGGAAAAAAATTAGCCATCTAATCTCTGACAGTGCACAGAACAGAGGAAAGACTTTCCAACTCTTCTTATGAGGTCAACATATAATCTTCATTGAATATCACACAGAAACATTATAAGAAAAACACAGACCAGTCTTTTTCATGAATACCCAAACAAAATACAATAAATTAAATCTACCAGATCATAATAAAGTGGAGTTTATTGCTTTTGGGTAACTCAATTTGTTTATAGTAGTAGGGATTGTATCCAGAGACACTTTACCACCAAGCTACATCCCCAGCCCTTTTTATTTTTTATTTTGAGACAGGTCTTACTAAGTTGCTTAGGGCCTCATACAATTGCTGAGGCTGGTTTTGAACTTGTGATCCTTCTGCCTCAGCCTCCCAAGTTGCTGGAATTACAGCCACAACATCTGGCACCTGGCTTTACAATAGTGGTTTAACATTAATAAATTAATCAATGAAATTTGCTACATTAAAGAGAAAATATGTGACCATCTCAATTCAATACATGCAGAAAAACCAATAAAATTCAACAGATAGTCTTCTGACTTTACTTTAATTATATATGTCATTTATTTATTTTTGTGGTGCTGGGGATCCAACACAGGGCTGTGTTTATGCTAGGCAAATGCTCTGCCATTGAGCCACACCCCAGCCCACATCACCTACTCTTGATTAAAAGGAAAAAAAAAAAAAACCCTGCACATTAAGAATAGAATAGACCTTCTTTAATAAGGAGTATTTGTAAAACACAGTGAACATCATAGTTAATAGTGAAATATTGAAAGTTTTCTTAAATGAGATTAAGAACAAGATAAAGATGTCCACTATCATCATTTAACACTGTATGGAAGATTTTAGCCAGAACAAGTAAGTCAATTAAAATTAAATATTTCTAAGCAAAATTAAAATGCACAAAGAGAAATGGGATGGGGGAAAGCTATAAAATGTCATGAGACATCCATGGGCGCTATGTATGAGCTATGCATGTCTCGTAACCATATAAGGGGGCATCTCTGGCATCACATGCTGGTTGGGCTGCGCAATGCAAGTGCGCCTCTCTCTGTGTGTGTGTGATCCCACACAGCACCTGAGATAGGTTTGACTTGCCAAGGTGTCAATCGATCTGCTACCACAAGACATCACTAAGCCAGACTCCACCTTTGAAACCTTATCCCCTGCCTTATTTGGTGAAGAACATTCTATTGAAACTCCTTTATTGGTCCCCCTATAAAAATAAAGAGATTCCGGATGCATGCTCTCTTGCCTTCCTTAAGCTGACCCTTAAGGTCACAAAGCCATCGTATTCTCCGATATGAAAATTACTTCTGTGTCCTGTGCTTCCTTACCATTTTCATAGTTTAATGTTGCAGCCAGCTCTTTTGAACCTAGTTCATCTCAACGGCGCGGGTTGCAGGCAAAAATAGAAATTTCATAGATCATAAAACTCAGTGTCCGAAAGATGTCCATCTATTTGGGAGATGAATAGATCTAATTCTAGCCAAGAGTAGCCAAGGCAATCATGAAGAAGACAATCAAAATGGAAAAACTTTCACTACCAAATATCAGGACCTATACATTATTAAGAACATGTATTACTAGCAAAAGAATAGAAAAATAAAACTATGGAATACAGTGATACTATGGAAAGAATTGTGTTCCTCCAAAATTCATATGTTGAAACTCTAAACTTCAGTGTGGTAGAATTTGAAGATGGAGCCTTTAGGAGGTAATTAGGTTTAGATGAGGTTATGAAGGAATGGCCCTCACCAGAGATCAGTGCCCTTATAAGAAGTGATGGCACAGCGCTTGTCCTCTCTCTCCATGTGAGGCTGCAGTGGGAAAGTGGCTGTCTATAAACTAGAAAGAGTCCTGCCCAGAGATCTGATTGGCTAATACCTTGACCTTGAGCTTCTGAGGGTCCAGGAGTGTGGAAAAAAAAAAATCCCTGTTGTAGTATTTTGTTATGACAGGCCAAGCAAACCAGGACAAGTAGAGTCTAGAAACAAACCCACAGGCACTTGACTGGGGCTAAGGTAACAGTGCAATAGGAAAAGAATAGTTTTTTAATTAACTGGTGCCAGAACAGTTAAGAAAAATTATTTCTTACTTAATGTTGTATCATATTTTTGTATTTCAGATGTGTTACAGATTTAAATGTAAAAAATAAATTTCTTTTATTACTTTGTTCAAAATTGGTTTCCTTTTTTAATTGAGGTCTAACTTACATACAAAACTGCACAAATCTTAGAAGATTGATGACATTTTCTACATATCCAGAAGGGTCCTTCATGATCCCTTCCAGTTACTCCAAAGTAATCAATGTTCTGGCTGTCAAACCACGTAAATTTGTCTGTTTTTTTCATTGCAGTCTAGAGACTCTCTGGCCCCTTGACCCTGAAAGACCATGAGAGATTCACTTCAGCTCTTTAAAGGTACTGAACTTAATTTGTTATTCTCCCACTTCATTCAGCTGCAAAATCTGGCAAACATCTTAAAACTTTTTGAGACTGGATGGGTTTTTTTGAGACAGAATGTCCTCCTTTAACAGTCCTGAGTATTTTGTTTTTCCTTTTAAAAACCCTCTGCCTAACACACAACCTCAGAAGTTAGCAAGCATTCCATGGGAAATCCAGACACAAAAGTCTCCAATCTATCCAAGGAGTCCTGTGCAGCCACCAGAACCCTTGCTGGATTCTTATTCCCCAGTAGAGTCCCTCTGCATGTGTTAGGTTCAAAGTTCAATCTGAGTTCCAATCAACAAAAACCTCTAGGAAAGAAAACTGCTAGTAATCATCAGCTCACACTCTCTACAACTGAAGTTTATATAGTACTTGTTGCTTAGAGAACTCTTTGATGTTGTTAGGTTGAGTATTGGGTTGCAACTCAGCAGCTTGGGAGGCTGAGGCAGGAGGATTTAAAATTCAAAGCCAGCCTCAGCAACTTAGCAAGACCCTAAGCGACTCAGTGAGACCCTATCTCTAAATTAAATACAAGAAAATGGCTGGGGATGTGGCTCAGTGGTTAAGCACCCCTGGTTTAATCCCCAGTACAAAAAAAAAAGAGTAAAAATAGTATTGGGTTGCCATAACCTTCTTACCCTATCCAAAGATTGATGACTGATCAAGCTTTTAGGAGAAAGAAAGCAAAGAACCTTAGGGTAGGCAAAATTTTAAAAAAATAGGACAAAGAACATGCTAATCATAGAGGAATTAGATGAATAAATTGGGTACATAAAATTAGGAATTTCCATTTACCAACAGACACAATCAACCGATAAAAGAAATAAAAATAAATTTTAATAAATTAAATAAATGGGTGACAAACTGTGTTAATCAGTTTTCTGTTACTATAACAAATACCTTCCACAATCAACATACAAAGACAGAAGGTTTATTTTGGCTCACTGTTTTATAGACATCAGTCCAGGGTGATTTGGCCCCATTGCTTTTAGGCCTGTGGTGAGGCAGTCTATCATGGTGGGAAGCACAAATCAGAGCAAATCCATTTACTTCATGGATGGGATGAGAAGGAGTAAGATTATCCCCTTCAAAGGCATACCCCCAATACCCAGGGGACCTCCTACTAGGCCCCACCTCTGAAAGTCTCTACCACCTCCCAATAGCACCACCTGGGAACTAAGCCTTCAGTGTGAGTGCCTTTGGGGGACAGTCCAGTTTCAAACTAGAGTACACACCTTGCTCATAGACTGAAACACTCAACATTGTAAAGATGTCCATTTCCCCCAAGCTGATTTATATGTTTAAAGCAAAAATTCCAGGAAAGAGTTTTGCACATTTTTGCACAAGTTTATTCTGACATTTATATGGAAAGTCATAGGACTAAAAATAGCTAACACAATCTTTACAAGAACCAAGCAGGAGAAACTACTCTGCTGATATTAAGGCTTAATATATAGCTCCAGCAATCAAGACGCTGATATTGGCAGAAAGATAGACACATGAATAAATAAAATGGGGTATAAAATGCAGAAATAGATTCACATCAATATGCCTGATTTCTAACAAAGGTGCCAAACCAATACAATGGAAGAAGGAGAGCCTTTTCAATAAATGGCACTCAGGTCACTGGATATACATTGGGAGAGAGAGAAAAGAAAAAGAAGAAGAAAAATTTTGAGCTAAACCTCACATTTCATAAAAAAAATCAACTTAATGGATCACAGATTTATAGGTATAACATTAAAATTAAAAACTTGTTTAAAAGTTTTTAATCTCTAGGCTATAAGACTAGGAAAAGAGCTCTTGCTGTATTCAAAAGCACAATCCATAAAAGGAAAAATTGATAAATCACACTTCTTCCATATGAACGAGATAAAAAGAGAAGCTACATACTCAGAGAAAATATTGGCAAACAACAAATCTGACAAAAACAACAACAACCTGGTATTTAGAATATGGAAAAAGTCCTCAGAATTCACCAATAAAAAACAATTTGATTAGAAAATGGACAAAACACATGAAAAGATATTTCACTGGAGAGGATACACAGATGGCAATATGCACATGACAGCTATTTAACATTATTGGCCATTAGGACAATGGTAATTAAAACCAGTGACATATTGCTACACCTGTCAAAATGACTAAAATGAAAAATAGGGACAACACTAAGTAATGATGAGGATGCAGAGAAACGATTGCTGTTGTATTGCTGGTTGGAACATAAAAAAGTATGGCCACTCCAGAAAACAGTTTGGCAGTTTCTTATAAAACGAAATATGTTGCTACCATACCACCCAGCACTTGCAGTCTTGGTCACTAATCCCAGAGAAATAAAAACGTGCACACAAAAACTTGGAGGAGAATGCTCATAGCAGCTTCATAATACACAAAAACTAGAATAACCTCAGATGTCCTTTACCAGGTGAATAGTTGTGCAACCCATAGTCCATACATACCTTGAAGTACTACTCCACAATTAAAAGGAACAAACTATCGATGTTGACATTGATTGGATGAGTCTTTATGTAATTATGCCAAGTGAAAAAAGCCAGTCCCAAGATGTTACATTCTGTATGTTTCTGTTTATGTGACACTTTAAATGTCAAAATTTTAGAAACAGAGGATAGATTAGGGATTTCCAGGGATTAGGGATGTGTTGAAAGGTGGGAGGAAAGTGGCTGTAGTTGCAAAGGGACATGAGACATTCTTTTTTTTTTTAATTTTTTTATTGATTATTTAAAGCATTACATAGCTCATGATATATCATCTTTCATACATTTGACTCAAATTGTGTTTTGAACTCCCATTTTCACCCTAAATACAGATTGCAGAATCACATCTGTTACATATTCACATTTTTACATAATGTCATATTAGTGACTGTTGTATTCTGCTACCTTTCCTATTCCCTACTATCCCCCCTCCCCTCCCCTCCCCTCCCATCTTCCCTCTCTACCTCCCCTGCTGTTGTTCAATTCTCTCCCTTTTTTTCCCTCCCCCTTGCCCCTCATGACCTCTTATAATTTTATGTATCATTGAAGGTCTCCTACCATTTCCGTATGCTTTCCCTTCTCTCTCCGTTTCTCTCCCCCAATTCGTCTTTGTTTACTGTAGTCTTTTCCTCATGCTCTTCCTTCCTGTTCTGTTCTTAGTTGCTCTCTTTATATCAAAGCAGACATTTGGCATTTGTTTTTTAGGGCTTGGCTAGCTTCGCTTAGCATAATCTGCTCTAATGCCATCCATTTCCCTGTAAATTCTATGATTTTGTCATTTCTTAGTGCTGCATAATACTCCATTGTGTATAGATGCCACACTTTTTTATCCATTCATCCATTGAAGGGCATCTAGGTTGGTTCCACAGTCTAGCTATTGTGAATTGTGCCGCTATAATCATTGATGGAGCCGTATCCCTGTAGTGCACTCTTTTAAGGTCCTCCGGGAATAGTCCGAGAAGTGTGATAGCTGGGTCAAATGGTGGATCCATTCCCAGCTTTCCCAGGAATCTCCATACTGCTTTCCAAATTGGCCTCACCGTTTTGCAGCCCCACCAGCAGTGTACAAGTGTACCCTTTTCCCCACATCCCTGCCAACACTTATTGTTGTTTGACTTCATAATGGCTGCCATTCTTACTGGAGTGAGATGGTATCTTACGGTGGTTTTGATTTGCATTTCTCTGGTTGCTAGAGATGGTGAGCATGTTTTCATGTACTTGTTGATTGATTGTATGTCCTCCTCTGAGAAGTGTCTGTTCAGGTCCTTGGCCCATTTGTTGATTGGGTTATTTGTTATCTTATTGTTTAATTTTTTGAGTTCCTTGTATACTCTGGATATTAGGGCTCTATCTGAAGTATGAGGAGTAAAAATTTGTTCCCAGGATGTAGGCTCCCTATTTACCTCTCTTATTGTTTCTCTTGCTGAGAAAAAACTTTTTAGTTTAAGTAAGTCCCATTTGTTGATTCTTGTTATTAACTCTTGTGCTATGGGTGTCCTATTAAGGAATTTGGAGCCCGACCCCACAATATGTAGATCATAGCCAACTTTTTCTTCTATCAGACGCAGAATCTCTGATTTGATATCAAGCTCCTTGATCCATTTTGAGTTAACTTTTGTGCATGGCGAGAGAAAGGGATTCAATTTCATTTTGTTGCATATGGATTTCCAGTTTTCCCAGCACCATTTGTTGAAGATGCTATCCTTCCTCCATTGCATGCTTTTAGCCCCTTTATCAAATATAAGATAGTTGTAACTTTGTGGATTAGTCTCTGTGTCCTCTATTCTGTACCATTGGTCCACCTGCCTGTTTTGGTACCATACCATGCTGTTTTTGTTACTATTGCTCTGTAGAATAGTTTGAAATCTGGTATCGCTATGCTGCCCGATTCACACTTCCTGCTTAGAGTTGCTTTTGCTATTCTGGGTCTTTTGTTTTTCCATATGAATTTCATGATTGCTTTATCTATTTCTACAAGAAATGCCATTGGGATTTTGATTGGCATTGCATTAAACCTATAGAGAACTTTTGGTAATATCGCCATTTTGATGATGTTAGTTCTGCCTATCCATGAACAGGGTACATTTTTCCATCTTCTGAGATCTTCTTCTATCTCTCTCTTTAGGGTTCTGTAGTTTTCATTGTATAAATCTTTCACCTCTTTTGTTAGGTTGATTCCCAAGTATCTTATTTTCTTTGAGGATATTGTGAATGGAGTGGTTTTCCTTATTTCCATTTCAGAGGTTTTGTTGCTGATATACAGGAATGCCTTTGATTTATGTGTGTTGATTTTATAACCTGCCACTTTGCTGAATTCATTTATTAACTCTAGCAGCTTCTTTGTAGACTCTTTTGGGTCTGTTAAGTACATTATCATGTCATCCGCAAATAGCGATAATTTAATTTCTTCATTTCCTATTTTTATGCCTTTAATTTCTTTTGTCTGTCTAATTGCTCTGGCTAGTAATTCGAGAACTAAATTGAATAGAAGTGGTGATAGAGGGCATCCCTGTCTTGTTCCAGATTTTAGAGGGAATGCCTTCAGTTTTTCTCCGTTTAGGATGATGCTAGCCTGAGGTTCAGCATATATAGCTTTTACAATGTTGAGGTAAGTTCCTGTTATCCCTAGTTTTTCTAGTGTTTTGAACATAAAGGGATACTGTACTTTGTCAAATGCTTTTTCTGCATCCATCGAGATGATCATATGGTTCTTGTCTTTAAGTCTATTGATGTGGTGAATAGCATTTATTGATTTCCATATATTGAACCAGCCTTGCATCCCAGGAATGAATCCTACTTGATCATGGTGCACAAGTTTTCTGATATGTTTTTGTATTCGATTCACCAGAATTTTATTGAGAATTTTTGCATCCAAGTTCATTAGAGATATTGGTCTGTAGTTTTCTTTCTTTGAAGTATCTTTTTCTGGTTTTGGGATCAAAGTGATGTTGGCCTCATAGAATGAATTTGGAAGAGCTCCTTCTTTTTCTATTTCTTGAAATAGCTTGAAAAGTATTGGTATTAATTCTTCTTTGAAGGTTTTGTAGAACTCCGCTGTATACCCATCCGGTCCAGGGCTTTTCTTGGTTGGTAGTCTATTGATGGCTTCTTCTATTTTTTCCTTTGTTATTGGTCTGTTTAAATTGTGTGTGTCTTCCTGTCTCAATCTGGGCAAATCATATGCTTTAAGAAATTTATCGATATCTTCACTATCTTCTATTTTATTGGAATATAGGGTTTCAAAATACTTTCTAATTATCTTCTCTATTTCTGTAGTGTCTGTTGTGATATTGCCTTTTTCATCCCGTATGTTAGTAATTTGAGTTCTCTCTCTTCTTCTTTTCGTTAGCATGGCTAAGGGCTTGTCTATCTTATTTATTTTTTCAAAGAACCAACTTTTAGTTTTATCAATTTTTTCAATGGTTTCTTTTGTTTCAATTTCGTTGATTTCTGCTCTAATTTTAATTATTTCTTGTCTTCTACTACATTTGCTGTTGTTTTGCTCTTCCTTTTCTAGGTTTTTAAGGTGTTGTGTGAGTTCATTTGTTTGTTGGTTTTTCCTTTTTTTGAGGTAAGAACTCCAAGAAATGAATTTCCCTCTTAAAACTGCTTTCATTGTGTCCCATAGATTCCGGTATGTTGTGTCTGTATTATCATTTGACTCTAAGAATTTTTTCATCTCCTCCTTTATGTCTTCTATAACCCATTGATCATTCAATAACATATTGTTCATTTTCCATGTGATGTAGGATTTTTCCTTCCTTCTTTTATCATTGATTTCCAATTTCATTCCATTATGATCAGATATGGTGCATGGTATTATCTCCACGCCTTTATATTTACTAAGAGTTGCCTTATGGCATAATATATGGTCTATCTTTGAGTAGGATCCATGTGCTGCTGAGAAGAACATGTATCCACTTGATGATGGTTGATATATTCTATATATGTCGGTTAAGTCTAGGTTATTGTTTGTGCTGTTGAGTTCTATAGTTTCTTTATTCAGTTTTTGTCTAGAGGCTCTGTCTAATGGTGAGATCGGTGTGTTGAAGTCACCCATAATTATTGTGTTGTGGTCTATTTGACTCTTGAACTTGAGGAGAGTTTGTTTTATGAACGTTGCAGCTCCATTGTTTGGTGCATACAAATTGATGATTGTTATGTCTTGGTGGATGGTTCCTTTTAACAGTATATAGTGTCCTTCTTTATCCTTCTTGATTAACTTAGGTTTGAAGTTGATTTTATTCGATATGAGTATGGCCACTCCTGCTTGCTTCTGAGGGCCATGTGAGTGGTATGATTTTTCCCAACCTTTTACCTTCAGCCTGTGTATGTCTTTTCCTATCATATGAGTCTCCTGAAGGCAGCATATTGTTGGATTTGTTTTTTTGATCCAGGTTACTAGCCTATGTCTCTTGATTGGTGAGTTTAGGCCATTAACATTTAAGGTTACAATTGAGATATGATTTGTACTTCCAGTCATGCTTCTTTATTTATTTATTTTAGTTTGGCTAGTTTTACTTTTTGGTTACTTTCCTCCCCCTTTACTGAGATACCTCCTGCTGTTAGTTTTGGGCACTATTTTTCAATTCCTCTTCTTGTAGTGTTTTGCTCAAAATGCTTTGCAGAGCTGGTTTTCTTGCTGCAAATTCTTTTAGCTTTTGTTTATCGTGAAAGATTTTAATTTCATTGTCAAATTTGAAGCTCAATTTTGCTGGATACAGTATTCTTGGTTGGAATCCATTATTTTTCAGCGTTTGAAATACATTGTTCCAGGATCTTCTCGCTTTCAAAGTCTATGATGAGAAATCGGTCGTTAACCTAATTGGTTTACCCCTGAATGTAATCTGCCTCTTTTCTCTCGTAGCTTTTAATATTCTCTCCTTGTTCTGTATGTTGGCTATCTTCATAATTATATGTCTTGGAGTTGGTCTATTATGGTTTTGAATGTTTGGGGTCCTGTAGGCTTCCAGGATTTGGCAATCCATTCCATCTTTCATCTCTGGGAAGTTTTCTAGAATTATTTCATTTAATATGCTGTCCATTCCTTTGGTTTGAATCTCTTTGCCTTCTTCTATCCCTATGACTCTCAAATTTGGTTTTTTTTATGACATCCCATATCTCTTGAATAGATTGCTCGTGGGATTTAAGCATCTTTTCTGTGTTGACTATATTCTTTTCAAGTTGATAAACCTTGTCTTCATTATCTGATGTTCTGACTTCTACTTGATCAAGTCTATTTGTAATATTCTCGTTTGAGTTTTTAATTTGGTTTATAGTTTCCTGCAATTCTAGGATTATTGTTTGATTTTTTTTTAAGATCTCTATCTCCTGGTAGAGCTCGTTCTTTGCCATTTGAATTTGTTTGTTTAATTCATTTTCAAAATATACTTTTATTTCTTGGACTTGCTGTCTCATGTCTTCTCTAATATTCCTTTCCATTCGAGTTAGGTATGCCTTGAGTTCTTTCCCTATCCCTGTTTCTGATGTTTCTATGTCCTCCTGTAGAATTGAGTTGTCTTGCATTGTTTGTAATCCTTTTTTCCCTTGTTTTCTCATGTTCTGGTGTGTCCACGTTACTTTCCAGCTCTATTTGATTGTCGTGTTTCTGCTCTCTTCTATAGATTTGTTTTGTTTCTGTATTACTCTGATGTCTCTCCTTTGTGTTGTTAAACTATGCCTGCTAACGTGGATTCCACTGGGAAGGAATTCCGACGTCCGAGCTCCAGTGACAACACTACTCTGCTATGATGGGCCTCCGTCTCCTTGCCGGGGTGTCCTATGGGGGGGTGTGACTGGACTGTCTCTGTTTGGTTTCAGCTCCCGGTCGCGGCAGGCGGGCGGTCTCCAGCCGCCCAGTATCACAGGCCGCGGGCAGGTGATCAGTCGCCAGCGGGCGGGCGTTCTCCTATCGCCCAGTTACGCAGGCAGTGGGTGAACTGTCGCTGGTGGGCCTGCAGTTTACAGCCGCCCAGTCACGAGGGCCTTGCCTCTAGTCCCCTGGTTTCTCCTGCTAGACCAGATTTCCCCTGAGTGGTGGTTCTTGGCAGTTCAAACTGTACTCTGGGCCTGCCATTTGTTGGGTGTGGAGGGTGGCTATTGGGAACCCCGGCACTCTATTGTTTTGTTTCCCTTGTGGGGGATAGAACTGTACCGCTTCCTTCTCCATCTTAAATCCTGAACTCAGCCCGGGGGTCAGTGCGGGCTTGGCTGGCGGGATTCTACCGTGTTGTCGCAGCCACTTATCTCCCTGCTTACTAGTTAATCCCTTCTCTGCGGCGCCACGCCTTCTGTAGCCGCAGGGCAGGCCGCGCGAATCAGACAGCCTGGATCTCCTGGGTCACACAGTTGGCTTTTGGGATCCCCGGCACTCTATGGTTTTGATTTTTTCTGCTTGCCCCTCCCCCAGCGCTGGCTAGACAGGTTTTGTTTTGGTTGCTGATGGGAGGGGGTGTTGAAGGTCAGGTGCCTCTAGTTTCCCCTTAGTCTTTATGCAGGCTCACTCTGAAACTCCCTCTCCAGGAAAGTCTAGGAGAGATTTTATGCGAAATCCCCCTATGTGTGGGGGCTGAGCTGCGTGACACACACCTGTTTTGTTATTGCAATCTGTCGGAGAGTGGTGGTGGATACTTCAGCTCTCCAAGATGGTGGCCGCTGATTGCCTTAGTGGAGTGTCCCTTGTGGGGGATGGGACTGTACCGCTTCCTTCCCCGTCTGAAATCCCGAACTCAGCCCAGGGGTCAGTGCGGGCTTGGCTGGCGGGATTCCACCGTGTTGTCGCAGCCACTTATCTCCCTGCTTACTAGTTAATCCCTTCTCTGGGGCACCACACCTTCTGTCCATGAGACATTCTTGCATTGATGGACCTGTTAGGTACCTCGACTATAGCGGTAGAAACAGGAACCCACACAGGTGACATCATTGGTATAAATTAACATACAAATAAACAGAATTAAATAGGGAAATCAGAATAACTGTTTTATACTGATATTGTACTATATTAATAGTCCCTATATAACATCAATGATACAATATTGACACATAAATATATAGGAATATATATATGGGAATCTAACCCAGGGGTGCTCTTCTACTGAGCTACATCCCCAGGCCTTTTTATATTTTTTTATTTTAGAGACAGGGTCTTGCCAAGTTACTGAGTGTCTCATTAAATTGCTGAGGCTGGCCTCAAACTTGTGATCCTCTAGTCTCAGTCTCCTGACTAGCTGGGATTACAGATGTCTGCTATCACAGCTGGCTTGACATTGATTATTATGTTATTATGCCATAGCTTTACAAAATGTTACCATTATAGGGAAATGGGGAAAGTTACAAGGGATATTTCTTCACTCATTCTTATAATTGCATATAAATCTATGATCATCTAAATAAAATTTTCAAATAAAAAATCAGACACATACACACACAAAGAAACAGAAGAGGCAAAGGCCAGTCAAAGGGTGGGAGAAGATACCAGCAATATCTACAAAAAAAAAAAACTGTATCTAGAATACATAACTTTTTCAAAACAATAAGCAGAAGAAAAACCACCCAACCAAAAATACAGCAACAGTCTTGAAAAAGAATTCATAAAAGAGAATGTTCAAATGGTCAAAAAATATGTGAAAAGGTACTCAACCTCAATTTTATTGCTTCAAGAAGATAGAAATTAAAGCCACAATATGACAGTCTATATGCTCCCCACCACAATGGCTAAGATGGAAAAGAGGCAGTATCAAATTTTGTGGATGATGCAAACTGTACTGCCAGTGGGAGCAGGAAATGGCAAGACCACTTTGCAACATTGGCAGAAACTCTTAAAGCTAAACAAGTACTGTTCTATGTATGCTGTGTGCTGTCCAGTTAGGTTCTGCAGCACACTGTGCAACCTCAGAGGTATATAACAATAAACTTTTTTTTTCCTGCAAATGTATGGGTCATCTGGCCTTTCTTCTGGTCTTGACTGGGTATACACGCCCTCTTCCTGCCTTAGTCAACTAAGACTCAGCCAAGCAATGTTACTTATCTTGTTTGGATGCTCAGATTTCTAGGGCCTCTGCTGAGATTGCACCTCATGGAATCCCATCCTCCAACAGGCCAGCCTAGGTTTTGTGTCAGGCTAGTGAGGCATGTTTTTATGGTAATAACAAAGAAATTGGAGCAAGAGAGAGTCTACCACGTGGCCTGCGCAGTGGTTTCATTAATGAGGTTCTAGGCATTAAGTTAGTTAGAAGAGATCAAAATAAAACACACAAACCAGTACCTTATTTTACATTGCTAGGTCCGAGATGGCTCGCCTCCCTGGTTCCCGCCTCCAGCCGCCCAGCAGGGCAGCTAGGATTACTCTGGGCTAGCAGGAGAGAGAGAGAGCAAACATGCCGGGGAGTAGCCTTTTATTTGGGGGAGAAGAGATTCAGGGGAGAATTCCATCCAATGAAGGTTGAGGGGGGGCTGCACTCCAAGGTCAGGGTCAGTGATTGGGTCTCCGGGGTCAGTGGTCAGGCACACCCCCACACGGATGGGCTCTCTCATCAGGAAAGGGTCGGGATAGCACCTACACAGCCAGAGCGCCTCAGGCCCTTAACGGGAGTCACCCAATCACATGTCAGAATGGCTCCCCACATATTCCCCCTTTCTTTTCTTAACAATGAGGCGGCGGTTCACTCTCTGGAGTCCCTGGATTCTTGATTGGAAGACTCGCCATCCTATAGTTACAATACAAAAGAGAATTAACAGCAAAGAGAATAATCCAATAATGTACCAAGCGGAGTGTTTAAGAATATTTCCAGGGTTGAATCCATTTAATTCCTTCAATATTTGGTTAGCCAAGGAAGAAGGATCTGAAAAATCAGCTCTATTATTTTGAATGTCTTGGATATGGTGATGAAGTTCTAGAATATCCAAGCTATTATTACTATTTTGCCAAATACCTAATAAATGGTTTTTAACCTTCTCCCAATCCCAGAGAGAAGCATTGTACTTGGCAGCTGTAACACATACATACTTATAATTAGCATGGCATTTAAGCCTTTCCTTAAATTTTAAGGCTGAAAGTTCATTACCAATGTTTATAACAGTCGCCTCTAAGGCGTTTAACTTAGTCTCAATCCTTTCATCAATATTTACTTGATTACGCAGAGCCTTGGAAGTATTTTGAGCTAAATTATTAAGAAATTTTGCATGTTGAATATTCTGAGACAATGTCAGAGATGCAGAGACAGTTGAGGCAATAAGTGAGACCAGTGCTAAAACTCCAACAATTATGACTCCAATAGCACGTTTAGGTCTTGTTAGCTGGGCATGAATTTGCTGCAAGACTTGTAAACCAGCATCAGCATACCATGGCTCTGAAATATTAGCAGGTAATAAAACAAAAGAGGGCTGATGAAGTATCAGCACTCCTTTTCCTCCATTATACCTAGAAATACAATTGGTTAGGTTGCACTTATTACAAGTAACAATATATCTGTCATCTATCCATTTAACTTTTACATTTCCAATAATTAAAATATAAGGAGATTGGACACAGGCTCTTAAGCCATAGCAAGATCCCTCTTTACAGTTCTTGCCGACAAATTTTGGTAAAGGTTTATCTGAAAAATGTAAATACTCTGAGGCAGCAATTAAACGCCAAATATCTTTTTGAATACCTCCTTCACTATAAGTCAAAATATTACTAACAAATCCTGCAGGTGTCATAGCAGAATTTTTTCGTAATTGTCTATTATCAATTTTTGGAGACCAGTCTAAAATATACCCACTAGCTTTAGACACCTTATGTTGTACAGGAAAGGTATTTACACAATCCATCCATTTAGGAAAGGTGCCAATTTCAATTGTAGAACTATTTGGACAGTGGGGTATTGGTGGAGGTTTTGCAGAAATGACTGGCTTGTTATGGGAAAGTCCCATCTTAATTACTGATCTAGTATTAGGTTTTAAGTCCCCATAAATAGAATTATTTGTCAGTCTAGGTTTACCGATCGCTGTCTTTTCTTCAAATGATACTTTCAGACAGCCAGCATGTTTATCATGTGTCCAACATAAAGGTAATTGGGCACTGTAGCCAGAATAATTAAATCTAGTCACATGATTGGGAGTAATATGAGTATCTGTAAATCCTCCCATCATGAATGAGTCATTAGTAAATACTGGAATAGATTCTCCAGTCCACACAGCTGGGTGTACCAGGGGTGGATCTGGGAAATATGTCCAATAAGTGTCTACTTGATTCCCTTTTACCTGACAGCCCAGTAGGGCAATTACTGTTGCTACCATCAAGACTGGGGTCCTGTTCTTTCCTAGGCGTCGAAGTATTTGGGAAGCCTGGGTTGTCAATTTCTTCACATCTTTCCACGAAATTAGCTTCTCGGCTGGTTCAATCTGGTCTTTCTTCATCTTTTTCCCATATCTCCTCCTTCTGGGTTGTGGCTCCTCCGGGTCGATCCTCAGTTGCTTGAGTCTGGGTTCTATCTCCTCCATGTCTGATAGCACGTTCAGGCACCCAAATAGGACGGAAAGCACCTTCTGGAAAAATACAGGCATGCCTTCGGCCCCATGTTATTACCGGGTCCGGCCCCTTCCACTGACCAGTCTGTAAATCTTTCCATAGAACTCTGCCTAAAGGGCCTGTTACTGAGGGAGACATTTGCCTCTCAGCAGCAGTGTGACCTTCTGTGTCACAGTTTAAAAAATTTAAAACAAACAAGGCATGATTAAGACTATTTTGGGGAGTCACTATCTTATTCCCCCTTTTCAATTTTTGTAATTGAAGCTTAATAGATAAATGAGCTCGTTCTACAATGGCTTGACCTTGGGGGTTATAAGGAATTCCTGTTTTATGATTAATTTGAAACTCTTGGCAAAATTGTTGAAAAGAAGAGCTTACATAAGCTGGAGCATTATCTGTTTTAATCTGCATAGGGCACCCTAAAACGGAAAAAGCTGCTAAGCAATGAGAAATTACATGTTGAGTATTTTCCTTAGTACGTGCTGTGGCAAAAATAAATCTAGAATAAGTGTCCACTATGACATGCACATAACATTGCTTACCAAATTGAGGAATATGAGTTACATCCATTTGCCATATCTGATTTGGTTTTAATCCACGGGGATTTACCCCTGATGGCAGAGATGGAGTGTGAATAACACATTTAGGGCATTGGCTTACAATCTGACGAGCTTGTTCTCTGGTAATATTAAATTTTTTACGTAAGCTAGAAGCATTTTGATGATGCAAGGAATGGGAAGCTAGTGCACAGTCATACGAAGACATCTGTTGACAAAAAGCTACTAATTTATCAATTTTATCATTACCTGCAACTAGGGGTCCGGGAAGGTTAGTATGGGCACGGATGTGTCCAATGAAACATGGGAACTTTCGCATTAGCACTGTCTTTTGTAAATTATGAAATAATTCAAATAACTCCTGTGATGAAGTAAACCCAATAACTGAGGTTTCAATATTTTTGGCAACTCCGACTGCATATAAGCTGTCAGAATAAATATTAATAGGCTCATTTGAAAAATAATCTAAGGCACATATCAGAGCTTGGAGCTCTGCTCTTTGGGCAGAAGTATAAGAAGTTTGTATTACCTCTGTGTGAACACGGCTGAAGAAACCTGCCTTACCAGAGTTGGAACCATCCGTGAACACCGATAAAGCTTCCTCTATTGGATGAGAATGTACAATCTTTGGAAAAATAAGTGACGTTAATGATGCAAATTGTACAATCTTATCACGAGGATAATGGCTATCTATCTGGCCAGGGAAATCTGCAAAAGCTATCTGCCATGAGCTAGGAGTTTGAAAAAGCCAATTAGTCTGTTGAACAGAAAATGGAATTATTATGATATCAGGCTCAGATCCAATTAATTGTAAAATCCTAGTTCTACCCTTAATTACTAATTGAGCTATAGAATCATGAAAAGGAATTAATGTTTTTTGAGGGGAGTGAGATAAATAAATCCATTCAATAACTCCTAATCTTTGCCATATGGCTCCTGTTGGGGTATGCTCGGTTGGAAATATTAATAAATACATTATTTCTTTAGGATCTATTCTAGTAAGCTGTGCATTTTTAATTGCAATTTCCACTTTCTTTAAGGCTGCCTTGGCCTCTAAAGTTAGTTGACGTGGAGAGGTTGGAGAAGGATTTCCTTGTAATATCTGAAATAAAGGACTTAACTCAGAAGTAGTTAACTTTAAGGATGGTCTTAGCCAGTTAATATCTCCTAATAGTTTTTGAAAATCATTAAGGGTACGTAACTCCTTAACTCTTATCTGAAGATTTTGAGGACGGATTGTACTCCCTTGAATTATCTGACCTAGATATTGAAAAGGAGATACCTTTTGAATTTTTTGAGGAGCTATACATAAACCCATTGCTGTAAGCGAAGTCTCTGAGTAAAAATTTCTGAAAGTACTTCTGGATTAGCATGAGCCAATAATATATCATCCATAAAATGAATAATATATGCATTAGGGAAGCTATTTCTTATGGGATCTATCGCTTGATCAACATATTTTTGGCACAGTGTAGGACTATTACGCATTCCCTGGGGAAGCACCCTCCAGCAGTATCTTTTAACAGGTTCCTTAAAATTAATTGCTGGGACAGTGAAAGCAAATCTTTCACAATCTTCAGGATGTAACCTTATAGAGAAAAAAACAGTCTTTTAAATCTATTACCATCAAGCTATAATCTAAAGGAATGGCTGTGGGGGAGGGAAGTCCTGGCTGTAATGATCCCATAGGCTGAATTGTCTGATTTATTGCCCTTAAATCCTGTAGCAATCTCCAATTTCCTGACTTTTTCTTAATAACAAAAATAGGTGTATTCCAAGGGCTAAGTGTTGGTTCAATATGACCAGCCTGAAGTTGTTCCTCAACTAATCTATGAATTATTTTAAGCTTTTCCCCTGAGATGGGCCACTGAGAAATCCATATAGGCTCTTCTGTGAGCCACGTGATTTTTTCAGCTGTCTTAGGGATCGGGGAAGTACTCAGGGCCCCTAGTAAAAATTTTGGTTTGGAGTATTTACTAATCTTTGTCGTGGAGACTGGCTTGTAAACAGATATTCTTCCTGAAAGGTCTCCTTATCATCTCCAGGAAAATACCTCTGATTAACTTCCTCAACTTATCTTATAGAATTTGGAGTAACTAATAACAGTCCCATTTTGGCTAAAATATCTCTCTTAAAAGCCTTGAAAATCATTAGGGGTTTGTACGGAAACTGTGGTTCCGCTCTGGTAAAATTAAAGATGGTGGCCCCCATGGTCGGCACGGAAACTGTTTGTTTTGCTCCGGTAAATCTAAAGATGGCAGCCCCCATGGCCGGCGCGATGACGTCACACTGTGCAACCTCCCTTGGAATTCCCGGGCTCCCGCTAGGAGGGAATGCCGGCGGCGGTGAGAAAGCGGGCTGATCCGCGCCATTTGAATTCTCCGCATGGGGCTGCGAGTCTAAGTTCACATTTCTAACTTTGGTCCCTAGTGCTTTTGTTCTTAAACGGCTCAAGGGAAAGGAAATTAACTTAGCCTCAGGCCGATTTTCCATTTGAATAGACTTAACAGCTCTTTGAATGGCTTTTAAAAGGTCTTCAGGGGGCTGCGAACTCTGGCCCATATTTTTAAAAAGACAAACTTTTTTCTTTTCTAATTTCTTCCAAGTAAGTAAATTTGGAGACTCTTGGTCACAAAACCAAGGACAATATTCACCTACAATCTTTAAGAATTGTAATAACTGAGTTTTCTTTATCTGTTTTCCTTTCTGATTAATTATACTGTCTAAAATAGTTAGATACATTTCCTTATCCAAAGAAGTAGAATTTCCCACTTTAAGTAATTTAACGTCTCTTTCCTTCAATATCTCCCGGTACTTTTGTGACCCAAATGTCACCTCTTCCTTATCTTTATCTTTATTCCTTATCTTCCTTTATCTTTATTTCTTATTTTCCTTATTTCCTCTTTATTTCTTTTTCCTTATCTTTTTAGCGCGCGCTCCCACTCAATCTAACTAATTCAGAATGCCCCCCTCGTGGGCGCCAATTCTACCACGCGGCCTGCGCAGTGGTTTCATTAATGAGGTTCTAGGCATTAAGTTAGTTAGAAGAGATCAAAATAAAACACACAAACCAGTACCTTATTTTACATTGCTAGGTCCGAGATGGCTCGCCTCCCTGGTTCCCGCCTCCAGCCGCCCAGCAGGGCAGCTAGGATTAGTCTGGGCTAGCAGGAGAGAGAGAGAGCGAACACGCCGGGGAGTAGCCTTTTATTTGGGGGACAAGAGATTCAGGGGAGAATTCCATCCAATGAAGGTTGAGGGGGGGCTGCACTCCAAGGTCAGGGTCAGTGATTGGGTCTCCGGGGTCAGTGGTCAGGCACACCCCCACACGGATGGGCTCTCTCATCAGGAAAGGGTCGGGATAGCTCCGACACAGCCAGAGCGCCTCAGGCCCTTAACGGGAATCACCCAATCACGTGTCAGAATGGCTCCCCACAAGAGAGAGAACAGAAATGCAAATTCTCTTGAGGCCTGTACTCAGAACTGGCACGCCACACCTTCTATCATATTCTAGCAGCCAAAGCAGATCACAACTCCCAGATCCCAGCTCAGATTTCAGGAGTTGGGAATAGACTCTCCCTCTTGATGAAATGAACAGCTAAATTATGTTGCAAGGGCATTGGATAAAGTGTTGAAGAACTAAAGCCATTTTTATGATCAACCAATAATATACTGTGACCCAGAAATTTCATTCCAACCAACATGTATATCCATACATTCTCAAAAGACATGTGCAAGAATATCCATAGCAGTGATCTTTATAACAACCTCAAACTGGAAACTATCCAATGCCCACTAACAGAAAAAAACTGGGTTAATAAATTATGATTATATAGATATTTACATATAACAAAAGAATACAATGGAATAAAGTTTTGAATAAACTAGCATCATATCATATGTCATACCATGAATGAATCTCAGATATCAGGTAAGCCAAAGAGGCCAGACACAAAGGAGCATATATTGTATGGTTCCATTTAAGGAAAGATCAAAACAGTTGAAATGAATCTATGGTGTTGGAAGTCAGAATAATGTCTACTCTTAGGGACTAGAAACTGAAATGGGGTACAGAAGGGGAGCTTAAGGGATGCTGATAATGTTTTGTCTCTTGATCTCAACTGCAGTTTACACAAGCATATTCAACTTATGAACAATTCACATAGCTACTCAATTATGTCTTGTGTACTATTGGGCAAGTGTGTGATACTTCAATAAAAGGTTGAAAGTTAGATCCCTCCCAGAAGAAGAAAGTGAATCATAAAGAAATGAACAGAAATTCGTGAATTAAGAAACAATAATGAAAGATGATCAACAAAGTTGGTTCTTGTTGGTAACACAGTCAAGAAAAAAAATAGAAAATACATAAACTAAAATATCAGAAATAAGCTAGGTGTGGTGCATACCTGCAATCCCAGCAACTCTGGAGGCTGAATCAGTGGAGTCGCAAGTTCATGTCCAGCCTCAGCAACTTAATGAAACTCTGTTTCAAAATAAAAAATAAAAAAGGCTAGGGATGTAGCTCAGTGGTAGAGCACCCCTGATTTCAATCCCCAGAACTGGAAAAAAATCAGGAATATAAGAATGAGGCATATTGAAACAACTTCTATGGACATTGAAGATGAAAATCATGTAGTATTAGTAATTAAATGTCAACAACTTTGAAAAATCAGTTGAAATAATAAATTCCTAGGAAAACACTAAGCAAACTTTACACATGAGAAGAAACATGAATAGCATTTTCCTAAGAAATAGAATCTGTAATTAAAATTTTCCCACCAAGCAAAACTCTAGATGGTTCTTCTAGCAATTTCTATCAAGTTTACAAGAAATTAATAACAATCCAACACAAATTCTTTGGGGAAATTTAAAATGGGGGGGGGCGAGTAAGAGTAATCCAAATTAAAATCACAGCAAGTTATTTCAATCAACAAACTTATTCTAAAGTTAATAAAGAGTAGCAAAAGTCCCAGAATGGCCAATACAATATGGAAGGAGAAAGGAGAACCAGCTGGTACAATCCAGCTTCAAATCTTATTAGAAAGCTTTGTAATACAGTTGGTATTAGTGAAAGAATAGACAAGCAGATGAATGGAAGGGAATAGAGATGTCAGAAACAGGTCCACATAAATATAGTCAAATGCTCTTAGACAAAGGGACTAAAGCAATAAATGGAGAAAAGAAGGTATTCAGCAAATGGAGCTGGAACAACTGGATGTTCAACCCCAAATAATAATACTCTAGACACAGACCTTGTACCCCTTGTACCCTTCATAACAATTAAACCAAAATGAGACACAGACCTAAACGTAAAACAAAACTAGAAAACTCCTAAAAGATAACAAGTAGAAAATCTAGATGACCTTGGGTTTAGTGATGACTTTTTAGAAACAGTACTAGAGACACTATCCGTGGGAGAAATAATTTATAAGCCAAACTTCATTATTATGCTAAGTGAAATAAGGCAGACCCAGACAGTCAAGGGTTGCATGCTTTCTCTGATATGCTGAAGCTAGTCTAAAATAAGGAAGAAAAAAAAGAAAAAGAAAAAGAACTCAAGGGAGGGGAGTTTCCATCAAGACAGAAGAAAGATCAGAGTAGAGGAAGGGGATTGATAGGGAGGGATGAGGAAAAGAATAAGTGAAGTGAATCTGACCTGAATTTCCTATGTACAATGAACTTCACCATTATATATATCCACAAGACACTACTAAAAAATGCTGTGGGTAAATAGCAGAAAGGTCAGTAGAGTAAAGGGAAGGGAACAGGGGGAGGGAGCAAGAGAGGGAAGGGGAAGTACTGGGAAGGGGAAGTGACTGAATTAGAGCACATTATATTTCATGCTTTTATGTCAAAATGAATCCTAATGTTATGTATAACTAAAAAGAACCAATAAAAAACAAAAATAAAATCACTTTATATTTTCCTAAGAAAAAACAATTTTTTAATTAAAAATTTCTTTTCTACAAAAGACATTATCAAGAGAATAAAATGAGCCATAGACCAGGAGAAAATATTTGCAAAAGAGGTTTCTAATAAAGGATTACAATCCAAAATAAACAAAAATTCTACAACTCAGCAATAAGAAACAAACAACTGGACTTAAAACATACACACACACAAATATATATATTTATATTATATATATGTAATATATATGTTTTTAAAAATATTTATTTTTTAGTTGTAGGTGGACACAATACCTTTATTTTATTTTATGCGGTGCTGATGATCGAACCCAGTGCCTCATGCATGATAAGTGAATGCTCTACCACTGAGCCACAACCCTAGCCCCCATATATGTTTTATACACACACACACACACAACCACAAAGACCTTAACAGACACCTACTAAATAAGATATTCAGGTCACAAATAAGCATATGAAAAGATGTTTCATTGTCATGTATGCAAACGCAAACTAAAACCAAAAGACATACTACAAACCTATTAAAATAACCAAAATCCAAAACACTGACATTTGCCAGTGTCAAGAATGTGCATCAACAGGAAGTCTCATTCTTTGCTAGTAAGAATGCAAAACAGTACAGCTGCTTTAGAAGACAATTTGACAGTTTATTACAAATTAGACTTACCCTTACCATATAATCCAGCAATTCTGCTCCTTGGTATTTCCCCCAAAGAACTGAAAACTTACATCCACACAAAAACTTGCAAACAAATGTTTGCTTGTTTGTTTATTTATTTGCAGTACTGGGGATTGAACCCAAGGACACTCTACCACTGAGCTACTTCCCCAGCCCCTTTCATATTTTATTTTTTAATTAAAAATTTTTGTAGTTATAGACGGACAGAGTGCCTTTATTTTATTTGTTTTTATATGATGCTAAGGATCCAACCCAGTGCCTCACACATGCTAGGCAAGCGTTCTGCCACTGAACTACAGTCCCAGCCCTTTTCATATTTTGAGATAGGATCACACTAAATTGCCCAGGCTGGTCTTGAAACTGCAATCTCTTGCCTCAGCTTCCTTAATTGCTGTGATTACAGGAGCCCTGATTTCTTTTAGTGGGTGATAATATTTAAAACCAAGATCAGGAGCTAGTTATATGTATTGCTACAAGTGTATTTCTCTTTTTGGCCCTTTCAGCAAACAGAGTTAAGAAACTCTACTGTGTATACACTCATGTGTGTACATTTATATGTGTGTATGTATATGCTTGCATGTATATATAAACACATATCCACATACACACGTAGATGTTTATATATATACCTATTATAGAAATCATGAGTCTACACCATTACCTTTAAAATTCATCTCTAGATAGTACTTGCTGGCCTTACTCCATTCTATATTTTCAGGTCCCTTCTTCCACAGTGATAAACCTGGTTCCCAATAACAGCAATGCCCTTACTCATTTGCTGAAATCTGTAATACATCTAAAATTATTCAAAATTGATTAATCCATACTGCTACAAAAAAACCCAAATCAATAAAAATCATTTAAGATTTGTTGGTAATTCTTCTCTGACCTTCATTCCTGTTACAGGTTGAAAGTACCAAATGCTGGATTGATAAATTGCTTGGATTTTTCTTCTCTCCTCTTCAATGGATTATGATATTTATTTGAAAGACAATTAGGTTCATTGGTTTTTAGTTCACTTTTCAATTTGGGAACTTTCTCCCCACCCTGTTATAGATGCAGTTTTAGTTACTGAATATGGGAAACACGAATGTACCTCCCAATGTGAAAAGTATGCAAAAACTATACTCAGGGGTATGTCACTTTCTCTTTTATTTTTCTGATTCTCATTCCTTCCCAGGAACTATCATTTTCAATGTTTTATGGTTTGTTCCTCTTGTATTTTAGGCAGGTGTGTGTATGTTTTCTTACCTTTCTTTCTTACACAAAACATGACACACAATATAAGCTCATTTGTTCTTTGTTCTTTTCACTTATCAATATCTCTGATGTGGGATTCACTCCACATCAATTTTTAGCAAACTCTATCATCCCCACAACACATAGTATTCATTTTGTCTATGCATCATAGTTTATCCAACCAATTTCCTATTTTGTGTATTTAAGTAGTTGCCAATATTTTGAAAATATTGAAAAAATTCAATATTTTACAATTATGAATAATGAGATATTGAATAATCTCATGCATATGTATCTTCAGGATAAATTCTAGAAGCTTATTTACTTGATTTAGGGTAAATGCAAAGATAGTTTTATTAAATGTTGTCAAGTTTCTCTCCACAGAGTTGAAGACATTCATATTCTTACCAATGATGTATGAAAGACAGAGAGTGCCTGTTTCTTACCCATTTGCCAATAGGTGTAGTTTCAAGCTTTTGAACTTTCACCATTCTGGTAACTGAGAAATGGTTTCTAGGTGTGGTTTTATTTGCAGTTCTCCTATGACTGAAGTTCAACAGCTTTTCATATTTTAAGTTCCATATTATGTCTCTTCCTGTTAATTGTTCTTGTGTTTTGTGAATATTTCAATAACATTTTAAAATCTTTTCCTCTCAGTTTTCAAAAACCTTTTTTTACCAAATGTTACAGACTTCTTTGAACTGAATTCTGTCTCCCCAAAATTAATTGTTGAAACTCTAACTCCCAATGTGATTATATTTGGAAATGGGGCCTTTATGAGGAAATTAGGTTTAAATGAAATAATGAGGGTGGGGTCCTAATAGGTAGGATTAGTGTCTTTGCAAGAATAGACAGCAGAGGGCACTCTTGCTCCCCTCACTTGCACACCAGTGGAGGACAAAGCAGCAGTTTACAAACCCAGAAGAGAGTCCAGGACAGAAACTGAATCCTGTGGGACCTGATCTTGGGCTGTCCAGCTTCCAAAACTGTTGAAAAAATTAATTTCTATTGTTTCTATGCACAGGTTATGATATTTTGTTATGGTAGCCAAGGCAGAATAAGACAGGGACATAATTTTTATCTGAGGTATATTTTGCCCATATTTTTTCCAGTTTATCATTTTGACTTTTGATTTTCCTTTTCCATGTAAAAATTTTGTTTTTGTTTTTAATGTAGTCAATGGAGGAATATTATAATAATCTTTTCAGATAATTGGAAATATCGTTCTGATTCCATACCAAAGCCTGACAAGTGCCCAGTTCTTAAGGGTTAGCAGTTATGTAGAATCTAAAAACAGGTCATTAAATTTTCATACTCTGTGACATTAAATCCATTGGTATAGCCGGGAGTGGTTGGCACACATCTGTAATCCTAGTTACTTTAGTGGCAGATACAGGAGAATCATAAATTCAAGGCCAGCCTGGCCAACTTAGTGATACCTTGATTGAAAATAAAATAAAAGGGGTGGGGATATGGCTCAGTGGCAGAATACTTGCCTAGTATTGCTCAAGACTATGGGTTCAGTCCACAGTACCAAAAGAAGGGGAAAAAATCCATTGGTCTATCTTGCACTTTGAGTGATCTTTTACCTTTGCGTGATTTTGTGAAAACACATTCATCATATGGAAGTTATGTAGAACTTCCAAATGTTGACAGACTTAAATAACTCCAAAAATCATCTTAGTTAATATCATCACCTGTCTCATCAGAAATGTTTTTAGGTATTGGGAACTGGTTAAGTTCATGGTGGAAGACACAAGCTTTAACATTTTAAAATGTTTCATTAAGAGCACTCTTAATTCTTAAGTGAAGCTAAGTGTATGTATATGGAGGGGAAGGGTGGAAAAATCTTGACTGCTAATACACAGTTTGGGGACACTTCCTTGATTCTGCTAAGGTGCCAGCAGTTTACCTTCTAGTGCTTTTGTATCATCAGTACAAACACCAACACAGTGAAAAAGGCAAATACTGCTTTCATATTATTATGAAAGTGGTTTCATAATAATAAGAAAGTGCTCTGTGGACCAGTGAGTAGCACTGCTCTAAGGGTAGCCAGAGTCCTTTAACCCGAGCTCTAACCTCAGGGGGAAAAACATTTCAGTCAATCGAGGTCTTTACACATGAATAGAGGTGAGGAGCCCCTCCCCCTCCTTCCCACCTGCACTCTGCAGGCCCCTTTGTTATTTCTCCTCAAGGCTAAGTAGTCACTTGCACTTCTTTTAAAGCAGGGCATTGAACTGCTTAACAAACATAGGAGGGGGTGGAGACTGCAGAAAATCAGTGACAGTGTCAGATGTTGCCGCCAGTTGCAGATCAAAGAAAAAGAAACTCTCTCTGGAGTCTTCTGGGAAAGAATAGAGGGACTTGCTGCCAGAGAAGCCAAACATATCTGTTCTGTGGAATGGGGCAGTTTGTTAAGGGGACAGAGCCTGGTGAGAGAGAAATCCTAGAGGTTTGCCCGCAGCTTTTCTCCAGTGACCCCGCATTCTCCCTACACACAGGCACGCACACATGCTCGCACCCGCCTGTGTTCTCCTCTTGGTTTGATAAGCACTCATCGAAAGTTTAGCAACTCACTGGGGACTCCCTGCCTTCCACACACAAGGTCAAGAGAAACCAAGGAAATGGGTGACATCTCCAAGGTTTAACTCTCAAATCATGGAAGGTCTGAATACTCAGGGTTGGGCAGGAGTTGGTGGGGAAACCAGGAAAGTTTAGCCCTGCCCATGAGTCCAAATCATCCTGACATCATGGAGGGCCATTTGGTCCCCTGTATCAGAGCCTTTTAATGGCAATCTCTGATCCAGTAATCTTCCTAAGAACTTATCCTTAAGAGCCAGCCAGATGTGCACAGAATGTGTCCCTGAGGATGTCTTTATAATGGATTTGGAAACAGTCTGGGAGGAGGAAAGGAGATAGGCAGGAGGAAGAGGCAATAAGAAGTTGTTTAAATAAATGGTGATCCAGCTCTGGGGATGTTGCTTGCAAACCAGGAATGGTTTCCAAAACATGGTCTGTAGACCCCCAGAGGTCACTGAAACCCCTTCCATGGGTTTGTGAAGTCAAATTATTCTCATAAGACTACCAAGACATTATTTGACTTTTCACCATTGGTCTTTATTTGCATGAATGATGCAAAAGCAACAGAGTAAAATGCTGGTGACTTGGCACAAGTCAGCATTATCATCAGACTGTATTAATAAATAGTACTTTATTTTCAAGCACTCAGAACCAGTTTCAAAATGTTCTTGATGAAGCAATAAAATGTATTAATTTAAAAAAATCTTTGATGCTTCAGGACCCATTTTAAAATATTTTATGTGACCAAGTGGGAAACACTTCTGCAATCCAACTAGGACAGGTGACCTGAGGAAAAGCACTGGTATCACTGAATTGTGAGCTGCCTTTCACAGAACACATTTTCTTTTCTTACTCTTCTTTTTTCTATCCAAGGGATTGAATCCAGGGGCACTTTACCACTGAGCTACATCCCCAGTCCTTTTTATTTTTAAATTTGAGACAAAGTCTAGCTAAATTGATGAGGCTGGCCTCAAACTTTTGATCCTCCTGCCTCAACCTCCAGAGTTGTTGGGATTACAGGTATAACAGAACACCATTACTACCTGATACAAAGACTGACAGTAGGGCAAAACACTGCTTTTGTGAGCCCATAAGTACTTTTGCCTTCATGGACTCCATCCTCTGTCAGAAGATGGAATATTATATTTTATGACTGTATTGGTTTAAAGACAAATATATTAATTATATATAAAATATTTTCTTCAGTTAAAAAGAAGTAACCTTCATTTTCTTCTAATTTTAAAAGAAATCAAGGCTTTTCCATGGTCTCATAAAATCCTGTGGACCTCTGCATTATTCCTAAGGGAAAAGTTGGGCCTGGTTGACAAACTATGGTTGTTCAGACTTGAGGTGTGTCTGAACTTCAGGGCTTCATTCTCCACAAGGCACATTTTTAATATGTGATATTAATATTAATGTATTTGTATTTATGCTAATGCAGGTTTGTTTTTTTTAATAAAGGAGCCTGTGGAGGCAATATTGCTTGCAGCCCACAAAAGTCTTCATGAAGTCCTGGGTACCTGTAAACATTTTCTTGAAAATGAATGAGTCTCTCACTTGAAGGAAAATCTCTGTGACATTGTTGCCAATAACAAATTTAAGCTTTTGAGCAAAAATTGTAATTTTGGGAAGCTTGTGTCTGCCACCGAATTTGAAAACTTCCCAAGACTTAAAAACCTTCAGATGAGAGCAGCAACGATATTAATGAATGTGGCTTTCCAATCTTGTACAATGAACTGTGTTCGTGTTTGGAAGGCTCACAAAACTCAATAAACCTATATTTTCCAAATGACCTATGCATGACATTTCTAAATCATGCATAGTTAAATGGTCCATTCACGACATAAGAAAGATCAATGGATTTGAATGTAACCAAGTTTAAGAAATTCACTGATTGGTTTCACTCTCTAAATTGTGATTAACCTTTAAGAAACTATTCTTGAATTTTGATGTAGAACCTTGCAGAACTGAGGGTGACTGCCCAAGGAGTCTTGCCTCTGTCCTTTCCCTGGCATCACTTTCTTGGGGGAATCCTCACATACCCTTGATGCTTGTTTTCAAGCATCATCATTTCTCCAGCTTCATCTGTTCTTTTCTCTTCCCTCCTTCCACTCCAACCTCACACCCTCTGTGCCTTAATGATTTTGGACAAGCTCCTGCCTCGGGTCTTTGCGCTTGCTGTTCTAGTGCTTGGAACACTTCTTTCCGAGATAACCACATGGCTTGCACCATGAAGGGATTGCGATTCTTTCAGGGTTTTTTTTTTTTTTTTTTTTTTTTTTTTTTTTTTTTTTTTTTTTTTTTTTTGCTAGAATGTTATCTTCTCAGGAAAGCTGTCTCTTAAACTTGAAATCTGGCTCCTATTCCACACTCCCTATCACCCTCCCCTGCCTTGTTTTTCTCCACAGTATTGACGCCATATGACACGTCATCTCCTTTTTCTATTGCCTTTCTTCTTCTGCTAGACTGCAACTTCAGGAGGGCAGGATTTTTTGCCTGTTCAGTCCACTCTTTCATTTCCAGCATCCAAACTCGTGCATGGCACAAAGTATGCCCTGAGTATTTAATTGAATGCAGGAATGGTACATATCGCACACTGGTTTGCAAACTAGTAAAGCTTCAGAATGAGAGAAAGAGTTTACAACCGCTGCTATTCCAGTAAAGCCTGAGGGCTGGGTCGAGCCTTCAATTACCTCCAAAATCCCCAGAAACAGCACATTAAACTTCACAGCAACTCTTAAGATTGCTATTCTTATTTATATTTAGTTCGCAGTCAGGTAGAGAGGTGGCTTCCCTCTCCATATTTTGGAGGGAGATAAATCTAAGGAAGGCCCCTATTGAAGCACCAGGCATGGGACACTAATGCATTGAGGGGCAAAATCTAATTTAGGTATAGGTGGAAGCTCTGCGCGATCCCTCCTCTTTCTGCTACTCTACAGTTTTTTTAAAAAATGCGTGTGATAAAGATTCACTGTTTATATTAATGAATCCCAACTTGGAACCAATAGCCAAATTTGGCTGAGTTGAAGTAGCTAACTCCTTCCACCCGAGTAAGTGAGCTTGACTTTGGAGGAGCCGGGAGGCAGGTGCAGTAGTTATTTTAGGGCAGACAGACTAGGGTTTGAGGATGGCTTATATCTTAAGGCAGTAGAGGTTTGAGATCCGGGAAATTTGAATTGATTGGGGAAGAAAAAGTGATCGCTGATAACAACTGCGCCCCTCGCCCCCGTCCTGGGTTGATGGGAAGGTTACTAGGTTGAGGCGGCTTAAGACTCGGGATGGGGGCCAGGCGCTTACTCCAGATGCAAAGGTTGAAATATGCTCCGGAGAAGCGTCTCTCTGGGGGCCTGACCCTTTCCAAGTCCTTACAAGGGCTTAGCTCCTCGAGCTCATCGTCCGAACCTTGCGTGGACAGGACGCCTGGGGGCCGAGTCAGCCGCCGGGACCTGGGTGCAGCAGGGGACAGACCCGCAGATGTCCAGGGAGCCGAGCGCTGGACTGGGGTCAAGGCCGGGGCTCCGGGTGGCGCCGGGAGGGGTGGCCGGACGCGCGGGGACAGGATGGGATGTGACGAGCGGCGCGCTGTGCATTGTGGGAATCCCGGGGCCGCGGCGACTGGTTCCAGTTCACTCGGCAGCGGAGCCGGGCGGAGGGGGCGAGCGCGGGGCGCGCGGGCGGGAAGCGAGGAGGCGAGCGAGCGGGCGGGCCAGCGAGGAGTGCGGAGAGAAAAGGCGCGAGCGGCCGAGAGGGCTCAGGCCGGACACCCAGCTGCTGCCGCCGCTGCCGCCGAGCCGCCCCGTAAGTGCCGCGCGGGCCCCTCGCCACGCGCCGGGTCCCCGCCGCTCGGGTCGGGAAGCCGCGCACCTTCCAGCCGGGGTGCCTAGGAGCGGCCCGGCCTGGCGCGCAGCGGGGCGGCGCTCGGCTGGGCTTGGCTGCTGGGCTCCGTGCGGCCCACGCCAGGCCTCGCGCCGCCAGTCGCCCGCCCAGGCCCTGCCCGGGCCGCGCGGGAGTCCAGTCCCTTTGGTTTTGTTAAGAAAGGAAACCCGGAAACCAACTTCTCTTCGAAAGGCGTCCTCTCTCTGTTCCTGGGCGCTTTTGTGGGAAGGCAAACAGTTGAGGCCCCTCCCCTGGCGACCCTGTCTGGGCTCCGCGCGGGCTGGGCCCGAGGACGCAGGAGGCCTGGTGGCGCTGGCTGGCTGGTCAGCCGGGGCCCGGGGTCCCAGGAGCTGTTGTGTGAGGAGTTGTACTTGGTCTGGCGCCCGCCGGCCCGCGAGTTGCCCGCCCAGGCACAATAAGTCGGGACCGAGCCCCAGGGGGGCCTGGTGTAGCGGGCTGGCTCTGTATCTTTCCGCTTGGAGGCTGCAGCGGGGGTTGGGGGATACTCGCGGGAATGAAGCCAAGCCTGGGGCGGGGGCAGGGGGCTGTCCAGGGATGTGTTGGAGAGGGGCCACGGGAACCCCCGCTGCTCGGAATGGACCTTTTGTTTGCTTTGTGGTCGGGAGGTTTTTTGTTTTTGTTTTAAAGGTAATTCGGGGAAGGCTGTAGACTGCCCGAGTGGAGAAGACCAGCAGGGAAGAGACTCTCTGGGGGTGGGGTGGAGAGTGAGTGCGCAAGATGCTGCTGGCTTGTTGGTGGCTGTATCACCTGACAACAGGTGTGAGAGATGGTGCGCCCCACCCCCGCTCCTACAGGGACCACGGATCACTCAAATTGCTGGTCAGGAGATGACTTGAAATGCTCTTTTAGACAAGATGTTAGGGAAGATGATGCCGAATTTGAAACCAAACGACTTCTGTACAAACAGCTGAGACAGACCTTGAATTCAACAATTACAATTACCACGGAGTCCTTGTAAGATTTTAATGATCCAATAAACAGCACAGAAGACTAGAAAATTAGAAGTGCCCTCTTGCTGACTTCCCTCTTTCCTAACACCTTTGTGGTTTGAGGGTTTTTTTTTTCCGTTGTGGGGAAGTGTTTTGTTCTGGGGCTCCTGGCTCCAGGGAGTAGGAGTTTTAAACAATTTTAGGTTTGAGTGGAAGACTCAAGTGGTAAATTAGGTAGAACCCACCTGTCACCTACTGTAGACCACCTTTAGGGTCCTGGTCTGCTGCCAGATTCATTATAACTTGAAATGGAAGTCTCATGCTCCCAACTGGAATTTATAAGCCTTGTATACAGTTGACCAAAGTTGGGCAGCAGCATCTCAGTTTTGTACAAGACACTCCGATAGGGATGACTATGTTTTAAACCTTTTTTTTTTTTCCTTAAAAATAGCAAGAAAATTCTTAAGACTTAAAATTATTGACCCTTTTAATTTTACAAGGGAAATTAGAGCCCTCCTGGTCTCTGTCCCTTTGGGTCACTTTGTTGTTCTTGTTAGTGCTCATCCCTAAATGAGGCATAAGGGGGATGTAAGTGGAAATCATTTGAGGCAGGGCTTAATTTAGGATGAATTCTTGAATTTTGAGAATTGTCTAGGACACTTCATATGTGACATTCTAATACACAACTTGGTCACTGATTTGAGTTTTAACAAATGGACCAGGCAGAGGGAGTGGTGTAGCTCAGTCTGCCATTTCTTCTGGTCCTGGAGACAGTATGACTTTTATCCCCATCAGTAGGCTTTGGAGTACATGTGTTTTGGGACTTGCCTCTAATATTTTCAGAGCTAATCATGCGCCAACTCACAGATTTATTAAAATAAATAAAAGCACAGAGTGAAAACCCCTCAATGAAAAACCCAGCAAGAGTCTATATGGTGTTCATGAGAATTGCAACAACTCCAAGGGTTTGAAACGGGCTTTTCAGAGCCCCATTCCTGGAACATGGACTGGGAAGGGGTAGGAGGACACAGGGCCCATACCTGACTTAGACTCCTCCTCCCATTCTATAGGTTTAGAAGGATGCTGGGTCCTGCTTTGGTCCCAAAGAGTTCTATGACTTGTTTGAATGGGTCAGGACTACCTGACAGGTATCTTGCAGTCTTTCAACAAACCCTTTTCCTGAGAATCAGTATTGATTCAGGGAATGGGGGCACAGCCATAAACAAGAAATGCCCAGGTAGGCCCTACCCTTGAGAATTGACCTTAGGAAAAGACAGGCAAGTGGCTCTTAGGAGGTCAGTGTGAGAGGCCAGTGTAGCCCTCCGGAGGAACAGTTACCTAGCTAGGAATGAGCCTTTATCTGGCATGGAAAAGTCAAGTAGGAATTGACTGGGTAAAGAAGGGTAGATAGGGTCAGGTGGTTGAGGCTTGGGGAACCACATGAACAGATCTCAGAAGAAAATAAGAGAAGGGTGTAGGTAACTGCCAGAAGCTTAGTACAACTGAAGCCTTGAGTCAGGTGAGCGTAGTCATACAGGATCCTGATCAGAACAAGACTTTATTCCAAGTATCAGTAAGGAACCACTGAAGGGTTCTGAGCAGGAGAGGGATGTGATCAGGTGTTCTTTTATTCTTGCTGGGAATACTTCCTCTGTTCAGCAAATGCTGAGTGGCTTGCAGATGCTAAGTTTGACCAAGGTCCCACCCTCTGAAGCTCACATTTTAACTTTTTTCTTGATGGCCTTCCCCTGGAATGGTTGTCATCTTAGAGTTTGGCACAACCTTCAAAAGGGGAAGAGACAAGTTGCGTTGTGAAGCAGCAGAGTATGACTTGCCATTGAGTAGTGCCAGTCTCTTTGGTGCAGCTCAGAAAGTCACCATAGAGTAGGCTTGCAGAGATGAAATTTTAGTCCCCAACTGCTTCCTGCAAATTGCTTCCTGCTTGTGGTGAATGACACTTATGTTTGGGTTTTGCTTTTTCCCGCTACTGAAACTTGACACACATGCTAGAACAAAATGCATGATTTAGGATTTATTTTCTATCTCAGTGTTCTGTCTCTTCTGTTTGCAATTCCTCCCATTCACTGAGTAGACTTTAGGTTCTTTAATTGTCTGGCTCATTTTATGAGTTAGTGTTTAATGAATGAAGAGAGATGTTTTTTCCTGATTGGCTGGTATTACAAGAAAGATCTCTGTTGCAAGCCAATCAGAGTGCAGCTTGTGAACCCAGGACTGTGAGTGATGGTTGTATAGTATGTACACATGCCTCTGGGGACATAGCAGCAGTGCCACTGTTAATCATTTGATGTAATGGGAGTAAACAAAATAGAATACTGTAAACAGGATTGGTGTCCTCCCCTTCAGAATCAAGTGACAGAGGTGTTCTTTCATGATTGGAGTTGATGGGAAATTGACAAGTGCACGTGTATACTGGAGCATTTATCCAGCTGCAGGGAATGGATGGGATAGTTCCCCCTTGAAAACAGTGATTTCAGTATGAATGGCTCAGAATCTCCATACTGGGGGCTAGAGCTAGGACTCTCTGCTGCAGCTACCCAGGAGTTGCAATCAATATTTCACTAAAGATCAATATACATGTGTTCATTGCTTAAATAATAAGAAACTTCAATAATAAGAAACTTCACAATTGATCATTCCAGTAGTTTCCTGAGTGCCCTGATTATTTAAGGGCTTTCTCTGCTGCACTTTTAGCAGGAGTCAGTGTCTTACAGGTGTGAGGAAGGTAAGTATTTTCCTCTAGTTTTTGTGACTGAGCCTGTCTAGTGGCAAGAGGAGTGGTTGCTGAAGCCTTAGAATTGTCAGAATTGTAAGCCTCTGTCTGATTCATGTCCCAGCTCTCAAGGCATTGGAGTGTTCCCTTCTTGGAAATCCCTGAGGTGGTTCCACAAACTCCCTGACTTTTAAGAGTGGGCTCCCACAGTGATTTGACCAAGTGTGTGGTCCCAGAGAAGGTTCCCAACTGCTGTCCCACTGGCCACAACTCTGAGTCCTTGGCCTTTGGAAATGCTGCCCTCTTTGTCAAGGGAACCTCATCTACTCTGTGCTGACTAATCAACTATAGTCCCGCCTGCATTGGAATGCTTACCAGGTAGCAGGCAGGGTGGCAGGTGCTGGATGATAGTTGTGAGCAGACTGTATTGGTTCATGTCACCAAGACTTCAATGATGATACAGTATACCTGTGCTAAGGATGGGGCCATTGGCTTGAGGATTTATATATAAAATTGGATGCAGAGTAGCAATCAGGTTGGAAGGAAGGACTAGAAAGTACCTTTACAGAATACATAAAATGGAGAAGAAAGAATATACTAAAGACGAGGGGTAAGCAGAGAGAGATTATAAGGCATTTTAAGCTGGGCTTGGGAGCATCAGCAGATATGTCCACTGGGAAAACTGGGAGTGTTTAACCTAGGGAGCTCTGGTTGCTAAGCTACTCCAGAGCAAGCTGAATAGACTGAAGGATAGAGGTGAGAGTGAAGGTGATTTGTATGGAATAAATAGTAGGAGCATATAGTAGGACTTACATGGCACCTTCATGCTTCTCTCATACCCCTCCCAGTAGTAGAGGGCTTCTTGTTCTAAAGTCCATCCTGTCCATGGAATCCTTAATTTGCCCTGTTCTATGAGGGCAGACCACATTTTCCCAGGCACATCTCAGTTGTTGAGGAGCTAGTGACTAGACTAGTTTTTTATTCAAGTCTGGCTCATCTCTCCATATATCCCCTTTAACAGTTTATTTTCAGGTAAGCATTGAATTTATACAAACAAGGTTTACTTTTATTGTGATTAATTCATAGTTGGAGAAATTTCAATGTATAGTAGTTTGGTTTTTGTTAGTATGACAAAATGTCTGAGGCAGGCCAATTTATAAAGAAACGAAGTTATTTTGGCTTATGTTTTTGGAGGTGTAAGGTTAAGGGCCCACATTTAGTGATGGCCTTCTTGCTGGCAGAGTCCTGGGGTAGTGTAGAGTATCACATTGCATGAGACAGGGAGTGCACCTATGTATGTGTATCTCTTCTAATCTCTTTCCTTCTAATAAAGCCAACAGGATTCAACCATGGGGATTCTATCCTAATGATCTTACTTAATACTAGTCATTTCCCCCAAGGCTCCGCCTCGAAACACTATAGTTGGATTAGGTTATCATCCTGTCACTCCTCAGAAGTGGGGGGGGGGGCGGTAAATATCAACACATGAAGCCTTTGGCAGGACTCAAACCATGTCTAAACCATAGCACTGAGATCCCTTCAGGATCAGCCTCAAGATCTTCATGTCCGAGGCTGATAACAGCAAAAGGTCAGTCAAGCTAATGTACAGCAATGACTGGCCGCAGGCTATCCCTGTCTTGAAAACATTCATGGCCCTCAACAGGTTGACTGAGTAAAGTGACATTTTTGTCAGTTTGACTAAATAGTATAATTGTATTGTGAGCAATTTCGGTGCTCTGCCAAGAGGCTGAGTGCTTAGCAAGCCACTTTGTCTATCATGTAGGACTGTCTGTTCTTCAGATCAGACTGTTGCAGACATGGGTCAAATAGGGATCGGCAAGCTTTGACTGATCACTTAGACCCTAGCTTCAGAGTCAGATTTCAAACTGGTTTATCATGTGACACAGAGATGAACCATCATCCCTGACCTTTTTTTTTTTTTTTTTTTTCCTGAGCAAATAGAATCTATTTCCCAATCTCTCTTGGAATTAGATGTAGCCACTGGGTGTGGTGGCACATACCTATAATTCCAGCAACTCGGAGGCTAAGACAGGAGGATCCCAAGTTAAAGGCCAGTTTCAGCAACTTAGGGAAACCCTATCTCAAAAATAAAAAGGGCTTGGGATGTATCTCAGTGGTAGTGCACCCCTAGGTTCAATCTCCGCCATGTAACCAACTTCTAGTTGATGAATGATTGTCAGTAGTGGTATGCTCCACTTTCCAACGTGGTCCTTAAAAACCTCCGTGTATTATCCTCCATGGTATTTTCCTTGGATTAGGCATTGAGATGTCAGAGTCAGAAGATGGAAGGGGTTTGGACTCACAAATCATTATGTGCAGGAGATGATGCACTAAGCAATCAAGGAAATCATTTTTTGAATTGTACTAGTTAGCATTCTGTTGCTATAATGAAAAATGTGAGCTAGTAACTTTACAAAGAAAAGAAGTTTGTTTAGCTTGGAGCTATAATTAAATAAACTTCTTTGTAAAGGTCATAGTCCTGGCATCATCATGGCAGATGGCATCACAGTGGTGGGAACACATGCAAGAGGGGGAAATCATGGTGATTAAGAAGCCAGAGAGTGGTTCAGGGAAGGTGCCAGCAGTAACCTCCCACCAGGCCCACCTCTTAAAGGTCCTACCACCTTATAACATCATCACACTAGAGACCCAGCTTTTCATCACATTAATCTTTAGGAACAAACCACATCCCAAGTGTACCAGGATTTTTCATGAGTAAGTAATAAATTGTAGGGACTTATTTGTTAAAGCAACCCTGCAATACATTTACCAGTACAAATGTCCAACACCTGTTCTTTGAGAGCGGCCTTTTTTCTTCTGATACACACTGTGTTGTTTTGTTAACTACTGAGTACCTGCTCAGTGAGGTAGTATTAGACCCCTTTCAAGCATGTTCTGGCTAATTCTCCCACTAAGGCTTTGAGGTCTTCACTATCATCATCTCTACTGGATAGATGAAAAAATTGATCTAGAGAGGTTAAGTTCCATTTTCAAGGCCCCATGGCCATTAAGTGGCAGAGCCATGACTAGAATTGGGTCAGTCTGGCTTTCACCTTCTAGTTATCAATCATGCTCAAGAGTCATTTCCCTCATAGCTATTCTGTCCTCACATTGGTATTGTGTCAGAGCAGTCCCTACCTCCAGAGACCTCTGAAGAGCAGAGTGGATCTGGCCCACTCATAAGTTGATCTGGAGACTGCACAGCTGTGGGGTGATTTTTCCAGAGGGTGTTTTACAAACCACCGCATGCTGCTGCATGTCATGAGGCTACAGAGCTTAGTCAGAATTCTTTCATAGCTTGGAGAACTATAGTTAGAAGTGCAGAAAGAACACGGGAAAGGGGAAGAACAGAATCTCTGTAAGAACCTCATGGGCCCAGATAAAGTTTTGATTTTGCTAATTGGACAGAAGCCTGACTCAAGATGAGATGTGAAGGTGTTCTGCTAGCAGTGTGGCACTGGAAAAACCATGATGACCTAAGAGAGTTCAGTAGAGTTAGGGAGGCAGGCACACATGTCAGGATATATGCTATGGGAACATAAATCAGGCAGTGACCATATCTAAGAAACCCCCATGGCAGATAGGGAATATGAGCAGTTTGACAAGAGGACAAAGGGTGTTCCAGGCAGGAGGAGCATGTTCAGAGACACCCTTTATGTAGCATGACAATCTCAGGAAATCAAGGGTAGCATAGGGTGGCTGAACATGTGCAGGAGTGCCAGGAAGCAGTGTTGTAGCAGTAGTTGAAGGGTGTTATTTATGGCAGGCTTGGAACTTAGGGTGATAGGGAGCCGTCAGAGTGGGCAGAGGTGCCTCTGTTGTCTGTGGTAAAAGTCTGGTGATAGGAGAATAATGAGTGGTAAGGAAGCTGAAGGAGGGCAGGGAGGGGAATGAGAAGTGAGGAGGCTGAGGTTCTGCACATGGCTTGGACAGAGCTTGGCATTGCACTTGGTGGTGGCCATTGGCACTTGGGTACAATGGGGCACGCAGGAAAGGATGACTTATGCTTGAGTGGCATGGTATATGATAATGCCACTGATGAGGCCAAAAGACACAGAGGAATTCAAGGGGTCTAGGGGACTGATAAATGGACCCTTGATAAAGGCTGTCACAATGCAATTCTGGTGCCCAGCAGCCAGGTGTGCACTGGCCTGGAGACTAGGAATCACTAGCATGTTGGCATAGAGCCCCTTGGCTACAGTCAGAGGAGGGAAACACAAAGAGCATCACTCTTAAGAAGTAAGTATGAGCAGTACCTGCCAGATGTGGGGCTAATGGCTTCTCTCTGGAGAACACTGTCAACTTCCTGCAGAGGCAGCCCTAGACACACCCTACAGGTCTGCTAGAGCATAGATGAGTCTGCTCCAGTCGGAAAGGGACTAAGCTGCCAGTAATCATCCCTGACCACAGGCCTCCTCTACTGAAGGAGTAGAGGCCTCCAGATTAGCTTTTAGTCCAAAGATGTTTGGTTTTTGGTCTGCGAATGTGCTTTTTGTAGTAAAGGCAGATAGTACCAGGAAACCAGTGACAACTCTTCCGCACATGCATACTATTCATGCTTAAGAGGGAGCACAGGACCTGTTTGCAAGAGATGTCTTAAAACAGTGCATTACTACAAGAAATGGGATCAGTTAATTGTTTCAGAAAAACTTTGATCCTCTGGGTCTCTGTCTAGTATTATGAGTCCTTAAGAATTGTGGTGCCCTGACAAGGCACAGTACAAGTCTCTCTCATCATAGGGGCCTAAGTCACCTAACCCCTGCAGAGGGGCCTGGTGATACAGCAGCCCAGAGGGTCCAGGAGTTCTTCTGTCAGCCAGATGACTTAAGATGCTCTCAGGGTCATAGAGATGTTAGGTGTGAACCTGGTGGTCCCCAGTGTAAGGAGGAGTGTGAGTAACAAGGACTCCTAGTCCCGTGGCATCTAGACTGTTGGAACTGGTGGGGTTCACACACCATAGAGCCTGACCTGTTTCTCAGTACTGGAAAGACCTGTCCATTTGGTTCAGTGGGTTGAACATGATGTTCCATAGGACAGGCATCAAGGAGATTCCAGAACAAGCTGAGATTCCTCACATCCCCCTTTCCCAGCACCCTGAATTGGCCCTTTGAACTACTTATGATAATCATATAAATGACTAGGGTTTCTTATTGTCTCTTTCCCCACCAGCTCAGGAGGGCAGGGATCACCTCTGCCTGGCATAGTTCCTGAAGTGCACACGAGTGAACAGAAGGCTTTGAGTTAGCATGTGCTACCCCGGAGATATAGTCAAGGAAGCCCTCCACCAGCTTGCAGCCTGATGGGAGATAGGGACATGCACACCGTTGTTGTGGCCTGAAGCCCGTGGAACCTTGAGGGTAGAGTAGCCAAACCCTAGCACTCACCCAAGAACTCAGAAGTGATAGATGGAGGGCCAAGAGCAAATACAAAGGATAAAGGCAATCATGGTAAAACAGTTTCTACAAATGCAGGGGAGATGAAGAAGAAGAAGGCGGGTGTCTGGGAGAATCCCCCTGTGGCTCACTGTGTCCAAGGTTGGAATACAAGTGGTGCAAGGTGAAGCTTGACAGATGTGTCAGGCCTGCATGGTGGACAGAGGTCTTGATTTTATCTTGGGACTTGTGGCATCCCTGGCACACTTTGGAACTGGGACCAGGACATATTCTTATGTGTGTGTGGATTGCCTTGGCCATGGAGTAGAAGGTAGATTGGAATGAGTGGGGTGGCTCTTTGAAGGAGATGTCTGCTACCACTTGATTAACATAGTGATAAGCTGGATCCAGTCATGTTGGAGGGTTGAAGAGGGCATCTTGTAGACTGCGGAGGGGGGGCATTGGGTTGAGATAGCCCCCTTTCCTCAGTGTACCCAAAGTGCTCCAAGGGCCTTTTATCCCAACCTGGCTGTATACAATACTAAATTCTATACACTGCTCTTGCCTGTCTTGGATCAGGATAGTAATATAAAGATACTGCTTTCATCACAAAAGCCAGATTTCTGGCTTTACATCTTCATTCTAGTTGCAAGTAACACTCTTCTTTTTACTACAAATTTATTAGCCCCATCTCAAGTGTTATGATGATGCAACTTTTAAACAAGTATGTAGAACATAAACAAGAAATCCCATTTTCTTTTACATCATGAGGCATAAAGCAAGGCACTTAAGAGCAGTCACTGTTAGGATAACTGTTAAATGGAGGTGACCAATAAAATTGATGTGCTAAGCTGAGCCTTTCTCTTCTTGGAGATCAAACTGCTCCAGCAGAGTGTGTAAACTGGGCTTAGAGAGTTTAGCAGCTGCAGGTGGTGTATGGCCAGGCCTGTGCCTGTCAGAGGACCAGAGTGTACCTGGAAGAAGGGCTGTGATGTGATCCTGATTGGGTGTGCTCTTGCCTTCACAGTGTGCTTGCTGATCCGCTTCCAGGGCCACTGCCATGTCGAGCCGTGGTGGGAAGAAGAAGTCCACCAAGACCTCCAGGTCCGCCAAGGCAGGCGTCATCTTTCCTGTGGGGCGGATGCTGCGGTACATCAAGAAAGGCCACCCCAAGTACAGGATTGGAGTGGGGGCACCCGTGTACATGGCTGCCGTCTTGGAATACCTGACAGGTGAGTGTGCCAAGTCAACCATGGACACCTGGGCTCAGATAAGGCAGTTCTTATAAGTCTTCCAAGGACTGATAGGACTTTTTTCTGTTTCTTTTATTTTGAAGCTTTTCAAACCTACAGAAAAGTTACAAAAATAGTATGACAACCATTATCATCTAGATTTTTCAGTTGTTAATAATTTTTCCCATTTGCTTTATGTCTCCTCAAGTATGTGTGTGTGCATGCATATGCTCACAGATGCCTCTGTTACTTATTTTTGGCTGTTACATAGTCCAATTTGAAAATACTTGGTTGCCACAATAACACCCTTTATGATTTTGTTTGTTTCCCTTTCCTGATCCAGCATCCATTTCAGGATTATCCATTGCATCTGGCATTCAGGTTTGGCCAGCCTATACTAATCTTGACCAATTCTCCAGGTTTTTCCATTCTTAAAATGGAAGGTTTAAAATCTTGACATTTTTGGAGATTCCAGGCCAATTGTTTTGCAGAATGTCCTTCCATCTGGGCTGGTCTCATGATTAGAGCAGGTGTCACTCTCGAAGGAGATGAGTCCTTTCTTGTGTATCATACCTGATATGGGTTTGTGCTGTCAGTGGTGATGTTCAGCTTGCTCATCCAGCTAAGTTGCACTTCTGCACATCTCATATCACAGTTTTCACCTAGTGGCTTTAGCATTCCTTGATGATCTTCCCTGAATCTGTTATTACTGCAGTAGTATGAAACAGCGATTTTTACATTTCTTTCATTTCCGTACTTCATTAGGGTAGCATTCTTCTGTAAGTAAGAGTTTTCCCTATGCCCCTCTCTTCTTTTTATTTTTTGTGCTACCAGTGTTAGATCATCATTTAATTTAGTGGGTTATACCCCATTCATGTTACTATTCCTTTTAACGCTCTAATTATCTCAAATTTGATCAACCTGATTCTTATGACCTTTTGCTGTATCTCCATTGGTTTCTGTACATTTCCTTGCTGTCCAACACAATAAGACGTTCAGTCTCACCCTGGATTTCCTTGCCCCAGTTCTGAAATCAGCCATCTCTCCAAGGGATCCTTGGTCTTTTTTCAGATATAATCTTATTTGTGTTTTCATAAAAATTGAGGGGTGCTACCCTAGTTTTAGGAAGGTGAAAATCAGGCCTCTAAAGCATGAAAGGACTTGCCTATAATACAACATTTAAGAAGTTGAGAAGGGCCCCAGATCCTGCTGCCCTTCTGTAATGTTTTTACCACTTATTTCTCAATACATGAGCAGGTAGGTTGCACCGTGCCAAGAAGCAGCAGGCTTGATTCTTTGCAGAGTCTTCTTCTTTTTTTTTTTAATATTTATTTTTTAGTTCTCGGCGGACACAACATCTTTGTTGGTATGTGGTGCTGAGGATTGAACCCGGGCCGCATGCACGCCAGGCGAGCGTGCTACCGCTTGAGCCACATCCCCAGCCCCTTTGCAGAGTCTTCTGAAAGAGGAGATTCAGTAAGACAGTTGGCTCTCCCAAAGTGGCACAGCCAGGCAGCAAATGAGCTGGATGGCTTTCTGCTTTCCCAGGTTTCAATATGGCAAGGCCAAGGGTTTCCCTGAAGCAAATTCAGTCATGAGGAGGGTAAAGTTCTTGTGTTCACCTAGGCATGAAAAGTAATGGTTGTGCTCTGTTTACAAGGTGTTTGCACATATTCTGGGACTTTTGCCTTTCTACTTGGCAGAGACTTATAGGTGGGGAACCTGATAGCGTGAGCTAGGCATGATTCTTTTCATTACATGGATGAGGAAACAGAGGCCGAGAATTTAGGTGACACACCCAGGAAAGTTTTGTATAGCATTGACAATCAGCCAGAGTCCGAGGAGGGGTCATTCTAGTTCTTGCATAGCAGTTTATATGCTATATGACAAAGGTTGAGTCACTTAACCTTTCTGGGCCCTATTTTCCTTACAACTCAGATGGAGACAACTGTCCCTACCCCCACCACTTCCAGGCTGCTGTGAGAGCCAAAGGAGCTTTGTTTGAGCACAATGGAAAAGCTTCTGTGCTATACAAACCCAGACTCTGGCTTTTGGCTTCTGAATGTCATAATGACCTTGCCTCTTGGATGTTCTCAGACACTATCTTCAGGTTAAGTACGATATCAGTTTCATTTCTTCCTCTAGCATTCTCTGTTTTCTTGGCAGAGTGTGATGGGGAAGTACTATCATTCCATCATATCTCAGACTACTTGTGCTCCTCAGAATATCTGTATGGTTCCCTTGGCTGTGCCTAGCTGGTTCTGAATCTGACCCTGCTGCTCATGAAGTCAAGGTCAGAGGATCTTTACTCCTGGGAGGCTGGAGACCTTGTCTTTTGTCCTGCTTTTGTCCCTGGCCCAGCTATCATGGTGTGTGATAGTGATCATAAAGGATAGTGGGAATAGTCAGGGCAGCCCATCATTGTGGCTGGGAAAGTAACTCAAAGTTGTTCCTTCTCTACCATCAGCCTCATCAACTCATGCATATTGAAGAGTGATATACATATTTTGCATTGTATAAAGTCCTAGCAGGGCTATAGTTGGCTGAATCTGAGCCATTTCTTCTGCCTGCACACAACATTGATTCATTGGCATGACCACTGCCCAGTGCCTGCTCCCCACATGGAGTCTGGCCCTAGTGACTTCAGAAGAATGTTCTGAGTAGTTAGTGCTGTGCTGTTACTCCTGTGGCCATTGTGTTATCTGTGCTGATGGTATAAGAGCTTACCTTTGGGGCTGTGTCTGGTGCACACACACCGAGAGCAGTGCTGTACACCATGCTAACTGCTCTTGGATGGTGACAACCCTCAGCCCATTGGGTTGGGATGTGGGAACAAAGGGGCACTTGGGAGTTCTTGGCATCTGCCTACTCTGAACTTTGGTTTGGGTGCCTGAGTGAGAAGAAGAGGTAGACCTAGGTCTCTTTCTACACTGCTCTTTGCTCTTGTTGCACTGAAGACCTTTTATCACTCATGTCCACATTTAATGAGCACCTGCTGTCTACCAGGCTCTGTGCAAAGTCCTGCATGAGAGCACAGGAATGATCAGGGCAGAGTGGGATCTGCTTCTTCCAGTCTAGTCTGGGAGAAACCAGCCAATTCAGACAATTACATTGTCACAAGCACTATGAGGGAGGGGGTGAACATAAACAGGCCAAAGGAGGACCCAGTGATCCAGGGACCTGGAGAGGAGCTGGCCAGGGAAAGCTTCTCTGAGGGGGAGAGATCAGCTGAGTCCTGGAGAGGGATGGTCCAACCAGCCCTACAAGGGCTTGAAGAGGAGCTCTGCCATTCATTTGACACACCTCCTTTGTGTCAACCCCTTCCCAGAGTGTGAGGAAGCTACAGAAAGGGAGAGGCTGGAGGACTATCCCCTCAGCAGCTTGGGGTCTAGTCAAAGATGTGGCCCAAACTTCATGGTCTAACACAAGGCAAAAATGGGGGAAGTCCCACCATTCAGCAGGTTCTCACCAAAGGCTGTGATATGTCTGACATAGACAAGCACCTGACCCATCCCTACCCTCAGCGAACTTCCTGTCTGAGTCAGATCCAAGTAAGAAAAAGGCTGTAATGAGACAGAACCACTTATGCTTTGAGGCAGGAAAAGGGACTGAGTGGGGTTTGTAAATCCTGGAGGACCCTTGTTACCAGCAATGCCCTGCTTGTTGTCACCTGAAGACCCTATGAAAGTATTGTTTTCTCATCCATATGGCCAAGCCTCTTATAGGTGGTGCAAATAATTGCAGGCATGATGATGGGGGTGGGCCACACGGATGCCCATTTGAAGTAGCTTGGCTGGCCTCCTGACTTCATAAGTCTCTAGTGCAGAGACCGGGAGGGGTCTAGGTGCTCAGGTGTTGCTAGTAAGACTGCTGAGTTGCAGGGCCCACCTTCTGAAGCACTGAGCTGACATTTCCTTGGTGACCTGCTGGGGATACTTGGGACTCTGCCAAATTCTAGAGCTGGGAAGTTAAGAAGGTAGATCTTGGTGTCAGACTTGCCATTTCTTACTTGTGGCCTTGGGCAAGCCACTTACAGCTGTGTGCTTTGGTTTGATCATCAGTAAAATGAGGATCCCTATCATTGCCTCTGAGAGTTGTTATGAGGCTGAAGAAGGAGCTGCATGTGTGGTTCTTTTTATTGCCCGTACCTGCGTGTGCTCACAAGTTGACCATTAGCATTATGGCTAAAGTGAAGGAGAGGAGGGGATCCCCAGTAATCCTGTCTGACTACTAGGGTGCCCCCTTTAAGGGATGGTGACAGGAACTGTCACTGCCCATCAGGGCCTGTTGTCCTTCCAGCTGCTCCAAACTTACCAGGCCTTCCCAGACACTGATAGATATCTTGGCAGCTTCAGGCCTGCTCCCTGAGTTATTTCAAGTAGCCACGGGACCTTCCTTCTAAAGCCTGTTATTACCCAACACCTCAAGATGCCCTATTTTGCCAGACTCTTCTGTCTGATGCAACAGGCTCCTTCTGTCCAGAGTTCCTGGCTCATTCGTGGAAACCACTAAGGATTTTCCAGGTTATCCAGGAGCTAAGCATGGTCCTATTACACAACAGCTGAGGCCAAACCAGCCAAGGAATAGGTGATTTGGTGGCACCCCTGCAGGCCAGAGCCATGAGAACCCTGTTATAAGGACCCCTGTGAAGAGCACATTCTTCATGGAAATATTCTTCCTTATCCTTCTCAAGTATGGAGGGATATGAAGTCTAGCAACTTGAAGCTGGCTTCTGTTTCTTCTCTTGGTTGCAGAGTCCATTAATCTGCCATACTTAAAGGAAGGCAGCATTTGGAACAAACTTGAGTCTAACAACCAGACAACTCCTTCCCCAGATCTCTGTGCATCTAGCTTCAAGCCCTGCCTGACCCTTTCCAGAGCTCTTCCTGAAGATTGTGATACTGTCTCTTGGGCTCCTCAGTGTCCTGGGACTGTCTATCCTTGCTCTGTTTTGCCCCTTGACCTAGATGACCATAGAATCACCACCTTTTGGGTGCTATGAGACCTGGCAATGCATCTGAAACATTTAACCAGCATTCATAGTGAACACTAAATAAAGGACAGATAAAAACAAGTGTGATTATGCAGGAAACTGGGGCAGTCAGGGACAGCCTCTGCCCAGCCACCATCTTTGCACACATTCTACCACTGATCTACAGCCTTTTAAATTTTATTTTGAGATAGTATCATACTAAATTGCCCAGGCTCTTCTTGACCTTGAAATTCTGCCTCAATCTCCCAAGTAGCTGGGGATTATAGGTGTGTGCCGTTCGCCACAGCTCTGTGGAACTTTTAGGTTAATGGTGTTTTAAGGGAACCTGACTCTACTTAAGTCCAAGAACACCTTGCAGCCTCTCCTCTGAACCTAGCACAGTACTGGGGTGTAGGAAACATGTCAAAAAAATATGTGATATGACTTTTCCCCTCCCCCTGAATTTTCATTGATGATGGGGTGTTTAATGACATATAAGTGGCATTTTACCAAAAACTATGGTCCTATGACTGAAATCAGGGCATGACCTAGACTCATTCTCCCTCTTTGGAGATGGATAAATGAAAAACTTTGTTGAGTTCCTTCATAAAGGAACTTGTTTTAATTTGGGACCACTGAGTAAAACAACCTTCTATACTGTAAGACTTTTCAGAGTCTCTTACATCCAGGTGTCATTGTGAATCTTCAGGAAAGGAAATGTGAGATGTAGTTGTTCCCAAGTTTTTACCACTAAAGTCTTTCAAGGAATAACAATAAAAATATTTTGCATAACAGAGCATACACTGCTTGTTGGCTAAGCCCATGAGATGGCACTATTAAGAGTGAAGAATCAAAATAGAAAGTCATCTTAAAGAAGGAGCTTAGGTCTGGTTTGTTGTGCCATTGAGGTACCAGGCTGGACTAATAGCTAGCACTATCTAGGCCTTCCGTCTCTATACTGAGCCCAGCATATAGCTAGTGCTGGAACATGTAAGTGAGGAAGTCACATTGGGAAGCCATTCACTTATTATTCTGAGTTGAATCACTCATGTGCTAGCTTGGGGACCTGTGCTAGACTCTGAGACGCAAGACAAGAGTCCCTACTCTCAGGGAGCTTGCCCTGGAAGGAAAAACCTTTCAACCAGACCCCAAGAAAATGGGCCTGGTTCCTTTATAATGACATTCTTTTTGTTGTTTGTCCAGAAACCCTTCTGCATAGACTGATCACACATCTTATTCTACCAACTTAACCTCCTAGTGATTTAAGCTTGTTTGTAAAAGTCAAATCCACCTGCAGAGGACTTCTGACATTTAGCAGGATGGAAAGCACTACTTCTAGCTCCCAAGACTAGTATCACTGGAATATGCATAGACCCTCCCTAGGTGACCACTGCTTAGATCAGAGCTAAGCTCTGGTCTGTTTAAAATCTAGTATATTTTTAATTAAAGAAAATGAGACTAGAATATATGTTCTTTTCTGTCTTGCTTGGATTTAGTCTATAAAATGATGATGACATCTAAATTTACATATTCCTAATCCTCCATGTTTTAAACCTTGGTCTTTTCTCTTGTATCTCTTCTCAATGACCAGAATCTCTACACTCCTCTGACAAGTACCCAGCATCCTCTAATAGTGGATGCTACAAATGTGAAGCTACCTTAGATTCATGGCTAACTATTGTGAAGTTTCAGGGCCAGCTCCTGACCTGGAGAAGAAGCAAGGTCACTGGGGTGATGTTATGGCCACTTTATAGACTGAATGAGGTTTAGTCCTCAGGCCTGGTTGCATCCTGCAATAGAATCCCAAGGAAAAGGGGTAGTTATTAGAAATACACCTGGCCATCAGGTTTTAGCTAACAAAATGATCATCCTCATTCCATGTTGCAACTTGTTTGATTTCTGATCTCTAACTCAGATCAGATTTGCCTGTCTTGGGTATTAGTCCTGGGAACCACACCTCTTTCCCACTCCCATCTCTCAGAAGTGAGGCAGAGAGAACCCTTTCCTGTCAGCTGCACATCCTGTTACACAGGTACTCATTTCAGCCAGGTCATCACACTTGGTACTTCTGATGTGGGAAAGAATAAACTTAGAAGATTGGGGTAGGCAGGGCCTGTAGTTGACTGAAAATCAGTCTCGAGCCTCTTTACTGCTTTGTATCTGGGATACCCAAAGTGTGTCCTGGACTTACCCAAGTAAACATAGAGCAGGAGGAAGAGGACAGTCAGGTTCAGATCTTAGTGCTCTATGGCCCCACATCCCTTGCTTATTTGCATGACTGTACCTACCTTAGACTGACACTTAAGGTAAAGACCCAGCTAGTGCTTGATGGAACCTTCTGGGGTATTGATGCTGCTCTAGGGCTCATGCTACTGTGTTAATTGTGTTCTACAGAGCCTTTTATGAGCCTCATTTTCTTTAATTAAAAATATACTTATACACAGAAAATGAAGAAGAACTTTAAGGAGCCAGGAGGTTGCAACTAGAATAAAGCTGGAGACCCTGAAATTCAAACTGCAGGGTGCTGGATACCTTGTGTGTACAGACTGCATTTGAATGCATGGTTCCTTTTCTGGTTATGTGAGTAATTTGTGTTTGAAATTTAAGAAGCTAAAACTCACTCAATCCTACTACCCAGAGATAGCAGCTGGCACTGCATGCCTTTTATGTGTGTATGTATAAAAGAGATAGATGTTAGTCTAATTATTTGTTTTTATTAACATATATTATTGATGATTTTATTTGATAACCAATCACAGAGACTCATATATAATCTTATAAAGCCACTTGTGAAATGATTAAGGAGGTGCTTCCACATCAACCCTCCTTCAGTCTCCTGAGGGAAAGATGACTCCAGGGTAGACATTCAGGGAGAACTTGAAGAAGACTCAGTTCCTCACTATGTGCCTTTGGTGCTTGTCACCATGTGTGCACATCATTATGTGCCTTAAGATGTGGTATCCTGTGGCCAGCACATTAACAGACCCAAGTGGGTCAGGCCTAGAGCCTGGGAGTCACCAAGTCAGGATGTCCCCCAGTTCTTCACTGCCTTACGCAAGATGTGGATGTACAGTGTGGCTTGAGGATGTGCTTCTTCCAGGGCACATGAATCTGCTGTAGAGCTCAAAAACTGAGTTTTCATGTAGTCCTTCATTTGGTCCTTCTAAAAAGTCCATGAAATTGTCCAGGAGAATACAAATGTGACCTGGGCCTACTCCATGAAATAATGGTCTCATTTTTCTCTTCTCTCCTAGGTCTAGGTGTTTGACTACAACACTTGGATTGGAGAGAGGAAAGGTCTCAGTGCTTCTTTTTGCAGATATTTCTTCCAGTCTGTGGCTTGTGTTCTCATTCCCTTTACAGTGTTTTCACAGGGTAGAAAATTTTAATTTCAATGAAGTCCAGCCTGAAAAGTATTTCTTTCAGGAATGAGCCTTTGGTAATGATCATCACCAAACCCAACCAAGGTCATCTAAGTTTTTCTCCTATATCATTTCCAGGAGATTTACAGTCTCACACACTATATTTAGGTCTATAATTCATTTGTTAATTAATTTTCACAAGGATATAAGGCGAAATTTATATAGATTATTTTTTTCCTTTTTTTTTAACATGTGGATGTTCAGATGTCTAGCACCATTCTTGAAAAAAATCTCATTGCTTTTTTCTTTCTTTCTTTTTTTTTTTTTTTGGTACTGGGGATTAAATCTAGGGGCACTCAAAAACTGAGCCACATCCCTAGCCCATTTTTATTGTTTTATTTTGAGATAGTCTTGCTAAGTTGCTCAGGGCCTTGCTAAGTTGCTGAGGCTGACTTTGAACTTGTGATCCTCTTGCCTTAGCCTCCTGAGCCATTGGGATTACAGATGTTGCCAATGTATCCTTCCCCTCATTCATATTAACTAGAAATCTTTTATGATCAAGGAGTCTCACTGTCCTCTCATGATATCCCTTTGAAGGGCAATATGCAGTTTTCATTTGTGCCATCAGGATCGACAGAGAGGTAGACAAGTTCCATGTTAAGTGTACTGTATTTGCTTGAGCCAACAGACAAGCTCACAACACCACTAAATCTGGTTCTGGTTTTAGATAATGAAAAGGTGCAACCAAAACTAAATGTGAGTTTTTTCATCTGGGATCACTGTACTTTTGATTGAGGTATATCTCTTAGAATTTCATTTAGTAAGCATCTTTGTGGTAAATATTCTCAAGTTGTTTTTGAACATGTCTTTATCTCATCTATGAAATTTTCAGCCATTATTTATTTAACAAAATCTATTCTAATTTCTTTTTGGAACACAAATTAAGCATATATTAGTTTTTTTATCTTCCATATCTATTAATCTCGTCCATATTGTTTATTCATGTCTTTCTGGATTACTTTCTGGATAATTGTTTCTGATCTGTCTTCTAGAACTATCTTCCAGTTTCCTAATTTTCTCTTCAACTATGTCTAATTTACTGTTAATTTGGTCACTAAATTTTAATTTTCAGTAATTATACTTTAATTTCTATAATTTTATTGGATTCTCTTCTGGATTTGCTTGTCTTTATATAATCTTTTCACTTTGAGTTATCTTTTTTTAAAATAAAATTTTAAAATAAATTTCACATAGTTATTTTACATGCTGTTAAGAATATAAGTCTTTATGAGTCTATTTCTGCTATATTTTGAGTCATTCTTAGGAAAGCCTGACCCTCCTCAAGGTTATAAAAAAATGTCTTTATGCTTTTGCCTAGTATTTTTAAAGGTTTCATTTGTCATATTTTTCCTTTGAACCTTTTGGAAGTTATTCTTAAATATGGTGTGAGATACAGATCAAGTTATTTTTATCCCATATGCTTACCTAGTTATCCCAGCACAATTAATTGAATATCCCATCATTTCCCTGGTGATCTGAGATGCTACCTTTATCAGACACAGAATTACTAGATATAATTAGGGCTATTTCAGGACATCCTTTTCTGCCTTGTTGATTTTTATGCCTTATTATAAAATACTTTGTTTCTCATACATACTAGGTCTTTCATGTTTTTTCTCATACATACTAGGTCTTTTGTTGATTTTATTTTCTTTAATAAGTAATAATACCCATGGCAAATTTCACATGATAATAAAGGGTCTGCAATAGACTTGCATCTTCCTCCTAGCTCCTTCATGTGCCCATTTCTCTTCCCAGGATTTTCTTGTATATGGTATACATCTTTTGAAGAATATTCTTTTTTTTCCTTTTTTTATTTCAAAATAAATCTTGAAAATGAAATGCCAAAAAATAGGAAGGTAATGGGTGCATGTAGTATGCAGAGGTTGATGACTTATTTACATTTGGACCAATGTAAATGTTGGGAGGATCTGAGAGTCTTTGATCTCACCCTAACCCCCCTCAACCTGCTCAGTTCCCCAGTCAAACTCAAGTCTCCACTTGGGTTTGGGAGACTGCACCTGCCTGCTTTCTGGGTCTGTCCAGGGCTTTCCTCTGGATGGTAGCTTTTTAGTTCATGCCACCTGTAGGGGATCCTGCTATTCTAATACATGAAAGCAGGCCAGTGCCTTGGAGAACACCCCTGCACCTCCATCCCTCATCACTGCCTGACCATTGCAATGCTCAGCTCAGCCTTCAGCAGTCTATCTGGAGTGACCTACTTAGGAAAGACCTACCATTCCCTGAGCAAGGGCAGAGTGCCAAGCTGGGTGCTAGGGGTTGAAAGGAACATTGTTGACTTCCATGGATGTGTATTGAGTGCCTATATGTGCCAGTCGTGTCAGAGGCCATGTCAGTGACTTGAGGGTGGAGACTGTGCTCCCTGCACCCCACCCTTGCCTTTGTTTAACTCCCAGCACAAGGCCTTGCATTTTACAGCTGCAGGAAAAATAGTTATTTTATTGAAGGATGAGAAAACCAGTTAGCAGGAGGAGGAAATAATTAATAATGTAAGATGCAGGAAGCTGATGAGAGCTAAACTACTCCCTTGGATGTTTAAATGAAGAATAAGTAGGATTAACAGGCGAGCACAGTAGACCACATCTGTCTAAGGAGGGTCATGGGGCAGTGTAGCTATTGTTGGCAAACAGGAGGGCTTTAGAAGCATTGCAGGGACTTCTCTGTCTCTCTGTACCCTAAAGTCACCACATATGTCTCAGTTCTACTTTGAAAAGCAGAAGTGGCCAGAAGCTGAAAAGCAGCCCACCTGGTTAAAGATTGCAATGTTCTGGCAAGGGTGCTACCCATACCCCAGGGTGCCTCTGTACGTGGCTTCAAAAAGAACTACTTACTGAGAGAAGGAAGTGGGTCAGAATTCTGCATCTATCTTCTCTCCCAAAGTCTCCCTGCTAAAATATCAGCAACTGATGGAACACATTTACAGTCCTCTTGTTTTCTTTCCCTGACTAGAGGGCTGTATGTCTAGTCAACCCAGAATAAAATAGCATGAAAGCAAAAAGCCACTCCTCAGAGCTATAAATAAGTTGTAACAAGAAGGTAAACCCAAAGGGTATTAATCACAGTCTGCCTCCTTCTGTCTGTCCGTCTGTCTCTTCCTGTCACCCCTTCCAGTTCTGTTTGCCAGAAGATGACATAAATCCTCCTTGGATTTGTCTGGCTTCCTGGTTCAGCCTACTGTTCTGACCCCTGCCCCACTCCTTTCTTCCTTCTTGTCCCACCCCAGCCCCCTTTCAGGCAAGTGTATCTTTTGTTTTATGGCTGGCAAGCATGGGTTCCCTGGTATCCAGAGCTGCTTTCTTTATAGGTGGTGCCTCACAATGATGTGTCCTCTGTGTTAGCATTGTGTTATGACCAAAATACCCAACAAGAACAACTTAGAGGACAAAAAGTTAATTGTAACTCATGGTTTTAGAGATTCAGTCCATAGTTAGCTCTGGGCTGGAGGTGAGACCATCATGGTGGAAGGGCATGATGAGGGAAAGCTGCTCAGCTCATGGCAGAGGCACTAGGGACAAAATATAATTCCCAGAGCCATGCCCCTAGTGACCTGCCTCCTCCTGCCATGCCCCACCTGTCTAGTTACTACCCATTAATCCATTTGATGGATTAATCCATTGATTAAGTTACAGCTCTCATAATCTGATCATTTCACCTCTGAACATTGCTATATTGTCTCACACATGAGCTTTTGGGGGATACCTCATATCCAAACCACAACATCCTCTCGTGGGTGTGCATGATACCATTCCCATTTATCTACAGAGGATTTCTCTGGGTCTTTAAAAATGTTGGTTCTCTTCATTTCAGGCCCACAGAGGTGGGGAAACGGTTTGGAAAGCTAGGGCTCTGGAAATGGCTAATTATTGACTTTTCTTGCTATCAATATCCTGACTAGTGCTCTTTATAGGAATTGATAGCTGAGGCAGTCTTTGGTTAACATTTATCTATCGCCTCTTTCAATCTTGATATTGACTGCTAAGAGTCAATATCTGCTGCTCATTCAGAAAACGAAGGCATTTACCTGGAGCAGCATCATTTTTCTTGTCCCCTTACCCCATCCCTCAGCAGTATCTATTCCAGAGGCAGAGACGGTGGCTTGTAATTGTTTTGGGGGTGAAGAGAAAGTGCTTTTGAGTTCTAGGTGATGACAGCAGTTTAAGTTCTAACATCTGCCATATGCCGAGCACATAACCACGTGCCAGACACTGCTTTATGTTGAGCAGCTCACTGAATCCTCAAACCACCATTTTGCTTATGAGGAAACAGGCTCAGAGAATTTAAGGAACTTCTCTAAACTCACTCACCACAGTGCCCCATCTCCAGAAGAACAGTTTCTACAGGCTGTCTGTGTGTTAACTGCCAAGGGACTAAGGACCACTTAGTCCACTATGCAGTTCATCTTAAAGCAGCCAGTGGATACCTCATGAGGACTAGTGTGTGCCTAGTCCCCCAGGCATGGCTCCTGTCCTCTATGAAGCTGCACCCTAAGGGAATAGACTTGGAGGCAGTCATAGGCAGCTTTCAGAGCATATGGTATGTGCCTTCAAAGGCTGGAAACATTCCTGTGGCCTGATGTGGGCAGGGAAGACAGGGTCTTGTGAGATGGGGCAGGGATAAGGAAAATGAGAACATGCAGGAGGAAATGGGTATGAGCAAGGATGGGGGTTCCTTGGAGTTTTGTGTGCTGGGCTACAGAGAAGGGACAGTGTGGAAAGTGACAGAGGTTCTGGCAGTAAGTAACAGCTACAGAACAAGTAAGGTACCAAGGGAAAGCACTAGCCTGACCAGGGCAACACAAGGAGCCCCACTAGGCCTCAGAGAGGACTCTGCCCAAGCAGGTATGCAGAGGTTGTACTGCTCTGGTGCTGGGGAGGGACTGGAGGGCAAGAAGCTTTTTGGTCAGTGTCCCTTCACTAGAGAAGGGGATGTGTGGAGTCCTGGTGACAGAGCTTAGGCAAGTGCTTAAACAGTGCTGGCCCTTAGCCTCTGGAATCTACAGGTAGGCAGGACAGAGAGCGATCTTGTAAAGATGTACCCCAGAACTGTAATTGCTCTTGGAGTTCTTATTTCTAGGACACACTCATTGCTCTAGAAACCACTATGAAAAGCAACCTGAAAAAATTTCCTGCACTCAGAACCCTTTTTGTGAGAAGCCAGATAAGCAGTCTGGACCTGAATGTTCAAGGCCTGTGACATCCTAGTAGCAAAGGCCAGTTGGGGCAGCACAGAGTAGAGCTGCCTGCTGCTTCCCATTTACTCTGTTTTTCAGTTTTAATTTGGAAATGAAAATGCAGATGATAAACCCTAATAGTTCAAAAAAGCATAGAGCACAGTTCTCCCTCTGGCCTAGTCCCTGCTTCCATTCCCTGTTGCCATGATGCCTGGGTGAGAGCATAGACCCCTACCTCAAATGACAGTCTATGGAATGTACCTCCCGGTCCACTCCTTGTTTTCCCCTCTTAAAAGTCCATCTGGGAAATAGTACCATGACAAGGTTCTTAAATGAATTTCCTCTTTACATTATACTCTTCCAATCATTTCATTTCAGCACCATCTCTGATTGTTCACCCCATCCTGAGATGAATTAAGAACAAATGGCTGTGGTTTTTCATATTAAAACAAACATACACATTAACCATTTCCTTGTACGTTAATTTAGAGTCCTTGAAAGCAAGTGTTTGGTGGTGCAGAAGGCCCTACCCAGCTGCCAGCCAGGCCAGGGGTTAGAACAGGTTTGGGGGCCCTTCTCAGGCAGCTCCCTCCACCCGCTTCCTGCCTCAGGCCTGAACTTCTGCTGCCTCAGCAGAAGGCTCTGGTCCTTTTTCTCCTATTGGGGTCAGACAAAAGACCCAGACCCTATCCCAAGGCAGAGACTGCCTGTGGGGCCGCTCTGGGTGCTGTGTTCCATCAAGGCAGGTCTGGCAGCACTGAGGTTAATCAAGTTCAAGTGCATTTTTCAAACATATGTAAACTGTTAAGTGTAACAGCAAAGAATAAACTATCGGGGGAGGAAACACCAGGTTTTTTGTTGCTTTTCTCCTCTTTTGCCTCTTACATCCCTCCATCCAGTTATTTAGGTAGAGGAAATAGGGCTAAGGGGGAAGTATTGTTTTCTTTCCCTAGTAATCAAGTCTGCTGCACTTTTTATTTTGTAATAGTGTAGTTGTAGCCTCAGTAAAAATAGTTTGTATTTATCAAGTTTTCAATTCAATGGTAACTCATTAAACCTCACAAGCCTGAGAGGTAACCTCAAGCCCTGCTTTATAGAATGGGAAACAGAGCCTTGTCTCACAGCAAAGTGCAGGAGCTGGGTCATCAACCCAGTGCTGACAGCTAACCGCAGCTCTAAGCAGTGTGCATGCTTGCTGCCTCCACTGCAGACAGGCAAGCCTGCCTGATGGGGAGCTCTTCAGGCATTGGGCTGGGTTGATGGATTAGAGCAAGGTAATATTTGCCAGCAATCACAATATGCCCATCTTGTTAATGTGTATGATATAAAATGACTTTTTTCTTTATTGTTAAACATGGAAGACAGCATCCTCTAGAACTTACTTTAGAAATTCCCAAGTTAAGCTGTATTTCTGGCTTATTGGAAAACTGTGGGATGGTGGGAGACTGGACCAGATGCTGCCTCTGAGATCCTTGACTCTTAGACTTGACAGCAAGGAACAAGCTTGTCAGACTCTGAACCATCTCTGGTGAAGTAGAAGAGTGGTTCATGAACAAAATACTTTGTATTTGATAAAGGAAATATTTTCTTTTATCACTGCCATAAGCTTTACTTTCTCTGTAGAATGCTTAGTTCTTTTGAGGCCCCTGGGATAGGCAGATTGGGGAACTTCACTGTGGCCTAGAGTTTGGTTGATAGTTCTGCAGTGTCAGTCCCTGTCACCCTGTGGAAAGGTGGGGGTGATTCTGGGATGCAGCTGCAAACACTTGGGGTCAACTAGGGAATTAAGGAGGCTGTGGTGTGGTCAGGATGCAGGAAGCTCTTAACAGACGCCCTCCCATTGGGGTTGATTGGGTTAAGGTCTTCAGAAATGGTGTAAAATAGCTCTGAACCCAGTGAACTGCTGATGGAAGGATGGGAGATTTGAAAGAAATACAATAAACAGATTCCTTATCGTGTTTCTGGCTTTGTAGCAAATATCTCTTTTCACCTTGGGATTACATGAACATTGGCTTTCTTTGACTTCTGGTTGTTCTTTTCAATCTTTCCTTTGTTAGATGAGATGCTTCAAACAGGTCTGTAAAATCCCAGAATCTTTCCTGTTGCAAGGTTTGTGTTTGGAATTTGGCGAAGCTTCTGCTCATCACCTGTTAGCTGTTAGGAGTCTAATGCTATAAACCATGACTTCATCTCCCTAAAGGAAGATAGGAGAAATGCTTCCATACAACAGATATGGTTTAGTTAAAGCCTGGGGGTGCGGGGGTGGTGTATGGGAGAGAAAGACCCTAAGCTTTAAGTCTTGGGGTGAACTTGGAAAGTAGACCTGTCAAAAGTATTCATGTTAGGCAGCTGGTATATAGTTGAAAGGGCTGCCAAATCCTGCCATTATCCAGGACAATGGGAATCTTGTCAAGTTGCCTTAAACCGATCATGTTCAATGAGGCTGGGGAGCTTTGGGCCTGGGGGTGCCTCTACAGTGCTTGCTGCTCTCAGGAGAGACAACGTTGCCCTGCTGGTCCCCACCACCACAGATGGTGAGCCAGCTGCTTACTCATTGTTAGACACCGGGTCTGGCCAGGAGTGGGAGCCAGTACACCCTGGGGTGTCCTGCAAATCAGATCCTACAACAAACAAAAAACACCTTAAAAGAATAACTAATGAGTTGGCCAGTATTGCTCATCATTCCACTTGTCCCTTTTGTGGCATTTATAATTGGGAAACTTCCCACACTCAGAATCCTCTCCAGAGCTGACCCAAGAATACTGGGCCCCAGAGCAGTCCACTTCTGATCACTGGCAACAAAATTAAACTGTTGCTGGCCTCACAGACTTGGCTCCAGGGGGTGGAAAGCCTGGTAAAGGCTTCTGCTTCTCCTTCTAATTGCTCTTTTCCAGTTCCCTGGATGTTTCTGACAGATTCCATTTGTTTTGGTTACAGCCTCCAGGGCTATGGCTCCTGAAAATCCCACCTAGGGAGGGTCCAAGGGTTGAGTTCTGGAAACTGTGGAGAAAAGGATTTTTACTTGTGGATCTGGTATTTTCCTGGTTCTCTTTCTCAGAATCATTTTTCTCTTAGATTAGCCAGAGACAAAAAAATTAGAGACTCACAAAACCTTCCAAAATGTGAAATGAACTAAATGCACAAAATGTAGGAAGGTGAGGGTTCCATTGAGGTTGGGGCAAAAAGAGCAGGTTCTGGTCTAGCCTAGAGGATGGCCCGCTTGCTAGTGGGGGCTGTGGGCCCATCCCAGGAGAATGGGGTACAGTGGCAGGAATCACCATGCAGCTCTGGGACCTTCATGACTTAGCTTTCCATGTCACATACAAAGCAGAGAATCACTAACTGGAAGGAAGACTTCATCAGGATCTCTCCTTTGGTGGCATGTGCCCTGCCCCAATTCCTTGGCAGTATATCACCCTTTCTGCCCCTCCATCCCATGAACATGTGCATACCCTGGATAGCAGATGGAAGCTATTTCATCTTGTTGAGTTGCTGGCACTTTGTACCTCTCCTTCTCCTCTGCATCAGGCAGCCCTCTCTTAGCCAGGAAAGACCTTTACGATTGCCATTTCTAAAACTGGGCTGAGGATGAAAGGGTGGGTATTACTGATACTCAGCAAGGGGTGAGTTTGTGCTGTGGGTTCCCACTTTTGTTAGCAATCAGGATGTGTCTTCCATCTTTCTTGGCCTTTGTAAAAATGCCCAGGCCCTTTGCCTGCTGTAGTGCAGGGGTAGGGTGGAGCATGGAACACGTTTCTCGTAAAAGGTGTGTCTTCATCTTGTATGTCCCTTGATGCTGGTGTTACTGTGGTTACTATCCATGTGGAAAAAATGCAAGAGTAAACAGAAGATTAAGTGCCTGCTCAGCTAGCTGGGTTGTGACTCTGTGCCCCTCTCTGTTACTCTTACTGGACAGAGCTCCTGTCTCTGCTTGCAGAGCTGAGGGCTCACTCTTTGGCAGTAGGGGGCTGGGGGCTGAAACAACCATCTTGGGGTTTTGCAGGAAGGAAGAAGTCCTGGACTTCCACGCTCCTTGTAAAGGAGGTGGTGGAATGTGACCCTTGCCCTGCACTTTCCAAGGAGCTGAGATGCTCCCTGTCCCTCACTCCATATGCCCCTTCATTGCTCATTGCGACTCCCAGATGGATTTAGTTTGGTATTCGTACTCCAAACTAAAGTAGCAACATGTGAGTACAGTTCTGGACATTTCCTCAGTGGAGAATCGAGAATATTGAACTTGTAGCCACAAAGTAAGATCCTAGGATAAAAGGCCTGTGGAGGCTGGGGAGTATGTCCTCTGGCTCCTGGGGAGTTCATCTGTGACTCCTTGGTCCTGGGGTTCCTTCTGGGTCACTCCATTGCTTGCTTTCTTTGTTTCACACACTGCCTACCCCACCCAAGTCCAGGGATCCCACACATACTCAGGCTCTTCCCCAGCCCCACACCATTTAGGTCTTTTGATCCATCATTTTCCTTGCACAAGAGAGTAAGGGCAGCTCTGCAGAAAATGAAAAGACCACATCCCTCCCCTCCCCAGCCACCAACGACCACTTGGTTCCCATCTTGCAGAGGGTCTTCCGCTAACATGCTGGGCAGGAAGTGGAAAAGGCTACTTCCACTTTCTTGAGAAGCTGCTTTCAAATGATTTTCTTGCCACAGAATTGGTCTTAGTAAAACAGGTCACTCTGGTGGTGATATTCACTCTTTCTCTCTTTTTAATGAGGGACAGGTAAGACTTTTTTTTTACACATGATGGTCATCAAATTAAACTCGTGCATATTCTGGCTCTGGAATCTCATGGCCTTGTGTTTCCCTGTGGCCTCAAAAAGTGGAGGTATGCTGGGGGAGGGGAGGATGCTGTAGACACCAGGAAGCCAACAAAGTGGTTACAGCTCCATGGTGTCAGATGCCCGTCCAAGACCTTGCTGCATTGGATTCCAGCACAGGGATCACTGTGACTGGCTGTCCTTCCTGCTCTCTTACTCCTGGAGGCTGTGCTCTTATGGTGTTCAGACATCACCTTTGGCTTCCTTTTGGGCTTTTTGCCCTTGATGGAGATGGACCTGTCTGCTGGGCATCAGGACACATTACCATGATCGCTTATAAGAAAGCTTCATTTAAACTGGCAAACTCAACTATACTAAGGCTGTAGGGGAACAGCCTTGTGAGACTGACAGGTAAAGGTGGCTCCCCACCCCACCAATTATTGCATTTAAGTACTGGCCAGCTTCCCTGCCTGGCACTCATGACTCTTGCAACATGACTGAAGCCCAGGGACGGGAGGGACCCTGTGGTACTTCTGTAGCAAGGTATATGCAAGTTATCTCCCTGTTGACCTGGGAACATTGAAAACACAGGGGCCTTGGTACCTCTGTGTCCCTCTCTTTAAGCACAAGGCTGTGTGTCTTAGTGTGGTATTTTTTAAACAAATGAATTCCTGGATTTAGCAGGGAAATGTGCTGTTCCAAGTGTGACTGGTTTTTTTTCCCCTGGCCTGCAGGAAAGTGCTCATGAGTAGCCAGGTAGCTTTTCGGCTTTACACACAAGTAGCTGTGTTTCATGTGGGGTTCAGCTGCCGCCGTTAGTACCTCTTAAAAATGTATATACCATGTAATACTGTAAATTTCAAACACACGATTTTTGTGCACCTAGCATTTTGTCCCTAATTATATCATAATGATTCCAAGTACTGACTTTGCTGCAGAGATCCAGTGTTTACAACACAACTAGAACATTAGAAATTCTTACCTACAGGCAAGAGGTCAGGCTTGAGGTTGGCCCAGAGAGTACTCTGGCAGGACATCAGAGACAAGGCCTTGGCAGGGGCAGAATCACAGAAGTAGGCACTGTAAGATACATTCTGGAACAGTCTGCATACCTCATTAAGAAAATAAGGAGGTGAGGATGAGATTGACAGGTTACCAAGAGAACCATATTGCAAAGGAGAAAAAGCATTTTGTCAGAGTGCACATCCTACTTCCACCATTCTTAGTGCCATGGAAGACATGTCCCATCCTGTCAGACTCCTCCAAGGGCACTAGCTGTGGGTCAGGCTCAGAGCCTTCTAATTTTATCTTTTCCCTCATGCTTTTTATTCTGAAAATTTCAAATATACAGAATGCTGAAAGAGTATTCTTTTTTATTTTTATTTATATTATTTTAAATTGACAAATAATCATATATATTTGTAAAGTTAAATGTGCTGTTTTGATACACATACATTGTGGAATGAGTAAATCAAGCTAATTAACATATCTATCACCTCATGTGCCTATTTCTTGGTGTTAAGAACATTCACAATCTATTCTTTTAGCAACTCTGAAATATACATTATTATTAAGTCTTGTCACCATTCTGTGCTAAAACTTAATAATTTCTAACTGAAACTTCGTACCCTTTTACCAACATTTCCCCTTTCGACTTTCTTCCTCCTCCAGCCTCTGATGACCACTTTCTACACTGAGTTCAGCTTTTTTAGATTACATACATTAGAGAGATCATGCAGTATGTATCTTTCTGTACTTGGCTTGTTTCACTTAAACATTTCTCTTAGTGTCCAGTTAAGTCCAGGGTCATCATAGCTGGACATTTGTTGTTTTAAATGACAGGATTTCCTTGAAAGAGGAGTGCTCTTATCAGATACTTTGATTTGACAACTGTTAACATTTTGCCACATTTGCTTTACTCTATAGACAGACATCAAGGTGCAGCAGGCCTAAATGCTTCAGCATGAATTTCTTAAGAACAAGGATATTCTCCACAGAATGGCAATACCAATCTTGCCCTTAGGAAAATCAGTTCCCAGGTATCTGATATCCAGTCCATATTCAAACCTCAAGGGTGTCCAGAATGACTTTTGGAGGATCCCATCAAGGAGTGACACATTATATTTGGTTGTTATATCTCTTTAGCCTTTTCAAAATCTACAACATCCCACCATTTTTGTTTCATATTGCTATGACATTGACTTTGTAAAGTCCAATTCATATCCTACTTTTGAATCCAAGTGTACAGGTGTTCAATTTTTAAAAATTTTTAAAAATTAATTTGTTTTAATTAGGTATATATGAGAGCAGAATACATTTTGATTCATTGTACACAGTTGTAGCACAACTTTTCATTTCTCTGGTTGTACAAAATGTAGTGTCAGTCTTACATGTACCTAGGGTAATGATGTCCATCTCTTTCCTGCCCCCATGCCCCCTCTCACAATCTCCTTTTCCTTTGTCCCATCAAAGTTCCTTCATTTTTCCCATGTTCCCCCCCATTATGGATCAGCCTTTGGTTTTTTGGGGATTGGCTTACTTTGCTTAGCATGATATTCTCAAACTCCATCCATTTACCTGCAAATGCCATAATTTTATTCTCTTTTAATGCGGAGTCATATTCCATTGTGTATATATACACATAGTTTCTTTATCCATTCATCTATTGAAGGGCATCTATGTTGCTTTCACAGTTTAGCTATTGTGAATTGAGCTGCTATAAACACATGGATGTGGCTATATTACTATAGTATGCTAATTTTAAGTCCTTTGGGTACAGACCAAGGAGTGGAATAGCTGGGTCAAGTGGTGGTTTCATTTCAAGTTTTCTAAGGAATCTCCATACTGCTTTCTAGAGTGGTTGTACCAATTTGCAGTCCAACCAGCAATGTGTGAGTGTGACTCCCCCCCCCCCCCATCCTCGCCAACATTTATTGTTGTCTGTATTCTTTATAACTGCCATTCTTACTGGTGTGAGGTGAAATCTTACAACAATTTCGATTTGCAATTCTCTAATTACTATAAATGGTGAACATTTTTTTTATACATTTGTGGATCGAATGTATATCTTCTGAGAAGTATCTGTTCAGCTCCTTAGCCCATTTATTGATTAGATTATTTATTTATTTATTTTTTGGTGTTAAGTTTTTTGAGTTCTTTATATATCCTAGAGATTAGTGCTCTATATGATGTGTGTGTGGCAAAAATTTTCTCCCCAAATGTAGGCTCTCTTCACCTCATTGATTTTTTCTTTTGCTGAGTCCATCCCATTTATTAATTCTTGATTTTATTTCTTGTGCTTTAGGAGTCTTGTTAAGGAAGTCAGGGCCTAATCTGATCTAGTGAAGATTTGGGCCTACCTTTTCCTCTATTAGGTGCAGGATCTTTGGTCTAATTCCTAGGTCGTTGATCCACTTTTGGGTTGAGTTTTGTGCATGGTGAGAGATTGGAGTTTATTTTCATTTGGCCGCATATGGATTTTCAGTTCTCTCAGCACCTTTTGTTGAAGAGGCTATCTTTTTTCCGATGTATGTTTTTGTTGCCTTTGTCTAGTATGAGATAACTGTATTTATGTGGGTTTGTCTATGTGACCTTAAACTATACTACAAAGCTATAGTAACCAAAACATCATTGGCACCAAAATAGACATGTAGACCAATGATACAGAATAGAAGATATGGGTATTCAATTTTTATTCAAGCAACAGAGATTTCACAAGTCCACACAGTATCAAGACTCCCCTTCCTCCTTGGTCCCTGTGTTACTAGAGACATGGGAGCTGTGAACTCTTAGGGGCTACTGTGCTGCCTCAATGGGGTTGGCTTTGCCTGTGACCTAAGTGCCCACTGCTTCTAGCCTTTTCTAGGAAATGGGAGCTAGAGCTAGGTTCAGATCCCAGACCTACCACTTGCTCAGTGATCTGCAGCTGGTCTTTTCTTTCCTCTCAGCCTCAGTTCCTTCATCCCAAAACAAACAGAGTGGTTCCACAGGGCCTCCTAGGTCTCAGCTTGCCACTAAACATTTCCTAGACTGTACCAAAAGCATTGTCAGGAAGATCTACCTGCAGTTTCTCACCTCAGGGCAACTATTTGCCCCTGTTTCCATGCTGTGGATGGGGATGAGGACACACACAGATCTCTGATGCTCTAATATGATCACATACTCTTTTCTGCTCCTCAGCGGAGATCTTGGAACTGGCTGGCAATGCAGCAAGAGACAACAAGAAGGGACGGGTCACACCCCGGCACATCCTGCTGGCTGTGGCCAACGACGAAGAGCTAAATCAGGTATGAGACTCCCCCTTCCACCCCAGACACTAAGCATATAGCCCAGGAGAGAGCAGTCCATCAGAGAGGCTGTAGTGGTTGGCTGGCTAGCAAAGCTGCGGATGGCATTTTAGACTGTGAGCAACTTGCCTGCTGCCTCTGGTAGTTTTTCCTCAAGGCCGTACTGGAAGTGTGGGTAAAATAAGGTGTTTGGCTCTCCCTGGAGAAAGAATATGATCTGAAGTCCATTTGATTAAGATACTCTGAGGACTTGATCCCTGTATAGTAGGCCTGAGTTCTGTCAGCGTCCTCATAGGGGCCATGGAGGCAAGAGCTATACCAGCCAAAAGCAAGAGGACACATGGGCAGGGCTGACTTCTTGAAGGTCAGAATCATGGCGGTCTGGCTCACCATCTGCTACTTTGGTTTTCCTGCAAGCTGCTAAAAGGAGTCACCATAGCCAGTGGCGGGGTGTTACCGAACATCCACCCTGAGTTGCTAGCAAAGAAGCGAGGATCCAAAGGAAAGTTGGAAGCCATCATCACCCCACCCCCAGCCAAAAAGGCCAAGTCTCCATCCCAGAAGAAGCCTGTGTCTAAGAAGGCAGGAGGCAAGAAAGGGGCCCGGAAATCCAAGGTACGTGATCTGACAGGTCATGTAGGATGGAGTAGGATGATGCACAGGTAAATGGGGCCCTAAGGAGGTCAACCCTTCAGGGGCTACTAAGGGAGGAACATGTAGGAGCTGTTTAGACAGGCCTAGCCAGCTCAGGTAGCCAGTCAGGAGGGTCTCCCAGAGCCTAGACACAGTTGCCCTGTGGGCAAGCCGGATGGGATGGGATTTCAGGGAGTAGTGGGGGGCAGTGACAACCCTAGGCTGGAAGTGCTCTATGCCTAGTGAAATGCACATACACATGGAAAGGGGCTTCCCTGTGCTAGGAGATGGCCTGCTGCCAGTCCTGCTCAGGGACCAGACTGCCCTTGTGCCCTGATGCTCATTTGCAAGACTTTCATTCTTTTGCCATAGCTATATGTCTGTCTTTGGGCATGCTCTGGCAGGGGTGGTCCAGAAGTTTTCCTTTCAGGATGGGTGCTTCTGTCAAGGAGGAAAAAAGATGTATTAGCCAGACACTTTGCCTGACCTAACTTGGGTGTGAGGTACTCATCTTTTTTGTGTTGAGGGAAACCCTGTCACTAGGATGACCAGTGCCATTTTGGATGGGCAAGGACCCTACATCCTAAACAGGACCCTCACATCATGGGGTGCAGTGCTCTGCTCTCCTATCTGAATGTCAGCTAGAACATGCATTCTTAAATGTTGTCACAACCTCTGGGGCCAACAAACAAGGGATGGTGCAACTCGGAGCTGACCTCCCTTGAGGTGCCTCTGAGGAATTTTCCTTCTCGCCTTCAGATGGACCAGAAGGAAGTTACCTCTGGCAGAAGGTGGCCCCTCTATCTTGTCAGACCCAAGTAAGAAGTCCTGGAAGGGCCTTGTGGTATCCAAAGATATGGCATTGAGCAGTTGTTCCTCCACAAGCCCAGACCCTCTCCCCAGGGTGGAATAGTGAGGATACCTTCCAAAGATAGGCTTCAGTGGTCACCTAGTAAGCCTGCCAGCTCCTAGCCTGCAGCTTGTCCTCTTCTTGGAGCCCAGCTTTCATCCCAAAGGGGAACACCTCTAATCTTCTCCTATCTGTTTACACTATTTTGAGGCTTCCATTATTTGAGGTGGAATAGGCTGCATTCCTTGTACACCCTCCAGGTGCAAAAAACATTCCTGAAAATGAAATCTACCTCTTGGCAAATCACCATTCACGCCAGGCCCAGAGTCTCTCCCTGTTCTTGCAGAGAGAAACTTAATATTGAAAACAGCCCATGCATTCCACCTGGTTCACAAGTCCTGGAGGAGGCTGGGGCGGCCAGGCAGGGACTTCACAGAATGTTCTATTACATTCCTGCTAACTATAAAATTAGCAGATCGAACTGTTCCTTTCCCCCTTACAACATTTGTAGTTGAGAGGGTGGCAGGGCAGGGAAGGTGGGGCACAGTGCTGTGCAACCCTTCTTAAATGTTCAGAAAGACACAGAGGCGTCAAATCCATCATCTCTTGAAAGCAGGACCCAGGTGCCTGGATGCCCACAGCACAGGGCCCTGGCACTGGGTCTTAGAGTAGAACAGGAAAAGCCATGTCTTGGGCCTGGTCCTTACTGTAGCTGTGTCTTGAGCCAGTGCTCTTCTTTGAATGTAACATGCTGCTGTGAGAGTTGAGCATGCCTGTGGGACACCAGCATCTGCCAGCAAACTAGGGCTGAACCTTGTTCCCTTGTGACTCTAGCCTTCTAGTATATTTGGCCCAGTGACTTTCTGAACTTTCCAATTTACCAGGAATTCTTTCTCTTTAAGGGTGTGTATGTGTGTGTGTATGTGTATGTGTGTGTGTGTGTGTGTGTGTGTGTGTGTGTGTGTGTCCTTAGCTGCTAGTAGCTATATTTGGAGTCAGCATTTCTAATAACCATATGCCAATAATCACTCAAACACTCAACTTTTCCCTTGATTACAAAAGCAGGAAGTCTGTGATGGTGGTCTGTTTTTCTTCCACACAATAAAACACATTGTCTGCTTACTGTACCAGTATTTGGCTAACATTAAACCCTGGGGGGAGCTGAAATTGGAACCGTGAACAGCTAATTTTCAAAACATTTGTTTAATGTAAATTGTGGTATCAGCTCCCAGAAACAGCAGAGAACCCTGCATTTCCAGGTTTAAGTGGATCATTCTGAAAATAACCTTTCCAGGGAAACACAGAGAAAGCCTTAGTAACATACTAAAGCACTTGTAGTGAAAGGAGTCGGTATTTTTCAAGTGTCAACACTCAAATTCCAAATCATAATTTTCCCCTCAATTCTATGTAATTTGAAGGTTTTGAAAATCTTCAATTGTGGCAACTGAGTCAGCTATAGTGGAACAGAGAAGGGAACAAACCCCATGGGAACTGTGAGTCCAAAACCCTGGCTGTGCCCCAGGGTCTCCCCCCTTGGGTGGCCTCAGGCAAGTCTGTTCCCCTCTTTGTGCCTCAGTTACATCTACCCTATAAAATGATAGGCTCTATTCTGTCCTTACACTTCAGTGGCTCTATGCATATTACCCAGTGTGTTTTTACATAGGTAATATATATGCGTGTTTGGATAGTACACGAGTTTGCGGTAAAAAAATTGCACTGCCATCATAGTCTCTGAAGTGAGCTTTTATTTATTCATTCAGGAAGGATAAATAAATATATGCATGTGAAAGAATATAGATTTTCAAATCCCTTCACATCCTACCTGTTCTTAATGGTTAAGAATTGACACGATGGAGTCAGCCACCTGGCTTTATATTTGAGTTCTGCTGAGTGATCTTGGCAAGTTACTAAACTTCCCTGTCATTCAATTTCCTCATCTAGAGCTATAACACAGGGTGATTGTGAGGCTTAACCCATTAAGTCCCAAGTTTTTAATTCTGTGAATATTTCAAATATGTATTAAAATAGGTTGGACATCATCAGCTGAAGCTTATTATAGAATTTATTATGGATAGTAATAAAGTCATTGATAATAGTAATGAATATTTCACCTGTTAATTTTCTTTAAAGAATAGAATTCTAAAAACAAATTTATCATAAATTTACCACAAATGGTAATGCTCAATTTAAGTTTTTATAGGTGTCCCATATATGGGACATGATGGATTAAGAGAGAATTTACAACCAGGCATGGTGGCACGTGCCAGTAAATCCCAGTGACTTGGGAGGCTAAAGCAGTAGGATCACAAGTTCAAGGCTACCCTTAGCAAATTAGCAAGGCCCTAAGCAACTTAGTGAGACTCTTGTCTCAAAATAAAACATAAAAAGGGATAGGGATATGGCTAAGTGGTACTGGATTCAATGTCCAGTACAAAAAATGAATTAAAAAAGAGAATTCACATAAAATACCAATAGCTGTGTCTAGCACACTGGTAGCTGCTGCCGCCCTTCCCTTGGCAGTTCCTCCACATCTCTGCACATAGAGCCTTTCATAGGATACCTGTAGTTACTTCCATAATATGTGAAACCCATGTAACCAGTCCTCCAAGAATGGACTTTGAGATGGTTTTTAGTATTTATTCTGACAGTGCCACAGTGACCATCACCAGAGGTGGGGTTCTGTGTTCACATGCAAGTATATCTATGAGATGAAGTGAACTTGTTAACACAGCGTGTGAGTATTTTTTTTAACCTTGATGGCTGTTATGCACTGCAGAGCATTTTAACTCCATTAAGAATTTTAAAAGCTGCCTTATTCTTTGACATTTGATATCAAGTTGCTCAAAGGAGAAAGAATTCTCGTTTGATTAGTATATTTTGCATTTATGCATGCTAGTTACTACCTCAATAGAGGAAGGGCAGCAGTGAACACAATGTTCTTGCCCTCCCCAGTGCTCAGTGATGGGAGAAGGTACAGTATAGAAGGTAGGAGAGAGTAAGTGCTGTGACAGAGAGACACGATGGCATAGGCAGTGTTATATTACATAAGTGGTCGGGGGAGGCTAATATTCTAAAGTAACACTTGAGCTGAGACCTGACAGTAAAGTATTGGATTATTCAGGTGCCTCAGAGTAGAGGGCTCCTCTGCACCCGGCATCCCATGAAGTGGGAGGGAACCTTGAAGGGAAAAGACAGGATTTCTCTGCCAAGCAGACAGGCTGCAGAAGGAATGGTTGGTTTGTTCTCTGTACCACTTTACTGCTTGCTATCTTGGCCACTTGTTTAATCAGCAGTTCTCCAGCCTTAGTTCACTTGGAAAACCTGATTATTCTATGAATAGTTAAGCTATAATTTTGAGCACAATTGAAAAGAATTTTTACAGATAACCAAATACTCAAATACACTCATACGTTCTTCCTTACACACACACACACACACACACACAGTACACTAATTAGTGTAACAATTTCGTGAAATTAGAAGAATTTAAAACAAACATGATGGAATGATGTTAAACACCCTTTTATAAACAGCACTAAATATATAGTTACTACTCTAAGATTAGATTAATAAAGAGGTATATAAAATAATTATTAAAGATACCTAAGATAATTCAGAAACAATCATCTAAAAGTACAAAGTATAATAGGAAAACAGGGGTTAACTCAGAATTGAGAAAATGTTTCTGAGTCTCTTAGTAAGAATCTCTCAGACTCAGTGTCCTTGAATTAGAATACTTAGTATTCTTAAGATGTCAGTTCTCCCCCAAATTATCTATGGATTCAATACAATCCCATTGAAAATCCAAGCATGATTTTTTTTTGAGAAATTAAGAAGCTGATTCTAAAATTTATATGGGAATACAAAAGACCTAGAATAACCAAATCAACTTATAAAAGGAAAACAAAGTTGGAGATTTAATAATATCTGAATTCAGGATTTATTAAAAACTATAGTGATCAAAATAATGTGGTATTAGCATGATGGTATTAACATCTCTGATGAAGAATCTCAGACTTAGGGAAGGTGGACAATTTCACAAGGTCATACAACTACCAGAGTCTGGATTCAAACGTAGAACTTGAGTTTGTCCCATGTCCGTGGGCCACTTCCTTAGCAGAAGACCCCATTCTGGTAATGGGGACTAGAAAGCCTTCCACAACAGGGCAAGTGGGGGCAACAATTTTAATCATTGCTGAAAACCACCAGGATCATGGCATTACCCTTAGAACCTGGCTTGTATCCAGGTAGGGAAAGCTTAAATGCCTCAGTTTCCACTGAGCCAGCTCCAACTGCCGTGGCCTAAAGTCCTATCTATTATGGCTTTCTCACCTCTTAAAATTCCCATATCATGTGGGATATGATAGCGTACCCCTGTGATCCCAGGCTAAGGCAGAGGATTGCAAGTTCGAGGCTAGCCTTAGCAACTTAACAAGACCTTGTCTAAAAAAAAAAAAAAAAAAAAAAAAAGGCTGGGGATGTGGCTCTGTGGTTAAATGCCCCTGAGTTCAATCCCTGGTACAAAAAAAAAAAAAAAAAAAAAAAAAAAAAAATTTAAGAGGGAAATTCATCGCCTGGAGGTCATTCCTCAAAAAAAGAAAAAACCAACAAATAAATGAGTTCACACTTCATCTCAAAGCCCTAGAAAAGGAAGAGCAAAACAACAGCAAATGTAGCAGAAGGCAAGAAATAATTAAAATCAGAGCGGAAATCAACAAAATGGAAACAAAAGAAACTATTGAAAAAATTGACAAAACTAAAAGTTGGTTCTTCGAAAAAATAAATAAGATCAACAGACCCTTAGCCATGCTAACGAAGAGAAGAAGAGAGAGAACTCAAAATTACTAACATACGGGATGAAAAAGGCAACATCACAACAGATACTACAGAAATACAGAAGATAATTAGGAATTATTTTGAAAACCTATATTCCAATAAAATAGAAGATAGTGAAGACATCAATAAATTTCTTAAGTCATATGATTTGCTCAGACTGAGTCAGGAGGATACACACAATTTGAACAGACCAATATCAATGGATGAAATAGAAGAAGCAATCAAAAGACTACCAACCAAGAAAAGCCCAGGTCCGGATGGGTATACAGTGGAGTTTATAAAACCTTTAAAGAAGAATTAATACCAATACTTTTCAAGTTATTTCAGGAAATAGAAAAAGAGGGAGCTCTTCCAAATTCATTCTATGAGGCCAACATCACCCTGATTCCGAAACCAGACAAAGACACCTCAAAGAAAGAAAACTACAGACCAGTATCTCTAATGAACCTAGATGCAAAAATCCTCAATAAAATTCTGGCGAATCAGATACAAAGACACATCAAAAAAATTGTGCACCATGATCAAGTAAGATTCATCCCTGGGATGCAAGGATGGTTCAATATACGGAAATCAATAAATGTTATTCACCACATCAATAGACTTAAAGATAAGAACCATATGATCATCTCGATAGACGCAGAAAAAGCATTCGACAAAGTACAGCATCCCTTTATGTGCAAAACATTAGAAAAACTAGGGATAACGGGAACTTACCTCAACATTGTAAAAGCTATCTATGCTAAGCCTCAGGCTAGCATCATTCTGAATGGAGAAAAATTGAAGGCATTCCCTCTAAAATCTGGAACAAGACAGGGATGCCCTCTCTCACCACTTCTGTTCAACATAGTTCTCGAAACACTGGCCAGAGCAATTAGACAGACGAAAGAAATTAAAGGCATAAAAATAGGAAAAGAAGAACTTAAATTATCACTATTTGCAGATGACATGATTCTATACCAAGAAGACCCAAAAGGGTCTACAAAAAAACTACTAGAACTAATAAATGAATTCAGCAAAGTGGCAGGATATAAAATCAACACGCATAAATCAAAGGCATTTCTGTATATCAGCAACAAAACTTCTGAAATGGAAATGAGGGAAAACACTCCATTCACAATATCCTCAAAAAAAAAAAATACTTGGGAATCAACCTAACAAAAGAGGTGAAAGATTTATACAATGAAAACTACAGAACCCTAAAGAGAGAAATAGAAGAAGATCTTAGAAGATGGAAAAATATACCCTGTTCATGGATAGGCAGAACTAACATCATCAAAATGGCGATATTACCAAAAGTTCTCTATAGGTTTAATGCAATGCCAATCAAAATCCCAATGGCATTTCTTGTAGAAATAGATAAAGCAATCATGAAATTCATATGGAAAAACAAAAGACCCAGAATAGCAAAAGCAACTCTAAGCAGGAAGTGTGAATCGGGCAGCATAGCGATACCAGATTTCAAACTATTCTACAGAGCAATAGTAACAAAAACAGCATGGTATGGTACCAAAACAGGCAGGTGGACCAATGGTACAGAATAGAGGACACAGAGACTAATCCACAAAGTTACAACTATCTTATATTTGATAAAGGGGCTAAAAGCATGCAATGGAGGAAGGATAGCATCTTCAACAAATGGTGCTGGGAAAACTGGAAATCCATATGCAACAAAATGAAATTGAATCCCTTTCTCTCGCCATGCACAAAAGTTAACTCAAAATGGATCAAGGAGCTTGATATCAAATCAGAGATTCTGCGTCTGATAGAAGAAAAAGTTGGCTATGATCTACATATTGTGGGGTCGGGCTCCAAATTCCTTAATAGGACACCCATAGCACAAGAGTTAATAACAAGAATCAACAAATGGGACTTACTTAAACTAAAAAGTTTTTTCTCAGCAAGAGAAACAATAAGAGAGGTAAATAGGGAGCCTACATCCTGGGAACAAATTTTTACTCCTCATACTTCAGATAGAGCCCTAATATCCAGAGTATACAAGGAACTCAAAAAATTAAACAATAAGATAACAAATAACCCAATCAACAAATGGGCCAAGGACCTGAACAGACACTTCTCAGAGGAGGACATACAATCAATCAACAAGTACATGAAAAAATGCTCACCATCTCTAGCAGTCAGAGAAATGCAAATCAAAACCACCCTAAGATACCATCTCACTCCAGTAAGATTGGCAGCCATTATGAAGTCAAACAACAAGTGCTGGCAAGGATGTGTACATTGCTGGTGGGACTGCAAATTGGTGCGGCCAATTTGGAAAGCAGTATGGAGATTCCTGGGAAAGCTGGGAATGGATCCACCATTTGACCCAGCTATTGTCCTTCTCGGACTATTCCCTAAAGACCTTAAAAGAGCGTACTATAGGGATACTGCCACATCGATGTTCATAGCAGCACAATTCACAATAGCTAGACTGTAGAACCAACCTTGATGCCCTTCAATAGATGAATGGATAAAAAAAATGTGGCATTTATACACAATGGAGTATTACTCTGCACTAAAAAATGACAAAATCATGGAATTTGCAGGGAAATGGATGGCACTAGAGCAGATTATGCTAAGTGAAGCTAGCCAATCCCTAAAAAACAAATGCCAAATGTCTTCTTTGATATAATGAAAGCAACTAAGAACAGAGCAGGGAGGAAGAGCAGGAGGAAAAGATTAACATTAAACAGAGACATGAGGTGGGAGGGAAAGGGAGAGAAAAGGGAAATTGCATGGAAATGGAAGGAGACCCTCATTGTTATACAAAATTACATATAAGAGGTTGTGAGGGGAATGGGAAAAAAAACAAGGAGAGAAATGAATTACAGTAGATGGGGTAGAGAGAGAAGGGAGGGGAGGGGAGGGGGATAGTAGAGGATAGGAAAGGTAGCAGAATACAACAGTTACTAATATGGCATTATGTAAAAATATGGATGTGTAACCAATGTGATTCTGCAATCTGTATTTGGGGTAAGAATGGGAGTTCATAACCCACTTGAATCTAATGTATGAAATATGATATGTCAAGAGCTTTGTAATGTTTTGAACAACCAATAAAAAAAATAAATAAATTTTTTAAAAAATATCCCTGTAGCCTTGGGTAGAAGCACTAATCCTTATACTATCTGTTTATCCTCCAGTGGGAACATCTTTGTTCTATTCCTGTATATTTACTCAGCACCTTCTGAATGCATAGTGTTGTGCTGGGTAGAAGAGAGCAGTGGTTTTCAAGCCTTACCTACCCTCTAAAAGAATTTGAAATATCTTTTTTTTAAATTTTATTTGTGTGGTTGTAGATGGACAGAATGCCTTTATCTTATTTGTTTATTTTTATGTGGTGCTAAGGATGGAACCCAGTGCCTCACACATGCTAGGCAAGCACTCTGCCACTGAGCCCCAGCCCCAGAATTTGAAATATCTTTGTATCATACAAATTTATAATTTGACAGCTTTACTTTTCATAACGAATTTAAGTAGCTGTAAAGGATATCATTTTTGGTTTTTAAAAAATATTAATGTTTTAAAAATTGTTTCATCTCTTTTTTAAATATCCAGTGGAGCTGGGCAGGAAAGCACAAGCTTGTAATTCTAGCAACATGGGAGGCTTAGGCAGGGGGATCACAAGTTGAGGTCAGCCTCAGCAATTTAGTGAGACACTGTCTCAGAAAAAGGAGGAGGCTTGCTGGACATGTAGCTTACCACTGGGTTCAATCCCAGTACTTAAAAAAATTTTAAAAATAAAAAAATGTGTATATATGCATGTGTGTACACACACACACACATACACACACACACACACACACACACACACACACACAGGAATCCAGATATTCTGATTTGAAACACCATCTGTTTTAAAAGTATGCAAAGAAGCTCTTTTATAATAGTTAGAAATTTTACATTATTTCTTTTTAAACTTATTTCCCTTTCACTTAACCCTCAGAATTTCATTTTAATTTAACATGCTTTGTACTTATAATATTCTGTTGATTTCTGCAACAAAATGATTTTTTAAATTTATTTTGAAAAATATTTTGGCCTTTTATAAAAGCACTAAATGGTACGAATTCTACAAGATTAGATAGCTGATGCCTTTATTAATAATGCACATTTGATCAAACCAACAGTGCATTACTAATGTCAATAACTATTAGGGAAAAAATAAAATTTTATTGGAAAAGCATTATGGGATGGATGGATATAGATTTTTCTCCCCAGTTTAGTTTAAGTATCCAAAGATGAATATTACCTTTTGCTAGAATGAGACAAAGTATGGGCATCCTATTTTTGTATATTTATAGATGTAAGTGCATGGAAAATCTTGTTCAGTAAGATAAGTCAATGGGAACAGAGTTTTGTGATAGTACAGAGGACCAAGTGATGTTGCTGTTTCTGATATATGCCAACAGCCACATAGTAATCTCTTATCCATTGGTTTTAATAAACATTTTATTTTAGAATAGTTTTAGATTTACAAAAGGGTTACAAAGATAGTACAGATTCCTTGCATGTCCCTCACTGTTAACAGCAGTTTCCCTATTGTAAATATCTTACACTACCGTGGTACACGTTGTCTTGACAAAGCAGCTGACTTTGGCACGGTACTATTGACTAAGCTGCATCAGTCTGTTTTTCCATGGTCTCTCAGCTGTTAACTCAATTAGGTATTTCTTCTGTTTTGTTGAAAATGTGGAATTAAAAAAACCTGACTTTGAAAGGGTTTGTTAGCCAGCCAGTTCCCATATTTCTGGATAAAATATTTTTTCTTCTTTATATCAAAGCCTTGGAACTTCAGATTGAGTTCATTTAATTTATGGAATATAAGTCAATAACCTAATTGCCAAAGTAGTCCTTATTGTTAAACACACCAGCAAAATTAGGTGTTATTTTTCAATGTAAGTGAAACTTAATATGCACATTAATGAATTTGAATCCTGAACATGCAAATGGCTAGGCCACAGTGCCTCCCTTAGGTTATTGCCCATGCTCATCCTATTTCTTAGCCTTGCTTTTCCTCCTTTGTTTCCACTGGGCCATACCTTGGGAGTAAAGTACCTTTTGATAGTGATTAGGGGAAGGTTAAAGGGAAAGTATCTAAACAAAACTTGCCATTATTCCCACTATCCTTATGCTACAATATATCTGAATGCTAAAATTCCCAAATGAACCAAATATCCATTTCTATCACAGGTTCATTCTTAACAGAAATATGAAAAAGCATGTGTCTTGACCTCCAGAATAGTGTGTTCTTTTGGTGGTTACTCTGGGAAGTGGGAAGAGGGTGGTTATGAAGGAACCCAGTGTGTCACCTCAGCCCCAGGTGTAGAACCTTCGTAGGGCATATTATGTGTAAGAGAAAACACCTTAGGAAGATGATCCTCTGGAGATTGGTTTATTTAAAATTATGGACAGCATATGCCCCTTGGAAGGCCCTCCAGAACTCCAGTGCACACATACTTCACTCTGAATGGTGCTGGGGAAGAGGCCCAGAGCATGCCAAGGCCCATGGCACTGTGGGCAGGATACCAACAGCCCCGTGTGCATCCTTCTTTACAGCTGCGCTTTATGAAAGAAAGTAGAAGAGTCCTACCTTCTTGGGTGGGAAGGTTCAAGCCTGTGGTCCTTGGGATGCTTGTTAAGGACTTTGAGGACTAGAGACCTAAAATAGTTTATTTTCTTCTTAAACTTAAATGGTGCAGATATCTAGAAAGGAAAGAAACTTGAGGAGATGTTGACTTGGTCTTAATTTTTGACAATGGTTCTTTTTCTAAACTATCACAATAGAGTGAAGTTTTGCCTTTAAGTTGCTTCTTAATGGAACTCTGGGCCCTCAAAATAAGTGTGCAGTCCTCCTGTGGGAAATGCTGAGAGTTGATTGTGGTTTAGTTTCCTGTATGTTATGGGCAAGGCCTCTGAGCTGCATTCCCATTAAAAAAAGCCCAGACTTAGGCTGGGATTGTAGCTCAATGGCAGAGCACTTACCCAGCATGCAAGAGAGGGAAAAAAAAGAACCTGAAAAAAAATTCAGACTTGTTGGTCCTGCTCCTTTGGCTCTCATTCTGACTCTTCATTTGTGCAAGAAGAAGCAGGGAGAAGTCAGCAAGGCAGCCAGTGCTGACAGCACGACAGAGGGCACGCCGGCCGACGGCTTCACCATCCTCTCTACCAAGAGCCTCTTCCTTGGCCAGAAGGTAGGTAGCTGCGCTTCAGCCTGCTCCAGGGCCCCGGGGCAAGGCTGGGGGGTCCCCAGGGCTGCTCCAGGACCCACGGGTGGACAGAGCTGCAGGGGACTTTGGGAGTGGCCCAGGGAGGGCTGAGGACTGAGAGAGGACCACAAACCTGGAGTGGGGGACTCTGGCGGGTAGGGATGGGGAGACTGTGGTAAAGACGGTGGGAATCTGCCAGTTGGTATCAGACCCTTGGGCTTAGCCTGGGGAAGGAGCTGCTTTTGTGGGATAACTGGTCACCAGACAGTTATGGGTGGTGCAAAGGGAAGGATCTGGCAGGCAGCCTCCTCATTCTCATGGATGCTGAAGGTAGATCTGATCCTGGGAGGGGACTTTTTTCAGAGGTACTAATTGGGCACTCGGGGCTTCTTCACTGAACCACCAGACGATTCTTCAAGCCAATTGTTTGTCTGTTTTAACCGTGGGCAATATATTTTCAGCTGCCCCAGTGATGCAACTTTGCAAGGACGCCATGGTTTTGTAAAAGATAATTCACTTTTATTGAAAATAAAAATGATGCAAAGGCTTTTAAGACCTGAAAACGAGAGTACATTAATATTTCTCTATTAGCACCAAAAAAGAGGGTGGGGAGAAAGAGAATTAAGCTTTGCTTAATTTTTTTTTCATTCTTCATTCAAAAATTAAAGGACTGAATTTGACCTTCTATGTAAATTTGTTTGGTTCTAAGGTGGTAACAACATGGTTCAGAAGCTGCATCATTTTTAGATCCTCACTGTCGATTTTCTTTAGCATCCCAGTGACACGGTTCTCTTGCTCACATCATTGCAAGTTCTTCCCCCAGCCCTTCCCTCTTCCTGTCACTAATTGCACTCAGTCTCTCATGATGCAATTCCTGTGGTGGACTCTGTGTTCTAGAATCTAACCATTGCTGTTTATATTTTATAACCATTATCTGTATTTCATATGCATTTTTCAAAAGAAAAAAAAGCAGTTTTAGTTGTCATCTTAAGGTCTGAGGCTTTAAAAGTTTTTGTTTAAAATACATGTACTTTTCATTTAAAAATTTTCAACTCAGCAGTGCAGGCAACCACCTGGGTTTACTTTCACACCCTTTAACATGTCCTTTGGGGAATGTATTGAAAGTTAATGTGACCTGTCATCCAAATTGCTTCAGTTGAAAATAACATGTGAAAACCTCCTGCTATTCAGAATTAGCTCCCATGTGTTCTATATCCCAAACATAGATGATTAGCCAGGGCTCCCAAATCTACTAAGCAGGTACCACATTATTGCCCCACCCTGTCCTTGGACTCCAGGTCCCTGGCCTCTTTCTTCCGTGTTCTTGCTTCCTCCTGCTGGCCAACCTCAGATCAGAGCTCAGACCCCCCTTGCTGGATGAGCTCACATAGTTCCAGAATAGTAGCACAGAACAATACAAATGCCCACGTACAAACAGAGATGCCCTTCTTGTTGTGTTGCTCTTCAGAAATGAATGGGATCAGATCTGTGTCCGCTGCCTGGAGCCCTGCCTGGTAAAGGCTGTAGACACCTTGCTGGCTCCCATCACAGAGTTGGGCACAAGTCTGCTCCCGGCAGCTCTCCTCCCTTTTGGGTACTCTTCCTAACAGGCCACAGGGCAAGCACCACAGCAATAAAAAAGTGCAGATCTGGCTGATACTGACTCTTAGGGCTAGGAAGAAGGACCAAAATATCATAGAAAAATCTCAATACTCCATAATTTAGACATATTGCCTAATGAGGAGAATGAAAGCACTGGGCTGGATAGTGAAACTAAAGGGCCTGTTAGATGTCTTGGCTTTTGGTGAGGTTTGGTTGAGCTGGAGCCCGCTGTAAAATGGTCACCAGTAAGAGAAGGGGCTGATGCTGACAGCTTTCTGTCACATCTCACATGCTTTGTTCTCTTAGCTACCATGAAACTATCCTTCCAGTTAAATGTGCTTACAACATAATGAGCTAAAATTCATGCACCCAGGAAGAAGTGCCCTGAATATCCAGCAGGGCAGGCACCTGTTAGCAGGGCAAGCTGCATCTTCCCAAGTGTTGCTTCTCAGAATAAAGCAGCTTATCAAGTCAGCCTGGGCACCAGTGTTAGAAACTAAGATGCCATTGTCCTTTCTGGAACCTTATACTCTTGCAGCATGAAAAGGAGTGAGCATTTATATTTCAGAACATTATCTTTTTTTTTTTTTATTTTGGCAGGGGTGGGTACTAGGAATTGAACCCCTATGCCCATGCTAGGCATACATCCCCAGCCCTCAGAGCATTATTCTGAAGCAGTACTCTCAGGCCCTTTATTGGCTATTACTGTCAGGTGAAAATCATTGCATGTGGTATAAAAGGGGCAAGAGTCATAAAACTGACTCATATAAAATTTTACACAAAGCACATTGCAAATGTTATTATTACAGACATGAGTTTTGATTTGGATTTTAGTAAATGTTTCAAAAGGATACTGTAGAATGATGACTGTATGGTACCCTGTGTTCTATGAATCTTATTTTTCCATCTGTGACAATGAAATCAGTGCTTGAATATTGCAAGCAAACTGAAGTGGAGAAAGGTGATATTGTGCTTGCTCCAGCCCTGTAAGGCAGAGTTGCTAAGCTACTCACAGGAGGAAATGGCCCAGGGCTTAGGAGCAGGGACCTAATTGTTGTTGTTAATGATGTATTTCACATACTGAAGACTCTGGAGTGATTGCCCTCATTAATCTATGATTTTACCCAATGTTCACACACGTTGTTGAATTGTTTTAAAAAAGAAAACAGTGCTATGAATCTGAATCCACTAAGTGTTTTTGCTTCGTGGTTCAACTGAGATTTGCAGCCTTTTTTCAGAGGTTTTAAAACCTGATGGTTTTATTGCTGAAAAACACTTCCAATGTGTCTATCTATAAATCTGTGTCAGTGGTAGTAAATGATTTAGGTTTCTTGGTAGAGTCAATATTATTTGAAGCAGTTGGGAAGGCAGTCTAAGGAGGGTGTGTGAGTCTCCCTAACTCTCAAATGATCAGGATCATGGCTTCAGCACTGGAAGCCATTAAAGGCCAGTGATATGGGGGCCCAGGGACTTCTTCTCCCTTATCATGCCCACTTCTTCTGGTGTTGAAAAGCTGTATGGAAAGAGGGAGCTCTGAGGCAGCAGTGAGTGAGAAGGAGCCCTTCACCCTTTTCCACCACTCTGGCAGATGACCAACTTGTGAGGCCGACTAGGGAACCATAGAGTGGCTCAGGAGCAGGCCTCCTAGAACCTGCTCAAGTTTTATGGTTCCTCACTCATTCCCCATCTCCGCCCCCCGCCCACCATGTGGACCCCAGGGAAAGCACAGTTCTCTTAAGAAATCTAGAAGTAATTCCATGGAAGATACCTACTTCCCATTCCCTTTAGTGGAAGTGGACATTGGGGACAGAAAAAGAATTGCATTTTGGGGGGGGGGGGCTAGCACAGATACATGAGAGCAGCCAGGCTTCTTTCCTTGCCCATTATGAGGGACACCAAAATTTGACGGTTGTAGCTAGATCCAGCATGTTATTCAGCTTATCATTAACAATCACTTTTATTTCCTAAAATTGAATTTGTGACCAGATTGTATTTAAAAAAAAAAAAGATTTTACTATTTCCTGTAACCAAATAGGTCAGGTCAATGAGGCTGTGTGTCCTTCTATAGCTGCAGCCCACCTGCTTCTTTCCTGTCATTAGTGATAGACTGCCTCCTGGCCTGCCCTATGTAGTAGGTGCCAGCCTCCCATCCAGGTGAACCAGGTTGGCTGGGAGCCACCAAGAGCCCCATTTCATCTCAGAATTATATCTGAGGATGTTTCATGTTCAGTGCTAATATGACTATAGCCATCCCAGGAAAAACTTGGGTACAGCAGGCATCACAGACTGGCTACAGCAGAGCCACTGAGGTTAGGATGATCAGACCTCCACCATGGGAGGGATCTTGAAGCTAGTTGGGCTCAGTTCCTTTCTCCCAACTCTACAGCCAAGGGGATGCCCTTCTGTTCTGTAGTTGGCAATACCCTGTGGTTGTTCTCTCCAGTGGCCAACAATCTTCACAGCTGTTTTAAATTCCCCATGCTGTGGTTTAAAACTTAGTTTCTCATTTTTTCCAACGATAGGACAAAGTAACCACCTTATTAAAATTCTGAAATTGTTCATGATCCTCCTCCTCCATGGCAAATGAAACTGTTCTTGGGAATTCCCACAGTTGCCCAGAAGTTTGATTTGTGACCCACAAGTACCCATCCTCTGCATGTACTTCATATGTCTACATGCTTTGACTGACAGGAGGCCTCCCATGGCTGGGGTGTCTTGGCTCCACTACGCGTATTTATGTGTAACCAGCTGGACTGTGGAGTCTTTTCCAGACTTGTGCATACATGGTCCATTTGCCCCCAGGCTTGGGGTTTTCCTCCTGTCTAGGGAAACTACTGTCTTTTTTTATGATCATCTCACTATTGGCCTCTTTCCACTGTCCAGCCTGCCCAAGCTGATTACCCATTTGTCTTTCCAAAGTGTCTGAACCAATTTGTCTTCTTCCCTTCCCATCCCAAGCACACAATTTCAAGTCCAGAGGATTTTTTAAAATTTCATATTCACATATATTTTACACCAGTAGAACTATTTTGTGGCTCAACCCTATAACCTGAAAACTTCTGCTGAGCCCTGACACAAAGTAGAGCACAGTTAGACAATCTCAACTCTAGCCTCATCCTCAGATGTCAGTGAGAGAGCAAAACAGCACTTGGTTGGCTGGGAGTTCCCAGTGCTGAGCAGTAGTGGACCTGAGCTACCGTGGTCCATGCTTCTAGGAGCAGGCTGCTCTGGTCAGAAGAGAATATGAGTCCAGAGAAAGCTGGGAGTTCTCCAAGGAACTGAGTTAGGCTTACAGCTGTTCCCTCACTTCAGCAAAGTCAGTCTGCACAGTTTCCCAGAAACTCCTTTATCCTGGACAGAGACTGATTTTTCCCTAGGACAATCAGAGGAAGGCTCCTGAGGTCCCTTGCTGGCTAGATGAATCAGAGACCATAAAAGTAGCTGCTTTTCCAATGAGGTATAGCTGAATATAAATCCAGAAGCATCTATACAAATTGAAAATGATCGTGTGAATTTTAAGGATGTGTGGTTGTTTTTTAACAAAAAGAAATCTTTCAGGTATATACTTAAAAATCTAACCATCCATGCCATGCCAAGTGTTTCTTTCCCCTTTTCTCCTTTGCTTCCCTCACTCACCATCCTGTATCTTCACACAGTGTAAGATGTTTTAATTTTTAATATTTTTGGTAGGGCAGGGATTAGTTTGAGTCTTTATAAACTACATTTTCTAGGACTTAAATTCAATACTAAATAACATAGTAAAGCCTACCACCTTATTCTAAATCCTGAGGGCTCACTTGCCTTACCCTGATGCTCCAACCCTGCCACTCATACCCCTTCTCCTTGAGGGCAATGGTCAGGCCTGGCCCTATGCTAATTATCTCTTTTCTGTGCTTCTGTCTGGCACCATAGCCTTGAGCTGCTGAGATCCCCCTTAGGCCTCCTCCAGATTCAGGGATATACGTGTCCCCTAAATCAGCCTGTGGTACTGAGCACAGGAGCAACAGCCCAGAAAGTCCAATGGAGAAAATTAGTCTCTCTTCTAAGTTTTTAACTTAAAATGAGGGCCACCACCCTGTGACAGGGCATACATGGGGTCCTTTCTTAACTGTGTAACCAAATTTATTTGTACAGCTGCTTTCTTCTAAAGAATAACTTTTAGTAAGCAGTTCCCTTTTTGAGAATCTGGCTCCTTCTAAGAATCAAACGTGGTTTTATATTTCTCATGCTTATAGCGTGTCAAGTTTTTTGTTTTGTTTTGTTTTCTTTTCTTTTTAACAAAATGCTTGACCCTGGAAATTCAGCAGCTCAGAGCTCAGTTACCAAGAGCCTCTTTGCCCAGAGTCTGTACAGCCTCTTATCTGAGTGAGCACCAGGACCAGAGCTCCTGCTCCACTGGGCCCCACAGGCCACAGTCCCTCTCCCAGCCTGGTCATGGTAGGTTTGAGTACCAGCTCCTCTGTGGGCTGCTTAGGTGTTGCACTTTTTTGTAGCTGTTAGGACTTTACATCATTGAAGAAACTTTATTAAAGGACAGAGGGCAGGCACGTGCAAACTTACTACAGATATTTGCATCTGAAGAAAAGGAAGGGAGAAGTAGGGCCAGGACAGCCAAATCCACAACTCACTCCTTTCTTATTCAGTGGCTCAGGGTTGCCTTGGCAACAGAACAGCAGTGTAGAAGACAGTCAGGGGGTCTTCAGAAAGAGCCAGATGACTGGTCAGCCTCAAGGAAACTGCTCATAAGCCATAAACTAGGGACTCTGACTTGACCAACAAGGTGAAACTATTAGGACATTGTGCTGCGGGAGCACTGCTGTTTTCTTCCTGGGTTCCACCAGAACTTCAGCATTACATGACTAATAAAATTAAGTCATTAAACAACAGACTTCTTGTTCCTTGTCACCCCTGAGCAGGGGAGGGGAACCCACCAGCCAGCAGTCACAGTGATGGGACAGCCTTAAAGACCCATAGCCACTTGGAAGACAATGGCAAAGCTACTAGGGGCATAACCAAGCCAGTTACTACTCCCTTTCACACTGCCCTAGTGCCCAGGGTCGAGGACAGTCACAGGTGCCACCTGGCACTAAGCACTCTGATTCTGGGTCCTGACAGCTGCTGTACTTTGGTCCCCAGGTCACAAGTTCCTCCAAAGAGAGCCAATCCCCCCAATACCTTGTGCTTCCCTTCTGACCTAGGCGTCACCCCACAGCTGTGAGCACTCTGCCTAGCTTGCTTCCTTTCAGCACCCCAAGCGACATTGGAGTCTTCTGATTGAAATGGATTATGTTAGCCAGCGCCTCCCTATTTCCCTCCATGCCCAGTGCACTGTGAGTGTTCACTGCTATCACCTGTGTCCAGGGCTCACTTCTCTGCGACTTGCAGGCTCTCCTGTTATTTTCCACCTCATGCTTTTCTTTTCAGCTGAACCTTATTCACAGTGAAATCAGTAATTTAGCCGGCTTTGAGGTGGAGGCCATAATCAATCCTACCAATGCTGACATTGACCTTAAAGATGACCTAGGTAATTGGGGATGGGGTTCGGCACCACCAGCTGTCAGATGAAAAGTTATGGAACCCAGAATTTAGACTTTCATCCACCCAGACTCCAGAATGGTCAAGGCAAATTTTCAAATCCTTGATTGACCTTCGAGTACAGACCTTAAATATTACTTCAAGCTGTCCCAAATGGAAATAGTCTGATGTATTTCCTTGAGTGTGATTGGCCACATTCCCCGCAATTGCAATGTTTATCATCTAAATTCTCTTCCATAATGATCAAACTGACTGCTGGTTACTTGGGGTGGATTTTTAAATACGTGGGTTTTTTTTGTTTGTTTGTTTCTTTTTTCCTTTTCTTTTTTAAACTGAACAGTCTCAGGTAACTACAAAATGATAGTTTCTCCATTTAAGCCTTGATGAGCAATGATACTCAAAGCTTGAAAAGGAAGACACGCTACATTAGTGTGCCACTGAGCTGTCTTTCATTTACAAGCAGATTGGCTTGTCCCAAATTTACCACCTACTGACACGTCTCCCACTTTTTCTATAGTGAAAATACTGAATAGCTAAATGCCCCTTAATGAATTATTTGGCCAAGACAATGATATGAAATAGAAGGGCAGCATCTCTTTGAATGTGTTCCTGTGAAGGAAACTGCCTCAGGGCCATGGTATCTCCTGCTCAGAAGGGCAGAGAGTTTAGGGCAAGCACAGAGGTACTCCTCAGGTGTCCTGTGTCTGTTTCATCTTTTCATATAAGGAATTGTCAACTTAGGGCACTAAAGCCGCTTGTCCCCTTAGGGGTAGAGAGCCTTCCCAGGCTATGCAGATACCCACAGAGACATTGTCATTCTAACACTGACTACAGTGTATTTTGTGTTCCTTTAGCTCCCAGCTGTGGCCACTTTTGTAAGATGGCAGATGCCTTGCTTATTACGCAGCCTGGGCCCACTCCACACAAACCAAACTGAAGTCATAGGCTTCAGTGGGCTGAAGATGTTGGGACTGAGACTTAAAATGTCCTTCTTGAACTGTTTTTCCAACTGCCTCACACAATACTTTAAAAAAGCCACAAGCTAAAAAGTAAAAAATGCAAAGATAATATTCAAAGTACATTTCATATTAAAATATATAAAAATAAGATTTACTAGAATAAGAGACAGGCCTGTAAAAGTATTTCTACCCATTGAGGGAATGAAGGCAATCCTGAACACACATCTGTACTGTTTTCAGGTTTTTGAGAGCTTCCCCTTGAAGGCAGACAAAATGGTGAACGCCACAAGAATGAACATCAAAGCCTGCAAGTTGACTACTGCAGACTAAATGGAGAAACTTGTTGTTTTGGTTGGCCTGATGGTCCACATTTTTTTTTTAAAGCAGATGCCATGTTTTAGTAGCCTTCTCAGTGGGGTGCCAGTGTTACAGGTTTTTGCGAAGTGAAATGGGGCATTTGTTGTTTTAATTTCTTTTAACCTTTGGAAATGATCTCATGTGTGTTTCTCTTTTTTTGGACTTGTCATTCAAATGTTTAATTTAAACATGTCACATTTGATATTCCTCCTCCTCCTCCTGTCCTTACCCCCATCCACATGTGCGCACACTGCGTGGACTGATTGCCCCCTGGGCTCATATGTTGGAATCGACCAGGTAGGACAGCCCTGCCATTGGGGCATTAGTAAATGTGCCTGTGCGTGGGTCTCGGTCCAACACAGTTGATCTACATTTGTTTACCTGTTATAGTTGCAAGTTGTACAGGCTGACATTGCCTCGATCGACAGTGATGCTGTCGTTCACCCGACAAACACTGACTTCTACATCGGTGGTGAAGTAGGTAATGCCTAGCCGGGTGCTGCCGAGTGTGTGTGTGCATGGTCAGTCGGCCGCCGCAGACAGCTTGATCCTTTGACAGCTATGCAGGGCTGCATTCATTTCACACTTCCAGCTGTCCTGACCTTCCCAAGGCCTCCCGTCCCTGGGTTGTGAACCAGAGAAATACAGCTAGCTGTCAGCCAGGGTGCATCATGCAGCTCACCAGTGGGCACTTCTGGTTTGTAAACTGGCTCAGCAGCATCATTTCTTCCCTTACTTCCTGAGGCACAGCTTTGTTGGAGACTGGGTTCATAGAGATCTTAGGGAGGATATGGTGAGATGGGCCACATGCTTCTAAGACCACTTCTGTGCCCTGTAAAGAGTGGACAAGGGGTATGAAAACCACCTCACTTATGATGAGAAGTCCCTAGACAGCTATTCTAGATCCAGAAGGCACCTTCCTCTCCTCTGGAAGCTGGCAACCCAATGTAGGTTTCCTCCCTGCATGCTCACTAGCTAGTGTGGCCAAGGCAGAGAGCACTGAGGAGGCACATCCTGTGGCAGTGGATTCACAGTGTGGGCATCAAGGCCCCTCTCCAATAATGCTGAAAGGCTTATGTAATGAAGCATCCGATGGTAATCCCAAAATTAATTTCTAGCTAGGAGTAACTTGAATCCTAGCCTTAACATCTTCTGGTTATTATGGGGCCCAGGAAAGCCACTTAACTCCTGGATACCTCAGTTTCCATAACTGGTAATAATAAGAATTACATGAACTGTAGGCAGAGTGCCTTGTCTGGTGTCTGTCTTGTGGCTGGTGCTTGCTTTATGGTCTCCCTCTGATTGCAGATGTGATTTATATATACATTTGCTGGGTCTGAGAACAGCATTCTCAGTATTCAAATACAGCTTCCAAAGAGAACAGTGACATTCCTGACAAGTGCCAAGTACAGTCATTATGACAGATGAGGAACTTAGGACTTTGCTGAGTCCTGGACACTAGATATACAAAGCACAGCACCCTGTGGCTGCCCAGTTCTATTCAGTGTCACTAGCAGAGGAGCCATTCAGTCTTACCAGGACCACAGGATTTAGGCTCTTTGCTGTCCTGAGCATTTTGGACTTCAGACATGGATGGAAAGACAAACTGGATAAGAAAGTCCGGATTTGCCATCTGTGTCAAGGCCAAAGTGAAATCAGACTGTAGGCAATTAAAATAAACTCTGTTTTCATAAGATTTTAGAGGAGTTTAATAGCTCTTAAGACTGGGAGCTTAAGAGAAAGATGCTTCTTTTCTTAACCAAATGAAAACTTGATCAGAGGGAAGTACTTATATGGAGGAAAATAAATAAATGAACAGCAAAGGGCTAGTCCTTTTTTTAACTGGGGGGAACGAAGGTCAGGGTTCATCCTGCCATCCAGAGCATTTGATAATGGAAATTATGAAGCTCCCTGGGCAAGAGGATCTCACCCAGGACCAAGGAGAGGAGAAAATTGGTCAACTTGCTGTGGCCCACCAAAGGCTATGTTCAGCAGGATTATCCAGGCCTGGGGGAGAGCTGGAGGCTTTGAGACAGGGTGGCACCCAGCTAGGACACAGGCCCCTAAAAAAGCCCAGTCCTTTCTGAGCTGTCAGTGGGGCTGGATTAACAATGTTGCTAATGCTTTATATACCTCTGTCATGCTTGCCCAGCCACCAGTATCATAGGGTCAGGAAGTAACCTGGGCCCAAGGTCAAGCCCCATACCCCTCACTGACACTGTCCCAGCTAGGACAAACCTCAGAAGGAATAAACCTTGCCAGGGCTGGAACCCAGTCTTCCAAAGCCCACCTCTGTGCTTGTTGTGCCTGGCAACCCAGTCCAAACTAGAACTGACCCCAGATGTCTCGTATAATCCCAAAACAACCATCAACCAGATTCATACATGGCCTCAATTGGTTCCAGCTCCCACCTTGATGTGTGAGAGGGGAAAAGAGGAAGCTAGGGAAGCAACCACTCCACTTCTCATTTTCGGTGTGAATTCCTGAGTCCCGAGACTGCTGGAAGAAGGAATTCGAGTGCAGGAATGCTTAGCCCCAGTGATTAACTTTTACCCATCAAAAGTTCTTTCTAACAGTGAAATAGACCACAGGCTTAGCCTGACATTTGCCCAAGCCTAAATTTTCGCTTAGGCTGTTTTGAACACTGATACTTATGCCTGCTTTCTAAGCATGAAATAATGTTCTTGTTCTCATGGGAGTAACACATGTTTATGCTTGGGGGCAAATAAGCCAATTGCTTTATGATTAACCCTGAAGTTAAGCCTAAAAAGCAAGAGTCTTACATTAAGAGTGTTGACAATATGGTTGAAAATGGGCCTGTTTCTTGTTAAAAAGTACACGTGTGTCTACATGAACATGTGCATACATATGTGTGTGTAGGAGTCAAGTCCTGACTGGGTTGATTGCCTGCAATCTAGGGTTCAGTTTTTTTAAGTTTGGGAAATGCATTAAGTGTATTTTAACTTGCAATTTCACTTCTAATTAAAGCAATATTTAATTATAAGTAAAAATTTTAAAGTAAACACTCTTCCTAAGATAAAACACCTTTAATTAAAAATCAGCCCATTTTCTTAGGAAATATTTTGTACTTTAGAAAGTCTTCATGAATACAGTGCTGATCTTGTTTTATTTTCCAAATTTCCCAGTTCTTACAAAAGGGTAGATATGATAGAGAATGAGAACCTTAAATAATCCAGCCTGTGGCATATTTGTCACCCCATCTCCCCAAGCTTGAGAATGGGCTAAAGGGGAAAACTAGTATTGGGATCCAGCTGATTTGCACTCCTGTATTGGGGTCTCACAAGTAACCTGGGCCCAAGGTCAAGTCCCACATCCCTCACTGACCCTGTCCCAGCTAGGACAAACCTCAGAAGGAATAAAGCCTGCCCAGGCTAGAACCCAGGCTTCCAAAGTATCTGCTTCCTGATGGGTGGAGTTTGGGTCAGGAGGCCCAGAACCTACTCCCTCAGGCACATGGCTCATTCAGCTGCCACCCCTGACATTTAACTTTATTACAGACATGCAGCAGCAGGTGACAGTCTCTGGATGTGACATTGTGACACCTGCCATGTAAAGCTTCTGCCATGTAAAGCTTCTGCTGCTTTTCAGGACAAAGGGATAAGAGCAGTCTGAGTTAATGATAAGTGACACAGGATCCAAAGTTTATTCCTTTGGAAACCTAGCCCTCAGATCGCCAAGAGTCTCCCACAGGCAGGGGGCTGCTAGTCATGCTCATTCTCACACCCCTGACTTCCTGCAGCAGGGTGGCAACAGGTTCAGTTCCCGCCATCATCCCTGGTTCTGTCTTATTTGTGACAGTGCCCTGGCTGTTTGCTTTTCTTTCCAGACATTTCCTGGGGTTGATTCACCTCTGCAGAACAAGCCTGTGAATGAGGCAGGTTTTACTAAGATAAATAGACATAATCCATCATTACCCAGTGAATCCAAAGAGAGCTGGGGCTGGTGCATTCTGATATACTTTGACCCTCCTTACCAGAATCACACCAGATACACCTTGAATTTTGCAAGACATATGGTGAATCTTAAGGGGAGTATATTATCCTCATGTGAGGAAAAGTACTTTAAAATGTGCAAAACTAAGGAAACAGAGCTTAAGGAAGAATCAGACCCCATTCTGGCCAAACTTTAAAGGGTGATATTGTCACTAATTTTGCTGCTTTTTAGCCCACGTGAGATGTTAACCCAAAGTTCTTATAGGTGTTAGTGACCTGGTTTGAGAACTTGACTTTCATAGATGTAAATGATCACTTAGCAAGCACCCCGATTCTTAAAAGCACCATATTTTGTTTCAAATTTGATCTTGAGCAGTTAGCCTTCTTTTCAAACTTTTATACAACCCAGTTCATCTTTAAGCTCTGTTTCTGATGTTACCCTCCTTTCCCTAAAATGATTCTGAATCGTTAGTGTAATTAAGAAAATACTGTCTGAGGCCTTTTTTTTTTATTCACATATTACACCAAAGCTGCAAAATAGAAACTAAGCATGCAGTGTTAGTCCAAAGGGGGCCAAATATGAACACTTTTTCTGGGCCTCCTGCCAAGAGGAGAGGTGGCTGCTCGATAGGGGCATGGTCTCCTCCTTCACAGACCTCCTTATTTGGGGCTTCTCCCCAGAGACATAGAAGAAAACCTAGGGCAGGCAGCTGCCTTGGAAGTCAGTGCCAACTGGGCTCTGTGCCCATGTAAAACATGCAGAACAGGCATCTTCACACCTCTGGCAGCATCACTGAGGCAGATCCAAATAAGGGGCAGGAGAGATGTGAGTAGAGGCTGCAGTGCCAGGGTGGTAACTGGCCCATGATAAATCCCTTCTAAATTTCACTTTCCTGACTGAGCCAACGCGTAGTTCCTGTTTTGCAGCCTTATGGAAATTTAGCTGGTCAGATCATTTAAAGTACGTAATCACCTGACATGCTAAGTGTCTATGTGTGCTGCAGGCACAGGATGGCACTCTGATCCCACCCTGTCCTTGTCTAGGAAACACGCTGGAGAAGAAGGGTGGCAAGGAGTTTGTGGAAGCTGTTCTGGAACTTCGGAAAAAGAACGGGCCCTTGGAAGTAGCTGGAGGTGAGGTGGGGAAGCTGTTGTGCTTATTTGGGTGTGTCACATGCTATGTTGGGGAGATGACTTAGAGTTCAGAGGTGAGTGGCAGTGCAAATATATCTCCCGGGGCGAGGGCCCTATAAGGTTTACCACTTAGAGATTTATCACATGCAAATTGTCAGGGAGCTTAAGGTTTGTGAAACTCACCTTTGCAATTAAAAAAAAAAAAGTTAATAGCTCTTATAAGCTTGGCATCAAATTTTAAGAAATTACAGAAACTGAGTTTGGCAAATCTACAAACTGGGAATTCTAGACAGTGATAATGAACCATCTGCAACAATTGCTGGTAGCAGATGCAAATTAATAATTTTCACCCAACCACCTGTGTTTTTAGTGGGAAACATAGAAATGCATATTTCTAATTTGCCTTTCCTGATGGGAGAGGAAATAAAATGACTTCGAGCCTGACATGGGCAGAAACATTGCTTAAATCTAGAGGCAGAGTGCTTCTCACAGCTGCACGCCTGAATTTTAGAATTTTAGGTGATCAGTCGGGCATGCAGGACAGTGGCCTCCTGAGTCCATGCACTTTGGACTCCAATTTTCTTTTCTTATTCCATGGACCCATTCTATCAGTAAATCCTGCTTCTATTTTTAAAGTGAATCTTAACTCAATATGGACATCAGTAATTACTACATGATGTCCACACAGGCTCTCTGTCAGCTGGCCAACCAGGCCTTGGCCCTCTCTCCCCAGTGACTGCACATGACCCCCATCCTGGGCTAGTCTTGAGGCCTGATCTGAGTGAAGGAGCAGCATTCCCTTTGCTCACCTGAGTCTCACCTTTGCTCTGCCATTTCTGATCTGCATATAAGGGGCATGACAGGCAGAGCAGTAACTTTAAGTTACTGTTGCACCAAAGTTCCATGTTGCACAAGGAAGTGCACACACAGCATTAGCTACCCAGCTACAAGCTGCTGGTCTTTCCCCTTCCCAGGCCCTGCCAGTATCAGCCCATAGACTTCCCCCCCTAGTGCTCCTGTTTGAGCCCCACTTGTGGCCCTCCACATTTGCCCCCACACACAGAGAGCCACAGCTGAGGCAAACACATTAGATTTAGCATGGTTCAAGATAATTTTACTTAATAATAATACATTTTGTTCTTGTATATAAGAGCTGTTTTAGAAAATATTATAAAAATTATAAAGAAGAAAACAAAATATACTCCTGCTCCACTGCCTGGAGATAATCTGTTAGCATGTTTCTTTCCAGCCATCCATGCATAATTTAGCAGTGACTTCAAATATGGACAAACCAGTGAGTTAAGCCTCCTAATCATAAGTTTCTGTAGGTCAGCAATGCTGCCCCGTTTGTGAACCCAGTCAGCAAGCTGAACCAAGACTCACACCCAGACCCCACTTTTGTTAGTTTAGAGCTATTTCTACAGTACAGTGCAGTGCCATCCACAGATCACTTCTCCTGTGTCTCCTAGTGCTACAGTCTTAACCCATATCCCTTGGACAATGCTGACAGGTATTCCTCAAAGTGGGTTTTGGACATACCAAACATACATACATATCAAACCAAGAGGTCTGAGTATTTACTGTAGCAGTGGGTTAGAGACATTAGCACACAGAACCTGTCAGACATGCTGGCCCTGGAGCCACCTTCTTTATGGAGCATGTTGTGGATGGGAGAAAGGAACAGGCTCATCGCTGCTCCTGTATATGGCAGATGTGAGTCCCTAGATCTAACAAGGGAAAGGTGGATCTCTGAGGAGATGAGTACTTGGAGATGGGCTCCTCCTCCAGGCACAGAAAAAGTTGCATCTTAGCGCCCTTATTATGGTCTGCCACAAGTAGGCAGGATCAGTCATGCATGAAGGATGGCCACAGAGAGGGGATCATGTTGCTTAACACTCTCTCCTAGCAGGCTTGTCTTGAATGGTGTCTGGAAGACGTAGAGATAAATCATAGTCATTGCAAAATTCTGACACATTGGGTCGCATTAGATGGATAGGGCCCAGACATCCTGCATACTTCTTAGGCAGTGCTCACTACCGTCTGGGCTAAAACTTTGGAGGGCACACATCCAGTGCCAGCTTTCTAGGGGTGGGTTTTGCTTGACCACCCCCAAATGAGGAGACCAAGGGATAAGTAGTTTCCAGCTTGTGCTGATGCTAGAATTGCCACCCCACAGACAGCTGCCTTCCTCTGTGGACACAGGCCAGCAGAGGCCCGGGTAGTGCATGCTTTAAGTGAGAGAGCGGACCTGTGTTTGGCATCTTGTGATGTGCACTCTGCCTTGTCCCCTCCAGCTGCTGTCAGTGCAGGCCATGGCCTGCCTGCCAAGTTTGTGATCCACTGTAATAGTCCAGTCTGGGGTGCAGACAAGTGTGAAGAACTTCTGGAAAAAACCGTGAAAAACTGCTTGGCCCTGGCTGATGATAAGAAGCTGAAATCTATTGCATTTCCATCTATTGGCAGCGGCAGGTATGGGCACTCTTGTCATCATGTCAGTCATGGCTGTATTTCTCTGTGTCCCCTAACTGTGACCCTGTCATTGTGGACAAGGCCTCCTGAGGCTGCTTCAGACCTTGCCTTGGTCAAGGAGACCAGAGCATGAGCAAGGGAAGAATGCCAGTGTTAATCAATAGCAAGGGCAACTGAGCAGTCACAGAGAGACAGGCCCCAGGACACTATGAAACTTGAATTATGATAGCAAATGTCATCACAGAGGTGATTAAGGTGGAGAGGATGGGAGGTGTGGACATAGGAGTACTAAGATTGTGATCTTCTTATAATAAGTAGGTTAAAAGCAATAATTCTGCCCCCAAGCCACCACAGCCTTGGGCAAAGCCCTTTATCTCTGTTCTTTTATTCCCAAAGCCCCTTCCTCTCCTGTTCTGCTGCTCTAGGTGATCCGATGACCCGCTCTGCTCCACCTCCCAGCCTTCAGGTTATCCCCAGGTAGACTCGCCAAGGCCTATAGGAGCAGCATGATTGCTCCTGAGACAACCCAGAGGGCCACCACTGGAGGAGTTTAGTCTTTAGCATCTAAGATGCAGATAGGCCTCAGCTGCACCCCCACAGCCTCCCTGGCCACACACCCCCAAACTAACAAGTAGCCTCTCGGTTTTCTGACAGGGCAGTGCTGCACTGTGACTTGGGGGCCAGGCCTGGAATTGGCCACTCACCAGCTGATTCACAGCATATAAATGAACCCCCACTCTGAAAACAGGTGTAATTAGTAATCACCCCCTTCCCCAACCCCACTCCATGTAACGTCTCAGGGTGTTCGGAAAGCTGAAGGAGTTTTTAGAGGGAGAGTGCTTCAAGAAACCTGCTGTGACACAGGGTCCGTGGTCAGTCAGGAGAATGCCGCCTCTGAGATTGGGGCCCATGGCCCCTCACAGCTCCAGCATCTTCCCTGCCAGGGTTCTGAGACACTGGATCTGGAAGGCTCAGGATCTGAATTGGACCCTGAAACCCAAGGAAAGTTCTTAAAGAGGCTGCAGCTGTTAGACTCTGGGTCCAGCAGGGGCCAGGCCTAGACTTCACGTCAGCAGTCGTATAGTTCAAGTGGACTACCTACCTGCCGCTGTGCCCAGGGCATCCCACCCAGGCTCCCAAGCCTTCTTGAGTTTCTGCCTTTCTATCCCTCCCAGAACCCAAGGAAGGCAGAGCCATGGGGCAGCAGCACTGACATCCCTGAACCCCGGGCTGCACTGTCCTTCCAGGCAGGCCCAGACCCAGGGCCTTTGTGTCGAAAGCTACCCTTTTCTCCGCACACACAAGGGCAAAGTGGAGTTTTCTCCTTTCCATTTGGAAAGGCCCCATAATTTTGCCAGCACTGAGGTCCAGTGCTTCAAGTGACAGAGACAACACTCACTGAATGGACTTTCTGTCACATTACTTAGACATTATACCTCAGACAGGCACTGCCACCACCACCCCAGGACTTTCTGTAGCCCAGGTGGTCACACCAGATGTCAAGACCTACCAGATGACACCACCAAGGAGAGGACACTAGGTTATACCTGACCCTGTTCCTCGGGAGCCTTGCACTGCACGCTCCAGCAAGGGCAGCACAGCAGGATGTGGCCTCCCAGCCACCCTCAGGCTCACCTCTCCTGCTCTGGTGCCGCAGCTCTGGGCACCGTGGGCCTGGCGCACCAGGGCTTCTTTGAGTTAAGTCCCTATGACCTCCGCTCTGCTCAAGTGCACGTCTCCTCAGGCCTCTTGGCTGAAGGAGGCTGGAGACAACAGCTCCATGGTGTGTGGATGGGGCGCCAGGAGGGTTCCTGAGCAGAAGACAAGCAAACGCACCTGCGTCCATGCATGCACACACTCCACACCCAACTACACCTCCAGAAGTGCACGGTGGAGAGCTGCCGACTCCACTCGCTTTCCTATTGTTTGGACGGCCATCTTTATTTTCAGTGACTGTACTTCATTCTAGTCCCTTTTTTTTTTTTTTTTTACAAAAAGCATACATGAAACATCTTTTAAAAAGTCAATACCATGTAAATACACATTGAAATCAAAGGCTAGCAGAGTTAAAATATCTAAAAGCCCTTTTGATTGGCTCTAAGAGCACCTGGCAAAGACAAGTATCCTTCATAATTTGGTCAGCAAGCACTCAGCAGCTCAACTTTCCCTTGAGTGATGGAGCTGTATTATAGGTGCTAAGGCCAGTCCCAAAGTGGATTCAAAATCATTTTTCTTTTAAATGTTTCTGGGTCAGAGCTTGAGTAACCATACTCCTTGCTTATCCCACCTTCTCATTCCCCCATTTCTTACAGAAGGCTTTTTTTTTTTTTTTTTTTTGACAGGCAGGGTAGGGGTTGCCAGCATGGTACTGTGTAACCTTTGGTAAATGAATCAACCTCTCTGTTTCTGACCTGCCTTAACCTCAAGTCAGGCCATAGGGATTACCTTTCCTCACAGATGGTTCTGTGGCTCAGTTAATTAGTGCTTCGGATGCACTTTGATCTACCCTGATGAAAGGTGCTTCCGAAGAGCAAGGCAATAGGAGCCTTTATTGGCGGTAATAATTTCACGCTCTTTCATATGGCTATTGGGAAATTTTTAATTGAAGCATAAAAGTAATTCCCATAAAAGAGCATCTGTTATTACAAACTTATTTACATTTTTCATGGAGTAAAAAGTTTTTAAAAATAATCAATCTAAAGCTTTTAAGAGGGCGGAATGCCAAAGGCAGCACACGTGTGGGGCTCCCTGAGCCACATCTGTCAGGCAGACCTTGCTGCAGCCTGGGAGACAGCTGCCCTCCTTTTCATGAGGAAAGAATGGGATTACACCAGAGCCAGCAGTAAATCAGGGGGGTTCCAAGGGAAATAAGACGGCTCGGCTCGTCTGTGGCATCCAGTGTCTCTGGAACAAAAGTCACGTTGGAACTAAAACAATAGAAATACAAACATGGTCAAGAGCCAGGGTCACTTTCTCTCATGGAGCCATCAGCCTCCAGCTCCTCAGCCTCAATGGAGGCAAATGTGCAACCCTGGCCTAAGCCATTTTAATCACAATACCAGTGGACAGCCCTGCATCTCAGCTGTTTGACCTTAGGAGGTAACCCTTGCTGAGCGCACGTAGGGAAGGGCCAGTTTGGGGGCTCTGATTAAACTTTCCTTAGATTTATAGCTTAAAAGGAAAGCTCCCTTTGTGTTTTTCAACCTACAATTTATGAGGTAAAGCCTTTAGCTATAGTGTCACACAGCAGCCCCAAGAGGCGACATGTCACTATGTCCATTTAAAGGCAAAGTACCTGTTTTTTAGGGATTGGCTAGTAAGAAATATGCTATGTCAAGAGCTTTGTAATGTTTTGAACAACCAATAAAAAAATAAATAAATAAATAAAGGCAAAGTACCTGAAGCTTAGCTAAATAACTGAGGTCACCCAGCTTGAGGACCATGCAGAGCCAGGTTCTGCGGGAGGCCACTGGCTTCAAGGCCTACGCCCTAGGCAACCCTGGGTGCCCTGCCTGCAGGCTCTGCCTGATTCCACCTCTACATGACCTGGCCTTCAGCCTCCTTGCCCCTCATCTTTGACTTTAATGAGAAAGGACAGAAACCAATGCCAAGCCTCTGAGCTGGCAGAAATTCCCCATCAGCTGATTTGTGAGCCCAGGTGAGAAATGGTAGAGGCCATCCTTGGGCTGCCTGAATACAGAGGACCCATTAGCCCTTCTGGACACCACTGCTGTCAGTTGATGACTCACCTGGTCTTCACCTCAGGGTGGGGGATATTCATACATTCAGGCCATCACTGAGTTCAGAGCTGGGAGGACAGTAAAGACCAGAAGCAGCAGCAGCGCAGAACAGAACCTGTTCTAGCAGCAGTGATCCACACGTAGGGTGACAGCGAGGCTTCCAAGACCTCCAGCCCTTCCCATCTCCCAGATAGCCAAGATGATCAGACTGGGTTGGCCCAGCAGGAAGACAGTCTGCCTTTGCCCTACCCAGCATCAAGGGCCAACTCCCATCTGTCCCTCCAGGACATCTGCTTGGAGCCTTTTTCCCTGGAGGTGAGATCTCAACAGGGTGCTAGCGATGCTCCACACTGGGAGAGAACTTAACAGAGCAAGCGGAGCTTGAATCCTCCTGGGGTGCAGCCCTTGTGAACCCAGCATCCCTGCACATCCAAGTAGGACAGGGGTCCTGTGTGTGCCCCAACCACTGCTGAGCAGGCTGAGCCAGGACTACACCAGACCCCGACAGCCTGGGATCCCCTGGCACCAGCCTAGGGAAACAGGGGCTAGGACTCTCAGCAAAGGCTGTTCCAGAAACAACTGGAATGATGCCAGGGGACACTCAGACATGGCTCTAGGAGCTGGGGGAGGGGTAGTCAAGGCCCAGCCCTGCGTGCTGGAAGTGCATGCCATGAGCACAGGGCAGGGCTATAGAGAGGGGCATACATACGGGTGGGACTGGTGGTGGCCCCAGCATGCTCTTCCCCATGGTGTATAACCAGTTGAGGAAACTGATGCTTAGAGAAGATCACTCCCAGCCTGAGGGCAGCTGGGTCAAACCCAGTCTGACTCTGGAGCAGAAGCCCTTCACGTTCACCTGCTCTGTAGCATCCCATCTCTTCTGAAGGGCAAACAGTCCACAGGGCAGGTGACTGTCACAGAGGCAGTCGGCCTGAGCCGAGGAGGTAGACCTGGCCAAGCAGGAATAGCCCTGTTTAAAAGGATATGTGACCTGCAAGGGAACCCAGCTAGCCAAGGAGCCAAAGATGAGAGAAGCCAGGAGGCAGGCTGCTCCCAGAAGGGGCTCAGTGGGGCGGCATTGCACCAGGAAGCCTGTGATGTACTGTGCTGTGACAGGCCACCAACCAGGCCCGCAGCCCTCCAAGAAGACAGGGCATTGCAGGTTGAAGGGCTTCTCTCTGGGGGCCTGAGGTCAACGTTGTTAGCACAGGGTGATTACAACGGCAAAAAGATACCCTGTCAAAGGCCTGGGGTGGAGGGCAGTTTTCCACTGGGTGAGCCTTAGAGAGGATCCCCAGAGACCACTAGCTTCTAGATGAGGACTGCACCTCCCTGGTAAGTGAACATATCAGCTTCTTCCATACTCCATGTTCTCCATTTCATGGGACAGAGACCAGGCCCCAGCACACACGGGCACTCAGATCCATGGTGGCACCAGGAACTCCTGAGCTCTTAGCTGCTTTGCTTCTCTGGCCTGGGAGGGTGGGGCTGTCAGGGCATCTGTGCATCTGAGCCATGCCCCAGCTGCCCCTGTTTTGAGGGTGCAGGGCTGGGTATATAAAGCACTGAGAGCATCTGACAACTTCCAATTTGTTATAAATGCTTCTAATTGTAGAAATAGGAAATATTTGGGGTTCCTGCCTGAAAACTTCAGGAAGGCCATCTTCTTTTCCATTCCTTCCTGGCAGCCTGCATGGTTCAGAGCAGCCACAGTCTCATGGAGGGGCTCCTGCTTTAGGTTATGGTTTCGTCAGCAAGAGTTTTCCTACAAATAAATCCTGATTCATGTTCACCCAAAATTAACCTTTAAGGACAAGGCCTGGCACATCCTGACAGAACAGCCTGCTCTCCATTAGCAGAAAGGTACTGTGAGGGCCCTGCAGGTCCAAACCTCTATTCCATACCTTTTTCCCCAGTTGTGCATCCTTAACCTTTGGGCCTACTTTGTAAGCTCAGATTAAAAATCCATGCTGGCCATGTGTAGAACAGGGGTTCTCAAAGTGTGGTCCCCAGATGTGCAAGATCAGAAACTCAGCAAGCTGTTTCAACAGGCTCTTCATGATTCTGGTGCCGGCTATAGTTTGAGAACTTTGATGTAGAAGAATAGGAAAGAACATCCCTCACTAAAAGTCACAAACCCATTTTCAGGGGTCTAACACAGAGAATTGCAGAGCCATAGAGGCTCTGTGTGAGAAATTGCTAGACCAACATGAGTGACTGGAACACTTTTTGTGCTCCATGGAGAACCATGGGCCTCCCGGTCACAGGGGCCCAGGGCCACATTTTCTGTGTGTGCTATATCAACCACATCTTACCCAGCTTGGGAGAGCCAAGGCTATAGCTGCAGTGGCCCAGGCAGACCAGTTGCTGGGAGGCCTTAGGGCTGCAGCCTTGTCCCAGGGCCACACAAGCCAGGCTGAGCAGACAGAAGGAGACGGGCCATAACTCTTGGGCCATACCACAGACTGCCACTCCAGATAGTTATACATGCCTTCCCTCAGCCCAGTTCACCTGTGGAGGTATGAGGGGAGATAGGCAGGAAGGCACTGTCATTGGGAGAGTGCAGAGCTTGCAGAGTACATGCAGAGAACAGCTCCTCACAGTGCTGTCAGTCCCCACACACCCAAGCTCAGTCCACTTCAAAAGCCCATATCCTTCCCTTGGCTCCATTATAGTCTGCAGCAGGACACAGGAGCCCAGCCACAGCTGGAAGCAGCCTGCACAGCTGGGAAGATGCTCCTCGAATGAAAGGTCACATTCACCTCCCCCAGCAATTCCCAGACAGTCTAGCCTTTGTGTCTTGTTCCAAATAACCTAGCCCGTGTGCTCCTTGCTGCCTGTGAAAATGGTCATGGCAGCTGTGCCTGGCTGAGCTTTCAGATCTGAGAGTGGGCATGGGTGACAGACAAGTGACCTGCCCACTCTCATCAAGGCCCTTTTCCCTCACTTCCCTAGCATGTGTAAACCCTGGGTTCAATCCCTGGTACCCCCCAAAATAAAAGAAAACCCTCTCCCTACATGTCCCTGCCACCATTCAAGCTGTGGATAAAGCCACGTTTTATCAAAAGCAAGTCACAGAACAGTTTTGTGAGTGTGCAAGGCTCTGAGCACTGACAGTAGGATGTTTGTGGCTCTCCAAGGGATCACTAGATGGTTCAAAACTCACTGGCATGCAGCAAGTGAGGCTAAAAGTGCTGTAACAAATTCTTGTCTCGTGTTTGAAAACTTGCCTACCTGCTAGCAGGCACCCTACCTGAAGGAGGTGACCGGCAGAGATAGGCTGGCCCATCGTTTCAGATGCTTGTGTGTCCATGGGCTTAGTTGTCAATCTTCCAGTGAGCAAAGAAATCCCCCTAAAGCTGGCCCCAGACTCTTGCCCTCAGTATCCTTAACCATAAAACATAGTCAGCAGAGGATTTGAATCCAGGGCCTGCCTCCACGTCCTGATTATTTCCACCAGACCAGGCCAGCTATCTGGTAACTGTCACCTTCCTCGGGGTGCCCTAGATCATGTGTACACAGTGTTAACTAGGAACAGCCTTAGACACACACAGAACAGTGAGTATCAATCTTCCCCATCCTGAGTTCATCTTAAATTCTGAGCCCCTGCCTCCCCATGTGACATTTACTTTAAATGGAAATGCATGGAGACTCTGGGATGAGAAGCTCATTCAGCCTAGAGCTCTTCTGTGCTCTTAGCTCCTGATGCCTGGCCTCTGGGGTGACACTGGCTGATGTGTTTTGGAGGCTGGATTCTGGGACAGTGGCTCTTGCAGCCTCGAATCTAAAGGCTAGTGTAAAGAGATCATCCTGCATGTGTGGATGAGGTCAGCACCTTCCCAGAGAACCTTCAGCCTTCTTCAGGGATGGCATCCACTTTAGCTGTGTGGCTTAGGGACAGCACTAGAGGCAGGCACCGTGGGAAAAAGAAGAGGGTTTGTGCCACCCCTGGAAAGCTTAATGCACTTCACAAAACACTGTCCTGCCACTTGCTGGTTGTCTTTCAGAAGACCTGGGTGCCTGCTTCTTGGGAGGCACACAGTGCACTCTCCTGTGCCACACAGCGCTCTGCCTGCCCCCAGTCTTTAGGGTACGGGGGTTTCTCATGCCCATGTACAAGCAGCCACAGGGCTCAGTGAACACTGGCACAACATGGGGCAAGATGCTCAGATGGTCTCGAGGACCTTCTGCAGGAGAAGACCTAAGGGAGGACCACTGTGGCCACCTGGTTGCTGATTGCCTGCTTTCTATCCTGTAGGAACGGGTTCCCAAAGCAGACGGCAGCCCAGCTGATTCTGAAGGCCATCTCCAATTACTTCGTGTCCACCATGTCCTCCTCCATCAAAACGGTGTACTTCGTGCTTTTTGACAGTGAGAGTATAGGCATCTACGTGCAGGAAATGGCCAAGCTGGACGCCAACTAGGCTGAAGAACTCCAGGACCAGCCCACAGCCTGTCCCCTGCCTCCAATTTGAAAGAAAATAAAGAAAAAAATTCCCCTTCACGCTTACTGGGAGGCAGGAACCCTTTCATTTTCAGTTTTGCTCATCTAGGGAAAATAAGGTTTTGGTTTCCAGTTTAATTGTTTTTGACCTTCTAAAATGTTTTATGTTAGCACTGATAGTTGGCATTACTGTTGTTAAGCACTGTGTTGCAGACCGTGTCTGACTTAGTGTAACCTAGGAGATTTTATAGTTTTATTTTAATGAAATTCTGATTGACGCAGAGCAGTGGGGAGAACAGTCCCTTTTATATGTCGCAGAAGCCAGGAAGCCCCATTTGTAACCGTGTGTCGTGGTGCTCTATTGTACACCCAGTGGCGTTCTTTTTACTATATTGTTCTTTTTTTTTTTTCCTCAGAAGAAAAAAAATAATGAATTTGCAACAGACCTAATTTTTGTTTACTTTTTGTCTTAATGATGGATTTGAAAATGAAAGATTTAAAAGGCAGAACAGAATCTTTGTCCTTAATTATATTTGCAATTTGGAATTTGTGTGAATTGATTTAGTAAAATGTTAAACTGTTGTTGCGACTGGCATGTTTCAAGTTATTATACCTATGAGCTGTAAGGGTGGCGGGCAGGGACCATCTGCTGGCCCCTGGTAATTTGCAGAGGATTCATGTAAAGTCTCTTCTTGGGAATGTATCTATAGCCACGTTAGGGGCAAATGGCAGGCTAGAGCTCAGGGTACCATTTGCCACTTATAATGACACGGTAAGGCAGGTCCTGTTATTTGATATATTTTATAGCTGAGAACACTGAGACCTACCTAGTAACTTGCCTGTGACCACACTGTTAATAAGTGACAAGCAGATTCAAGCGCAGATGCCAACCTGTGAGATAGGGCCCCTAATGGCACACTCTAATCAGTGCCAGGAGTCCATTTGGCCTTGGTGCTGTTTCTGACTCAGAGACAGAAACATCTCTGTCCACCATCAAATGATCTAGATGGATCTGAGGTTTACATAGCTTCTCAGTGAATTGGATTTCCTTAACTTAAGAGAAACATCATAGGAGTAAATGCTGTATTTTTTCAAAGATCTTCCACTAGATGTCGCTCAAAGGTTTAGGAAGTACCTAGAGAAAAGGGCCTCAGGTTTCTGCTCTGATTGCACAAAAGAATAAATTGCATTTGTCAGGCTTTGCATGAATTATTTACCATAATCACCTAAATATTTCTAAACTTTGAATAATCCAAAGTACATTGTGCCCCTGAGATGTGGGCACATAGAAGAAATTCTTTTTAATGAAACTCAGGGAAAGAAAGCCAACAAACCACCCAGTTAACTTTTAAAACTGGGACTAAAAACTGTTCTCTGATGTCAGCCTCATGTTTAAAGCAAGAAAAAGAAAGGGATCACTACTTTTAAAAAATTGATGGAACTACAAGGAATCTAATTTTATTTATTTTTTGGTTCTGGGGCTCTAACCCAGGGGTGCTTTACCACTGAGCTATATCCCCACCCCCGCTCCCTTTTTAATTTTGAGACAGGCTCTCACTAAGTTGCTGAAGGTCTACACTAAATTGCTGAGGCTGTCCTTGAACTTGCAGACTTCCTATCTCAGCCTCCCAGGTGGCTGGGATTAGAGGCATGCACCACTGCATCTAGCTAGGAATTTCTTGAAATGCACATATGCCTCTATTCACAAGACAAGTTTGCAATTAGTATAATTTGCCAAAAATGAAATTATTTGAGGGGAGAAACCCTGCGGGATCTCGAGCCTGATGTTGTTCCCCAGCCCAGCTCTACCCTTGGCTATGAGCATCAGCTGCAAGGCAGACTTTTGGAGAGTGCTGTGGGCTGAGCACCCACCTCTACCCTGCAGCCCTGAGCCCAGGGTGGCCTCAGGCAGACCACATCCACTCCCACTTGCTTCTGAGCTTGTCAAAACTCAGCAGCTGGGTTTTGCCCTGAATAATCCAGATTTTCCCTTTAAATGTCATCTGAAAACCAACAAGGCTCCAACTGGGACTCAGCTGACAATGGTAACTAGTGTAGGTGTCCTCTCCATACAGTATTCATTACTTCTCATATTCATTACTTCTATGAGGAAGGCACAACAGATAGGTAAAGCATATATTCCCTAGGTCACACAGTGGTAAATGGTGGAGCTGGAATTTGAACCCAGCTCTGATTATACAACCAGACCTCTCGCCACCCTCCCTGGAGCTAGATTCTCCTTTGGTATCTGCCCAAATATTTTGTTCTCCCTTAGGCAGGGTTTCTTGCCTACTCATTGATAATGCCTATGTGGTCAGCCTTGGGGGCATAAACAACCTGTAGAAGGAAAGATGAATAGGGTTGTGTATTTCAAGCAATCCAGAGGTCTAGTGGATGATGAGTGCTTACTGTGAATGAGGTCTCAGACTGGGGCCTCTTCCAAAGGCAGGTCAGATAGTGCCTCTGTCCAGCAACAGGCTCAGATCAGGGAGTTCTGTTTGCTGGTTCGGAAAGTTCTGCAGTGGTTCTTGGAGCAGACAGACTAGGGCTTTACTTTGTATAAAAAGTTGGAATCTCCTAGACCAAAAGAGAAAGTAGTGAGTGGCAAGCCGGCACATAGCTACTCCTTCATGTCCCCTCTGCCAAGAACCCCAGGTCTGCATCCCTTTCCCACCCATGTCAGCCAATTCAGTCTGGTTCCGCTCTGCAGCCCTGGCCCCAGCCCCAGCCCCAGCCCCAGCCCCATCATGTGCAGCTGTCCACGATGGCTTTGTTTGATAGAATCCCTCCCTCCCATTTGGGGTCAGGTGGCTGCTGTATTTGGTCACAGCTACAGCAAAGCCCTGTCAGACAAACTGGCATATGTTAAAGCAAAATTTTTTAAAAGACGAAAAATAAAAAGCAAGCAATGGGCAATCATTTCCACAATCCTGCCCTTCCTAAGCCCCAGGATTCAAGTCTGTCCACAGTCAGTCTTCCTTGGGTGGTGGAGGCCCTCACGAGGCCAGGCCAGCCTGGGTGCGGGGGAGTGTCTCGTTTCCTAATTTGTCAGTCAGGCCGCATCGTCGGTGGCCCTGAGTGGTCCCGGGGGATGGCCTGGCCCATTTATTCATTAGCAACGGTGATGTTTAATTTTTGCTGCTGGCGCCACCAGCCAATGTTATCTTGGGAGCTGGCCTTGGTGCCGCCTAAGAGTGATCGGCCTCAAGGCACTGGGGTGGGGAGGGGTCCTGGGGCCCACTCCCCACTGAGAAGAAAGGGAAACGTTCAATGGCAAGGGGTGAGGCCACCTTTTCTTTCGCTTTTCTTCTATTTATAACCTGGCCTGTTGTATTTGCTTGTGGGCCCCCCCCCCATATCAAAATAATATCACATGACCCTGGTGACAGGCGAGGCAATCACACTGCTCATTAATCCAGCCCCTCACCACCCTCCATGCTCCTGGCAAAGGTGTGTAAATAGACTGGCCTTTCCCTGACCCCTGGAAACCAATCCAGTCTGGGCTGCTTTGTCAAGCTTGGGGGAACGAGAAACAGCGACACCACCATCTCTGTAAGAGGCACTTTTCTGTTCCTTCCTCTCTTCACCCCACATGCACGGGCACGTGCACACACACACCCACACGCACTCACACACACACATATACATGAGGAGACTCCAGAGGCCTCTGTGCTGGCAGAGAGCAGAATTGAAGGACATGCAAACAGCCTTTTAACTTGAACAGAAAGTAGCCGGGATTCTGTCTCCCACAAAACATATCTGAAATTTTTCTTTGAGAGGTCTCCTAAGTTAGGCCTATTTTGCTCTGTGAAATGACTAGAACTTTCTATAGATCTGCCCACAGTCCGCCTCGGAGTACTTAGAGCAGGGCACCCAGGACTCCCTCCAGAGTCTGGGGGATCCAGCACACAGCAGTCACGCACACCAACAGCTGGCACACACACTCTGGTGTCAGCAGGGGATGTGCCCCATGCACTCCCAGAAGATTCCCTGCCCAGAAGCCCTTTGATGGCCCTGTTGAGCAGGGAATCTGGGAAAAATGCCCCAATGACACAGGTTAATGGTCAGCACCTTGGCTTCAGGTTTATGACTACTCTTTGAGGAAGGTGAAAAGCTTAGAGACCCAGAATGACACCATGCACATCCCGTGTCCAAAGCTCAGAAACCACAGTGATGATTCCGGTACAGAAGAAAGCATCCCGAGAACACAGAGAAACGAGGTCAAAGGCACCTTACTGGGGGAATCCCTTCTGACTTTGAGTCCTCAAGCAGGTGACTTTGATTCTTGATGTCACACTGTTCCCACATCCCCACACACAACCTCCCCATCCATGACCCTGACCTGTGGGGACTGAGCCCTGTTCCCTCTAACACGGGCTGATAGCATGTCCCCTGCCGACCACCACAGTTCACTCAGGTCAGGCCCCAGACCCGGCCCTCTTTGCACATCTGCCTATGCAGTCCCTGCCCGAGCTGCCTGGGAAACCTGATATTTCTGTACCTTGAAACGACAAGGCTTCCTAAGCTTAAGAGAATAAATTAGAGTTGAGTTCAAGTAGGCTCAGCTGCAGTGGATGGGCAAATTGATTTGCTTCCCATCTGGGAGATTAAATTCCACTGCCCTAAAATGGCAGCAGGGTAATGAGCTGTCAGTCAAACAGGGCAAGCCAGGGCTGGCGCATAATTGAAATCTAGCAGCTCCTCGTTAGGTCCCACGGAGGTCCTGGCTACGGAGTCCCACCTTGAGAAGGCTACAGCACACCAAGAGAGCATATCTGGCCTGGTGGAGCTTCCTCTAAAGGGAAATGCCACCTCAGGCAGGCATGTGGCTAATTGTAAGACTTTCGCTGAGTTCCAAGTGCTTGTGATGTCTTTGTCCACAGTCACCGACAGCTCTCCAGGATTTAATTATGGGTGAATCCAAACAACTGGGAGGATGTTGACAACTTCCATTAGGATTATGCTTAAAAGACATTGCTTCCTAGAGGGCCCTTCTCTGAACTCTTCTGTGCATTCTTATGTATGTACCCAGCCCCAGGGCTCCTCAAAACCACACCACACCCGACTCAGGCCTCTGCTGCCTACAGAACCATGTTGCTGGGCTCATTCTCTTCCTAGATAGTTGGGCCAGTGGCTCCAAGTTACAGATAAGGAAACCGAGGCTCTGTACGCCATGGGGCTGCTGCCTTCTAACTCCTCCAGAGGCCCTCCCTAGTCCCACCCACACTCCCCTGGCACTCCTTCCACCTCTCCTCCCTCGGGAGAGGCCACTCTGGTCCTGCAGTCAGCCCTCGATCCTCACCAGCATGTGCTTCTGTCTGCTTCTTTGTAGCCCTTTCACCCCTGCAGGTCTCAGCTCAGCCCTCCCTCCCACTTCCTCCAGGAAGCTTTCCGGTCTGGTCCAGGTGCCCTCTCTTGTGCACCCTGCATGCCCACTGTCCACACTACCTGCCTCGCTGTCTAGCATTTGCATGCCAGTCTCCCCAGCAGATGCTGAGTGGCATCCATGCACACATTCCCCAAAGCCCCTGATCACCTCTTAGGGTCTGGAAAAGAGATGCTCCCCTCCATGAAGGTGGGGACCAGGGCCTGCCGCACCCTTGGTGCCACCCCAGAAGGCTTGGGGCAGGAATGGGGGCTCTTTTTTGATGGCTGCATGAATTACTGCCAGAAAGGACTCAAAGGCCAGTCAGCTGACATTGGACTTGACTCAGAGAAGGCAGAGGGCAGGTTAGGGGACTGTGGTCTTCCTTCTTGTCCTTCCCCTAGGACATTCATGGCACTCCAACCCTGTAGAAATCAGCCTGGGGGTGGGGACAACCAGGAGTAACCCATTATGCTAGACCTCTTCTTTGTTGTGGGCACAGGGTGGCTTCAGAGTCTGATATTGGCACTAGGCCCTGACTTGGTCCCCTTCTGCCATACTGCCAGCAGAACCCTGGATCTCATGGCATCTGATGCTTCTGCTTTGCCTTGCTCTGGAGTTGCAAGGGAAATGGATGTGGGACTTTTCTAGTTAGATGCTAAATCCATGCTGTGAATAAATAGGGGAAATAATGGAAAATGTCTGCAGAAGGGACTTGCAAGTTATGGTACCAGAAAGCCCTTGCCCATGTGCCAGTGACTTGAGAATACATATTTTACAGGCCACAGGGATGTGTTCTTGTGGGCCATCAACAGCCTCTTCTGGTGACACCACACACACATTTGTGTCAGGAAGCTGCTTCTCACAGCCAGTCCTGCAACAGGAGGACTAGGTCCCAACACCAGCTCCATCCAAGACCCGACTCCTGGGACTGTGAGGCTCCTCCACCAGAAAAGAGAGTCCTGTGGTCACCATCATAGGTGATCCACAGGGCAGCCCTGGTGGATCTCCACATCCCTTAGCAGGAGGTGTGTCCCACTCTCTGCTGCCCAAATCGTTAAGACACCCAGTAAAATCACCATGGCAGGAGGGCCATTGAGAGCCCACGATAAGACTCAGAGGAATCTGCCACCTCCATGCTTGGGTGGGAAAATAACAGCACAAGAGACGTTGCCATTGCACAGAAGCCACAATGGTTGGTGTGAATACTGTGAGGACTGAGGGGCCTGCATGTGGTATTTCAGCAAATCCTCCTAACTATCCTATAAAGAGAAACTTAGATCCCTGCTTTTTAAGTAAGAGTTTTGATCAGGGAGGTGAAGTGACTTGCCCAGGCCACACTGCAAGAACATGGCCAAACCACATTCAAAGCAAGATAATGACTGACTCTGAAATCAGTTCTTGTTCATTCTGATACGCTGCCTCCCACTGGCCTCAATAACTGTAGGTTCCCATTTTACAGATCAGGAAAAGTGAGAAGATTGAACCAGCACCTGTCCACGGCAGTCACCGAGCCAGCTCCCTCCTGGACAGAGCTCAGACTGACGGGGAACTGGTCCTGAGCGCTCCTCCTCCTCACACTGAGGTCCCGGCCGGGTCCTTCCAGTAATTAGCGGGCTCCTGTTAAGACCCCGTCGCGCCGTCCTCGGGCCAGGCCTTGTTTTTGTTCCCATGCGGAGGCCCTCGCAGGAAGGCCAGGCGCACGTGCACAGCCCCATAAATCCAGCCGGCGTCGCTCATTACAACGTTCCGCTTCAGGACTCGCCGCCCCAGCCCGCGCGGGCCTCGCCAGCCGCCGGCCTCCCTGCAGCCGGGCCGGGCGCTCGAGCCGCCCGCCGCTCAGACATGAGCTCATCCAGCGCGCGGCGTGTGAGGAAGTGGCCGGGCGGCGCTCTCGGCGGCAGCGAGGGGACAATGTGCCTATTAAGGGCTGTCAAGCCCCCGCCCCACGGGGCAGGACCACCCCACTCTGGGCCCTGCCCAGCCTCCCAGGGCCGCACTTCTTGAAGCCAGCTCCTGGGGATGTGCCACGGGCGGGCGTAGCCAGCGCGCTCAGCAAGGGGCCACAGGAAGTGGTCGCAAGGCAGGAAGCGGTGAGGTGGGAGAAGTAGGCCCAGGGACAGAAAGCCTGCGGTCTCCAGGGGGACTGGCCTGCTCCCTGTGGGATCTCTGGTTAAAGCCTCCTCCGTTCCCAGGGCTGTAAAATGCCAAGCTACCTGCTGCCCTGGCCACCCCCAGTCAGAGCACTGCATCAAATGACAGGGTGGAGGACAGAGGTGTCATTACTGGGGAGCCCTATAGAGGTGAGCACATGGAGAGGCTCTCCAGGTAAGGAAAGCCCTGCTCTGCGGCCCATGACCCTGAGCCTCTGGCTGTCCTTCAGTAGGAAGCCTGGCTGGGCCTTTATTTGTGGTCTGAGAAACAGGGAGGAGCTTCCATGTGGTGAGTCACTTGACCTCCTCAGGGCACCTTCTCCTCCTCTGCAGAGTTGACAGCACAGTGCCACCCATATACGCCTAATTAATGGGAATGACTTCTATGGCTTCCATTCCAGTTGGAAGCCATCTACTTGCCATGGCTAAAATCCAAATGCTGTTTATGGCCTGTGTTGACAGCACCCAGCTCAACTTCCTCGCCCCATGGTTATCAGTGCCATTGGCCTCTAGGACCCACCTTTACTCTATGCAGCCAAGGGTGCTAGAGGCAGCTGAAGCCCCTCTCCACATGGTGCTGCGGCTCAGAAAGGAACCAGGCAATGTCCAGTTTGCAAGGAACATTCTAGAACATTTCAATACAATAGACGCTAGCCTATTTAGGTGATTAAGTTTAAGCTAATTAAAATTAAATGAAGTATTCCGTTCCTCCTTCACACTAGTCACATTTCTAGAACAAGGTGGCCACATGTGGCTAGTGGCTGCCATGGTGGACAGTGCTGATGACAGAGCTCCAGGATGGAAGAAAGCTGTATTACACAGTTCTGTCCTAGAACACCACGGAGGCTTTCAGAGCAACCACCTGAGCGTCTATGCCATTTGCCTGAGTCAGTACAATTCCATGAGCAAATGGTTCCATGCTATTAATAGTGATAATGACTGATAATTATGACAATGAAATAATAATACCCACGTACCAAACATCTCTATGTTCCAGGCATGGAGCTGGGTGCCTGACATTGATTATGATTTAACTCCCCACATATTGTGACATGGCTCCATCTTCTAGACTTAGAGAGGCGAGGACAGGTGGCATGGAATAGCTCTGACTGCAAAGCTGGCCTGCTCTGAGGGCAGAACCATCTAACCTCCTGTGCTGACTAGATCTGCATGCAAAGGGATGACTGTCTTTTCCAAAAGATGTCTCTGTTCCCCTGCCTGCCTGCCATTCAGCTTGAGCACTCTTTCTCTCAAAACAGCTCAGATTTATTGGAACCTGGTTGAGGGTCCCCAAGCCCTTGATGTGGTCTTTCCTTAGAGTGGCCTGGGAGAGTTCACTCCAGGCCAGTGGGGCTGCTGTGTTCCCACGAAGCGCTCCCAGATCTGAGAGGGACCTCCTCACTGCCTTGCTCCACCCCACCCCAGGGGCCATGGGGTGGGGGAGATGAGCTAAGGTCCCAGCTGTGCTGCAAACCCCTTCAGGGCTGTGGCGTCCTGCAAGGGTCAGATCAGCAGAGCTAGAAGGGACAGATGTCAGGGGGACACCCAATTTATGACAGAAGCAACCTGTATTTTCCTGCTCAAAGTCACAGCCAGAACATATACCAAGGCAGAGAAAAGGGCAGGGTGACTGTGGCCAGACTCTCAGAGTGAGCCTCAGCACCTCTATTAACTTAGCAATTCGCTGTTTGTTGGGCAAATAGGTGTTAGGCACTAGACTCAACACCAGGTCATTTGGTAGCCCAGACCAGGTCCACTGGACAGAATGCACCATCCCACCAGCCCCAAACCCCTCTCTCATTGCATCCCTGTGGAGTCCTCGTGAGGTTGGCTGGCAGAGCAGGGAGCGCCCTCCAAGCTGACAGATGAGGGAATGGAGGTATAAGGAGCACAGGCATATTCCTAAAGATCCCATGGCCCCCACTCCACTTGCTCAGGTCCCTCATCACCTGGCTGCTCCATGTCCTTGAAGGGAATGTTTTTCAGGGACAAGGCATTTTAATGCTTCTCAGCCTTTGGTTAAGATCAAGTTCAGGGACAAGGCATCTGGTGGGCTCTATGGCTCCAAAGGACACCAGAGATCCAACTTGAGACGGCCTGTCTCAGGCCTCGCACCCTCTCCCTCACCCCTGCAAGCTGTCTCAGGCCTCGCACCCTCTCCCTCACCCCTGCAAGCTGCCCCAGAACCCACGTCACCAGGCAGGATTATTGTTGCACTCACTTGTCAATGAGGATGTTTCCTGTGCCGCAGAAACCTGTTTGTTCAGAAATGCAGAAAGACAGACCTTCAGCAGGTCTTCCTGAGCCAGGGAAGCCTCTCCCCCCCACATCCCAGAAGACCACCAGGGACTCACCAGAAACAGCTTGCCAGCCTCAGGGCCGACCCGCAGCTGGACTCTTCTGCCCACTGGTGTGAGCCTGCTGCAGTGGACATGGCCAGGCCACGGTGCCAGGGCTCCAAGCTGAAGCAAGATGTTGAATCGACGCACAGCTCCGTGCTGAAGGTGGAGAGGAGCACTGTGCCCTCCGCAAGGCCTGATCCTACATTTGTCTCGCTCAAGCCCTAGGACTCTGGTTTAAGAGCCTTTTTATAGACTCCTATAAAGGAGAAAGTGAACTTTTAACGTGTTTGCACTCCACTAAGTCAATACGCATAAAAGGGACAACAGCTGAGCTTCCTCTGCCCATGTGCAGTCCAGCAGGACTGGAGGACAGTCGGTGCCATCTGGTCCTAGAGAGTATCCCATGGCTGCTCCTCCCCACCCATGGGCCTGGAGCATCACCCCCCATTTTGCAGGCTCTCTGTCCACCAGCACTCCAGGCAGGCACTAATGAAGCCGGAAGCCCCCACCCACCCCAGCTGGGCTCAGGGTGGCTCCTGCCCTCACTCAGCCGAGACGGCCCCCCAGATGCACGACTTTCATGGGAAGATGGAGAGGAAGGGAAATGCGGAAGCTATAAAGTTTTACTAGAAATTCTCCACCATCCTCCTTTGGCCCCAACACTCACGCTGCCCTTCAATTTAAAGAGAGCTTCCTTTTTGCTTTGAACTTACCCCTTAAATCTAAGCAACCCCTTGCCCGCCTCCAGGATCTAGGATCCGGACTCCAACTCAGGGATGTCTGCCTGGCTGCCCAGAAGAAAGCGGAAGAGGCAGCTCAGGGAATGTCACAGGGTCATTCTCTGCCCAGTCTTGCCCTGGAATCATCCCCAAGAATGCCACCTGCCTGCCACCCCATTAAGGTCAAGGGAATCAGGGTTTTATGCCTGAGACCCAACACATTCCTTGGGGCTGGGTTTGCACACACAGATGCCTCGCTCTCTGCTCATTCAGTTATACTGAGCAAGGCACAGGTAAGGGACAGGCCTTCGGGCCCTATGGTGGGCATCATCTCAGATGGTTAAAAACACAGACCTTTTTCTGGTTCTTGGTTTGGGTCCCAGCTCTGCCACTTACTAAATGATCTTAGGTGAGTCACATAGGTTCTCTGAGTCTATAACTTACCTACAAAATAAGAACAATAGTCACCCCCACACTCAGACACATACAACTATGGTGAACTTGTTGTGAAGATTAAATACACAGCATATGTGCCCATCCTATAATAAGTCCTCAATAAATGGTAGCTTGGCGCTCTAACAACTTTGTAAGGAATTGCTATGGCTTGGGTCTTGAGAGTCCCCCGAGGGCCCATGTGTTAAGGGCTTGGTCCCCAGCTTAGTGCTGTTTGGAGATGGTGGAAACTTTAAAAGGTAGGGTCTGGTGGATCATTGTGGGGTGTGCCCTTAAAGGGGACTGTGGGACTCTAGTCTCTTCTCTCTCTTGCTTCCTGGCCACAAAGTAAGTGGTTTTGTTCCACCATGATGTGCAGCCTTGCCACAGGCCCAAGAGCAGTGAGCCCAACCATCTGTGGACTGAAACTTGCAAAATTCTGAGCCAAAATAACCTTTTTCTCTTTACAAATTGGTTATCTCAAGTATTTGTTACAGTAACAGAAAGCTGACTAGCACAGGAAGATACCATTATCTCCTTTTTGAGAATGAGGGAATTGAAGCTCAGGAGGTGAATTGGCTTACCCAAGGTGACATAGGGAGAAAGAGACAAACTCCAAAGCCCACAGCTTTAAGGGCTAAGGTGCAAAACACTCCAGGCTTAAAGGCAAACCAGGTTTCTACATAAGTGATAAAAGTTTATGGAGAAAAGTTATGTTTTAGTTAGAGGAGAAAAAGGTTGCTTGGTTCACAATTTCAGAGGTCTCAGTCCATAGATGGCCAACTCCATAGCTCTGGACCCCAGTGAGGCAGAACATCATGGCAGAGGGTATGGAGGAGAAAAGCTACTCAGGATATTGCCATCAGGTAGCAGGGAAAGTGTTCTGCTCACCAGGGACTAAATATATACCCCAAATGCATGACCTATTCCCTCCAGCCACACCATGCTTGTCTAAGTTCCTGCCCAGTTAATCTCTATTGGTGAATTAATGCACAGATTAGGCTCTCAAAACCCAATCACTTCACCTCTGAACTTTCTTGCATTGTCTCATACATGAGATTTTGGGGGACACTTCACATCCAAACCATAACAAGGAATGGCTTTAATTTTGGCATCACGGCTTTGAATCATTTCTTATATTGAGTTGGCGATGGGGGTGGGGGAGCAGGGATGGTATTGTTTTTAGTGCTTAGGAGGGTCTGCCTAGTGATTGGACCATTTTTACAGCTGCTACAGATTAAACCCTCCCTCCATGGCTGGTTAGCCACAGGAGGGTCCCGAGAAGCCAGGGCTCCCGCAGTCCTATGACTGGATGAGGTGGAGAGGCCTCACAGATAGGAGCCAAGGCCGCCCAGCATCTCCCTTATAAAGCTGCCATCTCTCTGCCCCATTCTGGCCTAGAATTCTCTGGAAAATTGATATCTCTTTGAAAATCCTAAGGATCATCTGCTAACCATCTTTGTGAAATTCTTACATTGTAGGACAAATGGGGGAGGGGGAATCACTTGTGAAATGGTTTCTTCTTGTTTTAAATGGATCGAGAATTCCTCAGAAGAAAGTTATATAAAAATAAGCTGGGATGGTATGCCAGCCAGGAATCCACGAGCTGCGCCAGTCGAGAGGATGAACCTCGCAGGTCATCTGGAGGCAGCAGGTAGGAAAATGAGGCATAAGGGCAGAGGGACCCACTCGGCAGCCAGTTACCAGACTTTTGTCACTGCTAGGGAGGCAGGTGTGATTGTCTCAATCTGTCTGCTTTACTGTGTTGCCTAACCCTCCTTTAGAACGCCTTGAAATGTCCAAATCCCACAGCAATTGTCTACTAAACTCCCCTTTGGACAAAGAGTTGGTTTGTTTTTCTAAGTTGTTAAAAGGTCTGGGAATGTGACCATCAATCTGGTTCTGGGAGCAAAGGCTGGCCTGTGTAGGGAAGATCTGTCCCCACCATCCCACCCCTTGTGTGTCCCCAGAGTCTGACAGTTCCTGAAAAGGCCAGAAATTGGTTAAGAAATTTAGTGGGATAGAGTAAAATCATTGTCACAATTGGGATTGCTAAGAAATGAAGTCTCACTGTCCTATGTCAGTGAGACAAAGGTTGCCCCTCACCCTGATCCGACATCCCTCTGTTCGCCCCTATTCTGCTATCAGGTGCATCTCTGAAAGGAAAACATAGGAGGGTGGAGGACAGATGTGGCCACGGATCTGTCACTGTGTTTGAGAACAGTGGCCTGGCGCCCTTCCCAGGGTGATGATCAGAATGGAGGCAAAGCTCTGTTCAGTAGCTCAGGTCTAACTTCAGGTCTGAGTGTGTGTGTTAGTTTCCTGTGGCTGCTGTGACAAATTATTGGCTTAAAATAACACACAATGTCTCATGGTTCTGGAGGTTTGAAGCCCAAAATGGGTCTCACTCTAAACAGCAAAGTGTCTCCTGAACTGTGTTCCTTATGTTGCTTTGTCTTTTTCAGCTTCTAGAAGTTGTAAGCATTCCTTGGCTCATGGCCCTTCCTCCATCTGCAAAGCCAGCTACACAGCATCTTCCTCTTCCTTCTCCTCCTTCCTTCTTCTCCTTCCTTCTCCTTTCATTTTCTCTTTCTCCTCTGCTCCTCTCCTCTGCTCCTGGCCTTCTCTGAGTAATAGTCCTGCCTCCCACTTTATAAGAACATTGGGCCTAGCTGGCTAGTCCAAAATAATCCCTTCATTTCAAAATCCTTAATTAATCACATCTGCAAAATCTCTTTTGCCATGTAAGGAAGCATATACATAAGTTCCAGAGTTTTAGGATATGGACATCTTTGGGCACTATTCTACCTATTATAGTGACCTCACAGACCCTGGGGGCACACGTGCTCCTTACACCACCAGAAAGAGAAATAACCAATTACTAAGAAAGGGTTATTGAGCTCTATGTGCTCTGTTCACCAAGGGCAGGAAGTCCAGTAGATGACTGGACTTTCCTCACAAGGCACCCATTCCCCCAGTGTCACTCACCCTCTGATACAGCCCAGGATGAATGAGGCTGTGGGGGCACCTGCTGGCCCAAGAAGCACAGAGCCCCTGTCCTGTGCCTGGGCAGACTCGGGACCAGGGCAGCCCCTCCCCATTGAAGGGATCAGGACCCAGGCCTTCCTCAGCTCCCCAATCAAACCTGTCACAGCACCCACCTGAAGAACACAAATGTGGCCTCCTGTCCTGTTCTCAATACTACAAACTCATGCTGGGGTGGAAGACAGGAGATGAAGAGTCACAGGTGACACAGGGAATAGACTCTGGGCTCTCACCTGCAGCAGAGAGGACAGGCTCCTACATGGATGTTGGACACTGCAGTGCCCCATGGGAGACACAAGGGCACTTGACCACCAGCTGGTTAACAACAGGTCTCTGGGGCCCATGAGTCTGGGTGTGACTCCTACTTCTGTTGCTGTTGGGCACCCAGACTTGAATTCTCTGAGTTTCAGTTTCACCATGTGGGAAATAGGTTTGTTCATGGTCCCCACCTAAAGGGCTGCATGGGGCTCAGTGGGCAGAGGAGATGGTAAAGCCAAGCAGTGGACATGCTGTCAGCCCTCCATTAGGTGCGTGGTGGCCCTTCTTGGCTCTTTGGAATCATGGCACTTAGCCCAAGGCCTGCTCCGTGGTGCCTTCTCATCTTATGTTACCTGTTATATTTGAATTGTTTTTGTTTTTACTTTGAGGTCTCTTGTCTCAGAAGAGCATTTCCCTGAGAGGCTCTCCTTCTAGGGTGGGGTGGGCAGGGGATGTGCAGGCACCTGAAAGTGTTCCTCATGGAGAGACAAATGGGGCCTCCCTCTACCCCTCACTTCTAGGTCCCTGCAGCTGCTCTGCTGCCTGCAATAAAGGGACAGGGAAAACACGCTTGGACAGGCTGCCTAGGGACTGTAAGGAGCAGGTATTCCCTGTCACCACCTGTCCCAGATAGTCTCCCTGCTATTCTCCAAGTGCTCTTTGTGTTCCCAGTCAAGGGTGACCATTCCTGGCAGCAGGTCGATCAGCCATTCAAGAAGGCAAAAGCTGCCTGGGATGGGCCAGTGTGCCCTTCCAAGCCCCCTTGCGGAGACACCCCCTTTCCCTCCCCAAGTGTGCACCAGGAGCACCCACACTTCTGCCAGACTGAGCCCGTGGGCCTAGCCCAATTGCAGGTACATTGCAGCCCAGAAGATGAAGACCTGTCCATTGCCAAATGTCAGGCTTGCACATTGCTTCTAATTCTTCCTGGGACCCTAGAATGCCTACCCCCTCTCCACATGCCCATTCCCAGTAACACAGACTCCACCACAGCTTTCATTTAGGAAAGACCTTGCAAACCCCAGTCAAGTTCTGGTGCTGGTACAAAACCCCAGCCACTGGCCTCCCAGGAGCACCTGGACGTGGGATGCCCAACCTCAGCTGAGTAGGGAGCAAGGTTCTTAAGGGAGCCATGGGAGGAGCCCTTCCCTCCTCCCCTTTCAGGCCCCTGCTCCCAGAGCTGAAGGGCATCACCTGGGCAATGTGGTAATGCATGTTCTGCACTGAGTCTGAATTATCGGGATCTTTTCCTAGGCTTCCCTCTCTACTTCAGACCAGAACCAACAGAGCCAGCCTCATGGTGTCCAGGGGCCAGCAACAATAAGCAGAATTTATTTACTGCCTACCATGTGCCGGGCACCAAGCTAAAAGGCCTCCAACAACTCTGAGGTAGCAACAATTATTATCCTCATCCTCCCAGGTAGGAAGGCTGAGGCTTTGAAAAATCAAGGAACTTGCCCAAGGTCACATAGGCAAGGGACAGAGCCAGGGCTGAAACCCAAGTCTGTCTGACTCTGACTCTCTTCATCACTAGGCTCCCTTCCTGCCCTGGCATTTCCCCTCCTGAGTCAGAATTCCACCTGTGGCCCCAGCTCCAAAGCTGCTGCGCTCAGAGAGTGATTCTAAAGCTAAGCCAGCTCATCACCTGCCACACAGCAGCAGAGCCCCCTGGGACTGTCCCACTGCCCTGGCAGAGCACCCTGCCCCTCTAGTGGAAATCTGAGGGCCAGGGAGGCACGAGGAGCCTTCTATTCCCTGAGGACATGTCAGCTGTCATGCCATGGTCTAAGCAGTGTCCTTTCTCCCTCTGCCACTAACATCTGCTAGTGCCTGCCTCGCCAGTGACGGGCACGTCATCATTAACAAAGGTGACCCATAGAGGAACAGACTCCCTGGGGGCAGGGTTAGTGCCAGGGGAGAGATGAAATGCAACTTTTTCAATGAAAGAGGGGTAGAAAAATGTCACTGGTAAGCTGCTGTGATTCTTAAGAATGAATTCTGATTCAAAACCAAACCCCCTACTAAACCTGAAGAACTGGGGGTCACTGGGCGTTGTTGACAAGAGTTTTGGGAACAACTCAACAAGATGGCAGTTAGAACGTCTGCAGAAGTTCTGAGAACAGCCTCACAGTTGAGCCCTACCACACACACCTGTCTTGCAACAGGCTTCAACCACCTACAGCTGCAGATTCCAACCCTAAAGACAGTAAAGCCCTAACCCTGCACACGGCCTTCTGCCCACATGTACGAATCCTGGCGCCATCATAAAAGATTGACTTAATGTATCATTTGAAGGTCTATAACCATCACGAAAAGGAAAGAGGGCAAAATTCCCTTAAAATCTGCCCTGCATGGATGCCACCACCAGCCTGCACACACCCATGCTCAGAAATGAAGCACGTCAGAGCTGTGTGTTCATGGGTCCATGCTGCCTCCCACTCAGCCTCCCCAGCCACTCACATCCATCAGTACTGATGGACTTCAGAGCCAGGCAGCCAGGGCTTCTCAACTGAGGTGCACCTTTGGCTACGTTACTTGCCACTCCTGAGACTCAGTTTTCTCCTTTGTAAACACATGTCAAAAGTTGTTGTGAGGATTAAATAAGATTATGTGGAAATATATATATATATATATATATATATATATATATATATATATATGCCTTTATGTATACATAAAGAGTCGAAGGGACACCATTGCAGCATCTTTCACATGTAGGTTCTCAAAGTGTGTTCTCAATTGTAGATTCTCTCCTTGTGTCTGCACATCCTGCCCTCTCTGGGACAAGCTCCTCTTCTTCCTCCAGATGGCCCTGAGCTCACTCTGGGGCTGGGACCCTGAGGCTTGCTGAGACCCCTGCTGAGTGCCAGGGATGAATGGGATTTGGGGACTAGGGAGAAGTGATGTGCTCCTGGTAGCACCAGAGGCCACCCTCCCATCGACATCCAGAAACATTGTATAAGACACGATTATCCACCCCGTGAAGTTAAGGGTCAGCTAAAATGAGAAACAAAACCGGAACAGGTTGGAAAACCACAGGGCCAAAAGCTCTAGCTGAGGCTGAGCCGTGGGACCACCATGGACTGCCAAGTCCATCACCTGCCAAGGCCAACTCCACTGCCAAAAGCCACACCCACAATTCTTTGGAGATAGCCATCTCTTTCTCTCTCTTCTGACTTAATTATAGGCATGTTGAGTTCATTAAGCTTCCATGGGAGTCATTTTGTCCTGTTAAAACGATCTACCAGTTATGACCTTCATCTAATCAGAGGTTCTGAGGTTTGGGGAAATGATGGCGTGATGGCCTCATTTGTTGTTTGATGTTTGTTTTAAAACAGTGTCTCAATGGCTATGCATTAATCTGTTTTTTGGGGTGGAAGTTTAAGTCCAAATGTGTGTGTGACAAAAACCACTGTGGTCCTCAGGAAGGAGTCCTGATTTCAAACCAAACCAAACCTGAGGAGCCAAGGAGCCACACCCTTAATGTGGCCAGGAAACATTCCATCTGGCAGCTCTGAAAGTCCAAGGACCTCAGAACTCTGAATTCTGTTTGCAAATGGGCCAGTTCTTTCCTGAGCTTCCTTGCAGGTCCTTATGGAGTATGGTTCATGACAACCAGCTCACACAAGGAAGCCCTGGACCTCTGCTTTCTACCTGCAGGCAGGAGGCAGAGAAAGTTACTCATCACTCAAAGGAGGGAATATTTCCTGATATTTTCTTAGGAAGAAGGAAAGGAAGAAGGTGGAAAGGAAGGAACTCACTGAGAGGGAAACCAAGAGCCACGGAGAACAATGGATCTCAGAGCTGCTTCCAAAGAACAGAGCTGGGACCTAATCAAGGAAGAGTCCCTGACCCTAGGGTAGGCAGTTCTCACAGTGTTTTACCAGAAGGAAGGCCCTGCTATGGAACTGTGCTTTGTGCCTCCCATTTCAAATAGGAAAGGTAGTATGGTTAATTTGTCTCAGTTCTGGATTGTACATTGTGGTTTTGGGAGGTTGGGGTGGGGACAGTCTTGATTCTTTATAGTAAAATAGTAAGTATATTTTGCTTATATTCATTTCCCTCCCTCAAGGTATATTGTGTTTACGTTCAGCAAAAAAAAAAAAAAAAAAAAAAAAAAAACTCACCTTTCCCAACCCCCTCTGTGGTCAGGTAGACTTCCTACTCCACTGATTTTGGGCTTTGCCACGTGACTTCTTTTGGCCATGAAGTGTGCAGAGGCTAATGTACCTAATGATTGTCTCGGCCTCCAGTGCAAGACAGTTCATCCCCAGCTCCTGCTGTCTCAGACCTGAACCACATGGCCCGCCCCCCAATCTGTGAGCAAAAAGTAATTGTTTTTGTTGTGAGTACCTCTTTCAAACATTTAATAGAAGATAGGCTGAGAAAGTTGATTTGGTAATCTCATGAGTTTTTCTGGACATCACAGAATGGGGGAGAGATTTTTAAAGAGATAATGGGAGAAGTTTTTCCAGGACAGGTGGAAGATATTAACCCTCGGATTTAGAAAGCCCAACAAATCCCAGATAGGATAAATAAAAAGTTCACACCTGGACATGTTGCAGGGAAACGGTCCAACTGTGAAGACAAAAAGAAGATCTTAAAAGTTTCCAGGGAGATTGGAGTCTGCATGAGCTCCCCGCCTAGGGGCTGCGTAGGGGGACAGCTATGACCTTTCTTGAGTACAGTTGCCAGGCAAGTGGCTTTGTGGGTATTCTGCTGCCTAGAGGACATCTTGGAGGTCTTCTATTCTGGCCCCCTAAATGATGGTGAAGACCCAGAGTTCCAAAGGGAGAGGGGAAACATCTGCGGGCATTGTCTTATGCCCTGGCAGACATGAGGCTTGAGGCCAGATCACCCCCCTCCCAATTCTGTCATCTGTGGCTTTTACCACAGATGACAGAATTATCCCGGGGCCTGCTGCAGTTGGGCACACAGAAAACAGGTGCTGCTCAAGGAAAGAAGAATGTAAGGAGAGTCCCCAAAGGTCCTGACACCTGGGTCACACAAGCAGCCACTTCCTTGGCTCCTGATGGCTGTGCTTTGGAAGAAACCACCTTCTACCTGACACAAGCTGTCTTCTGGGCCTCTCCTGGCACTGCACACCGTGCTACCATTCCCAAGAGAATGCCCAGCCCAAACCCAGACCAGGCCCTGCCAAGAACGGGCATGACTGACTATCAAAACCCCTCCTGCCACTCGTCCTCTTGGAATGACCTTTTCAAAGTGGGCATAGCGTGATCTCTCTCTTCTTCCCTGACTAGCCAAGGTTGTTCTGAGGAGAGTGGCCAACGTAAATAGTACATGAAAATGAATCCAGAAACCAAATTTCCCATTCCTGGATGATGAACATCTATTTGCGGGTGGCAGACCAAACTTCCTGGAACAGTTTCCCAGAGCCCAGGGCCGTCTGTCCTATCTCAGTGCCCCTGAGCCCAGAGGTACCACTGGCAATGTGGTCTCCGTAGACAACCGTTGTCTCAGGGCTCTGTCCCCCCCCTTCCCCGACACACACACACCTTCCTCCCAGGTCCTGGGAGGCAAGGACAGGCACAGCGGCAGGTCTTACAATGACCCAGCCAACATGCAAATGAAGAGTCTCTTGGAGTGTGTGGACTGGCAAGTGAAGAAATAGCATTTGTCTCTGCGCTGAGCAGCTGGGCCTGGAAGTACTGCTGCGGCCATTACTCAGCTCATTAACAGCCATGGGTTTGCTTATTTTCATTTAAAGAATCATCTGTCTGGCATTTCCCTGGGTGGCACCCCTGGAATCCCCTCACAAGTGACTGCCTACAAATTGTCCTGCAGATGGCCTTGGCCAACCCATTAGCACTTGGCAACTTCTGGGCTCCCCTGAGGGCTGGAGGGTGCACATTCTTACACAACCTGTTGACTACAGTGCAGAAGAAACTGCTCTAGGAAAAGAAACTGGATGTTCGTGGTCACCACCTGTAGCGTGGGATCCAGGCTTCTCTGTGCAGAATGTTTTCAAAGCCAAGAAACAGGCCACAAGGTCTCAACAGCCAAGAGTTGTCATGACGTCCATGCACAGAAAGCTCATTCCACCTCCTGAGAGCCAGGGATGCTGCCCTGACAAGCTTCTCCTGTGGTGTCCGAGTCGGTCCACACAGGAGCAATGGAGTGGACAATGAGACAGGACTGCCCGACCGCATGACAGTGGCAACAGCAAAAAAGGACAGCTACAAACTAGAGAAAGACACACAACCAAACAAGAACACAGACAGAAACTTTAAAAATGTACCCTGCAATCATTAAGGGTAGGGACAACCTAGTGAATATTTGAGTAGGTTCTGAATTATAGCAGAGAATGGAGCCATAGCATGCCTAATATATTATATATAATATCTAACATGTCATATGCGTTGTAGTATGTACATACAACACACATATATGTAAAATATATATACTTTTAAATGTGAAAAAAATTTAATTAATTTTGCCTAACTTATTATTATACTGGTATTGATCAGTTGGAATTCTACCATGAGAAGAAGTTTTTTCTTCTTCCACACCTATTTATTTGTACCAATGTGGGCTTAGGAGAGCTGTATAATGGCTTTTTTTTTTTTTTTTTTTTTTTTTTTTGAGGCTGAGTTTTACTAAGTTGCTTAGGGCCTTGCTAAGTTTCTGAGGCTGGCTTCGAATTGGTGATCCTCCTGCCTCAGCCTCTCCAGCCTCTCCCAGGTGTGCGCCACTGCACCCAGCTGATGATTTTGAATCCATTACATTCATTCTATATTTTGATACTCAAGGGTCCCACGTTGGGCCAGTGGGAGCCGTTTCCCTGTCCTATTGACATCTCCCCAGCTTTCTTTACGCCCTTCCTTACTTTCTGGCATAATGAGATGCTCCTGGCTCATCTTGTACTTTTCTTGCCCCGACCCAGGAATCAGTCATTTCTCCAAGGAATAGGCTAAATTTTGTCTGCTTTGCTCTATTGAAGACGCTAGAAAGATGCATAATTAATTGTAAAACCCAGAGTGTGTGTTCTTAGAAATGCAAGCAGTTGTCTTATTTGACATATTTTCCATGTCACTCTTAACTGTCAGAAACTGAAATGTAACTAACAGAGTTTTCCGAATCATCTCGTCAGTGATTATCCACCCAGAGACACACGATTCTGTACAAGATGTTATATTTCTTAACATACAGTTTCATGCAGTCTTCAAATCAGCCCAGTGGATAGACAGAATAAGAATTATCCCATTTGGTATAGAAAGAAAACTGAGTCCCAGCGCTGTCAAGGGGTCCATTCGGCTCTGCAGAGAGGACGTGATGGAGCAGCTGCTATCTCTTCTTTTCCAATGACCGTCTCTGCTTCCCACCCATGGTCCCCACCTTGGTTTTCCTGACATTGTTCACTCACTGACGGCTGAAAAGATTAGGGTTCATCAAATCCAGAGATGCTAATAACACCGTCAACATCCATGAGCACATGCTGATTTCATTATTATTCTGCTCATCTTGCTGGGAGCAGCCATGCATGGCTCGGTGGAGATTCAAGGCTCTCCATTACAGAGGGGAAGCCAGACTCTGGCTAAACTGGCATTTTCTCTGAGCCCAGTGGCATTTTTAATGCATTTGAAAATCTAGACATGAGTGGAGGCACCCAAGGCCTAGTATACAGGTTAAGTCACCCCACCGAGCCTGCAACAGAGGCCCTGCCAACAACTCCCACACTCAGCCTTGCCAGGAAAACCCTTCTGGAAGCTTGCCCTCCTCACCCAGCCCTATCAGGCCCACAGAACACAGTGGCCTCACAACCTAAGTCCTGTCACTTTTCCTGTTTCCCAGATGAGAAAGCAGAGAGACTCAGAGAGGTTGACTGACTTGCCTAAGCCACACAGCTAGCAGAGTTTGGATCATCCGGGCCTCTAACTCAAATAACTGAGAGTCAAAACTATGTACCTTGCCATAGCAATTCCTCCTCCCTGCTAGTTTCTACTGTGTCCTCTGTGACTTGAATGGCACAATGCACAGGCTGGACACCTGTTTCCTATAGGAGAAAGTGTGCAGAACCACGCACTCTCTCTGCCCTCACATACAAGGTCAAGTTCTGATTCTAGACCCTCCAGACAAAGCTGACTTGAAGGTAGAAGCCATTTTTACAGAAAAGCAATAGCTTAGGGACTTGCCCAACTTGTAGTAGCAGTAGAAGTAGCAGTTGTTACTGTTTTGGGTTCTGTTAACAGGATTTGGTTTTGCTACTCTGGGGAATGCTAATTCATTAAAGGAGCAATATTTTATGGGGCCAAACCTCTAACTTGGTCAGAGAGCATAGGGGAAAAATGTAGAGAAGGAGAAATGTGAAATTGTACCAGACCCTGTTTCAAACTCAAGATAGATGAGTCAACAAAATGAAGAGCTGTGTCTATCTCTGTGTTCCTAGAGCTCTCGGACATGCACACATGTGCATGGCCAAGGTTTCATCCCAGTCCCCCCCACCCCCATCAATGTCTATTCAAAGTCCCTCCCTGGACTGTCACAAAAGCCTGGGGAAGGCAGGCCCTACATACAGGCCCCTCCCACCCTCACGGTCTCCCTGACCCAGCAGTATCTGAGGGGAAAGTCATACCTACATGTCTCCAGGACACCAGCGAGGGCCAGTTCTCTAGCTCTTCTCCCAGGAACACTGGATGGAGGGACAGCTCCTGCAGCTCCATCTCCTTGAGACCCCTGCAGGCACCTGGTCTCCAGGGTGGCTCCCCTACTCCTCAGGTTTAGGGGAGTTAGGGAGGTTGAGAGGATATCAGACAAGACTCACCAACCCCGTTTTAGAAGGAGGGTTGTTCTCATTCATTCATTCCCGGCCAACTCTGTGGCAGACGGCATTCTAGGAACTGGTCACTAGGTTTGGCACAGCACTTCACAGTTTCCAAAACCATTTCAATCATGTTCTCTCCAGCAACTCTCCCCACACCCCTCCGCCAGACAGAGTGGACACCATGCCTGTCTTACAGAGAATGCTGATGACCAGGAGCGACTTGCCCAGGTCATAGAGCAAGGGAGTAGCCAAGCCAGGCTAGAACCCAGAACGGAGGCACCTAGGCAGGCCACTCGGCCCATCTTCTTGGCTTTCTGGGTCCTCTTATGACAGGTAAGCTGTGCCAAAGAGCAGTGTGTCAGGAACATTTCACACACACACACACACACACACACACAGGCCAGAGATGGGAGCTGGCAAATGTCCCCTCAGCACTAGGACAACTCTCCCCACCATGTTCCCAGGTTAGCCCCAATGACAGGCCTCCATTCAAGTCTCATTTTCACCATTTCATGTCTGTGGGGCTGCACCTTCCTATCCTCATCTGTAAAATGGGCGCAGCAAGTTTGGCTGCCTCCTGAGAGCCTTCCAGGGACATAACAGGATATCTTCCCCGCACCCTGCACAGAATTCACATTCTGCAGATACTTGAACTCTGTAGTCACTTGAATTCTGATGGTTCCTTGGTCCCCAACCTGGGCAGGCTATGGGGGCTCAGAACCTGGGGGGTCAGGACCCTCTCCCAGATGGACCATGGCCCCCAGATTGACAGGCTGGTTTCTTCCCTGCCCTGGCCCCCCAGGAAGAGAGAAGGAAGATGGAAGGGAGGGAATGGATGGGGGAGGAGGCTTCCGAGGGCTAGGCATTCCCATTTGTCGCCTTTGTCTGCACCCCTGTAACTGAGAGGCCTGTCTAGACTGAGCGGCTACTAGAAGTAATCCCAGGAAAATCTCCCTGAAACCCGATCTCTCCCCTTATCGAGGGGCAGGCAGATTAGCCTGATTGATTGAACAATGGACGCAGCAGCCTCTCCAGATCTCCATGTGTCTCCTGTGCAGAGAAGGTCCTGGGCAGGCAGTCACAGCGCCCACCTAGTGGAAGAACCTGTGCTTTGGGGTCAGCGCCTATTGGCCTCCCAGGCTGCCTCAGAAAGAGGGCTGGAAGGACCCACTTCCACCAGGGCATTAATAATACTGCAACAACTACTGTCACCACACAGAGTGGCTTTCCACGGCCCAGGGTCCCTGCTGAGGCTCCCGTGGACCACACTGTGCGTGCCTATCATGGACATCATCACTGTCCCTATTATACACGGACAGGCACTGGGCCTCAGCAACATGCTCAAGGTCACACAAGGTAGTGGAGCCTGGAGCCAGCTCTGGTCTGTTGGACCTTGAGGCCTGCGAGCTCACCCCTGATCCCTTCTTGCCCTTGGCATTCATACCCTGTGATCAGCCAGTCACAGTCCCTGCTCCACGATCCAGATGACTTTATAATGTCCACCAGCAAGGCCATCTTCAGTGCCACCTGAGACGGGGAAGGGCTCCAGGAGCCACCCACATCTGCCCACCAGTGTGACTAAAGGGTATCGTTCTCCGTTTTTATTTTAACCACCAAATGTGGGGACTCCCATGTAGACAAGGCAAGGCTGCCCCTCACTGCCTCCACCAAGAGCCCTCCTGACAGAGGGTGAGCCCAAAGAGGGCAGAGCCACTTGTGGGGACCTCTATTCAGGGATAGAAGGGCCATCCTGGCCACAGTCTGTCAGTCCCCATAAGGGCTAGGCATGGGGAGACACAGCAATGCATTCCATATTCCACAGGCTCTGGGAAGACCAGGGGAAGGGTGGTGAGCTCGCCCATGCCACGTGGCTGCAGTCAGGAAGAAGATGCTGGTAGATAGCATCGGGGCAGGACAGTCGGGTTCTGGTCCTTGGAGTGCATTGGTGAGATGATCCAACAACGGTCATGTCCAAGGAGCCCCTTCATCACTGCCTACGCCACAGGGCTGGGGGAGTGTCTCTACCCTGGATACCACCAGCTGCGTGGCACTCTGATGCCACCTGAAAGCAGGTTGCTGCCACAGGGCCTCAAGCCACAGATGAGGAAACTGAGGCTCTGGAAGAGCCCATCAAGGAAATGAGAAAGCTATCCACTTAGGACTCAGCCAAAGGGTTCCCATGGAAGCAGTGTCAGCTCATTAACTAGAGTGGGTAACCATGATCCCCCTGTAATACTGCTTTGAGATTTTTTTTGCAACCTGAATACCCAACTGGGGTCCTAATTCATTTCAGCAAGTGGCACCCAATCCACTTGTGTCTCTCTGATGTCAAATTGGATAATCTCTGGCCTGCTGGTTTCCTGATGGCCAGGTAACACCTGTGCTGCCCAGCAGCCCTCCCCTGCTCTTACGGGGCCCCAGGTGTGTGTAAAGTCCCTCGGTAGACTCCCCATATGTCAACCCAGCATCTCCTGTGTCATTCCAGGACCGACCAGAACCTCAGTCCAGGACCTGGCTCCTGCTACCTTCTGGGCTGTGGCTCTTGGGTTCTTTCCTGCCACCTGCCCCAGCCCACCAGCCTACCCAGCTTAGAAGAGGCCTGCCCACTTGGCTAGAGGGCAAGGCCTTCAAATTAGACCACTGGCCAATTTCTCCCCATGACTTTATTATCAGACAGGGAACAGTCATTAGCCCAGGCCCTCCCTTGGGGGAGAGGGTCTAGCATAGTCCCCAACACTGCAGGGCATGATACTGTCAGAGAATGGCCATGAGATACCTTGGGCACCATGGATGAAGGGTCAAAAAGGTTGGTGTTACCATGAAAGTCAGTAGACACCCAGCTCCCGTGTGGGCAGTGAGGGTGGAGAGACACACAACCATGCTATCCGAGACCCAGCCACTAGGCTGGGCATGCTGGGGCCGGAAGGCATTGGCAGGCAAGTTGTGATTTGATTCTCTTTCTCCCCCAGATCAGAGAACTGAATCTGAGGAGAGTTCTCTGAGTTCTGCTTTGAGAGACAGGCAGGAGAGCTGGGGCACAGGTATTCCAAGGCAGGTTGAAAGTGAGGGAGGGACACCCGGGTGGCAAGGACAGGGCTCAGTGGGACTACCAAGGGAAGGAGATGCCAGATTCAGATGGCCGTCACCACATGAGCTTTGCACCTTGGGAAGGTGAGGAGCTACTGAAGATGCAGAGAAGAGCTGAGTTCTTGGGAGACCATTCTGGTATAGGGGGAGCAGGTGAATAGGGGAATGCAGGGCAGAAAGAAGAGAGCAGCAATAGGGCTGTTGCAATGGTCCAGGTGAAAAAGGGCTCCTGCGCCCACTCTCTTTGCCATTTGTAAGCTGTGTGGCCTTATATGGATTACTTAGCCTTTCTGAGCTTTAGTCTCCTCCTGGGTTGAAAAGAGACTAACAGCAGGGCTGTCATGAGGATTAAATCTAATAATGCATGAGAAGCATTTGGCACCGTGCCTGGCACACAGTAAATGCTCAATAAATGTTTGCTTAGAAAAACAAAAAGGCAAAGGTTGACTTCTAGAGCCCCTTCCTCCCCCAGTCCCCCCAATCAATAAAAGCAACCCTTTTATCTAAATCCCCGGGACCAAAGGGAAGCCAAACACAGCAGCTGCAGCTCTGCCGCCCAAGACCCGCGCCCCGCCTGCCCAGGCTTTTCGGGTTGGGGGCCCACCACTGCTGCTGTGGCCAAGGAAAGAATGCTGGTGCACTGACCTGGCCGTGAACCTTCCCCCAGCCTCCAAGCACACACAAAAGCATTTCTTCTGCCTCAGCCTGCAGGCACCACCCAGCCCAGCACACCCTGTTCCTTTGGGGCACCCATGGAACCGGGCTGATCCGTGCAGAATCACACACCTGCCTGGGTTTGGCTGTCTGTGTCCTACACTGGGGCACAGGAGAAAGAGGAAGAAAAAAATGTGTTCTTCATATTCATAACTCTGGTGGTATTTTTGTGCTCAGTGCTGAGTTCCTGCATAAAGCAGGGAAATTCAATCCAGTGTAAAATGTGCTTGGTAGAAGAGTGGGTAACACAAGCTCTTGAAACCCTGAGAACTTTTTGTTGGTCTTTTCACAGGAAAATTGCTGGATCTTTCAGGTGGGCTGAGAAGTTGGGAGGCACAGAGCTGCAAAACTGGGCAGTGGGCTAGGGACAGACAAGACCAGCCCCCCAGGAACTTCAGAGAAAAATCCCTCTGACTGCTTATTGGATGGAGATGTATTGGCCTGTCCCCTGGTATGGTCCTCAGCTGTTCATATGCCAGGGGAACATGTGGGCAAGATGCCATGTCAGATCTGATAAAAGTGGGACTGTTTTCTTGGTCATCTTTGAAGTATAATTTATTTCCTGTAGTGAGATGGAGCAGAAGCGCCATGATGTGGGGGGTCAGACAGATCACAGGCTTGAATCCTCTTTCACAATTTAAAAGCTACATGGCTTAAAGTCTGACCCAGAACTACAGGAGAAACATGGAGATGATGGAGTTGCTCAGGAGGACTTGTGAGAGTAAACTGAAATATGATGATGCTCATAAAGTCCTGAGCCCTGTGCCTGGTACATCACCGGTCCTCCTCAACATCTGTCCCCTTCCTTTAACAAGTGTCCATTTCAGAATACGGCACATCTATCCCACCCCTGCCCTCAAACTGGGCCAGTGGATCGATTATCCAGATAAAGCAAAATAATTTTTTTAAAATGGCTATCACTAGATAATTGAAATAACAGGGATTTTTCCCCATAGAAATTATCTAAATAAGCTTCAAGTTTCTTGAGGGTGCAACACACAGGCTGTTAAACAAGGGACCTACTGGCCCTGAATGAAAAACTAAGCCCCTGGTCATATTTCCAGAAGATTGAAGGACGCATTATCTTTGCAGAAAGGGGAATCAAAATGCAATTCCCTGTCTCCCAATAATTGTTCGGTACAGAGAACCAAGTTGAAGAGAATTCCCTAAAATGTATCTTAAAATGGTGGAAATTAAAAGTTCTCATGAATGTGACATTATCTTTTGACTTTAAAAAATTCTTTTGTAGTTGTAGATGGACAGTGTGCCTTTATTTTATTTATTTAGGTATTTATGTATTTATTTATGTATCTGTTTATTTATTTGTTTTTATGCAGTGCTAAGGATCGAACCCAGTGCCTCACATACACTAGGCAAGCACTCTGCCACTGAATTACAGTCTAAGCCCCTCAAAAATACTTTTAAGATTGATTTATGTTTCAGTTTTTCAACTCAAAGCATCTAAAATCAGATGGGAGACACAAAATAGGACACTAAATTATGCTCTGATTCTAATAAACTAGTGAAGCTTTCTGTTGATAGAAGGTCTTGATTGGCATCTTTTTTTTTCTTTGAAATGTAAAGTAAAATGCATCCTTTTTGAGTATATAGGTTGTTGAATTTGGACAAATATATACATGCAGGAAACCCATCGTGGTCAGGAGCTAGAATATTTCTAACTCCCCGTAAAGCTATCTGGTGCCCCCGTATAGTCAAATCCCCACCCAGAACTGCAGCCTAGCTTTTTGTCATGGTTCCATGGGGTCACACAGGATGCACTCTTTTTCATTCAGCATGTTTTTGAGATTCCCCAAGATGCTGTGTACATCAGTAGTTCGTTGTTTTTTGGTTTGGAGGGGTTTTTTATTGCCAAATAGTATTGCATAGTATAAATGTACCACAATTTTTCCATTCACTTACTGAAGAACATTTGGGTTGTTTCTAGTTTGGAACCTTATGAATGAAGCTGCTATTAATATTCATATAAAAGTCTTTTGGAGGACATATGTTTCCATTTCTCTTGAATAAATACCTAGGAATGGAATAAGTGTGTGTTTAACTTTGAAAGAAACTGCCAACTCATTTCCCAGAGGGGCTGCCCAATTGCACACTTGAGCCAACAATAGACAACAGTTCCAGTTACTCTAGATCCATACCACTACTTGGAATTGTCAGTTTTTTATTCTGTTTGATTTTTTTTTTTTACATTTGGAATATATTCTTATTTCACCGATTTATTGAGGTAGAAATTTCAGGCAATAACATTTACCTATTTTAAGGACATGATTTGATTAACTTTGGTAATTGTATATAGTTTTGTAGCCATAACCATCATGGAGATATAATGCCCGGCTTGGTGGCGCACACCTGTAATCCCACGGGCTTGGGAGGCTGAGGCAGGAGGATCATGAGTTCAAAGCCAGCTTCAGCAACAGCGAGACACTAAGCAACTCAGTGCAACCCTGTCTCTAAATAAAATACAAAATAGGGCTGGGGATGTGGCTCAGTGGTTGAGTTCCCCTGAGTTCAATCCCTGGTAACCCCCCCAAAAAAAGATATAAATATATATAATTAACATTTATGTCACCTAAAATATTTCCCTTGTGCCCTCCCCGTATCCTGACCCTTGGCCAGCACTGATGTGCATTTTGCAGCTGTAGTTCTGTCTTCTCTAGAATTTCATGTGAATGGAATCATGCAGCATGTAGTCTCTTTCAGTTAATGTTTTCTGAGATTCACTGTATTATCTACAAATACTTTGATCCTTTTTATTGTCAGTGTTTTTTATATTACATAGTATAGATATACTACAATTTGTTTATCTATTCATCAGTTGATGGTCATTGGATTGTTTCCAGATTGGGGCTGTTATGAATAATGCTCCTACGATTGTTTATGCACACGTTTTTTTTTTATAGCCACATTTTTCATTATTCTTGGGTAAATAACAAGGAGCTTAATGGCTGGATAAATTGGAAGCATATTTTAACTTTATAAAAACACCACCGACAAAAATAAAATTTAAAAAGCAACACACACTCTTTTGCAAAGTGGTTCTGTGATTTTGTATTTTGACAGGACGTACATGCACGCTGGTGTGGAGTGGGCATTAACAGCTGCCCCATGACTTTCTCAATCTTGGCATTTTCAATTATAAAACTTTTAGCTATATATGTTACCTCATTGCATTTCCTTGCTATCTAAAGACGTTAAACACAGAGTGGCTTGCTTACCATTCATTCTTATAAGTTCTTATATTACGTGTCTATCCAAATATCTTGCCTACTTCAATACTGGAATCCCCCCTTTTTGTGTCTTATAGAGTTGTATGAGTTCTTTTCATATTTGGGCTAAAAATTCATCAGATATATGTCACATGATTTTTTTCTAATATTCCATTTTTATTTCCTATTTCCTTTTTATTAGTTGTATCTTCTGATGAGCAATACATTTGTTTCAATTTTTATTAAACCCACTTCATATATTTTTAAGATTAGTGATTTAAGTCCAAAGAAATCTTTGTCTATCCTGATGTTGCAAAGATTTTTTTCCTACATATTCTTCTAGAATGTTTCAATTTTACTCTATGCTCCTTTTTTTTTAAGACTTAGGTTTTATTTTCTTTCTTTCTTTATTTGGAATCTGATTGCTGTTTTTTCCCATGATCCTTTTTCAAAAAATTGTTTTAGTTGTATGTGGACATATACATATTTATTTTTATGTAGTGCTGAGACTCAAACCCAGCATCTCACATGTGCTAGGCAAGCGCTCTACCACTGAGCTACAACTCCAGCCCCCCACCCCCGCCATGATCCTTTTTGAGTTAATTTTTGTGGATGGTTTAAAGTAGTAGGTCCAGGTGCTGTTCCTCTTCCACATAGACAGTCAGTTGCTCCAGTAACAATTGTTGGAGAAAATATTCATTCTCTTGTAATCTTTGTTGATAATCCATCAACAGGACTCTGTCCTGTTCTTTTAATTTATGTGTCTGTTAGTACATCAACATCACATGAGAGATTGCTGCACATTATGGTAAGTTTTGAAATCAGAAAGTTCTCCAACTTTGTTCTTCTATTTTAAGATGGCTTTGGATTTGTGGTTTTCAGTGTTTAGACCTTACACATATTCTGTTAAACTTATCCCTTATGAAGTTTGTCATTTTTTATGCTATTAAAAGTAGAATGGTCTATTTAATTTTATTTTCTAAATCTTTGCTACTAGAAGTATAGACAAGAATTGATTTTTGTACATTAACCACATATTCTCTGAATATGCAAAACTCACTTATTAATTTTATGCTTTTCCATAGATTCCTTAGGGTATATTTTTTGCATACATGATCATAGTCCATGAAAGAAGACAGTTTTGATTTTTCCATTCCTGTCTGTGAACACCTCACTTTTTACTTGATTTACTGCACTGGCTGGGATCTCTACTTCAATAATGAATAGAAGTGATGACAACCTTATCTTACTCTAATTTAGGGAAAGTGTTTAATATTTCACCATTAGGTATGAAGTAAACCATAAGTTTCCTGTAGATTCCCTTTATCAGGTTGAGGAAGTCCCTCTGTTCCTAATTTGCTGATGATGGGTGTCAAATTTTGGCAAATGTTTTTCTGTCTTTGAAATAATCATATTTTTCTCTTATTATTCTGCTAATGTGAATTACGTTGATTTTCAAATATTAAACCAATTTTGCATTCCTTGAATCAACACAATCAGGATATATTTTCTTTTTTATCTATTACTAGATTTGATTTGGTAAAGTTATATTAAAGATTTTTGTGTCTATGTTTATAAGATATATATATATATATATATATATATATATATATATATATATAGTTTTCTTATATCTTTGACAGGTTTTTGGCATCAAGATAATACTGTCTTCATAAATAACTTGAGAAGTATTGTTTCTATATTTTCTGAATGAGTTAAAGAGTCCTATTACTTACTCATTAAATGCTTGACAGAATTTACCAGCAAAAGCCCCTCTGGGCCTGGATTTTTCTTTGTGTAGAGGTTTGGGATAACATATTCAATTGCAGAGGGTGTTCACCTTACAATGGTTTGAATTACCAATTTTCAACTTCACAATTATGTTAGTTAATTTCTTATTATTATAACAAATACCCGAGATAAATCAGCTTAAAAAGGTTTAGTTTGAGTTGGCAAGGCTGTAGTGGAAAAGGTACACTCATACATTGCTGGTGGGACTGCAAATTGGTGCAACCACTCTGGATAGCAGTATGGAGATTCCTCAGAAAATTTAAATGGAACCACCATTTAACCCAGCTATCCCTCTCCTCAGTTTATACCCAAAGGACTTAACACCAGCATACTACAGTGACACAGCCACATCAATGTTTATAGCAGCTCAATTCACAATAGCTAAGCTATGGAACCAACCTAGGTGCCCTTCAACAGATGAGTAGATAAAGAAAATGTGGTACATACACACAATGGAATATTATTTAGTTATACAGAAGAATGAAATTATGGCATTTGCTGGTAAATGGATGGAACTGGAGACTATTGTGCTAAGAAAAATAAGCAAATCCCAAAAAAACAAAGTCCAAATCTTCTCTCTGATATGCAAATGCTAACACACAATAAGGGGTCAAGGGAAGAATAGAAATTCATTGGATTAGACAAAGGGGAATGAAGGGAAGGGAGGGATGGGAATGGGAAAGACAGTGGAATGAATTGGACATAACTTTCCCGTGTTCTTATATGAACACACAACCAGTGTAACTCCACGTCATGTACAACCACAAGAATGGGAAGTTATACTCCATGTATGGATGATATGTCAAAATACATTCTACTGTCACATATATCTAAAAGGAACAAATAAAAACCATATAAATAGCTTCATAATAATAATAAAGATTTATTTTGGCTCACAGTTTCAGAGGTTTCAGTCTATGGTTGCTCAGTACCACTACCTCTGGGCTTGTGAGAGGGAGTACGTGTGAAGGAAACTGCTCACCTCATGGCAATCAAGAAGCAAAGAGAGAAAGACAGAGGAAGGCACCACTATCCCCAAACTCCCTTTAAGGACACACCTCCAATGACCTAACACCTCCAACTAGGCTCACCACTTAAAGGTTCCACCACCCACTAGTGCCACAGGCTGGGGACGGAAACCTCAACACATGGGCTTCTGTAGGACATACAGCAATAATGGTACAAAAGCAATAGGCACTCAATAGAAATGGTACTTACAATTTTGATGTTTTCCAGTCTAAAAATAATCAGTACCATGTTCTCATGATTCTGAGAAGTGGCAGAGAGCTGCAGCTCCCAGGCAGTCACATAATAATGAGGATAAACAATCCACACTCTGCATTGTACTGTGTTACAGGCATTTTTCAGATACAGGTATTCAATAAGTTACATGAGATATCCAACATTTTATTATAAAATAGGCTTTGTGTTAGGTGATTTTGCCCACCTGTAGACTAATGTGTTTCGAGCACATTTAAGGTAAATTAGTGTAAGCTATGACAATAGGTAGATTAGATGCATTAAATAAATCTCCAGCTTATGATATTTTTCACATACAATGTATTTATCAGGACACAATCCCATTGTAATTCAAAGAGCATCTATATTTTGATAGGTATGAGACTATTCTGTTCAGGTCTGGCAACTAGTTCTTAGATGTTAATACTGAAAGCATAATCCATGAAAGGAAAATTCAATAAGTTGAACTTCATAAAAAAACCTATGCAAAAAAATGATACTGCTAACAGAATGAAAAAAACAAGCCACAGACTTGGAGAAAGTATAATATTCACCTCTAAACCATAGGGGATATGTTCTAAGACCCTCAATGGATGCTGAAACCATGGGTAACACCAAAACCATGTAACTATGGTTTTTTTTCCTATACATACCTATCTATGATAAAGTTTAATCAATTAGCCACCCAAGAGATTAACAACAATAATTGCTTAGAATAATAAAATATATTGTTATTAAATTAAGTGAATATGATCTCCCTCTCAAAATATCTTATACTATAGATCTTAGCATACTCACCATATTTTTTTCTTTCTTTTTTTTAGAACTTTCACATTTTTAACTAAAGAAAGTATTTTATATTTTCTCTTTGACATATCTACATTACCAGCAACTACTCTTACACTTTGGGGCCACCATAAAGTAAAATAAGGGTTATTATGCATTGTATACTACAACAGTAGATCTTATAATAATATGGCTTCTAAGTAACAAACAGTTGGGTAGCATATACATCATGGATACATTGGACAAGGGATGATTCACAACCTGGAAGAGACAGAATGAAATAGCAGAATATTTCATTAAACTCTTCAGAATAATATGCAATTCAAAATTATGAAATTTTTTCTGGAACTCTCTAATGTTTTTGGATCACAGTGGACCAAGGGCAACTGAAACTGTAAAAAGTAAAACCATAGATAAAAGGACAAATATATGATGAAGGATTCATACCAAAAACATACAAAGAACACTTGAAATTCAACAAGAAAACAATCCAATTTTAAAAATGAGTAAGAGATCTGGATAAACACCTCACCAAAGAAGATATAAAGGGGGCAAATAAGCATTTGAAAAAGTTCTCAATATCATATGTCATTACAAATATAGTTTAACACACATTTCAATACATTCATATGTACAAGCACAATACAAATACAAGAGACAAAACTTTTTAAAATGCATCTTACTAATGTTACACATTGGAGTATTATTTTTTTGGTAATATTCATAAAAACAGAAAAGCATATGGTGTTATTTGTTCTAGAAATGTCTTCTGTTTTATATTTGATTGCCCAAGAAAGTAAACTTGGGTTATTTTGATAATTCACGTCAGTGAAACATCCCATTCCCTGACATGAAATTGCTGTTGTTTATCATCATGGTGATAATCCTAATGATATTAATAAAAATAAATGCCTAATATATGCATAATTCTCATTACTTTTTTATGATTCATTTGATTTGGGGTGGGTACTGGGGATTGAACCCAGAGGCAATTTACCACTGAGCCAAATTTTTACTGGTGCATTATAGTTGTACATAATGGTGGGATTGATTGTTATGTATCCACATATGCACACAATAGGACGATATAATTTGGCCAATATCATGCCCCCGTATTTCCCTGTTCCCTTTTCTCCTCCTTGTACTAGTCCCTTTCCCCTATCTACTCCACTTATCTCCCTTTGATTTTCATGAGACCCCTTTCATCTTTCTTTTCCTTTTTCCTTTCTAACTTCTATATATGAGGAAAAAATGTGACCTTTGACCTTCTGAGTCTGGTTTATCTTACCTAACTTAAAGGTTTCAAGTTCCATTCATTTTCCTGCACATGACATAATTTCAGTCTTCTTTATGACTGATTGAAACTCTACTATGTATACACACAACATTTTTTTTCAACCATTCACTTGTTGATGGACACCTAGGCTGGTGTATACATTTTCTTCTAGGAGTTGCATAGTTTCTGGTCTAATTCCTAAGTCTGATCCATTTTGAGTTGATTTTTATGCAGGGTGAGAGATATGGGTCTAGCTTCATTTCTCCACATTTAGTCTCATTCCCAGCATCATTAGTCAAAAAGCCCGTCTTTATTCCAGAGTTTGTTTTTGGCATGTTAGTCAAGAATCAGATGACTGTATTTGTGTGAGTTTTTCTCTGGGTCTTCTATTCTGGACCATTGGATTATGTATCTATTTTTGTACTAGTACTGTACAGTTTTTGTTACTATATCTCTACAGCATGATTTGTAGTCAGGTATTGTGAGGCCTCTAACATTGCTTTTTGGCTTAGAATTGCTTTGGCAATTCTGGGTCATTTATTCCTCCAAATGAATTTCAGGACTGAAAACCCTACTTTAAATATACAGACTCATAAGATAAAGGTAAAAGAATGATAAAAATAAATTATGCAAACACCAATCAAAAGAAATCTACACAGTCTGGAGAGTCCTCAGAAAACTTGAAATGGAACCACCATGTGATCCACTCCTCTGTTTATATGCAAAGAACTTAAAATTGGCATAGTATAGTGACAGCCACATCAATGTTCATAGCAGCACAATTCATAATAGCTGAAAAATGGAACCAACCTAGATGCCCTTCAACAGATGAATGAATAAAGAAGATGTGGTTTATATACACCATGGGATATTACTCAGCCATAAAGATGAATGAAATTACGGCATTTCCTGGTAAATACATGGAGCTAGAGAATATTAGGTTAAGCCATATAAGCCAATCCAAAAGAACTAAAAGCCAAATGTTTTCTCTAATATGCGGACGCTAATTCACAATAAGGGGGCTGGGATAGGGAAGAATAGAGGTGCTTTGGATTAAACAGAGGGGAGTGAAGGGAGAAGAAGGAGTACATGGGTAAGAAGGACAGTAGAATGAATTGGACATTATTACCTTTTGTGCATATGACTACATAACTGGTGTAACTCTACATCATGTGCAACCAGAAGAATGAGAAGTTACGCTCTTTTTATGCATGATGTATCAAAATGCATTCTACTGTCATGAATAACTAATTAGAACAAATTAAAAATATATAAGAAAGAGAATTGTACTAATGATGTTCAATAACATTAGAGGATGTGACATGTATAGGGAAATTCTCTGTACAAATTTTACAACTTTCTTGGAAGTCTAAGTTATCTCAAGTTTTGTAACTTTCTTGAAAAGAGATTCGACAATTGAGACATGTATGATAATGACATACATAGAAATAAAATGCAATTTAAAAATAGCAAGAAAGGCTGGGGGTATGACTCAGTGGTAGAGAGCACATAGAACTGAAATTTGTCTAATAAAATTGTGCTTACAGAAATTTATAACTTTAAATGTTTATATTAGAGAAGAAAAATTATATAAAACATTGAGGGCTTTTCCTTAGGAAGTAAGAAAAATAAGAGCAAAGTAAATCCAAATAATTGAAAGGAAGAAATTAATAAAGAGAAGGCATGAAATAGAAAATGAATCAATAAGAGGAAAGTGAATGAAACTAAAAGTGAATAATCATAAAATATCAATTTAGACTTGTTTGATCTTCTATTTCTTCAAAATAAAAAAGATACCCCAAAAGGAAAAAAAAAATAAGAAATGAAGAAGTTCCTTAAAGACACTACTTACCAGAAGAGATTAAAAAGAGAAATAGAACATCCAAAACACCTTATCTTTTCTAATTTTGTTTCAAGTTGACATACAATAAAATTGGCTTTTTTGGTGTATAGTTCCTTTTATCCTTTAAGAACATTTAAATCATAATTTAAAATATTCCCAGCATTTTAGGTCAAATGGCTTTACTGATGAATTCCAATGAATACTAAAGTAAAACAATAAAATCCATCCTACTCTAGCATCTCATAAAACCAGGGAGGAGGAAATAATTTTTAATTAATTTTTTAAAGTCATTTCTCTGGTACAAAAAAAATAAGAAGAATATAATATAAGAAACCTAGAAATTAAAAAACATTGCTGAAAGTAATTAAAACTAAATAGAAAGACATTACATGTCCATGAATGGGAAGACTTAATATTGCTAAGGTGGCAATACTCCCCAAAGGGATATACAGATTCAACGCAGTCCCTGCCAAACTTCCAGCTTTCTTTTTGCAGACATTGATAACTAATCCTAAAATTCATCTGAACATGAGGAACTGAGAATAGACAAACAGTCTTGAAAAAGAATAATAAAGCTGTAATGCATATATAATTTCAAGACCTTAAATGTAAGGTGTCTCCTAAAACTCATGTGTCAGACAATTCGAGAAAGTTTAGAGATGAAACAACTGGATTATGAGCCCTTTAATCTAATTAGTGCATTAATCCCCTTATAGGGATTAACTGGGTGGGAACTGTAAGTAGTAGGATGTGGCTGGAGGAGGTGGTCCCTGGGCTCATGTCTTGGGGTATATATTCTGTCCTTGCTGAACCAAGCACTCTCTCTGCTTCCTGGAGTCATGTTTCCAGCTGCTTTCCTCCACCACATTCTTCCGCCATGATGTTCTGCTTCACTTAGAGCCCTGAAGAATGAGCCAGCTGTCTATAGACTGAGACCTCTGAAACAATGAGTCCAAAATAAACTTTTCCCCCTCTAAAATTGTTCTTGTCAGGGCATTTGGTCAAAGCAGTGAAAAAGCTATCTAAAACATGCAATTGATCAATTGTTGAGTTAACCCTAAGATGAATATTTTCTACAATAATCAAGAAACCGTGATACAGACAAGGACAGACATATAGACCAAAGGAATAGAATTGATAGTCTATAAAAACAACAACAAAAAAAAACATTTATGACTGCCATGATTAAGACACTACTTTGTGGACCAAACTTTTAACACATTTAGCTTCATGTGTTAAAAGTTTGGTCCACAAAATAGTAATGTGGGAGGTGATGGACCTGTATGAGGTGGAGCCTAGTGGGAGATCCTTAGGTTAATTGGAGGAGTGCCCTCAGAAGGGATTGTGGGACCTCAGTTTCCCTCTGGCTTCCTATTTCAATATGTGATCTATTCCTCAGACGTGTTTCCACCATGATGTGATGCAGGCAAGAGGGCTCCTATTGAGGCTAAGCCAAAGCCAGTGCCATGCCCTTGAACCTCCAGAACTGTGAGTTAGCCTCTTATATTTATGAAATTAGCTTTCTTCCAGTATTTCATTATAGTAATGAAAAGGGGACTAAATAATATCCAGTTGATAACAATGGTGTCAAGATAATTGAATGGAAGAGAGCATGCTATTTTCAGCAAATGGTACTGATACAAAAATTAACTCAAAAAAAAAAAAACTCAAAGACCTATGTGCAAGAGTAAAAACTGGAAAGCCCTTAGAAGAAACTTTAGGCATAGATCTCCATGATCTTTGATTAGGTGATGATTACTTGGATATAAATCCAGCATATGCAAAAGAAAAATAAACACATTATACAATTTTAAAAATGTATGCTTCAAAAGACATCATGGAGAAAGTAAAAAAAAATAACAAACACACAGATTAGGAGGAAATTTTTGCAAGTCATATATCTTATAAAGGACCTAATCTAGAATATACAAAATAACAGTTACAACTCAATAATAAAATAATAAATAACCCATTTTTTAAAAAAAAAATGAGTAAAGGATCTAAATAGATAGTTTTCCAGAGAATTTTTAATATTTCATTTCAAACGGTCAACATGTACATGAAAAGACGTTCAACATAAGTAGCTATCAGAGAAATGTGACTCAAAGCCACAAAAGACCACCTCTTAATATCTATTGGGATAGCTATAATAAAAGAGACAAATAATAACAAGTACTGGAGATGATGTAAAGAAATTGCAAACCTAGCGTATCTGTGGTAGAATGAAAATGGTGCAGGTACTATGAAAGCAATTTACCAGTCCCTCCAAGATTTAAACATAGACTTATCATATGACCTAATAGTTCTACTCATAGTATTGTCCCCAGGAGAAGTGAAAATATATGTCCACATAAAAATTTGTTTATAGGAGTATTATTCATAAAACCCAAATAAGGAAACAATCCAAAGACCCACAGTCAATTAACAGATAGGCAAAATGTGCTATATTCATATCATGGGATATTATTGAGCTATAAAAATAAATTAAATATTATTACATATTTAATATTTTCATTCCATGCTTTCATCATGGACGAATCTTAAGAGTGGTATGTTAAATGAAAGAAACCAAATACAAAAGACCACAATATGATTCTACGTATATGAAATGTTCAGAATAAGAAAACTCATACACATAGTGTAGACTAGCAGTTGCCAATGTCTTGAAGAAGGAAAGAATGGGAAATGACTGCAAATGGGTATGGGGTTTCTTTTTGAAGTACTGAAAATTTCTGGAATTAGTAATGATGGGTTGATTTTGCATATTACTTTAAGAATGGCAAATTTTATGATATGTGGATTTTATCTCAATAACAAAATGAAAACCACAAACCAATACATCATAAAACACATGCAAAAATTCTTTTTAAATATTAGCAAGTTTAATCCAACAAAATATAAAAAAAGATAATATGGCATGTGGGGCTTTTTTAAAAATCAATGCAATTCACCACATTAATAGAAAAAAGGATAAAAATATAACACAGACACAAATTGACAAAATTCAATGCCAATCATGATGAAAATTCTCAGCACACTGATCATAAAAAGGAACAACAAATATTTATTATCTCACTTTCCCAGGTCAGGAATCTGGGTATGGCTCAAATGGGTGTCTGATGCAAGGTCTCCCTGACCCTGCAGTAGTTCTGTTAGTTGGAGCTGCAGTCAATCTCCTTTGATGATTCAACTGGCAAAGGATATACATCCAACTCATCCAAATGACTGTTGGCAGGATTTGGTTCCATACAAGTTACTGTACTGAGGACTTCCGTTGTACCCCATCTATTGGCAGAAGACCTTCCTCAATTCTTTGCTATGTGGACAGCTCACAACCAAGCTTTCCTCAGAGCAAGCTAGCAAGAAAGGTTGAGCCTCTAGATGAAGCCATGGTCTTTAATTAATCTAAACTTTAATATAATGTCCTATCATTTCTGCTGTATTCTGTTCGCTGAAGAAAGTCAGCAAATCCAACCAACACTCAAGGAAAGAGCTTACATAAAATGTAAACAACAGGAAGCTAAGACAGCCATCAATGAAAGGACATGCACTCTCACTAACTCTATTCAACACTATACTAAAGGACCTTTTCAGTGCAATAAAACTATAGAAACAAACAAATAGGACACACAGAGCAGTAGGAAAAGAAAAGAAAGAAAGAACCGCTTCTATCCTGATGATGATTGTAAGTTGTGAAGAATATTGCCCCTTCTTCCTAAAATGTCACACTACTAGAACAAAGAAGGGGATTTTTCGAGGTCACAAATTGAAAATCAAAATGTAAAAATTAGTTGTATTGCTACATGCTAGAATCAAACAATTAAGAATAATACTTAAAACACAATGATATATGTTATATGTATTTTACCACTGGAAAAACAGATAATATCATTTACAAACACACTGGAAAACACTAAATACTAGGCATAAACTGAATAAAAGATGTGCAAAACTTCTACACTGAAAATTTCAACATATTGATGATAAAAATTAAAGGAGTATTAAATAAATGGAGAGCTATACCAGGTTAATGGATTGGAAGACCCAATAGAGTTATCATGTCCTTTCTCTTCAAGTTGATCTAGAGATTTAAGACCACCCAATCAAAATACCAGCAAGTCCTTTTGTGCAAATTGCAAAAGAGATAATAAAGGTATGCAGAAATTCAAAGGACCAAAACTAGACAAAACAATCTTAACAAAAAAATACACACACATATATGCACCTATATATATATATATATATATATATATATATGCACATCAAACAGACATACATGGAACATTCCCTCCAACTCTAGTAGAATACATATTCTTCTCAAGTGTACACAGAATATTCACAGAATATATCACATTCTAGAACGCTAAACAAGTTTCAAAAAATTTAAGATGATTTCAATAGCAGTTGGGTATTTTGGCACGTGCCTGTAGTCCCAGTTTCTCCAGAGGCTGGTGGGGAGGATTGTGAGTTGAAAGCCAGCCTGAGATGTGAAAACACATCTTTAAAAATGCAAGCAAGGGGCTGGGGATGTGGCTCAAGCGGTAGCGCGCTCAACTG